>NW_023416311.1:37693321-38943321 GCF_014176215.1 Rousettus aegyptiacus | reverse complement strand
CACGAAAAAATTATATTTCAAAACTTTCTGAAAAATATGGGTTTGCATTATTTTAGAAAATAAGCTGCAGAAGCCGAGTGGTGGCTCCCCTTTTACAAGGTAATTTACTCTCAAGTACACTATGATTACCGCCATTTTCCACTGTCCTGAAATTATGAAGAGGAATATCAGTTGCTATTTGTGACAAGTCTTTTTGACCTTAAAACCTCACTCTGCCCATTTATACTACTGCCTACTCCCTATGAGAGGTATTTAAAACTTTGTTTTATCTGGTCAGTTTCTTCCTGTGAAATCCATACAACCTTCTCTATGATCACTTAATGTCTTCACTACTCACTCGAAAAATCTTCGACATTGGCTGACCTGCATTATCATGTATCTTTTAATATGTATTTTCTTTCTCCCCCAATGAACTGTAAGCACTACGAGAAGAGGAAGTATGTCTTATTAAGTACTTATAGTCTCAACTTTCAAAGTATGTCCAAAATATAATTATCTTAATAAATTATTGGTGGTGCTATTAGTGGTGAAACTTGAAATTTTCTTCAGTCATAATCTCTACCAAATTTTACATTCTTAAGGTGATTTGATACAACTGTCAATACTACCTAGAAATATGGTAACTTTAGAAAAGAGACAAGTAGTGTCAAATGATGCTCATTTGAGAATATAAAATATACTTAAGCTACACAAGGCACTGCAGTATTTAAAATATTGAGACTCTTTTAAATACTTAAAATAAAATTGACATTCTATGTCCTTACAGAGAAAGCCTGACAATTTGATTTCCACATTGTGTCATGTTCAGAGTTATTGATACTGGATTTTCCCTCCATTCTAAACAGCAACAGGCAACATATATGAAGCAAATGTCCTAAGATACTAAACAGGCAACATAAGTCTGTGAAACTCAAGGAAAAAAAAAAAAAAGACTCAAAGTGGATCTCTACACACATCTGGTTCTCTGCTAGGGAGCACTTCCTGCTATATAAAAGGAGGTAGAACCCAAATAAACTATCAATTTTCTGAGCTGAGGAAGCAGAAATCAGGGGTCATGATCTTGGTTTGTGGCAGGTATAAACCAACCAGGAGGTCATGGAAATGAGAGATCAATAGAAACACTGAGATAATAAACTTGCCACACATCTGTCTGACCACTAAACTACATATGAGTGTGGGAAACTCAAGAAAACTCAACCAAAATGAAAGCCAGGGGAGACTTGAGAACTTGCAGACTTTCAATATGTTCCTCTGCTCACACACAGACTGGGAAGCAGAAAGGAAAAATATTATAGCCTTAAGGTCTCTGAGCATGCAGAGCCTCTGCCCAAATCAGTGGCTGAGCACTCAACTACATAGATGCAGAAGCTATCTCTAGGGAGGCAGGAAAAAAATTGAGCAGAGATATCAGCGGCTATATGCCACTATGTAGATACAGATTCTGCCTTTAAATACAGGCAAGTTAATGAAATATACAAAAACAAAAACTTTTAGAGAAATAAAAACAGGATCCAGAGTTGCTGCAATGTGCTACTGATAGTATTTAGTTTTCAATGGAAAAGTAATAAATGTGACCAATGCACATACTCAGGAAACAAAGCAGAAACTGGTGTGATCTATGCTTTCTCGGCTCAGTGAAACCATTTGGGATGAGAATGCAAAGCAATTACTCTAAAAATGTTCAAGGGACATGCTGTTACTAAGTCAAATAGGGGGTATAAACAGAGAAATTACAAAGAACTAAATAAAAATTCAAGACATTTAAAGTAAAATAACAGAAGTGAAAGTTTCAAAAGACAGGCCCCAAAACAGATTTGAGATGGCAGACATAAGAAACAGTGAATTTAAATAAAAATCTTTAAAATTATCCAATCCCAAACAAATGAAATAATCTTGAATGCACAAGAAAACAGCACCACAAATCATAAATAAGAGAACAATAATATGACTTCTAATCAGAAACACTGCAGACCAAAAGGCATGGACAATATAGTCAATGTTTTAAAAGAAGAAAACCATCAACTAAGAATTATATATCCAGTTAAATTATTGTTTAAAAATAAAAGTAAAAACTTTCCTAAACGTGTCTAGGTTTTTGTGGACATAAATATATTTTCTTCTCTAATACTTTTTAATAATATGACTGTTTAAAGCTCAACTGTCTGGCTCCTAACAAAAATGAGAGAGGGAATTGAACTATAATGTTGTGAGTAGTATTTCAAATAAAGTGTTTTTAATAAAGATAATATTTTCAGTAAATATAGTATTTCAAAAATAGTGCTGGAACAATTAGATATTCATGTAAGGAAAAAAAAAAAAAAACTACCCTAATCTTAACATCAGGGCACAACCAAAAATTTCCTAAAAATAGATCATAGATCTAGTTGTAAAGTCTAAAACTATAAAATTTGTAAAAAGTATTGCATGAAATTATGTGACTTGGTTAGGTGAAAATTTCTCAGCATACAAAAACCAGGAATTTTAAAAATAATAATTTAATGAAAATTGAAAAATTTTGCTCTTGAAAAGAAACCATTAACAAAATGAAAAGGTGAGCCACAGATTAAGACTATTTATAAAAAATATATTTAATGCAGAAATTTTATTCAGAAAATAAAGAGAATACATATAACTGAATAATGAAAAGATTGTCAGCCCCACTAAAAAATGGGCAAATGATTTGAACATACACTTCACCAAAGAAAATGCACAAATGGCAAAAAGCACATGAAAATATGCTTAACATCTTTAGTCATTAGGGAAATGTGAATTAAAACCACAATGAGATATCACTATAACCCACTAGAATGGCTAAAATTAAAAAGACTAACATTATCAAGTGTTGGAGAAAGTGAAAAAGTGTTACGCTGGTACAACAATGTTTAGAATAGAAAATGGTAGAGTCATCTAGGAAAATATTCTAGAATTTTTGTTCACGATTAAACAAACACCTAATATGCAACCCAGCAATTTTATTCCTAGGTATCTACCCAGGGCAATGAAAACATATATCCACACAGTCTTGTAAATGAGTATTCATAGCAGAAATATAGATAATAGATAAAAGCTGGAAAAAATCTAAATGTCCATAAACAGGTAAATGAACGAAGTGGTACCAACAAACAATGGAATACTACTCATCAATAAAAAATAATGAAATATTGACACACATAACAACTTGAAAGCATTTCAAAATCATTGTGTTAAGTAAAAAGTCAGATAAATAACTACAAGCTACATAATTTCACTTATATGAAATTTCTATAAAAGGCAAAATGATAGTGATAGAAGACAATTGATGGTTATTCAAGTTCAGGAGTTGGGAGGTGATTTGTGAAAAAAAAAGACATCTGGGAAGTTTTTATTTGATAGATACATTATTCGAAATCTAAATAGCTGCATAACCGTCAATTTACTACAATTTACGTTACACTTAAGTGACTTTTATGGCATAAAATATTATGCTTCAATAAAACTGTTTTAAAAGTTCATATGTAAAATATGAAAAAATTCCGAATGTGTCAGTGCCTAATAAGAGAGCTTCAAAAAACATGATGCATCTACTGACAGACCTAAAGGAAGAAATAGACAGAACCACATTCATATCTGGAGATACTAACGTACCTTCAGATTGATAGACCTGGTAGACAAAAAGATCAATAAAGATATACAAGATTTAATGGGAGTGTTCATTTGTCAAACTTGACTTGTGTACTCAGGATTTGTTTATTTCACTGTAAGATTTATCTTAACAATGAAAACCTGAACCATTCAATAATGTAGTGGAAAGAGGACCAATAAAACTGGACAAAATGGTCAGTATAGAGGAAAATCAGAAATTAACATGACACAAGTTAGAAAAAGAAGAGCAAACAAACTCCAGATAAGTACACTAAACTTTCTAAGATACTTTTCTTTGTCACAGCTATGAAATGTCCATCTAGTCTAAAGCTCTCATGGCATTAACAAGATTTCAAGAACACAAAATGCTCATTTGGAAAAGATTACTGGAAAAGATGATAGATTTGACTTCAAAAGTAAACAAAAACTTACAAAAATGCCATCAGTCATTTTACCAACTGATGCTAAATAAGGTGAGAAAACATTCTTGAATCAATGTAATGTATAAAGCATTTGTGTCGTTAACATCTGAAGAACTAAAAAAAAAACAATCAAGAAAAAAATGAACAATCTCAATAAAAGCTGAAAAAAAAGATGATGCACAATCTTCAACAGAAAAAAAAATTGTTCTGCAAATACATGAAAAGATATTCATCTCAAGAGTAATTAAAAGAACAATTGAAATGTAATTGCATGCCACTGAGACAATTCATATTACATATATTATTATCTACAGTTATTTTTTGAGAAGTACATTTAAATGTACATTGTGTCTGCAAGGCTCTAACAGGAAAAAGCATACTAAAACTGAGTTATTGAAGGGAATTTAATAAAGGGATCATTTACAAAAGATATGAGTAGATTTTACGAACAGCGAAAAATAAAAACACCCTTACAAAAAGAATAGTGGGAGCAACTGCCACATCTAGGCTGGTAGGATCAAGGGAAGTGAGCAGTTGCTAAAATCCCCAGGGAAGAGGGGGAGCTATGTGGCACAGGCCAACTGACAGAAGCTATGGCCTTTATTGCACAGCCATTAGCTACCCAGCAGGAAGAAAGGCAACAGAATTAATAGTCCACTTCACTTTCCTCCTTCCTTCTGCTCTCCAGTGGGTGCTTACCTTCAGCTGAACTCAACCAGAAGCCAGCAGGGAATGGAGATCCACACAGGTCAGACTTCCAGGACACACAACTTGTGACACCAAGTGGAAAGTAGATGAGGATGGGCAAACACCAGATTATCCACAAAGACACATTCCTGCAAGGAGAAGTGGAGGCAGGGGGTTGATGCAATTTTCAAGACCTTTCACAGATAATTTAATGATGCATAGTAAGACCCTCAAAAATATTCTATTTCACTTAGTATTTCTATTTCTAGGAATGCATTCTAAGGAAAAAATGTGCACAATTGCTATACAATTATGCTTCCTGTAGAATTATTTATTTTGAAATATTTGAGATATTATTTCAACATTAAGTAAAAACCATATGACAGAAAAACACCTATCATGCATATTCTAACGGGAATTATCTAATGACACAGAAAACTGTTTACAAAAATTGTTAAATTAAGAAGCAGAAAAAAAGGATTATCTATACAGTGTGTTAGTACCCTGTGGGCAGAAGCTTTGCCTGTTCACTTCTGTATTTTCAGCATCTACAACAGTATCTAGCATATAGTGTATGGTATATGTAAGTATATGTGCATGAGAAAAAATTAAAGAACATATTACAAAATGTTAATCATGCCTCTTTCTAGATGGTATAATTGAGAGTGATGTTTAATTATTAATGCATGCTTTAACTTTTAAAATTCTTTTATGATAACAAAAAAAATCATTGAGGAAAACAAGGTAGTATATGAGTTTTGTAGCATCATTACAGGAACCCTGTAAAGCCTCCAGGATCCTGTGAGCTCTGCTCTGCTTGATCCCACTGAGGTCACTCTGCCATTAGTAGGAAATCCCCTAGGAAAACCTAGAGATAGGGATTAAAATCCCAGGGGAAAAAAATAATAAAAAATCTACTCCATCCTTCCAGCATTGGAAACAGTGGCAAAATTTTTAAACTGTTGGTAATTATAATTTCAGTTTCCTGAGGCTATACTGAGTTATCTGTAATGACAGGCACCTTAGCATTAAGTTTCTTTTCTATAAAAGGTATAAGATAGTTCACAAAGATGAGAGTGAACTACCTTTCGGTAAAGTTAAACATTATAATAGAACCATTATAAACACTTTCAAGGATAAACATTAAGATTCTAAGGGGTGATAAAAACCAAGTGCAAATTCTTCATTTTACAGATTTAGAAAACGAAGCTTGTGAGCATTCTGCTATTTGCTCTATTCTCATGGTACAGATAGGACAAGAAGCTCAGTCTGCTGAGTCCTGGTCTAACACATTACTACTTTTAGTATATAAAAACCAGTTTCCATGAAACAGTTCAAATCCCTTTCCATGTCAATCTAATTGAAACGAAAGGGGTATGTAATAGAAAACAGAGTTGAATTGGCCATTTAGAATTAATTTGCTCTCTGCATACATTTTAATTCAAATTAATTGTTATATTTTTCGATTGTCAGTTTTGAATTGTTCTAGGGAGCCTGTGGTTTCCTTGAAGGTGTCTGAGGGGTCAAAAGGAAGGTATATCAATCTAGGTCCAATCAGGAGACAAAAACCATGTAGTAGTTTAAACAATTTCATACAATTTATTAAACAATGATTATACGGTAACTATGAGATGTGAAGGCACTCTAAAGAGTGTTGTATTGCTAAGAGACTATCCAAGGAAGAAAAACTTGGATAGGAGGTTCTCTCTCCATGGCTGAGAATGAGATAACATTGTAAAAGGCATGGTTATAGGCCACTGGCAGTAGAAAATTTGCTGGGATGCCCAGCCCAGATCTGGACCACAGCCACTGGGCAAATAGGAAAAGAAACTGGAGCACAGGTGAGCTGCTGCTGGTGAGGAATATACTGCTAATCAATGGTGTAGCTTCTGAAACAAGAGGCTCCTTCCTCCGACAATGTCCCTCCAACACCCTCTCCTGAGAAAGCTTAATATTGTGCTCATCGCAAGGAGAACAGTTTAAATTTTAAAGGAACCCAACCCATTATTGCAGAGCAGGTATTAGAGTACAACTTTAGGCTGAGAGGTAATAAATCGGTATGTGGGAAAGTAAGCATAGCAGGTCAGACTTTAAGTCCCTGTCTTCAATATCCAGAGTGGTTTTACTATTTAGTATTTAATAGCGGTTCCTTACAAAATGCAATTGAAGTTAAAAAACACTGATAGATATTACAGAGGAAAAGATAAGATGACATACAAATTTCGATTTTAGATTTAAAGAAAACTATTTAAAAAATAAAAACGTTAATGGCATTTGCAAATTCTTATTATAAACCAGTCCAGACACAGGTGGAAAGAGGACCACAAAAATGTGCTCCAGGAAAAGTGCAGCTAATAAATAACCTGTGCTTAAATTTTTGAAAAAAAAAAAAAAAAAAAACCAATGTCCTGTGAGAAGTTAAGTTTTTTAATAAAGTTGGTAACTCCATAGAAATCAAGCAAATAGAAAAGAAGGGGTTTTTTTGAAGTTATATAAGAAAGTAACTTTAAAAATAATTATTGTCTGGTCCTTGGTTTGCTAGTAAAAGGTATTTATGTAGTCATGGTAAACAGTGATTACAATGAAGATTGTGCTACAATTTCATCAAATTATTGGGGTGAGAGGAAAAAAAAGAGATATTGGGATATAAACCCTACTGAATCAAGCAGACCAAAGATGATATAATTACAAAAACATAGAAATCAATAGTGCATAAAATTTCTCTTTGTTTTAGAAATATGAGAAAAAATAACAAATGTCATAAGAAATGGACAAAGGGTTGCAAGTGCTCCTGGGAAGTGGAACTAGAGGTATGAGTAAAAGGAAGTCTTGTTTTTTTATTATAAAATTTTAACTTCATGTTCAAATTATGCAAAGGTTTTAATTTGATAAGAACTGGCCAAATCTTATATATAATATTTCTACAATGCAAAAGTCATATGAAAAACACTAGAACATAACGTCCTAAAATATTAACAGCGATTACTCCTGGATGGTATAATTCTATATGGCTGCTAAATGTGTCTCCATACTTTTAATCCTTCTAAACTTTATAAATAAGTACATCAAAAAATATGTAATAGAGCAAGCAAAGAGTTTAGTCATTAGATTTACAAGACAGGAAAGAAAGGAAAGCAAGAAAGATAAAACGAGTGCAAAAACATCATACCATCAGGAAAGCAACATTAAGGGGCCATTGTAAGCCTAGCACTAGAAGTAGTAAATAAAAAATGATTAAACATTGCCCAGTCCCTCGATGCATTTAAAATTAAATGAAAGAAAAAAAAATAGAGGAAAAAAAATAAATTTAAAAAGTTAGATATGACTTTATTTTAATTTTAAAAAAAGTAAAAACTAAAAAATCTCAGTGGACAGAAAGTTTAAAGTTGAAAATAAAAAATAACTTTTTCTTTATTCCTACTCCTAGTATCAAAAATAATTAGTTGTAAATAGCTCTCATATAAAATTATAAAGATTACTATAAACTCCATAAAGATATTATTCAATTTGTAAAATGCCAATGCTGAACAAAATTTTCCCCTAAAGTTTCATTTTATGGATTCTCAGGACATCTGCTTATTCTAATACCAGTGGTAAATGCTTGAATTGGTTTCAAATATCAAGTCAAATATCAAGTCTCTGTCACGTCTGCCTTTAATTCAGATGTGAATTAACCAACATGTTAATTAAGTTTGAATGTCAGCGCCCCTTCCTTTCATGGCTCCTTGTAGCAATATGTTCTACATTTCTTTTTCTTTTTTTTTTTTGCAGGATTTGCAAAAGTAGAACACTTTAACCCAAATTGGTCAAGACTGCTGGCTCTTTCCACTCCAATTTGTCCTCCAACACACTTCTGTTTATATAGGATCACAATTGGAGTGGCTATGAAGTAGTAAGCTGGAAACAACTGAGTTTGATTTAGTTAGGTCTACACATATGGATTGCAGCTATGTCTGTGTATATTTTAGTTAGTGCTACCCGTCCTGGTATAGGTATGGCTTCCAGGATATTCCCATAATCTACAGTTTTAACTCCTCCAGTGTTGAGACACAAAGGTTCAGCACAGAGGTTTCATGGAGCAATTAACATGTCCTACTGAGGATAGCACTAGAAGAATTAGGGTAATAGAAGGGAGAAAAGGTTTAAAATATAAAGCGGAAGCTAGCTCATGGAAAATCCTTCAAATCTTACATCTCATACTTTCTATATTTGATATACTTTCTATTTTTGACAGCAATAGTACAACATTTATAGAAATGAGTTGTGAAGCTGAAAGAAAAAATTTAAAGTAGCAATAATGTAAAAAAAAACTAATTTCAATCTAAAAACTGAATATCTATATAGTCTTTGTAGAAAATATTATTAAATTATATGAAATGACAAAGTTTGAAGCCAAAAATAAGTAGGAAAGAAATAGTATAAAGTTATATCAGGCAATTTAATTAATTAAAATATAATGACTTTTTCCCCTGGGTTTTGCAGTTTTACTAGTATTTGTCAGCTTTTTAAAATCTGTGATTTGTTACATTTATTTTCTCATCTTAAGTGTTCAGTTGTATATTTAATTTTGTGTTTATTTCCTTTTTCTCAGTTTCCCAATTTGTGAATGACTGAGGCTTCATAAAACTAGAGACACCTTGGATTTTTAAGTTATTTTTTCAAAACATTGATCGTGCCATGTTCTGAGATTCTTATAAAAAAAAAAAGTTTTATACAGTTGATCCCATGTCTGGATCACATTCTCTTAAAATTAATGTGTCTATTTTAACTTTTCTGCCTCATGTGCAATGAATTCAGAGTCTCAGAAACTGCAAGAAGAAAATATTCAAGAAATATAACAAAATATAAGGTGGAAAGTCAAAGAAATAACAGAATTAGTGAGAAAATATTCTATACACAGAGTCTAAATGGCAGCTGCCCATTGTTCCAATCCATTCTCTTGTTTGTACCCACATTAACCTTCAAAGGTAGCGGACCCTATTTTGAGATAAAAATAGTACCAGGCCCCTATATAAGAATGATTAAACAAACAAGAGAACACAAAACAAAACAAAGTCCTGGAAAAAAAGAACATACATAAAAAACAGATGAACAATCTACAACATAAGAAGAAATATCTTAGAAAATGAGTTTAAAGAAATAGATTTCGATCATCTCTATTAATGTTATAGGTATCTCCATTTCTCTGGGAAAAAAATGAGAAGTATTTAAAGAAGAGATTTCAATTCACAAAAGAAATTAAAACTGGTAGAATTTAGAAAAGAAGTGGAAAAGGGAAACAAACACATACACAGGAGTATCCTGTATTACATAGATTAAACAACCGAATAAACATAACTGGAAATACAGTCACATAATGTGTGGCCTTGAGAAAATTCGAAATGGAAGGAAAGAACAAAGACAAAAAAGACGAAGAGAGAAAAAAAGATAAAGGTGATGATATGGAAACAAATATTCAACAAACGTACTTTTTTTCTGTAAAGTACAAAAAAGAAAGACTTGAAGTGGTACACCGTGTCCCAGGGAAAACTGACAGAATACTTAAGAAAATATGTCCTCAGGAAGGTGTTGAGATTGGAAGATGAATAAAGGCTCATGTAGGCACTCTAGCAGAAAAAAATAAGTCATATACAATATATGAAAAGTCAAGCTGGCATAAACCTTCTTCACAATCTCACCCACAGCCTGATGAACGGGAAGAAACAGTTCTTTCTTCAGTGCTGCCAACTGAATG
Source organism: Rousettus aegyptiacus (assembly GCF_014176215.1). NCBI lineage: Eukaryota > Metazoa > Chordata > Mammalia > Chiroptera > Pteropodidae > Rousettus > Rousettus aegyptiacus. The sequence continues at coordinate 38,932,857 of NW_023416311.1, read as the reverse complement.
TACCATTTGTAATTGTGGCCACTGTCTTAGAACCGAGCAATGGAGCCAAGAGGATAAATCAACATCCACACAGTGGAAAAAGCGAATGATGTTTTCAGTCAATTTTTGATCCCTCCATCACCTCTAAATGATAAACTTTTCTTACTGCTCAAGCCACTGTAATTTCACTCCATGATTGATGAAAGTTTCCTACCTAATGCAAAAAGGATGTGAATGTTAGAAAATTTTACCACATAAAAATAGTAACATAAACAACACAAATCGAAGTGTGAAGATAAAGATAAGGAAGTAAGGAGAAAGTTTGTGTACTAATTTCGTCTTTTATATCTGAAATTTAATGAACACAATATAAAGTTGAAACAGTACAATAATTGCATCCTCAAAATTTTTTATTTTTTTCTTAACTACAGAAATCTTTCAAGAAATAATTTCTTGTAGCGAAAAAACTAAGAATCTATCAAAATTTTAGTATTTTTTGTTTCACTTGAAATGCTTTGTTTTGTTAAACAGAAAATAGATTAATATAATAATTAAAAATAATATATATTATGAGCCGATATTTTAAAAATTATTTCTTTTTCTCTATCCTTGAGCCCTTATAGCGAAATATCTGAATTTGGGTCCATCAAATATTAATAATAGTTATTTCTGGTAATGAAGATTAGTAGTATTTTCTACTTTTTTTATTTTTCTGCTTTGCCTGAGTAAAGGCAATACTCAAAATGATATAAATCATAATAAACAAAACAATAAAATTGGTAAATAGTTTTTTCCATGAAACAATAAAATTGTCAATCATAAAAATTGAGTACTTTTTGAAAACTTACTTTACACTCATTTTTAAGGTAAATATATATTTTATATTTGATTACCTTATGAAAGAACATGAACATCAGAGAACTATTTTTAATATTTTTGAAAAGAGTAAATCATATATGGATTAAAGGGGAGAGAGTATTCCTAAAAGAGCACCAGAAAGCTTCCCACACAGGACAGTGTTTAATGTATTTCTCTGCATTTGTTAACGCTCGCCTGGCTAATTATTTATCCTTCAACTATTACCTTGGCCATCATTTTTTTAAAGGGGTTTGAAATTCCTGTGTCAGTCCAAGTGGCTGTGTTCCTGTGCCACCTTGTCTATATCCCTGTAATATAAATTACCTCCACTATATTTGAAGTTACGTGTTAGGCTAAGGTTCTCAAAGTGTGGTCCCAGGCCAGCAGTGTCAACGTCACTTGTGAACTTGTTAGAAATGCATGTTCTCAGGCACCAGTCCAGACATTCTGCCTTAGAAAGTCCATGGGCAGGGCCCGGAAATCTGCAGGTGATTGTGATGCATGCTAGCTTGAGAGCACAGTTTTACTGCTTTCCCAGTAGAAGGTAAACTCTGTAAGAACAGGGTCTTTTCTTATTTATTTTTGTATCCTTGAATCCTAGCATCATGCCTGGCACATAATACGTGGTTCTCGAAGGTTCAGTCTAACAAAAGTAGAGCTTCCAAATAATGAAAATAATAAACTTTTATCATATCTTCATTATATTTTAGGCATTGTATTCAGAACTCACATGTATTTTATTCACTTAATTCTCCCAATTTTCCAATGCGACAGATACTATTTAGTGTCCCCATTATTACATATTAAGATGTGAGTCACAGAAAGATCAAGGACCTTGCCAAGGATACACAATTAGCAAATAGCAGAGACAAGGTAGAATTTCAGTCTATATTCAGTGCCTGACCCATAATCATGAAATTATATAGACTCACAATGTGTAGAAATACGCAGAATACTTGAGATAATTTTCCAGTTTAAAATGTCTGTATTTATTTGTGCTCTTTGTCTTATATATATGAAAATGACATTTTAGCCCCGCAAAGAATATTTCATATGCACACTTCCATTAATAACAGATGGGCCTCTTAAAATCATGTACTGTTGAACTATCCTCAGCAATTAAATGGCTATGAATTTGCTCATAGTCATTTTAGAGATCTGTCTGAACAATTTCTTAATAAAGACTCAGTTTCCTTTTCTGACTTACTAAAAACACATTTCTGAGCTTTAGGCTCACACCAAAATTCTACAGGTGCTAAGAATTTGTTAAAAGATTTTGAATTGGCTACTAACTGCTGTGGGATGAATTAGAACTCAGATTGACAGTGTGACAAAGTAAATAAGTCCCTCATCAGATCCTTTAAGAGTTACCGCACAGACGAAATAAATGAGTGTGTTTTAGAAATTGCATTAATTGAAAGTTAAACTGTTTATTATAATTTTATAACAATATTTAAGAAAAAGAAAGTCCATAAATTAGCAAAGCTTGAGATGGCTACTTTCATAATGTCAGTTCACCTTAACGTACACTCAATTATAAGAGGTAGTTTTGAGCAGTAAAGTTATGAAAAGATGTTTTCAGGTTGCTTTCTGTAGTTTGGTCATTTCTATCGAATTTTACTTGGGACTGTTCCTAATGCTCAGTTCTATACAGACTGCAATTTCTACAGGTGAAATTATGTCAATTTATTTTCATTTTGAAAAATTGCCATTACCCCTTATTCCTTAAAATGACAAAATCCCAACAGGTTAAACTGTTCACAATCTATTTCTAGAACATCTCACAGCACAAAAAAGATTTAGTTGAGTAATTCAAATTACCACAAGGCTAATTATCATTTTTATCTTCATTATGTGAGCTGACTATAGCACTTCTTAATTCCATCATTCCTTTTGGTGCTCTGGCAAAACAGCCAGCCTGCAGGTGTTCTAACTGTGGCTCTTGGAATTGTGCCTGCTCTCCATCTTTGCATGGTGACACTGCAGCCAGGAAACAGATTAAATTATGCTGATGTTGAGCTACGAAAATACTACTGTTCAGTCCTGTAATCTTATAACAATGCAAAATGTCTGTTAATAGCAGCCTGGCAGCACTGTAACTTAGGGTCAGTTAGAAGTAAATTTGATTTCTTCCCATCTTGAGGAGCAAGCCAAGTTAAGAAAGTAGGCAAGTGAAGAAGAGGGGTAGAAAAAGAGATGAAAAGGAAAAAGAAAGTGGTCAAAAGAGATATGTTTTCTTTAGCTGGTGTGTATGTGTGTATGTGTATGTGTGTGTGTGTTTGTGTGTGTGTGTGTGTGTGTATGTATATATGTATATATATATAAGCTGAATACTTAAAGAGAAAAAACTCTCTAAAGATCTGTTACTATGTTTTTCTATCGTTAATTGTCAAGGAAGGACTGTGGAAATATGAAAAAAATGAATCTCCGATTGATTTGTATGGCAACATATGGCAATATTCTATGCATGAAGAAAAGTCACTCTATTCTGATTTCTTGACAGGTTTACTCTGTGGTTCATGGATCATCTGTCAGAGGGTATGGAGACAGAAACACAAAATGTGCACTGAATCACTCAAAGAATGAGTCTATCAGTCAGCATCTGTTAATTATATACTGTTTGCTAGTGGGCTTCTCATTACTCTGAAGGAAAACTAGCCCTTAGAGAAAACTCTGGATATTGTCTATAGTTCACAGACAGATAACAGATACACCTAGATAAGGCAGACCAGCTAAAGCTGAAGATGGATTGAGCACATTTTGAGCTGTTCGTTTTGGGTGAAAATAGTAAACATATTTAATGAATAAAATTGTGAACGCTTGAAATTCCAAATACTTTACCACTTATTTATTAGTAACATGTAATCATTTTTTTTTAATTATGTTTCAGATTTGTGGTCGCCAGAATTCTAAGATTTTCCTATTCCCTGTTATACTCATCCTGTATAACACCCTTCCTTTGAGTGTGGCCAGGACTTGTGAATATCATTTCCATGATTAGGTTACTAATAAATTGACCTCTAGCTAACCAAAACGAAGATTATCCTGAGTAAACCTGACCTAATCAGGTGCATCCTTTAAAAGAAAGTGAAGTGCCAACTCCTGCTGGCCTTGAAGAAATAGCCCTCTGTGAGTTCTACAGCTGCAAGAGCATGAATTCTGCCAACAACCACAAGAACTTCCAAGGAGATGCCCAGGCCCACACAAGACCCCAGCCCTGGCTGATACCGTGATTGCAGTCTGGTAAGCCCTTGAGCAGAAAATACAGCCAACCTTGCCCAAACTCTTGACCCAGAGAATCTGTGAGGTAAAATATGTGTTGTTTTAACCACTAAGCTTGTGGTAATTTGTTACACAGAGATAAAAAATAGATCTGATGTTCAAAATTGAGGTCTTAAAGAACTATTTCTTATATATTAAACATATTTCTGTATATGTGTGATGCTTTTATCTTTAGTCAAAGGTATTCTTTAGCCATGTTTCTTTGAATCTGAACTGAATCTTGTTTCAAATGATCAGTCAGTTTACCTTTCACAATCCAGATACCTATTATAAAATCTTGACTTTTCAGACAAATTGAAAAATATCAAATATTTCAGCTCTTCTGGTTCAATTTTTATTTTTTTCCAGCCTTGCATAAAATTCCTCCTACATTCTATAGGAAAACTAGAAAAATAAATAAATCAAGATTTTCCATTCAGTTGGTTTCAACCAGATTTTTGTCTTCCTAACTATTGAGGAAAAACAAATAAATTTAAAAATTACATCTGTTTTATTTGCAGTTTATGTAGTTACCTTATTTCATTTTAGAAAAATAATTTGAAAATATAGGTTTGATGTTTTAAGATAAAGATAAAATTCAGAATTTGAAACAAAAATTTTGAAAGCAAATTGACTTACAGATAGAAAAGTAGAAACAATGACTTAAGACCCACATTTTCTGTCATATCAGACAAATCCAGCAAGAAGGAGGGGATCAGTTAAATTCAATTCAGAAAAGGAAAGGCTGGTGAGAAGAATATATATGCTTATAGCCTTCGTTTTAAAACCTTATAGTACTAATGAGTAAATCTCATTAAGTCTTTCTACTACAGAGAACTGTTAACTTGTACTCATTTATGCCTCATACAAAACAACTTAATAAAAATAATCTAATAATTATCAATAACTATTGAACCCTCAAATATGGCAGGCACTTGACTGATAACATGAATACACTATTGCATTTAATCTTCATAACACAATGTATGAGAATGATATGGTTATCTCTTTACCACTCATACATGAAATAATAATAACAATATAGAATGGCACTCCACCAATCTGATTCCAAACTATATGTCTCCATTTTCTTAAACTAAAAATGTTCATAATAGTGTCTAGGTGAATTAGTGAATACCAGAATGTACCACCCTAGGAAAGGAAGGTGCAGCACTGGGGAGAGTAAAGGCAAGCTAGGTGGTCCCTGGATCTCTCTGAATTTTTTTTCTTATACTGGAAAAAATTGTTCCATTGGTTGCTTCACACTATGGTGTAGGATGATAGAAACTTATACTAAGATAACTATCTTCCAGTATGCTTTGTAATCAAAGCCAAATATTGGATATTACATTTTTATAGACTTTTACTAACATATGATGGCATAAATATATGAACACATGAAAAAATTTATAAAGCCAGATACATAAGATTTCTTAAATTTATCCAATATTTTGATGATATTCACTTCGTTTTTTTTCTTCTGGTGGTATGTAATCAACAGAGAAGCCTATTATAAAATGTTTCCCATTGAAGATGCCTTGTCACCTAAAGCCCACATCCTAAACCAGATATAGTTCAGTGGAGATGTGATTCCGTAGTGTCTAGCCTATATTAACATCTGCTTCCTACATTCTCCTAGTGCTATATCCTCAAATACCCCAAATGACTACCATAGTAAATGATTTTACCACTTGAAAGACTAAATGAATCAATATGTGTGTGTGTGTGTATGTATGTGTGTGTGTATGTATGTGTGTGTGTGTGTGTGTGTATATAGTCTGCTAAATCATGATAGCTGTTTTCAAATATTTTAAATACTTTCACGAGAAAAAGAATTAGGGCGTTATTGTGTGATTCCAAGAAACAGAATTAAGACAATGTGTGAACTTAGATGGAAACATCAACAAAGCTGTCCATTTGGGTACTTAATTAGGCAGTGTTCCCCAAAAATGAAGGTATTCAAACCACAGCTAGATAGGCACTTCAAAAAAAGATCCAGAAAGCCAGTCAGCATTTAATCTTGAATCTAAAAACCCTTAACTCTCCAAGATCCTCACACAGTGCCTCAGGTATAGTAAGTACCAAATAAGCATTTGTTGACTTTCTAATATAAATACAAAACTTGAATGTATACATGATTTTACTTGCCATTTATATTTTTAACAGAGTAAATAAATTAAATACTTTTTATGCTATTGAATTCCACAATTCTATACCAAGAAAGAGCACATAAAAACTTATAATGCATTGAACAGCAGACAGATGAACTAGACATCTCTTTATGAAATGGAAATATGCAGGTCATCCATTTTTTGATGACTATACACTCTCCAGGACATAGATAGGTATCATTTTAATAAAAGAAAGGGAGAGCTTTCGATTTTGTTCAAAAATTCTCCTTTGAAGAACTTAACAAAAGACTGATATATAAATAAGTACATAGTGAATGAGCTTTCCCTAATAATGTTTCTATATGACTCTCTAATTTCATTCTATCGAACCTGTAATGTGGTACAAAATGAAGGAGATAGTAAAGAGGCAAGTCTATCCTTGTAGGGAGAAAAAAAGAAAACCTTTCAGAATCTTTTCAAGGTAAGTTTTATGAAGTGTCATAAAACTCAAAATACCTCCTTCGACACTAGAGGGTTATAGGCTATGAACTACCGCCACCATAGAAAGAGAATTAGGTGTGCTGTGTAGAGTTACAGCATGGAAAGATCTACAGTTGCTCATACTGTTTTAGAACCATTTGCTCTAAGATCTCCAGCTTCTCTGACTTGCCCCAGCCTCAGACACATATGCTGCTGCAGAATTGGATCCTCCAGCAGAGCTCTCCTCCTCTCGCCTTATTCATCCTGCTCAGTGAATTTTCTGACAATAAGGTATCTACATACAGAACTGTCATGTACAGCTAGCTCTCCTGCAAAGAACTTCTGAAAAGCCACAAGGAAACCACTCCCTCCCACTGCTTCTCCCTTTTAGAGACTTGGAAATGTCTTGGCATTCATGCTGTGGGGTTGTGGCTGGCCTTCCTAACATTACTCTGATCTCACTGACATCCGTGAGATCTTCCAGTATAAAAATAAGCTATCACTACGCCTGCTTTGTACTCATCGGGAAACATGGAATTGAAAGTACCAATTATATGATTTTCAACATGTTTGCAAGTAATAGTTATGAAACACACACTCCACAGTTCCTTTTTAAATAACTACAGAATGATTTATGCGCTATGTTAAAGCAAATACAAAAACATTAAAACACAAAATTGAGCTTCTCGGTGATGTTGATGGCAAGTGTGGCACATCAAGACTGACACCATTTTATGACCACAGAAAACAAATAATAATAATAATAAACTCATTGCACCTTGATCAACTGCCAGGAAATATGGTAAAGTGGAACTTAAGAGAACAATTATGAGAATTAAAAGTTCTAAATTTCAAGTGCCTTCTTCCTACTCTGAGAGCAAAAATCTTTGTCACATACATAAAATTACTGCATTCAACTGAGGGCCAACTGCAGCTGAACAGGACAAATATTGAATCATCTGGGAACTTTTTAAAAAAATAGATTCCTTGGGCCCTGTCCAAGTGTTACTGAAATATACTTTCTGAGATACCATCTAAAAATCTGTATTTTTGGAAAGCTAACTCACTTAATTCTATTAGTATGAAGGTTCAGAAACCAAATCAAGTGGATACTATGGCCTGCTGCTCAGATTCCCCATCCCACAGCTACCACTTCCCTGGGTGCAGCCCACATACAATGACTGGTTGATATGACAGGACAAAAACCTCACATACATGCCTAGATTTGGAAAACCTCTTAAGGAATAACAACAGCTGCAGAGCTTCCCTTGATCCTTGATGTTTCTCTCACTCCTTCACAGGTATTATTTCCAGGAACATGCCTCAATAAAATATTTGCAAGCAGTTCTCCATCTTAGTATCATGTCTCTGAGCACTCAGCCAAATACAGCTGATGCTTAAGTGGTCCTTGAATGCAGACTCTCATATGTTAGTGGCTGATAGTGTAGCAAGGTGAGAAAGGTGTTTGTGTAGTAGAGAAGGAGCAGTTCCAAGCCACAATGAGTTAGAGTATGAGTAAGGTAGGAATTCGGTGAGGTATTCCAGTGAAGGAGGTAGCACAGGGGAGTGAGTCAGAGTCCCAGTGGAATGAGGAAAGCATCAGTGAGGATGCTGGCCTGCACAGAGTGTCTAAAATGAGGAGGAACTTTTGCCTGGAGCAGGGAGAGGTCAGCCCTGCAGGGCCTATTTGAGTTGGGGAAGGGTAAGAAGGAAATCCTCCAGGACTAAAGCAGCAGTGCAAGCCTGATACTGGGTTTGGAAGCCTGAATGGAGTGAGGAAAATGTTTGTACAAGGAATGATGCAACAGCATCTCAGAGTAGGGAATTAGCCAATGTGAGTTAGGTAGGGTGTCCTCATGGGGGTCGTTGAAAGGAGTCAGGAAATGGGTCATGTACAGAGGGCACATGTACAGAATTCTAATAAACTTCCTGCACACAAATTCTGATCTCAGTCTGTTTCTTGGGGAATTTGGAGTAAACTACTACTGGACAGGAAACATCTAATGCAGATGGGGTCTATCCAGTGTCATCTCATATAATCTTGTAAACCAAAATATAAATAATAACAATGAGAAGGAGAGTCAGAAATGGAAGGAAAAGTGAACAAAGGAGCAAGAGCAGCAGCTACTTATGTTAAACACCTAAGTGTGCACAATCATACAAGCTTTACATATTTAGTTATATTTTATTCAGAAGAGCCACACAAAGAAATTATTATCTCAATTTCACAGTGGAACAACTAAACATTAGAGAATTTTGATGCACAGTAATTTCCCTTTAACTTGAACCCAAAACTGATTAATTCTCCCTAGTGCCTCTTCTTTTATTTGTAAGACTAGGGTTAAAGGAGACAGATTTGGGAAGAGTGACAAAGCCACAATAGGTTCTAGGCAATCAGTAATAATGGCTTAAGGGTCAGAGTATAACAACTAATAAGAATAGCTAAGATTTATTGAACAGTTCTGTGCCAAGTATTGTATTAAGTCACTTACATGGATTTTTTCCTTTAATACTTAGGACTACTGCCTGAGGAGATGTAACATTATTAACCCTTTTACCAATGTGGATACTGATGCTCAAAGGAGTTAAATAACTTATTTAGGTTCACAAAATTAGTGTAGTCCAATGATTATCAAACTTCAGCATAAAAGAACACCTGCAGAACTTGCTAAAACACTGAGTACGGAAATCTGCTCCCAGAGGTTATGATTTAAAACAGGGGTCTCCAGCCCCCAGGCTGCGGGCCAGTACTGGTCGATGGCCTGTTAGGAACTGGGCTGCACAGCAGGAGTGAGCAGTGGGCAAGCCAGTGAAACTTCATCTGTATTTGCAGCTGCTCCCCACCACCTCAGCTCCACTTCAGTTCATTAGGCATTAGAGTCTCATAGGAACACTGGTCCCTGGTGCCAAAGCCGTTGGAGACAGCTGATTTAGAAGATATGGAGTCTGAGAATTTGCACTTCTACAAGTTCTCATATGATGCTGACATTGCTGATTCAGAGACCACATTTGGGAATTACAGGTAGAGACAAAGATAATGTTCAGAATCAACCTGAGGCACACTAACTATGGAGCCCTTATATTCCATGCTAAATACATATTTTTAGCAAAACTAAACCTGGGTTAAGAATGAGAACCATTGCAATAACCTGATCTACTTCACAATGCTAAGCAAGGCATTTTGTATTTCAATTATTAAAAAATTAATGATAATCAAACCTTTGGCCAAACCCATGAAATATTATAAAGCATAACATTTCCCAAAATATAAATAAATATAAATTCTCCTGAGAGGTTAACTAAGTAAATAAATAACAATTTATATCCAAAGGGAGGTTGTACTGTAAAAGCTTCACAGACTTAAGTACCTCCAGAGAAAGCAGGTGGTACACATGAAAGGCCCGTGAGAACAAGTATCAGGAAGATGCTTAGTGTCAGGTGGAAAAGAAGAGAAGCACCACGAAGTGGGAAAAATGAGGAAAAGGAAAATGGTCAGTAACTATTTCGCTTACTGAAATTTCCCCTTAGTTTGGCCTTAAAAGGGGTCCCAGGAGATTTTGCGCATTCTTTAGACTTAGAAGAGAGTAGAGTAGAGGTCCTGCTCTAGGAGGGGCTTGTAGTTACTTGAATCCCATTGCCTGGCTCTGCAGAGGACAGATAAAATGTGTAGCCTCAAGTGGCACAATGTTTTGAGAAAGAAATGGTTTGTAGTCACATAACAATATGAAGACAACAGAAAACAGGTTATGATCAAACATTTCAACCTCTGGCACAGTAAGTGTTGCTAGAAACCACAAAGAATCAAGTAGGAAGACTTCAAGGGGAAAGCATCAATACTCGGCCCTGGGCCCAGACTCTAAAACAACAGAATCCAACAAAAGGAAATGACTTCAGTTGCCTTCAGTCAAGTACCTCAAAGCAGAAAAAGCTTAATAATACTCTCTAGTAAATTGGATAGAGCATGTTCCTGTGGCCATAAGAATTTATTCTTATTACTTATAACTAGCATACTAGCCAATTATATACAAGTACCTATAAATGACTGATTTTATTTTGAAGGAGAAGCACAATATGTTTAACATAATTCTTCTGAGAAGCTGAGAATACTTTCAAATATCTCCTCATCTGTGTCCTTTTGAGGAGCGAGGCAAACGTAATTTTATATAGAAATCATCTTCATTGGTTTTAAAGTAAAATGTCTTTTGTGGTCATCTTACTTTATTATAGTATCTTTGCTTTTTTAAAGTCATTTTCTTCCCCCTAAAATATTTTTCCACATAATTTAGGGATTAGGGTGTGTTTAGGGAAATAAAATAGCCAAAACTTGGATAAGGCAAAAAGAAGAGTTTCATAATTAAAAAAAAAAAAGTTATACTAGAGCATTTGCTAACAAGGCTACCTGTCATTTGATTCTGTCATAGAATATAATTTTGACTTACTATTCACAGTTGATTAGGACTCACACATGTCTTACAACTTGGTAAAGTTGGAGGCCAATTTTAGAAAATGAACCAGGGTGATAGTTTTTCCTCTTTGATAGAAAAGATATTGCTTAAAAGTTATAGCATATTGCCCTATAGGATATTAATGAGTTTTATAACAAACTAAGCAATCTTGTTTTAAATTTCTTTTTCTACTGAACTTATAAATCTGAATTTCTCATATTCTAATTGAATCATTTTTTCATTCTATATTAATGAATTAAATAAAATTTTGACACACACTAACTACTTGTCTGAGTATTATTTATTAATAATTCAGAAGTGCCCATTTTCAGGTATGTTGGATGAATCCATGTTTGAAAGTTTTAAGTACATTTTTTCCATATCTCACTTTAAACTTGGCTGGGAGGCAATTGTTTGAATAAAGCTGATAAGAATGAAGTAAGGTCAGTAATTATATCATGGGTATCAGGCACAAGATTATGCTCCTTGTTTCCTTATCCAGGGCTTTGAAAATTATAGGGTATTCATGAGTATTTTTACATACAAATTTAAGAAGTCTTAGATCAGTTAAATCAACTAAACTGCTCCCTTGGAACACATCTATACTCTGTCTTACAGTGAACTTGTGGATATTTGTAGTTTGTTTCAACAAGCACTCTGATTCATAGTGGTGGTGAGGATTTGGGGAGGGAGAGGAATAAGTCATAGCCCATGCCCTTGTAGACCTTACAGTTTAATCCATTCTTTGATTTATCTGTATACCTTTATAGAGTACCTCTTAAGTACCTACCCTTGCTCGATATAAGCAGTAAACAACTTCTCTGTCTTTCATTGAACATATTTTTTCAGAAAAGTGGGAATAAGAGACAAAATGATGCATGAAAAGGTCAGGTGTTGATATGTGCTATGAAGAACAATTAAGTGGAGTAAGAGAGTAAAAATGATGGGGGATGCTATTTTACATGTAATTGGGGCATGCCTATGTGGTGGAGGAGCATTTCTCTCAGGAATTTCACATTTGAGCCAGAAACAGAATGAAGTGAGGGGATATCGTTATTCACAATTTATACTGGTCAAAACAAATTATATTACAAGTATTCATAGTATGTCTTACAAACATATTCCAAGAAAATGTTTAAAATATGTAAATCCCTGAAAAGTGATGAGTGAGAGATAATCGATCCAAAATAGAATTTGCATTATAACGTTATCTGTAAATTGATTATGAAAGTTAAAAACAAAATAATTTGTCTTTTTGAACTGTATAAATACAGTTAACTACATAGTACAGGATCAAAGGATAATCAAATTTTATTTTTTGTTGCACAATCTCTTTGATTCCTAGAATCAATGTCAAATTAATTACCTTTTCTTATTTTCTTTCGGTTCCTCAAAATCATGTCAAAACTAGTCTTGCTTATATTAAAACTAGCAGTCCTTAATCCTGGCCAAACACTGGAATCACTTGGAGAATTTTAAACACATACAAATTGCCTGGATCCTAATGACCAGATTCTGATGCAACTGGTCTGGGGTGTAGCCAGAGCATTGGGGAGCTGATAGATCTCTGGGGGGCATTAATGTACACCACAAGCTGAGAAGCACCTATATAAACCATAACTTTACTAGGCAATTTCCTCCCCTGCCTACCCCCACCACAACCACCCCCCAAGTTTTTGAGCTGTTTCTTTCTATTTGTTAAAAGAAGAGCCATGCCTGCTATCAGGTTAAAAATGTCTGACTCTTGCTAGACCTTCCTATTGACAGATTCCATTTCATTCTGTAGATCTGTTGACTTTTTTCTCTGTAGAGCTCATAGGTTTCTTGTTTTAATTTGAACTAATCCCTTTCTAGACCAATTCATTGCTCTCATCCTAGAATTTCTTTTCATTGAATGCTTGGTTTAATTCCACAATTTCATGCAAATCATGCCTTCCACTCCTGATTTTGCCAGTTTTGCTGGAATGTACCTTAAGTGACTTCCTTAGGAATGATGTATGGGCATCCTTTTTAAGTCTTTGTAGATCTGAACATATTTTACTTAAACCTTCACAGTTGAGTTGTCTGTGTATAGAATTTGAAGGTTTGAAACAATTTTCCCTTGAAAATTTGATGATAGTGTTCCATTTTATTCTAACACCTAATGCTGCTGATGAGGAGTATATGTTTCTCTGCTCCCACTTGATTAATTCATTTATTACTAAAATAATTTTAACCACGCTCCCACTTGATTCATTTACTACTAAAACAATTTTAACCACATTTTTCATCTCTTTGATTTTTATTACGTATTCTACATTATTTCATTATCTTTAGCTTTGCTAAACCTTCTACTGAATATCATAATTTTCAACTTCCACATATTCTTGGTTATTAATACTTTCTCTCAGCATCCTATTCATGCTTTGTGGGTACAAAGTTGTCTAGAATTACTCTGAAGATATTTTTTCTTCCCCTGTCCTCTGTATTTTAACTTTTTCCCCTGGGATCAGGTTTGTTTCTTTACTTTTATCTTTTTTTTTCATATTGTTGATGTTCTTCAACATCTGATGATCTATACTATCCTTTTAAAGTTAAAAATAAGAGGACAGAAAGGTTAACTGAGAGTTTTGAGTACATGGGTATAGCTTGACTTGGAAGATTTGGATTACCTCCAAATACATGAGTAGTTTTTCACTAAGTAAGAGGTTCCCAAATGTTAGAATAAAGAGTGTCACTTTGGAGACCAACACACACACCCGTAGCTCCAGTCCTCTTTGACCAGTTAACTTAATCTCCTTAGAAAAGAGTGCTCTGTTTTTTTTTTAACCAGGAAGCTACATATCAGAGTATTGATAAGATAGTACAGAAGAGGACGCAAGAGAGTAGCTAGATCTCCGATGCTCCATAGATAAACTTTCAATTAACCACCTGTTTTTAGTCTCTTTTCCCACTACCATCTGACCTCAAATGTGGAGCTTCTGTGAGTGCTGCAATGAGAAATTACCTGTCTGCCTTCTCTGTCGGTGTCCTTTTGGGTATTCTGGGCTATGATTTTTTAAAAAACTACCATTTGATTTCTGCCTGCTAGAAATTTGTTGAAATCTGTAATTCATTAATAACCTCTCTCCATCATAATTTTATTTATTGGTTTGGATTTATTCTTTTAAATTTTTTCCCCACTATCATATTAATTGGGTCTTAGGTGAAGGGAGACCAGTAAGTATGTTTTGTAGATGTGCTACCGAAGCAAGCACAACCAGAAAGTATGTTTATTGTGCCACCTGGAGCCAGAGAAATCATGATTTCATTCTCAAGGTTTTCCTGTTACAAGCTAAGTTTGACCTGAAGAACGTTTTCTCCAAATAAACTGTTTTGATAGCTAGAAGATCTATCTTTAAGTGACAGATGAATTACATCAAGAATTTCACTCTGTCATGAACTGTATCCAATTAACAACATCAAATCCAGATTTTCTTTTACACAAGGCAGATGCTAGGACCAGAAGACAGCTGTTTGTGTTGGATATGCAGAGGTTAGACTGTGAGCTAAGATTTGCATAATGTGATGGAGAAGCCTGATTGTTAAAGTCGGTAAGCCCGATTCTCCCAATAGACATGGATCACATGAACTCTTCTTATAGTCTCAGATTCACTCTCAGTTCCTCAGTCTGATTCCATATGAGACGGGAGCAATTGAACTGCCTCCAAATTCCAAAAGTCTGCAAAGCCATAATCTTTTCTTCTCCAGCTCCAGGCTGCCATCTAATCCAGTCCTTCAATGTAGCCTCTGTAATTATCCTTCTCACAAGTCCTTTCTGCTCAGTTATGTATTCTCTCTGGATCCAGACAGGAATGGGGCTAGACACTTGTACATCTCTAAGCCATTCTGCCAGAGGCTACCTGCCTGCCCTTGAATCTGTTTCCCTGGATTCCACATTCTTTACTCCTCCTACTGTTGGCACAGGGGTCCCCCACTTCGAACCTTCATGTCAATCTGTGATGCGTTCTTTAAGCATTGTACTTGCCCACCAGCCTGAACTCCTGTTAACATCTCCTGATGGTTACTTTCCAAGATTTTTCTAGACACATGAGTGTGACACAGGTCAATTTATACAAATATGAGATAAAACAAAGAGGACAACAAATTATCTGAAACAATATTAAAGGCCAATTTCTAACAATATTCGCTGCCTCCTCTTCAATTCTAATCTTCTTGTCTTTCAGCCATGCTGTGTTCTCATTTGTGAGGGAGAATGGTTAGAGGTAGAGTGTGGGTTTGGATAGAATCAAGGCTCTAATAACCATGTACTCCATGACTATGGCAGAGTGTTTAATTCCCCACCCAAGAATGGAGAATATACTACTACTATCTCAGATAATTTCTGAGAATTACTGATTATATACTATTACAACATAGAAAAAGTCGGATATTCTTTTGGGACTCCATAGTGACTACTGACCCTCATATATCATGTGTACACTTGTGCCGATTCTACATAAAGCACTGAATTTGCCTGTAAGAATTTGAATGTGTGACCCTGGCCTGAGCACTCGGCTTGGTGTCCCTGATTCTAGATCTTGTTCCATCTTAAATGAAGTACCTAACCAAAGAAACTGCTTCTAAATGTTATCATTTTAATCACTGAAATAGAAGAATATTTATACTATAATTTAATTTGTAAAATCTAAATCATTTTGGGAAAAGATTGTTTTTTGTCACTTTGAATAAGTGGCAACTGAATATTTACTCATGAAAATATCCTGGTAACATTATTTTATGATGAGAAACAATAGTAAGGGTTTGAAAAACTCCTTATTTAAAATTTGAAAATATCCTGTATAATACAAATTGGGTATATTTATTTAGAGTTTTACACCTACCATATAGCTTGTCCTGAATAATTAGATGAAGAAATCTCCAAAATTAGAAGACGAATAGTGAAAAATATTGCAACAGTTTTTCAGTTTTTCAGTGCTATAAAAACAGACACACAAATCAGTGAAGCAGAATAGAGAGCCCAGGAATAAACTCTCACTTATATGGATAATTAATCTATGACAAAGGAGGCAAGACTATACAATGTGGTAAAGATAGTCTCTTAAATACATAATGTTGGGAAATCTAGACAGATACATGCCAAAAAAAGAAGAAAAAATGGAACCAGGCTACTCTCTTACATCATATACAGAAATAAAGTCAAAATTAATTAGAGACTTAATTGTAAGAGCTGAAACCATAAAAAATCCTAGAAGAAAAAGTGGGTAAACTATTTGACATCATTCTTAGGAATTTCTTTTCAGATGTATCCCCTCAAGCAAGCAAAAAAAAAGACAAAAATAAATAAATGAGATTTCATCAAACTAAAAAGCTTCTGCACAGTGAAGGAAATCATCAAAAAATAAAAATAAAAAGACAACTTATTGAATGAAAGGATATATTCACAAATGATATATCCAATAAGGAATTGATATTTAAAATATACAAGAAACTCATAACAAAAAATAAACAATTTGATCAAAAAATAGGCAGAGGACATAAAGAGACATTTCTCCAAAGAAAACATACAGATGGCCAACAGACATATGAAAAGACGCTCAACATCACTAATCATCAGGAAAATGCAAATTAAAACCACAATGAGGTACCACGTCACACCAGTCAGAATCACTTTTATCAAAATGTCAACAAATAACATGTGTTGGCAAGGACATGGAGAAAAAGGGAACCCTTGTACAGTGCTGGTAAGACTGCAAATTGGTGAGCCACTATGGAAAACAGTATAAGGATTCTTTAAGAAATTAAATATAGATCTCCCATATGACCCAACAATTCCACTTCCGAGTATTTACTCCCCCCCTCCCCAAAAAAAATGAAACTACTAATTTGGAAAGATATTTGCACCCCTATGCTCACTGTGGTATAATTTACAATAGCCAAGATATGAATGTAACCTAGGTGTCCACTGCTAGATGAATGGATGAAGAAGACATGTGAAAGATACATACACACACACACACAGAAATTTTACTCAACAATTAAAAATAATAATAAAACTTTGCCATTTGTGACAGCATTGGTGAACCTAGAGGGTATTATGCTAAGTGAAATAAGTCAGAGAGAAAAATACAGTATGATTTTACTTATATAGAACCTATAAATGAATGAATGAATGAATGAATGAATGAACACAGAAAACAAAACAAAAACATACTCATGGAAATGAAGATCAAACCGATGGCTGCCAGAGGGGAGGATGGGTGAAAATGTAAAGGGGAATATAGTCAATAATATGATGATAAGTTTTCATAGTGACAGATGATTACCAGACTTAGTTTGGTGATCATATTGTAAGGTATATAAATGTCAAATCACTATAATGTACACTTGAAACTAATATTACATACTAGCTATACTTAAATTAAAAATAATAAAATAAAAATAAATTGTCAGTGCTAGATAAGTGCTGTTCTATAAAAAAAAAAATGTAAATTAGCATAATCATTTCTTTTACCAGTGGTTGTCACCCACATAGTTGGTCAGTATCTTGGGGGAGGAGGTTAGACCTCAGTCTTGAATATTTTTAAAAACTCCCAGGTAATTCTAATATGTAGCTATATTGGAAGACTACTCTCAGAAAATGTCAATACTTCCAAGATATTTAAAAAGAGCAGTTCTAAACTTTAATTCTAAATATAATGCAAGTGAAACATGATGTAAGTTAAAGCAATGTAATTTAAAAGTAGTATTTACCAAACTTGCCTGTTCATAGAATCGCCTGAGGCAGTTGTTGAAAATATTGATTCTCAGGGCCCTCTCCTGAGTCAGAGGTCGTTCCGATTCACCCCAGATCCAGTCAGTCTGGGGTGAGAACCATGAATCTGCATTTTAACATGTATCCATGCTGATTCACATGATCATGTATGTACAGTAACTATGAACATTGCACTCCATAAAGATATAAACATCAAAGGAGTGTAAAGTACAGTGTAAAGTCATAGGCATGTGTGAGAGTTCCCATGTATATAACACACTAGAAATCGGGACATTGTCTTGGAACATAGGAAACAGTGTAGTGAAATCACAGAATCATCCTTAGAGGTGCAGGTGTTTGGCTAACAAGATCATAAAACCCATCTCACCAGGTTGGCAAAGAGCAGGCAGCAGCATATGAAAGAGTCGTACTGGACAGTGCAAGCGACAGTGGATCTCAGCTCCCTTTGGCCTCGTCCTCAACCAGAGTATGGAGAACACTTTGGCGAGCCTCTCCTCAGCCTCTAGTTGCTTTATCCTGAGCACTATCACATCACTTTATATTTAGTTCTGGGATGAATATCTACATATCAGGTCTGTGACTTTTACTTAACTATTGGTATAGGGAATCAGTTTTCTTCTGACATAAATGAGAAATAAAAAAGCGGGTGCTGGGTCAGCAAACTATAACCCACTGCCTGTTTTTGTGAACAAAAGTTTATGAGAACACAGCACACTCACATATTTGTGGATGTTTTAGTGCTACAATGTCAGAGTCGAATAGTTGTAACAGAAGATGGTTTACAAAGCCAAGCAGTTACTATGTAGACTTTTGCAGAAAAAAGTTTGCTGGCCCCTGTGCTATAGTCACATTGCCGCTGTGAAAGTGCCTGGGACTGTGTCAACACAGCACAAAGTGCAATATGGGTTGGTGAGAGGCAGAGTCCTGAACACTGCAGGAATCTAAAGCTATTTCTACCTCTGGACTTTTAAGTTTGAGAGTATAAGTTATATTTTGTTTTGTTTTTGTTTTGCTTTACTTCTTTTTTCTTTCCTAATACCAACAATGACAATTAAAAATATAGCAGAGCAGAAAAAATAACATAGCTGAGAACTGTGCAGCAAAAATTTAAATATCTATCCAACTTTGAGTAACAGTGAAGAACTAGGTGACTTTTTGCAACAAATATAAATACTTCTATCTAAAAGTGGCAAATACTTGTAGAAACAATTGAAGACAGACTAATAAGAGAGTGAATTCTATCAAGACCAAAACAGAGACAAGATAGTCCTTCTGTGATTAGGTCTTCACCAATAACCTGGAGAGTTGGGATTCGTGGCACATGCATATTTCATAGCCTAGATAATAGTGTTTTATAGTTTGCATTTTTAGAATTTCATTGCTGTTAGTTAAAATAGACATAGCTACAAAACAGTTACTCTTTTGTTAGTTTAATTCTGAAATGTCTCATGTTTAATTTTAACTCCCTACTTTCTAGCACAGGATCTTGCTCATGGTAGATCCTCAGCAAATGAAAGAAATGAGACTGAATGAGCTGATTCAACATTTTCATCTAAGGATGCAGATTGGGGTAGTAAATAACAAGGACTTAAAAAATTAGTCCCTCTCAGAGTGTGCTTTTATCTGAAAAAGCCAGCCCGTAAAATACCTCTACTCCTTTCCATATGAATTAATCTCCCTAAAATGTCCAGTCTGTCTTATAATTTCTTAATAGTAATGACCTGAGCTGGCTAATGCTCTTTACAACCACAGAGTCACATTACTCATGATCCGTAATTATTTTTACAGTTGAATATTGCTGACTCTTAACATTATAGAAATGCAGGAGACATGTGCCTCAGTGAGATTGAGTTCATTTTCTGTTCACTGTGTCTTCTCTTGGAGGATATGTCCATCTTGGATTTGTCAAGAGGGGTAAGCGACATTGTGTGAACCAGTAATGTTCTGTATAATCTGGTCAAGATTACAGTGAATCCTTGTGTATACAGAGGAAGAACTTCTGTGTTCCAGGTTTTACTTGTAAAAATTGTTTCTGTGAGTCTAAGAGCTTAATCTCTTTCTTTCAATTAGAATAAATCTTGACATAAGCCCTCTTCAAGTCCTTAAACAAGAAGATTTGATTCGGATTTGCCCTAACAGTTTGAAATGCTTCATTTTACTGATAACAAAAGGTGATATAGACCACCCTGCTCAACGTAAATCTCATATGAAGATTGGAGAATAAGATTGTGGGTTGATCTGCCAAAGTTTCTGATAAGACTTGAATTAATCAACTGGAACCATCTGTGTTTCACTGAGGTTTGTTTTATTTAGAAACTTCTAAAATCATCATGCACCTGGCATACACCTTGTTCTCTACTGATAACTATTAAAGATAAGTCCCTGAGAGAGAATATGATGTCTGTATTAGCTATCAATGGCTGCATAATACATTACTTCAAAACTTAGTGGCTTAAAACAACAATATTCATTTTGTCGCAGCATGTCAGGAATCCAAGCACAGCTTGGGTGGATTCTGACTCATAAGGCTGCAACAAGGAGTTGACTAAAGCTGTTGTCATTTCAAAGGTTAAACTATGAAAAGATACGTTCCTAAGCTTGCTCACCTGGCAGTTCCAAGATTCAGCTCCTCATGAGCTGTTGGACTGAGGGCTTGAATTTCCCAGCAACTATTAGCCATAGGCTTCCCTTGGTTCTTTACCATGTAGATCTCTCCAAGGGCAGTTCACAACATGACAACTGGTTTCACCAGAGTGAGCAAGCAAAGGAACAAGGGGCAAAGAAAAAGTGCTAGCAAGATGGAACTCACAGTCTTTTACAACCTACTCTCAGAATAAGCATTCCATCACTTTTGCCATATTCTACTTGTTAGAAGCAAGTCACCAAGTCCAGCCTACACTTAAGGTGAGAGGATTATATAGGATGTGAAAATCAGCAGGTGGGGATCACTGGGAGCCATCTTAGCAGTCTTACTATCACAATGTCCTTATAAATCAAGCTGTCAAAGAGCACTGAAATCTTAAGGGGATTTCAAAAAAAGGATGAGTTGAGGAAGTTTATTTGCTAGAGAGTAAGAGGAGTTTCAAATGTGAAAACACTTGTTCCATCCTTATTATGGGCAGCTACGTCAAACTTTTCACAAACCTCTCCAATCCATCACCTCCACCATCATATTCAGTTCCTCACTCACAGAGAATATGTTCCTTACAGAGACATTGTTCATTATTCACAGAGGAAATAAAAGCAGTCAAATGAGATTTTCCAAACTGTAGACTCTCAAAAATATGTGACTAAATTTGTCCATCTTTTCTTTTATTCTGATTTTTTAAAAGAAGAAGATATTTCTGTTTGAGGGTAATTCCTTGCTGATACATCCTCTCTTTCTACTCACTCTTTACTTTCCGTTTCTTCCTTTCCCTATACCCTCAACACAAGTCCCTTTGATGACTTCTTTCAAGGCATATCGAGTTCCCAAGTTTCTCCCATGTTCTCTCTTTATCCATTTCAGATAATACCCCATTGCTTTCCAGCTAACTACATACTTTCTTCTCTTTCCTCAATACACTTTATCTGGCTACTGTTTTCACCAAGGCATGGACCCAACTCTTGTCAAAGTGACCTGCTTCTAGCTAAATTCAATTGCCCCTTTTCAGTCCTTAGCTTAATTAGCTTTCTGTATCATTTAATGCTGCTGACTGTCCCCACCTTCTAGAGATACTCTCCTCTAACATCCGTAATACTGCCCTATTATGGTAGTGCCCTGTCTGTCTATTCTTTCTCAATATTCTTGGCAGAGGAATCAGTTTAATTTAATGTTTACTTTTTGCATTCTAGGTCAGACCCCTTCTATTATTATGTAAGTACCCCGAAGAAGACCTTTGTCACTTTCCTTATTTTAATTATCATCTCTATGTGAACAACTCCTAAAGTTTTATTTTCAGCACAAAATTCTCTCTAAGCCTCAAGCTCCTAACTACCTAAGAAAAGTCCATTTGGTAATTTAAGTTCAATGTCAAACAAAACTCTTCACTCCCCTCAGCTAAATCTATAGCTCCTAAGAGGTTCCCCCTCTTTATGAACTCCCTTCATTCTGCAAGCCAAGTCAGAACCCTGGATGAATCCTTGACTCCTTCCTTTACATGGATACCTCCAGTCAATTGACCATTAAGTTTCCATCAAGAGGAAGGAAAAATTAGGTTCCAGGATAATCCTTACCCAGTACTTCACAGCCCTCAGATTCCACTTTTTAAATTAGCCATGCAAAAAAAATTGAATGAAAACTAGACATATAAAGAAGTGACTTTAAACAAAAATCTAGATGGTCTATGTGGTAGGTAGAATAATGGCCCATGCAAAGATGTCCATGTCCCAAGCTCAGAACCCCTGAATATGCTGTATTACATTGCATGAGAGAAATAAAGTTACAGATGCAATTAAGGTTGCTAATTAGATCATCTTAAAATAGATTTATCTTGAATTATTTGGACAGGTCTAATGTAATTACAATGGTTCTTAAAAGTGGAAGTGGGAGGAAGAAAAAGAGTCGGTGTCATAGGCTACCTACCGTATGAGAAAGACTAAACCAGCTCTTGCTGGCTTTGAAGATGGAAAGGAGCTGTGAGTCAAGGAATGAGGACAGCCCTTGAAAGTTGTAAAAGTCAAGAAAATAGGAACTCCCCTGGAGTCTCCAAAAAGTAACACAGCCCTGTGAACACATGGATTTTAACCCAGTGAGATGCTTTTCAGACTTCTGATCTCCGGAACTATAATACACTTACATTGTGTTTAGCCACTAAGTTTGTGGTGATGTGTTACATCAGTAAGAGGAAACTAATACAACCTATTTTTTCTTTAAGTCATTTTTCATTCTTAATGTTAGACTAAGGCAGGGATAAGTTGTTACTAAAATCAGAAATGAAAGTGGAGACATTATTATTGATTTTGCAAGAATAAAAAAAAGATTATAAGAGAGTACCATGAACAATTTTATGCCAACCAATTGAATAACCTAAATGAAATGGGAAAGCTCCTAGAAATACAAAATCTGAATAGACTTATACCTAGTGAAAAGGTTGACTCCGTAACCAAAAATCTCCCAACAAAGAATAGCTTCTTTAGTAAATTCTACCAAATATTTAAAGAAGAAATAACAACATTCATTCTAAAATTTCTGCAAAAGAATCAAAGAGGGGACACTTCCTACCACAACATATGAGGCCACATTATCCCAATACCAAAGCCAGACAGACACTATAAGAAAATTGTAGACCAACATGCATTATGAACATCTGATGTAAAAATATTCAACAAAATACTAACAAAATAAAATCACCAGCATATTAAAAGAACCATCTGAAACCTATCACAAGCCTGTCTTTTACCCTTCTTATTTGGTATTTCACTGTACATCCTAGCTAGTGACAAAAGATAAGGAAAGGAAATTGGAAGTTAAAGATTGGGAAGGAAGGAACAAAACTGTCTCTGTTTACAGACATTAGTGTCTATGTATAAAATTCCTTAAAATGGACCCCCAAAATTCTTCTGAAACTAAGCAGGAAAAGTAAAAGTCAATTAGTTCTGTGTAACTATATATACTAGCAATGAAAACAAGAATTTGAAATTGAAAGAATTTTCCATTTACAATAGCACCTAAAAAGAAATACTCAGTTATAAATCAAACAATTATGTACAGGATTTCTAAGCATAAAAATAACAAAACTCTAGTGAAATAAATCAAAGACCTAAAGATCACAATAAAACTTGTCTAGAAATCAAAGAATCCCACTAACTAAAGTAGTTAGAACCTCAATATGATCCTGACCATTTCTCAGAGGATCTTAAGGATGCCTTATCTTTGTTTATTCTTACACTACTTCTTTCACTCATCAACCTTTTCACAACCTTTTGCAGCTCATATCCTTTCATCTCTCTTATAAAGCTATTAAAACATTATTTGAAATGACTCTAATTTCAATTTGCGTATGTGAGTTATTCATATCACACAACTATAATGCATGTGTATGTTTGTGAACATTTATTTTTGTTTAGTGAGAACAGTCCATTTTCCTGTGTAGTGTCAGAGCTCCAATGTGCCAGTTTTCTTGTTTTTAAATCTATGTTCACAGTAACTATCAACATCATAGGAATGATAGTTATATTACCCTGCTTGTTGTACCTATTTTATCAATGAGATTTAACTACAATCGGTGCACTTCAAACATATCATGAGACAAATGACGTATTAAATCAATGTCAGTGGTATACAAAAAGTAGCTCTTTTGAGATAATATATGATAGTTACTGAATATAAACTATACTCTTACTAGAAAAAAGTTATTTCTTAAATATTTCAGAAAAGGAACTCAGTAAATCTGTTTCACTAGAAAAAATAATTCATGACATACACTTCTTCCTTTAATTAATGAGCAAAGTTCAGAAAGATGTTACAGACTCAAAGAAAGTAAAATAAAACAGCCCAGAAATAATCTAAACCTCTAGGGTCACTAGCTAGTCTTTATCTGTAATACAGCCAACATGAAGCCCAAATAAACATAGAGTAGCACAAGATTTACTTACTATTCCAAAGGACACTACTAGGAGATGAACCACAAAACAGGATATTTTGAACAGTATTAATAATGTCTTAACTTTGTTCAAATCTAGTAGTATTTTTTTTTTATAAAGCATCAGTTTTTATAGAGAAATAGAAGTGCTATTGGTTTGGGTGTCTTCATTAGTTTAGAACGCCAAAACAAAGGCCATAAAATTAGAAAAGAGCTAGCATAAATTTAAAAAATTAAAATATTTTCACATTTAACAAATTTCCAAATGGTACATGTACCCTGACAATCTTCTGGCACTGGCTCACATATAGAAACTATGTACTTGTTAAGGGTGAACTGAAAAATTACACAAAGTGCTTTATTGGCTTCATGTCATTCCTCGTACAGTGGCAAATAATAAACTCCATTCTTGACGGAAAGAGGACACTTGTATTCAAGTGCCAGTTACTCACTTTCCTAATCAATTATGTCATCTTTTACATTGCCTCCTCTCAAATAAAATGTGGTGGGGGCTAGGGTAATATAAGATTGATGTTTTCCATTGTCTAAATTATTAGAAAGTGTATTTCAGTAAAGTACAGTCACATTTGCTAAAATATTATCAAATGTAGAATAACAGCAGCATTTTCTTGTCAACACTGAAACATAATTTGAAAATTCTTTCTGAGTTCAGAAATAGTTCAGTATCACACTACTGCAATCCAGTGCAGGCCTTAATAGTTGGAATTAGCCATGCAGATTCACATATCTCCATAGAGACTAAAGAATAATCACTTTTATATGTAAATACATTTAGTGTAACTACCCTAGAGACCACAGTGGCTGCTGCAGCTATTAACGAAGCTGCACTTAATTTGATGCTCATCCAAATTACTCTCTAGGAAAAATTCAAGTGTTTGAACATGTTCTGAGCTAAGACTCCAGGCTTGCCATATTTGATAAAACTAGGATAAAATTAGCAACATGGCTTGTTTTTGAAATGGTGACTGCTTTTCTGAGTAGAATATAAATATGCAAGTCTTCTGCTCTCCTTGCAAGGATAGTCAGTACTTTGTTCTGAGTATGTTGCTTATATTTCTTAATGTCCAAATCCCTGGGGTCACTGGTTAGTCTTTACCAGTAATATAGCCAACTCAAAGTCCAAATGAATAGTAAAAGCCAATGTGACGATGGCTGTGTTGCCAGGGCACAAATTTGGCTGTGTTTTCACCACTGTTCTCTTGTCACTTGAAAAACTCCCATCAATACATATAGACACTTTAGGTTATGCCTGTAGTGAACTTGGAAAATTTGGTTTACTGAATCATACATACAAATTGCAGGTTTTTAGGCTGAGGGCACCTCAATACAACCCCTGAAGACTGTGCTGGGACTATTCAAGATTCTCAGAGAAAATGTACATACTGTAATATCCTTTAAAGCTGGGCTCCCCAAACCCCAGGCCTCAAACTGGTACTGGTTCATGGCCTATTAAGAATTGGGCTGCACAACAGGAGGTGACTGAGCCAGTGAAGCTTCATCTGTATTTGCAGCCGCTCCCCAGCACTAGCATCTCTGCCTCAGCTCCGGCTTAGGCATTACATTCTCATAAGGGCACCAGTCTCTGGTACCAAACAGATTGGGGACCTCTGCTTTATAGCCCCAGCCCCACAAGACTTTTCAGTTAGTGTATGCAAATAAAACAGCTTTCCGTATCTTGATAATCTTTCAATGCACACTTAGCCTTGTTTCTCAAGTCTCTCTTGGTATTTTTATTCCTATCTTTCCTATTTTATTTCCATAGTCTGATAAATCTGTAGCTACTTTCCTCCCCTCATTTCAGTTTTCTGCCCTTGCCTTGCCTCCATTTCATACCTGCCAATAAAGACCTATATTCATCTACTTTTGATCAGTATCTGTTTTGGCAAACCTATCCCTTTACCCTTGAACGTTTCCTTAAATCAGAATACCACATCAAATACAGCAGGTAGGTTGGTAGAAGCAGAAACCATTTAGGAATGACTTGAGAAAATTTTTGCTTCTCCAAGCCAACCTACTCTAAAACCACAACCTCAGGCCCTGGTTTAAGTAGTTAGAGGTCACTCTTGTGATGACTAAATTACTTTGTCCCCAAAGTGGTTGAATATCCGGCCTGAAAGATGAAATATCTTACTAAGCACTACTGAAACTCACTGGCTCACATGCACATAAAGGTGGCTGAAGATTCTGCTTGAGCTGAGTAAGAATTAAATTCAAAAGCTTGGATGAAAAAGATAGAGAAATGAGGTGCTTCCCCTGGAAGAGTACTCCTGAGAATCAGGGTTAATGGCTTCTTAAACCGTCTATTTGCCCAAATCTAGAAGCTTCTTTCCCATTAGGAATTAGGTTCAGAAACGTCAACTAAGGATGAAATCTCCTCTGTACTAACTTAGTAATAAGAAATACTGAATGCAGTTCCCGCTCTGTAAGGTGGTTGGGTTTTGTGTGTTGGGTGATGTAATTTCTTTCGGGTGAGAGAATTAGGACTGTATTTATCAGTGTTTAACAGCTCATAATTGAGTTCCTATTGAGTAAGAAGTTTTTTTTCCAGGAATTTATTTTAAGTAAAGAGAGCAAAGAAGTAAATATTCATTGTAACCTAAGTTTATCATCAATTCACTCATGAGTGATTGATGACTCCTCCCAGGCCCCACACCAACCTGCAGAGAAAATTTATACCCTTCTTCACTTTAACAAGAAAGCCAACCCCCTAAGCATACTGTGATTTTAATACTCTTTGCAACCGAAAATTCACAAAAGTATTCTAATTCAAATCCCCATTAAATAATTTTGTTTTTTTAGATTGAAGTGGTTACTCAATCACAGATTTTCTTTTTCCTTCTGCAGACTTTTCACCTACAAAGTACCTAGCCTTCTGCCTCTGCCCTTCACGTTTTCCTCAGGAACTTAAGTCTCCACCCTCGTTACACAGTGCAATCAAACTCCACTGCAGTTTCTAATCCCACACTCACATATCCAGATTCATCATGCAATGTAAACGAAGGGAACTTCAACTTCAAGACCCATCCTTCTTTGAGGACATTTTAATGGCCCTTTTGTTACTTTATGTGACCTTTGGGATCTTATCACTGAATCAGATTTCCATATACTCAGAACTTTCAAAATGTATGCTTTTAAAATCTTTGAAGTACTCAAGAATATTAATGAATCAAATTTTCTCTATATCCTTATACACATGAAATAATATAATCCTGATTTGCTGTCTTTCAGTACTCTCAACTAAGAAAGGAATGTCACAATATTACTCTTGACCCTTTTTCTTTAAAGCAAGTCTCTTGATTTATTGAATATTTCATTGTTTTAAGAACTTATTACTGAATTCAGAAGAAAACTCTGCTCTCTCTTCATCAATGCATTGTTAGCCGATATTCAGATGCAAAGTAAAATTTTTTTACAACTCCCAGGTATATCTCATCTTCTGTAGGCCTGAATAGTCACAGAACAAAGCACCAAATCTAGCGAGCGGATATAAAGCTTCCCTCATGTACCTGAAGTCCTGCTTCTTTTGAGATTCTGGAAAAACTTAGGCATCCAATTCATTAAAGTAAGCTCTAGCAAAACCCCACTCTATAAAATACGGATACTATTGGGGCTCCTTTACAACACAGAAGTGGTCATAGAATTAATTTTTACACCTGAAATGTTCTCTGAACTTCTTAGAAAAACATATTCTATTGAAATGCTATAAATTATTAAGTAGTTAAAACATTTAAAATGCCATTTTTTATGCTATTCCTCATTAACCTTTTGTCACTTGAAAAATACAAGTATCCCTAATTGTCAATTTAGAATTAAATCTGATTACCAAATGACATTATCAATGACTTCTATTTAAAAACACAGGTTCTGAAAATTCAACCTATCATTATATTTCCATGTCAACCAGTAATTATGAGATCCATGATTTAGCTGGGTTTCTTTTTTGTTCTTTATCAAAACATATACCCCAATTTATTAAACATAATTTAGAGTGATTTAGCTTTTACAATTTTACATCACATGGTGGCTATCAGTAATGAAATGTAGTATAATTTAAACTAGGAGGTAGCCATTAGTCTTTAAAACAATGATCACTGACATTTAATAATATATTATGTTGAAGATCATAACTTCATTCATCATAACTTTTAATATTCCCTATCACATCTGTTCTCTTATGTACTTTCTCATAAAATAAATAAGAGAATTACTACTCTTTGGGATTTAGGGCTGGTCCAATATGATTGGTAGCATAAAGTAATTGCTATTCTGCTATAAGTCACGATTAGTAATTTAATATAAAAGAGCTACACAATTTCAGTTACATATTCCCATTATGTGGTTCATAATAAGAAACTTTTGACATGAAGAGAATCTCCTTTGACTTACCTCATTTGACTCAATTTTTTCATTTTGTGTTATATATTGAAAGCTAAATTATATTTCTCCCCAAATGGCCTTCCCTTCTGACTTCCCTATTTTTTAAAATATGAGCACTTTTATCCTAGTTATTCATGTTTGGCATATACATACATACATACATACAATCTCCTTACTTCCACTTTCCAACACTTTGATCCAAATCTTTACTCCATTCATTTAGACCACTCACCAATTAGTCTCCTTATTCCCAAGCTCTGTGCACTCCAGTCCAAACTACTTACATATTATACATTCATCTTCTAGCTATAGAGCTCACATTACCCACCTTCTGTTTCCAAGCCCCACAGCCACTCATTGCTTAAAAATAAAACCCAACCTCAATAATCTAGCACTCAAGGCCCTACACAATCTGAACCCAAACTTCTTCATATTGTCCAAGATGCAAGCCATAATAACTTTTCCTTGATCATGTCCCTACTTTTTCTTTTTGCTTTTATTCTTTGCAATCCCCTATACACTTAATACTCTATACTCTTCTTTTACAATCTGTTGAAGTTTTTGTTTAGGTTTTGCTTTCTCATATGACCTTAACCTCTAGAAGAGTTCTCTCCCTTAAACGCCTTACAAAGCTTTATGTTTGTATTCCATATGAAACACTATGGCTTTTCCCCTTCCTTTTTCATGTTAAATTTATAGTCCCCAGAGCTACTGACATCATCACATTCTTTTTTTTTTTTTTTACCTAGCACAGATCACTGCATATAGAGAAGAGTTCAACAGATGTATATAGGTGACATGAATGAAATAATAGCCTACATATAAGTCAAACTACAGTTTGCAGGCCAAATATCATCTCTCGCCAATTTGTATAAATTAATATTTTGGAAACAGAGCCCTGTGTAATCATTTATGCGTTGTCTATGACTGTTCTGCATTACGCCAGCAGAGGTAAGTAGCTGCAACAGAGACTCTATGGCCCACAAAGCCTGAAATACTTTAGGCTTTACATTATAGGCCCATTGCAGAAAAAGTTTGCTGACCTCTGTTATAATGCACTGAAAGAAGGCAGTAAAAAATAAACTTTGTTTGGGTGCCTGAACAAGTTCTGCAAGGAGTGTCTGCTCCCGATGCTGCTTCCATTCTGTCACTGTCCTCCCTTTACTGCCAGCATCCCCACCAGTTCTGTGAGTAAGACTATTCTTGGCTAAGCCATCTGAATCTGGGTTTTTGTAGTGTTTCTCAGGAGCACACCTGTTTAAAAGCACTTACACTGAGAAACCTTAGATAAGCTTCTGTAGTTTATTTAGGACATCTGCTGATTCTCACAGATGGTCACTGACAAGCAATAGCTGCCACTCAGTCAGAAGTAACCTATAAATTTTACCACCATAAGACACAAGCTAAAAAGAAGGTGCAGAGTGGTCCAAACAATGATGGAAAATGTTCCAGTTAACCATTAGAAGCCAGTTTAGTGAGAAAATTGTTCTCAATATGCCAAAAGAGTAATTTAGCTCATTCATTTTGTCAAAATAAAAGTAATCTGGACAATTTTAAAACTTTTTTTAAAAGTATTTTCTAAGTAAAAAATTTTAAATAGTACTTTTTATATTGGAACTAATTATTTTTGTACGTTTATAGTCATAGTTCCTCAAGTATATCACAGTGTGTTCTATGCATATTTATACATTTATCTTGTTAAGTATTCTCATTTCAACCTAAAAATTCATAGGCTTACATATATTCCAATTTAAATTCTGGGTAAAATTTGCATAGTTCCTCTGGATTAGCCTAGCTATACAGAGTTTGATACTCATGTATTTATTCAGTGACTATTTCTTCGGAGTGATCATGTTCCAGACATCATGGAAGGAGTATGGCATCGCAAAAAGAGCACCAGATTTCTAGCAGTCAGAACAGGATTTGAATCACACCTCCATAAGCTGAGTGAATACAGATAATTTATTTAGTGTCTTTGAGACAAAATTAAGGTTTTTTTTTTTTTAATATAAAACTTTTTTTTTTTTCCCCTGAGAGAGTTTTTATAAGAATTACATGTGGTAGCTCTGTTAGTCCACATCAGGCTCTGCCTTCTACTGGGAGCTATCCTGTGTGCTAAACATAGATCCAATCTGGGCCAGTTATAGTGACCTCATCCTCCTGTTAAATTTCCAGGGTCAGGCATGTGTCCTAAGTCAGAAAAATCAGAGTCCTTCCCAGGATATTTACAACTCCTGCTCGGTCAAATGTATCTTTGCTTATCAGATCATGAAACTGGAAGAGAGTAAATCTGAAGATTATTGTAAAAATTTCCCACCACGTAGAGAAAGACTATGTGCATCTGCTGATTCTCACAGATGGTCACTGACAAGCAATAGCTGCCACTCAGTCAGAAAAAAACTAATATAATTGATGGTTGGAGAGAGAGTTTCCTCAGTTCCAGTCCCTAGGTCACTAGGGCTGTTCTGAAGTCCTTTTAATATACCCTCTTCCTGCTAAAGCTGTATTCTTTGTAATTAGAGTCCTAACTATCAAAGTATAGAAATGCTTATGGAAGCACAAAGTAAGTACAAAACAAATGTTAGTTACTTTATTCTACCTCTGCTTACTTGGGAATAAGAGAATAGATCTTGGTCACAAGATGCCTCTGGTTTCGCATCTTAAACAGCAGAGACTTTGTTTCTCTTGTTTATTTCCAACATCTAAAGCAGTGCAAATACTTGCCAAAAGGAACAAATGGTGATTAAATACTATAGTACTGATATGAGTATAATAATGGACACATAAAGACATTTAAGAAATCAAGAGGAAGCTTATCTAACAATGTTTTTGCAAGGATTATTAATTATACATATGTGTGTGTATGTGTGTGCATACATAACAGGAAACTAATGAAATTGTTTTTGTTAATATAACAAGTATTAGCTGCTCCACAACACTCAAAGAGCAAGAAATGTCAATGTTCTCCATTTTCCTAAAGTAAAGCAAATCCAGCTCTTAGCAACCTTACCAAGGTTGTCACAAGGCCCGAAGTCAGGCATTACTTGGGCTCCTTTCCCTTTCCATCAAATCACACAGACTACCTGGGCTTAGGATATTCTAGAAAATTAAAAGAGGAGGGCCCTGGCTTCAGGCCATACTGTCACTGCATTGCATGAGGTCCTGCTAACACATTTCCTCTATCCTGCTCTTATCCATCATCATCACTATCTGAGTCTTGCCACAAATGTCCACTCAGCAATCCCTTTCAAGTTGTGTCAAAAAATATTTTTGGCATGATGCCCAAAATCACATTATTTAATGACCAGGTCTGCCCAAATACCTACTCACGCCTAGTCATGCATCTCTAAGGTGTAGTATTCAGCTCGAGTTCTGACCTGCACCACCTAAATGATCCTATAAGCTGCCCTTTATCAAAAAGAAACACATTTTTCAACTTAACATATCTTTTTTCTTCTCTTTCTTAGGTAGCATTAAGACTAATTTCCCAGTATAATTTAGCCAGACCTTCATAATCGGCCTGTTATCTCTACTCAGAACACAAAGCCATATTCCTTAAAGGAGGAAAAAGTTCCCTTTTTTCCTCACTGTAATTCCACTGGTGGTCAAGCAGGAAAGACTTCCTCAGTTAAATTCTTCTGGCACTATTTTATTTGTGAAAAATTTCTCTTCTACATTAATGTGGTCTTTGTTATCTTTTCGATAATGATGATGATGACAATGATAAAATGAACTCGCTAAAGCTGAAAATAAATGCAGATTTGCTCATTTTTTTTAGCTATAGATTTGGAAGAAATAGCTATTATGATGCACTTTCCCCAAGAAAAATATTGTTCTAAAGGATTACAATAGTTTGTCAGTTTGAGTAGAATGAGATTTCTGTTGCTATCTCAAAAACTCGAGACAAAAATGCTCATTTCCTGTTCAGGCACAGGGAATCATTATTAGTCTAAACATTTTAAAATAGAAACTAAGGCTTGAACGCATCAAAATAAAGAAAGCATGAGAAGAAAGCATTATGTAGATACACAGAGAATCTATATGCTCCTTGTTCATTCCAAGTCTGACATAGTTGAGGGCTTTCCTTCAGGTGTTTTCCCAGCTTCAAAACTTTTTAGCTGAAAGGTTTTTTAACTGGAGGCTCAACTGCCAATCCACTGTCATTCCATCTATTTTTCATGTCATCTGGTGATGAGCAATTAGTGATAAATTAATCCAGTATCACTCCCTCTCAGTTCTGACCCTTGCCCAAGTTTAAATAATATTAGATGAGCTAGCTGCACTATTCCTAGGCTACTTGTGGTAATATAAAAATTGAAAGACAAGAATTCACTGAAAGAGACTACAACCTTTCAGATCATAATTTATTAGGATCAAAAGAGGCATTAACATCACCATATTTAATGCCTACTTTAAGAAAAATATATTTCTAAGAAAGAGCTTAGAGCTAGGCAGAGATATTTCCTCCAGGTAGGTAACTGACTCAATAATTATAAATGTAGATATAAATGTAGACAATCCATGATAACATCACAGATTTTCTATCTTTGGAATGCAGAAAGTGCTTTCATAATAGAAAAGAAAAAATACCTGTGTCTAGATATGCAGAAATTCTCCCAAACCAGCCAAGTGATTGATGATCTTCCCTTTAAGGTAAATTTTAACTCATTAGGTACTTTGCTATAGAAATGAAACAAGAATATCTAATACACAAAATGATGTACCTTTCCCAAAATTATTATGCCCTTAAAATAGCATTGGCTGTACCATCTATTGTAGTATTTTCTCATTTTATTACAGTTAGAAATTCATGAGATGTGTTTAATTCCGAACTATTTTCTGTTCCCTTTAACATGTTTCATGAAAATGAACTATCAGAGACTTAAATATGTTATGTACTTTATACATTGTAGCACTTGCTATTGCTTTCTCCTTTAAAATAGTATACAATTTGATTGGTTAATGAGGGGAAAAAATGGAATCACTGCCCAATCCTCATTTAGAATACATAAAAACTTAAGACAGTGTTGTATTTCACTAAATATGCTAGCTATTAAATCTTACCATCTTGTTCTTACTGCAATAGTGGCAATTAAGAAAAGAAAGCATAGAATTATTTCATCCTCTGAACAAGATTTAGAAGAACTGTAAAATGGTACAAAATGGGCATATTTTACTAAAACTTGTAAGACAACTTAGAAAATAAAAAATACTTTTTTGCAAAAATTATACTCAAATCATCTAACACGCAGATGATGATAAAAGTAATATGTATGTATGTATGTATGTATGTATGTATGTTTTGGGAGTAATTCTTGAGCCCAGTTATCTGTATAGTCTATGATTCAATCAATTGTCTTCATCTATGCTCTGTAAGGGAAAGTGAATCATTAACAAATATCGGTTCTATGTAACTTAAGGTTTTATATATACTATTTTTATACAATATGAAAATATGGCTGTCATTTCACACAATGACAAAATAACAAGCATCTACTTTACCCGGTCATGTACATGTCTTAGGTTCCAAGTGCAGGTGTTTACTCCCTGGTAAACATACCCTTATGGAAATGTTAGTCTGAAGTGCTGACAATGAAACATTCATTTGCTTTGGCCAATAATAGCAGGGTACTTGCTTGGCTAACATTTCCACAAACTATTGCCAGTTGCTAAACCTTGGTTAGCACTTATACAGCTGTCAGAAGGGCATAAACATTTGCAAAATATTTGCCTTGTGAATATTATTTGCCACATGGATCTGACTCAAAAGATTATAAATGCACTTGTACACATTTTTCAAATATTTTTTCTGTCACTTCACAGTCTTTCTTTTTAACCTAACCTTAACTGAATAAGGTATGTGTTCACGCTCACACAAATGTGCATGTGTGAATGTACTTGTAAAATAAGTGTTTAGTCACAAACAATACTTCACTTATGCTCATTAAAACATGTTTTGATTTAATCTAGGGTATATTTATTGAGGGCATTTTAAAATTGTAATTAAATTGCTCTTGCTTAGGAATCAGAGTTTAGAGCTGCTAGCAACTTTATATATAATTGGGATATGCCGCTTTGCAATTTAATCTGCAGCTTTCAGTTTCTAGTGGGAGATGCAGAAGACCACCAGACAGAAATGGAAGCAAAAAGAGTCTGTCTGCCTCCACAGCCTCAATCCACTATGCATTTTATGACAACAAGTTCTTATGTGCTTAGGAAAGTCCTGTGGCCAGAGAGTATAGCCTGCCTTGGTTCTATCTCAGTGTCTTGACAATGGCAGTGGCCATAGGCTGCTGAGTAGGAACTGGTCTTAGCAAAACTGTGGCTGAATCACAATAGCTAATTCAAAATCCCCTGCCTCTGTGGCTACACTTGTGGTAGAGCTGCATTTCACTCATAGAAGTAACCATTATACAGCTTTAGGTTCAGTGAAAATCACTCTTTGGCAAACTGACCAGTGAATATGAAATCAAAAGTCTTTAAGTGTCTTCCTTTAGCCATCCTAACAAGTCAAGAGTGGTGGTGGGAAGCAAGCAGATTCCTTTAGAAAAGAGCTAGAGCATAAGGTCCATTAACAGAAGAACTCCTCATGAGGGTTCTTCTTACTTCAGCATATAAAGCAGAAACTATAAGAAAACAGATACTCAAATATTTGGAGGAAGAAAAGAATTTGGCATATAATATCCTGATTACTGTGCTCTATCTACTGGGAAACATGTCTCTAATGAGCAGTGTTGCAAACGGTATAGCTCTGTCATGAGAGTTCCTTCTCAAACATAATGACTGTAATTAGATACTCTTGTTTCAGGCATTATGAGTACCCAAATAATATATCCCTATTTTTTCCAACCGATGGGTTAATTCTCTCATATCCTTCAAGAAGAGATGATTTGAGGTCCTTGCTAGTCTCACACAACTAAATACAAAAGTCACTGTCCTGGTCTTGATTCTCTCTACTCTTATCAAAATATTAAGGGACTCTGTTGCATATAATGTTACAGAGCCATGAACAGGATAATACAAGTTCATCAGATAAAACTTCCTAAATCTAGGTGTCAAAGAAAAAAGATATGCAATATTATTCTCTTTCCTCCTAGATAAATTCAGATGTCCACATGCGATTTAGCCAAGCTCCTCTCCATATATTTATAGGCTGAAAAAAAGAGAACTGATTTTCCTAAGTGAAATAAAACTTTCTTTTCCATGTAACATCTTAGTAGGCTTTCTCACACCTGTAGTAGTTGCCTATTCCTATATAAAAAGCTACCCCAAGACACTGGTTGTTTTTGCTTTTCACCTCTGATGGCCTCATTAGGGCCTTGAGAGAATTCTCATGGTGATGGCCTCATTGTTGAATCCAATAAAAATTTCTCCTTTTTCCCTCTTCATATCTGTTCATTTAGCATCATTTAATGCTGTTAACTACCAATCTCCACCTCTGGTCCAAGATAACACTTGTGATGTTTTTCAAACATGGGTGTACAGGAGAGGGGAAAAAAATGGCATAGATGATAGAGGCTCTGTTCATCCCTCTGCCAATGAAGTCAAAGTTGTGATGAAAACAAGGACCACCAGCAAGCAAAAATTACCAAGGATTTTGATGAACAAGCCATACAATTAAGGAGAAATCCAAGAAATCACCCTGCAATGGCAGAAGGTAAGATGGAGAGAGGACATGGGGCTGCCCCGTCTGGAGTGGCTGAGTGAAACAGGCTGCGGCAGAGGCAGACATCTCTTAAAAGGGCCACGTCTACGAGCGGATTTTCGTGGAGTTGGACCTGCTCTCTCTGAGAACCAGTGCTAATTCGGCTGCGTGCAGCGTGTACCAGGGACTTACCGGAGATACTGTCGGAGTGAGGGCCAAGGGGAGACTCGCTCTGTACAGAACTTACAGCAGTATCCATTGTTCCCTGTTGAGCCCTCCCTCTTGCTAGTGTGCAGGACACAACACAGAATAGCCATGGCGTCAACAAACTGGATAACAGAGGTAGCTCTGCCCAGAAGATTCCCTGAAACCCTGCCTCCCCCAACTCGTGGCCCCACCCAACCCACATCCAGGTGTAGCCTCAGCGATTCAGGTGTTCCTTGTTAAGCAGCACCTAGATTCACACTGGAGGCAGCTGGCCTCAGTTTCTGGTGTGGCTTTTAGAGGCAACTGTAAGCACAGCATCTGTGGATTGCTTGCTAAATCTTAACAGGTTGCCATGGAGTGGCACAGGCTTAAGCTAAGTTTAGCCTGCAGCTGAACTCCACTCAGGACTTTGCTACTAGACACCTACTTCCCAAATCCACACTAATACGACTGGGAGTCTTAGGAGATTTGCTCAGTACATAGAAACAGACACAGAAAGGCAGCCAAAATGGGAAGACAAAGAAAAAGAAACCATGTAACAGAAGACAGATCCAGATATAATGGAGTCCAGTAATCTAACAGATGTAGAGTTCAAAATACTGGTTATAAAGATGCTCAATGAACTTTTGGGAAGTGTAGATAAATTCAGTGAGAACCTCAACAAAGAGATAAAAGAAAACATAAAAATGGAAATGAAAATTATAAAAGGGAACCAGTTTGAAATGAGTTATCTGAGTTCAGAAGTATATTAATAATTATGGAAAACTTCCCTAAACTGGTAAATGAAACGGGCATAAAACCCCAGGAAGCTCAGAATCCCCAGGGATTCAAAGAGGCCTACACCAAGACACATCATAATTAAAATGTCAAAGCTTAAATACAAAGAAAGGATATTAAAAGCAGCAAGAGAAAATAGATAGTTACCTATAAGGGAAAACCCATAAGACTGGCAACTGGTTTCTCAAAAGAAACTATGCAGGACAGAAGGGTTTGACACAAAATATCTGACATGATGAAGACCCAGGACCTACAACCAAGGATAATTTATCCAGCAAAGCTATCATTTAGAGTTGAAGGACAGATAAAGAGTTTCCCAGACAAAAATAAGCTAAAGAAATTTATCACCACCAATCCAGTATTACAGGAAATGTTGGGGGGATTTCTTTAAAAAGAAAAAAACATGTATCAAAAACAGGAATAAAGAATGGTAACAACTACATGCCTATCAATAAGTACCTCGAACAGAAAAGAATTAAGTGCTCCAACTAAAAGATAGAGTAGATGAACGGAAAGGAAAACAAGACTCATACATGTTGTCAAGAAGAGACTGACTTCAGATTAAAAGGCACAGACTAAAGGGAAGGGGATGAAAAAAGATGATATTTTTTGATGGACCTAGAAGGTATTTAAGTCAGAGAAAGATAAACACTATATGATTTCACTTTAATGTGGAATCTAAGTAATAAAAAGAACTAATCAAAAACAGACTCACAAATATAGTGGACAATTTGGTGACAGACAGAGGAGAGAGGAGGGTTGGGGGCTGGGAGAATGGAGTGAAGGGTTAAAGAAATACAAATTAGTAGCTGATGGATCATCACAAGGATGGGGAGCACGGCATAGGGAATGCAATTAGCATGAATATGCTGGTTAGGTGGAGGGTCAGGGGAGGGAAGGAGCAATTGGGGGATTGTTTTATGAACTACATAGGTGCCTAACCAATGTTCTGTATACTTGAAACTAATTTAAATAAATAAACATACAAATAAATAAAGCTCTGTGGCTTAAGGCAACGTATGCAGGTTATATTACACAGTTTCTTGGGTTCAAGAGTGCATTCATGGCATGAAAGTGGATCCCCTTTGAACCTGGCTAATTGAGCCTTTAGATAAGACTGGAACCCTGGCCAATAGCTCAACTCTAATCTTAACTGGGTGCTCACTCATGCTGTTATCAGCAGATCATGGCCCTTTGGCACATGGACCTCTCCACAAAGCTGCTTATCAAAATTGCAACTAGCTTCCCCTCCAGTGAGCAATACATGAGAGAAAAGAGAAAGCAAACAAGATGGAAGCCACAGATATTTTATCTCCCTATCTTGGAAGTGACATCATATTACATCATATGTTCAAAATTCAGAATCATCATATAAATCAGTTCTGTGTATGTAAAGCAGCTCCTTGAATGGTGTTCCTTAAGTACAGCTTCTATCTATCTGTAGACCTGTGCAACTACAGAGATAAGTTGTCTTTCCACACATACCAATTATAATAGAGGGACAAATCTAGGATAACTGCTATAGACATTCCTGTTTAAAAAGGGAGAAAAGTGGAAGGTACAAAGGTATTACTACTCCATAGAAATTCTGAAATCCAGCCAGGCAAATGTTGGAAGTTCCTTGATTAGGTCTCAAAACCTGAAATAGTTCTCCATAGCTCTTGGTCCTGCCAGCTAAACTCCTATTACTGGTCCCTATGTCATCTGTCCTTTTTCATAAACAGTATTATGTGTTGGGGCTGACCGGCTGTCTCAGACTGCTTCTTGTCAGTAGAATTCTGGGGTCTAAGAATCTTTTCTCATTCTTAACATTTTGTTCCCCTCAGTGTAAGCTGGTAGATATTTCTGCAGCATTTCTTAAAGAATGGCAAGGACCTCCCTGAAATTCTCTTGGAGTTCATGCTATTAAATGAAAACCATACCCACAAATCTCTGAGATAAACCCTTCATAAAATCCCTATCATTTGAATCAGATCTGTAGAAAACACCTTTATTCTCTAAGAGGTATTCTACATAATATACTATATAATATGTCGATACACTACCTTAGTCTGAGGCTTTTAAAAAGTATTTTACAGTCATACTATTGGTTTCTTTTTTGAAACATGCTTTTCTGGCTGTGGCCTGGGTTTGATCTTTGCTTGGAAGCCATTTCTTAATTTAGCATCATTTACCATATATAGAAGCTGATTATTTTAGAACCATCAATTTCTGACTTCAAATATTTATCAACCCTTTCCTTAATTAACCTCTTTCCTCTTGCATCTTACCGAAAGCATTAAGAAATCAAATATCACTTTCATCATTTTCCTTGGAAATCTCCTTTCCTAGATCATTCATTTTACTAGATACTGTTTTACTTTCTAAATTACTGCAAACAAAAGTGTTGCTAAATTTCCTGCCACTATATAAAAAGTATTTCCTTTTTTCTACCTTCTAACATTTATCTCATTTTCCTGCAAAACCTCATGAACAGCCTT
Source organism: Rousettus aegyptiacus (assembly GCF_014176215.1). Taxonomy (NCBI): domain Eukaryota; kingdom Metazoa; phylum Chordata; class Mammalia; order Chiroptera; family Pteropodidae; genus Rousettus; species Rousettus aegyptiacus. The sequence goes on along the minus strand of NW_023416311.1, from coordinate 38,892,899 downwards.
AATAAACACCATGCACCCTATATTAATAATTTACCACTCAAAATAGAAGCCACAACTTTTTATAATTTAATCTTTGAAATGACATTCCATCACTTCTGCCATAATATATTCATTTGAAACAAGTCCAGCCCACACAGAAGGGGAAAGGATTACATAGGAAGGATTGCCAGGGGCTGGAGATCATTGGAGGCCATCTTAGAGGCTGCCTACTACAAGAAGCCAAAGAGCTTCCAAAATAATTTGTTCACTAAGAAATGAATTCATATTTTAATTCAAGAAATACCATCACTAAGTAGTTGAAGAGCTTAATAATAGAAAAGCTGAGTCAAGAAAAAAAAAAAAGCATTGGAAAATATCATACAAGAAATGTTTCAGTAAGAAAGTTATTATAATTTTGAACAAAATATAGAGTTTAAAGGAAGAACATTCATTTGATCTTGACAATGAAATAATCTCATTTGTGTAGCACAGGCTTAATGACACATGATTATATTTTTTCTACAGGACCAATCATACCATTTGATTCTGAAGAGTAACATTTACACAATTATAATATGTTAAACAACTTCATAAATATTATTCCCTAAATGTTAGAATCAATATACAGTTGGCCCTTTGAATAATGTAGGAGTTAGGGGTGCCAAACCCAACACAGTTGAAAATCTGTGTATAAAATTTGATTCCCCATAATTTGAACTGCTAATATTCTCCTGTTGACCAGAAGCCTTTCAATAACATAAACAGTCAACTGACATATATTTTATATGTTTTATATATACATACATTATATACTATATACTAACAATGAAGTTTGAGAAAAGAAATATTAAAAAAATTATAAGAGAAAATACATTTATAGTATTATACTGTATTTATAGATACTATAAGTTTACATCATCTGTTTACAAGATGAATTGTTTATCAGTACCTACATTAACATTGTCTTATATAATGCAAAACACTGTAGATGTTATACGCATTTCTAACATTAGACATCAAAAACAAAAAGATAATGTGAAAAATACATTTATATTTATTTACAGGTATAATAATTCCTACATTAATAATGAAGATTCCATTATGGTAGCTAAGTATAATCAATATCACTGCTTCAAAGCAGTAATCTCCAAAATGTTTTCCAATATATTTATTGAAAAAAATCTGTGTATAAGTGAATCTGTATAGTTCAAACCTGTGTTGGTCAAGGGTCAACTGTATACACAGAGAATTAAAGATTTCATTATACTTACAGACATATTTTAAATAGTACCAATGTTAAAATGTAAAAATGAGGTTATTACTGTAAAGTATAGGGTTAAAAATAGTAAAATATAATAATTTTTTTCATTTTAATAGTGTGATCCAAGAAATATCTCACACTTTAATTATGCATTAATAGAGTTAAATATATTGTTAAAAATTATGAGTATTAAAATTACAAAATAAAAATGTAATGTTTGTGTGGGAGTAGAAGAAAGCATAAAGAACATAAACATCAATTTTCCCATTTTTGAAGATAAGAGTTTGAATATATTATCTAAATAAATTGAGCAATAGAATTATAAATTGTTGTCTGTTATGATTATGATGAAGAATGTAACCAAAAATGTTTATGAGGGATGTAGGGATGGGATTAGGGAAGGTGGCCATCAAAAGATTTACTTTTCACTTAATACCATTCTAAAATATTTGTATTGTTTTGTACAGGTCTATATATTATTTTATAATTAAACAATCTGAAAATAAATAAATACTTATAATACAAAAAGCAGGTGCTATTTCTAGGCTAAGAGTCTTAAGAAATTCCTCTAGATTTTAACCCTCTGCTGTATCTAGTCTCCAAAGATGAGCTTCCAGTGGTCTTCCTGGTAGTCCCCTCACCATGAATCTTGTTTGGGCTTTGGACTCTTCTAAGACTAACTGAAATGATAGAAGTAATGTCACATGACTTGGGAGGCTAAGCCATAAAAGGTCTAGTAGCTTCTGCCTGGTTCCATGAAAATTATCTCTCTGGGATACCAGCAGTCATATAAGATGTTTGACTTATCTGAGACTACCATGCCATGAGGAAACCCAAATAAGGCACGTGGAGAAGTCACAAAGGAGAGAGATGGTCAGCCAGATGAAGTGTTAGACATGTGAATAAAGAAACTGTCTTGGATGTCTAGTCCTGTTGATCCTTCAGATGTCTCCAACCCCAGCTACCATGAGAGATTCCTAATGAGGATTTTCTGGGTATTCCTAGTCAACTAATAAAACTATAAAATTAATTAGTTGTTGTTCTAAGCCACTAAGTCTTGTGGTAAGTTGATATTCAGTAATAGATAATCAAATTCTAATTCAGTTTTGCTTTGTATACATTGAATTGAAACAATGAGGATTCAGAGTACCATTTTAACAGCCCATGGCTTCAGGTTCTGACAATGAATGCATAGTGCTTGCAATTGCATCTGTACCACTAGAGCATGGTTCGTCAATGACCCTTTCTTCTGTGCATTAATAGAAGAGCAAGTCAAAACATTCATCTTTGCTGTCATATTCCTTAGACTGCAATTGGCCATTTTCTCTGTATGGATTTATTCTTTCTTTGGTTGTTAATGTAGTCCCTCATTAGAACAGAGGCAAACACCATTACTGAATCTTATTTCTGCCCTAGAGAATACTTGGTCTTTGAAATAATCTAATTTTTCCCTAGTAAGTCTATAATTTCATGTATCATGTTATTTTTTTTTTTAAGTTTGAGAACTATTCTGCTGGGATATCAAAGTATTATCACTAGTATTATTAAAGCATCCATCTGGGTTCTCATTTTGGACACACCATTTCCAAAGTCAAAACAAAGCAAAATGAAACAAAACAGAAAACAAAAAATAAAGAAACAAACAAACAAAAAAAAACAGTAAAATGTCATACTAACAATGCTATCAGAGAATTTACATAAATTAACAATTCGAATAGATAAATTCTAAATGCGAATTTGAGAAGGAACAAATTTTTATTTAGTAAAAAAATAAAATAAAACCCCATTAAAACAAAACTGTTATTTCTTAAAGATACTTATTTTGTGCATCTCTAGTGTGAAATAAAGCAGGCAGTGGACAATCTGTGTTAAAATATTTTTATTTTCATATTCAGAGCAATATACATCATTTATTTGAACCAAGAGAATCTGGCCATTAAAGTGATGTAAAACATCATATTATGTTTACAACATAGTATTCCTTAACATTAATTTCGATTATTTTGATAGAAATGAATTAGTACTGAAAATGTAATTGCATATTCTTGATTTATCCACAATCACCCAAGAATGTCTTCTCGCAGGAAAGTAATCAAAAAATATAACCTACAAAGCAAAAGTCATCAAGATTTTGTTTTATGTTTGCTTTGCTTTCCATATGTGACATTTCAGGTTTGACCTTTTGTTGTATTATGTTGCCTCATAATATTTGGATTAAAAGGTGATCCACATCCTGATTCCGGGGGATCTTCACAGTTCTTAGGTCTCAGGGACCTAAGCCACCCAGGAAAAAATGGTATAGAGAAGGAACTAACCTAGAAAAGTTCTTGCTTAGATAGTTCTCTGGAGAAAAAGACAAACCCCAAGGAAAAAAAGTCATTACCAGGGGATTTAAACCATTCCAAAGGGTTTTTTATCCCTCAGAACACAGCACAAGAAAAAAACTTAGAAATAATATCAATAATAATAGTGGCGAAACTCAAGATATTCAGAACTTTGGGTGGCAGCTATGAATCACTGAGAGAGCCACAAGATTCTAAATTTTCCCCTAATTAGAAGTGTATTAATTCAATTATGCATTCATTATTTCAAAAACATTCATTGACTACCCATTGTACACTAGGCAATGTTTTAGATGCTAGGGATAGAATGAACAAGACAATGTTTGCCTTTAAAAAGCAAACAGCTTAGTAAGGGTTATAAGCAAGTGAACAGTCAATTATAAACAAGCAAGGGTTAAGAAAGCAGAGAGAATGCAGTTTTAGTTGGGAAAGGACACATTATTGGAAAATTGCCTTAAAAAATTTGAAGTGATAACATTATATCATATATTTTAACATCGGAATGAATTTAGAAATGATTTAGACAAATTCTCATTTTTCCAAGTGGAGATTTGGCTCATACATCTCTTGTCTCCTAGCCCATGAAAATATCTACATGCACTATACTGCCTCTGCCTTAAAAGCTCTTCAATTCCATTTATTCTCTATTTACCCACTTACAGAATTCAACATCTCTTGTCTAGAATCTCAAAACAATCTCCTTTGCAATTGTGTTGTCTATATTCTCTCCTCACTTCAGTCAACTTTTCATGTTACTGCCAACTATACTCTGAAAATGCAAATTTGGTCACCTGATTTTCCTACTTTAAAAGACTTTCTAGCATCTTAACCAAAGAATAAAATAAAAACGAGGAGCTTTATACATAATGCCCTTACTTCAGATTATTGTTATTTGATATTATTTACCCAGCCACCTATTCACCCATCTGTCCATCCGTCCATCTGTCCATCTATCCATCTATTTCAAAAGCATCAATTTAAGTGTTTAGACTCACTGCTAGGCACAGACTGTATGAATATAAAATTTCCATCTTCAAGGTGTGTCTGATTTAATGACCTCAAATAATTTCTTCAGCTTCATCGCTCACCACTCCTTCTGCTGACCTGATTCACACACGAATATCCATAACCTGTGTTCCAGCCACACTAACCTTTTCATCTATCCTCAAATGCTCCAAACTTCTTTATGATCCTCCATCTTTTCATATGTGCTTTCATTTCCTGGTATATCTATACCTATTTCTACCTTTTATGTCATATCTTTAATCTAGATTATATGCCACCTCTAAAAATCCAGCACATACATAATCACTATATGAGTTTGATAGTATTGTTTCAAAGAACATTTTATAGGTTAAAAACATAAACTCTAATATTAAAGACTGATTTAAGGTTGCATAGCTAATAAGTGGCCAGAATTTGAGCACAGTTCCTCTGACTTCAAATTCAGTGCCCCATCCTATGTAATAATTTTCAACCCAATCATCACATCCTTAAATCTGAGTCATTAAGTCTGAGATGCTCAAGAATTTCTAGTTTTCCCAAGCCTCAGGCGGTATTGATGAGTGTCTCTAGATGCTTTCCTTTAGGGAAATCAAGTCTCACTGGGATGAACACTAGATTCACACTCAAAGACCTGTGTGTATTTATATCTCTCATGATAATGCTCCATAGAAGTATGAGCATACTTTCTCTTCCATATCTGTTTCTCCATCCATAAAAGCCAGACTGAAATACTCGAGGTTCTCCATATTTCTTCTCACTTACAGTCCTTTTCTCATATTACCTCTACCCATAATACTTTACCTTGTCGAATGTCTTCCTTCTTCTAGCTAATGCTTACTCCCACTTACCATCAGAATCTAACACAAGATTAAGCATCAAAGACAATGTCTGTGAAAATGTCAAATGAATGAATTAATGTGTGAAATTTCAACTCTATTCTGTGAGAAATATAAATGAACCTTCTGACTTTGCCTTCAAATATACCATCTAGTAACAAGAAAAGATGTAAAGCGTTCTTTATAAAAATAAATAGAGATGAAGAGGCTAGAAGGCATATTTGTACAACCCATGTCTAATAGAAAACCCTAAATTCTAAATAAGAACATAACTTTCTAGATATATCTTTGAACCTAGTAATTGTGAAGTCCAATTTTATTACAATTACATTCTGCAGTTTAAAAGCAGGTTTTGAATTTACCTTGTAGAAAACATCAGGAAAATTTCACATATCTATAAATAGAATTCCCTAAGGAGAAAGGGGCTTTAGGAATAATATGACTGTATTTTATGAGCCAGCACAAACTACTTAAGGGAAATTCATTAAAATTTACTTCTAACTTTTCTAAGAGTTCGTGCTGTGAAAGCCATTAGCTTTGCCTCAGAAATCCTTTGGTTATTTTTCTTTCTAATTCCATTTAACATTTCCATCCTTAGTGGGAGCTGTCTAGAACAATGTTGTGTGATAGTTTCCTGTGACGATGAAAATATTCTCTATCTGCACTGTCCAATAGGTTATGGCTATTAAGCCCTTGAAATATGACTAGTGTGATGGGAAAACTGTAAGTTTAAATTATTTAATTATAATAATTTAAGTATAAATAAGTATATGCAGCTAGTGGGTATCATACTGAATAATGTAGATCTAGCATATACTCTATTTCTCCAAATTTCTCAACCTGTAGTCAGATGTCAGTTTTGGTTGCCATTTTCCAGACTGATGAGTAAACAGGAGTCCTCCAAATTAGAAGCATTGTGTATTACATTTATCATACTGGTCTAGAAAAGTCTACTTTGTTTTTACCTTATCTCATTTCAACAATAATTGGAGATAACTTTTTTTAAATATGTAATTTATATCTTGCTACAGAAAACAAAGTTTTCACAAGCAACTTGCCACCAAATTAGTTATAAATTTGGGAGAAGCTTATGTACTTTATTATTTCTTCTCATCTATCTAGTAGAATAGTAAGTTTAAATTTGCAACTTTAAAAAGTATATGGCATAAAAGTTCATAATACTATGGCAGCTTGTTCATAAGACACATAAAGGATGAGATTTACATTAGGCAAAGAGAGTAGGTAAAAACCTTCAGGCAGAGGAACATATGGAAGTGTCCTGTGGTAGGCAGGACCATGTTCAAGTACAAGAAAGTGAAGAAGCTTATTGTGGCTGTTAGGACCTACACAATGAAAGACCTTATGGGCCATTTTAAGGAGTCTTTTTTCATCATTATTGAAAGTACCAGAAAGCTCCTTAGAAGATTTTAGGATTGAAAAGATCATTGACTTCAGTGGATTGGAGTTCAGTGTCAGATCTTCTGTTTGCAAGTAAACCAGGTAAAAGGCTATGTCAGAAGTATTGGTGGTGGGCATGAAGAAAAGTGGATGAATTTGAGAACATTTCAGAGATGGATATAGGATGTATAGTAAAGAAAAAATAGGCATCAGGATGACTTCTAATTGTTTAGCTGAGAAATTGGGTGAATGGTGGCATTATTAACTGAAAGAGGATCGTAATTTTGTCTTATTTCTCTGGTGGTTAGGGACAGAAATAATGAGTAAATTGTTGAACTTCCACCCTGAGATCTAGAAAAGATGGATGAACATATTAGATTTGTACTCAGAAAGTAGAACACAACGAAAGATAATAAATTGGGAATTACTTATATATGTGTAGAAATTAGGGCTATGAGAATGGACAGAATTGTCTAGAGTATGAAGTAGAGATTGTCTCAAGCCATGTGAAAATGTATATCCAATAACTTCTATGGCCTTCTTCAGTGTCAGATCTAGAACTGCTGAAGTAGGCCATAGAAGTTAGAAGAAAAATCAGGAGGCTATTATATCACAGATGTCAATGGAGTAAACTATATATATTTCCTACCTTGTTAGAAAAATTTGAAGTAGTTTAAAAGTGCATTTTTTAAAAAAGGATAAAGTTAAACAAACAAACAAACGAACAAACAAAAAACATGTGCTGGGCCAGAACATAGAGCAAGAAAATAAAATAACTCTAGGAGAAGGTCATTTTTCATTTTATAGAGTACTATGCAGTTGCTAAATACAGACAATACATTTGGTTATGAGCTCCTCTGTCTCTTATAGCATTTTCTCATGTATAAAATAGAGACAAAATAGTACTTGTCTCATATGTTGTCATGAGGAATGAATGAGTTAATGCCTACTAAGCACGTGTAGCCTCAGAGATAGGTCCATGTTAGTCATGGCTATAAGAAGCAACAGTGCTGAAGCAGTGGTTACAGTGCTAGAAGACGTATTGTTCCCCTACATTACATAAAATATTTTGATTCTGTGCTATCCTCCTCCAAAAAAGAGAATCTATTGTGCTTCTTTTTTGTATTTCCACTGCCTGACACTTTGTCTGGCACTTAGTAGACTTAGTGGTGCTATTTAATGAATGCTCCTCAAATGTTGCTTTGAATTTGTTTCTTAATTTAAAATTTCTGCTCAGAAAACCACTGGCAATTATGCATAAGCCTATAATTTATTTTGGATACAGGTGTGAAAGTTTATTCATAAACAAGTGTGTTGCTCTGCAGTGCAAGCCACTTATGACAATGAAGCATAATCTATTAGCTCATCGTTTCACAGTCACTCATTAATTCTTCCTTAGGAGCCATGTATAGGGGGCATGAAATCTTTTTACTCTTAAAAAATCCTAAAAATTACCCTAAGTCATTCCTGGAAGGTAGCCAATTAGATTATCACCTGATTAACAAAGAATTGTGTTTTCGATTAACAGTCTATGCTTGTGTCCACGACCATCTTCTCCAGACAATCAAGGCTGGAATGCTCAGTAGTTATACATATTTTACTACGTACCCACTAGCTCAACACCAGTTCTACTTCTTCTATTTCTTTCTCCCAGTGAAAAATTGGCAGCTTAATGAGAAAAAACTTGTAGTCATCACTCAAACCACCTGACCTGGAATATTTTAACTTTAGCAATCCGTACAGGAACTAATCATCACACAGCAAACTCAGTAGTGTGCTTTTGTTGGAAAAATGTGAAAGTAGCTAAGCTAAGGTACAATCAGTTATCAATCAACGAGTATTGACTAAATATTCTGCACAATACTGAGTAGAAAAATAACCTGAAACTCTAAACTAAAAATATCATCATTACTACTTACACTGTTTTAAGTAGGAATTATGAAATACAATGCTAAACAACTCTAAAAGTTAGATGCTGAAGTGTAAAGTAATTGAGTGGCTTGTTAGGCTTAAATTTTAGTAGATGGTGGAACTAGGATGTGCTCACAAGAATTCTGACCCTGTGGACCTCACTTGTACCCACTGCCTCCCCAGTGCCTGAGTACCTAACCATGTTTAATCTTCAAAGGTAATGCTGTACCTTTTATTCATATTTTGTAAAGTTATAGGTTCAAAAATTTTTATGGTACTTTGAGTAGGCTCTGAAAAACTGTATTATTTCATTTGTCCTTTCTAAGATATGCAATTTTGAGTATATTCCAAATCATATCAGACAGGTATTTTATTTGTTTAAGGTTTTAAATCTATAGATGAACATTTTTTTTTCTCCTATGTGTGGCTCTGATCTTGAATTCAAACTACGATAATAACAAATACCAATCACTAACTATAGCCTAAATTAGTGTTGCATATATAAATCTTCCAGGATTGTTGAAAACAAAATACTTCTTTACTTGTTTTAAAGTCAATAATGTATTTGTTTGGGCCACACATAATAAATGATATTTGGGGTACAAAGATTACAAGCATCAATCATAATTTGATTTTTTCTATTAGACTTCTTATATAGCCACTATAGTGTGACTTTACTTGTTATAAAATAGTTAATAGCATTGGAAATTACACTCCACACTATAAATTCTGTTTGAAATATAACACATTTTTACATTAAATTAAATATGAAAAGAGTGCATAATCATTGCAGCAGTATTCCATCCAGCCCTGGACCATCATCTAAGGATGTTTTATAAATGGTATAGTCAGCATGATCTGTGAGATATTTATAATTTGATGTAGCCAGAAAAATTTCCTTTGCAAGATCAAATTAATTTTCAGCAAAAGTCACGCATGTGCTGAGACACTATGAATAGAACACGAAAACTTTTTAGCACTACTAGACATCTACGACTAAAGATGACTCAAACTTGAGGGCCCGGGAAACAATACTTGCCCATTTAGAATTTTAAAAGTAACAAAGACTTTCCATCTAAATTAACAAATATGTATTAGAATCCCATGGGGATTCTGTTTTTAGAGGGTCATTCTCGTGAGAAATATGTGATCCAAACCCAACACCCAAAGGGATCTTAGTAGAAACCCACTTTGCAAAAAACATATTACCTTTTGACTACACTTAAAAAAGAAAAGAAAACAAAACAAAACAAATTTCAGTTATTCAATAACCATGCTTTAAACCATGAGTTCTTTTCCTGGGACCACAGATTGGCTTCAAAGGGATTAATGAAATAACTAGAACAGAGTAACATTATGTACATTCATATGCATACCTGGCAAGAAATACTATAGCATGTTATTGTAATTTTCTGTTTTGCTAAAGCAAATATTACCCTAAAACTGTTAATATTAATTTATTCCAAACAATGGTAACCATATCTCTATTATCTTTTTTATGTTAAGTTACTGATATTCAAATTGGGTTTCTAAGAATAGGTAGCTTTAAGGAAAGCTCCATTTACTATATTCATCTATCTCAGTTTTCAGCAAAGAAAGAAATGTTCTGCTATACTCTCAGCTAATGTTGACAGATAAAAGTAATTAATAAAATAGGAAACTTAGACACAGTCCTAGACTATGTTTTTAGTGCCACTCTCCATTTTCTTTATTTTGCTCCTGCAAGGCCTTTCTTTTACATTCAGTTGTACCATCATGATCCCAGACATCTATTAACTAATCTATTGCTTAAAATATGACTCTTTTACACAGAAATGCTTGATGACTCTCTGATCATGGAATTTCATGTTCCTTGCCTGTGTAGCTATTTTGGCAAAATGTTATTTCTACAGTAGTGTTTATACAAAGTATAGAATGCATGCTCCTGGTGATAAATGATCTTACTTTCCCACATACAAGAAAATTACTTTACTTAAGCAAATGCTGAGCTATTTTTGTTAAGTGATATCTCTGATCCAACCTTGGTAGTATATATGCATCCCTGTGTATGTATGTATAAATATATATGCTTATACTTATTAAAAGTTATGTAAGTAAAAAGTAAGTTGATTTTTAATTAATAGTAACTATAGCAAAAAAATTATAATGGTGGTAGGAAGCCCCTAAAGTTTGTTAGATCTAGCCTCCTCATATTATGTCCTATATTGGTGATACCAATATGCAAAATGTGTTGCTGAATATTTACAAACAAACATACTAAAATGTGACTAATATTCTCTGAAGAGAATGTAAATGACATAAAAGAATGGAAGACTTTAATCCTTGTTTCAAGAATATTTATTCAATCCTCATATATTTCATGTGATTATATTGTATCTTTGACTCCCATTTGTTTTTTCCTTTTGCTCTGTTATAGTGGTCAGGATCTGTATGTTGTATGACTTATGTGATTCAATACAAATGTCATCATTTTGCTAGAAAAGAATGATGGTGTTGGTCTGTAAAATCTTTGGACACTTTCATCTACAAACTAGTAGTTTAGTATTATATTGTGGAATTTATTACTCTACAGTTTCCTGGGCTCTTCTAATCATGAAAGGGTTCCAGATGATTATTGGGTGGGTGGGTGGGTGGGTGGGTGTGTGTGTGTGTGTGTGTGTGTGTGTGTGTGTGTCTGTGTATGTGTCTGTGTGTGTGTGTGTTTTATTTTTTTATTTTTATTTTTTTGTTTTTTTTTGCCCTGTGACTTCTATGACTGTAGCAATGGTTAACTCCATTCAATAGACTTATTTTCCTCTTAGAATTTCCATATACCTGTAATGTTTAGTGAAAGGTAAAGCAGCAATGAATCTATTCAAGCATGAAAGAGAAAAACAATGACTTCTGACAACCAAATAACATAACAAGGTCAGGGTATTGAAATTCAAAGTAATTTTTCCCATTGGGAAAAATGAAAACAAAACAAAACAAAAACAAAATAATTTAATACACTGAAAAACTTACATTTTGTAAAGCTTATTTGATATTAATTTCATGACAGATTTTTATTTCAGATAATGAATGAGTACCTATTAAGCAACGTGAAAAACAAATTGGCATGGTGTATTGGAAACAGTATGGCCTATAGACTGAAGTAGACTATGTCAAAATTTCAAATGTACTACCTAAATGTCAAATTATCTACCTCTTGATTATTGATTCTTTATTTGTAATAAGAAAGTAGTAATATTGACCTTATAAGGTTAAAATGAATGACTATACCAATGTCTGTTTCAGAGTAAGTGTATAAGAAATGTTAATTTCCTTATTGGCAGGCTATCAAGTAAGCATTCAAAAGAATGACAAAAATATTCACCAATATCATCCCCTTCACAAAAAAGAGAGGGAAGGTAAAGGAAAAATAAGACCTAAGTGTCTCTATTAATTTTTTTAGTTTGTTTTGTTTAAAAATTATTTGAAGAATAATTGAGAAATAAAAAGAAATAACGGGCATTTAAATTATAAGAGAAGACAGAAAGCTATCTTCATTTGTAAATAACATAATCTTTTATATGAAAAACCCTAAAGATCCACTATATAACTACTAGAACTAATAAACAAGCTTGTTAAGATTACAGGATACAAAATACAAAAAAGTCAACTGACTATATACTATCAATGAACAATCTGAATATGCAATTAAGAAACCAGATTATATTCCAAATAGCATCAAAAGGAGTAAAATACTTACGAATAAATTTAGCAAAAGCAGCTCAGGACTTCTACTTATTGTACAATATTGTTGAAAAAAATTAGAGATGATAGAAATAAATGGAAAGCCTTCCCATGTTCATAGATGAGAATACTTAATATTATAAGATGACAGTATTCCCTACTTGACCTATAAATTCAACACAATCCCTGTCAAAAATCACTGCTGGCTTTATAAAAGAAGTTAACAAAATGATACTAAATTATGTATTAAAAGGAACTAGAATAGTCAAAAATAGTACTACAATGATTAAACATAGAGTTACCATATGACCTAGCAATTCCACTTTTTCTATCCAAGAGAAATAAACGTGTGTGACCACAAAATGATTTGCATGCAAATGTTCAGAGTAGCATCATTCATAATAGTTAAAAAGTAGAAATAACCCAAACGTTCATTATGGATAAACAAAAATGTAGCATATCTATGGTATAATATTCACCGAAAAAAAAAATAATAAGTACTGATACATGCTACAACACAGACTAATCTCAATTATCAAAAGTAAAAGAAGCTTGACACAGAAGATCACATATTTTATGATAACATTATTGTGAAATGGGCAGAAAGCAGATGGTTAGGGACAGGGGTGACCACAAATGGATAGACTTTCTTTATGGCATGCAGAAAATATTCTAAAATTAGTTGTGCTGATGATTATACAATCCTGTAAATATATTAAAAAATTAAATCTTACATGTGAAACAGGTGAATTTTATGGTATGTACAGTATATCTTAATAAAGCTGCTAAAAGTGTTTGGAGGAAAAAATTTATCAGAAAATAAAATCTGCCTAGCAATTATTTTGGCAATATAGGTGGTAATATTTTTAGTGTTGTTATTCTCTCGTTAGTTTCAAACTGCTTTCTCTGTGTTGTGAGATAAAGAAATTGAATAATTATGGAATAATTCTAATTATTCCTTGTGCCCTTCAGAACAAGAGTTCTCAGGATGGAAAAACTGATACAAATGCAGTATTAGAAGAGTTTAAGTAAAAACCCTGTAGTCCTAAACTTGATAAGAATAATTAATTCATTAAGTATCAATTCATGAAGTATCACATATCATTATAGATATAGATGTTATAGATATAGATGATATAGAAATAGGTATAGGTATGGATATACGTGTGTGTGTGTATTGAGAGAGAGAGAGAGAGAGAGAGAGAGAGAGAGAGAGAGAGAGAGAGAGAGAGAAATATAGACTAATTTATCCTAACTTTATCCAGTGAAGTCTTAGGTATAATGAGCAACCCAACATCAATGGGCATCCCTAGCATCTGGATTGTATTCTTTAAATAGCATTTCAAAGTAAAAAGAAATAGGACTTCCTGGAGAAATGACAGATTATAGAACTGAGGCAGGAAGTATACAAGTGGACTCTAAAACATCACAGTCCAGACAGCAAGGACATACTCAAAGATCATATCAAAAAGACTCAAGAAAAAAACTGGAGGTCTCAAATGACAAAATATGGCAATTTTTTAGCTTAAATATGGTAATATCAAATGTTTAAATTAATAATAAAAGTGACCTTTTAAAAAAACTAATTGATCACCTTTTGAGGATAATAGAAAATTTATTATCTTAAAAAACAGTTAAGTAAAAGAAAACAAGTATTTATCATACCTTATATAAATTTACAACTGGGTAACCAATTAGTAGATTAGAAAAAAATTTTTATTAAAGTATTCCTACTAATAAATGAGAAAATGATATGTTTTCAATCTTCAATTAATTAGTGCATCTAGGCATTGAATAGCAACTGTTGTGACATTACAAAAAGAGAAACCACCAGATATTAAGTACTTCCTGTTGAAAGAACAGAACATCACCTCTGGTTTTGCCAAAAAAAAAGAACTTGAGTGGGAAATTTCCTCTGTATCAAACTGTCTATTTGCAGAACATACAGAAGACACAGAGATGTGTAGCACTGCATTATTAGTATGCAACCAACTAAATCTACCCATCTCTTCAGATCGAATGTCCTTTGTTCTTCAATAGATATACTGAAAGGAAAAAAAAAATGAATGGAAAAGGAACCTACAGATTAATAGAGATTTAAAAGACATAGTTGGTTTTTTAAATGGGCAAGACTAAGTTAAACTCTACTCTGTAGAGATGCATACTAGAATGATAGTATTTTACAACAATGCAAGGAAGTGATATAATAGAACGATAACTACTTTTAAGTGGAGGAAGGGGTTATGATGGGCAAAAGACACAAAGAGGGGCATATGTGGTGGCTGGAAAAGTTGTTTCATCATTTAAGTGGTGATTACAAATGTGTTTACCTGACATTATCTCATTAAGCTGTTCGTTTTGAGTATGTACCTTTCTGTATTTTTTTTTATTTATTTTATAAGAATAGTAATGTAGTTGTTAAAGAGGTAGCATTTAAGGTTCTAAGAAAATAAATAAAATAAAGACAAAATATAGTCAATATAGAAAAAAAGTTGATCAAGAAATTAGTACAACAGAAACTATGAGCACAATGTAAAGTGAGGGCATTAGCATCAATACTTTTAAATTCACTGTAATTGCTTTAGCTTATCGTATCTCACAAATTTCAAACTGTCTCATTTATTTATTTTTTTAATTTGGGTAAAGATTCATTCATTCATTCATTTGTTTACTGTAATGAGATATATTGCGTGATATAATTTTTATTATTTTTGATCTTACTATTGTGATTTTTTAACTTTGTGTCATTTTATGGCTTGGTATATAAATTCAAACTAATCATATGGACTATACATCTGATTTCCTTGGTTGTAGTTCTGTTGTTTTGTTTCTTACATTATTATATATAGTTTTTAAAGATTTACAATATTCATATTCTTATCTGTAACTGTAATCTCTTCTACTATTTTGTTTTAGTTCCATAATTAAATGGATTTAATGCTCACCACAAATTCTTGCAACAAAGAAACTACACTCCTAAATTCATTCTTTTGATTTATCACTGGTTTGGATTTTTATCAGTGAATTTTTTTTTCATACTTTAGACCAATCTGAATAAGATTTATCAACAGCTGCAGAGAGAAATCTTAATATATAGTTTCAGAAGAATAAATAATCAAAATTTATTCTAGAAGAAAATAAAATATTGATACCATGGAAGACTACGCAATTTTTTCAAAGAATTACCTCCAAAAAGTATTTGCTCCCTAATCATATTACCTGAAGGATATTCACATTTTCAAGAAACAGAAAATCTTTATGTTACATAAACTGTTTAAGCAAACAAAACAAAAGCAATCTTTTTTTAAACTGTAGAGTTTACACAGGTATCAACAAACATATTCAATAGCCCCCAAAAGATCTTATTGAATATTGGAATTTGACAAAGTTTGGAACTTTCCGATTATATGTTACCATTTCCACCAGAATTCAATAGAGATCTTTTGTTTTATTGTTTCTGTGAATTTCATAACTTGCCTTTGATAAAACTGTAGTGAGTGTGAATGTTAAACATTTACTTGAACTTGTTAGTGTTTTCCTCTCTATTTTACTGCATATTTGATCCAGAATTACTCATTATTTAGTTGGTCTCTTTAAAAAAAGTGATTTGCCTTTAATGCTATATTTAATTTATATAAAATGTATTTATGTAACTTTCAGTTTTTCTTCATTGTTTTGGTTTTATAATTTTGACAGGTGGATAGGCAATTTTCAAACATATATTTTGAGTTTCCTGTCCTTAAAAGCGTCAAAAAATATGAGAATTATAAATCTACAACTTTTCTATTCCTCTACTATAGCCTTAAATTCACATTAGAACTGAGGTTAATATTTGATTTAAACATCCCAAATAACAGTAAAGTCTCCATTAAATAGAAAATTATTATTAAAATTATTGCTACTGAATTAGGCCATTAAGTAAAATAAAGAATTTGCATTTAAACATGTCTATCTTTTTCAGAACAAAGTATCATGTATATTCTAGAAAATACATCTTATAATGTCTATATTATACGGTTATTAGAACTGAATTCTACTCCTAATTACTATATTAACTACTTGTGGGAAATCATTATGGTGCCTCAGTTCTCTCACTAGCGTGATCATTATATGATCTTCCCTGTTCTTTATTAATGCAGCTCAGTATGCTTTCATAATCATATGTGGGCATGATATTTCTAAAGCAAATTATTTCCTCAACAAATATAAGTAAAAGTTGGCACCCTTCAGAGTACCAGAAAGAGAAGTGAGAAAGGAATTGAAAACTAGTTGAAGACAATAATGACAGAAAACTTTCCTAACCTGGCAAAGGAATTAGACATACAAGTTCAGGAAACACAGAGAGTCCCAAACAACAGGGATTCAAACAGACCCACACTAAGACATATCATAGTTAAAATGCCAAAAGTCAAAGACAAAGAGAGAATATTAAAAGCAGTAAGAAAAAGGTAGCTAGTCACTTATAAAGGTACCCTCATGAAAATGTCTGTTGCTTTTTCAATGGAAACTTTGCAGGCCAGAAGGGACTGGCAAGAAATATTCAAAATTATGAAAATCAAGACTCTACAAACACGAATACTCTACCTAGCAAGGCTATCAATTAAAATGGAAGGTGAGATAAAGAGCTTCCTGGACAGGAAAAAGCTTAAGGAATTCATCACCAACAAAACAGTATTACAAGAAATGTTAAAGAGACTTGTGTTAAAAAAAAAGGGGAGGGGTGTGGTGGCACATAAATACAAATAATAAAATTGCAATAACTATGTACCTATCAATAATGACTTTAAATGTAAATGGATTAAATGTTCCAATCAAAAGACATATGGTAGCAGAATGGATGAGAAAACAAGACCCATGCATATGTTGTCTAAAAGAGACCCACATCTGATCAAATGACACACACAGACTGAAAGTAAAGGATAGAAAAATATATTTCATGCACATGGAAATGAAAAAAAAAAGCCAGGTAGCAATACTTTTATCAGACAAAACAGACTTTAAAACAAAGGCTATAATAAGAGAAAAAGATAAATACACCAAGAGGACATAATCCTAGTAAACACATACACACCTAACATAGGAGTGCATACATATATAAAGCAATTACTGACTCACATAAAAAGAGAGATCAATGGTAATTCACTCATAGTAGGGGACTTTAACGTCCCATTGAAACCAATGGACAGATCTTCCAGACTAAAAATCAACACAGAAACAGTGCGCTTAAATGACACAGTAGACCAGATGGATTTAATTGATATTTTGGGGATGTTTTACCCAAAAGTAGCAGAAAGTACATTCTTCTCAAGTGCATATGGAACATTTTCATACCACATGTTGGACCACACAACAAGTATCAATAAATTTAAGAAAACTGAAATTATATCAATCATCTTCTCCAACCACAATGGTATTAAACTAGAACTCAATAACAATAACAACAAAAAACTGGAAAATACACAAATACATGAAGGCTAAATAACACACTACTAAGCAATGAATGAGTTAACAATAAGAAAAAATCAAAAGATACCTATATACAAATGAAAATGAAAACACAGTGACTCAATATCTAAAGCACAGCAAAAGCAATATTAAAAGCCTAATTTAAGAAACTAGAAAAATTTCAAATAAACAATCCAACCTTACACTTAAAAGAACTAGAAAAAGAACAATAAACAAAGCCCAAAATGAGTAAAAGAAAAGAAATAATAAAGATCAGAGCAAAAATAAATGGAAGAGAGTCTAGAAAAACAATACAGAAGATTAATGAAACCAAAAACTGGTTCTCTGAAAGGATAAATAAAATTGATAAACTCTTAACTAGAGCCATCAAGAAAAAAAGAGAGAACCCAAATAAATAAAAATATCAGAAATGAAACAGAACTACAGACTCCACAGAAATACAAAGTATCAAAGAAAATATTACGAGCAACTATATGTCAATGATTTGGACAATCTGGAAGAAATGGATACATTCCTAGAAACATACAATCTCCCAAGACTGAGTCAAGAAGAAACAGAAAATCTGAACCAACCGATTACCACCATGAAATCAAACCAGTAATCAAAAAAGTCCCAAAAAAGAAAAGTCTGGGACCAGATGTCTTCATAGGAGAATTTTACCAAACACGCAAATTAACACCTTTGCTTCTCAAACTATTCCAACAAATCCAAGAAGCTGTAAGTCTCCCTAATTCTTTTTATGAGGCCACCATTACTCTGATTCCCAAACCAAAGATGTTACAAAAAAATCTATAGTCCAAAATCCCTTATGAACACTGATGCAAAAGTCCTCAACAAAATGTTAACAAACCGAATGCAACAATACCTTAAAAATATAATAAACTATGATCGAGTTGGATTTATCCCTTGAATGAAAGGTTGGTACCATATATGCAAATCAATTAATATGATGTACCACATTAACAAATTAAAAGATAAAAATCATATGATATCAATAGATGAAGAAAAAGCATTTGAATAATCCTGCATCCATTTATAATAAAAACTCGGCAAAGTGGGAATAGAGGGAACATACCTCAACATAATAAGTGTCATATGTGACAAACCTATAGCTCACATACTCAACAGAGAATGGCTAAAAGCTTTTTCCTTAAGATCAGAAACAAGACAAGGATGCTCACTTTTACCACTTCTGTCCAACACTGTATCGGAAGTCCTAGTTACAGCAATCAGACAAGAAAGAGAAATAAAAGGTATCCAAATTGGAAATGAAGAAGTAGAACTGTCATTATTTGCAGATGACATAATACTCATATAGAGAACCCTAAAGATTCCACCAAAAATAACTATTAGAACTGATAAATGAATTCAGTTAACTAGCAGGATACAAAATATTTAGAAGTCAGTCGTATTTTTATACACCAAAGATAAACTATCAAAAAGAAATTAAGAAAACTATCCCATTTACAATTGCATCAAAAACAATAAAATACCTAGTAATCAAATCAACCAAGGAGATAAAAGACCTGTTCTCAAAAAATGTTAAGTCATTAAAAGATATTGAAGAAGATACAAATAAATAGAAGCATATACCATGCTCATGGGTAGAAAGAATCAATATTATTAAAATGGCCATACTACCCAAAGCAATCTACAGATTCAATGCAATCCCTATCAAAATACCAATGGCATTTTTCACATAACTAGAACAAAGTATCCTAAAATGTATTTGAACCATAAAAGGTCCTGAATAGCCACAGCAATCTTGAGAAAGAAGAACAAAGTTGGAGGTATTACCTGACTACGAGGTTACAGTAATCAAAACAGCATGGTACCAGTATAAAAACAAATGCATAGCTCAATGGAACAGAATAGGGATCCCAGAAATAAATCCACTTATATATGCTCATTTAATGTATGACAAAGGAGGCAAGAACATATGGTGAGGTGAACAGTCTATTCAATAAATGGTGCTGGGAAAATTGCACAGATACATGCAAAAGAATGAAACTAGATTACCTTCTTCTACCACATACAATAATAGACTCGAAATGGATTAAAGACTTAAATGTAAAACCCCAAACCATAAAACTTAAAGAAGAAAACAGAGGTGGTAAACTCTCTGAAATTGCTACTAGTAGTTTCTTTGCAGATAGATCTCCTTGGACAAGGGAAACAAAAGAAAAAATAAACAAATGGGACTACAAAAAAACTAAAAAGTTTTTGCATAGCAAAGGAAACCATCAACAAATTGAAAAGACAACTTACTGAATGGGAGAAGATATTTGCTTATGATACAACTGATAAGGAGTTAATATCTAAAATATATAAATAAATCATACAACACAGCAACAACAAAAAACAAATAATCCAATTAAAAGTGGGCAGAATAGGTGTGTGTGTGTGTGTGTGTGTGTGTGTGTGTGTGTGTGTGTTCAGAGGGAGGCAAGTTACTATTCTTACAGCTTACACTTACAACTTAGTAAATCAAACACTGTGCTGCATAGTAATAAGCTAGTAAGGACATCATTGAAATTACTGTAATTAGTACTATTTGACACATCTTTACCAACATTTTTAGTTTTGATTTTACTTTCATAGTTTTATTCCAGAGGGTAGAGAAGCAGGGGAGAGGTGAGGTAGATGAGGTAAAAGAGGTCAAATATGTGGTGACAAACAGAAATCTAACTATGGGCAGTGAACATACAATGCAATATATATATATATATATATATATATATATATATATATATATATATATATATATATATGCCTTACTGTTGAACTGTACACCTGAAACTTAACTGGATTTTGTTAACCAATGTCACCATAATAAAAAATAAATTTTTTAAAAGAAAAAAAAAAAGACTAAATAAATAAAATAAAATGTTAAAAAAAAAAAAAATAGAAGACCTGAGCAGATACTTCTCCAAAGAGGAAATACAGATGGCCAATAGACATATGAAAAGATGCTCAATGTCACATATTATCAGAGAAATGCACAGCAAAACCACAAAGAGATATCACCTCACACCTGTCAGAATGGTGAGGTTATGAAGAAAAGGAAACCCTTATACACTGTTGGTGGGATTGTAAATTCATGCACCCATTATAGAAAACAGTCTTGAGCTTCCTCAATAAAATTAAAAATGGATCTACCTTTTGACCCAGCAATTGCACTTCTGGGTATTTATCCAAAGAGAACCGAAATAATAATTTATAGAATCTATGCATCCCTATGTAACACTATTCATAATAGCCAAGATATGGAAGCAACCTAAATGCCCATCAACAGACAATTGGATAAAGTTATGGTTCATATATACAATGGAATATTACTCAGCCATAAAAAAAATGAAATTCTACCATTTGCAATAACATGGATGGACCTACAGGTTATTATGCTGAGCAAAATAAGTCAGAAAAAGATAAATACCATATGATTTCACTTAAATGCTGAACCTAAGGTATGAAAAGAACTAACTGAAAACAGACTCACAAATATAGAGGATAATCTGGTGACAGACAAGTGGATGGAGATTAGAGGGCTAGATGAAGGGGTAAAGGGTTAAAGAAGCACAAATTAGTAGTTGATAGATGGCCACAGGAATGGGGAATACAGCATAGGGAATGTAGTTAGCAGTAATGTAATGACTAGGTAAAGAGCTGGATAAGTAATAATCAGGGGGATAATTCTATGTACTGTAAACTTGAAAATAATAATAAAAATTTTGTTTACAAACTTCAGCAGTTGAAATTGCTTTTCTTATGTTATCTAAATTGTGTTTCAAAACTACTCTTATGCTCATCATTGACATTGCTCTTCTCTAGCTTATGCTCAACATTTTGTCTTCACCTACATTCCTTAAAATGCTCTTACACTGGACTTTTAAGCAATGTCTTCATACTTTGAAAACATCAATTGCTTTATCAGATTAATTCAACTTCTTCCCTAATTCTCATCACATCAACTACCAGTGTAATTTTATATTTTATTATAATCATCTGATTTTCTTCTAGAAAACTTTAACTCCAAGATCAAATCCAAATTCCTTATCTTTTCCCTCTAGCTTATCAACAAATGAATATGCAGCCATATAAGAGATCTTGATTAGTTAGTATATTTTTTTTCAGGCTATGTATTAATTAGTAAATGAATACAGCTGTTGTTAATAGAGTCTTAGTATTAAAGTTCTTAGGTAAAAGAGGAGTTTATATATTCTAGTCATGATATGTCAACTCTACAGTTACTAAGGAACCAAGTTTCTATATCCTTCTTTTCTACCACCACATTAGCACCTCATCTGCTCTCAAGGTCATAGGATAGCTGCCGGATTTCCAGCCATCACATCCATTTTTCAGAAAGGTAAATTCTCCCAGCCAAGTCAAAGCTCTTTAAAGAGACATTTTGGAAACCTCACCAAATGCCTTTTACTTGTATCTCATTAGTCACTCCTCAAGGCAACGGAAGTGAGAATACATACTCTTCCTGCTAGACACATTGCTGTTCTAAATGAAGTCAGAGAAGGGCAGATGTGCAACTCTATTTCCAAATTATCAGATTAGATTTGTATAAATTTGATCTCTACATTTGCAAAAGCCAAACTACTTTTACTAACCTTAATTGCAGTGTTTTAAGATAAAAAAAAAATAATTGTACTTGCTTTTATAAATTTTTATTTAAAGATTGTCATTTGGGTATTTGTCACTTGAGTGCTGAGTGGTCTCTTTGTTATAAAGACAGTGTAATAGGAGTCTCAACAAATTAAATGTGGAAGTACCAGTCCTCCTACTACTCCCCCATTGATGTGGTTTTTCTTTTGATTCCTGGGGAAATACCAGACTTTTTAATATATCATAATCTTATGCTTGATTTGGTTTCAAAATTGTCTTCAAAATATTCTTGGCTCTATCCACTTCCATGTATTTAAAAATTCCTCCAGATAAAACTGTTGGGATTTTGGTTGAGATCATATTGAAATTGTAGGCTGATTTGGAGGGCAGAGACATCTTTTCAAAGTTGAGACCTCTTATTCATGAATTTTGTATTTCTCTCCATTTGTTCAATTTTCTTTTCTTTTTTTTGCTCTTGGGCAGACTTAGTCACATTCTCTAAATAACCTATTTAACATTCTAAAGCAAGGCAGACCCTATAACAAGGGCTTCTTTCTATTCATTTTTATTTTATTCTATTTTTTTACACTTTTATTAAGGTATAAATAATGCACAATAAACTACACATATTGAAAGTGTACAAACTGCTGAGCTTTAACATAAATTATATTAACCCATGAAATTATTCAGTATAACAAACATTTTTATCATCACCAAAATTTCTTCTGCCATTTTATAAAACTTTCGTTTTTCTAAATCCATCTAATTTGCTTTCTGGTCTTACGTATCAAATTTCATTTTCTAGAATTTTATAGAAATAAAATCAATAAATATGTGCTCCATGTCTCTTTCACTCTATAATTTTGAGATTTCTCCACGTTATTGCATTTATCAATAGTTTATTCTTTTTATTGATGAGTAAATTTTATGCCAATTTTTTATTCATTCATCTATAGACAAACATTTGAATTGTTTCCAGTTTGGGAATTGTTGAGACTGAAACTGCTATCATCATTTATATGCAAATCTGTTAGATATTACATATGTGTCTTTATTTTAATGAAATAAATATCTAGGAAAATAGCTAGGTTGTATGAGAAGATTCTTTTTACCTTTTATGAAACTACTGGACTGTTTGCCGAAGAGAATTTAACATTTTATATTCTCATTAGTAGTATATAATAGTTATAATTTCTCCACATTCTTTTCAGTACTTAGTATGCTCAGTCTAATTTTATCCATTTTAGAGAATGTGTACTTTTCTTTCATTGTCATTCTTTAAAGCATGCATAGTGTTATTTCTTTGGAATTTTATTTATTGTTCCCTAATTTTTAATGATATTGAGATTTTTTTAATGTGTTTATCTGTTGTCCATAAATCTTTATTGGTGAAGTGTCTGTCAAAGTAATTCACCTTTTTTTCATTGGGTTATCTTACTATTAATGAGTTATAAAAATTATTTTTGTACTCTAAATATAAGGCCTTTGCTAGATACATATTTTGCTATTGTTTTCTCCCAACTAGTGTCTTGCCTTTTCATCTCTAAATGGCATTTGTTTGGAAGGCAAATATTTCTAATTTTGGTGAAATCTAATGTTTTTTCTTTCTTAGTTCATGTGTTTAGTTTCTTATCTAAGAAATGCTTGCCTATCCTATGTCACTATATTTTCTTCTGTTTTATTTTGAAAGCTGTCAAACTTAGCTTTTAACATATAAACTGATGTTCGTATATGATATGAGGCTAAGGTCAAGGTACATATTTTTACATACGGTTATCTAATTGTTTTAGAACCACATTTTGAATTTCTTTGGCATCTTTACCTTTGTCAAAAATCAATTCATTATATATGTTAGCAGTATATGTGGTCTACAGTCATGGGTTGCTTAAAGACAGGATGAATTCTGAAAAATGTGTCATTAGGTGATTTCACCATTGTAAGAACATCATAGAGTGCACCTACGTGAATCTAGATGGCATACCATACTGCACACATAGGCTTATATGGTATAGCCTATTTCTCCTAGACTACAAACCTGTATAGTACTGAATATTGTAGGTAATTATAACACACTGTTATCTCTGTATCTAAACATATAAAAGGTACAGTAAAAATATGGTATAAAAGATAAAGATGCTATACCTGTATAGGGCATTTACCATAAATGAAGTTTTCAGGACTAGAAATTGCTCTGGGTGAGCTAGTGAGTGAGTGGAGAATGAATGTGAAGGCCTAGGACATCACTGTACACTACTGTAGACTTTATCAACACTGTCCCACAAGGCCTCCCCCTGATTGCTCTTGACAAGGCCAGAAAGAGAACATCAAAGATGTCAATACTTCTCCATTAAGAGGAATGTGTCTAGACTGATTGTAAATATAGAGGAGAAAATGTCTGGGTAAGGAGTAGATAGATAATCATAACAGTAACTGTTAGGAGGAAGTGAAAGGTGACCTGAGGATCAGTAGAAATAAGAAATCAAGATAGAGAGATAAAGTAATATAGGGGAGTGTTATGGCAATGCCTTTTGTCTATTGCATGTAAGAACAGTGGTCAGATTAAGGAAATTTGTGCTATTAATTTTTTTTTTTGGTTCTATTGACCCTACTGTCACAAAGGGCTCTCTCTGTCATTAAACTTATAAAAGAAGTAAAATCTTATGCTTTACATCATTATTATCTGTCCAATAGACAAGGACAAGCTGGATCCACACTACCAAAGAAAGCTTCTACTAAAGTGGCAATGGTACTTGTTAAAGTAGCACCTGTGGACCTCTGTCCTTGCACAGGACCTTAGGCCCTAAACAAAGGATTCACAGCAATGTACTCTGAAGACCATCAAGCTGGATCTGAGAGATGCAGTGCCCTCTGAATACATAATGCTAGTGGGGACAGGCTCCTCTGTGCTGAAACACATCAGTGGCTGGCTGATTGGGATATAATCTGTGCTGTAAGTGAGAGGGAATCTGTTGCCAAGCCCCACAGATACTGCTACTATAAGAGAAAAAAAAAATCCTCCTGAAGCACACATCCTTCCACTTCTTACAGGACATTAAGCTCTACTAAAATCTACAAGACCACTGTGATATATGTGGTTCATCGCTGACCAAAACATCGTTATGCAGAGGATGACTGTATTTCTATATTTCATTGTTACCCATTCATTTATATACTGAACTTTATATAAATACTACACTGTATTAATGGCTTCAGTTTTATAATAACTATTAAGATAACAGCATAAATCTACCATCTTTATCTTTAAAAAAATTTTTTTGGATACGCTTTGTCTTTTATTATATGAATTTCAGAGTCTCCTGTGCTTTAATTGGTATTTAGTTAAAGCTATAGATTTGGGGAAAATTGACATTTTAACAATATTAAATCTTCAAATCCATGAATGTAGTGTAACTCTCCATTTATACAGGTCTTGTTTAAATTAGCTCAAATTTGTGCATTTCAGTGGATAGAGCTAGCACATCTTTGTCAAATTTATCTCTATTTTATATTTTATAATATTATAAATAGTTTTAAAATAATTTTTGATTGTTTATTCCCAGAATATAGAAGCACAGTTCTTTTGTATATTGACCTATAACTTAAAATCTTGATAAACTCATTTATTAGTTCTTATACTGTTTTTTGTCAACTCCTTAAGATTTTCTATATAATTGATCATGTTGTCTGTGAATAACCACAATTTCTTCTTTTCTAACCTATGACTATTATTTCCTTTTCATGAATGATTGCACCAACTAATACATCCAGAACAGTGTTGAATAGAAGTGACAACAGCAGATATTCTTGTGTTTTTTCCAGTCTTAGGGGGGCATGGGAAAGCATTCAATCTTTTATGAATATGATGTCAGCAGATCATTTTTTGTATATTCCTTTCCTTGGGCTGGATAAGATTCCTCTTATTCAAAGTGGCTGGTAGTTTTAATCATGTGTATATTTAATTTTGCCAAATGCTTTTCTTCTGTAACTATTGAGATGATCAAATGGTTGTTCTCATTTTATTTTTAATATATAAAAATACATTGGTTGATTTTAAAATGTTAAATCAACCTTACAGCCTGGGACTAACATCATTTGGTAATATACTCTGTTTTATATATTGTTGGAAACTGCAATTTACTAATATACTAAATATTAAACTTGTTAAAATTTTTTGCTCTCTTTTTATGAATAATACTGGGTTCTAGTTTTATTGTCTTATAATATCTTTGTCTAGTTTTGGTTGCAGGGTAATTAATCCTAGCACCATAAAATTATTTGGAAATAGTTCCTCTTCTACTTTTTGGAAGAGTTTGCGTAAGATCATTATTTTTTACCTACACAATTAATAGAATTTACTGGTGAAATTATTTAACCTGGAGTTTTCTTTTTGATGAAAGTTTTTTCTTAATAAGTTTTGGTAGTTTATATCTTTTAAAAAGAAATTTGCCTACTAGTAATCATTGATTTCATGGACATAGAGTTGTTTATAATATTCTCTTATGATTCTTTTAATGTCTGTTTGTAGTGATGTCTTTTTTTCATTCCCTGATGTGGATAACTTGTATCTTCCATCTATTTTTCTTTTTTTTCAAGTCTGACTAAAAGTTTACCAAATTTAGCAACCTTTCAAAGAAGTAGCTTTTGTATTTGTTTTCTGTTCTCAATTTCAGTGATTTTTATTTTTACTTTTCTTCAGCTGTTCTTGGGTTTAATAGGCTTAACTTCCTCCAGTTTTTTAAAGTACAGGATTATTTACTGATATGAGATCTCTTTGTGCATTTTTTAATACCCTAATTTATTACTTATTCTCTTTATCTTGATTATAATTTACCCTTATTTTACCAAATCTCTTTTAAATGGTTTGGGTATTATTGGAAACATGTTTGAAAATCATTTTTATTTGCTTTGTCTCTCTATTGCAAGATTGCAATTAACATTTCAATGGATTTGCATTTAATTTTAAATATTTAGGCCATAAGTTACATTGATTCAGTAAGTAACCAGAGATGGTATGGTAAATGTTTTCCCTTTTTAAACTTAAAACTGGATTATTTGATAGGTTTTTAAAAGCCACATTTACTCAAATATTAAATGTTCTACTTTCCCACATATAGTTGACATATTTTTCAGAAAAAAATAAATTATGATAAAACTAAACTCCACAATAACATGCATGAACTAAGCCTGAGCTGAATGTGTCTGTAAACAGACAATGCTATGGAAGTAACCTTGAGTGGGTGTTAGAAGGTTATTTAACATCTTAGGGCTTCAGAATACATGTAGAGGTTTGATTAGGCCATTTTAAAGAACTTTTCAGCTCTGATTACATGATCCTATGAATGTATCTATAACTTACACAATTTTCTATTTTACATTTTCTTCTGTTAAAGGCAAGATTAAATGTTCGCCCTCACCTACCTGATTTGCCACTCTCTTGACCATCCTCATCCCATGTGTACAGGTGCAAGTAGCTCACTTTCTTCCTCCCACAAATTTTACATACACATTGCATAACACAGTTCACTTCTAATCATAAATAAATATTAAGTGAATATATAAGCAGGAAAAATGTAAGAAAAATAAAATGAACAATGAAACAGTATATACATATAGCAGTAGGCACTGTATTTAGCCCATTAATTATCTTATTTAACCTTCATAATATGCTTATGCATAGGTTGTATTTTATTGGTATTGTATAAATGAGAAAATTATATTAGGAGAGATCAGATAACTTTATAAAACTAGTAAGCAGCAAAGAGAGGGTTCTTTTATACTCCAAGTTGAAAATTATTTCTATCTCCTTAGAAATTTAAAAAACTATAAAATACATTCTCAATTTTAGTTTTTCACTAGCAAATGAACAAAAAGAAACTTCTATATAAATTAGGTAGTTTAGAACAGTATAGTGTTAACCCACTACTTTCTCAATATTAGATTCTAAGAATATGTATACTGGAGCTGTGTGCAATGCCCTTGGATTTTCATATGAAATATCAGGAAAATTTAAATATGTTAACCTGAGTTACAACCTTCTTAATCTGTTTATGTGTTGCAGGAGTGAGTAAAATACATGAAAGAAAGAGCGAACAGAAACAGAGCAAAGCAGAGAGGCTTAAACAGAACAAAAAGGGAGTAAAGCGAAGCAGAAGAAAAAAGGCGGAAAATGGCAGCTCTCATCAAATTTTCATGCTTTCCTTTCCGTTTTCATTTTATTAGCTCTGCACCTTTGGTAACTCTAATATATTATACTATCCTCATCCAAATCACTTTGAAAATTAAATCCCTCCCTCCCGCCTCCACCAGACACTTTAGGATTAACATTTTATCCGAGTGCTGCTCATGGATAAAGACAATGGGAGGGGAGAAGAACAAGACAAAGAAAAAAAAAAAAAAAAACCCGCACAACTTTAAGATAGGTTCACCTTTTTATCTAATGTTTTACATTTTTCTTTTGATTGGACAGGCACAGAATATTTCTAGCCAGCACCTCACAGCCTGTCAACACTCTAATACTTCATAATTTATAAAACAGCTTTCTTCCCCCAAAAGCTCAATATGCTTTACAGATACCTCATTGATGCTCACAATATTCCTTAAGGGAACACAGGCGACAAGAATTATTATGTGTTTTACTAGAGGGGGAAAGACTCAAGCAACAAGAATCCATTATCACTAGTGAGTTACAGAGAACTAGGGACTTCAATCTAAGGCTGCTACCTCCCTGACTGCACAGACTATAAAGAAATATGAAAATGACTGAGTCCTGGCACTCAGGAGGATAGGATTCCACAGAGAAGAAAGGTTGATTATCAACTAGCTATCAAATGCCTGTCTAACCTCTCCACTTGGGTATCTAATGGTCAACCCCAACTGTTTACAGTGTCCAAAA
This sequence comes from Rousettus aegyptiacus, assembly GCF_014176215.1. Lineage (NCBI taxonomy): Eukaryota > Metazoa > Chordata > Mammalia > Chiroptera > Pteropodidae > Rousettus > Rousettus aegyptiacus. The sequence goes on along the minus strand of NW_023416311.1, from coordinate 38,863,481 downwards.
CAAAATCTCCGATTCACTTCTAAAACTACTTTTTCCTCTAGTATTCTCATCTCATTATAGAACTGTGACCCACCTAGTTGATCAAGCAACTGGTATTCACTCATTATTTTTTTCGTTTCTTCCACTTCCATCCTGTGTAAGTTCTCCTGGTTCTACTTTCAAGACTGATTCTTCACAGATGTACTTCTACCCCTCTCTTGGATACTGCTCTAGTCCATATTTCCATCATCCATTTTAACAGCCTGGTGATCACACAAAATTGGTAAATTTCCAACATCCACTGGGATGTTACTGGGATTAATGCCATTATCACCCTCTTGACCACCGTTGCACTCTCCCTTCTTCCATTCTGACCTCTCCCTCCACCACAAATCACTCTTAACAGAACAGGAGGAGTAACTGAAAAATTCAAAAATGTACTTGTAACTTTGATCACTTATACAGCTAAGTGGTTAAAAGAACAATTCCACCAGTTTCATTAGAAAAGAACTCCCCTAGTTCATAGATATAGCATCCTCCTCAGAGATAACCACTTTTGATTCATTTGGTATTTATCGTGTGTGTGTGTGTGTGTGGCTGTGCGCGCACACACACCTGTGTGTATATGCCTATAAAACATGATACATTTATATACCACTCTTTAATTTTTAATTTTGAGGTATTATCTATTCACTTCCATCTATGGAAGATGAGGATTTGGCTCTCTTACTATTCTTCTCCATTTTTTTTTTTTTTTTTATTGCTTATACCTTCATCCTTCTGACATATTGTCATAATTTTGGCTATGTAACTATGCAACATTTCCATTTTTTGACTGCATAAATGCTACTTATACTGAGTCATGCATGTTTAGTTATTCTAGATACTTATAAAAAAAATTTAACCTTCATTCTTCCCTAAATATACTCAAATACATTTCATAGTCTCTCAGTTTTATCTTCTACAAGAAATTTCTAGCCCTGTCTTCTTGCTGACTCTATCTGGACTGGTTGAACTTTAAACCTGGTATACAGATGTCATTCTGGCATCCTCTTTTATTATCATGCAAAAGATTCCCTTTACTGTTTCACAAACCTCAGTGCTTCTTGTTTATTTACCTCATTTCTGTCAAGTGCAACCTCTAATAGGTTTCTGAGAGAGAATGAAAGGTAAATGCTTTTAACATCTTGCATATCTGAAAATTTCCTTATCTATCCTTACTTTTAATTGATAATTTAGCAGAGTAAAATAGTCTAGATTCTAGAATGGAAAGCATTTCACTCAGAATTGTGAGAGTATTGCTTCATTGTCTTCTAGCTTTCAGCATTGTTGTTAAAAAGTTTGAAGCTCCTGTGATTCTGATAATTTTCACGAAACTTTCCTTTTTGTTAATTTTGGAAGATTTTTCTAAAATATTCTGAAATTTAACAATCATGTGCCATGATATGTGTCTTTTTTTTTTTCTTTTAATTTGTTGTGCTTGTTACTTGGTGAATCCTTTAAGTCTGGCAATTAGTTCTGAGAAAATTAATTTCCTTGGCAATTTGTCCTCTTTTATTTTCTCTATTTTCTCTTTTTAGAATGACTATTATTTGGAGGCAGGGCCTGCTTAAATGGGTCTCTGATTTTTCTATTTTTTATCTCCTATTTTCTGTCTCTGACTTTTTGCTCTAGCCCCTGTGAGCTTCCCTCAATTTGATCATTCAATCCTTTCAGTTGGCATTCTACTCCAGTATTATATATGAATGTTATAAGATCTCTGTTCTATTCACTTTATGTGACTATATTTTGGGGTTATTGGTGCAGTACATTCTAGTATCTAGTTGAAGATATTAAATTTCTTAAGTTTTTTTTCTCCTTATATAGTTTCAGTTCTCACCCATCCATCATCTTTAACTGTTAAGTGCTACAGTGATATTTTAAAAGGCTTAAATAATGTTTTTCCTGTTAAAGCCTTCCAATATCATCCCAATGCACTTATAATAAAGCTTAAATTTCATTCCATGGGCTAGAAGATTGCAAATGATGTAGCCCTTGACTCCCTCTCCAAATTTACCTTATCTCATTCCAGTAGCTAATAGAAACTCAAATACCTGTTAAGTGATTGCAGTGATTCAAAAGCAAATTTATACAACCTTGAATATATCATGATTTTTACATTTACCATATTATTTCTCTGCTAATGTAGAATGCCAACCGATTTCCCACTCCAAATCATCATATTTGCCACTGCAAGTTAGTCTTCCTGGAGTATGGCCTAATCATGTGCTCTTCTAAAACCATTCTGACACATCAGTGATGAATGAAAGAAAAGTAAAGGTAACAGCCTAGTAGTCAAGGCTCCGCTAAATATGATTTCAACCTAACTCTCCATTTTTACCCATAAAAGTGATTACTGGTATAAATGAATAGAATAATTTTACCTGCTTATTCAGTCAGTGAGTGGGACCCAATTAATGAGTTACCTCCATCTGAAAAGACTAAAGAAAATTCATTGAGAAGGCCATTTTTTAATGTTAGGACTCAGAGTATGTGATCCTTCAAAAATTTTAGTGTAGAAGAATTTTGTTCAAAATAGTACCAGAATCTCCTTGAGTAGTAGCAAGGTGGGGAGTGAGTCAGGGGGAGGGCGCTGGCAGCATCGGGATGTTTAATGCTGAATTTGGAAATGAGACTGTAGGAAGAGACAATAGAGAAGTTGAGTTGAAAACCTACAGCAGCAGATATAACTCAAAAATAAAAATAGCCTAAAATTAGTAGCTATAGCTGCGTCCTATTTCAATGGCAAACAGAAAACACACACACAAAACTGGTCATAAGAATGCAATTGACTTGTCCATTCTTTCTCCTAGACCTAGATACTCCTTGGATCCACCAAGACAAATCTCCTTTCTAAAAGCCACTTCCCTTATTTACTGCACCATTATCTCGCATAGAGGCTGCTGAAATAGCTTCTTAATTAATTGATCTCTTCGCATCCAATCTTGGCTAGCTCTAATCCATTCTTTACACAGGACTCAGAGGGATCTTAAAATCCAAATCTGATCATTTTACTCTCCTGCTGAAATCCTTTACCCATTGCCAGTTGCTCTTGGACTAAACCCAGAATCTATAACTTTGACTAGGAGGCTCTGCATCTTCCAGCCTGGATTGAATCTACAATATTTTTATATGTCACTCTTCTTTCTGGTCTTCTCCTATATGCTAACTCCTGTTTGCCTTTCAGAAAATATCTTAAGTGTCACCTCCAGAGTGAAATTTTCCATGGCCTGACGATTACATTAAGCCCTCATTATATTTTCCCGAGGTATCTTACTTATACTTCTCCTTGATAGCCCACATCACTCCTGTAATTTTTACTTTAATATCTACCATCTCCTAGGTTGTAAGATAAATAAAATGATTAGCCTCATATTTGATGTATGATATATACTTAATCAGTGGTCCCCAACCTTTTTGGCACTAGGACTGGTGCTCTTATGAGAATCTAATGCCCAATGACCTGAGGTAGAGCTGAGGCAGTGATGCTAGTGCTGGGGAGCAGCTGCAAATACACATGAACCTTCCTCTCTTGCCAGCTGCTCACCTCTTGCTGTGTGGCTTGGTTCCTAACAGGCTACTGACTGGTACCAGTCTGTGGCCCAGGAGTTGGGGATCCCTATACTTAATAATAATTATTATTATTATAAAAATAGCTATTCCTTAAATACTTAATATATGCCAGGTGCTCAGAGTTTTATCAACCTTAATTTATCTATTCCTATTTTAGGGCTAAGAAGATGAAGGTACAGAACAATTACAGAAGAGCTTTCAAGCCCAGGAGACAGTAAAGATCACTAACTCTGGAATTAGATTACCGGGCTTAAATCCCAGCTCTGATATTTGCTGCATAATCTTAGGAAAGTGACAAGTCATAATTGTACTTATCTCATAGGATTTCAGGAGGATTAAATGAGGGAGAGAATAAATAAAATTATTAATCATTGAAAATATTCAATGTATATTTCTGGGCATGTGGTTCAAATACTTACTTCAGTGTACTACCTCTAATTTTTAATTAGTGAGATTTTATACACATCAATTCACAGTAGCTTGAGTGTAACTACTTTTAAATAGAATGGAAGTACTATTTCAGATATACGTGTTGTAGCCATTAGTTATGGTGCTAGGGAATGTGTATGACATACAGAGTGTAACTGTGAGCCATTGTGCAGGAAATCTGAGCTCTCCTAAGTGAATCGGGTTTCTCACAGCATCTGGAGTCAATACACTAAACAAAGCAGTGCTCACCAGTGCTAAAGTGAGAGGCAATATAATTTAGTATTTGAGCATCCCGTGAGTGTGAGGTGTTTCATTCCTCACATACGCCCCATTTTTCAGACAGTCAGCATTTTAATAGAATTTTTAAAGGATCATGTCCACATAATCATACTGATTTTGTTTTTTCAAAACCATTTCCCTTGGAGAAGAAAACTTCCATATATAATTCTATATATCTTAATCTGATAAGATTAAGAATAAATATTAGTAATGTCATGGCTTTTTTTTCCCCCAGTGAAAATGATAATGCACATCTATATGGGCAACCTCTACCATGATTCTAGGCAGGAAAATGTAACAGCAGATTTTGCTGTGCCCTTCAGTATGCCTGGAGACTACAGTGGTTCTGAAATACATAAGTGGAAAACAACCCTTCTCTGGCACTAAAGAGACTTTATTTTCTGCTCCATTAGTATCTTGCCCATTCAAAGTAAAACCACTTCTAAGGGGCTTTTAGAGGTGCTCTTCAATTTTTTACCCTCAGTGCATTATTATTTTCCTATTTGGAGAAATTTTCACTTGAAATTTACAATTTGCTTAGATAAAACTAGGTAGCTATCCTTATACATCCATAGCCAAGTTAGTAGCTGTAGATTTCAATGGAATAGAAGTTGAGACTAGAATCTGTTTATTGATTAACTGAACACCGAAGTGACTAATTCAAAGGTACCAGCATTAAGTCTATATATGATTTTGCAGTGACAAGCTAACTGGAGGTAAAAAACTTTGAACTTCTTCAAACTGTAAGACAGAGTTGGTAAAGAAATAAAGCAAAGGGGTTCTGGTAAAATGGTAATCATATGTAGCTCCATTTCTCCCCACTAATAATTCCAATCTATCTTCCTTGACTAGGTCTAATGACTGCTGGAGTATGAGATGATCTGGTTCTATGAAAGTCTCCCTGTTATCAAGCTTGGAGACTCTGGCATAGAACCATAAATCCTGAGCACTGAGAAAAATTGAGCCTTATGAGATCTACTTATGTTCTGGAGATATTTGAGATTAGTCTTCTATTACATGTCTTAATATCTCTTGCCTCCCACATATCAAAATGATGCTGAAAGATGTATTAGACTATTCATCTGCAGTCCATGAAGCTAGAAGAGAGTGTAAATACATCCAAAAGTCATAAAAGGGTACTGCAACTTAAGGATTCCACGCTCCACCAATATATCATTTGCTTATATAGGAAAAAGGAAAATAGGACTATTCAATAATCCTATAATCTAAGAAAGCAATTAAGAAACGATTCTAACCAAACAACAAGTAAATCAAAAACAGAAAACTTAAAATGGATAAAAATGGAGAAATCAGGGAATAATAAATGACCTTTGAGACATATTATCTCTGTCAAGTTTATACATACACACAAATACACATAGTCTTTTGCATTTATATATAGTGCATATATACTGAGTATATAATATGTATATGGGGATTATATTCTACTTATATGTATTATATATAATATATACACATATGTACATATTATCCATCTAAATTTGAATATATAATGACATATTATCTGATGATAGTTAACTAAAGTATTAAATAAGAACATAAAATTTTTAAAAGGTTATACTGAAAGAAATATCCTCATCAGTTTTAAATATTACACATTTCTTCCTTCAACTAATTGATCATAGATTTCTTAATTTTATCTGTGGTTTCCCTTATTGAACAGAGGCCTTTTAATTTTATATAATTATACCAACTATTTTTTTTCACAAATTGTACAGCATTTTAAAAGATCCTCTATTAAAATGCAAATGCCCAAAAATTATTTCATAGTATATAGTTGTTCATCATTTACACCATAGCAAAAAATGACTTACTAAGGATTTGGGGTGTACTACAGGTCCTGGGTGGTGATGTGTTTTATACAAATCAAGTGTGATTTTTTTTCCCTCCAAATTATATCTGATACACACTCCATGAATTTTGATATACCCGCCCTTGAACCTAAATTAAGAATAACCTAATGAGCTATTATTCCAGATAAGAAAATACATTATTCCTCATATATGTCAAAACAGAAAAACAAAAGTTGAATCTGACTGATTTATGAGATAACCTCATAGTGCCCTAAGGTGAAGATACATGAGAAAGGTGAAGAAGTATTATTTACCAAGAAAATATAGAAAGAGAGATTGTATGAGGTGGAAGTTATCATGATAGTGATGGCCACGATGCAAGCTGCATGTTCAGTTCAACAAAATAGCTAAATGAGTCAGTAGAAATAAGTCAGAAATAAGTTGTTACTAAAAGGGAAGGCAAGAGAAGTAAGAAAACATTGAGGACTGACCTTGACTTCTGTCCTTTAACTGACCCTGAGAATTAAATCTTAAAAGCAAATGAAGACCAAACAGGGTGCAAGAAATTTAACTTTTTACATTTTTAAAGATTGAACTTACTCTCTAAGTGGAGGCCCCATTCCGTCTAGAAATGTAAAATATAATGTAATTAAGGCTAAACACTTCAGAGTAAACTTTGTTTAGATTTCAGTTTTTTTCCTCTTCCTCTTCCCAGTATAACATCTCAGTTTTGAGTATGCTTGTGGAGTGTCATGGTTAGAGAATGAAATCTCGACAATTGTGAGAAAAGACCTCCCACAATTTTGAGCATCTCCTAAGAGACCTTTTTCAGTGTTTTACTCTTTTGTACCTTTCTCTCTTTCCTCCTTCTCTCTTTCCTCCTTCTCCTGAATTCAGAGGATAATCATCTCTCTGAGAGGAAAGGTGGCTCTGTCAAGTTTATACATACACACAAATACACATAGTCTTTTGCATTTATATATAGTACATATATACTGAGTATGTTCTTTACTCAATCATCTATCGAAAGACACTTCGGTTGTTTCCCATATGGTTGCATTTATATATGGAATAAAAAACTAAAAGCAACAAAGGAACATGAGAAACAAACAGAGATTCATGGACATGGACAACAGTTTAGTGGTTACCGGAGAAAAGGTGGGAAGGGAAGAGGTAAATAAGGATAAAGGGGGTCAAATATATGAGGATGAAAAGAAATTTAACTTTGCGTGATGAATACACAATGCTACATACATATGACATATTATTGAACTGCATACTTAGACCTATATGGTTTTATTAATCAATGTCGCTCCAATAAATTTAATTTAAAAAAAAATGTGAGGGTGGAAAAGCACCTCAGTATTTCCACATAACATTTGTATTATTACCTAGCCACATTTTACCTTCTATCTCAAATCTTTGCATCATGATGAAGAATTTATACCTTTCACAGAGATATTCCCCTGCCCTATTGCATCTCTTCAGAGAAAATAGGAAAAGGGTATCTCTCCAAAATCCATTATTTCAGAAACTCCATTTTCACACACAAACTAATACATAACAATATAGGTATTAGATCTTTTAGATTGCCCATAACCATGTGAATAAGCCTGGATGCTCAGTAAAATGCATCCTTTCCTCCAAGGATGTCACATCAGGGGATGATATACATAGCAATATGATTTACTCACTGGAATAGTCAAGTAAAGAAGTAATGTGGTCATTATATAAAATGATGTATTATGTAACCTATTCTTTGTACTTTTCATTTAAAAAATTCAAATATACTTAGAATAAAATTTAATGAACTTTCACTTACTCTCATAAAAGTCATAGTCATTGCATTTAGAAAATGAAAAAATTAAGATAGAAAAACTAAATGACTTGTCTAGAGAACAGTGTTAGAAGTAAGATTTCAAAACAAATGACTAATAACACCTTGGGAACACTCGTATTAAATCATTTGGCTATTCTTGGGGTATTTGATGGAGAAACTCCAATATAATTCTGCATAATGACTATATTTAATGTGAAGTAATGAAAGATGAAAATAATGCTTCCTACTTTTAATTTTTTTTTCAGTTTGTAAAATGCCTACCATAAAAAAAATGTGGGTAATTTGATGTGAATAGATACAAATAAATAGGTTTTGAAACAAACATCATGAACTTCCAGATGTTGTTATTTCTCTATTATATTGTCATTTTACTTAATTCAACTAGCATTAAACTAGTCAACAATACAGACTTAAATGCCTAATCAGAAATGCCATGATGGTTTCTTTTTTTCCCAAAAAACTTTCTTAATTTTTTTTTAGAATCAGTATCTTTATACAACTATAACTATTTTAATAGGAACTTTTTTTTGAATAAAGGTGACATAAATGAAATCAAGTTACATTGTAAGCATTTGCAAAATGGGACTCAATTACCATCTACATGACCAGTTTTACTTCTTCTCTGCAATACTCTGGGCCTGAAACTATCCCATCAGAATTATAGATATCTAAAACTTGAAAGAACTCTGCAAAGGAAATTCCACAATGACTTGCCAAGAGTACTCTAGCAAAGTATAATCGGCTGAGCCGAGACCATCAACAACTCAAAAGGTCATTGAAAGCAGGTATTCACACCACTGTTTATCATTTGACAGCACTCTGCATGCTAATCCATATAAACCTTCTCCAGACTTTCTGAGTTTAATTAATGTAGACATACACAGGATACTCTTTTATTCCCCAAACTCTCTGAGATTCAAGATTCTTTCTCAGAGTATATCTTCCAAAATTAAAAATAAATAGTTATATAGATAAATTGATAGAGCAAGTTTCCAGACGGTAGTAAAGCTTTAAATAAACGAATAATAAGTATATAAAGGTTAATTGCACAACACAAAATTGATTTTCTAGAAATAAATGGAAAATAAAATACTATATCTTTGCATAGAAAGAAATAGTAAATAGTCACTTTTCAGACTTACAATTAAAATTCTTTAAATTAAAAATAAGGTTATTAAGCTTAAGTCTACCCTTCAATAGTTTTTTGTGAAACCTACTAAGTACCAGCATTGTGAAGACAAAACACACATGATAAAGAGATACAAATGTAAATAACTATGTAGCAAATCAAAATACAACTTCAAAATAACAGAAACAATAATAAAGTGCTACAAAAGAAAGAGAGATGAGATTAATGTCACAGCAGAGGTAGAACTGAGTTGGGTCTTAAAGAACAGGTAGGATCTCAATGGAAAAAAAAAAACTAGAGTGGCAAATGTACTTCTGGCCTAAGGAAATCTTCTGAGCACAAAGAATGCAAAATGATGAATATACGCTAGAACCAAAAATTATTGTTATATGTCATGAATGATTCTGGAGGTCTCTCACACGTCACTTAAGACATCTAGATGAATAACGGTAAGCTAATAAGTCATATTAAAAATCACACACTAATTTAAGAATTATAAAATTAAGAGAATATTTTGACAGTTTTCATATGTAGAGTAAAAGAATTTTTAAAACAGAACTTTTACTTTCTCGATTTCAACTGAAACCCAATAGCCAAGAGCATTATAACTGATGCAAAGTTCACCACATTCTATAGCAGGAGTCAGCGAAGTTTTTCTGAAAACGACCAGATAATAAAATTTTAGGCTTTGCAGTTCCTAAAGTTTTAAGTATTAAACTGCGCCACTGCATAAAGAAAGCAGCCACAGATAACATGTAAATGAATGGGTGTGGCTGTATTCCAATACAATTTTATAAACATTGAAATTTGGATTTCATATCATTTTTGATTTTTTTTCCCCAAATGTTTACAAGTCTAAAATGATTCTTAGAACATGAGTCATACAAAATTAGCAAGACAGATTTGGCCAGCAGGACAAAGCTTGCCAACTTCTGTTCTATAATGAGGTGCTAGAACACCTATGTAAGACATGCTAAGAGATTATAAAATAAATTGTAACAGCATTTGTGATCTCCCACTATTATAAAATATATAAGTTAAAGAGGTTTGACAAGATGAATGTGTGTGTGTGTGTGTGTGTGTGTGTGTGTGTATGTCTTCTCCCTCATAGAACTTTCTCCTTACTTGAAACCAGACAAAGTTTGGAAAGTTAAAGAAGTTGAGAAAAAAAATTCTCATGAGAGTGTATGCTATGGTATTTTTCTACCATTCCCAATATAAAGAGAAGCAAGGGTGCTTCCTAACACATGGTGACAATGTGCTTACCTTGAAGTTTAGACTTGAGATATCAGAGAAACATTGCTGCTTTGAAAGACTTACCCTCCCATTTGTGACAAACCAGAATGTATGCTTTTGCTTGAGCCATCAAGGTACCTGGGCTAAATTCATGTTTAAGAGATACTAATCAAGAAGATTGCCCAAAAGGGGTAAAAAAAACCTCAGTAAAGAAAAACTGTTTGGGGTCCACTTTTGGAACTCAAGGGTTTGGAATCTGTGGCTGATTTGAAAATCTTAGAAGACAGAACCCTTTGTATCACCTGCCCCAAGGAAACCACAATCAGAATCTCACAAGAGAAAGGGTAAGAAAACCCAGAAGCAAAACATGAGGGAGTCAGCAAGTGTACATCTTCCAAGTTAAGAGAAAATCAGTGACAGATATTAACCATGACTGCCACCTAAGTTTGTACCTCTTTCCCTTAAATCACCTTCCCTAGAGAGCGTAGAGAAGGAAGAAGGAAGAAAAGAAGAAACAAACTATCAACTTTCATCTGTCCAGGTTTCCTAATCAGCAGCCTGCTCAAGATAAAATTTGATTATTTCTCTGTCAGGGACATCTTAACCTTAATAAAACCGTTTTGGAATTTAAAAGGAATTGGAGAATTTTTATCTAAGAAAAATCATAAAAAATTATGGTACACATGATTTTACTCAGGACCAAGAAAACATTTTTTTGGCAAAGAAAGTTTATTTGCTTAGGGTTAGATTTTAACGGGAGTGGCAGAGAATAATAAATTTGGTTTCTGTTTATACCCTATTGGTTTCATCTTGTTCGATAAGAGTAGGAGTTATAATTGGCAAACATAATAATTCTTTTCATTTGTACTTTTCTAATCTTTCAGAATTGATGACAATCACTGAAGTTCTCGAAAGCAAAGATAAAATTATTAAAATATGTACACAGTCCTACACCTTAATTGCACTGTGGTTTTATATTGACATAACAAGTTCCCCTTGCCTTTGGTAGTACAAATAGATTATTACAGGAGCAATTTCCACATTCTCCAAGTAAAAGTGATAAAAAAAAAAAAATCTAATAAATTTCTCAAAAAGCATCTCTTTTTAAAAGGTGACCATAATATCATCAAATGTTTATTTTTCTAAACTTTACAAGTAGAAATGAATCATTCTTCACTTAGCACTACTTATGGAAGAAAATATGTAGCATTTTCAAGATCTGTTTTTGACAATGTTTTCAAGCTATTACATGTAAAGTAAAATATAAATTTGGCAGTGAGTTGCAAATGGCACAATGGTAGCAGCATTTGCATTTTTCTGTATATTGAGAAGTTGCATAAATGCAGGCATTCTTACCATTTCTAAGAGACCGAGAGTTTCACTTCACAATTTACCATTTTAGAAAAATTAAACTGAATGAACTATCAAATTCACAAGTATAATTTACTTTATCACTTGCTATTCTAGGTCAAATGTAATATTCATTTTCTATACCTAGTAGAGTACACATAAAATTCATCTTTTAAACCAGAGAAAATTAGGAAACTATTAATAACTACGTAAGAGACAACATACGTAAACTGGGACCTCACTGGACAAACTACATGTATGATCACCTTGGCTGTAACTGACATGCCATAAATAAACTTCCAAAATATCTTTTAAACAACTTACAATTTGTCAATAATGTATTTGTATTGAGTAAACAACTCACAATCTGTCAATAATGTACTCATAATAATTATCTTGAGTTTAGCAAATATATGAGTAACATATATTACTTATATACGTATTATAGAATATATATTACTCATACATGAATTTCCAAGTTACATACACATACAGACACACACACATAAATACACGCATCTATATATAATTCATATATGAATTTCCAAATCATAAAATTTTGGACTTTGAAAGTGTTATTCTTATACTCCATCTCAACACAAGCATAATATGTTGCCTTGACAAACTTTGTTTTGTATCTGTTCTCTTTCTCAACTTTCAAACTCAGATCTCCAGGCAAATAGCAAGAACATCATGATGTGGTTTACTGCTGCTTTTTAATTTCCATAATGGATGTCGGTAAATATCAAGGAGATGGGAGGAATAATGTGCGCGTTAGGCAAAGTTAGGTGAGCTATGCTGCTTTTGCAGTCTTTTCATTTTCTAGATGACTTGGGATTTGGGAAATTAAACATTTCAAAGATTAAAAGGATTTAGGAAAATGATTTCATAATCATTACAGTAATTTCCACAACCTACTTCACACCAAGATGTAGGTCTCATTAAATTCAGCCACAGATGAGTGAGCTGGAAAGATGTAGCTGAGCACCCAGAACAAAGGTGACTTGCTGAAGTTATAAGCAAACAGAATAAAAGCACTTTTCATCAGTTCCAAGTGAGCAAAGACACTGAGATAAATTCCTTGCACTGAAATTTTGTCCAATTAGTTAATGGATATGTTAGAGAGCAATGTCACCAATTTGTTGATATAAATGGTTTTCCCATCTCCTCCCTTGTTGAAGGCCTTTATTACTCACAAACTTTTCAAAGCTCACCCAAGGCTCAATGCAGTTTGAACTGCTTTTCCCATTTCTCATTTCCAACTTCTTCATTAATCTCTTCAAGCCCACCCAGTAAGAAAACACTCTTTTCCACTTATGAAGAAATTGATACCCAAATTCTTTCTCCTGCACCCATATAAGTCATTATGTCCTCACTCCCACAAATGTCCTTCTTTCCAGTGTCTTCTGTGTCTCAGGATTAATTATTTCACATCTGCCCTGACCAATACCCTCTGAGACTTCCTCTTGGTTACTTTTTCCATCTCCTGTAACTTCAGTCTTTCTCTTTCTGCTGTCTACCCTACCTCCCATCCCTCCAACCTGTAAACATGTGCAAGCTTCTTCCGTATAAAGAACAAAAAACATCAACTGAATAAGCAAACACTCCAATTCTATGATTTTCTGGTTCTTTTTCTTCTCATAATAATAAAACCATATTTTTGTTCCCACTTTTCAAGTCCCTGAAATTATACTTCTACTTTTCCTCCCAAAGTTTCTTTAAGTCTCAAATTACTGTCATTCATTTATTCATTTACTCTTTGCTCCATCCAAGGTCTTCAATTTCAAACACTTTCCTTGGTGTCCAGGATGGTAACCTCTAGTGATTATTTCTTTAATCTAAGTTGTTATTGCTCAGTTTCCTTACAGGTCCCTTTTGTTCTTATCACTCCTTCAACATTTGTGTTCCTTTAAATGTAACACTCTCCATGTATACACTGGGCACAGCCCCAATTTCTTGCTCTCTTCTCATAATTCAATACTATATAACCTATTAAGCCTCTTTTCTGAAATTTAAATCTGTATATTATGCTTATTCTTGGATGCTTCTACCTGAATGTAGTATCACAGATATCTCAAACTCAGGATATTCCCCATCACCTCTAAACCTGTATGCACTATTTCAGGATTCCCATAACCAGCAATCCAGTCTCTGAAGTAACAGGCCCACACATCATTTTATATAATCTTCCTTAACTTGCTATTCTCTACATATTTAAGCAGATTTTACCTTCTAAATATTTCTCCATTTGTTCCCTTTGACTCAGCCACACTTAATGCTGCCTTGATTTAGGGCATAATCATCTTTCATAAACTGGGTGGTATTCATAAATTTAGACTCAATCTTATCCTAGCATGGATAAGATTGTGAAGGAAGAGAAAGAAATGAGTCAAGTATCTGACCCTTTAATACCAGTAACTCTGCTGCTAGCAGCTACTGGCTGATCAGTGTTTGGAAATTATACCCAATTATATCTGCCACTGCTTATTAGAGTAGAGAAAGGGAGAGATTGGTGGTTCTCTCCTCTGTTCACTATCTTTATGGTAGACATGAGACTGAGCAATCCACCTTTTGCTGTGGCTTCTGCTAGAATCCAGGTAACATAGCCTGGATTGGCCTTTGTTATTCACTTAATGCTGATGCCCATTTCACCTGTCAAATTTGGGCAAGCTCTGGGCATGACAGCATAACACAAAAGTGTTCCCTGAGCTGAATTCCCTGATAAAGAATTTTAGAGTCTTCCAGGATTGATTTAAAATTGAGAGCAAGCCTTTGTTTCACTGTTCCATGAATTATTAAGATGACAAGAAATCAGGAAATGCAGAATAAAAGGAATACGAAAGATCAAAATCATGAGACAAAGAGTCAGGAAAAGCAAAAATGTTTGTGAGGGTGGGACATATGGAGAGCCATTTCAAAAGGGAGATGAAAATAATGTACTTTCTAATATTTTTGAGAAAATCTTTTAAAACATCTTGGCAAATTCTGAGAAGAGGCTGCTGTGGTAGCTAGCGTTCACTCTCTCACTAACTGAATTACTGTAGTGTTGAAAAATCTGTTAAGGGATATCTGCTCCTACATTAAATCCAGCTGTTCTAAACTATTATGAACAGACTGAAGTATTGTTAAGAGACAAATAAGAATTTGAAAGAAACCATTGGAAATATGAGAATCTGGTAATGGCGACCCCTTTAAATGCTTCTGAATTCATTCATATTTCCCTATAGATGTCAGTACCTCTGAAATACAACTGGAAAATGAGTTAGGTAAAGTCCTGAGAAACCCTTCCTAAGGCCTAGAGGTCATAAATCAGTGTTCATCTCGCTGGAGCAATATAAAAGCTAAAAAGCTGTTATCTGCATGTAATGTAGCACAATGAAAATCTGAGCCTAATTTGAGTCTGAACTGCTAAAGTCAATACCTCTCAGAAAGAGATATTATTGTCCTTGCAGTCAGTCCAACAGGAGAGCTATGAGCCTACAAATCAGTTCTTCACCTGTGTGATCACATACAAATGAAGAAAGCTCTTGATTCTTTAGTTTTAATTGAAGGAAACAATAAAAATATAAAATGAAAATTTTAAAGGAGCATTTAAATACAAGAAACTATGTGATCCTGACTGGCATACTATTTAGCTGCCTCCCCAGTCTCACGTGTACAAAGAAATTGAGGGCAAGAGAATTTAAAGAACTTGACTAAATTCATGGAGTTATTAAGAATATGACCATGGATCATCGTGGATGATGGCAAGAGCTATTCATACTATTTCCAACATATACTTATACTATAAAGAGAGAAAAAAAAAGAGAGAGAGAGAGAGAGAGAATTTATGGAGATGTCAACCATTATGATGTATTTTAACACATATTTGAATATCTTCACTGATGAGCATTTCTTGATTTCTAGAGGAAAACTTCACATGTTCCAAGTGAAATCCTGCCCACAGGTAATTTTTTACCTGAATTTTTAAAAAAATAAGCTAAAACTTAAATGCTGAGAGATTTTACATAAAATTTCAGAGCATGGGCTTCTCTTGAAAAATTAGCATTTCTAGTGAATCAGAGCTTTTATGTTTACTAGGGCAAAAAAAGTTATGATAAAGCAATATAAATAGAGCAGAAATAGTTATCTATTAGTAATTTCACAGGAAATTTTTATTCAGGGAGGAACTGCGCAAGAGATAAAGTGGAAATACTAGTAAGGACTAACGTAAAACTATCACTTGGTTCTACTGAGTAACTAACCGGCAAGACGTACCACAATATCGGTGCAGTTAGCACCCCCCAGAGCGCATCTCTGAACCCCAGTAGTGGCTGTGGCACACGGGGACTTGCCAGCCCTCTGAACCACGTGCGCAGTCTCTTGTTTTGAAGGAGAAAAGCCATTCAGATGTTACAGCATTCTCACCACCTCCCCCCAAAAATAAACCTCCAGGAACTTGGAGTTAAAAAGAATGTTTCAATTTTCAAGTAAAATTATTCTGAAAATACAATCACGAGTTTCAACTCTGTTGGGAACAACATGAGAAATAATAGAAAAAAAACTGTTATAATAATTTGAGTTTTTGCCTACGTGTGTGTGTGTGTGTGTGTGTGTGTGTGTGTGTGTGTGTATGTTTTTGGTTATACAAATGTGGAACGACACTGGTAAATTAAATTAGGAAATTAGAAAATAAATTTTTAGAAATCATTTTCTAGAAAAGGTATTTATTTTTATATTCATACAGAAGAAAGACATCCTAAGAAACTGACATCTATTTTATACTAGATTGATATTCTTCAAAAACTGTCATATTATCTTAGAATTTAAATTCTCTGCTTAGTATCAAATGAATGAATTATTGATATCACCTAGCAACTGCATTTCCTTTTATCTTGCTTAGGATTTGTCACTGCAAAATATCAAATTTAGTTTATCATCATACAAGGGGAAAATTGTTAGGACTTATTCATTAGGGCTGCACTAATTTTGGGTCAACTATATGCATTAGTTTTTTCTAAATTGATAACCTAGTTATTTCTATCAGTAAGGGAATATTTTGAATAACATATATATTTATACTTATATATTATAAATACTTAAATCATAGAAGTTCAGGCTCAATATTTGTACATATTGACAATTCCCAATAAGGTGAATGATAAATTATTTAAGGTAAAGAATAATTTGTAAAGGTAGCAACATAAATTAAAATCCACTTTCTTGATTTAACTGATTTTTATAGCTAGTTTATCAGTTTAGATATCAAATGTTTGTGTTTAATACACAAACATACACATATAAGGATAGCAATCAGAGTTCTGCAAATAATATTAAAACAACCATACCACAAGCATTCACAAAACTACACTGACTTAATAGGGTAGGAGGTTTAATCTTTAAGGGAGCAATACCCTGAAACAAGTTTAACCATAGATCTATCTTACAAATAGAAAAACGTTAAAATTTCATAAAATAGGCAAAGTAGAAAGTGGGTCAGTTCTCAGTAATGTATTAATTTTTCAACACAAGAATTTAATTCTCTTATACTTTCTTTTTCAGGTTTCCTTTGAAGTTTAACAGCAACCAAAATGGAATAAGTTTGGATACAGAATCAGCATATTGCATTTGTTAATGCAGAGGATTTGGAGTACAAAGGAAATTAATGAGTCCTTTAAGCTTACACAATTTTATGTTTCGCTTTGAACATGTAGTTGCATTGAAAGGCAATGTTTGTGCTAAGCTGGTAAAAACAAGAAAGACAGCAAGGAGCAGGGTTTCAGTAGTTCAAAGAAATTCCACAGAGAGCCTGCTTCAAACCACAAAATCCCTACTCCTCATTATCCATGTCTAGTAGTCAGTCTTATTATTTGGGGAGTGGAGAACAGGGGTGCAAACTGATGCAAATTAAGAAAGAAGATAACTCTTACTTTTGAAAGAATATCACGGTTCTGACACATGGACATATATCCTATACCAGTGAACTATTCTAAATATCAGTCATTGCGTCACACATTGTCATCTTTATTTCCAATAGAGACTGCTTTATTATTCATATTCTAGTTGATTATTAATAAATTTTATGTTGTCTTTCAGTTATATACTAAATATACAATTTCTGGCTGTCAGTATTAGGAACACATCTCTCCTCAAAAAATTGTTGCTTTTGAATAAGCTAACATACTCTGTCATATTACAACTCTTTTTGATCATTTTGAGTCCAAGATACGTGACAAACACTCAGTGACCTGAGAGAAGTTGTCGCCTTCTTTAAGATCCCTTCTTGTGAAGGAAGGAAGATCCTTAACACTAGCAAATGGTACTCGGTTGATATTTTGGGGTCTATTTTTGTACATATTTTAGAATTGTACTTCTATATGAAGCATCTTCTTTTGGTCAAACTTGCAAACTAGCTCAGTAAATTACTAATTCCAATAGTGTCGATGTCATTTATTGGAATATTCTGGTTTACTGTATCATGTTTGGTTCAACAAAGCCATCATTGGGATTTATTTCTAAATGTAAATATTTTAGGAAGAATGGGAAACAGAGAAAGTATTTGCTTGCTCTTCCTTCATATTCATTTCTTGTATTAACCTAAATTAGTAATCAGCTATTTCTAGGTAATTTCACATTAAATCAAATGATTTTTTTTTTCTCTAAAAGCTATTTGGCTTTACGTATGGTTCATCCAATAACAGTACGGTGAACCTTGGTATTGTATGTTAGAATCACCTGGAGAAACTAACACTATCACCTGGGCTCCATACCTAGAAATTCTGATTTAATTGGTATAGAGTATGACTCAAGTATCAACATGTTTTAAAAGCACCCAAGGTAATAAAAGCTGTAGTCAATGATGACATTCACTGTAATAGGGAGATACTTGCTTACATGTGTAGCTCAGTAATGATAACTTTTATAATAATAGAAACAGAAATTATGAAGCAGCTACAATAAGCCAGAAGTGAATACTTTATCTCCATTATCACATCAAATTTTCATACCAACCCTGTTCATCAAGGGGGTAAATCATTGCTGGAAGCTCATTTCCTATACACCAGAGAGCACACTAGATCAAAGCTGAGTTGAAAACCTACTGAACTTCAGGTTTATAACAGGTAGGCTTGACATCTAGAACATTAAACAATAACTTAAAAGCAGTTGGAACTAGTGACCCAGACAGTCCTATTATTCAAAGATCCTTTATTATAATCACGGCAACATTTCTTTTTTCCCCAAGTTGTCCTACTTTAATGTTCTTTATTCATCCAAAGAAGAGTAGAGTAGAAGGTGGGGTGTAAAGATATTTTAGGTTGCCTTCAGTGATTTTCTGCAATGGGCAAAACACCTACTTTCTTATACTCCAGTGACCTATTTGCTTTCATGCAAGGCTCAAGTACTAAGCACAGAAAAGCCAATGATTCAAGATATGTTGGTGTTAACGTATTCCACCAGTGTAATCTCCCCAGCATGGAATGATTTTGCCCCCATAGGTACCTGAAAGATATGTAGGCTGTGACATCAGAAAGGCTCCAATGTAGAATCTGGCTCAGCACACCACATGAGTAATTCTTACCAAGTCCCTCAGTTTCTCCTCAAAGCTTTCAATGACAGGTAACTACCTCGCTAGTTTATGAAATGACATAGTCTATCTTCAAAGAGCTCTATTAAACTTTTCATATCTGTTATGAGGATAAATCCACCTGGCTTAACTAGAAACACTGGCCCTCATCCTTCCTCTTCAGAACTAGCCAGTATAACCCTGTTGTCTTTAATCCTTGAAGATAGTATCTTATTCTATTATTCAGTTTACATTTCATGAGCTTGAGTTCTTTTTCCAGGAAGCTACTATTTAAATGCATTCCTCATAGTCTATCTAAATAATGGATTTCTCTTTATTTCCTTCCCTCCATCCTATCTTTCTTCCTTCCTTCTTTTCTTCCTTTCTTTTGCATCTAAGTTTTAAAAGTTCTTACAGAGATCGTTAATTATTTCCTTCTACCTATTTCTTGCCTTGGTGGCAACAGAAGAGAACTTGCAAAAGGTTTGAAGGTTTTCCTCATAGCATCATGGACTGTTTAGTTTAAACTATCTTAAAATAGAGGAAAATCTGATATCTAGTATGGGAGATACTGTTTTTTTTTCTTCAAACTTTAATTAAATTTTATGATAATAATATATCTACAAACAGAGTTCTGTGTTAAAATACTGAATAAACAGATAATAACTTTGTATTATCCTCTTAAATGTCACTCAAATAAGGATGATATTATTTAGTAAAAAAAAAAATCCATTAGTGTTGTTTCTAAATTCTCAACTAAATTGTTGGATTTAGAACCACATACGTCCTGGTGGGAAAGAAAGACTTTTTCACACTTTAATTGAATACTCTTATCATAAATAAAATGGTTATTGGTCTCTGAGGAGGAACTTCTGGAATCATACCAGACTGATCTATCTTCCCTGGTGCTTATATTGTAAGGAGCTAAATGCACCACAGTATTAGGATGAAATGAATTATGCAGAACCTTTGACAGACAGCATGTGCAATTTCTTCTTGAAAAACACTTCAAATTATTCTGTTCCATCTTTGATTATGTGCTAGTTATACTGAAAATAAGTAACCCCTCAAATGTTTTAAAACACACATACATATGGATTGCATAAAATTAATATCTTTACCTTTACAAAAATCATTCCAGGAGTACATTTGCCAGTAAAATATATTTAAGACCATTTCGGCACTTCCACTAAACTCTATTTTCAGAGGTTTATAATGTGGTCATAAAAATTCATTCCAGGCTAAAATTCAGCACCAAGGAAAATGTGCTTTACACTTTGTAGATAACCATTTCCTCTTCTCTCATTTCTCATTACTGATTTAAAAAAAAAAAAAAAAAGTTTCCACTGAGTGTTTTTCAAAAGTTGAGACATTAGCCATACTTGCTGGAATCAAAATCACAACTAATGTGCTAGTCATTTTTAAATTTATTTGCAATTCCCCCCCACCTTTTCCCTCCCTTTACCTCCTTGCTTCCAAAATATACAGGTTAGAAAATTTTTCACATAAACCTGCAAGTTTAAAGAGGACACACCAAAGACCATATGGTGCTATGCTTCAGAAAGTTGGTATGGGCACTGTCTAGCTCTGATAGGCATTACAAGGACAAAAGTTCTTTGACAAAGACTCAATCTAAATCTTGTTAACATTTAGCCACTGCTTTATACATAGCAAAGAAACACATAGATCACATTTAGAGAATCAGAAATGTTTCTTCTTCAAAGAAGGAATGAAATTATTCTTTTAGTCCTCCATAGCTCCTGTTAAAGCATGACTAGAACCTTGGCCCCTTGAAGGAAATATGGGTGTCAGCTGGAGAGAAACACCTGCCTAAACTCAAACCACTTCTGGGATGCAGAAGTCTGATAGGCCAACTTTTTCTCTAAATAAGTATCACCCAGTTCATCTAATCCTAAGAATAGAATTAAAGATCTGAATCTGAACTCTTCTGTCTAGTCACTGATTTACTTCTTGTCTTTGGGCAATAAATATCTTTGCTCTGCTTTTGTTTAACTGCCAAACCCTGACCACCCACAACCCTTGGGAAGAACTGAGTATATTTGGTAAATATTGGTATGGTCTCTTCACCCTTGGTAATAATGGGATATTAATTGAATGTGTAATTTTAAAGACTGCTTTCACATCATCCTTAGGACAACTCTATGAGGGAGATTTTCCCAGGGTATGTCTAGATTCAGAGAGATGAAGCTTTCAGTGATAGAGGGTGAATGAACTGTAGCTTTGGTTTCTTGTCTTCAGAGGCTGGAAGACATTCAGAGAAACAAGTGAGGCTCCCTCTCTGATCCACTGGGAGTACAACTGGAACAGCCTTGGGCTTCTGGAAACCCCAGTCTCAGAACATCTAGCAGTGCACTCCTGCAGATAACAGGCTCCTTTACCTCAACTGCCAGAGCCAGAAACAGACCCATGGGAGTAAAAGCCTTGATAAAATGGATCCAGAGATGGAGCAGGGAAGCGAAAAACAGGGTCATGGGCTTTGTAATATTCTTTTGTGTTCACTGTGCCCAGACAAGATTAAGACATGGAGGTCCCATTCCATTTGAAATGACACAATTTTGAAAGATTTATTGAAAAAAAAAAAATCTAGATCATATGTTTTCACATCAGTAACAATCAGATTTAACCCATATTGAAAACAGCATGATTACAGATTTTTTCTCCTCATGAATTACTCTAAAGGTGCAGGTGAAATGCAATAAGATTTATTTGTGATTATCTTCTCACCTTTAATCTAAAATCAGACTTTAAAGAACTAAACCGTTCAGGCAAACGTCTCAGGTTTCTAACCATTTTTGAAGGCTAAAAAATGTTTTTTCTCCTTGTTAGTGTTTCTACATTTTGCCAAAGTCCTGTTCAGGAGGGATAAACATACTTGAAAATTTTTTCTTCTTTGTTGAAATTGATGGGGAGCACACATCTAAAGGAAAAATAAAGAGCAGATGCATCTTGTTTTTTATTACTGCTTAATGTTTTTCTTCTCTTGAAATGCCCATTTTTATGTAAATAACTCTTCTTTTCAGTTACCTTTATACTAAAAAATAATGTCATTAATTTTAAAATATTTTTCCTTTCCTTAGGCAGCAAACTCCTCAGTGCCAAATTAATGAGAATATTAATTTAAATAATGACAGGAAATTGGTTTTTATAATCTTCTCTGCAGAGCAGAAAGGAGGGCAAAAGCCCCACTGCATTGCAGATTTAAGGGAATGCAACAGTATTTGTGCCATTTTACCCATGACCCTGTGTTATGCTTATTATTGCTGTGTCACTGTTGATACACTAAGAGAATAATATCTACCAGGAATGTCTCCTTTCCCCCAACCAAAAAAGGATACATGAAATGTTTCTACCTATATGTCTTACTAATTAAAAAACAAGGATTCTTGAATAGTTATATTCCATTGAATAATGCACAGATTAATCATATTCAAATACTTATCTGACAAGAGTTTCCCTTGTGGGTACTAATGGTGGTAACTTAAGTCAAAGGCCAATTTCTTAGTAGCTTTTCTGCTGTCCTCACACTAATAATTTTTTTTTTTTTCGGTGAATCCCATGAGTTGTGGAGAGATTTCGTTCAAATTACCAAGCAAATGTATAATAAATTTTTGTATTATGTAATTATCCTAAATTTCTATTAGATAACTTCATAGCTATTTTCCACAACTTCACTGTTGAAACATAAAGCCATTTAGTAATGGCCAAACTCCTTGGTGTAGAATATGAAGCACTCCCAAGATCTGTCTCTGTGTACTTGATTAGCTTTGTATCTCACTGCCTGCCCACTTGAAGGCTAAGGTCCAGCCAACCCAAATTACCTAGTTTAGTCAATATTTTACATGGATGCATTCTTCTCTGTCTTGGCCCCTGCAACTTATCTCTAACTGAAAAGTTGCCCTCTGTTCTGTCCATCTGGAGGATTCCTATTTCTCTTTCATAATTCAACTTTTGCTCCCTGCACCCTCTCATCTCTTTTAAAGCCTTGACTTGGATGTGGTGAAGTCATTCGTTTACATGTTTGACCATTGGAGCCCTAGTACTTTCTTCTGGGTATTCCCTGGGCCTACTGCAATGTTACACACATGGCAGGTACTCAGTAAAGACATATTGTCTAATGACTAAATATGGTCATCTATAAGTGGAGTCTTCATTATCTATAATCCTTTGACTAATGTGAACATGTCACTACAAAATGTATGTTTGTCCATTCTGAATCTCTTAAATGATTAGAGAAATGTTTGTTGTGATTTTTTTTTAGTTCTATAATGATGACTTTCAAATAAAATGCAATTTTCAGGGATTACATAACTGTATGGTTAACATGAAAGGCACCAGCCTAGAAGATATAAGTTCTTGTTCAGGATTGACACTAACCAGGTGAATTCTTCTGAGAAAGTGTCTTGATTTCTCTGGACTTGACTTTCACCACCAGCTAAATGTGAGAGTCACAAGATACAAACTCTGAAATTCTGTTCCTCTGACATTCAACATGTTTGTCAAGGGAAAGCTTCTATGGATCACAGGCATCACATTTTCTGACTCCTCAACCTTAACTGAGTACCTACTACACACCACACATCATAACAGAGGCCAGATCTACAAGACAGAAGGAACGGCACTCGCACTGTCTCATTTTTAACCTCACAACCAGTCAATTAAGTAGATGGAACTATTCCAGCTGCCAGATGAAAAATTAGAATCTCAGTAAAGTAACTTACTCGCTCTCACATATCTGAGATGTCACAGAGCTGGAACTGAAATTCAGATCTTTTGAATCATATACTCTCCCAATCTAAATAAGCACCTTTCATTCTGACATACAGAGCCAAAAAAAAGTACTAAGAAACAATGCCACTGTGCACTAGCAATAAACAGAAATATTTCCATTATATAAAATACATGAATAAAGTTGTTAAAAAGGTAATGAAATAAAAATCTACTTTTTTTCATTAATGAATCCATTTTTGTACTGTTTTACTTTTGTTTTTTCCAGTATTAAATTGCTTTTAATTCTACTGCAGAATGTTAAAAAGTAGAGGAATAAATGAATGGAGGGTATGAGTACTTCATTTTTTTCAATACCATAAATTTTTCAACATTTATAATTATTTTTAAAAATTAGAGCTTAGAGTCTCAGTATTATTGTACTCACATAAGCACAGTGAAAAACTAACAAGGCTTGGAATTTGAAACCAGATATGAGGGTCCTATATCTTTGGAGGAAAGAAGGATACATTGGCTCACATAATTTAATCTAAAACAGTACCTCAGCCTTTTGACTAATTTTCTGTATATAAATATAGCTTACGTGTTTTAGCTGCTGGTATACTCTGGCTATTTATTTGAGATAATGAAAGTAAAAATATTAATAACAAGATTTGAGAGAAATGTGTTCTCCCTGCATGTGTAGTTGAGAGCAAACCATACAAAGAAATTAGAAAGAAACTGTACAATTCAAACTGCAGGAAAATAAATGGTCCAGAGAGATTTATTTTGTTTTGTAAAGGCATTCAAACTCTGACCAAAAAAAAAAAGTAACCAGGTTTTGAAAGCTTTTGCTATGCCAGGGAGAAACTAATACATCACTATAACTATGAGCGGAGCAGGAGAAAAGAGAAGGGGTCACAGCTATCAATCAGCCTTTAAACAAACACGTCTAAGTTGCTACAGGTAGTGCAGTACAAAACATGAAGTCACGGGCTTGCTGAAGTGCTGCTGCTCACTGCTTAAAATAAAAACTGAAGACTCAAAATTATACCCACCTCTTATCCTGACACCTACCTGTCTTTAGTTTTTCAGCTTGGGGAAAAGGAAATCACTTTATTTTTTAAGCTATGAACAAAGATAATCCTTTATTTTAAAATCCTTTATTTTTACCTAAAGAAATCCTTTATTTAAAAATATTAAGAATCTTCTATAGGCTAAAAAATTCTAATAGGATGGTAAAAACTTTAAATTATTTGACCTGTTCAGAATTTGATCACATATCTCTAGATATACCATAACAAAGTCTGTGGGTAGTTACAGCATTATTATCAGTTTTTCATTTAGTTAACCTTCATTATACAAATCTGTTATAGAGCTCATTTGTTAATCTCTTAGTAATGAAAATAATTAGGGAGTAATCAGCTAATTAGAAAATAGAATTTCAAGTTTATTAATAGAAATTTTAATATTTATGGCAATAATTTCTTGAGAACCAATACTACATACAGCCACAAAACTTACGTATATATTTCTAAAAATTTACTAGTATTACTTGAGATACATGTGCCCCCCAGATGAAATTACAGGTAACTTGTGTGTGTCAGGAACTTTCCGAAAATCTATTTACCTAATCTATTCAACTAGGCTCCATCAATATCAGAGCCCTTTGCAGAACAATAGATTTCTCAACTGGGCTTTAATCTTCAAGGCTTATTTCAAAACTCTCTCCTGGCTATATTCATCAATTTTAAACTATTACATCTCAAAATGTGCACTATCCCAGTTAGGCTCTGTCCACTTCATTCCATATGGAAACACCTGCCATTAATCACTGATGAACAGTATACTTGAATCATCGAAGACCTCCTGTATTCAGCCATTACTAAGGCTTGTCAGATGAATAGGTCATTTTGGTGTCCTGTTTGGGAACTTACCAGAACACAATCTATTAGCTATAGGGCAAAGACATGTATTCTATTCTTCTATAGGTTTTAGTAGTAAAATTAAGATGAAGGAATTACAATTCCAAACTTCTTATGTCAAGTGGTTTCTGGTTCCCACCAAAGTTGCATTCCAGTTCATAGTTGGCCTTAAAGAAATCTGTTTTTGCCTTCTGATTTTATGGTTTCCTTACTGAACAATATGGTTAATTAAACAACACATTTACGTCTGATTAAAAAACTAGTCAGTTAATTAATATGGGCAAGTTAGTTGATGTGTATAGAAATAGCCACTAAATTTTTAAAGTTAAGATTAATTCTTTAGAGAAGTAAAAATATATTCAGAAGAAAATTACTAAAGTAAAGGTTTTAACATTGAATATAGCAAGGGTCTTATTTTAATTGCCATTTGCTTCTGGTGAAACTTGAAAAATATTTTAAATGATTAACTTAAAAGATAACCATTACCATTATATATATATATAATACATAATATATAACAGGTAATATGTAATATGTAATATATATAACATATATTATATATTATATATATATATCTTTATATCTTTTTCAAGTTGATTGTGACATTAAATTATGGTACTAAGGATTATCCCAATCTGTTTATCCATTATCAGAGACAGAGGAATTAGTAATTTTTTAAAAACCCTTTTCCCCAGAGGCCTTGTTCAAAATTTAACTTTGTTTTCATGAGAGAATATTACTGAGGCATTTATGTTTCACATTTCCAAATGATTGCCTATTAGTTATTTATTTCTACTAAAGGAAAATCCTTAAAGTTCACAGATGGCCATTGCAATGAAATGGATTTAAAATTTTTGTATATTGCAAAAGATACAATGATTAAATATGCAAAGGAAAGAGATAATGAAATAATGTGGTTGACAAAATATTCCTGATTTAAAATATGCCCATAGTATTACATACTCATCCATACCATTTTGCCAAATTCCAAAAAAAATGGTCAGCAGAACTATGTAAAGGAGAAAACCCATTCTATTCCATTGCTTTGTAAGTCTAAATAATCAAGAGGCTATAAAAAGAAAAATAAGTCACATTTGAAAACATATTTTAGTTTTAATTGTAATTAAAGAAATAAAAAGCTACTTCCACTGACATAAAATACGTACTAGGTATTTTAGCAGTTTTTTTCATTCTTCTCAAATCTCAAGACAGTGATTCTCCTCTAGACAGCAGAGGTCTGACTTGCCTTTCTATCCTTTATAGAACCTGGCATATAATAAGCAATAAATAAATGTTTCCTAAGAAATATTTGTTAATTATCATAGAATGTTAATATACCCTAGTCCTAGTTCTATATTTCCAAAAAAAAAATAAAAAATCATGATTTTTACCACACAGAATGTTGTGCAAAAGTTTTTAAGATAAAACTCAGTTCAGGTAGTCCTTAGCTGTGTAAAATAGTAACAAAAACACTAAACTGGAAACTGGCAAATATAGGCTTTTATCACTAATAACCAGTTCTCTTGAGTAAGATTTACCTCTCCAAGGTACATTTTTCTCACTTATCAAATAAGATTGAAATAAAGGTAATTGTTCAGCTCATACTTTCTGCGAGGGAGACTGGCTCCTAACAACTCTAGTGGAAATTAGGCTGCTTCACAATAATGTGCTATCAAAAGTGATAGTTTGGTATTGGTGTTCTTATTGGTACTTCAAATGATTTTAAGTATCTTTTAAATTAAATAACATTCTCAACACCCTCACAGTAACCAAACACAATATATACGGGTTAGTTTCTAGAGGGAAAAAAAAATCTATGTTTAAAATTGCAACCTAAAATTTATAACGTTTTATTCTTTTGCAATTGTATATATTCCTATGTAGCTCTTTGTTAGCAGAATTTATAGCTAAATAAATCAAAATCATAAAATCATTTCCTAAAGGTTAGTGACCCAATCAATTAAAAATTCATCCGATTTGCTGGACTCTGTCAGACTTTCTTTTCTTAACAACTATAATGAACCATTATTTTGACATTGCTGAGGTGTAACCCATGGTAAATCTACCAACTTGGCATATATTTAGTTAGTATTTTGACTGTTTGTTAGATGAAAATGGAAAAAAAAATTAATCATTGTACTTTTATGAGCTTTTCATTTGATTTAGCTAAAAAAGAGAGGATCAGTTGACTCCAGAACACTGTAACCAATAAATAAAATGTCCACTTCTGTCTAGACTCTAATTCATAAAGCCTTTTCTAAGTTTAACATTTTATAAAATGTGTGTTTTAAAAACTATACTCTTTTTAATTTATTAATGTATGTGCTTCACAAGAAACTAATCTCTGGTCAAAGTCTAACAGTTTAAAAATATCTATTTTTCTTTTAACAAATAAAATATGCTTTCAAATGAAAATGTGAAACTAATATGAGTTTTCTGAATCCATGCATCTACTTAATTCAAAAGATATTTAGTACTTATACAAGCGAGGTGCTGATGTGATCCAAATCAGAAGACTGTATTTACCCAAATTAAATTTCTTAGCAACTTACTGCTAAAAAAATATGAAACGCAGAGATTACAGTAAGCCTTTGGTCATCATTTTGGATTACAGAAAGAAAGACCTATAGATATGCTAAACTGATATTGAACTAAACATTAACAAACAGAAAAGTTCATTCTTGAAGATGCAGAAATTATCCAGATCTAAGGTATTGACCTGTGACTATAAATAACAGAAAAGATAACACTAATTTTCTATAACCAGATTGCCACAAAAATCCGCAAGACTACCTTTGGGTGGTGAGGGGAGGGCAGAAATTCATCTGAGATTTGCATTTTATTTTATATATTTGCCACGGATCATCAGAACCGAGAAAAGTCCTGGGCTAGGCTGTAACAGCTTGTCAGAAGGTAGTGAAGAGCAAGTGATTACTAAAGAGTGCCAGACATAGAGGACGTGCTTTGAGAAGAAAGAACAATAAATGCACTGGGACTCCTGGAAAGCCCTGCTGAGCCTCAGAAATGGCAATGCTGGGGCTTTGAATCTGTGACCCAGTTGTTTTCAATGGTTTTAGGCAGGCTCCCGATGTATAACAGCTCCCATTCCCAATGTCAATGCACAGAGGTTAGTGTTGGCAGAGTTTGTGACTGCCAAGGAACCCTAATGGTTAGAAGATACTCCTCTCATTCACATGCGCTACGCATGCCTTTTAAATTAAAACATCCCAGGAAACTTTTCTGGCAAACACTGAAGCTTCCGTTCCTCTTGTTTCCAACCACACAGGGCTTGTGGTCGTTCGTTAATGTTGGGATTCTGTTTCAGTATTTTCCAGATCACAAATCTACCTTAAAATCAAGGTGCCTACATTAAGTTGAAATGAAACTATTTATTCAATTATACTATAAGATGTCACCCTCAGTTTTTCTTCCTTTCTTCACTGCAGTTTTGTTGACATGGAATGTGAGTTTTATGTTAGAGGTAGATTTAACTGATATGAATTAAGTGAAAGTATCTCACAAATCTGACTTTAATATCCACTAATTTTATTAAAATACTATTTTGGCGATATCATTTTGTTTGCTTTCAAATCGAGTAATGTCAAAATGAAGATGTGATCAGCACATGTTCTTTCAGAGATTATTATTCTTTTAATATTTTTAAAGTAAAGACTATACTCCAATCAGTTACTAAAAGTTTTAAATCTGGAGGGAATTTTCCTTTAATTTAGCACTACATTTTTTTTAACCAGTCATCACTTTTCTGTTGCATTATCTAGAAAATTTGAAAGTTTTCCCTACCTTCTATTGTATTGAACACAGATTAATGTTGCAATGTTAGGTAAGGAGTTGAAGAAGCTTTGAGTATCAGCAGGGACAGCTATTCAGAGGCGGGTGATGGAAATGTGACATCTAAAATGCTGGAAAAGTGTTCAGAAATCAAGAAACATACACCAAAAAAAAAAAAAAAAACAGCTTGGCAAATTTGACACATTCATAATATTAGCTTAAACTTAATTTTACTGTCTTCCTGTTTAATATTTATCTGCATCTGTGTTTGAGAGAAAGAGATGGCAGATGTGCTGAAAGGCTGTTAAAGAGAGAGGCTCTTATTCCCCAGAAAAATTTGTGGGCAGGGAATGCAATCAATTTCCACATACTAAGGTTTCAGATTCAGCCCTTTCACATTTCCCCGTCACTACCTCTAGCCTGTGTGAGAACATTTACTTGGCATAGTCTTATACCTATTGGTATGCCTTGAGGGAAAGTTTTATTTACACTCAGAAAAGGTTTGCATGTTTTGTAAAAGGTGATAGAGTATTTCTCAAGCTAAATCATAATGGATAAGATCCTCTATTGCTGAAGTTGGCTGATTCTGGGGATTAATATGGATGACAAAGATCGTGATCTAAGAGGGTCTGTATCTCATCTTTGTCACATAAATATACTATCGACTATCACAGGATTGAATTTTGCTCCAAAGCAGAAATTCAATACCAGGAACCAAAGTGTCAGAGTAAGATGGTAGATAAAGAAAGGGGGGAAAAAACCCAAGCTCAATTCACATTAATCAATATATCATTAGTTCCTCTTAAAAGAGCTGTCTCCATGCTAGAAATCTCTTTCATGAAAAGGTTTCTCTTTTCTGAAACTTTCATATATCTCTTGGACTGTGTTCATAAAGAAGGTACACATTTTTCTTTATGACTAATGGAAAACAAAGTGGGGTCCTTTATAAATTACAGTGATAGGTTTCCTGTGAAACTAAAGTAACAGATTAACTGATTGTAGGATCCTCCCCCCTAATGATTCCTCACAAAATATCAATGAATCCAAACAAATATATAAAATCTGAGAAAATCTCTGGAAAAAAAATAAAAATAGATAATTTTCTAAAGTCTCGGGTAGGAGTAGGACTGCAATTCACACTACGTGTACCTTCAATAGAGATGGATTCATAAATCCATTTGTTCATCTAATCCGCTCAGTCAGAGATCTTAAGGGCACTGACCGAACACACTGCCCATCCTGATAAGGAGGAAAATACAGCCCTGATCGTTGAGTCCTAGTTCCTTAATACAAGACCACCATCGCCAAATAAAAAACTGCTATTTCCCAAACCCATGCCATTATGTCGTCAGCTAGGTTCTGAGCTATTCTTTCTTCCTCTTGTTCTCCTTAACCCTTCTCTAGAGCCATTTTAGAAACTACGACAGAATTTGAAGATTGAAAGAGCATAGGAACATAGTGTTCTGAATTCACGAATAAATAGCTAACTGCTAAATGTTCTGTTGCTCATCCAGACCACTGCTTCTCAAATTATCTTTTGTCCAAGACGAGTTTATTTATTTTTTAAAAATTTCCAATCTGTTGCAGACAGAGCTTTTTAAAAAATATAATAAAATCAATCATTTGTAAAATTAAACTAATAACCCTTCATACAAAATACAAGACATTGTTTTAAGTATTAGATTCAACAGACAAAAATTAACCTATTTTGTGATTTAAAAAAAGTTTCCAAAGTCTTACTTTCAATTTCTTTACTTATCTTTTGTAGCAAATATTTTGCACACTCACACCAGTCTGTGAACCACACTTGGAGTAGAATTGAGTTAGAAAATTCAACACACACACAGAAAAGTCTATGTCAGCCCAGCTTTTAAAAATGGAATGACTCCTTGGCAGGTGATTCAAGTAAAATCCAGCGCATCTTCCCCTCCTTCACGCTCATATCTGAGAGCCTAAAGCAGCTAGCACTCAAATAAAAAGAGATAAGGATACTCCATCCTGACAGCCTTTGGGGAAGCACTGGATCTGACAGATTCCTTGTAGAATCTGTGAGAAATACTAGAACAAAAAAAAAAAAAAAAAGAGAGAGAGAGATACTTTTTCAAGTCTCTGAGGAAGTTCTATATGTTCAGATAATTAATAAGATATATGGTATCAGAAGTCCATCAAAAAAGAGAAATAATACAAGCAATTTTTGAATCAAGAACAAAAATACACACACAGAAAAATATGAGCTGAAAGGAAAGTAGAAATTCAGTGATTTGACTTAATAGAAAAACAAAATCTTTAGTAGATTTATAATCCAGATAAATCAGTATAAACAATAGACATTGAAAAGAATCACGTCCATTGTGTTGAGGATAAACATGAATGCTATTCTAAAGAAAATAACAGAGAGATGAACATGAGGAAGAATGAAAAATATAGAGGCAAGAAATACAGGGCCGGTCTAGGATTTCCAGATTATCCTGAGGAAACAATAAAATAGAAGCTTATAGATCCAAAAGGCTTGCTTGCTACGTTATTAGAAAACTTTGAGAGTAAGTAGTCAATAAATATTGAATAAATGGATAAATGATTGGTAACAGAATAACAATTCTATCAGTGACTTAGTTTAATCAACTCCAAGCAGCTTTTTAGCTACATTTTAGAAACTTTCTGTATTGAATTAAAATAAAAGCAAAGAATGTAAGCAACATTCTAGTAATATACTTTATGTACACCCTGTTCCCTTATCACGAGTTAGTGATGGGGGGTTGAGGAGAAGAAATATGGAAATATGTAAACACAAACAGATCAACAGGAGTGGCCCTCATGCAATATCAAAGTGCAAAATATCCACTGAGCTTTGGTTTGTTCAACCTTTTGATTACTTCCAGCAGCTGTAGCCAGTGTATAGGCCACTAGAGAAAACACTAGAATTTCATCAAGAATCAGCTTAAGAGCAGCTATACAGACATTTTTAGAGCAGTTTGTGATAACTTGTGGAAGAAGGATTAATGCAGACTTTTATGGGTATCATCTTTACCACACTCCAAGAGTTGTTCTTTGACACTGTCATTGGAGGAATGACAGAGAAACATGTTTTAATACATCTCCCTTTGTCCATGTGGACCATCCTTCCTGTCATTTCCATATTCAAGTCCCACTTTTCCCACAGCTCTTACATGGTTTATATTTATTACTATAGATTATTTATCTGAACACTATTCATTAAGTTATGATTTAATATGTGTATATTTCTGATGGCATTCACTCAGTAGGAAACACTCTATTTCTTTTCACAAAAAGTGCACATTACAAGAAAAAGTAAAAACAAAGAAAAAAATGAAAGAATGTTTGTAAGAGGTCATTACATTGGCTTTTTAGGAAAAATGTGCACATGCACGTGTGTGTGTGTGTCTGTGTGTGTGTGTGTGTGTCTGTGTGTGTGTGTGTGTGTGTGTGTGTGTGTGTGTTGGGGATGTGGGTAATACTGAATTCCCACAGGATGTAGTGGTGCCCCTCTGGGACCAATAGCATGCATGCCTGAGAAAGTCTGACTAAGGATAAACCTAGGGCCTAATGTTGGTTTTTCCTGCATAAAGGTAACTGACTCATGATTAGCTTTATCACTACTGTCCTTGGCTTCTTGGACCTTACATTATGGGTATAGTAAAAAAGAAAAAGAATAGTGGATGGTCTAAATAGGAAAAAAAAATTGTAGAAAGAAAGCATTATTAATGTTACAAAATTAGGACATGATCAGGAAGAACAAGTACTCTAACTGGATTACATTTAGATTACTGGGAGGCAAAATAAAGCAAACAATATAAAAAAATATTGGCAGAGGTACATACAGCACAGGCCATATTAAATGTCAGACCAAGGCGTTTGAGGCAGCAAATGTTTCTGAGTGAGAGAATCAGTGGATCAAAGTGAATTTAACTGAAGCAATTTCTAGAAATGTATTACCATTTACATGAGACTACTTTTGTTAAAAAGAAAAATATTGAAACACTCGAACAAAATTTTCTAAGTAAAGGTAAATAATGTTGAAATGAGATTCACTAAACAAACAAAAAAAAGTCTAATAGTTGTTCAAAATAAAAATTATAGGGGTAAAATGAGGGGATCCCAAGTCTTGGTAGTAGTTAATAACTTCCTATGCTAATGTCCTACAAATAAGATCTTTGTGGAAAAGTCTATGTAAATTTAGCTATTGCGTTTTAAATGCTAAATATGACAAAAGTTCAAAGCTAAACTATCTGGTATAAATAAAATTGCAAAAGTTTCCATGAGAGATAATAAAAGCTAGATCAAAATACTCTTTGCAAAACTTGGAGATTTAAAAAACACTAAATAAATGAAAATCATAAGATTAATTGTAGCAGAAAAAAGTAAGACAAAAATATATGAAGGAGCTAAAAATGAGCCAAGGCCAGCCCATGCAAATAGAAGAATTTGCCTATCTGACTAAGTGCTTGAAGAAGACATGTTTAAAGAACACGAAAACAGTCTTTTGTATTGGTCATTTAATTGCAATTAATTGAATCTTGTTAAAATAAAAGCAAGAAAAAATGGCAGATGTACAATATCTTAAGTTCACTCCTATCTAGAGGAAAACAAAGTTAACATTCTCAGTAAAACATTACTTAAATAATATATTACAAAATTATTTGATAAGATTAGATTGCATAAACCACAACTGAAAAAAATCAAAGGCATTTATGCTCTGAGCCAAAGACTACTTTAGAAAACTTTCAAAGTTCCTTCCAACCTCAAGAACTACTTGTACTTAACTGTATTACATGAGGAGTCAGTCTCTTCTGAAGGATACTTTACACCCAGGTAAGTATCTCATATAGTATCTTAAAAGGGGGCGAGAACTTGACTCATAGAGATTACAAGATCAAATTCCAAAGAGAAGAACCCCAATAAGTAGCAAGAAGTCCTTTTGCTATTAAATTGAAAAGCAGAAGAAAATGTCTGCGTACACTACCAATCCAACTATTTTCCCTGTTATTTTTGCTGTTACCCATTAGCATGTGAAATACACAATTAATATATCAAAATAGAGCCCACCCAATTAATGTATCAAAATGACTGGAAACAAAATGTTTGAACAATAAAATCGAATAAGACCATTTCTTTGTGATCTAACCAACCATTTGATCTAACCATCTTATAAACTACCAATTTCAATAATAAGATTTTTTCTTTAAATGATAAAAATGACTAAATATTATATTGAGAAAAATGTGAAAATAAAGCATTTGTTTTTAGTCTAAAGCAAAGAAATAAATATAAGGAGTCATATGTAAAACTTAGAAAAGATGAAGGAGGGTAAACATTAAAATATCAGGAATTTAATATAGCCTAGTCTAAAATTTTAGCACATGAAAGATAAGATAAATGAGGACAGTAAGGGGAAGATATTAATAATCATGAACTCAAATACCGAAAGAGAAGATTTTAAAGGGTAGTCATATTTGAATAGCTAGCTGTCTTGTAGTACCCAATTGCTCCCCAACTCTAATTCACACGCTATGAAAAAATTAGATTCCATGATGAAGTCAGAAGTTAAAACTATATCTTTATTAGCAAATAGATTTCAATGGCTGCAAATAATTCAGAGTGAGAGGTAGCTGCAGAAATCAGGTAACTTTTAAAAGGAGTATGTTGTCAACAGAAAAGCAGTCTATAACTTGTAGAGGGGAGCATAGCTAGAGAAAGCTTAGGTTATAGAATATAGAAGAAAATGCAATAGCAGGTAGTAGGCACGGAAAAAAATAAATATAATGAATAGAGAAAGTCCACATTTGTATGGGTAGAAGCTAAAGAGGTAAAAGAGAAAAATATAGTGTCCAATAAATAACCCTCAAGAAAAGAAAGTTGTTTAAAAATTTACAGATATTTAAAAATTTTACAAGCATTTTCACATCGAGGTCTAGAGGAAGGTTCATAAATTAAAAAGTCAAACTAAAAAGATACAATACATATGAGAAAAAAAGGAAGACCTAGTAGTTGTTAAAACCAATATCACTGCATAGTTTACTGGTATTGAAATATAAATTGTAAGCCCTAGGGGAAAAGCCACATATTCTCTTCTATTTTAACAACTAGCTTCCATATTGCTCAGTAGAAAACATATTTCTGAAAAAGCTAAAACATAAAGAAGCAAAATTTTATAATAAATAAGGGTGAAATTATTTCACAAAATTTGACTCTACAGCATAAACGGTTTAGTTATTTATTTAAATATCTAGAAAAATATTATGATTTTAGTTTCTAGATAAACACCAAATATCTGTAGTCCAGTTGTGAGATTTCTTTTCCTTAACTTAATTAATGAATACTCTTCTGTTCTTCTCATGACCTCAATTTTTCCAACTCTTTGGTAAAAGATTAGGTAAACCAAAGACTTAAGAGGTTATCGACGCCACATAATCAGAATTCATACAAGAAGAAAAATATCCGAATCACAGAAAATTTAACAAATCTCTAACTTTCTATATTTTGAGTTATAATTTCAAAGGGCCATTGAACTTAAAATGTTGATCAAAAAATTTGGCACCCATCCGTCTCCCTGGAAAATAACTCTTTCTTGTTAAGTTACTTTGGGTTGTTCTTCCACAAAGTTATGAGTAAATTAGGAAGATGGTTATTTCATCCATAGTTTAGGGCGAAGCAGTCAAACTAATTGACAGAGAAAGCGACAGGGTACAAAAGCACACTAATAAAATAGTGAGATTAGAATTAAATGATAAGGGAGAGAAAGAATAATTTTAAAAAAACAGCTAGAATCTAGAGGAGAGATTTTAAAGGTGCAATGGTGAATAACAGATGACTAACTCAGAGACAGGCATCTGGGTACTTTAATTTCCTTGAATTTCATGTACTCCTTGTAGCTATGTCCCTGTGATCACTTTAACCACTGCTAACTCAGCCATCCTGCTTCCTCAGTCAGCTTTAATATTCAGTGGAATATAGATGCACATAGGGATATTTCTTCTATGTGATGACAACAATTCATAAGTAATTCTACATTCTTCACTTCTAAGTAAGCTTAAACTGAAGTTCAATATTAGCATAGAGCTTTCATGTCACCACAAAGTTCAGGCCAAGTGGATCCTCTCGACTATGGAAAGGCACTGAGATTTTCCAAGGATCAACTCCAAAGGACTAAGTTCTAATCAATTCAAGCAATGGGATGATTGAGCTATAGCTCAATTGAGAGTCTAAGAAAATCTCTGAAGAAACATGGCTATAGGAATAATTCCTTTGTTAAAATTCCATTTGGATGGGATTCTTAATTCAGTTTATCTCAAAATCACCAACACTTCAATCTATTGTGTTTTAGAAGTACCTCTAAAATCTTCACCCATTACCAAGCCAGCCTAACTTCTGGCTCAAATAATTTATTCAATGATATTCAGTAAATAGGGAATTTTGATGCCTATTAAAGGACTTCTAAACTTTATTGATTATCATCTGCCAATCACAATTTGGTTTTTCATGAAATCAATTTGTAAGCCTTGCCTTGGAAATGCATAGAGCTGAAAAACAGGTTGCTGTTCACTAAGGATTCATCTGGAACATCTCCTCTGCTAAATAACACCGGAAAATATGCTTTAGAGGCTCTGGTATGCTACATGGAAAAGTAGACATGAATTTACTGAAAGTATCTCCTTTCTGTACCTTTAGCACCTGGTTCAGTATCTGGTTCTCATGTGATGTGTGCCATGGTATCTTTTTCAGATAATTTCATATATATATATCTCATCACTGCTTTGAAGTATTAAAATATTATTCTAATGAAACAAAGTTTATTATTTTACTCTATCTATAAGGATTATACCATAGGAAATTACTCCCAAAAATAGCATAATAGGGTAGCTATACCATAAAACTTTCCTGTTGTTCAGAGGGATCATGGAATGGTTTAATTTATTAAGCATGGCTTCAACTTTTAATGTCATTTGTTGTATATTTTTTAATGATAAAAAATGTATCCTCAATATATGAACCTAAGAAATGTATAGAAAAGTACAAAGAGAAGAAAACCTGGGGTGATCTCACCACCCAGAGAGAACTACAGTACCAGTTGAATGTGTAAGTTAAGGTTTTCATTCTACAATTATGTTGCATGTATATTTAGAATGTTATCAATTATGGAAAATAACACCTCAGCTTTTTTCCTCACCACTCCAGTCTTTCAACTGGTGTGAGGTAGCTGGATAAAGCAAAGCACAAGCTTTGGCATCAGATAGACAAGGGTAACATATATTTGCCACTTATTAATGGTATGCTTTGAGTACACTGTTTATTTCACTGTCCTCATCTTTAAAACAAAGATGGTAACTCTATATTTTAAGATGCTATGAGGATTAAATGAGACAGCATACATGCAAGTGCTACATGCTTTGCCAGGCACATAGTATTAAAAACCTATGACCTTGCCAACCTTAACTCCTTTTCGTCTTCTTAGAATAGCACAACTGAAGAGCACATGGTGACCCAGCATTAAGCAAAGACTCTTCCATCCCAAAGAATTTACATAGAAGTACACATTTAGCAGGCTAGGAACAGATGGGGTAGATATGAGGAGGTAGCACAGCCCAGTTTCTTAATGCAACTAGGAACTCACTCCTAGTGTTTTTTTTTTTTTTTGCTGTGAACTCCTTAAAAACTATAGAGCATCATAGTAAGTGAATGGAATTCTACTAAACTGTGAGCTTTTATGTATCACACTCTAGCACCTCATCTGTGTTCACACAAAAGATAAAAGTCTTGCTGCACTTTACTCAGCATTCAATACATGCCATTGCCTAAAACCCATCCCTGAGAGAGCTAACTTTAAAAAAAAAAAAATTGAAATTAAACATTGGTGTCTGTGCACACAGTGAAACAAATTCCTCTCTTGCTCTACTGCTTTACAAAGCTCATCTGGGACTATAGCTCAAACGAAATTCAAACTTCACACTGGCTTAGGCCTTCAGCCTGAAAGGACAAGGTGAGAACTTGGCCCATTAAACATAATGGGGTAAGTCAAGTAGCCAAAAATTGTGCAAAGCTCCAAACATCTCCAAAATGTTTTCAGATTTTTTCATTAAAGACTTTCAAGATTTGATTCCAAAGCAGGGCTCTGAGCTATGTGAGTTCATGCTGTCACATTGGGAAAATGGCAGACAAACACCAGTCTGTCCAGACAAAACCTTACTCCTTCCCATTAGGGCTCAGTGGCGCCTGTTCTCACATTTCTATGGTTAACCTTGAGTTAAAGAACATTTGGATAATAATGGCATAAACTTTTCACAGTTCACATAAAACTTTATAAGGGTTGGTTCTTTGTAGAGAGAGTGCATTAATATATAAAATAAGCATGTTGTTTAGTTTAACTATTTGGCCATGTGTGTTTTCAGGGTCACTATTTCAGCAAAATGTAGGTAATTTCAATTTCTTTTTAATAAAGTGAGAGAATGCAAACCTTTACAGTTCACTTGAATAAAGCTTCGTGACCTATATTCCATGTATTAAAAACAATTATTATGCTGTTGCCAGACAGTATGGGGTATATTAGCAGAGCTACCATCATTAGGCATGCCTCAGCATCGCTCTTAAAGAATCCAGATGGTGGTTTTCAACTGTATCTCCATGGTGTCCCCTAGGAAGTATGTGTTATAATCCTTCTTACTTCAAAGTTGTGTTGAGCAGAGCCCACAGGAGAAAGGGCTTCCTGCTGTTATTGATAGGCTATAACTGCACTAGCCATTACCCTCAACGGCCATCAAAATGACATGTGCCAGAAAATGCTTGGGATCCACAATGCAAAATTATGGCCTTAGGGCAAAAACTGGTACCTAGAGGAATTTTACAGCACAAAGCAGGCTTTTTTTTTTTTAAACACTTTTTTTTTTTTTTTTTTTTGCAAATTCATTTTATCATGGAAGTCAAGTGAGGGAAAGGAATTATGATTGTGATTTTTCATAAAAATTCAAGTGGGATAAAATGATAAAATGAACTAAACCAAATATGGATCAAACTCCAGTTATCTTTAGGGATATAATTAAGCTGGAAACATCACCTCTGTATCTAAAAAAGGATTTTCGTATATTAAATGTAACTTTCTAAGTGGAATCACATGGCACAATGGTTTCAGCTTGCTGGAAATGATGGTAGAAGCTGTCTATTTTGCTGTGATGTTTTAGCTGTTTACGTACTTAACTTTGCATTAAGACTCTCTATATGAGTTTGAGCATTGCACAGTTTTGATACTGACTTCTCCGATAATTTAACTTGATTTATCATAGATTTTTTATTAACTAAACCTATAGAATATTTCAGTTGATTTTTTTAAAACATGATATTGTTGAATTAACAATATCTATCAAAATTTAAAAGGCACGTGTCCTTTAACTCCAAAATTCACTTCTAAATATTCATCCTATAAATGTTTTTTCACTTATATTCAAAGCTATTTTCAAGCTAATTGAAATACTTTTATTTGTAAAAGAACAAAAAAACCAAAAAACTAAAATAACTAAATGCCCATCAATAGGGAACTGGTAAAATTACTAGTGAGTCTACAAATGAGTTAGACCTATATGTACTAAAAAAAAAAAAAATAAGGTGTAAACAATGATGTATATAGTATACATCTTCTAATATTTTCTACTTTATCTGTAAATACACACATTTATTTTTGATTATAAAAATTTTTAAATATTTTTATACCTTTATTTCCATAGAGTTCAAAAATAAAGATGAATGCAGGTACTCAAGTCTGCAATCTTGATTGAAATCAGTTCATCTGCATTGTTTTCATAAATTAATTTTTAAAATAATTTTATTATTTTTCCATCTAAAGCGTTAAAAAAAGATTACTTTTGTGCCACAATTTCTTCATCCTTTCATCCACTGATGAGAACTTAGGTTGTTTCCATATTTTGGCTATTATAAATAATGCTGCAATGAACATAGGGGTGCATATATCTTTTCAAATTAGTGTTTTTGTATTCTTAGAAGAAAAACTCAGAAATGAAACAGCTAGGTTTTATAATAGCTCTATTTTTAATTTTTTAAAGGAATCGCCATACTGTTTTTGATAGCAGTTGCACCAGTTTGCACTCCGAACAGTGCACAAGGGTTCCCTTTCATCCACATCCTTGCCAGCACTTGTTTCTTGCCTTTTTGATAATACTCATTCTAACAGGTGTGAAGTCATCTTTCATTGTGGTTTTGATTTGCGTTTCCCTGATAATGACATTGAATATCTTTTCAAGTGCCTATTAGTCATCTGTATATCTTCTTTAAGAAAATGTCTATTTAGATCTTCTGCCCATTTGTTAATAAAGTTATTTGATTTTATGTTGTTGTGTCAGTTTTCTTAAATATTTTGGAAATTAATTCTTTATCAGATGTATGATTCATAAATGCCTTCTTCCATTTAGTAGGTTGCCTTTTCATTTTATTGATGGTTTACTTTGCAATGCAGAAGCTTTTTAGTTTGATGTAGTGACATTTGTTCATTTTTGCTTTTGTTTCCCTTGCCTTTGAAGTCATAACCAAAAAAAAAAAAAAAAAAAGCTAAGACATGTTAAGGAGCTTAGCACTTATGTTTTCTTCTAGAAATTTCATGGTTTCGACTCTTACATTCAAGTCTTTAATCCATTTTGAATTAATTTGTATATTGTATAAGATAGTGTTTCAGTTTTACTCTTTTGTATGTGGCTGCCCATTTTTCTCGGCACTATATTTTGAAGAGACTGTCCTTTTCCCTTTGTATATTCTTGGCTCCTTTGTTATAAATTAATTGTCCATACATGAGTGGGTTTATTTCTGGGATCTCTATTTTGTTCTATTGTTCTGTATGTCTGTTTTATGCCAATACCATACTGTTCTGATTACTTTAGCTTTGTAGTTTAGTTTGATATAGAGCAGTGTGATATCCCAGCTTTTGCTCTATTTGAGATCTTATTTGGTTCTATACAAATTTTTATAATTATTTGTTCTAGTTAGGGAAAAATGACATTAGAATTTTGATAGAAATTGCATTGAATATATAGATTGCTTGGGGTAGAATGGACATTTTGATACTATTAATTCCTCCAATCAGTGAACATGGAATATCTTTCCATTTATTTGTGTCTTTTTCCATTTCTTTCCCCAACACCTTACATTTTTTAGTGTACACATCTTTCACCTCCTTGGTTAATTTTATTTCTAGCTATCATAATGATGCAATTATAATTGGGGTTATTTTCTTAATTCCCCTTTCTAATAGTTTGTTACTGGTATATAGAAACACCACAGTTTTCTATATATTGAATTTGTATCCTGCAGTCTTACTGAATTAATTTATTAGTTCTAATATTTTTTTGGTGGAGCCTTTAGGGTTTTCTGTATATAGTATTGTGTCATCTGCAGGATAGGGAAATTTAAGTAAGGTCTTTCATCATATATTTTTAATATTTATATATATATAATATATAATAATATATATTATATATATTATAAATATTTTATATATATATTTTTATCAAGATAGAGTTGACCATTTAAGCCAAAAGGCAAAAACTACTTATAGCATACTTAATGGTATATGAATTTGAAGGAAAGTGAGCCCTTGGATTTAGAGTTGCAAAGTACAGCATTTTACCAATGAACATACACCAACTATAAACTATTTAAGATGTTGACTTTAAAAATAGGATTTAAAAACATCTAGAATCACTTTTCTATAAATAGAGATTTGGATTCTAATTTAATTTTCATTCACTAATATCCACTTACGGAGTTAATCTGCTGTGTGACCTTGAAAAGTTTGTTTCAACCATTTATTGTTTGATCATGTTTAAATTTTGTGTTAAAAATAAATTATAAATTCAAATCATGTAGTATAGGGTCTATTCAACATGCACATCAAGTTTACCAAACACTAATTTATCTTGGGTAAAACAAAATGAAACAAAACAAAATGATATAAAAGTCACCCCACAAATATTACTGGAAAAAGCTGATTCCTAAAGTGAATCAAATTCAAAGCTTTTAATACAAAAAAAAAAAAAGGAACAAAACTAAAATTATACTTTGACCTGAGTTCTACTCCAGTCACCAAATTAAGGCAAAATATGCCATGTGTTAGTATATAAACTTAAGCTTTTGATAAAAATAAAATCTTGACTCAGAAAATGTGATTTAAATGCAACGACTTCCTATAATATAATTCAAAAGATGTGCAAGCTTAAAATATTGTTAAGATATGCCACTTCTTTACATTAAAATTTTAATGTAACAGCTTACTTGAGTAATCGTCACAGTTTTTCAAGGA
The DNA here is from genome assembly GCF_014176215.1 of Rousettus aegyptiacus. Lineage (NCBI taxonomy): Eukaryota > Metazoa > Chordata > Mammalia > Chiroptera > Pteropodidae > Rousettus > Rousettus aegyptiacus. Next base: position 38,820,519 of record NW_023416311.1, on the reverse strand, counting down.
TGCTGTTTAAGAAAAATGGTAATTTTTGTTTGGTTAATCAAACAGTGGGAAGTGCTATAATGGATAATTAGACTACCCAGTTCATCATTATAATTTGACATTTACATAGGTCTTTCTATTTTCAAAATGTTCTACAACCATTTTTCTAGGTTCCATCAATATTACCTTGAGAGGTAAATTAATTCTTCAATTCACATTTTACAAATGAGCACAAAGAAGCTAAGTGAGATGAAGCAAGTCAGATGCAAAGCTAAGAAATTCTTGCCCTGGCAGGCCTAAGCCACTGGTTTTTTGTCCCTAGAAGAACCCTAAGCCTTTCTATTTGAAACTTTCCAAAGAGAATTAAGCTGTCAAACACAAATTAACAACCAAGGCCCCTCACTTTTCTAGTCCAGGTGGTCCAATTATAGATTTAATCTAAAGTAAGTTCAGATATAAAATAATATGGCAAGTCATAGTTACTATAGTCTTAATGAACCTTTATTTTAAAACAGCCATCAAAGTTTTAAAATAACATGCCTTTACTTATGAGTTAAATTTTCTTTCCTACCTTCCCCCATCATTCCTCTGCTCTCCCTAGAACAATAGTACTACTGTGCAGGTCCCATTTGCAGCACCCCAGGAAATTCTCTGGGTCTGCCCCAATATTACAGAGAAGAAATGAGCACCATAAAAATAGCACACAAACGTGGGGAACAATAAGGCCATTATCTAACATTTGATTGAGAAATCTGATCGGAGGGCAGAATTCACATATCTTGGCCCAAGAGCCTTTATATACTTTCCTTTTTTTCTCTTCCTTTTATTTCTTGGCTCCAAACCACGACATAACCATCACCACCACCCATCACCCCCTGCTCACAATAAATTGACACAAACAGCTACCTTATAGAGTGGCAGTATTCTCTCTATGGATAACACAGAGGCTGAAAGAAGCCACTTCAACTCAGGAGTTAAAGATGCTGTTCAAAGTACTAAATGTTCATTTTATATAGTCCATCTGGATGATAAATTGAGTTTTTCAGCTTTGAAAGGATCCCGAAAAAGTTCAGATGTTAAAAGTAGACTACGTAAATTTTTTAGCAGCTTCAGTTGGGCTAAAGTAACATTTTTTTAAGGGATAATAAAGCATCAAGATTAAGATGATTGGGACCCCACAGAGTTAACTTGGTTAATTTAAGGATTAGACTTCATGACAATTAGTATGTATGATAAAGAATTTTAAAACAAATGAATTAAAAGAGCAAACTTAATTACTTGATCCTACCATAAATACTGCTATTCTTGGTGAATAGCATTTTATATTAAGAGCTCAGAGAGTTAATAAAGCCTAATAGTGGCAAGAAAAGATAAATTAAAGAAAAATGAATTTATATTCTTAAAAGCACCTATTCCTTCAAATGCAGAATTAGAATTTTTTGAATCAAAAATAATTCTACATAAAATGTTTTATGTGTTTTAAGGGCCACTAAATAAAGTCAGTATTGTACTGACAATATTTGGAGGTACATATGTGTGTGTGCAAAATCTCTTACAGTTAGCTCTTAGGAAATAAACAATAAATTTGGAATTTATTATGAAGTTGTACTTGGATCCCCAATGTAGATGCCCAAAACACAAATAAACAAACACAAAGATGTGACTGTGTATAATGAGATTTAAAGAAAAACACTTTCTTATATATTAAACTTTTGGATGTTCTCTGTTTCTGGAAAATACTAATTATGAACATTACGTTGACACCATAGGTGTTCTACACACGTTTGTAAAATCAAGTTTTATATAGACATGAAATTCATTAAATGTCACCCTAACATGAACAGATAATCATAATTAATGATGAAAAACAGACATCACCCTAAACTACAGTCTAAGATGTTGGACCTGGACTTTCATTCATTATCTGTTAATTCATACTTAGCATTCTAATTTAAGATTTTTTTATCATTTTTACTGACAACTCTAAAAATAGAATTATAAATGGATAATAATCATTCTGATATCTAATTTCTCTGATTTTGATATTTGTATCTTAAGGATCATATAAATTTTGTTTTATAATTCAATTCTCCATTAAATAAAAATGACACTTTTCAAAACTATTTGCACATTTCTTTGCTCACCAAACTGATTATAAATTGTTTTATTCCATCTGTTCCTGTCATTGGACATTAATAAATTATCTGTGACTTGTGTTTGAGTAATAAAGCTGTGTTCAGAAGTGAAAAGACACTCAGGTTCCTGTGTCAGGTAATGAACCTAATGTTTTATGGAGGCCAACTCTAATTTTTGCTGGCCTTTTCTAAGTTGTAAGTTGTATTTTAAGGCATCTATAAATTATAAAATTATGTAGATATAACGGTGTGTCTATGTGCACCCCATTTCTACAGAAACGCTAAAGGATGTCCTTCAAATTCATTTTAACTCCTTCAAATTGACCTATACTACATGCCAAGAATGAAAATCAATGGCTATTTCTTTTATATGCACAAAGCATCATGCAATTACAAGGACAATATAAAATGATTATTAATTTGTCATTTTTTCTCTTTTTTTTTAATATCCTTTGGACATTACTTACATATTATATCAAAGAAATGAGATACAAGTAACTGCCTAAACATTTAGGATTAAATGTTCCTAAAGTTTAACATTGATACACAGAAATTGGTGCATTTACAATGAATACTACCACAAATTCTACCAGGTAGCTTTCTTCATCAGTGCACCCTCCGATCTCCACCCCAAGTAGGTGACTCTAGTTCTAGATCCCAGCTGCCATGCAAATCATGTCTTCAGACATGAAAAAAAGAAAATCTCCTATACTCTTGTAATTTCTTTCAGAATATAGTAATTCCTTACTATATCCAGTACTTCCATAAGCTCTAAACTACATTGTTGGTATTGCTAATGAGGTTGCATTATTCATTTTGAAACATTATCTTTGCCTCTATTTCTTTAATGATATAATAAAAACAACATTCAAGATGTAAAAGTCCATAAGCATAGAAAGATAACATTGAAAGAGACCTTAGGAATTGCTATGTCTAGAATGGAATTCCTCAACCGTTTTTCAATATCTCTCCCCAAGGAGACTTTTTAGACATTGTTTTCTAAGTTGTCCCACTATAAAATTTTAATATTGTAGATATATTATATATCTGTTTATGTACACTATGTATATTTATGTTTTACACATAAGAAGAGTAGGATTTGGGGCACCTTAAGAATAAATTTTTCCCCCTTGGGGCAATATCATCTTTGTGTTAGATATATTTTTCAATTAAGGAAACTTAACTGAATAGAGATAGTAAAATGATAATAGTATACTCCTATCACAATTATATTATGAGTCGGTTATAGTGAGACAAAGTTGTACTGCCTGCCTTTGACAATTATTAAAGAGATAGTGAAATACTTCATCTCTGGAAGAGAATCTCAGGAAGAAATGCTATTATTTATATCTCTCTATCTGATGTTTTCCCTTATTTGTCTTTCATTAAGTATATGAACACCATTCCCTTTTGTCATGCTGGTAACACTAAAAGAACATGTAACTTCTCTCTTTCTCAAACCATTTATGACTTCCTTTTTCATTTAGTTTTTCTTTCTAGTTACCATGATAGCACCTTTTCATAGCATCTATCATCAATGACAAATTATCTTAAAAATACATGAACATGCATAGTATGTAATAATATATGCACGCACGTATAATACATACATAAACACATACACACATACCATTCTAAAGTAGAAAGAAGACTATACACATGGTGACACACATTCTGAACTGCTGAAAACCAGAGGCCACTGTGTGATATAACAAATTGTAGAGGTTGTTTACGATGACATTTAAACATTTCAGTTTACATCTAATCATGACAAATTCTGACTAATGTAGTTCCTTTCAGTGCAGCTTAAGTCACTGTATGGAACTAAACCACTTAATATTACAATATTTGACAATATAATAGTGAATAGCTCAGAAACATAATCAATAAAAATAGATCCAGACCGGGGCAAAGAGCAATAAAGTAGATTCAGAAGAAGTTGGCTGACTCAGCTCCTTTTGAATTAATCAAATGAGTCACTCAGAACTCTGTGGAAATAATGGCTAAGAAGAACCTCAGAAATTCTAATTAGCAGAATGATGTGTGTTGGTCTTTGCTGTTCACAAAAAGAACAATCTCAGCAGAACTAAATTTCAGTATAGCTTGTATCATAGTGGTTTTCTGTGATTTCATAAAGAGAATATGGAGCTAGAAGGCAGGATTTGGATCTGTGTCCTGGCTTCAATCTTTACTGATCTCTTTGCCACTAAGAGAAACTTTTCAGATTTGAGAAAGTTCCTTAACCTCTCTGAGTCTCTGTCTTAGGCACAGGTTACTATGAGGACATATGAAATGATTCTTATGAGTTATGCTAGGCTGCGAGGTGTTTACAAAAATAAGGAGGTACTATTTCATCATTATTGACATCCTATAGTCACTGTTACCTATTCTTTCCTAATCCAAAAGCATATCAAGCAAGGTTTTGTTTTGCATTTACTTTCAATGGGACAATATTAAACTATGAACAAAGTATGCTTCTAGGAACATTGCCATATCCCTTAATATCTTGATGACAGATACCATAAGTTGCAGCCACTGAATAGTGACTTCCATGAAAAGGACTCTTAGAGTCAATCTCTTTCCTGCTCATTAGCATAGTCCCTTACATACCATGGGCTTCAGAGTTTTGCTGTTCTTCCACTGAAAAATCAAGTGTACCACAAGATTCTAAACACTGAAACAGGAGCGGGTGATAGTAATATGGAACTGGCCATTAGGGTTTCAAGGTGAGGAGAAGACATTACAGACAGTGGGACAGAAACTCATGGGTAATTCACATTTCAAAAAAATGAGAAACAGTTTATACAACTTAACATGTGCTCATATTAGTAAACTTGTGAATTCTATAGATATTAGATATGGATCGTTCCTATTTCCCTAGTTCCACAAAGGTGAATGTATAATCGAATGGGGTACGACAAATTAGAAGTTTAGGTAAAGATGTACAGCATATACACCATCTGCTCAGTGAAGCTACCCCTGATACTCTTGTGGCCAGAACTATCAAGCACAGAAGAGAATGGCATCCCTCTTAAAACTCATTAAAGCTCATTTCACATCCCATGACGTCTTCAAACTCTTGTGGGTGTATCCTGATATCTCTCACCACTTCCCCCTTTAAATTGGAAGCTCCTTGAGATCAGAGGTCATAGTGATCATTTTCTATCCTGAAAATGACAGAAATGACTCTCTTACATGCTAGACACTCAACAAATGTTTGCTAAGTTAAAATGAATACAGAGAAGGCACAAACTGAAGTTAAAATTTTTATGCTTTTTTTACATTGACAGTTTGCGACCATATGACCTTCTTTCTACATTTATGGTGTATTTTTAAAATTCCCTTATTCACTAGTTTAAAATATAGTCTAGGCAGAAAATATGAGGGGAGATATAGAGGGCTTTGAAGTGTGATTCTAACTAAAAAAGGAAGAAAACAGTAAATTATTAAAAAGCCCCATTAGAATTTATCATGGTAAATTCTATTACTAACCTTTACCTCAGCCTCCCATTTGTAATGTTATTGATCTCTTGAGCAGTTTGTTGTAAAGCATGTTTCTGAAGGTTATATTAGACTTTACAAGTGAATTTCTGCCTTTTGACACGACAAACTACACACTTGCTCCTTGAGGAAAGAGTTAAAAGAGATTTGATAAAAATTTCAACACAATTATTATTTGGCTTGTCTTTTCACTGACTAAGACTCTCTACCTCAACCAAATGTTAATTTTACTTTTAATTGTTAATTTATTTCTTTATCAATTGTTCTAATTTCTTAACTGTTAATAGGCAAAGGACTTCTGCATAAGCAAGTGTGTTTCACAGAGAAGCTACAGGTGAGAAGGACCCACTTATATGATTAATGTTGCTCTTCAGTTGCCGTCTCTTGTCACAAACTTCTGATCAATAGACTTAAGAGTTATTTCTAGTGACCTAGAGCAGAACTGAAAGTTGGAGGCTCTGTTGGCTGAGTGTGCCCAATAGTAATTCATTCACTGTAAACACAGTCTGTTAGGTTGTCCCATGTTTCAGCAGTTTACAGGGAGTACAGATTATTAGAATAGAGTCAGACTCCATTTTTGCTTATATTCTGTCATGGTTTGTTGCTAATGATTTTTTTTAGTAGGCACAAATACTACATCTGTATACCTGAAGGCTAGTTTAGGTGGATAGCTGATCTCAATAAAGAAATAGTCTTATTTTGTCAGTTCTGCTCTGAACTATGTTTTATGTAACATTAATGGTACCCAAGATTATTTTACTTGATAGATGATTTTTGGTGGTGGTGTTATGCACTCATTTTAATGTGTATTAAAAATATATAACTGAAAAACAATAGAAAAAATAAATGCGACAAAGAGCTTGTCCTTTTAAAAGGTTAATAAAATTGACAAACCTCTGACTAGACTCACTAAAGAAAAAAGAGAAAGGACACAAAAAATATATAATCAGCACGTCAGACCATAATTTATTATATTTCATTGCTTAAGATGAGGAAAATAATAATATTTAGAAATGTCAAAACTATGTGATGCAGGCATAACAATTTTTTGAAACACTACTTCATACCAAAATTTGATTCCTTAAGGACAGAAAGTAGATTAGCTACTTAGATTAAGTCGTTTATCATTTCAACTGGTCACTTTACTTCCTAATATAACAAAGCAAAGTATCACAGGACATTCAACTGTAGATCAAGTTCACATGAAATCTTCAGAATGAAAAGTTTCAGGGTGTTAATCACCTCAAATGACTTGTGGATTTAGATTCAGCAAAGGTCAGATCATTTCCCCTAAAATATGATGGCATACAGTAAAAAATGAATATAACATAGCTAACCTATATATAGCCATTAATTTTGTTCTCAGGCATCAGCAGCATAAAGAAATACAATAGTCTTAGTCTAGTTTACTAAAAAATGAACACAGTTCCAGGAGGCATTTTTCTAAATCTGATTCAAATGAGTAGATACATTGCTGAACGAGTAACTATATTTTAATTTCTAATATTGGTTCACAAGGAAATGAGAATAAGGCCTTATTGTCCTATTTTTGTTCTCTTCCAATGGCTTTTCACTGCCCTTGAATAATGTTGACCTCAATTCTGTGGAATATAAAGCTCATCATTATCTAGCCTCTGCCTGGGTTTTAAGCTCAATCTTCTCCATCTCCCTCCTTATTCACTGTAACTTGGATACCTGGGCTTTCTGCAATTCTGGACTAAGAAGGCTCTTTCCCTAGGACCTTTTCAAATGTTATTCCCTCTGCCTGGAGTACTCTTCCATCTAACTCTGTATATCACATCTTTTTTATCTTAAAGTATCAGCTTAAATTCATCTTCTCAAAGAACCTTCCCTACCATGCCATTCAAGAGGATCCCTTCATCCTGTATCTCTTTCTGTCTGCTTTCTGTTCATTTCTTTTATAAGAAATAATAATTGACATTTTTTTTCATATGAAAAAATGCTCAAGGTCACTAATCATTAGGGAAATGTAAATTAAAATGACAATGAGATATCACCTAACAGTTGTCAGAATGTCTATCATCAATAAATCAAAGAACAAGTGTTAGTGAGAATGCAGAGAAAAGGGAACCCTCATACACTATTAGTGGGATTGCAAATTGGTACAGCCACTATGGAAAAACAGTCTCAAGTTTCCTCATAAAATTAAAAATGGATTCACCTTTTGACCCAGCAATTGCACTTCTGGGTATTTATCCAAGGGAAACAAAAACAATAATTTGTAAAGATCTATGCAACCCTATGTTCATAGCAGCACAATTTACAATAGCCAAGATATGGAAGCAACGTAAATGCCCATAAACAGACAATTGGATAAAGAAGTTATGGTAACACATGTACAATGGAATATTACTCACCTATAAAAAAATGAAATACTACCATTTGCAATGACATGGATGGACCTAGAAGTTATTATGCTGAGTGAAATAAGTCAGACAGAGAAAGATAAATACCATATAATTTAGCTTATATACAGAATCTAAGGAACAAAAAAGAACAAACTAACCAAAAACAGACTCACAAATATAGAGGACGATCTGGTATTAGCCAGAGGGGAGGAGGATTGGGGTGCTAGGAGAAAGGGGTGAAGGGTTAAAGAAGTACGAATTAGTTGACAGATGGTCATGGGGTTGGGGAGCATGACATAGGGAATGCAGTCATCAACAATGTAATGGCTTGTTGGAGAGCCAGAGGAGAGAAGGAGCAATCAGGAGGATTGTTGCATAAACTATGTAAACGTCCAACCAATGTACTGTATACTTGACTTGAAATGAATAATAAAATTTTTAAAAATAGTAATTAGTTATTAATTTTTTCAATTACTTTGTGCATGTGCATATTTCACCCTCTCTTTCTTTTGAATGGAAGGTCCATTAGGACAAGAACCTCTAGTCTTGTTCACCATTTTTCCCCCTTAGGCAGCACACTCTGTCTGCACAGAGTAGGCCATTATCAAATGTTTTTGATTGGGTTAATGAGAACATATGCTATGGGTGGTTTCCTTTAGTTTGAATATTCCAATTATCCCATCAAAATTCTCTGAATAAATTCAGTTTTTATCATAATATTAACAACACAAAATAGGGCAAATCAAGCTTTGACTCTCTTAAAATTATCTATGTAAAACTAAACTTGAGGCATTATTTTCAGCACTAGGGTTCTACATTTTAGCTTTGCATGGGGAAAAAATATGATGAATCTCTCACTTAAATACAAAGTCATACCTATTTAAAACCCTAAACTTCAATGTCAGGAATCATCATGCTCTTTATTATCTTAGCAGTGTAGTTTTTCTCTCTGTAATATGTTCTTTGATTAATTTTACAGCTAGTAACTAATGAGTTTTGTCTTTAGTTTTCTTTGTTCAAATGTATTTTTCTCTTTCACATTTAAGTTCTTCTATCTTCCTTGTGTCATTTTTCCATTTATCATTTTCCCTTTCATTTTCTCCAATAAATGATAAGTCATTTGAAGACTATCTTTTACCTTCATCATCTGCTACATGTGAGGGAAAATGTGTAATATCTCAACTTTGTTGAAATCATTTTTTTCAATTCCCATTATATGCTCTGAATTATAATTTGTGCAATTTTTAGATGAAAATGTTCTCTCTTCACAAAGTCCTATCATTCCGCCTATCAGTATTGTGTAAATTAATTGTTTAATCAATTAAACAAAAACTTGTTCAATACCTACAACATGGTTGACACTGCCCTAGGCTCTGGGAAATAGAGAATAAAATATTAAGTCTCTGCTTTCATGGACTTCCAGCTGTGCAAGGACCACCTAGCTAGAACATATGTTCATGTGTATGCATGCATATGTACACATGAACACAACTACGTACTTTTTTTCTGCCTTATGCCTGCTGAAATATATGGATTTTATACAAGGGAAAAGGAGAGAATGTATATTGAGACAATCAGTAATACTTGTTACAATGTTATTATTGTATTTTATTAACTATATTCAGGAAATGAATAAAAATCTCCAAATAATTAAGAATATACTGTGTAATCTTGGGTTCCAGAAATATATAACTCAGTTAGAAAAAAGAGATGTAGGTAATTCAACTAGTAACATGACCAGCTTTCTCATCATGGTGTAATCCCCTTTAAAGCAGGATTCCCTCGCCTCTCTCTACAGCCTCAATTCCAACTACTTATGAGGACTTCCTGCTCTAAGTATCATTTTTCTGAAAAAAAAAAAAAAAAAAAAAAAAAGCCATATTCTTTCTCCTCCCCATGGCTTTGCAGATGCTGTTGCAACTTTCTGGTTTTCTATTCCCACCTGTAAAACTTTTCTTCACCTCTCAAGACCAAATCAAGTGATAATACTTAGCTCAGGACCTGATTCATAGAGGTGTTCAATAAATGGTGTTGAATAAATGAGTAAATATAGGAACAAACATATGTTGCTATGAATTCTACACCAAAGATGAAAATCCTCTAGGTTTCATGTGAAAGAAGAAAGAAGCTCAGGATAAGTACTCAGAAGGGAGAGAGATTGTTTTTAAAAAGTGTAAAAATAACTTTGCATGCCAGAAAGTGAAACCATTTTTAAAACATGATTTAGAAGCATGTAACATATTATTTTATTTATTCTTAATATTTGTGGTCTGCCTAATACTCATGATGAAATTACAATAACAAATCTCTATTCATAGTGAAATGTCACTTATGCTATCTATGGTATATTAAGAAAATGATCTGAAACATGAGATTTATGATCTTTGTTTTCTTCTTGGAGAAAAATATTTGTTTCTTTCACAAATCTGGAAAGTGAATTTTCCAGATTAAGGTCTTCTGACATGTTGTCGATAGGTTCAGTTTCAACTCTGCTAATTTTTAAAATCCTTCCTAGTTACTTATAAAAGAAAAACAAAAACTAAACTAACATTTTAGATTAAATGACGAAGCACATTTTGAATATACTTTCTTCAGCATACTATTAGTCTAAAATATTGAAAATGCCAATATTTATATATCACAAAAGCAACTATGTGAATAACATATAATGGAAATGAAGTCATGAAGTTATTTCAATCATCTCATGGTAAAAGTTTTTGAAAGTAGAGGCAAATTGGTGCTTGGGTTGGGTCAATGCATTCATACCATTCAGAAAACATTAATCAGCAGAATTCATTTTTGATCTATTCCAAACATTCTCTGCTTAGATTTGTAAAAGTACTATATCTTCTGCTAACATGGAAAGCTGCAATTCAAGCCAGAGTTGTCCTGCTATAAATTTAAGAGATGTAATTAGAGCCTTGAGATTGACTCTGTCTGTAATGCCCTTGCCGAATGATTGAGCACATTAGTAGAGCTGCCCAGCTTCGGTTTCAGCCTCTACAATGTGAAAAGGATGGAAGAAAGTCATGATCTCCAGAGTCTGTTCATGCAACTCTAGAATTCTGTGATTCTGTGTTTTTATAAGCTTCTCTAGGCACCTAGGAAATTATTCCCTTCTTTTCGGAATTTTTCTCATGCTTGGTAAAGATTGAATCTCCAGGCCTTGTATTGGTTACCTAAATTCCAGGTTGGTATGTTGTTAAAAGATTATTATTTTTTTTTTTAAAAAAAGAGTAATCTTATGACTTATACAAATATAAAATGAAGACTTGTAAAGGATTAATGAAGGATCTAGTATGATGTTACTACGAGTAAAATGTTGACCTCATTTACATAGGTCAATCAGAATTCTAAAACACATTTATAAATATATGCAAAACTGTCCTTCCACAGGATAAAAATCAATTGCATTCCACAAGATGAAATTCACTTGCATTTCTATCGACAAGAACTATTTGCATTATTATCTGCTTTTAACAAATACCCTTGTAAGATAGCTCAAAGGCAATGAAAGCTGGCCATAACACAAAAAGATACACAAGATATGAGACTCCATAATATTTGGGGGTATATTTCATAATTTTTCCCTACAGAGATCCCAAGTAATTAGAAAACCACATCCCTTTCTTGTCTTAAGTTATTCAATCACCTTGCAAACTTTAAAACATATTTCCTATCAATAGAAATATTGTTGGTAATTCAAATTTGAGAGATAAAAACTATTGTTCATTTAAACCAGTTCTTTTCAGATTGATTTTAGATACACGACTTTTTGCTTAAGCAAAATGTAGTTCACATAAACGTGGAGCTTCCCTGGTTAAAGTTGGGTATTTGGAGAGTCAGAATCAGAGGGCCCTCAGACTCTTTCTTCATTCCTAAGGCAGCCCCGAATGTGTAAAATTCACGTGTCTAAAGTTGTGCCTCACTTTGGTGTGAGACATGCATCAGCTCAAATTAATTCAAAACTACTCAATGTCTATAAGACTTTAAGCAGTCTGTTTAATCTAACTTCTACTTAAGAGGTTAAAAGGGAATGATAATTATGTCATAGTGTTGCAATAAGAATCTTAAAAACTTTAAAGTATATAAGTAGCCAAAAGACGGAAATAACCCAAATGTCCATCAACAAATGAATGGATAAACAAAATGTGGTATATACATACAATGGAATATTATTCAGCTATAAAAGGAATAAACTTCTGATAGATGCTCGATATGGCTAAATCTTAAAACATTATTCTAAATGAAATAAGTCAGGCACTAAAGGATAAATATTGTATGATTCTACTTATATGAGGTATCTAGAGTAGGCAAATTCAAAGACAGAAGGAACAATAGTCATTGCTAGGGACTAGACGGTGTGACAAGGATTTATTGTTTATGAGTAGAAGGTTTCTGTCTGGGATAATGAAAAAGTTCTGGAAATGAATAGTGGTGATGGTTACACAAAACTGTGAATGTACTAAATGTCAGTGACTTGTACACTTAAAAAAACAGTTAGGATGGTAAATTTTATGCATATTTTACTACAGTGAAAATACAGAAAATTACAATGTGGTTAGAATGCTTATAGCTATAAATCCTGACTCATAATAGGAGTGTATGAAAAGTATCTCATCATTCTTGATATTTTATTTTACTATTAACAAGTCCAACAAAATTCACACTGCCAGTTAGTTACAACCCTAAATCTATCCTTGTACACAAATTTTCTAGTTCCTAATCTAGTATTTTTAATGAGGTCCTGTAGTGCTCTTTTTCCAGATTTCAAGGACCTGTAAGACAATAATAAAAGATCCAACATATCTACTTAACATTAAGGCTTACTCTACAGCTATAGAAACCAAGACAATGCAGTATTGGCAGAACGATACACATGTAGGTCAATGGAATCAAAGAGAGAACCAAGAAATAGTCCTAAATCAGTTTTTACAAAAGTAAATAGCCATTCAATGGAGGAAGGATTGCCTTTTCACCAAATGCCACTAGGACAATTGGACATCCATAGGCAAAAAACTTAAACTTTCACTTGAACTTCATAAAAACTAACACAAAATGGATTACAGAGAATAAAACATAAAACATTTAGAAAAATTATAAAAGAAACTCTTTAAGATCTAGAGCTGGGCAGTTTCTTAGACTTGACCCTGAAATCACATTCCACAAAAAAATTTTTTTGATAAATTGAACTTCATCATTTGCATTTTGAAAACTCATGCAAAGGAGATGAAAGATAAATTATACGCTTGGAGAAAATTTTTGTAAACCACATATTCAACAAACGAGTAGTAGATCACATAATGAACTCCCAAAACTCAATGGTAAGAAAATGATCCAATTAGAAAATGACCAAAAGACACAGAAACATTTTAACGAAGATACACAGATTGCAAATAAACCATGAAAGGAAGATCCACTTCCTAGTCATCAGGAAAATGAAAATGAAAACCACAATGAGATAGCAGTACACACCTATTAAAATGGCTAAAGTAAAAAAAAAAAAAATGGTAACACTACCAAATTCTGGAAATATTGCAGAGAAACTGGTTCTCTCATACATTACTAGTAGAAATGTAAGATAGTAAAAACACTCTGAAACAGTATGGCAAGTTACCACTCAATTATCATGTGATCTAGTGATTACACACTTGGGTATTTGTCATAAAGAAATGAAAACTTATACCCATGGAAGCTTGTACTTGAAATTTCATGGTAGCTCTACCTATAATAGTCAAGAATTGAAATCATCCCAGATGCTGTTCAAGAGGTGAACAGTTAAGCAAATGGTGGTATATCCACACTATGGAATCCTACTAGGCAATAAAAGAAATGAACCAGTGATGCATGCAACAACCTGGATGAATCTTAGAGACATTAAACTTAATGAAAAAAGGCCAGCCTCAAAAAGATACCGATACCAATTGTATGATTGTAGATACATAATATTCTTGAAATGACAACATTTTAGAAATGGAGGTTAAGGGAGGAGGAGGAGGTAGGTTTGGTTGTAAAAGTGCAACACAAGTCATCTTGTCGTAATGGAACTTGACTTTGGTGGTGAACACACAAATCTGGACATGTGATAAAATCATACAGAACTAAACACACACCTACACAAACATTAGAAAAACTGGGGGAGTCTGAATTCAGTGGGTAGATTATATCAATGTCAATATCATGATAGTGAAATTTTACTATAGTTCTACAAAAGATTACCATTTGAGTGAACCAAGTCAAGTTGTATGACAACTCTGTATTATTTTACTTACGACTAACTGCATGCAAATCTACAGTTACCTCAATGAAAAATTCCATTTAAAACATAAGAAAAGGTTACAAAAAAAATTCACAAACAAGAAAAATATCTAGAAACTTACATATGTTATATCAAAAATTAAAACAAAAAATGTCAACAGAAAAGTTAGTTAAAAATGGGAAGGAAGGTAAAGGAATTCACAGTTCTGCCCAGGTCAAAACATCCAAATAAAATGTGTCCAGAAGGAGTAAACATAAAAAAATCAGAGAAAATTATTAAAGAAATAAAACAAAAAACGTTCGCAACACTGAAGACCTCAATTTCTAGAATAAATGTGATTCAAGAAAAGCACAGAACAATGAATGAAATTGCCAGCAACCAGGCACACTGTGTTGATTTTTCAGAAACAAGAAGAATAAAGTCAGGATTCTACAACAGTTTTACAGTAAAAAATATTAGGTCATATATAAAAGACTGGAAATCAAAATATAATTCTCATATAGAAGTTAAAACACAAGTAATCATGACAAAATTCCAAGAGGAAATGACTGGCAGTCTAGAATGCTACATCTAGCTAGATGATCAAGTAAAAGGGTACAATAAAGGCACTTTAAGACATCTGAGGTCTCAAAAAATTTAACCTGTGGGGAAACCATTTTTTAAGGAAATTACTAGAGAATATGTTCTACTGAACCACATAATAAACAAAAATAAGTCACAAGATTCATAAAATAAGATCCATCCCTGAAGAAAAAAAAATTAAGTGTATGTGTATAGGGGGATGAACAGTAAAGGGAATTCACGGGATGCTCAGAATCCACCAAAGAAGAAAGATTCCAGTCCAGATTGGAGCAAGAGAATGAAACACTCGGGAAAAATCTCTCCAAGACAAAAATTAAACTGAGTTTAACTGATGTGCTTGATGTTTTGAGAGGGTTACTTACTGTTCTAACAGAGTTTAGAGATTAATTAGTGATAAGTACAGATAAACGTAAGCAAACAATAACTAATACATTCTGGTACACTACATGACTAAGCATTGACCAATATACATGGAGTCATAATAATGTAATTAATAGTGTAATCTCTGTATAGTGGTCTAAACAAAACAAACAAACAAAGACATAACTATATAGGGAGGTTGGAGGGAGGGAAAGTGTGAAAAGATGAGAGGATGGGGGTGGGGAGGAAGGTCATGATAACAATGCCAAAAGCTCATCTTTCCTATTTAGCCATCAGTAGAAAACAGCTGCAACTAAAAATTTTTTACATAGCAGTATAAATATATTTTCATATTTTAAACATGGATGCAAATAAAATAAATAGCTGGAAGTTTTAGAAATTAAGTCCTCTGGGAAACAGTAATTTAGAGTGAAAAGGGGTAAAATATGGACTACTTTTTTTAATTATCAGTCCGTTAGTACCATCTTAAATTTTAACCATTTATATGTCTTACTTTAATAACACAATACTTTAAAAATAAACATAATGCAAGTAAGTTTAAAAATTTACAAAACATACATAAAAATAAAATTTTTCCTATTACCCTGCTACTAGGAATGCACTGCAGCTAAAATTTGGGTCTATTTTCTAAAATGATAGAGTAAATTCAGGGAAAAAATAACTGATTCATTCAAACAAACATAAGACGTTCAATAACAGGATCTAAATCTTCCTTTGGAAAATAGTCTTAATCTTCAGGCACTCTTATGAAAACACTACCATTACTATTAACATTGCAATTGACACTGGGGAAATCTTGGCAGGAATTGAATTGAGTAGCTTGGAAAGGAATCACCCACAGCTGTCCCTGTCTGTATGTATCCAAATTTGACCATTAAACATGAGAAAAACAGAGGACTCACTAATTGGGAATGATAATCAACAATCTACCTTAGGGTCACATTTGTGGAAGTTAATTCAGTTTGATTAAGCCTCCAAACCATCAGTGTTAAGCTTGAAGCAGTATTTCACATGCCTGCTATTTCTAATGGATTATGTTATGATTTATGCTCTTTAGTCTTTTAAATTAAAAAATGTCATATATATTATAACCAGTTACTTTTACGTTGCATCTTTAAAATGTTCTAATTTACTGCAAAATCACTATACTCTAATATCCCATCTACACAAATAACAGGTCTCACCATAGAAATCTCATCCTGTTTTACAAGTCATTTATAAAGATACTGCCTGCACTTTTGTTCAGATGACCATTGATATAAAGTGCAGTTAAAACGTCCCATTCTTTTTCCTTTAACAGAATTTTGTCACTTCCTTGCCATTAGTTAAAGAATAGCCTAAATTATCTGTTAGCCTCTGGTTAAGATGTTCATTTTGGTACTTAATGTTCCCATCAATGACCCTTAATGTGAAAACCATTTTATCCCTGTCTAACAGTGCAGATATTTCCATTTAGGAAAAAAAAAAAAAAAACTTTATTAAGGACTTTTGGGCTTTCAGACCATTTATAAACACCCCCCGTAGTCTTCAGAGTACAAATGTGGTTTTCAATACAATACAATACGAGCTCAACAAAATGCAGAAAAATTGGACTGCGAACATTTTTCTACTTGTTAGATTTGTGTTTGATTGATGCCCAGGGCTATTGTATAAATTTCCATAATTTATACAAACAATGATGAGTAAATCACACAACAAAAACAGTTATATTAATGATACAACAATTTTCTTGAACACTGGGGACTTGGAAGCAATTTTTTATAACTGGAGATGTAAATGTATAGTTAAAGATAAGTATACAAGCATATATAGGTTAACATTTTCTATTATTAGAAATATATTCTATAATTCCAGAATTTATATACTTTGACAAAATGATAAGCTATTGTTCTGGTGAGACTGAAGATGGGAAGTAGGTAAATATATCGACCCACAAACTATTCTACCTAGCAGAGGTATGGTTTAAAATTGCAGCTAGAAGGACATTAACCAGACAGAAAAACTTTATCACCACTAAAGTCTTATATAGAGAATATTTTTACTAGTTTCTATCATAAATTATATTTTGATCACATTTTTAATACATACTATTCTACTCAATTTGAGAGGTCTAGCTAAAACATTTCAAGTTTGTAGGCTGCGAACAGGTTACACCTTTGGGGAGGTCTGCAACACACAGTGGTCACATAATGCCTATACCCACTCTGCAATTTTTTTTATTGCCTACCTATCCCATAGAAATAAACATAAAGATGAGTAGCTGTTTCCTTGATCAAAAACCCAGAATGGTACTACAAGCCTGCAGCAAAGAAGATTTCCATACAAGCACTCTCTACTATCAAAGTCCCATGGGCAACCAACCTCACAGACGCCTTCTCATATACCCTACAGATGCTGTCAGAAATATACTATCAGGTCTTTTCTGTTGTTTTCATTCATTCTGAGAGGGAAAAAAATTAACTGGCTTAAAATCACCACCTTTATATTCATAAGTGTCTTTTCTTGGCTCCAGCCAGCATTGCCACCTGCTGATTCAACAGATAGCTCAAACTCAACATACCCCTCAAACTTAACTATGAGTTCTCTCACCCAATCCTACTCTCTCCCTCTGTCCGCTGTCTTAGTAAATGACAGTTTCTGAAGTGGAAACTTGGGAGTCATAGTGATTTCTTCATTTCCCAAAACACCCTCCTCAGATTAAATCCAGCTACTATGCCATTTTCTTGCTTATTACTCAAGTTCAGGTCACTGCTCTGTCTCATGTCGAAAATTACAATAGGCTTCTAAGTGTCCCTTTTTGCTTGAAAGCATTCAATAGCTTCTCTTTACTCCTAAGAAAAAAGCCTAAAACACTAATAAAATCTAATAGCCTTTGTGTGGTTGGCCTTTGCCTACCTCTTCAGCCTCATTTTGTGCCACTCTAACTTATTCTGCTTTAGACATGGGATTCTCCTTTGTGTTCTTGTATTGTGCTAAGCTTACCCTTTCTACATGCTGACTCCTTGCTTCAAATGCTGTACTGAATCTCTTTTTCCTCCCTCCCCTAACTTGTGAGTTATTTTTACTTGTTCTTAAATGCTCATTAGACCAAATGCCATTGCTTTGCCCCTCAGACAAGACATATCTCCCATATTTATGTTGAGACCCTTTAGTCTTCCTTCTCAGAGACTCTACTTAATTAAAGTTTTTTTACTTGTCTAAGGTCTCTGTCTTCTGTTAGACCTTTTCTACAAAGGACAACAGAGTAAACATTTTAGGCTTTGCTGAATACACTGTTTCAACTATTCAACTTTGCCCTTGTAGTAAGAAAGTATCTACAGACAATAAGTAAATAAATGAGTGTGACTGTGCTCCACCGGCCTTTTGGCCATAGTTTGCTATCCCTTCATTAGATGGTATACACTTCTCAAAAGCATTGGACATGTTTGCAGTGTTCATTGTTGTATCCCAGTACCCATTGCAATACCTAGTGTACAGTAAGCATTTAGTATACATTGGATGAAAGAGTCAAGAAATGAATAAACTTTGGAATCAACATTAATCGGTTATGAGGGTATAAGTACATTTTGACTTATGCTTCTACTCTACAAGGTAAGAATTAAAAAGTAAGTGTTTATAACATTATAACTATGTATGGTGTCACATGGTTATTAGACTTATCAGGGTGTTCACTTCATAAGTTATATAAATATCTAATAACTATGTCATATACCTGAAACTAATACAATATTGTATATCAACTATAAGCATATTTGAAGACACCAGCCACAGCACATGTTCACCATGATAGGATGTGCCTAATGACATGATTTCCTCACACAAATTTCAGCATCCTTTATGCTGGAATTGCTTGCCCTCACCTTTGTGGGCTGTGAAGAGCAAGTGACCATGCTGGGGAAGCGTAAGTAGTGAGGAGCTACTTACGGCCCCTCAGAAAAGAAAGTGGCCCACAGCCCACAGCCAGCAAGAAACCCAATCCCTCAGTCCTACAACAGCAAAAAATTGAGTTCTGCCAACAAAGTAAGGTTGGAAGTATCTCTTTCCCTCACAGAATCACAGATGAGAAACAATCTCAGCCAAAATCCTGGTCACTGTTCAGTGAGGCACAAATCAGAGGAATCACTTATGACATGTCCCAATTCCTGACTATAGAAGCTATAAGACAGTCAGAAATGGTTTGTGGTTTTATTGCTACACAGCTAGAAAGGAATAACATGCAACTTTTATGAAATCAGGTACTTTATCTTTTAGTTGACTTGTATAGAAGAAACTTTCATATTGGGGAGGAATTCTAGTTCATAATAAAATTTCGTAAAAATAAAAAAGTAATTCTTTGACAAAGGATGTTGCTCTTAAATTATCTAGTTATTTAGATTTGCTCTTGATATGCCTGATAGTTTCAGAAAAAAAATGTAAAGCACAGAAGGTTAAGTGATTAGTGAGTGTGCCTGTACTTGTCCAAAAGATCCCTTTAAAAGGTCAAGAAGTATGTAGAAAAATGGGAACTAAAGAGAAAAACAACATTCCAATGTTCTATTTTACCAAGAAAGAAAACTGACAAGAGCAACTAAAGAAAGCTTCCTTTTTTAACTGCAGGGCTGAGCCCAGAGACAGTAATTATAAAAAGAATAGCTACAACTAAGAATCATAAAGACATTCACTCCAAAGGATGGCTAAAAACTTCAATAGTAGCCAATCAGGCACTTATGCTTCACTTAAATAGTCCCCCTACCCACGTGAAAAGAATAGTTTCTGGGACTTTCAATCAAGATGATGTCGAGTGAACATAGGTATATCCATGTCTTCTCAATTAAGGCTGCTTGAGAAATATATATAGTCAATCTTGAAGGCAAAGTAGGAAAGTATCTGTGTACCAGAAACTCAGCAGGAATTGAAGCTATGGGAACCATGGGAAAGGGGTTTAGACATATGAACTAGGGGCTAAAGTTTTAAGCCAATCTTAGAAGAGAGTATATTCAGGAAGTCTTATCACTAGAGTCAGAGAAAAAGCACTGAGCTCCCTATGTAAAGCTTGGGCCCAGGAAAAGTCTGTTACTTAAGTGAATGGTGACTTGAAATTTTCCTTTCAGCAGCCACATTCTAGCAGCCTGAAACAAATTGCTTATCCAGGACATGTGTAGAAAAAGGGAATACCCTACCTGTGCCAAATAAAAACCAAAAGCACATGCATTGATCAATGGGGGACATGTGGCAGATTGAACTGACCCTACCCTTTAGTTACATAACTCAAAATGAGAAACAAATCCAAAATCTAAATATTGGTTCAGATCTGATAAAACATAGTGTTACCTAAAGAAGGAATGAGATTCTCCAAACTACATCTACAGAAAAAAAAAATACACATTAAGAACACAAACTAGAGATAGCATCAATAAACTAGGGATTTACGATCAAAGAACTAGAATACAGAACAATCTTAAAGAGATGTTTTAAGTAAGTATGTTTCAACAGGGAAAAAATGGAATACATAAAAAGAGGATGTTATGAAAGAAAGATAGGCAGATACAAAAATTAATCAAGGGGAAATAATATGTAAAATAATCATTGCAATAACATAATCAATAACTAAAACTATATAGATGCTAAAGAATAAATTATTATAATGAAATAAATTATGAATCTCTCAAAAGTAGCAGACAGTTATAAAAAGATAAAAAGTGTAAGAAAGAAGGTAAGAAACAGAATTTTCAGAAGGAAAGAATAGTTAGAATGGGAGAAAATATATAGATACTTACAGGACATAAAGTTTTAATAATAGAAAATAAAATTCTTTAGACTAAAATGTTTCCTGAATTGAAAGGATGATTTTTTTAAAAAAATTCCACTTAGATATAAAATTACTAGCAAAAACATTTTAACATTCTCCCTGTGAAGGGAAAAAGACGTTACTCAGAAATGTGTACCTAGGGACCATACCCATCATAATGACCACAGGCCCAATCAAAATGGATAACAGAATACCCATCATCAAAAACAGAAATGGGATGACAATAGAAGAATGATACTGCCAAAGTGCCAAGGAAATATGTTTATCAACCTAAAATCTCAGCAAACAAACATGAAGATAAAATGAAGACAATTTTAGACAGAAGGTAACCCCAAAAGGATTTCTAGACACGAATATCCACTAAAAGGATTACTAAAAGATATCAGGAAGAATAAAAATGATTCCACAAATGGAACATTGAGGGAAAAAAGAATGGGAAAATAAAATCCTACCAAATATTTAGAAAAATGGAATGATACCAATTCTCTGCAGTCTCGTCCAGAAAATGGAAGCAGAAAGACTACTTTCTATCTCATTCTATGAGGCCAGCATTACTCTAATTCCAAAAACAAAGGAAACCTACAAACCAATATCTCTCATAAACATCAATGCAAAAATCCTCAACAAAATATTACCAAACTAAATCAAACAGTGTGAAAAAAAATTATGACCATGTGAGATTTATCCTGGGTATGCA
Organism: Rousettus aegyptiacus; assembly: GCF_014176215.1. Taxonomy (NCBI): domain Eukaryota; kingdom Metazoa; phylum Chordata; class Mammalia; order Chiroptera; family Pteropodidae; genus Rousettus; species Rousettus aegyptiacus. The sequence continues at coordinate 38,798,828 of NW_023416311.1, read as the reverse complement.
AGGCTAGGCCAGCTTTCAAAAATCAATTAATACAATCCATCAAATCAATTGGCTAAAGAAGAATCACGTAATCCTATCACTAGACATATAAAAAGTACTGAACAAAATCCAATATCCATTCATGATAAATTGAAAACAAAGAGCAGAAGAGAACTTCCTCAACTTAATAAAGAACATCTACAAAAACTGACAGCTAACATCATACTTAATGTGGAGAAAGTAGATACTTTCTTTATCAAATAAAGAACCTGGCACAGATGTTTTCTTATCACTCCTATTCAACACTGTGCTGTAATTCAATGGCAAGAAGGTGAACTTTTCAATAAACAAACTTAAAAATAAATGTAAATGACAAACTTTAAATATGTTCAGAATAAAGTATACTATTTATAAAAATTCAGGTGGAAAACCATATCTTAAATAGGATTTAAAAAGTACATACTCTATGGAAAAATGATAAATTTGATTATATTAAAATTACTTCTAGACATCCAAGTTCACTGTAAGCAAGGTGAAAATACAAATGACTGACACAATAGGATTACGACAGTATAACAGTCAAAGGATTAGTATCCAAGTCTTCAGTTCAGAGTTGACACATTTAGACTTGCTGGTGACATTTGCAATCTGATCTATATTACATGCCATCTGAAAGCTATTGAATCAGCTGAGAAAGATTCTTCAGACACAGCTTGCTCTTTCAATAGTCAGGAAATGTGTAATATCCTTTAAAAGGTAACATTGATATTTTAATTTTTAATTGTTATTTTTATTGTTGTTAGACTCATACCTATAGAATGTCACATTCCTCCATAAAGCTGGTCTGAGACCAATGAGAGAGAGAAAGCTCTACAAGAGAGGTGGAAGTGACTGTGTTAGTTGGACCCCTCTTCATCACTGATGTGACTCGTGACACTGACAAGTGTCTGGCCAAATGGAATTAGCTTCTTCATCAGTTGAGAAAGAGGAAACAGAAACTGTATTACTCTTGCTTTTGCATTACTGTACAGAAGACTTTAAAAATCTACTTGAAATAGTTTTCTCCTAATAAACAGTTTATCCTAATAAACTGATGTACATAGGAAAAAAAGAAACCCCATCCATTCCAGTAAATAGAAACTCGATTCTTCTAGTTTCCCATGCCAAAAACATTGAGTTATCCTTAACTCCTCTAGATTCCAGAATTTGTAAAGAACCTCTCCTACAAAGCAATAAGAAAAAGTCATTCAGAAAAGAGGGTAGCAGAATTTTCTCCTTGCACTTTAAGTCTCAATATCAAAGAAATTACTGAAGTGTGGATGCACTAACCACAGGGAAGAGATGAAAAGTGAAAATCAGAAAAGCCCATAAGTTATGAAATGTTATCCAACCTCACTGTTGAGAAATTATTAATATAACCATGTTCCACTTAATTTACCAAATTGATAAAAATTGGTATGTCTGATAATGTCAAGTATTAAGAAGATTTGGAGAAAGAATAGTCTTCTCAGATGAAATTAGCAGATGCATAAATTGATAGTCACTTAGAGGACAATTCGGCAATCATTAGTGAATTTAAGTATGCATTTATCATATAGCTCAATCCAACAATTGCACTTCTAAGTTCATACTTAATAGAACACATGTATACAAAGAAACACACGAAGAAGCATTTCTTTTTAATAGCAGGTCAAGGAAACAATCTAAGCATCGATGAGTAAAGGAATGGATAAACATACTCATATAATAGGGCATAATATCAGAATGAAACATTATAAAGCAGAGAGGATATAGATATGTCTCAAAAACAATGCTGCAAGATATAGAATGATCTATACAGTATATTTCAATTTGTGGCAGTTAAAAACTATGCGAAAATAATACTCTTAGATAATGAATGGCTATATATGTGTGTGTAAAATAGAATGAAAAGATAAATATTAAATGTATGATACTGGTTGCTTCTGGGGTTGAAAAGAATGTAAATGTTGGAAAAGGTGAGTTTAGTCACATCTGTAGTAGTCATAATATACAATAATGACCTCATTGAACTTAAAAAATATAGAAATGAATATGAAGAAATGTTAACCATTATTAATTCTAGGTGCTTAATGTTACTGTTTGTAATTCTTTATACATTAAATTCCTCAAAAGATAAAAATAGTACCTTTCCTATATAAATTTACTTTTTGCTTTTATATTGAGTGGGCCTCATAAACTGTCCTTGACCATTATAAAGTTCTTCTCTTTTTTACATACGTATTTTATTGTACGTATTTCCCCATAGATAATAAATATAAAAAATAACACAATAAAGTGAATATTGAAGGTGAATCTGAAACACAATAAGATAAATATTAATATATGTTAATTTACATTTACTTACTCGTGTGAACCACGTAGGGGAGGGAGAGAGTCAGAAAGAGAAGGAGGAAAGAATGGAGGGAGGGAGGAGAGAGAGGGGAGACCTAATCAATGATAAATCTATTTATTGGGAAATTAAAGGGCAGTTTTTCCTCTCTGAGCATGAAATTTTCAAGGACAGCAGATTTCCTCCTTGCACTTTTAGTCTCAATATCAAAGAAATCATTGAAGAGAATGTACTAACCACAGGAAATGGTTGTGCTTTGCTCTTCTCCCACCCATTCAGGGACTATTTATGCACTGAGCGTTATTTTGCAGGGATGGGCCAGAAACCACAGATGGGAGATGACTCAGAAGAGTGGGATGGACAAGAATGGCTGCATTTAAACTTTGTGCTTGATTATATCCCACTGTTCTCATGTTAGGAATAAGCTTCTCCAGGCACTAGCCTGGTGTCCACAAAGTGGGTTATTCTCTGAAAGGATTTCTCTGTTGATATAAAGAGTAAAAATCCAGGATGAAAATCAATACTGCTGATGTGCCAATATGAACGGCTAGTAACACTAACTCTAGCCTCTCTGGGCTTTTTTTCTCTTTATAACAGCAATTTGATGAGTTGATACTCAGTCTGAAATCTATTCTCAAAATGACCACTTCTTAGATGATAGATGACAGATGTGTGCATATATGCATATGTGTATGTGTGTATACATGGATTTTTTATAAAATAGATGTAATAATGGTTGATATACCTTCTTCAGTAGATTGTCATAACAATTTTAATAGTAATTAAAATTCTAAGAAGTTATATTGAAATATTAGTAATTTTGGCTTGGTTTTCTAGTATAAAATTTGGTCTGGAATAATAGTAATTGGAAATACTTTAAAGACATGAATACGAGTCTTTCAATTAAAAAAAAAAATTATTTTTATCAGAACTTTTTCTTACCAGGCACTAGAGAGAACTTTCCTTTCCATTTAATTTCCACTTTTTCATGTGATTGCAGAAAGTTTCATATTTCCTGTGGTTCGCCATATTTCCCTCCCTGCTCTTCCCCCTACCTTATTTTTCTCTCCTGCTTTAATGATACATAAGCTTGGCTATCAGAGATAGTGAGAATACTTTTCTTCTAGAGATTTCCTAGAATAAAAATGGCAGTCTTCAGGACTCCCTAAACAAGGTGTAATTCATGGCAAAATTATTTGCAAAAGAATAAAAAAGTCTATACAGCCTTCCTTTATGTAATCTTCTTTTCTTTCTCTTGCTTTCCATCACAAATCATCTCTTAGGAATAGGTCTGATAAGTTCATTGATGAATATAACATTAAAAAAAACATATAAAAGGAATTAACATACATGTTCACTGTAAGGGCTGACTGGTCTGTTGCTTATATTCACCCATGGCAGTAACTTAAGAATGATTCTGAGCATGTATTCATGCAGTAGGATAGTAAGTCATGAGTGGGAAACAACTTCTTTCATGGACACTGGCTAAAGTCAACCTCTCCCAACAGTGTTTGCTTTTCTAGATAGAAATAAATGGTGCATTAGACTCCTACTAGCTGACGGAAAAGATATTTGGGAGCAAAGAACTTTCTTATGTTCTCCTGTTCTGCAGGTGTGTTTTGGATGAGCTTTATAATCCTCAATGATAGTCGATACTTAGGCATTATTTTAGGAGGAAACAAAAAAAAAAACACTGTCATTATATTTTAAATTATGTAAGCCAAACTAGATATGGAAATAGAAGTTTAGCCATGAGTCTAATATAACTGCTAGAGTTCTCTCTGGGATTTAGGATTAAAGCTCAGATAAGAATAATTTATAAATAGTGTATGGTTATAAGTGTAAAAGTAGAGCAACAAGAACTCCAGAGATAGATTTTTTTAAATATAAACTTGGGGCAGGGAAAGTCCTCCAAAATATTCTTAAAGGCCATAAAATTTTTTTAAAAAAATGATGAATCAACTAAATAAAAAATTATAATTTCTGAAGAGATATAAAATGAGCACTATTTGAAAAAATGGGCAAAATATGTGAATGGCTTAGTCAACAATGTATACAATGACCAATGGACCATAAAAATGTGTCTAATCTCACATGACTACATTAAAATAGCAATGAAATATCAATCTTTTTAATCTTTACAAATCCAGTAAATAATAAATTCCGATGTTGACTTTGATGTAAAAAAAGGACACTCTCATAAACTATCTTCTAGTAAGACTGTAAATTAGTGTTATCTTTTCTAAAGGAGAATATGAGAACGTATTTCCAAATTACAATATGTATGTTCTATGAATTTAATCTGAAGTGAAAACACACACGGGAAAATGTAAATACACACACATACACAAGAACATTCACTGCAATATTGTTTACATGAAAACATGTGTGTAGAAACTTTCCAACAGCAGCAGTGGGTGGGTTAAAAATGATCTACAGTGTTTTTATATGATGGCTATCTTTGTAGCCAATATAATAAATAAGAAATGGACTTGGAAAGATATTCTTGATGTGGTGTTTAGTAAACTGTTAGTTTATAGTTTAATATATGTAATATATGGTATGTTTATAAATTAATTTAAATGACTTGGTAAGATATATGCAAATATACATATATTGGCAAGAGTTGTCTCTAAGGAATAAAGTTATGAGGATTAGGAGAGGATTAAATTTGTATGTCACATACTTTTCATTTGCCAGAACTTCTATATCAGATCTTTATACTTTTATATTGTAAAGTATATGTCCATTTTGAAAATATTATTAGATAACCTAAATGAGAAACCGAAACCAGAAAGAATTGAAAGCTGGCTTATTATTATTCTCATTCCATGAATGTTACCTAAATATCAGAATCCATTTCCTATATATATCTTTTCATTAATATCCAGCAACACTTTGTTTCCCAAGATTCTTGAATTATCTCCCTTTATTTTTCACTAGATGTCATTCTTACACTTTCTCCTTGTGCTGAGAAGATCTGTCCTCATCGGACCAGGATGGTAGCTGCTCAATGATTCAGACAGGAACAAACAGAGCTCTCCCCTTGGAGAGCAAACACAGGGGCAGCTCCCCTAATGCCCGGGGAGGGTATTGCTAAGTCCACTGCAGTTTAGAAGCACTCATCCTTGAGGAGTCCATGGGCTTGTCAGCAGTACTCTGAGAGTTAGGCTGGATTCCTTGAAACAATGGAGTCATATGGTCTCTACAAGGTAAATCCTGATAATTTCTGAGCACACATAAAACATCCCTTACATTACCTAGTGGACAGAAAAAAAGTAGACTATATCTTTTGGTGATTACTTATTTTTTTTTTTGGTTCATGTTATATTTTTGACCCTTCTTTCTATACTAGATGTTATAGTTTGCTTTTTCTTGCAAAAATTATAGCCCCAAAATTGCTTACAAATGTATTTCTATTCTTTTGACTTCAGATAAACAGTCCTTTGAGAGTAAGCTAAAGAACTGCCCGCTGTTATGTTTTTAGCTTTCACTGCACTTTAGAATGGAAGCTTGACATAAAACCTTTCAGTCAGACATGCAGAAAAATGAGGTAAAATGAGCCTTGGGAAATTTGGCTGCTATTATGGGATTAGAGAGAGCTACCATCCATAGTTAAAATTTTAAAACCAGCTATCTATAATTTGGGCACAGCAAGCACACCTCAAAGTAAATATAGCTGTAAAAAAACATATATGGATATAATTACATAGTTGAAGATTAATGAAAATGTGAACAGGGGCTGCTCTACTTAAATTTTCAACATATATTTTCCTAGATAACAGCCAAATTATGTTAACTTCACTCCACCAAAAAAGCAGGTCAATCTGCCCACTTCCTAGAGATGGCATTAGCACTAGATAATTTTAGAATCCTTGTGGATTTGTACATTGGCCTTTATTTGTAGAATACTTACTGTTCTTGGCTTAGTCTTAAGGTGTTTTGCAAGAATTATTTGCCCTATCCTTGATAAATTTTAATGAAGCAAAAAAAAGTTCAGAAGATTTAAAATTCTACTAAGTGCAGGCTTACATTCTCAACAGAAAGGGAGAGATAATTTAAAACATATGTGTAAACTGAAAGTGGTGAAAAACTAACAAATATCTCCCATGTATATGGGATAAATCATTCAATAGTGAAGAATGACTCTTAAGGATAGCAAGCAAATCTTGGAACATGCGTGGAGCACTATGCTTGTGCAATCAATAACAACAAATTGACAGAGCCTCCCAACTGCCTTCCTTCTTCTACATCTGCCCCCATATCTTATTCTCATTCTAAACATAGCAATAGAGTGATCTCATTAAAACACAAGAACATGTCATTTCCCTACTTAAAAATTACCAATGCCACCTTTTCTCATTCAGACATGTAAATATCTGCCCCCATCCGCCCCCATTTGCCCTTCTTGCACCATCTAGTACTCCTCTTGCTCTTGTTCAAGCTACTTTACACACCTCACTGGTCTCCTTGCAATGCCAAGAACTCTTCAGGCACATTCCCAGCTTTGTGCCTCTACATACGGTATTTCCTTTCCTTAGAGTGAACTCCTTCTACATGCATACATGGCTTGTTCCCTTGCCTGCTTCGAGTTTTTCCTCTGACGTTGTCTTTTCAAAGAGGCCTTCCTTGACATCTATTTCAAACTGTAATACTCTTTTCTTTCCCCTCTAACCCAGTGTACTTTCTTCCCCTTCCTGCCTTAGTCTTCTCCACAGTGCTTACCACATATGGTAAACTATATGTTCACTTACTTATTTATTTTATCTCTCCTTCCACTTGAAGTAAGTCCCCTGAGGGTAAGATTTCGGCTGTTTTATTTAGTACTGTACACCTAGCACACAGTAGATATGCAATAAATATTTATTAAAGGAATTAGTAAATATGTGTCGAATGAATTAACTAAAGAAGACTAAAGAATGAATGACAAGTCAGCAATGAAAAAATGTGACTTGTGGATTGGATTTCATGAGTGCAGCTAGGAGACAAAGATCCATTTGGACGCCTATTAGCTTAAAGTTAATTTAAGAGAAGGCCAGGGTTCCATGGAAGAGCGAGCCACAGGGCAAAGATGCAAGAATGGCAGAGACATCTAGGAGATGTCTACCAAACTAAACAGACTTTTAGAGCAAATAACCCTATTCTAGTATATATTTTTAAAGTCTAATAAAATGTATTTACTCAAGAATAATAATATCTGAAAATATTCAGCTTGAAAATATTCAACTGAAATTCTCAGGCTATCTTCAATGTCATTCTAAACCACACCCAGTCTACCAACAAATCCAACTACTTCTTACCAAGTCCACCATTATCCCACCAGCACAGTCCATTATCATCTCCAACTAAGATCTTTCTTTGCTGCCTAAATAGAGTCTGTGATTCCACTTTTCTATCCCTATAGGCTTGCTGACTTAGCAGCCAGAGTGATCACACTTAGAACAGAATCCTAAAGCTTCACAACACCTAGAAGGCTCTACATGATGCAAATCTGGCTACACCTCAGACCTCTGACTTTCCCCCTCCCTCATGGCAATTCTGGCCATCTTTCTGTTCAACACACCAAGCAAACCCATGCCTCGAGTTGTTTGCACTCCTGGTTCCTTCTCTCCAGAACATTAATCCTCCAGATATACACGTGATTCACACCTTTACTTTATTCATCACCTCATTTGTGTTTTTGTTCAAATTTCTCTGGTCAGAGAAATCTTTCCTGACCATCAAATATAAAATTATATACTGTCATGCTTTCTGTCCTTCCATATTTTATTTTTATTCATAGTCCTTCTCGTTGTCTAACATTATATTATATATTTATTTCCATATTTTTATTGCTATTTGACCAATGGCCATAACTATACCAGGTTCAGAGTAGGTGCTTAAAAAATATTTCTGAAAGACATAAGTTACTGAATGTAACATATAGACTAAAAGTTGATGTTTATTTTAGTCACAATAGTCACTAAATGGGATAATGGTGGACTTGGTAAGAAGTAGTTGGATTTGTTGGTAGACTGGGTGTGGTTTAGAATGGCACTGAAGATAGCCTGAGAATTTCAGTTGAATATTTTCAAGCTGAATTTTAGTCACAATAGTGACTAAAATAAACATCAACTAGGAAGAAATGAGCTTAAAAAATGGATTTATAGCTTCTCAGAGCCCAATATACTCATAATTAGAACACTTTTCCCACATTTCTCAGTTCACTATCACTTCCTGCACTTGAGGAAATATTCAGAACCACTGCAAAAATTTCTGAAAGTTCATATGGCAACATGTCTTACTTTTTCTTCAGTCCTAGCTTAGTCTGCATAAAACTGACTCAGTCAACACAAGAAACAGGCAAAAAATCTCAGTTTCCAAATTAGACAGTTTCTCTCTTCTCACCTGTATTTAAAAACAACCTTGCATGTGACCTAAATCTTATCACTGTGTTTTTAGGAAAATGTGCATTTACTAAAAGAAATATTCAGGCATTTAAATTCCCGAATCTGCTTTCTAACCTTATCTAATTTATATAAAATGTTCATCTAATCTCCTACTGTATTATGATTCTTTATATTTAAGGTAATAAAAAGAGAGTTAAGTTGCATATCTTCCATACTAATTTGAATCTACTTTAAAAAAAAGAGCCAGGGAAATAGAATACTATACATATGTAATGTGTGTTTCTTCTTCTTAAATTGCTGTTTTGCTATATTCTGACTTTCACAATAATAAAGTAAATCTGTATATTCTTCCTCCCAAATCTGAATAAAAAGTTTTGTGTAAGTACTTAAGGAAACTTCTGTGATTATAAAATGTCAAGATCTCATAAAGCATGTTTTTAAACAGGAATATTTGAATATGTTTGAACTAAGGTAGAATTTAAAGTAACTAGATTTCTAAATCCTTATATAACCTCTCTAGTCAGTGGGTATTGCTATTTTTCTGTCATAAGTAGAATCTCTAATAGATTTTTTTTCCACTAGAAAAGGCCAAAGATATCACAGAGAGATATCAGGTAGCTGGCTCGAGCTATATTTCCATGAACTTTAATTGATAAACAAACAGTAACATTGTAAGTAACCTCCATGTTCATTTTACATGAAATTACTGATGATACTTTTATAAGTCCTGTTTAAAATAAACTGCAAAATATTATCTGGATATTAAAACATTTTCTACTCCAATTCATTTTTCTGCCTTTAACCAAATATTCTTAGAATACTGTCAAAACAACAAGTTCTGTCATCATTCATTTTTCTACAATATTACTTCTAATGAGCAGAAACATAACATAAAATCTATAAAGCAAACATTCACTCATTTGTTTTGACTATGTTAGGATATTCTTGGAAAATCAGACTTTAAAAGATAACACTTTGATTCTAAACTTATAATCTGTGGTGACTTTACAGATAGGCTGACACTGTCTATGTGTAGAGCCTGGAGGGTTCCGAATATCACTGGTGGATGTATTTCCAAATATTCCTAGGAGTTTACTCCATGCCAAGACCAGTTGTGGGCCTCAAGATGACACTGTTGGATGAGCTGACATGGCCTCTGATCTCAAGGATTTCTGACCATCACTGCATGACTTCTCATTATAATAATGTGCAGACACACACTCACACACAGACACACACCACCATGCAGGTGCTGTTTTTTTTTTTTTTTCATCCTTTTCAAAAAAAAAAAAAGAATTGGGCAGTTTCAAAGTCACTCACTGCTTACTGCGTAGAAAAGCAGAGGTCATGAATGTTTCATTGATATATCTCAGATGTTATACTTTATGAATGAAGGGTTTCTATGCAACTCGATTATGAAAATTATCTGCCTACGGGAATTCAGAGAAAAAAGAAAACTATTTTAAGTGGGTGTTTCCTGTATGAAAAAAGGATTATGATGATGCATTGTCAATTTCTAACTGCAGTTTTTGAAAAAGTCATGACCACAACCACAGCAATGAAAATACCATCAGTAATTCACTCTTCCTACACCACTTGGCTTGGAATAGCACATACTTTTGGCTACATCTACATTTCTGATTAATTCTTTGAATGCAGGAAATGCACAATCATGACATTTAAAGAAATGAACACTGACGCAGATTGCTTCGACTTATTGAAAAGAATAAGAGCAAATTTCATCATGTTATAATACATATACAAAAACAGGGTTTGGATGAATGATCTGTTAAAGGGTTTTCAAATGCATTTTATTCACTCCTTATACACATTCACAACTGCCATTGACATTAATCGTTGACATTAATGAGAATTATTTGAGTGTGTTGGGAAAGAACAGGCTTTTTCTGTGTATGCTTGTACATTGAAGCAATAAATTTGCATGCTCTCAAGAAACCCATTTGATTGTTTTAGTGTTAAACTGGCACTGTTAAAATCACTGGCACACACTGCAGGAGGTAAAGAGAGAAATATGGCTAACAGGGAGAAGGTTCAAAGCATTAAGTACCTCAAGGTACATTTTGATAAATTGTCCCTATTTTCCTTAACCATTCATGGCAGAAACTGGTTTCTGAATTTCCCCTTCTTACTAAATGGGAATTAGTTTGTTACTTTGTGGAGAGAGGAATAATCATAGGATGGCCCCAAGGGATCTTCCCTGGTCACTGGGCAACAAACTGCAGCAGGAGAGACAGCCCATGGCCTCGACTTCCCACCAGGTCTCCAGGCACTGGCAGCACAGTCCACTTGCATCCTGCAAAGGATCTGTGTGGGCTTGGAAGACCATTCTCATGCTTACAAAGACCTCCCCCTTATGCCCACCCTATAAAGAGACAGAGTATAATAAGAGCAGGATGCATCCAGAAACCTACCCATACATTCTTATCCATGAGATTATGAGAAACTGGGGGCCACGAGCACCTCTAACCCTCTATCTTTAACTCCAGCTAGCATCACATATGTCATGTGATTATATGTGACACTGGTAAAGCCCTCCACCAACACTCCTTGCCTCAGAATCTTTTTTCAGAGAAGAGTTAATTTTTCTCAGTGGTTATTTTACAAGTTCATTGGATGAAATTTCGTCTGTAAGTGGAGAGACATTTAGTGAAAAAACAATTATAACATACCTAACTTCGTTTTATACATCTTGGGAAATCACAGGTTCTGTCACCTACTTATTTCCTAATCAGGATGTGGGTTTCAAGGAAAAGGAATGTTGATAAGAGAAATTGGGGTCAGAAACGGTGAACATAAAATTAAAAAATCAAATTTTTGGAGTTACATATGATTTTCTTATTTTGGCTTTTAGCATCTCTTTGGTGCAAATAAAAACAAAGACTGACTGACAGGCAAGGTGTCTGAAAGAGGTGGAGGCAGAGAATGTTCCCTATAATACTTCTGAGATAAATAAAACTATTTCAGATAAATATACCTGAACACTTTAGGAAGAACGTCTCCTGCCCCATATTCAGAAGAAAGATGAAATACCAGTCAGACATTCAGGTTTTCTACTTAATAACTCAAAATCAAAACAGATTAAACAAAGTCCAACTGAGCAGGATTTGACATTGATGCTTGAGAAGCATGTCTGAGAACACCAAAGCTGTAGCCCTAATCTAAAGAAATACAGTATATTCATTTGTTGCAGTGTGTCTGCTGGGACAGATGACTAATGACCCTTCACTTTCCATTTGAAATCACAGCATTTCACAGTAGGGTTCGATGGTGGCTTATACAGTTAGATAGAGACTTCTGCTCAGACTACCTACCACAATTCTGTAATTCACAAAAGTGTAGAGGAAAGTTTGCCACATCAGAAGGCAGAGTGAAACCCTGATGCAGGTGTGTGAAAACTTGCCAAACTTCATGATTCATTATTATTAGATCTACAAAACTAAATCTTAAGATCTAAATCACCAAATGATTGTTTGCGTACTTGGATTTTCTCCCTTTCTCACTGCATGCCAAGACATTCAAAGGTCTCTGCTGAAGACATTTCTAGATTCAATACTTTGAGACCGCTGCTTTTGGCTCCAAGTTCTGTGGTGATAAACAGTGATCTCCAACCTGCTCAGCCATCTATGAATATTCCACTCTCCTCTTTAATTAAGAAGAGACAAATTACTATTGGGAAGGTAGGTGCAAACATACCATTATTTTCTTTACCTTCCAACATCTTAATAGTATTAGAATTTGCTATAGTTTCCAGTTTCCCAAGACCATAAGCAGAGAATCTAAAAGATAATTACATTTGGGGGCATTTGAATCACAAAAATGTTACCATGTAGCTACTGTGTTTAAGAATCTAAAAAGACTGAAAAGTCTAAGGGACTCCCACTCACACACAGTCAGACAATGGCACTGTGGTTTATTTTATCTAGTACGAACTTCATGTATTAAAGCTAGAAAGACTGTGAACCTTGGTAAGTTGAACACAATTGAGGAGATAAACCTCATTCTGCTGCTCACTGGTAAAATGTCTTTGGGGCTATTACTTAACTGAAGATGGAGTTTTCTCACTCCTAAAATGTAGATACCAATATTTTCTTCAAAGAATTATTTTAAAAAGTATGGGAAATAGGGATTCCGGCACTAGAGTAACTGAAATCTTTTTCTATAGTAAGCACTCAACAAATATTAGGTAGTATATATTATTTACTATTGGGTTAATTTCAGAATTGAGAAAATTGAGACTCATTGAAGCTAAGTGAGAGATTGCTAACAATGGAACCAGATCAAAATCTCAGCTCCCTACTTGGGTTATAGGTCCCTCCTGTAGTATGTAGAACTACTGCTTCCTTTAGCGTGTGTGTGGGCATACGGGTTTAACTCGGATGGCCTGGGGCTGGTACGACGACTACGTAACCAAGATAGTGCCACTTTTTTCTTTTCTGAATCCTTTGGACTACCTTTTCCTCAGAAGGAAACTTGATATACTCTTCGCTAGCAGCAATGACACTAGATCCTGTTCTGAAACATCTAGGCTTCTTTTCTTACTCAGACATCTCCACAGCGGGAAACCCTCCTATCAATAGTACAATTACTCAGCTCCACCATATTGACAAAATTTATTAGAACAAAAGGCAGATACAGTCGCATCTAATGATCATGAGAACTTATTCATTCATATTTATTAAGAGTGTCAAACGTCAATGATACAGAAGTGAGCAATAATACATTCAAGGTTTTTACTCTTATGAGCTGAAAATTGAGTGGGAAGCACACAAACAATTTTGGTGATATTGGGCAAGTCACTTCATTTCAGTAAGCCCCAGTTTCCTCATTCTTTAAAAACTTAGAAACTTTTTAAAATTCATCATTAGCTGGAAAAAAATAATATGAATACATTATTTCAAAAATTTTCACTATAGGTTCTTCGAAGAACCAAATGTATTAAGAAAAATTATAAAACTTTAAAAATATTTCTAGGAGACTATTTTATAACCTTGTGCTTAATTAGATCTTTTTAAATTAGTAAACACTTACAAGCCAAAAAAGAAAATGTAGATATTCTCTCATATTCTTTCATAGTCTCTCATATTCTCTCTCTCTTCCTCCCCCTCCCTCTCCCTCTATATATAGAGAGAGACAGAGATAGGGATATATCCATATCCATAGACCCCATAAGCAAACTCAAAAGATAAATGAAAGATTAGAAGAAAATATTTGCTAAACACGCAGTATCTAAAATATGCACAAGGCTCTAAGTAAGATAAACTACCCATTATAAAAATGGACAAAGGCTATAAAAAGGTGTTTCACATATCAGATAATGTAAAAGAATCACAATTTCAGTGGTAGTCAGAAAAGTACAAAAATTGTAAAAACAAGGAAGTACCAAACTTTTGTCTAATAATTTGACAAAATCTTTAAAAACTAATAGAATTTAGCAGTGATAAGGCTTAGAAAAATATTTTCTGTCATACACTATTGGTAAGGTTATAAATTATGACAAATTTTTGAAAAAAGCCATCTGGAAATATTTACTGAACTCTACAATGGCATATTCTTTGATCCACAAATCCTATTCTGGGAAAGTATCCAGCTGAAATAAAAGTGCAAGTATTTCAAGATACACGTATATGGATTTCCAGTAGCATTACTTGTAATAGTAAAAAAGAAAAGACTGAGAACAGCCCAACGTGCTCATTTATAAATGAATGTTTTGATCAATTGTGTTATAGCCATTCAATTCTCTATAAGCTCTTAAAAAGGATAATATAGGTTGTGTATGTATTAACTTGAAAAAAAGATACATTATTGTTGGAAAAATGTTACCTAACAGTATATAAGATCACAGTATTGTTTTTAACTATATGTATAGATGAATTTTATATTTGTATAAGCCAAGAATATAACATTGGAAGTTTGGGGATTTGCACAAATCAGTCCCTAAGGAATTTCATTAGGGAGTTAAGTTTAAAAGAACAAAATGAGAATGTACCTGTTTACATTACGCTTTCCTATACTGTTTGGATTTTTGCTACAAATGTGTAAGACTTTAAAACTCATATAATAAAACACACACAAAATGTGGTAAGAACTTGAGCAGAGATATGTGTAGGAGGCTAAAGGAGCACAGAGGAGGTTGTAATTCACTTTCTGGAGCAATCAGGGAATTTACCATTGAGAGGGTAGCCTTTGAATCTTGAGAAATTATAAGAATGTACTTTTCATTGGTCTGTAATTTTGGAGATATGGGATCTAGGCCTGATTTTCTCATTAACTCCAATATATTATTTGTAGTTTGAGTCTACCTTCTAAATATTTTTCATAAACCCCCTTCTTCAACACCAGTAGTTTTTAAGCAAATGTATGTGTGACTCTTTGCACTAGCAGAGTTAGAAATAATGTAAATGTCTATCGATGGGAGTCAGTTAAATAAATTATATCCATAACAGAATACTAGCTAATCTAGAACCCCCTTCTCCTGCAGAAGTGGGCTATGATCCATTGTTAGAGGATGATACCCTTTTCCCTTTATGAAATTTTTGCATGAAGACTATCCAGATGCCTCAAACGAAGCTGTTCATAAGATAAGGCTTTCCTTCTGCAGGATTTGTTTCTCCTTACTCCAGGCCACAAGATCAATAAACGTGGTCAAGTCACAAAATGACCCAAGTCGAAAATGCTAGGCCTACTAAGGCAGAAGAGGAATTAGATGCTGAAGGATCTATAGGACCTAACCAATATCTACCAACAGAAACCAGAATAATAGTCCCAGAAGTAGATCTTGAGGATGCTAGATCAGGAATAAAGTACTATAAAGCTAAATAAGAGAGAATTTATTCATTAGGGAAATTCTTTTATGATACTGAATTTAACACCTGGCAAAAATGATGCCATTAACATATACAAAGCTGTTAATTTGAATTAGTATATGTTCTCCTGTCTTATCAATAACAAAGCTAATGTGTTTCAAAAATTTACAGGTAGGTTTGTTTGTTTTTTATCTTTTTCTACCCATACTATACTGACATTTTTTAATTATTATTTTTTATTTTTTCATAAAATATGAACATTTTATTATAATAACTATAGTAGGTTCAAATCCCTACATTCTTAGTGTACATTCATCTTTAGCTTTTCTTTCTTTAAAAAAAAATTTTATAATGGAAATTTTCAAACATATAAGAGACTGATATAATGAGCTTTTTTTTGCCTGTTAGTCTAAAAAGTTATCAACTTGTGATCAATATTTTTCATTTATATCCCCCACCTGCCTATACGGACACTTTTTGTATTGACACTTTATTGTAGCTAATTTGAGTTTCAATTTGTGACCCTGTAGTATATTAAGTGGTGGACCTTGACCAAAGGCTGACATGTTGACAGCCTTTTCTAAGGCAGAAAAAAATAGAATTATTTTACCTATTTTACTTTTTTGGAATTTTTAAAAAAAAATTATAAGCGTTAGCAAAAGCAAATAAAAAATTATAATGAATATGCTTTTTCAATAATTACCAACTCATGCCAGTCTTGTTTTACATGTATTTCTACTTACTACCCATATCTGGTTATATTGAAGTAAATTATAGATGTCATATTATTTTACCAATAAATATTCCTGTATATACCTTTGAATGTTAATGACTCTTTTTAAATACTACTAAAAACAAAATTCAACTGAATAAATTTTAAATATCTTATTGGCTTTATTCAATGATCCATCAGTCAAGCGGTCTCTAATCTAGCAGACAGAAAGCAGTGCCTAGAAACTGTACAAAATGAAAGACTTTATAGGTAGAAGGGAGCAGGAAAAAAGAACTTGTACTAGGCAAAAAAAAAAAAAAAAAAAAAAGCGGATTTGTTACTGCAAAGTTACTTTTGTTTAGGGGATGGCAGGGGTCAATCAGGCAGATTACCTAAGTAGTGCTGATCAGGTTGACTGGTTTAAGATTCCATTTCTGGGAGAGCTGACTGTAATTACATCTTGGTTTGGTGACGTTGTTTAGCATAAGCTACTCCTTTTAGGGCCCATTGTCTTATTTTTAACAAAATATAGCCATAATATCATTAGCACTTCTAAAAAAGGACTTCAGATAAATTCTGAATATTATCAAATAGTCAGTGTCCAAATATTTTGATACTTTTGAAATTTTCAGTTATCTGTCTCATAGAAAGAGAGTAAACATATGTTCATTTTTCAAAAACTTGAGTGTGCATATTCATTGGACATAGCTTAGTGAGTTCAAATAATTCTGCAGTATAATTACTGACAATAAGGTGTTAATACAACTGTATCATGCCACTACCATATCAGAGAGAGAGAAACAATAAGAGTAGGCATGTCCCAGGTCCTGTTCAGTCAGCTGGGCTTTTCAGGGAGTCCCAGAGAGATGGCAGTTGAAGAGGAACAGAGTCTTGCCACCTCAATATGACTTTTTAGGGATAGTAATTATTTTAAGCTGGTTATTTTTAAGAAACAAGATTCAGGAAAAACCTCTAACCTTTCCCAAAACTGCACAGAAAAATTTAAGATAGAGGATCTGCCCTAAGAACAGAGCTATCATCATAGATAACTGTAGCTTACTATGAAGGTATAAAAGACAGGGAAAAAAATGTACCAGGGCCCATTTTATCAAAGACCTCTCTGTGTCCCATTATTTCAAGATGGCCCAACAAATATCTGTTTACTAATTAACTCTTTTCGTCTCCCTGTGAATTGCCTTCCTATCTTGTGAAGTCCCAAACCACACTTCCTGTTCTCCTTACCTCAAGATCATATATAAATCTTAATAGCTTATGTCCCATATTTTTATAAGACCTCTATATGTACATATGTAATAAATTTGGGTATTTTCTTCTATTTATCTCATGTCAATGCGATTGTAAGATTAGCCAGAAAAACTTAGAAGGATAGAAGAAAAATTATTTTTCCTCCCCCCATCCCATATTCTAACCTCCCTCACCTAATGACAATCACAGTCAAGAGCTGATTGCAATACAGGATGCGGTAGTTACATATCTCTGTGCTAAACACCCAATTTCACCTCTTTATGATGTAATTACTGATTGATTACTGGAAACTAAAGCTAATAAAGAAGTGCTAAGACTCTCTTTCCCATAGGGATATAGTAATGACTTTGAATTATGCAGTATTTTAGGAAATGGATAAAAATATCTTATTTGCAATTTAAATATTCTACCATCCTCAAATTTCTATTTCATGATGGAGCAACAACCATCTTCATAATGAGCATACCATATAATAAGGAATTAACGCAAATGTAGTACTTCCTTGAATCCTTTCTCATACTCTTGCTTTGAAGGCAAAATATTGAATCAATCATCAATCACTTTCCTGCTCAAAATAATATTTTAAGAAAGGTAAGTCCATTCAATTGATCATGATTAATTACATGCCTTTATAATAATAAATAAGGTTATCTGAATGTTCTACTTCAACTTTTTGTCTTGGTATCAGATGAATAGGGCTTAAAACATAGCTAGGGATAATAGCTTTACAAGTGAGATAATTAGTAAAACAACAAGAAGTTAATTGTTGCTGGTATGGAGAAAAGAGAGACAGAACTGGAATCTCTTCTGCTCTTTACTATTTATTAGTTTTACATTTTGAATAAGTGTCTTCTCTGCATCTGATTCCTTGCCCATAAAATAATTGGGGCACTGTATTAGATTACTTGTAAGGACTCTTTCGGTTAAGAAGTTTTTTATTTAAATTTTGACTCTACTATTCCTTATTCATTTATCATTTTCTTTCTAAATATTATTAGATATTACATCAAAAAGCTGTTGGAATATCATCTTAAAACAGTAGCTAAAAAAAAAAAGAGGATCAAGTTGACTCACCCACTGGCCCACTGGACTAGAAACTCTATTCTAATTGGCACATTTGAATAACATTTTACATAAAGAATCTTGTTTCTTATGAATTTTCAAATGATACACAGTACAAAAACTTATTGATATAAGCTCTAAGTGGGCAGCAGAAGAAAATCAATACATTTTAAATGCCAGCTCTTTTAAATTGAGCTCTGTACAAGTTGATCTCAGATAGCAAAATGATTTACTTAGGATACATAAATTCTCAGCTAGGCCAAAAAAAAAAAAAAGCTGTCCAGGTTAAGTTTTTCTTCTGTAAATCAAGTGATTGCTTTATTTATTATTTTTGCTTACATGTTCTTTATACGCAAAGAATATTTTAATAAGAAAAAAATGCAACCCACCTCCCCCAAATATAAGTCATTGAATAAAACACAGCCACAGTGCCTTTAATTTATATTTACATGAGATAGTTTATGCTTATTTAGGTGAGAGAAGAGGGGGAAAAGCAGAGAAGTAGAAAAATCTTCGTAGAGAATACTGTGTTTGAGATTAATCTCGTCAAATGAATAAAAAAACAAAAAGGAAACAAAAGTTCTTCCAAAGAATATCAACTCCAGCATAGAGAAGGAAAGGTGTGAAAGTTACCGACATGATACTAGATATTATCAATATGCACACTTGTTTAATGTTAATGGCAATCCGAGTATTGTTATCATAACTTTATATATGTGGAAACTGAGGTTTGGAGAGGTTTTTAACTTGCCCATGGTTACACACCTAATAAATAGCAGAACCAGCTTTAAAACCTGAGACTAAATGAGTTTGAAGCCACATTATAAAGGGATATTCATTTATTCAAAAAGCATTTGTTGAACAATCACTGGGTATCAAAGACTGTAGTGAAAGCCAGTGATGCAAAGGGGTCTAGGATATATCATCATAGTGTACAAGGAGCCTTTCAGGGTCTTGGGCTGGGTTAGGAAGAAATGAGCTTTCAAGTCAACATCCAATAATCTTGCCAGCCTCTTGCTTCAGTACTGCACAAGGTAGCCCCAAATCATCCTCATTGAGAACAGTTAGACAGCTGGTCGCTGTCCTTCACTGAATCTGCTTTGAGAAAAGGATTATTCTGGTACAAGCTAAGGGTTGTCTGGAAAAAACAGCTAAGGGAAGTTTTTGTCTTGACAAGGTGCCACCATCTCTAAAAGAAGTCCAGACTCAAGTGTCCTGTTCCTTGAGTTTCATTCATAGACTCTGGGTATCTTGGTTATATGATAAGGAACAGAAAGACTCCAGTCTATGTTCCTTTCCTTTCCAGAAGAGGTCAGGGTGCCCAGGAAAAGCATGAATTCCCTTCTCTCCTGGAGGCAAGTAATAGCTCTTCATAACTTTCTTCTCTTTGACATTCTCTTTGCCCCTAATAATGCATTTTTCCTCATTCCTTTTTTATTTTTTTTCAAGTCTTCTTGACATGCTAACATATGAAGCAAGCTGCCCTTATTCTCAGGAAATCTAAACTAAAAAAAAAAAAAATTGTTTTCTAGTACTGCAAAACTTGCTCATCTCCTCTGATGTGAAGGTGTGAAGGAGCCTTCTCAATGCACACAGATTAGTGCATGCCCAGTCTACCTTTGTCTTGAACCAGTTCCCTGGGCCTAATAGAATGAGGCTTATAGGTTTTGATCAGTGAGCAGAAAGAATGTCCAGATTTCAGGGGCTAGTTACAGAATATAGTGGCATTTTCAGTTTTAGATGACAGCAGGGATAATTTCTGCAGAACACTCACATGAAGTACAATTATCAGCTGGATAGAAAACCTAATTGTCCCAATATTATCTTTAACTGGATTTTGGAAAAAGGAATGCCAAATATAAGAGATTTTAGGGGGGAAAAAACGTTTAAACTGAGAACTTAATAAAAGGTACATACACACATTTTTAATCTGTCATTACGGCAAATGTCTTACTATATCTTACTATTCATATTTTAATGTTCTAATTTTTAGAAAAATAAGAGAAGCATTTAATATTGCTTTTAGGATACAGTGTGGGGAAGGATGAAGATAGAAATGTAGGTGGCCTACCACCTAAAACAAAAACTGATTTGAACTTTCCTTTCTATTCCTCAGATGAAGCTTAGGTCACTTCAAAAATTATACACACGCACACATGTATGTGTGTGTATATACATATATGTTTCTTTCAGATTAATTTATTAATATATGTTAGAAGAGCTGGGTATATTTTGATTGCTAGAGTTGTATTACTAACCTACATAAAATCAAAGTCACAATCCCTTTAGCAACTGCCTAAAATGTCTTGAAGATTATTAGTTTTAAATGATTCGAAGTTGTGTTTATTTGACTTCTAATTTTGAAGAGACTTCAAATGACAAATTAAGAACTATTAAACCTTGGTTTAGTTTGAATGTCTCTGAAAAAAATCTTTCCTTTTATCAAAATAAAGTAAGACCCAACAACTAGAAGACAGTTTGCTTTACCTCAAAAAACATAGCTAGGATATTAGAAACCAGAAGAAGTAACATTTTCTAGAAAGGCTTAATATTTTCTTACCAGCGAGCATATTTGCTTTAGAAAAACCTTTCAACTGAACAATGGTTTGCATTATCCTCAGCCTTCAGTTTTCCTCCAAATCCTGTCTTGTAGGCTTTTCCTAACTCTCTCAACACTGCTTGACAGTTCTGTTATTTTAGTCTGATTTTCTGTAATTTTATTTCTCTGCTGTCTGGATGATTTTATTATTCGCCATATTCTCTCTTTCAGATTGGGGGTTTTATTCTGGTTTTGGTTTGCTGGGGTTTTGGCAGGCTACTGCTATAAAATACAAGAGGTTTGGAAGCTATGCAGATGGCAAGTGCAGTGTTGTGTGCTTTCATTCATCATGGGCTTCCGTCTTTTTATAACAAGCAGGAAAACTGCCAACTCTATTTCCTGTGCCCACTTCTGACATATTTAAGCAAGATTGCAGCGGTGACTTGCAGGACTGAAGCTTTTTTAGTTGGAGTGGGCTCTGGTGGTTGAGATTTAAAACAAAAATGTCTGTTAATACTTAGCATTAATCTTACATTTGTTTTCTACCATGGTATGTTATTAATAAACCTGTTTACCTTTGAAGTTAATATCTCCTTCTTTTTAGAAGTGCTGAATGATTACCTTATATTTTCTTTTGATTTTTGTTGTTTGTTTATTTTTCTCTGAGCCAATATACATGATAACAACAAAATTTATTTTACTTTTTTTTTTTTTTTTGCAAATGAACATGTTGCCAAGAATTACTGTTAAAATAACAAGACCTACTCTCTCAACTGAAGTTTAATGACCTTGTTTCCAGAAACGGCACCTTGAGAAGAGCAGCATTCATTTCAGTAGTATATTTGAGAGCTTAAACTTAGATAAAATATTCCTTTTCAGAAAAGGAAGAACAATTTTGCCACATCATGGATAAGATATTTAGAAACTGCTAATAAACCATGGGTGTTAAAAGTGTAGTTTCACAGAAACAGTGAAATTTTATTAGGCATTGTTAAAGAAAATACATATTTCTACCATGGAACTATTGCACTATGAGAATTAGAAATTATAAGGTCGAACAAGTGCCTCAGTTTCCCCTGAATATGCCTGTTTTCTTCCTCAGAAAGATGTACCAGGGACACCATAATTCTAATTAATTGTTGTACTATCTAAAAGCCCAGCACAAGAGTCCATAAGCATTTAGCATAAGAAAAATGGACCTTCACAAAAACAGATTTGCATTCTCTGCTGTACTATGTAGTGTCTATTGATTTATGGGTTCTATTATAAAAAAGTACACAACTTTGCTCCTGATCACATACAGATAATATGACAAATAAGCAAGTGGTCGGTTCTAATTATGCCCTCATTCAACAGAAATCTGAATTCAGTAGGAATTCTGAATGTATAATTAATGGAATCCTAACTATGGAACATGAAAATAAGGACTCCAGATTTCCCAGAAAATTTCCAAAACCGTACCCACAACTTGGGCAAGACTATTCTCCATCATGGAGGACTATCTTTATAGCAAGAGATTTGCTTCCCTGGTTCTGTCTACAAAATGTCAATGCTCTCCCGTCCACAGTCAGATGTCAAGCAAAAACATCCCCACCTACTCCCAGACGCCCCATGGGTGGCAAGCTATCATGCCCATTTAAGAACTGCTGCACTCAATGCTGGCTTGAAGGTTCTTCTAATCTAGAACCCCAAAGCGACAAAGACAGTTCTGTTAGACATTAAATAAAGGAGTTAAACCACAGGGCCTGCACATGCTTCGCATAGATTATTTTGTTTTGTTTTGTTTTGCATGGGTTAACATTTCACATTATTAAACATTTAATTTATTTAACTTGATCAAAATAATAAAGAGGATGATACAGACACAAATAAAAGGTAAAGAAAATAAAACTGAGTATCAGTTTTTCCTCAGATTCTTTTGCTTTTCAATGAGTAGATAATTCGTATCTACTTGTATTTAATTGTTTATGCAGTCAATTAAAATTGCAATAAGGATATTTCAATACAAGGGTTAAAGGTTACCTGACCCTAAGACAACCTTAGATATAAATTAGAATTTATGAAAAGATGTCTAATATATTATGAGGTAAATATGCTATTCAAGATATTCAAATGGAAACCCTATCAGCCTCATTTAAAGTTATCTGGTAAATAGGATAGAAAAAAACAATCGTTTATAAAGCAGTAAGAACTGATTTCTTGAATGATGTATATTTTTCAATAAAAACTTACCATGGCAGACATTAATTGACTCCATATTAATCAATGAGCATATTCCAATTTAGAAAGTTTAGCTCGGTTGCCAACATAACTAAGAAAATTTGCCTATATCAGGTTTTATTATGCTTTACTTAAAATGATTTTTTTTTCTCTAAAGCATTCCTGAAAGACATCAAAATAGGCTTGAAGAAGTGAAATTATATCCCATGTATTTTATTTCTTGGATAAGAAAACACAGCATTATAAAAATGACAATTTTCTCTAAGTTACTTTATAAATTTAATACAATCCCAATAAAAATACCATACGAATTGTTTCTAAAGCTATGCAAGTTCATTTTAAAGTTCATATGGAAAAGTAACCAAACAATAATAGAGAAACCTTAAAAAGCGTGGGTCTACTTCTTCTGGATATTAAAATATATTATAAAACTTTTGTAATTTAACTATATGATATTGGCATATGAATGACCAGACTTATCAGTAGAACAGAGTAGAAGACTTGGAAATGGATCCTAATGCATAAGGACGTTTAGAATCTAATAGGCACTGCATCTCACATCGGTACTGAGAAAAGTATATAGTCATTTGGAATAGTATAAATTTGAATCATTCCTCACATCATACATCAGGACAAATTTCAAATGAATCAGAGATTGAAATGTAAAAATATACCATATAAGTACTAGAATAAAATGGGTAAATTCCTTTATACACCAGACTGGAAAACACTTTCCTAATTAGGATTCAACATCTAGACGCAATAAAAAAGAAGGGACTGGTAATTTATGTACATTTTTTTAAATGTCTACATAGAAAACACACACACACATACCATAATAACGGTAAAAAGACAAACTGTGAACTAGAAAATATCAATAACATTTCACAGATCAAAGTTTAATAGCTTGGAAAGCGCAAAGAACGTTTAATATTTGAGAAGACCTACAGCTCCATAGAGAATTTGGGTAAAAAAATGACAAATACATAAAGATGCTTACCTTCACTCATAATAAAAAATGCAAATTAAACCTATTTTCAGATATGATTTCTCGCCAATCTAACTGGCAAACATCTAAAATTTTGATGACATATTCCATGGTTGTCCTGAGGGGATTCAGGCACTCTCATACTGCTGGTGGGAATGCAAAATAAGACAACTCAGGGTAAATGGATGTCTAGCAAAATTACATACTTAATTATCCTAATGTCAGCAATCTCACTGCTAGGAACTTTCTCAAAAATACACTGACAATAGTACAACATGTCATATACAAAGATTATTCATTATAACATTATTTGTAATAAGAAAATAATGAGGGAAACCAATGTCCATAATTAAGGGACTATTTGAACAAACTTTAGTTTTTCTGCAGCTATAAAAATGAATGAGGACAATCTTGCTTTACTTTTATACAGTGAATACCAAGACAAATTATTAGGTGACAAAATCATTGTGCAAAACAGTTTTGATAGTACATTACAGTTTGTTTAAGAGAGGCTAGAAAAGTGTATGTTTGCATAGGTACAGATACACTCACATGTGTGGGCACTGATTCACATGCACACATATATAAGTACATGTATATGTGTATGTATGTACATACACATATATATGTACTCATACATATGTATTATTTTTTTTAAAGGATAAACCAAAACTACCAGATATTGTTACATATATGAAGAGGCAGGGATAAGAATGAAAATTAGACTTCTGTTTTGATATTTCACTTTGGAACATTGTAAATGTTTTACATAACTAATAAAACTAAAGTTAAATAATAAAAAAGCATCCCTGTATTTTGAAAAGAAATTGAATCAAATAAAGCTAATTGTATGTTAAATTGGCAGAATGATCATATAAAGAAATTATGTTGAGAGTTTAAAAATAAAATGATATTTTTATTATACAATCCTTGTAGGATATATCCTAAGGACAAGAAGAACCAGAAAGAAATCTTAAATTGTACTGTGTTCTTATTATTAGCAGAAATGCTGGCACTGTTATTTTGAAACTATAATGATTATATTATAAAAAAAAAAAGAACTAGGTAATTATGTTAATGCAACTAGAAAACAAGATTTTCAGGCTAAAGAATATAAAATCAAAGAAATAAGTGCCCTATAATCTGAAGTTTTAATTACCAATATTTCTATGAACTCATGACACATTTTCTCTAAAGGAGTTTGGACTTTCAAGTTTTGTCCTAATAGATCTTTAAAAATGATAATTCAGTAGCAATAGTCAAACAGAGTCTTCATTTTAGAATCCAATTGTCATATCCTACTAAAAGAACAAAGATTCTTTGGGGAAAATGGGCAATTCCAGATCTGAGAACATTAAAAAGGACCCTGGGACATTTTGTACTTAAAACCGAAAAAGATTTCAAAGATTACTGGAGTCATATTTAAAAAGACACAAAAGTCGACAAGCTCATATTGGTCAAAAATGGGGTAATTTTAACACTAGCATTATTCATGGTGGCCAGGACATGTAAGCAACTGAAGTGTCCTGATAGATGATTGGACAAAGAAGATGTGGTACATATATGCCATAAAAATAAATACAATACTGTCATTTGCAACAATATGGATGGACCTTGAGATAATCATACTAAGTAAAATAAGCTGGACAGAAAAAGTTGAAAACCACATGATATCACTTGTATATGCAATATAAACCTAAAATATACAAACAGGACAAACATAGACTCATGGACATGGACAATACACTAGTGGTTACCAGAGGATGGGGGAGTGGGGAGAGGTAGATGGGGTAAAAGGGGTCAAATATGTGGTGACTGAAAGAAATCTAACTATGAGAGGCGAACACACACACACACACGCGCGTGCGCGCGCGCGCCTTACTTTTGAGTTGTACACCTGAAACTTACTAGATTTCATTAACCAATGTCACCATAATAAAAATAAGGAAAAAAAAAATGTTTGCAACTGATTAGAGCACCTCAAATTTTTTTAAAAAATTATTAATCATCTTCAAAGTTGCTAAAATATGAACTCATTATTTTGCAAATAAATAAAAACATAATCAAATCTTTATTCTGCCATCCTTGTATAAACTTTGTTTTGAAGTAACAATATTACATGAAGGAAAGTTGTTCCTTATAAAAAAATTTCAGCTACAAATGCAAAAAAGAATGATAAAATTAAAAATCACCATACTGCAACCTCTAATAAAAGAAAGGATCTTGGCAATTATTAACATTTGGTGTAAGACTGATAAAAAGCTCAATAAAAGACATATGGGACTGAGAACGCTAAAGCCACTGGTGTATCTTTAGCATCGTTAAAAATAGGGCTTCCTCTTGAATGTGAAGCACTAGAAAGTTTACAGCACATCCTAGAATACCTTTGGACATTTTTTTGGAAAAAAAAAATAGAACCTGAATCAAAATAATACTTTAGATTAACGCTGTACAGAAAATATGGAGAATGGATGAAAAAGATAATTAAGCAAGCGATGCCACAAAGAAACAACTAGCCACATCCAGAATGTGAAAATTTCTTTCAGACCTAGTTGTTTTTTCAACAAATAGCAAAGAAAAAGAGAGAGAAGAAATTACCTTAGAGAAAAACAAAATTATAAACATTAAGCAAGTACACTATATGGATCTTGTTTAGATTTTGATTTAAATTGTAAGACATGTTTTGATAATTGTACAAATTGAACATAAACTGGTTATTAGTTAGGTATTGTTAATATCATTAGTTATGATAATGGTAATGTATCTGTGAATAAAATTATTAGCCATTAGAAATATGTTTTGATCAATTCATGGTATCTTGGATTGGTTTTTAAAATAATTTTTTAAAAGTAGGAATATAGGTGAAAAGATTATATTGATAATTGTTGAAGCTAGATAATATGAATATGACAGTTTATTGAGCTATTTTTCTACTTTTGTTTGAAAATTACCAATTTAAATTTTTTTTAATCTAGAGACTCTAGCAATTCCTATCTTATATAACTACTAATTACTGCTCCAGTTATATTAGCATAGCATTCCAAATGAGACTTGTATTGCATAAATTTCTATTGTTTGTTTTAAAAACTGGTATTTTTCTTTGATCAGACCTTGCACATTTATAGGCAGAGTTTTTAATATCTTCTGTTCATATGATTTCCTAATCCATTAAGTAATATTACACAGGAATTTTCTATACTTTCGTTGCATGAAAAATGAAATGAAATTCTGCCTGTGGAGGACTCTCTGTTTCTGATATTTTATCTCAACGATTCCCAGCCTGCAGATCCTGAATCTCTGAGAGACTATGGTGAAAAATCATGAAACCATAGAATAAACATGCTGTGTAGCCTAAATGTTTTACATATATAAATAGCATAAAGTTTACTAAGATACCTTTATAATTGATAAAAATCTCAGTTAATGAATACTTAAAGTATAATTTCCATTATGAAAAGTTGTAGTTTCTTTGTTTTGTTTTCATTAACAATGTCCTAATCCTTGACAATATTGAGGGCCGCTGACTACTTGTTTCTGAGACTACACAGTGTTTAAACTCAGGCATTTTAGGAACAGCGGTGATTTTTGTGTCATTGAGGAGAATAATTACCAATGGGTCCCTATTAAAAAGATCCCTTAAAGGTTCCTCATGACTGGTGCTTCATCCTCCCTGAGACTCCTCTCCACAAAATGTCAGTAGGTTGAGAAACACTACTCTAATTTTCATGAGAAACCACAGACATTCAGCCCACTGGAGTTGTGCAACATAGTGATTGAGCAGGGGAAAACTTTCGTTCTTAATATTACGAAACGCAAAAATATTATTCTGTTTCTATCACAGTTACATCAAGTTTTAGCATGATTAGAATGTATAAACCAACAAAGATATAGTATAGGCAAAACCAATAGCTAAGAGACTACAGAAGTATGCCCCATTAAGACATAGACTGAATTCCTAATGGATATTCCCTAAATGCAGTATCCAGTGAGTCAGAGGAATGGGACTGAGTGAAGGAAATATGCTGGAGCTAAATGAACTACACATGCTCGGGACTGACTGCATATTTATCATTGTTGATTATTACTTAGACCAGATGAAACCCTGATTAGTTTTCCTCGATGCTTATTTTTTTCTAGGTGTCTACAGTAAATCATTTATACTGTCCTTAAGAACAAGGTACTTCTCAATTAATTTTTTTCCTTTGATGTCCTCTTCCAAATGTGCTCCCTTTCTCAAAATGAACATTGCCAGATGTGATTATAAACACATGAAGACATAATGATTAAAAAAAAAAAAACAGATTCTTGTTCTTATTCATGTTTTTATGAAAGGTTTTATCAAACACTGTGTGGGGATAACGAGTGTATATGATGGGGAAGCTATAACTGATTGCAGAGCTTCCTCTCTCCTTAGGTCAAATTAATGTTGGAGAAATCCTAGGTCCTAAAACTTTAAATGCTAATGGCATCATTGCAATCACAGAAAAATATTTAATGTAAGAATAAGATGAAGGGATAAATCTACCACTATTGCAAAGAAACCTGAAATCAGAATATTGAGAGTATAACAGAAATCTATAACAATTCTCTCCCTGATTCTCTATTTGTATTTCTTACACTGTTTTCTTAATTCTTTGCCTGGGTCTCTGCTCATGCTGCTTTTCTTAGAGATAGTGAAAGATAAAAAATTTATTATTAGAAAATATTTCTATACATAAAATTCCATATACTTTTGTATATGGCAGTCATTTATGAAGAACCAATTACCCTACCTTTAATTTTTCCTGTATAGCTAAAGAAAATTAGAATGTTTAATATTTATAGCTAATTTAAGATAAGAAATGGAGGGAAATTTTTATAGAATAGAAAGAGCAGATGAGCAAATCAATACCAAGTTCACAGATTTCACTTCTAATAACTATGCTCTGGGTCACTTTTATAAATCTGATAACTATAAATTCAAAAATAAAACAGAGTGATAAAAAAGTAACATAAACCCAAGATTAAAGTGACTACCTAAGAGACTAGTTAAAATAGGTTAGCTCCCTTGTGGCAGTTATTGATGACATTTTAAAGAACAAATAAACTAATATAGAATAACATAAAGCAAGAAAGTGCTGTCTGCTAGAGGTGACACTTAGGATAGGTTTTATTATAGTTTTGTTTTTGTTTCAAAAGCGCGAACTCTCTATTCATACCCATTTGTGTCATAACTGACTAAACCAATAAATCAACTTCCATAGAAGTTCACTTTGGATTCTTCATTTAAAGTAGAAAATAAAAAGACAACTCTTCTTGACTACAAAACTAATAGAACTTATTTTTTGAAAAATAAAGCTATATGCTCACTGAAGCTAAAGTACTATGGGAGGTCTGAAACTATTATCAAGTAAAAATGAATTCTGAGTTTGGAACTAAAACCATTTCCATGGGAACCATTACCTTTCTTATTGGGCTATTCAGAATTTCTGGTTAAAAAAAGTAAACAAACTGCATCAATTTCTTTTTTTTCATAATTAAAACATAAAACACCCCCTTTTGGTTATCTCATGGTATTGAGTGCATAACTAACAAGGAAGGATACAGAATAGGAATTGGGTAAACACCTATGAATTGGTTCAATGATACACTGAAACTTCCATTCCCCTGGAAACGCTGTGCCTTGGTGCTCTTTCTCTGCTCTGCTACCTATAATATGATCCCTGGATAGCTCACACATCTCAGCTAGAAAGACAGAGACATGTGGGCATGCTAACAAATAAAAATTCTTGTACCAGGGTTTTTGAGCCAATATGGAACATCTCATAAAAAGCATGCTGGAGTTTAAGCTCCTTCATGATGTCTTGATGGAGCTATGTATCTATTAGGAATGGTTTAGAGGAAGGTACTGGTAATGCTGACAGTATGTTTAGCCATATTTATAGCATCACTAGTGCTTCATTAAGAACAGTATCTCCTTTAAAATGCATATATCATTGAAGAGCACCCTCAATAATATCTTATCCTCAATAATATTTAAATGAAAAGTCACAGACTAGTTAAGCATGAAACAATATTTGAAAACTAAACATAGTCTAGGTTGGGTCTAGTTAGTACTTGGATGAGAGACTACCTAGGAAGACCAGGTACTGTAGGCATAAAAAATAAAAAATATGGGATTGTAAACTGACAAGGTCCTTGCAATCTGTGAAATTAACCAAGGGTTACCTTGCCTGAAAAAAAAATAAAAAATAAAATATCAATATGCCATTTTTTGTCATGATGCAAACACAGATGGACACAAGGATTAAGTAATATAGGTAAATAAAATAATATGGTCCATTTGTTAAGAGAAATTGCAGAGCAAAGGCATCTAAAAAGAAGAACTAGCTCTTGACCTCAGTATGAGAAAAAAACAGTAGAGACTGATGGGAATTGTAGCTGTCTTCAAACTATAAGTCCTGTTCACAGGTCAGCCATGGTTTGGCTCTAGCAGAGAGCGTCCACAATAATGTTCTTTAAAGAGAAGACAGAGATCTATACTTTGTTTGAAATCTTTCCATTTTTAAATATTATAACCAGCTCAAGAAAAGTTTAAGTCATTATGACAGTCAAAAACATATTTCTTTTATGGCAACTTCAACCTTTGCCTTAGGTCTTCTGAAATGTTATACATAGGTGTCCAAAAAATATAAGAAGTAAATTTTGACTGTTAATAATATATTTAAAAGTTAATAATATAATTAAAAATAATAATAATATTTATATTACAAGAAAAATCTTCTAGATTCTAAATAGTTCCTGATAGAGGAAAAACTTTTGAAGCTAATTCCAACAAACCCCAGGTGATCCAGGTTGCCATTTGCCTAGTATCAATGTTGGCCTTTTTTGGAGTCCTTCTTACATTAGTTGATGCCTACTGTTTTCTATTTCTTCTGTATCCATTTCAGAGTGTGTGTGTGTGTTTTTTTATTTATTTAATAAATACTTTCTCAGGTAAAATGGCTTCTTTATGAGCTCAGGAATGTGGAAGACAGGCTCAAACCAGCACCTAGCACACCTAAAAGGATAGCTTAAATGTGGTCCCCTAAGGAATTACAACTTTGATACCTGTGGTGATGCAAAAATATGTTTTACTTACTCATGTAGATGAATACTCTACTTTCTTTCCATGACTACTTCTTTACCTGTCACCCAATTAGTCAAATCTTTCAACGTACTTAAAATTTTAGCATCAAATTCAAGTCACTGAACAAAGAATGCTAAGGCACTCATAAAAAAATGGTTACTTCTAAGAAGTCATGATAAAACTAATGTTCTCACATATTACATCATTATTAATTATACTAAAGGACATGACAAACTAGAGAAATTATATGACTTCCGAGAATATCTTGGTATGATTTTAGTTTATAAAACCCACAAGTCGAAATAAAAATATGTGGTAATTATAGAACAATACTCAGGGTCTATCTGCCATGCTCTTTGCACTGTGCCACACATTTTCATTTAACTATGAAGGGATTCTATCAGTATCTCAATTACACATATTAGGAAAATTGAGGCTTAAGTGTAAGTAACCATTAGAGGTTACACAACTAATAAATGGCAGGTATATTCTAGCCAGAATTCAAGTTCAGACATTGAAAAATATAAGGAAGTAAAGGGACTTTAGGAGTCACCTGATCCGCTATTAAGAAGTCTTTACAATTAAACAATCAACCATTCAAAATTTTGAGAGGTTTGAAAAACAGTATTTTAATTCTCTCTTCAGTTATTCCTCGGTCTTTGATCTTAGCCTCCTACCTCTGTTCCCTATATAGTATCCTAAAATTTTTCATTCCTATGCTCATCCCAGGAGGTCCTATTCCTTTTTCTTCATTGCTGCTGTCCCAGGTTGCCATTAAGGTTGGGTTTTCACCCAATGAACTGATGGAAGTTGGGACTATTCCAATTTCCACATAGATGGTATTTAGGAGCAATAATCTGTTAGGTGGAAATAGGGTGGGAGGTGGAAGCTAGTAGACATATTAAAGTATGTATAAAACAAGCATTTTATTAATAAATATGTTTGTTTGTTTATTGTGGCTTTAGGAGTAGGAGTTGGTGAGTATTATGGCGGGAGGGTTGCTAAAACCCTCACTCACCTTCTTTTGGTGCTGCTATCAGAAGTGGAGTTTCCCCACTAATAAGGTCTCACTTACGGTAAGAGGAAATGAAGGAAAAAAGCACAGATACCTGAGAAACTAATCTTTCTCTTGTTAATATTGTTGATCACTTTCAGTAAGACCCTGGTATATTATGCTAAAAGAATCTATTCATTTTTCCCTCTAGCAAAAGCCCTCATATTATCCTATCTTGACAGGGACTATGGTCCCAGCAGAAAGGTAGAAAGGTATCTTGCCCGGAGAAGGAAGGAAGATAAAAATTTGAGCCTCATTATGATAGAAATAACACATGCAAAATCCATTGATCATACCATGTGGGAACAAAACCATCACTCTGTGAAAAGTCTTTATCTAGTCAAATGGTGACAGAAGTACATTTGCAAATAAATTGCCAAGTTGCTGTTGCTTAAAGAAGGGGAGGCGGGGCTGGGTGGAAAGGAATCAAAAAGATTGTCTCCTGAAAATGTTTTATTGTTTTAAGAGGTAGGGTAATATTTGGGTACTATCAAGCTCTATTCAGCAAATTGAGCTCTTCTGAGGAGCTAAACAAATTTATACCCCTAGCTCTCACCTCTTCCTCTCTGGTGTATTTTATAGGTAGCTCTGCTAACTGATTGCACTACTACAAATTGACTCTGTCACTTTAGAAATAAAGTTGTCCTTTTACAGACAGATTGATGAAGTAGGTGCCAAGGTTTTAGAACATGACAAGGGCAAACACTATCCCCCATAAATCCAATACTGACAAATGTCCTACCCAGTCCAGATGATTCTGTTTGTCAAATTACCTTTATCAAGGCATAACTGCTAAGCATAGGATGCAGAAAATTATTGATAAGTTCTGGGAAATGAGTTATTGAGCCCAACATTTAAAGAGAAAAATGTTAATAGGTAATTTATTATTATAAATTATCATCAGAAGAATCCCTTAATTGTATCTTTCAATCATCACCAAAAACATGTCAATAATTCTTGACTATATAATAGATATCATCCTGAATCTACAGATTTTTAAACTTGATATTTTATTTATATCTTCTGTTTCATTTCTCAAATTATTGGAGACAAAGCAAGTTAGCAAGTAAAATAAACTGTAAATTCTGTAATATAATCAAAAGCTTGAAATGTATCTCCGGGCATTTAAATTTTACAATATTTAATAGAATTTTTGAGAAAATAATTTATATTTTACTATAACAAATATTGCTTTGAGGGCTCCCAATGAAAAGTAATGGGTTATCTATCAAAAAAAGGACCAGAATCAAGGACCACCCAACTAACAGCTCTCATTTTATATACTTAGTTCCAATATTGTCATTAAACATTCATTTCCCTTTTACACATGTTGGTTCTCTTATCAGTCGATGTTAACCCTGTTCACTAGTAATTTTCAGCAATATAAAATGCTGTCAATTATAAAACACACCATTATTTTACGTATCATTAAAAAATAAAATGTACTGCCAATTACAACCATAAGATGCATTCTGATGTCAGAGATATTATTATAATATTTTAAGTTGCCCCTCCCAAAATTGATTTAAAATATATCTTTGGTTCTTCACAGAACATTATTGGAAGCAAAAGGCTAAAGAGATACAACGGAGTTCAGTAATTGATATTTTCTTCCTGTCATATCAAAGTGCATTCATATTTTAGAGCTGAGGAAGATGTTCATCTGATTTCTGCTTTCCATAGAAAAGAAAAGGTAATGTAAGACAAGCTCAACACATGGATGTTGAGATTTAGCTAAATGGTTGAAAAACAAATTCATATTGAGGGGAGAACCATCCAGGCAAAAGTAAACTGGCTATAAAATAGGATGTAATGAAAATAAACAGAACTATTCATTTCATGGAACACGGAAATTCCTTAACTTAGAGTTGTCCATTTTAAATATGTTCAGTTTGAACTTTCTTTGAAAATATCATTTGTATTTGGGTAGCTATCATTTTTTACAAGTTCATACTCACTTTGTGCCCTTCCTGTTCCCATGAGCATACTAAGCTGAATGTTTTTAAACAACATTTCCCTTGAGCTTCAAGAGAAATGCACTGACTGGTGTCAGAGGCAATAAAATCCTAGAGTGTGAGATCCTGTGATTGAATGAATCCAAAAGAGAAGCCTAAGAATGAACTTCTCTCTCTCCTGACACTAGAAAGGACATTTTTATTTTCTGAGAAGAAACATAAATCTTTAACATGACTTTAAACAAAGAGAAGAAACTCCTTGCTCAGGCTTCTACCACAAAAACAAACTTTGGTCCCAGATTTATTTACGGAAACATAACTTGGCAAAAGTCTTAGGCTTATGTGCACACAAATATTATGTATCTTCTCCACTGAGAACCAAATTTCATTTATCCATCTTTCTACTTGACATCTCCCCATGGATATATAATAAGTATTACTAACTTAATATGGGCAAATCACTATATCCTAACCTAGTCCTCCTGAATTCTCATCATTTATTATCATATATGACACAGCCTTCCACCTTCAAGTTCAAACAGAAAACCCAGGAATCTGTCTCAATTTTTCATTTAATTTAACCTCCTACATCTACTCCAGCAGGAGTACAAAATATATACCAACCTCTTTGGATCAATGTCTTCTTATATAATTAATGTCCTACAAGAGTCTACTATCATCTGTTTCCCAGATTCTCTGGTTGGTTTCCCCCACAGTCCCTAATCTATTTTTCACACAGCAGCCAAAATATTTTAAAATGCTAATCAGATTCTGTTACTACTGCGCTCTTTCTCCAGTTGTTTTTCATTGCATTCCAACTACTAGTTAATTTACTCTGTGTTTGTTTTCTCATCTGTAAAACAAGACTCGTAATAATACTACTACCATGTATTATCGCTAAGAAGATAAAATAACTAAATATATGTAAAACCGAACAGTGCTTGGTATGTGACAAATGTCATACAAAGCAAAGTGGTCATTGTTTACAACTGAAATGTTAACCCTGTACCATGTTTGACCCTTAAGCCTCCACTTTCATTTCATTACTGTCCACTTCCTCTTCCACCATGGATTTGTTCTTCTCTACCCTTCTCAAGCACACTAGGCTCATTTCCCCCATAAGGTCTTTGACCTGTATTCTTCCTGTAAGACTCAAGCCCCCACTTTCCCTGAGATGGTTCCTTTTTATCATCCAAGTCTCAGATCCTGTGCCACTTCTCAGTAAGACTTCCCCTAACCACCTAAAGTAGACCAGCAATCCTTCCAGTGACTGTTACATTACCCTGTTTTGTTTCCTTCATAGCACTTTTTAATATCTATATTTCTTGTTTATGTATTTGTAAACTCCTTTGTCATCTCTGTCTTCATGTAGCTCTATGACGTCAAGGCACATTGTTATTATTCCCTGACTTTGGACAGGTACTTAACCTCTTTGGGTCACAGTCACCTCATATAAAACCAAATAAATTAATACTTTCATCTTGGAATTATAAGAGTTTAAGTAATTCATCCCTGTCTAGCACCTAGTAGTGCCTGGCAAATAAATGGTCATCACACATCTGTTTCTTCTTTAAAAAACAAACAAGCAAACAAAAATAATAAATAAATAAAATGGGTTTATTAAAGTCAATGAGGAGAGAATTCTTTAGAAATGGAGATTGACAGGTTATTGACTGTCCTGATACTCAAAGAAAGATGCTCTGAGAACACATTTCACATGTTGGGGAAGGAATAGTGCAGGACTAAGCTCCTAGAAACCTGAGAACTTCTGAGTCCACACTATGCATTATAATTTTCATCTAGTAAGAGATACAAAACTTCAGTCTCAGAGAAAAGGTGATCGGGCCTCTTTGCCTTCCTCCTATTTCCTTGAAGCCTGGCCCAGTTGGAGTGGACAACTAGAAAAAAACAGCAAAGCCTCCACTTGATGTCAGTAACCTTGGTATAAAACTCCCAAGACGAGCTCCTAATCTTCCAAGATTACTTATGGACCTAGCAATGTCCTGTAACAGCTGTTTTTACTTAGTAAATGAAGTGTTTCCTCCCAGCCACTCAGACTAGCCTAAACATGTCAGTTGGTACAGAAGTGGGGTTCCCCCCATTTATGGGCTCCTTGTAGCATATCCAAACTACTGGCAGTGCAACATTCTTCTTTGAACAATTACACAGGCTTGAGGCATCTCATTCCTTTTGTTAGTATTCTGTCCTTAAGTTGTCGTCAATAAATCTTATTAGAACTAACACAACATGTGGGACATCACACACCTTGGACAAAGCCCAAGAAATATTTACATAGAGTTTTGACACCACCAGTAAAACCATCAATTCATTTATGCCTGAGATACAGCCAACATCACAGAAAACAGATCGCAATATAGAGAGGTTACTCACTCTAATATAAGCTTGGGGGAGGGGGCGCGTGTGTGTGTGTGTGAGAGAGAGAGAGAGAGATCTCATTTTAATCTCATTTTAATTATAGAAGACATAATTAATAAATCTGTATCCTGGTTACCCTCAATCTGTCCATAGTATAATTTTATTCTTTGACTTGTGTCTAAATGACAGAGCAACTTTAGTGAGGAACAGCTCTGGATTCAGAGGTAAACACATTCATCTTCCCATTAGCTTTGATGAAATCTATCTACAGACAGGTTATGTGCCAGGACACTGATATATGCCACAAGGATACACTGCTATGAACTCTATCTCAGCAAAGTCTTCCAGATGGAAAATAAATTAGAAAGCTTCCTCCAGAGAAAATGAGCTAACCGGAAAGATTTGAGTCTCTTGGTTTAGGAGCTTTGCCTAGAGTTAGTTCCTCTTGGGAAAATTCAGCGAATGTGTTCTTAGCAATTCGAGGAATTCTTGATTTTTTTCAAGACAAACATTATGGGCTTATGTAAATTCAAGTAAACTTTCTTTGGGGATATATCCCAGGGAAGTAAATTTGCAAATAAGTTTTAAGAGTTCACTGCAACTTGACTCTAAAAAGAATAAAATATGCATATTTACTCTTGCTTGACTTTAGATGAAATCTAACTGGAATATAGAAAACATGTAAAATAAAATGCAGAAAAAAACTATAAATTACCTTCAACTTTTAGAAATACATAAAAGTAGCTATGTTATGCAGGATGTGCCCAGAAACAGAAAAATATGAATTAGAACAAGACCTGTGTTCCCTAAGCGGAATTAGAGACATAGCCCAAATCATTAGTTACCCATGAACAAGGTACTATAAAGAATGTCATCCTAAATGAGTGATTTCTAAATGTGTCAATGCTAACAACTGCTAAATTCAGGCAATGGCAGTCTTAGGAGAAGCATGCCATTGTACCCAGTTTTACATTAGGCTGATAACAAACACTACTTTTTCACACAACCTCTCATTTGCTATCTGACTCACACAGACTCACATTAGGAGCCCATGAACCAATTATCTATATTTCCATTTGGCAAGATAATGAAATGTATTTATTCTCAGAAACAACTTATCAATGGCTCTGCATTAATAACATTTTTCATATTGACTTCAGCATAAATTCCGTGTATAATTAACGAGACATAAACAGAGATTAAAAATGGAAAAAAAAATACAATAAAATATATTAAAAGGGAATTTGATAGTGAGACATACATTTCCTTATTTCTATTGCTAAGTATAATTAAATATCCTGGACATTATACATAAATAAGAAAGACTTTGAAATCTAGAAAGAAGAAAGGAGACTGTTTAAGGGCCTCAGAGCCTGGGAATCAACACAGTGGCGAGTTCCTTTGTTTTGTTTTGTTTGTTTTTGCCTCATATATCCTAGATATGGAGTTAATGAAGCCA
This sequence comes from Rousettus aegyptiacus, assembly GCF_014176215.1. NCBI lineage: Eukaryota > Metazoa > Chordata > Mammalia > Chiroptera > Pteropodidae > Rousettus > Rousettus aegyptiacus. The sequence goes on along the minus strand of NW_023416311.1, from coordinate 38,760,526 downwards.
TTAAACCAGAAATATCAACAAGTATAGATAAACAAAAGCCTGCACTTTGTAACCAAATAATAAGAGGATAGCTTAGCAAGATAGAATTCTTTAAACAATAGCTACTCTATTCCAGCCAAACACCACAGAAACTGTGGTCTCACCTCCATGTATACCAGCCAAGGCTGATAGAGTACCTAGATTTCCACCATGGGCAGGCTATAATGAGACACTGCAATCCACTGCAGGGGTGGTGTCAGAGAAGATTGAGGGAGGAGCTGGGACTCTCATTATCAACAGGAGATAACCAGTGTTAGTGGTCCATGGACATCACATGTGGATCCCGGACATTCACGTCTATCTGGCAACTTCTGGATGTCAACAGAGGCTGAGTGGAGAACCTAGACTTTAACTATCACTTGACAAGAATCAGGTGGCACACTCTCATCTCATAGATATGGTATCAGAGGAAACCAGTTAAAACATTTAAACAAGATCCAGCAAGCTTTTAACTAAAAGTCACTCCTCATACCAAGAATCAGACCACAAAGTTAATAATAAAAGGCAACCAATAGATCTCAACACTGAGATAACAAGTTGTTGGAATTATATGACAAAGATTTTAAAGCAAACATGATTAAAAGGAAAAAATTTCAATGAGCATTTACCAATGTGTTAGAAACAAAGAAAAAAAAGAACAGAAAACCTCAGCAAAGAAATAGAAAGTATCGGCAAAGAACTAAATTGAAACTTTTAAAATAAAAAAAATATAACTTAAATAAGAAGTTTAATCCATGGTTTCAACAACAGAATGGAAAGAACAAAAGAACAAGTGAACTAGTAGAACAATAGAAATTAGCCTAATCTAAATGTAGGAAAGCTATACTGGGAAAAAAAAAAGGAAAGGAAGACATGACAGAGCCTTAGGGACCCATGCAGCTTAACAAAAGAACTAATATTCATCTAGTTATTCTCTCTAGAAAGGAGAGAAAAAGAGAGTGGAACCAAAACGTACCCAAAGAAATAGCTAAAAATTTCTCAAATTTGGCAAGACATAAATCTATAGATTCAGTAAGCTGAGTGAACACCAATAGGATAACACAAAGAAGCTCATGCCATGACATACCATAATTAAACTTTGGAAAACGAGACAAAGAGAAAAATCTTGAAAGCAGCAAGAGAAAAATGACACTTTACCTTTAGGAGAAAATCAGTTCAAGTGACGATGGATTTCTCATCAGAAACCACAGAGGTCAGAAAGAACTGGAATAATATTTTTCAGGTACTGGAAGAAAGAACTGGCAACCCTTTACCCAGCAAACATATTCTTCAGGAATAAAGGAGAAATCAAGACATTCTCAGATGAAAAAAAACTAAGAGAATTTGATGCCAACATACCTACTCTAGAAAAACGGCTAAAATTTTTTTCTAAACAGAAAGGAAATTGTAAAAGAATGCTGGAACAGTGAAGGAAGCAAAGAACTCAATAAGCAAAACTATTTAGTAAATACAATAGCCTTTATTTCTCCTCTTGAGCTTTCTTCATTATGCTTGACTGTAAAAGGAAACAATTAATATGGTGTAATATGATTCTAAATATAGGTTGATAAAATATTTTTAAAAATTATATTCTAAATGGGAAAAGGGTTTAAATTAATAAAAGGTAAAATTTCCACATGTCACTCAAACTGATTAAATGAAAACATTAAACTTATGATGATATACTATCTAGAACAATTACTAAATAACTATATGAAATAAACATTAAAAAAGTACTGCACATATATAAAAATGGAATTCTAAAAATATGTTCAAGTAACCTGCAGAAAGGTAAGAAAGTAGAAACAAAAAAAAAAACAAATAAACAGAAAAACAAAAAATTAAATTACAATATAAACTCTAACATATCAATAATTACATTAAATGTATGTGGTCTAACTACCCAAATTACAAAACAGAGATTGACAGAATATATTAGAAAACATTACCCAACTTTTGGCTGTTTACAAGAAACTCCCTTGAAAGTAAAATGACAGAAGAGTATATCATGCACACATTAACCAAAGGAAAGCAGGGATAAGCATATTAATATCCAGTGAAGTAGGCCTATAGACCTTAGAGCGAATAAAATCACCAAAGAGAAACATTATTTAATGATAAAAAGATCAATTCACTAAGAAGAAATAGTAATTGTAAATGTGTATGAACCAAACAACAGAGCTATAAAATCTGTAAAGCAAAAACTGATGGCACTGAAGGGAGAAACAAATTCACTGTTATAGCTGGAAACAACACACATCTCTCAATAATTTATAGAACAAAAAGGCACAAAATCTGCGGTGATAAGAACTGAACACTATTAACCAGGCGTACCTAATTAACATTTACAGAGTACCCCTGCACAATAGCCCAAAACACATTTTCAATTGCCCATGGAACATATACCAAGAGAGACTACCCTGAGCCACAAAACAGACCTAAACAAATATGCAACCTGTATGATTTGAAATCATATACTGTTCTCTGAATGGAATGAAATCAAACTGGAAATTAAAAAGATAAGAAAAAATTTTCCAAACACTTGGTAACTAAGCAACTTTTTAATTAACTAAAGGTCTAAGAATAAGACTCAGAGAACTTTTAAAAAACACATTGCAATAAAAATACAACATATCAAAATTTGTGGGACAAAGCTAATGCAGTAATGAGAGGAAAATTTATAGCACTAAAATGCATACATTATAAAGAAGAACAAGTCTCAAATCAATAATCTAATCTCTCACCTTAAGAACCTAGAAAAATAGAAAAACAGGCTTAAATGAAATAGAAAGAAATAATAAAAATATAATAAAGTAATAAATTAAAAAAGAACTGGTTCTGTGAAAAAATAAAAATAACAAATATTTTATAAGATGGACCAAAAATAAAAAAACAGAAGACCCAAATTATTACTATCAGTGATGAAACAGAGAATATGAGTAAAGACCCTGCAAACATCAAAATGATAATAATACTGTAAACGAAGGACCAGCTCCTAAACCAATAAAGTTTTGAAGAACTCCAAGGTCTCCTGTCATCTTGTTCTCTGCAAAACTACTTCATTTTTTTCCTCTGAAAGAGAAATCCATAAGGCCTAGCTTTGCATAATAACCTCTTTTTCTGTAACCAAACTTGAGTCTGTAACCCTAACTGCAAATTCACAGATGAATCTCATGCAAGTTGGTTCAGATGTCTATACATAGTCCAATCAACTAAGTCCAGACAGGTGAGACCCTCTAGTTTGTAAGCAGAGGAAAGAGCCCACAGGGGTGAGGGATAAAGGATGGGAATCATTAGGCTGGGTAGACACTCCAAAAGGGTCTATGGAAAATACTTTTGGAGGATCTGATATACCCTCACTGCCAAGAGGAACAAGAAAATTGTGGTGTTAGAACTTTACTGCTTATCACTTTGGAATAGCTTTATCTTTTTAGAGTCTATCCATCCTTCAACAGTCATCTCTATCTCACCTCCTCTGTAAATCCTTATTTGTATATGCAAGTCCTCATTAAGAGTAGCTCCTCAAAATTCCCACATCATCAATGAAATGCACCGGATCATTTAGGATATAATGATACAACAATACATATGGTTCGCTATTATTTTATATCTATTAGTTTGGGCTCAGAAATAATGACTAATATACTTCTAAATGTTCCTGTCATTGGCACTTCCACACACACACATTGGCACAATAGGTGCTTACTAATTTTTTATTCAATCATTGAAGGATCATAGATGTATTTCTGTAGTCTTATCCAAAATGGGATCCACATATTTTGAAAGTGACACAAAAAATGAAATATGTTAATCTAGACAAAGAATATTTAATGAATTGGGTATTTTTATACTGAGGTACAAAAATGCTAGAAACAGAGTTATTTACCACTATTATTGACTTATTCCTCTCAGAATGTATGGATAAAAAAGTATCTTACTTGCTTTGCTGGCTGTAAAACTGAGGTACATAGGTGCTGAGGGAATTACCTGCAGTTGAATAGAAAGTCAGCTATGAAGTTAAGGGTCAACTTTATGTGTGCATTTTTATTTATTCATTCTTTATTGACTGGTTTCTATGAAAAACACCAAGAAATAAAAGATTCCACCTTCACCTTCAAAGAACTCATAAGTTGGTGGAAGAGATGAAATGTATAAATAAATTAAAAGATAAAACAGTATATTATCTTGAAGTGCTTCATCTCTGAAATCTTAAATTCTATTACTCCTCTCCTTCACTTTTATTTTTAGTATATTTATTACTATTTTATAATTGAAAACTTTTGCCTCTGTATCACCTTTTCTCCCAGTCTGTCACCTTCTTTCATTTCTTGTTTGTCTGTACCCCATATTAAAAACACTTTAGTCACCAAATATTACCCTTAATTCTCTTCTTTTTGTCTTATTCATTCACTCATCCATTCAATCAACCAATCAAACATACACATTAAACACTTACTTTTATAGGCACTGTCCCAGGCACTAGGAGTAAAGCAGTGAATCAAATCAACTGGCCAGCAGTTTACGCGGCCGAGAATCAAGCCACCCTCTTAGTTTCTTTTACATTCTGACTTAACACCACTAAAGAAAATAATCACATAACAGAAAGTATTGAAGCAATTGCAAACACATGATCGGCTACTTCATCTGGTCTTTTAATTTGACTAATGAGTTCTTTGTGAATGCCCTGTCCCTTATCCCAAATGTTTCCCCTTCTCTTCAAATCGTCTACCCCCTAATCCTCCATCATTGGCCAATGGCCTTGCCTTTCTCTTCACTAAGAAAACCAACTTGAACATGTGAGAGGTTCCTCAGGTGCTGCTTCTTCCCCCTTCATTTACTGTCTCTCCTGGTGCCTGATAGTTCTCCCAGAAAGGTGAATTCCTCCATTGAATTTCAAATCTTGCCCACTCCAGTCTCCCTGAAGATGTTGCCCTATTAACTAATCATCATGTCTTTCTTGTGTTCGGCCTCTATGATGAGTCTTTCTCCTTTGCCTATAAATGTACTGAAGTCTCTTCTATCCAGAAAAATCAAAATAAAACCCCTCTTCTCTGATTTCTTCCTGTAATTATTCATTGTCTTCCCTACCATTAAAAACAATAAATTGAGTTAACCCTCAACAAAGAGAAACTTGAAAATGCTCAGTATCCTATGAAGGACTAAGAAGTCAGAAAATCTCTTTGTGAAGACTCACTCTGCTCTGTGTAATAGTTATAGATCGTGGTGTAATGCTCTCAGTGATTTGCATATAATTTTATGTAGCATTGTTTGTTGTGAGAAAATGCTGGTCCCGTCCTAGTGCTGACAAATCATCTGCATTCATTAAAGGCAAGATCAGCATTTCATAATCATTTGCCAAAGCTTGGAAGACCACCATAAGGCATATACTGTGACCTCAAAAAAAGCACATCTGAGGAAAGCACAGAGGTTGGGGGAAGGAAAGACTTTGACATCAGGTTGGAGCTTAGGAGAAGCCTCTGAACCAAGATGATCTGTCTCTATTGAGCCAGAAGGACAGAGCTGGCTGGCCCTTCTTAATCTTACACTTCTTTCTCAACCTGCCCTCTTTTCAGAGAGAACAGGTTTCTCCCTAAGGTTTACCTTGCTTTGGGGTCCCCACTAGCTCTGCCTGTATTCTGAACATATGAGCATAATCCTCCAGAATTTCAATGCAAATACAACCTAGGAGAAAAAAAAAAATCTGCTGGAGAAACAACAGAATACCCTCCTCCAAAAAATAAAACAAAATAAAATTAAAAAGATAAAAAATCAGTATTTGATCTTGACAACATCTACAAGATCCAGAGAAACAATGAATACGAAAAGTTCTAACCCTTTTTTCCACCAACTGCAATATCATTTCCATTATTTCTCCAGGCTCCCATTCTGAATTCGAAGTAATTTATCTGAAGTTCAGACACTGTCACTGTGATTTAGTTTCAGTTTTATGGCAACTGCAGGTCTCTAATAAGTATGCTCCTTTCATTGATTTTGTTCTCCTTCAACTGCTGCTGTAAATGTAATTGAAATTTTTTGTGTTTTTTTTTCCTAACTTTTTTTTTTTTAACTGACAAGAGAGCAATCAGTGCAGTGTCATATGAGCCTCACATACTCCATTAATAAGAAATCGTTTTTTTTTCTGGAAATAGGCTTTCCTATCATTTCCCTTTAAAAAGTTATGTGTTAAAAAAAAAAAAAAAGTATCCCTGCCCCATTACATTTATTTCAGAGTATCAGTTAATTTAGGAGTTAGCGTGGAAGGGTCCTTTTGAATTTGAGGGGTTGTAACATGAAGTGGATGTAATAAGCTGACTTTTAGACAATATTTTTCATTTTTTAAAATCACTCTTCAGTGTTGATATTTTTCTCTTTTAATGGACTAATACATTCATATAAAGCTGGTCTGCTTCCTATCCAGGAGTTAAATGGAGACCTCCAAAGTGAAAGGAGCTCAGGCAAACATAGCACTTCCTAAGGAAAAAATGGTTATCTTTGACAACGGGAAACTTAAGGTCTTGTCTGTCATAAGCCAAAACCCAGATATCTTCTGTCTCTCACGCATTATCCTCAAAAACATAGACTAAAAGTGACAGATTGAAGGGCCAGCCACATTTCACTCATTTCCTTTTTCCCCCTGAACTTTCCACCATAGTTTGAAATGCCACTTTCAATATACGCTATAGTCACATATGAATTTAGTTATTTTTTGGACAACACTACTCTGATTTACTTACCTATCTCAGTTTAATTTTTTATTTTCAAAATATATTTGAGAATGGTAAATTATATCTTTTATCATTCTTATTTAAAACATTTCAGTTTTGCTTATACATTATTCCTCCAAATAAATTTTATAAAAATGCTATAAAATGCCATAAAACTGTCCCTTAATATTTCCAAAATAAAAATAATGACTTAATTTCTGCAAATATCAATCTTCCATTAGTTCAGCATTTATTTCTATCTATCATGATTTTAATACTATGTTTCATCAAGTCTAACAAAACATTAATAGTAAAATGCCATTATTTTATATGCAATTAAGAGGAACCACTACTAATAGTGTCATAATTAAACACTATGAATTTTTACATATATTTTAATTTCGAAAATGATATAATTTGAAAATAAGTGCATTGTAAAATCAACAAAATATGGTAACCTTCAAGATGTTCTAATTTTAAAAGACTATTATTGGTTTCTAAAGAATCCATTCAGTTTGTCACATGTTTAGTGGCCTGTTTTGTTCAGATTGGACTGTTAGTGAACATTTAATCGAAGAACCATAGATACAGGAACATTCACACATTCTAATCGAACAGCTCAAAGAAATACCACAAATGAAACACGGCTACTTAACAAGCACTCAAAACAAGGATCAGATTATCAGTATCCCAGAAATTCCTCTGGTGCCTCCTCCTTGTTGCATTCCCCTCCCAGGGGAAAGTCCTATGCTGACTTTAAACAGCATAGATTAGTTGTACTAGTTTTTGACTTTTATATTAATGGAACTGTAGAGCACGTACAATTATACACTGTGGACTCTTTGGTGTCTGGCTTTGTTTGCTTAACATTCCATTCGTGAGAGTCACTCATTTGTTGCAGGTAGATATAGAGCTTCATTCTAATTGCTGTTTGGTATTCCACTGTAAAAATGTAACATATTTATTCATTCCACTATTACTGGGCATTTGGGTAATTTCTAGTTCCACATATTTCATTTTTATAGTAAGCACTAACTTTCCTTGAAAATGATGATTCTAGAAATAACAAATAATCACCTCATGGTGTGTCAGGAAATAAAACATGTAAAGATATTTTAACACAGATAAACTAAATTCATTCTAAGTGTTGTCCTGATATATAGCAATGGTGATATGTTTTGAAATATATTTATTTTCCAAGATCAAGAAGAAAATACAAGCAAAGCCATGGGTTAGTATGGGGTTTAAAGTCAAATTGAAAGAGGCTTTGGTTCCAAAATATTGCATGACATCAGAGAGATTTCTCACTGTACAAAACAAGTACTGTCATCTTTGACTATTTTTCCTTTGTTAAGTTTCTTTTTGTTTTTCCCCATTGTCTCCTTTACTTCACCAATAATATTGTCACCTGAAAAGTGTCCTCAAACTCTTTAATCCACCGGTAAAATGCCTGCCAAGATTTAAGAACCTAAATCTGAAAATTTATAGTTGACAGATTAATAGCAGTGATATTTTAACAATAACATTTAAGTTTATAATTTCATAAAAATGAAGAATAAACAACTCAATATTTACCCAAATGATAAAATTGAAGTAGGAAATCAGTGTAAATGGTATCTTACTAAATTCTCTAATCTTCGGAAATATCTGAGGGTCTATGTTAATATATGAAAGGTTAGTTTTCTGATTAGGGAATCACAAGACAGTATTTCTAAATAAATAAGAAAATGCAGGAGAATGTGAATTTCTAAAAAGCCATGCTCCACACATGATCTCTGTCCTATGTATTTTGCTACCACCTCAGGGAAGATGCCTTCAGTCACAGACCCACAAATGGAAAATAGAGGCACGTGGAGCTGTGCAGACAGAACAGGCTTTCAAGTCAACAGGCACCAGCATGGACACATGGTCTAACTTCTCTAAGTTTCAGTTCTCTTGTCCAGAAAATAGTCCTACCTCATAGGACTATGGCAAATGTATATGATATATAGAAAGCATTTAGAGAGTGCATAGTTTTCATTTCTTTTAACCAATAATGGGTAAACTCTTCCATCTCCCATTAGATCAGTAGATTTAAAACACTTACCAGCATAACTGTTTTGTTAAGTGAACTCTTACACAGAACTATAAACGAATTAGTTTAAATCAAAGCACAGTTTGAAATTTTTACCAAAATGGTTCTTTCATAGATTGTAGTGGGGAAATGGCTAAGTTGTTTGTCACTGGGCAAGATACTCTTCATCCATATTGGGAGACTTATGAGTCCTCTTCTCAATAAAATTCTTCTGAAGAAGAAATGTCACAGGCTCATTTGTTAGCTGAATTCCAGTACCTGCCAACCATTGCAGGCGAGAACTGAATCTTAATGTTGCACTCAAATTATTCTTAGTATTGAAAGGAAGACTCCTCTTCCTTTGAAGGAAAATAGAAAACAGCTATTTACTGGCACATGTATATTATTTATTGCAAGTCTGTTATGCCTCCCTGTCACCTTTAAAATCTGAGATTCTATAATTAAAGTTCCTTTAGACTGTCTTTAACGATCTATTGATTCAATCCTTCATCATTTACATCACTGTTCTTTAAGACAGCTCAACTCTTCATATCTCACTTCATATTCTTTAAACTTGGAATAACTCCACTCCAAAAAGAAATTCTCTGCCCTAGAAAACAAAGGCAGCCAAACTGTTTATAACCCAAACTGAATTTGGTGGGGGGGGGGGGAGGGGGGATGGAGAAGGAGATGACACTTAATGAGACAGAGAGATGTGATGTATGTAAAATCTGTTCTAGACACAAACAGTTAATTTGTTAGTCTAGGCAGCCCATTTGTACTATGTCACACTAACAAAATTATAAAAATTGAAGTTGAAATTAATCTATTTCTTCCCAGCTCTGAGTCTGTCTCTTTCTAATCTTGTATAAAAGGTACTTTGTTTCAGAGCTCCTGATATTTGCATTATTAGTATCCTAGAAAACATACTGCTCAAAGCAAATATGTTGCAAACAGTTTTGCAGGGGCAAGCCAAGCCAATCACTAAAGATGAGATTAATGAAAGGTGCAAAGAGACGTCATATATTGAGTACTTCCTGTCAGGCCCTAGTTTAGGCTTGTTATCTCACATAGCGCGCGCACACACACACACACACACACACGCACACACACACACACCACCCCCCTCCCCAAGCGCTCCATTTTAAAAATAAACTGGTCTCAGTGAATTTTTAAGCAATATCCCCTAGGTCACACAGATATTAAAGGGTTCATCTGGAAAACAAGTTATAAGTTCTGTATGTCTGAGGCAGTCCCACACCCACCCCTGACAATCAATGCTGAAAACCATAGCATTCTCATGAGATAGAAAAGCAAGCAGATATATTTTCAGAACAGAAGTCCCTGCAGCAAGCAGCAAATTCCTGTCAGCAGGCAGAAAAGAGTTTTAAGCAGCTCCCTGTCCCCCTGCCCTAACAACCACATGCCTCTTTCAGACAGCCTGGAGAAAAACCACTCCCCACAATACTATAAGAAAAACTGAGACTCCATGAATGGCTCTGCTTTGCCCTTCATTATGGACCTAATGAATACGTCCCAGAGACCAAGAGGGTAACTACCATTCACTTAATGTGTCTTCCATCTTGATAATCTCATGTAATCAAATTTTATATGTATGATATTAATAAAATGGTAAGTATCACAAAGGGGATAAAGTGAGGCAATGTTCTTTTTAATTCAAAATTCTTGCTACACATCTGTGCTTTACAATTATTTGTCTGAAACAAATTGACTCATCGGTTAATTTCCTGCACTAAAGTAGTACATAAATTAAATTAGAATCTCAATCATTAAGGAATAATGACATCAGTGTTATAGATTTAGCCATTGTATTTACTCAAAACTGATCTTTTCTTCGGGAAATCGCAGTAGATAAAACTATGAGTAAGACATAGATAATAGCAATTAATGCATAAGGCCAGAGACCAAATCACTTTTAGTCTCATTATGAACATTTCCTGGTTACCGGTTTGATTTTGACCTTGTTAATATAGATGTCAGAGGGCATGAGAGTACAGTAAGTCTATTTAAAACACGGCTCTTCATGCCCGAATTGCCCTTCACTGTGAAATAAATGAAAAGTAATAAATAGCATATTCTGACAACTCCTACTGGTGCTTTTCACAAGGGAAGCTTGTAGAGTTTTCTTTCGCACTGCTTTTGTTTTAATCGAAGCTGTTATGGTCTGAATGTTTGTGCCCCCACTAAAATTCATGTTGAATTTCTAACTCCCAATATGATGGGTCTTTGGAAGGTGCTTAGGTCATGATGGGAGAGACCTCATGAATCGGATTCATGTCCTTCAAAAAGAAACCCCAGAGAGCTCCCCAGCACCTTCCACCATGGGACGATACAAAGAGAGGCCTGCCGCCTGCAGAGGGCCTTCATGTGACCACACTGGCACCCTAACCTCAGACTTCAAGCTTCTAGATCTACGAGAAATAAATCTGTTATTTTTAAACTACCCAATCTATGATATTTTGTTGTAGCAGCCTGAAAGGCCTAAGACAAAGTCACTGATTTAAAATATCGTAATTTGAGCTAAAAGGGAAGGGGCAGTATAAGGTTATATTTCCAGTGGTAGCACATGCTCACAAATGGAGAAAAAAGCCTTTAACTTAAGGGGACAATATGAAGACATTTCAGGAAGAAAAAATGGCAGTGTTACAAAGAATAAAAATAAGGGATTGTATTAGATGATGTGTCTTAAACAAAGAAATCCTAGAGTAAAGTGTTAATGAGGGTCCAGAACAGGGAGAGGATTCAGGCAGCCCAGAGCCCTCACACCCTTCACCAGCGCTGAACAAGAGCTCAGTAGGACAACACAGGAAATGTGAGGGCAGGATTGCACAGGAAAATAAGAACATAATTTTCTTCCCTAATGAACTTGATGAACTGACTCTCAATAATCTCAAATAAAATCATTAATCGCGATCATTCACGTGTGTGGCTCCTTGCAACTGAAAACACACACACTCACACATACACTCTCACTATGAAATGAGTATAATTATCATCCCCATTTCACAGATAAGGAGCCCAATAATTGATGGTTAATTCATTTGCCCACGGTAACCCAGTCGGTAAGAACTAGAATTACTGATTTAAGCCCTGGTCCTGACATTAAATACCTTGTGTTTTCCTTTACAGAACATTATTCTTAATTAGCACTTATTTGTGTAGTGAGATCAACAAAAAAGTACTTGCTTTTTCTGCCTCTTCCCTACTAAGGAATGAGGATTCTTTCACTGGACCAGATCCAAGATGTTCCTTTATAATCCCAGAAATGGGGGAAAAAAGGAAAACTTTAAAACTCTAAGGCTAAGGCAATCTAAATAATAAAAAGCTAAGGTAGGGGGACTAGGGAGGGAAACAGCAGCTCTGTGGGCTCAGGGTGGGAGGAAATGTAAAGACAACAGGGAATGCTTTCCCCTAGATGCTAGCAGGGAGGGCTACAAGAAAGTTTGGAATGAGAATCATTTTTAGGAATTTTAATAAGTAAACACTGTGCATTAGTATACTAATGAGTGTTTAATTGTTGCTGCCATAGTTTTGGATACACACACACACACACACACACACACACCTATATATATGTATGTATGTATGTATATATAGGTGTGTGTGTATATATACATATGTATACATACATACGTGCGTGTGTGTGTGTGTATTTCATTTTTCCATATTGGACTGCAATCTGTCTCCTCACTAACATGGGTTATAGGTTTACATAGGTTTCATCTGTGTAATGATGTTATATCCTAGTAGTGATGGCAAATTCTTCAGCCTTTTCTTCACTAACTCTCTAACCTTAGTCAAAATGGATTATTTTGTTCCTTGAAAGCACTTCAGACTTTTCTAGCTTTATATCTTTGCTCTAGTACCTCTTCAGGAATGGCTTTCTGTGCTTTACCACATGGGCATCATGCATCTTAATTTATAGATCTTCTCTTTGAACAAGAAACTACATTCATTCATGTGTTCATTTTATAGGGATTCACTGCACTGAGGGAGTTACATAAAGCAAGACATAGGGAGACTTAAAGAGAGTTTAGTACCTATTTAGAAAGAGACTATATGGAATTGTAGAGTAGGGAAAAGCCAAATGTATTTTCAAATAACCTACATAAATTAGAAATTTTAAGATCCTTTGGCTATGCGAATGTTTTTAGGTATTTTGATCACTTCTACTGAATATAAGGCAGCTGGAAAGATGATACAAGGGCTCATTAGCTGATTGTCAAAGCAAAATTATTTCTAGTTCCAGCCATTTGGAAATCAAGCAGGAGAAATGGGAAGATTGCCCAGCAGGCTGCGAGGAGATGTTTCTACCTAGAGATCATGAAATGGATTTGAATAATATAAATGTAATGTAGTTTTCATTTCTGAGTCACCTCTTTACCATGCACATTGAAAGAATGGTCTTATCCAGCCTTTAGTAAGATGGAGTCTTAATAATAGGCAATTGAATGATGTTTCCTAAGTATACTTCCCAACTTTACACCAGGCCAAGAACTGTTTAACTCAAGGTAGCAGGTTGAAAGGTGATTCTGACACAGAAAAGGGTGAACAGCGTAGTCACTAAATGGTGACAACAGGAAAATGCTCTCTGGTTCCCCCAGTGAGTTCAGTAAATCCTTGCTCAGTGTCATGCCATCCTCTTGCCTTTATTTTCTACTGGTCTAGTTTGTAAGACTCCATACATTTCTAAGCTACAAATAAAGGCAACAGTCTCCTTTCTATGATGCTTTGAATAAAGAGTCCCTTCTTTGATCCCAGAAGCAAGGCAAACTTCCTTTTGGATAATGACTAAGGTCCACATAAGATGATAAGCACTGGAGTACCTTAAAAATAAAACAATATACAAGGAATCTGGGTACAGAATCTAGAAATTTTTAAATAATAAATAAGCACTCTGGTGAAGAAAAACCAAAGCTCTATAAATAAAACTTGTTCCAAGAAAGGAATATAAAACTTGAACAAATTTGAAATTAAGACTGTTTTTGACATGGTTAGCTGTCTGCTCTTCAATTAAAATATGGTTGCTATTTTATTGGTAGATTAGGAGTTTAAAGTGGTTGTTTAGTTTAGAAAAGAGGCAGATACAGTACAGATGTTATTGTTCTTTGTCTGCTGTCAACTGCTTGAATATTAAACTGATTAATTAGTATCTAATATCTGTCCTCCGTCTCCTTTAGTTTCTGAGCTCTTAAGAGGAGAAAAACAGACAGTGAAGTTCACTGTCTCCTCTTTTCTCTGCCCACTCTATAGTAGATCAAAAGCCAGTCAGTCCGAGGCAGAAAAGGCAAGTGAAAAGCAAAGAAAATCCATCGACCGAATTTTTACCTCTGACGATTTGAGCAAGAATTATAGTTTCCATCAGAAAATGTCTCGTAACTAGGAATCTAGATATTTGAAAAGGAGGAATAAAATATGACCACATAAAAATGCCCTCATTTAAATCTGTTATAAGTAATTTGGAACTCTTCGTGATGTAATTTTCATGCTGTTATATGCATGAGAAGAAACCAAAAGAAAGAAATATTTTTAAAAAATCAACAGTGCTATTTTTGCATGGTAGGATAATGTGATACATCTACATATTTACAATGAACATGTATAATTTTAAAATGAGAGGGGAGCAGTAAGTCTTTTTTTTTAAAGAGCGTATTATACTTCCATAAAAGACTGACACAGATTTTGTCTTTTGTGCAACAGCTCCAACAAAGTAGAACTAAAATTTTACTTGATTTCAAAAACTGTATGCTCTTTTTGAATTTAATAACTAGCGTTTATGACAGAATCTACTTAAAGGAGAAAAAACAGCTCAATTTTGCCTTTGAAAAACAAAGTAGGATTTCTCCACAGACAAAATGAGCGTAATAAAAGCCAAATGTTTTAACAGATGAGTGTTCATGATTAAAAAACACAACACAAGAACCCAAAGTCATCTTTAAAGTTAGTTTCAGAATCATATGGTATAAGTAACAAACAGTGAAGAGGTTTTACTCAGGTAAAATCTAACAATACACAATCGATGTTTTCCAGCAAAAATAAACTTTACCTAGGATCACAGATGCAATACATTTAATTATTTTATTGATACTCAATTATGCAACGATCAACACAGATCCTTGCAATGATAAGATAAACACCCAATAAAATTATGCCACATTAGCTTAAGTTTCAGAGGGTCTTCAAAGCTTTAAATCAAGGCTAATGTACTTTGAAGCTGAAATGATTCCAATTAGCCTTGGAACCCACAGGTCTTCAAATTCATCAAAAAAAAAAAAAAAAAAAAAAAACCAAAAAACAAAAAAACACCACAACCTCAATAAATTTCCAGAAATAGTTCCTTTGCTAATTGCCAACCTGTTTCAAATTTTCTGACTTGGAGACACAGAGTCCGAAGAACAATTATGCTGGCCTTAGTTATGTCAACTGGATTCAAATCAATGGTATTGAAAGCTCTAAGCAGTTATTTCAAGTTTTTACCAGACTTATAGCACAATAAAAATCCCCTCTGGTTAGTATAGATATAATTTGAAAAATGAAATGTTCATGTAACACAAGTCCAAGACAAGAATCCTCACAAAGACATCTCTTTCTAGGTTGCTAATTCCAGGGGTACAAAGCTGCATTTACATAAGATCTGATTAGGAAAAAAAAAAAAAACTGAGAAGTCATAACCCCAGAAGTTTCTTCTGCTGCTCATTGAGCACAATTTCAGCGAAAGCTGTGGAAACACAGAATTCCAGAAGCTACACATGTGGGAGGAGCAGAGAAAGAAGTTGAGACACAACAGTAGCAATAATAACTGAGACATTTTTAATATTAGGCACATTATATGTATTATCTAATTTAAACTTCCCAACAGCTTTACTAAGTAAATACCATTACTGTATTTACTGTTCCTATTTTATGGATGAAGAAACAGGCAGAAGATGAGTGATGAGATCAGGGCACATAGTAACTAGCAGAGCACAATTTAAACCCAAATCTGTATAATGCGAAAGCTGACACTCTAAATTTATTAACTATCCCATCTTTCAAGATACTCTACACAGTGCCACTATTTTTCTGTAAGGAAGGACTCTAGAGATCTTGATGCTCCTAAGTCAGCTCTGAGTAAGGTCTGTGTATAGAGTTATTCACACTTCCATGAAACTTGAATCTCCCTCTCTCAGATCGCTGGTCCTCTGCCCCAGTTTCTAAAAGAATGGAGAAAGAAATTATGGTGCAATTTCCATTTAATTTATGCTATCAGGGGTAAGGAGATGGCTAAACAACTTTGCCTGTTACTTCAGGTAGCTCCTAAATCTGCTGGAACCATTCTAAAATACTTAACTCAGTCAGGAATCTTGCACAATCTACCTTTGTTTTATAGACGAAAGAGAGAGTAAGTGATTCACTCGATGGCACACAGGAAGTTTATTTTATCACTAAGACTAGCACTCAGGTCTCCTACCTTCCAGGCCATTGTCTCTCTATTATCTCTTTTACTGCCTTCCATTCCAAACTTTAGTAGTTGTGAATGGGTGCTTCTCTTGGCTGTATTGTCCATTCTTTGATTTATACAATGTTTATAGACAATGAGCCAAAAATTTTTAAATAAAGGTACTTCATATAACAATATATATTTACAGCTTCTCTTGAAGGGGAAGAGGAAAAGGGGACGATCTGGCAGATCTAATCAAGCATTTCTGTGCAGCAACAATTTGCAGGACAATGGGTATGAGTCTGTAATTCACAGTAGCTGCTGTCACTCAGAAACTGCACTTGAAGGGTTTGATCTTCCTCACTGGTCCCATGGATAGAATTCTTATTGGATGTCGGTCTATGAATATTGTGGTCATTCACACCCTCCATCAAACATTTCCAGTTTGCTTCTCAGGGATAATGTAGCACTGTACTTCCCTATATCCTTGAGGTTATATGTGGCTGTAATTCACCTCAGCCAAGGAAGTGTGAGCATAAATAACATGTGGCACTCCTGGGAAGAAGTTTTAAGTGCCAGGGTATCACTCACCTCTTTCCCCCTCTCCCCCCTTTGCTACAGTGAAGAACTGCTTGCTCCAAGAGCCTGGATCCAAAGTAAGGATGATGCACAGCAGAGCTCACAGTGGGCCTTGGCGAGTATTTAACATGAGAAATAAACCTGTGTGTTAAGTTTTTGAGGTGTGGGAACTATTTATTACCAATTATAATCCAACTTATGTCAGTTATTACCACCACGTTAAGAGTGGCAAATAATGCCACCTTTACAAAGCTAGCCACCTGCCGCCTATGAAATTTTCTATCTCACCTTCACGATTCAGGTCAAATGACTTTTACCTTGAAAGAAAAAGAGGAAGGAGAAGGAGGAGGAGAGGAGGGGAGGCAGTGGAGAGGAAGAAAAAGAGGGGAAGAAGGAAAAGAGGAAGAGAAGAAATTGGGAAATAAAGGGGGAGCGAGACAAAAAGCAGTGGCTCTTGGTGACAGTACAGTCTGCTTACCGTCAAATTCTTCCAGATGTTAGTAGAATCATCCTGGAAATTATAGTATAACACACCTTGAGCTTACCCATTCCAGTGTAAGTTGTCATCATGCAAATATTAGAATATTAGACTAGGAGAGACCATTAAGTCCACTATCTTATTTTACACAGGTAGACAGCAAGGCCAGGTTTTCAGTGCTCTCAAGTAGAACTTTCTACAATGATGGAAATGTTATTCTGCACTGTTAAATATGGATGGCATTAGTTACATGTGACTAATGAGCACTTGTGACTAATGCAACAGAGAAGATGAATTTTAAATTTTATTTCATCTTAATCGATACAAATTTAAATATTCATATGTGACCAGTGGCTACTACTTTGGACAATACAAGTTTAGTGGTTTTTCAAAGGGATAAATGTAGTTAGGATCAAGGTCAGGATTCAAAAGCAATTCCCCTAAATCTCAATTTAGAGTATTTTCCAAGCTCCTTAAAAATATGGATCAAATTGGCTCTTGTCCTAATACACGTACGAAGAGTCCCCTCTGTCTTATCTGGTACTACTGCTTTCTACATGAACTGTCCTAGAGCTCTGCACTAGCAACCCAAAGCAGCTTTCTATTCAAAATTGTCGTTAAGGTATGTGGCTTTAAATGTCCATTCCTGACTATATGGGACACGATCTCTAAACAAAGATTTTCCTTATCCTACTGTAGGCCTCAAGCATAAAGATGGTAACTGGCTTTGTACAAAATAGCATTTCAGGAATTCTCTAAAATGCCTATAGACCCTTCCTTTGTATCAACACAGTTTCTAAATATTCTTTTCTTCCTCTCACTGTAACCAGCAAACCTTGATAAAATGAGAAATAAGGTACACAATATAAAAAATATTCTATAAGAAAGCTAATAAATAGAACTCATTTATACCAGTGTTTTTCAAAGTAATGGTTGATTTGTTCTTGTGATCTGCCATTGATCAAAGAAGAGATAGAAAGTGATCCTATTCATTATTGAGCACTTACTATGTGCACAAGATCTCTGCATATATTTAGCTGCAGTGCCCCAAGAGGTAGATTCTGTTTATGTCTCCCTTTCATAGACTTTCAAGATAATACATCCAATAAGTGATAAAGTTGCATTCAAAAATCAGCAGGGAGTCTATGCTATAATTTCCTTGGTAAAAGACAATATAAAAATTATAAAGGACTAGAAACCAGAAAAATGAATTTCTGTTCTGGGTCTGTCATGAATTCACTTCATAAAATTAAACAAGAAACGCAACTCTTCCAATCTCATTCTTTCATAATATTTTTTTTTAAATTGTTCTAGATGTTCTGTAAGGCAGCCGGAATACTACAAAGACTATAGATTTCCAATTTCGGTCCAAGCTAAGGTCTTCTTTAGACCTTAGGCATGTTTCTTAATGTGCATCTCTTGACCTGTAATGCTATCTGTAAAATGGTATTAATATTGTCTTTTTATAGCTTTGTTGTAAGGATTAAATGAAATAAACTACTTAAGTAATTTGCATGGTACCTACCACTATAAGGGCTTAGAATATAGTTTTCCTTCTCCCTATCACAAATAATGTCCCAATATTCTAAGTTGAAATGCCCACATAAACCACTCCTTACCTTTCAGCAAATGCTAACTGCAAACACTACTTATGATTAGGTTAGGATCAGGCATGGTGTACAATGACTAGTCATTATCCGGACTTTAGATATAACAACAGTTATACCATATTGATGCATAAATCTTAAGGTATAGCCATATCTAAGAAGGGAATAAAACTACGTGCTGAATGGCAATGAGTGTAACATCAAGCAGAATAGCAATGAAACGATCAATTTTAAGTACATCATCATATAGAAATGGATACTTTAAATTACATATTATTTCCAAACATTAAAAGATTTGGGGACCAAGGTATGCTTAAGAATGGAGAGAAATAAATACGTATATAAGAACTCAGCTGGTGGTGCATTTCGACCCAAAAAGAAAGTATTTCTAAAAATGACATTGAGACAACTAGGTAACCATTTATGAAATATATCTAGATATGCATCCATATGTAGTTATAAAATTAAATTCCAAGAAAACATTGGCAAAAGTACTTCTAGTTTTGAAAAAGGAGATTTCTAGGAAGGAATACAACCTAAAAT
Organism: Rousettus aegyptiacus; assembly: GCF_014176215.1. NCBI lineage: Eukaryota > Metazoa > Chordata > Mammalia > Chiroptera > Pteropodidae > Rousettus > Rousettus aegyptiacus. Next base: position 38,741,103 of record NW_023416311.1, on the reverse strand, counting down.
GTAGTAAGCAAGAAACAAAGTTTACTACATAAAACTTTTCTTAAAAATGCCAATCTGATCAAAATTTGAGAAGACTTTTTATAGACATTAGCAAGTTGATTCTAAAATGTATATAGGAATGCAAAAGTCCTGGAGTAACCAAAATAATTTTTAAAAAGAACAAAGTCAAAGACCTTACCCTACCCAATTCCTGGAGTTGGTACAAGCTACGGAAATCAAGACAAGTTGGTACGGGTAAAAGATAAACATTTAGATAATCAGAACACAATGTAGTCTGGAAATAGAACTTCACATACATGGTCAGTGGATTTTTAAAAAAGGGACAAGGCATATCAATGGGAAAGGGAAAATCTTTTAACAAATGATGCTGAATCAACTCAATATCTGAATGGGAAGAAAAAGAAAAGAGAACACTGACCCTTGTCTCATACCGTATACTAAATATTAACCTGAAATGGAACATAAAATTATATGTTAGCATAAAATTATATATGTCACTCCCAGCTTGTACAGATGGGTACCAATTATATTCCATGGGTTCTCCATATCTGAGGCATCAGAGAACCCCCAAATCAGGAAGTAAAAAATATCAGCAGAGAAACTGTACAGAAGATGAAATAAGAAATTTCAAAGTGGTACCTGAGAGGCATCTGATACTTCATTTGATCCTCACAGCAAACCTATGAGTTATATATATAGTCTTATTAGCCCTATTGTACAAGTGTGTCAAGGAGATACACTTAATCTAGGCTCCATGACTGCTAACTAGTAGAGACAAGATTTGAAGGCAGGTCAGTTTGGCCTCTTAATCACCACACTACACCATCTTTCCAGCACGATCACATTCCAGACAGATAAAGGCAGTGAATTTAACTTGGTTTATACAAGAGCTTTCCTCGACAGAAGAAACATTTGCTATCCTTTCTCCAAGCCAGAAGAAATGACTAATCCCACTGTATATTTAGTGGGTTATTTGATTACCACGAGCAGAGTCTCTGAACTCTGCACCACAAAAATCCTCTTACCACTAACCCAACCTTCTGCAAAAGCTGTACTAATTCTGAGAAAACTCATGCATTTCCTCTTACTTTTTGTTCTGCCTGTGTTTCACCTGAGGAACATTTAAAAAAGAGCATTTAAACTAGAACCTGCAGCATTAATAGCTGCTAGTGAGTCTGGTAGATCCAATAGCAAGAGCGAAATGAAGAAAAAAATTGTTCAATTACAATTCTATGTCTCAAAAGTATCGGATACAAGTACCTTTGTTACTTTTGGTAAGAGTTCTATTAAGTACTTGATTATTACTGATGAATAGATGCCACCCAGTGGGTGTTGTTCTCATTTCTGTCACAGATTCAGCAGGAGACAATACAGTCTTATTGCTTCTGCCATCACCGAATAATAAAGCAATACAATCAGATGCTCAGGGTGTTCTGAAGCAGCCACATGGTTGGTCAAAATTCTCCTATAAGTAGCATCCAAAAAGGTTTAAGAATTCTCTGCTTTGAATAAAAGTTCTCTAAAATATTTGGCAAACAAAATGGCACAAGTAGGCAAGGGAAGGGTCATGGCAGCTTTTATATATTTCCTTTTCCTGAATTGGGTGGTTTGTCTTTTGAGAACCCACTGAATGAGTGAAAGCACACAGTATATAGGGCAGCTTTGTCTGCAGAGATAATGCAAGTGACCTACCTGATGGAGTCAGCAGTCTATGAACCACTCTGTGCATTCGAAGTTTGTCCTTGCTCTGGCCTATCACTGGATCCAGTCCTTTTTGTTTGTCCTGTCTCTGATGCATATGGAGATTCATGCCAGCTTTACTTATTGTGGTCAAAGGTCATATTGCAATCTCTAGAATTTCTGATGCCACACAGGAGCATCTATGGCCTAATATAGTCCAGAAACCTATAGAAATGAACAGAGATATACCACTGTAATCTAGTTGCCACTGACCTTGTCTCCCTTAAGAAATTATGTACTTAAATATTAAAGTTCAACATGAAATTAAAGATAATCTAGCCCAGCATTTCCCAAATGGCCTTTCTTCATGATTTTTGTCATATCTGCATCCCATTGGTAGTATTACTTACTAAACATTTTATATTTTTTTACTTAGCACTAACATCCAAAAATTTATATGCTTTATACAGTAATCATATTATAATATAGGTTGAAATAAAATCATAATAAATAATATGTTGCATTACCATCTAAATCATTTTAATTACTATCACTTTATACATATTTCACCTTTGTAAGTACAATACATGCAAACACCCCTTCTTAGATGGAAAAACTGATGAAATAAGTAGATTTCTCAGTGTCACTAATGTAGTTCATGGCATGACTAGGACTCATACTCAATTCCCTCGACTTACAGTGTAGGCTGTTTCCTTTTTATTATTCTGACTCAACAACATGATGAATAGGGCAATTTTAAAAACTTGTTGGCTCCATGTGATGATTAAGAGTCTAAACAGGTGTCTAAGCAAAAAGCAACCCCACTGCCTGCCCACCAGTCCCCCCAAAATTGTCTTCCTCCATGCTTAATGATTTTAGCAGACATGCTTTTCCTGTCCCGAAGTTTTTATCCTCTATCTTCACCCTCATAAGATAGATACACTCTATCTTTGTGAATCACAGTGACCTCTTTGAAAGTTGGAGCAAAGGCCAAGATGTTGTACTTTGCAAATAATCATCTCTGTATCTAGCATTTATGAAGTGGTTTGTAATTTTTTTTCAAAGCACTTTCCCAAGCTTTCTCATTTTTAATCCTCAAAATATCCTTGTATGGTTTATATTAAAGCACCCCATGATGTTTTTTTCAGGATTACATGCTGTGATCAAAAAAGGAATCTGCTACCTCTTTACAAATAAGGAGGAAGTGAGAAAAGATAAAAATTTACTAAAGAATCATAAAAAATATTATAATAAACATTAATATATCCGCCTCTGACCACACATTTGTATTGCTAACATGAGTGATGTAAGTGTATTCGTGCCATGCTAAGAAATGAACTCTGCTTCAATAAAATGTTCCATTTTATCCATTATCTTAAATGATGGGCTCCTGAAAGCTGTCAGGGAAGTCAGTTCAACATTCTAGCCCTGACTGAACAGAATAAAAAGTGGCATCCTCTTGATTAGAATTAATTTGTTTGCCATGGAAGAACATGCAATATCCATCTCCCTAATAGTACTAAAGTCCTTGAATAAGGCAGTCGAAAAGGAAATAAACAAGGCTTCCAGGAGGGGACAAGACTTTTTCAGCTAGAGTTGGAAGAGCTCTGGAGAAAACCAGCACCTAAGCACTTCCCAGACAGACAGACAATGCAGGTGGCCAAAGGCACATTCTTAAGTAATTTGATCATTATGGATGCTATCAGCCCAGAATACGGCATCCAATATGTGAGTGTGTGCAGTCCATACAGTCTCCCCAGCCCCACTGACTGGATTCTTTGAGTAAATCTACCTAAAAAAAGACATTTGAAAGTTCACCCACTTTTAATGGTCACTGGTAAATTTCAACAGCAGTGTACCATTTGGAAGCTTATGACCTTAAGAGTTAATGGACCTCTCTAACTGTCACCTTAATCACATGAAATAACTTATTCACCTTAACCTGACCTATCACTTGTCTGTTAATCTGTTCCACCACAGATTACTGTTTATGAGAAAAAAATTCTTAATGGTTCTTGAATGGTTACATAAGACTATATAGCAAATTCTGTGCCTTCGTATGCGAGTTCACAATGTGCAAACATGAGCTCTGGTCTCCTGCCACCTCTCCTTCGCTCCACTGTTGCTTCCTTTCTCAAAAGCTGCATCACTGTGCCTACCCATTTCCAGATTATTGTAAGTAAAATATGGAAACAAAACCTGCTGGAAAAATGTCACTTTCCAAACCACAAACTAATAAAAGAAATATTTGAACACATATGACAAAAAGGTGTGTTGATATTATTAATATACAAAGAGGTCTTAAAATCTATAAGAATAGAGCAAAGACTTGGGCAGATGACAGAAATACAGTAAACCAAACAAAATGTGTAAATTGCTGATATGCATGTGAAAAACATTTAATATTTCAAATAATCTAATCTATGAATTTACAAATGAAATGACATTTCCTGTCTAGTAATTGGCAAATATTTTTAAAATAGGAGTTCTCAGTGTTGGCTATAGTATGAGAAAATAGAATGAAAATTGGTATGACTTTTATGGAAAGCAACTTGGCAATGTATATAAGAATCATTATAATGAACGACTCAGTTGTTATAATACTTCCACTCTTAAAATTATCCCAAGGAAGCAGCAGAGATTACACAAAGATTTCTATAAAAGGTTGTTTATATGACACCATTTTTATTATTCTGTAAATTTGTAAACAACCTAAAAGTCTTTAATTGATGAACTGATTAAATAAATCACGTCATATCAATACAGAATGCATTAAAATAGTAGAGCAGAAGTGCATTTATTAACATGTAAAAATGGAAAGGAAATCAACATATTGTAATATATATTTCTAATATATAGGAAATAATTTAAGCTGTAAGAGTTTTCACTTTGTACCTTTCATACAAATTCCAAATTTCTATAAATATTTATAGTTTTCATAATGAGATTCAACATATATATAGCATATTACTACTCAAGCAGCATCAATGCCCCAGATACACATCCATTATTCAATCAATTTTAGACTACCCTTGCTATTTTAAAAATATTATTTCATGGAAAAGCTAAATAAAATGAATACACTCCCATATTGAATTATCAGAATTATATCCATTCCAGTTATATGAAGTATCCACCTGAAGCTGATGATGAGTACTAAGTACATAGAAGGTCAGCCCACAGTTGTTAACCTGACACTCCAAAGCTGACTGCCCAAAGCTAATTGTCCTCTAAAGAGTGTTGTGTATGTTTTCAACAGTGGCAGAGTATGAGAATAATCTCTATTGAGGGTTCTACATTTACAGGATTCTTTTATCCTCAAAAACCAGTCTACAAGTCAATAGATGCAGTGAGTTATTCTACACAAAGAATTCATTGCCTGAGTACCAGACCCCACTCCAGTCTTAAACTTTTCTGTTAGGGTCTTACATAATCCTAAGGCAATGATTCAGCCGTCATGGCCCTAATGGATGAGCACTGTGAGACCCTGTGCTCAATTGCCTTGTGTCATTTCTCCATTAAAACCATGCTCTGGGTAGTTTTCTAAAGGGCCCTAGAGAACTGAGCAATTCATTGAATTTGCTCTGTTGCATTAAAACAGCATTCCATTGGGTACCACTTATATTTCATTCCAGAGATCAATAGAGCACTCCATTTAATGCAGAAGAAATTCACAGTCATCCTACTTTAAGCATGAGACTTTGAGTCAGTGCTCAGTTTAAATTTTACTCCCAAGAATTTGAAGATTTCTCAAGGATCACCTAGCTTTTAGGCATTGATCAAAATTGTGCCACAGACAGAAAGGGAAAAAAGGACAGCTATATATCCTTCTGTCCTTTCTGGAAAGGCTAAGAGCATTTCAGAACATGAAATACAAATAAATACTTAAATTACTTTTCTCTTGCCCTTCAAAGTGATTAGACTTAAAAAATTCCATATATAATAACTTAATAAAGAGTTGGAGTCATAAGTTAAAGCTTAATAAATGCCTTTAATATAAATTAGTAGGGTTTTTTTTGAGCTTGAAGCTGATTAGCCAACTGCATCATTTGCTTGAAACCAATGGTGTCATTTTATTTACCTCAAATGGAATGTGAGACACTGATTTAATAACCATAGGTGTAAACGGTTTGCCAAATATACGTGCTGAAAACCCAGTGTCTATTTAAAATAACACACTTGATTATTCATACTCGCTAAACATGTCTCATCGTTCCCATTTAATATTAACCTGGTTTAGAAAATAACACCAATGTGAAGTAAAACTCAGACCAGTAACCAATAAAACATCTTAGGGAATCAGTTAGTTCTCAAACAGTATATTCTTTCATTTCAGTTAGTTCTGATCTGGGCTTTGACATTGAGATGGGATGCTTTTAAATGGTGGAGATTCAAGGCATACATACTTAAGCAATAACAAAGCCCCAGATACATGAACATTAGGCTATCAATTTTACACTTTGTCTTCAGGCAAGTGGCCCTCAATTTCCCATCTTTATTTCAGGGGAAATGGTCAAACCCAATTTCACAGGTAAAACAAAGTCAGTTTTCACCACAATGTAGCTATTTATAAATGGATGCCCAGCATTGAAAGAGAAAGTACTTTATTCTTACACAAAAGGTCAAAGTCATCTGGTCTCAATATTCATGTTCTGTTAACATTAAAACATTTTCTCTCTTTGAAAACTAAAATGTTAAACACAAGTTAGGAAAATTGCCAATCTTGTCCTAGTTAACTGAGTTGGAATTTATTCCTAATATTTGTTCTCTTTTAATTTAATAGCAGTCTAACAATTCCAACTTCCTTTTAGCATTTTGCATCAAAGTATAATAAAAAGATATGGTAAAGGGGTTTTTAGCAGGGGATAAAAACTTTATGAGCATAAAGTCTCTAGTTAAATGCTTGTGAATGCTTATTTAGCTGTTTTTCTTCATTAAATATGAATTATAGCTCTTTAAATGCTGATTTGAAAATCAGGAAGGTTTAGTTTTACTCTACTGCTTTATATCCACAGGCAACATAAATCTATTTAAAAGCTGATTTAAGAAAGCAACTTGGGGAAGCAAATTGCAAGTGATTTGATCCCTTGAATTTTGCATGCTACATAATCAGAATCAGGTTGTAATGAGTATCAAAAATGTTTATCTGAATGCAATTGAAAAAATACAATTATTTCTTTAAAAAAATATAGGATGGGTAGTGGTAGAGTTCAGGGTCTACTTGCAAAACGAAGCAATGTGAAATATTTGGAACTCAAATAATGCACCACCAAGGACATATAGTGTAATAAGAAAGTCTAATTAGAGACAATCTACCTGAAGGCAGGTTTTTTTTAAAACATCCACATGTTGGCTTCTTTATTGAAAAATACTGATAGCTAGTAAAATTACAACCCCAAATGCAAAAATAAATTTTAATTAATTATAATTTTAATACTAAAAGTAAACCATATTTTTTTGTTCACAGAGCTTTAAACTAATAGCTCAGAATATGAAAAATTTTATTTTCACATACCATATTTAACAATGTGGTTTCTTTGAGAATAAGTTTAGCCTAACTCTCACCAAGCCACTACTTTCAAATCTTCCACAGGCCAAAGTAAAGAAATAAGGTAAAGGCATCACTTTGAGACCAATGTACAATAACATATTATCCAAAGTGACATCAAGAATTGATAGAACTGAAAGTATTATGTATGACAGTTTAAGTTTTTTTGATTTAAGTGAAGGTACACAAACTGATTTACCTCCCATTTGACTGGAAAAGTCATGCACAATGAAATAACAAGCAATATTTCTCCCTACTCTCTCACTACAAGCTGAAATGAATACACACAAGAAAAAAGAGGGAAGAGAGATATTTTTAATCTCTTCCTCTTTTTTTCACTTTTTTTTTTTTTTTGCAGGATGAGCACAGACAGAGTCTAGTCCTCAAATTCCTTCTTTTGATTTAATAATCATGTGTCTACTTGTTGATCTTATGACCCTGTCAATTTAAAACTATTTAGAACAAGTCCATTCTATAACGGCAATATCAGACAGCTTTGTTTAGCTTAGAAATAAATCTCCTTTGCCAATTTACAATAGCATAGGTAGACAGGCAGACGTCAGAAACATCTTTTGGAAAATGAGCAAAAAATAAAAGAGGCATATTTTCAGAGCCTTCCATTTTTGGCTAGCAAATGGGAGGCTATCATTCACAGTTAAATCAATTCTATTTTGCTTTAATTTTCTTTCTTTCTTTTTTTTTTAACTTCAAAGGGGAAGAAGAAATTATACAGTTGTTCATTTATCAAAGAGCTGAACTTTTTAGGAATGGCCAATTTTTCAGAAGTCAAGTTGAAAAAAAAAACTATGCAAGAAAAACATGCAAACTTATGAACCTACTTTTGTAACTGGAAACTATTGCAATCTTACTGTCAAATTAATGTTTGTATATAAAAGATTCTGCTGAATAGGGAACCATTCAATTGGTGAGATGGTTGCAGAAGCTACTTCAGGAAAAAAATGACGGTTGCAGAAGTTACTTCAGGAAAAATATAAATTTCTCCCTGTTCAATCTAAATCATTCTGTGTTTGAAAAAAAATTCAAGCTGATTTGGATATCAAAATTAGAGGGGTTGTACTGACTAAATTATTAACTTTAAGATAAATAACAGAGAAACCAAGTTTTAGGTAACACAGAAACAGATGTTAAAAAAAAAAAAAAAAGAGCTGTAATTAGGAAGACCAGGTGCTGTAGGTGTAAAAAATAAAAAATAAGGGATTGTAAGCTGGCAAGGTCCTTGCAATCTGTGAGGTCAATCAAGGGTTGCCTTGCCTTAAAAAAAAAAAAAAAAAAAAAAAAAAGGGTTATAAGCCACTACTTAATGAATCACTGAAAATGTAATATAATAATAATTAAGACCACTAAATATTGATGAGATAATTGATTATTCAGGTAAACTAAAAAAAAAAACAGTTATTTGACTGAATAAGCCATTCACGAAATTCGCCCTAAAAGAGGGGTTTTTAAAATGGAGACCCAAAGCTAAAAGAAGTTATTTCGTAGCTTAGCAAAGCTTGTGTCAGTAATATATATGTTTTTTTAATATAAACTAGAGTAATTTGGTTGACTCTATTAACAGCAGTAAGACATTTTTCACAACAAATTTCCCATAGGTAGGGCCAAGAGGTTGTTGAGTAAGAGGGAGACAAAGAGAGGCATAGAAAAATCTCAGGCTTTAGTACATTGCTCTAAATTATGGGGAAAAAAGTTATTTTTCTGTTTAGATAACTCCCCCACCTTCCTTCAAATCAGCATAAAAGTCTTTTTGAACCAGGTCCTATACTATCTAATGAATTTTGTTTCTCAGGATACTCAATTATCTTTCCTATTCTTGTTGAGGCATCTCTACTCATACTACCCTTGACTATAATTCTCTTGTCCAAATCTTTCAGTTTGACTTTTTTGTTAAAAAAAAAAAAAAAAAGCATTTGATCTGTATACCCAGCTTCCACTAGGGCACAGCTCAGAGTTTATTTCAATAATGTATTCATTTATAGACCTAAGATATTTATTTGACTTACTTATATTCCCACTTTATTCCACAAAGAACTTGACATGGTTATGAAAGCTTACTACAACCTGGCATTTCCTCAATTTTAAAAACACTCAGCTAACTGAAATATGATTATTACTATATATGGATTATGTATCTATAGTACATAATACATATGTCCTAATACTTTCTTGGCAGTTAACTGAGGCCAGAAAAGAAGCAAAAGAGTGGAAGTGAGTATAGAATGAGAAAACGCCCATGCACAATCTGATAAAGACAGTGAATCAAATTAATGTCACTTCCTTCTCCTGCCTTCTGCATTCTTTCCAAGTAAAAAATGTTGACAAGAAAGTGTTACGATCACACAGAGAACCAGAACATTTTTAAGGATTGGACCTAAGATAGAAGCAGGAAAGGCTTAGCCAACTCATATTAGGATTGGCATATTTCATGATATCTCTGAGTCATTTTGGTAAGTAAAGAAAGCTCACTAGATGTATTATGCTCATTTCTCTTTGTATCTCCCTGGTCACATTAATACATTATAAGAGTAAATCACAAAGAAACAAACATTTTACAGCAAAGAGTTTTATTTCTAGATCTAGATCTACAATTTTTAAAATTGATTTACAGCGCCCTCAATTTAATTCAGCAAGTTTCGTGACTATCTACTATGTACTATTAGTAAGGTTCCTTGTAGAGTGTAATTTCAACAAACTTAGAATTTAATGTAAACAGGACACTTCAAAGAAATAATATTTGCCTGGGCTTTGTGTGGCAGTCACTAAGGCCATTGACTGAACATTCCAGCGACATTTCTTATGATATATAACAGGACCGCAGAGTTAGCTTATCTATACGAAATGTTTGCAGAAGTGATATGAATCTCTTCTAGGCAGAAACTTTTGCCACCATTCTATAATTCACTACATTCTCTTCCCCTTGCCTTGGAGATTTTCGATGTACGCATTGAGGTGGATCCTCCATCTATCAGCTTGTGTCCATGACTAGCCAGGAGAAACAGAAGCTTCAGCTAATCTGTGATGGGCATGTAAGGTGAGTAAGACATAAAGTTTTTTTGTTATCAGCCAAAGAAGAAAAATATCCATGGAAAGATAAACATTTGAAAGGCATTAGAAGGACAAAGAAGTCAGTAAAGCATAGAAATGAAGATTTATCATGATATCAGAAAATTGATATGAAAGGTATGAAGGGAGAGTTTTAAAAACAAGGAAGCTTCAAACATCCTGGAAGGATGAGAAAGAGGGGAGTAAAAAAGAATGAAGACTTAAACAAGAAAGTTGTGCCTAAGAAGTCAACTGTGATCAATGAAAAGGGAGTGTGGCATGCGAGTAAAAGTGTCAGCACGTGGCAAGTCAGCAAAGCAGAGATGGAAAGTCAGAGGACCAGAACATGGAGACTATTTTGCCAATGAGCCTGTGACTAAAGAATGCAGTAAAAATAATTTTAGGGTAAAAGAAAACATTTTATTTGTTATGTTTACAAAATAGAGAAACATATAAGCATGTATCAAAAGGAGGAAAACTGGAGAGAAAAATTGATGGATTAAAGGTGCAAAATAAAGAGAAATGTCTCAGAGAATTGAAAACAGAGTCAAGAAATAGGTCACAGAGTTCACCTCAGGAGACAGGTGGAGAAACAGAGAAGTATGATGGAGATGAAAAACTTTGAGGGACGTAAACTCAGATTACTGTTCAGGAAAAGGCAGGAAGAAATGGGCTTCAATGAGAAAGTTCACAAAAGCCATTTCAGGGAATATGATGGGGAGTTCATCAGTGGTAGGAAGAAGAAAATATAATTGCATAGTCAATCCACTGAGTGCTGGTTCTGTAATTATATCTCATAATGATGATATAATTCATTGCAGTAAATGATCTTTTCCTCAATGCCCTACCCATTCAGCCCCAGTGATTGATCTGGTTTAATATAAACTGAACTATCATCCTGAATTTGCTCATAGCTCAAGTCATTTCTTAGCTAAATTACCACTCTCTAGGAAGGGTTCTGGGACTCTAGATATCTAGTTAACAGTTGACATTTGTAGTGCATTCAGCAAAACGCTGATTTATATGGTATTTTACAATTGTATAAAGGGAGGCTGCCTTAAGGTAATAAGTTATACAGCTAAAAATGGAACTCAGTCTTTATTCTCCAGATCCAGAAGCAGCAATATTTCTCAAAATAAACACAAGAACTGATGGTGACTATAAGCCATTTAAAATATAAAAAGGGAAATAAGCCCTTTTTGGAAAACTTATATAATAATTTATGATGGAAATTTTTCCACACTGAGGATCTGTGTGAGTCAGAATGGCATGAGGTCAGTGTCTGCCTTAGACTTGAGTATGTCTTTTGGGGCACATAGTGCAGACCTAAAATCCTTGGTCTAATTTAAATGAAATTGAAGTGACTTTTGTGATGAAGCCAGGGTGGAATGACACTTGAGAAATGCGAACTTTTCTAACCCTTTTTTAGTTCTTGCTAATGAATTCTAATGAAAATTTGTCCAACAAAGAATACAACACAATACTCAAAAGAAAAAAAAACAAAAACAAAAACACCCTTCCCACCCAACTCTTCTATCTGATGTTTCATTTCAGTTTCAATAGGATTATGAAGAAAAATGAAATCTCTTGGAGCTGACTGCAAAATTGTGTGCCCGACTTGTTTATCCTTTTGTAGCTGCATCAGGCGCTGCTCAAAAGAGGCCAGCAAAACAGCATTTTGGAGTTTATGAGGAAAATTATTCTTTAATTTTCTCAGAATTCAAATAAAAGCTGTGGTTTGAAGCCACTGAAACAGAATTAAATGTGACGTTTAGAAGGGATTAATTTCATAAACTTCTTAAGTTGCTGATGGAACCATCTGGCAATTTGAGAGATAACCATTAAAGTCTATACAACAAATTCTTTCTATAAGAGTATAATGACTGGATGTTAAACAGCAGGAGAATAAAAACTAATGCATATTTTATCATTGAAAACAAATGCTCTGGACTTTAAAATCATGTGAGATTTCTGCTTACTTCCACAGGAAAGCAACTAACATGCGATGTGTGCCAGCAAGAGCCTCAGAGGAACCACTTTACTTAATCGTCATGGAGGCTGCAAAGGAATTTTCACTTGCACTCTTCCGAGGAGAAATTGTGACCCAGAGAAATTCAGTGATATTCAGTGTATCACAAAGTATAAACTTTACACGTCATCTGAACTAAAATCATTCTTACTCAAACACTATATGCCCCCAAATCATGCTGCCTCCTATAGCAATCAATACTATTTAGCGAGTTGATGGTGCTGAGGACCTGGGATTTCACTGTAATTATTTACTGGGTGTTTCTGGCCAATCTGAGAGTCAGTGATTTGATAAATGCTTTTGTGAAAGTTGTCGCATTAGTTTCTCAATTCTGTCCTTACTAAACTTCATTATAGTTACTATTTTATGAAAGAGAGTATGTTCCACTTCAAAGTAATTTGACTCACAGACCTAAGCAATGCTCCTTACACTTGGACGTTCATTGGAATCCCTGAGAAGCCAGGAAAACATACAGATACTTAGGCCAAAATGTAGTTCTTAGAGACTAAGCCCATGTATCTGTATTTTAATAAAGTTCCTAAGTGTTTCTTATGCCTCTTAAAATCTGAGATCTATGAAAATAGGACGGCCTCAATACAGAACAGTGGTCAAGCGGCCCACACAAATGAGAATGCCAGGAACTGAATTCCAGCTCCGACATGTGTATGGAGCATGTAACCTTACACAAGTTATTTAACCTCTTTATAAATCAGTTTTCTCTCCTAAAAAATTGGGATAAGTAACAATACCTACATCATAATATTCCTGTGAGGACAAATGAATTCATATGTTCTGGGAAGACTACCTGGCCTATCCTAAATGCCCCATAAATGACAAGAATCACTCATCCAATTTTTCATTTAAGGAGACACAGCTGGAGGTTTCTGTGATGCTTCCAGAGTCAGGTAGCCCTGTGAGCTCTCTGACCCTCTTTCATAGCAAGTCCCCTTCCCACCAGGACTCGAGACAGAAATAGGGTTTTAATTTAATTACCTTAGCTCTGCACACAGGGACAAATTTTATCTGCTACTATGGATGACATGACCCAAACCCTTATTTTTCTTGTGAAGACCCCTTTACACCTTCATCTCAGGTTTTCTGTAGGTATCTGATCTAATATCTCGGCCAATTTCTTCAACAACTCATTCACGACACAGCTCTAGCAAGCAATGTCAATATTTTCTTTACACAGCTATCATGAGTGATTTAAAATGACAATGTAGCATATTACTCATATTTTAGGCATTTCTCTAAAATAACTTCTCTAAAAATGTACAAATAGTGGTATTTAAAACCATTCATAGGCAATCTTTCCCTGGAAACTAGGGATTGCAAAGGTTAAACAACTTTTGACAAAGGTCACACACCCAGCAAGCAGTCTCACTGAGATACTTGAACCCTGTTAATTCAAAATATGAGAGCCTCCTAGGTGAAATCTAAAACTGGCCCTCCAACACAGAGGGCAAGATGAGACCAAAAAAAGGGGCGGACCACCCGAAAATGGTAGGTAGCCATTTTAATAACCAAGGGAAAATTATTTATGAGGTTTATCTTGGGTGCAGTAAGACAAGTAGATCTCCACTCTCACCTGCCAAAAGCTTAAATATTTATATAGAGACCTTAACTGGGTTCAGTCACATACACCATCCAGGTGGTCTCAACAGCATATTGCTCTCTCAAAGCTGCATCCTTGAAAAGGGCTACAAACATGGAAATGGTAGGCGGAACATGCATTCCAAGGACAGAGGAGGGAGTAAGCAGCCTCAAATTGCCCAGATCTAGCTCGCCAATCCATCAGCGGTCTCGTCCTCTTAGCGACTTCCTCCAACAAACCCAAATGCTATCCTTTGCCCAGTTCAGCACCATTCCCCTCAGCTGTTTAGAGAACTACTCTATAATATTCTACAAGTTTTACCGCTGCTTTATACTGCTCAACTGTACCTCCGTGTCTGACCTAGCTATCACAGTTTTGTAGCTTGGTATTGTTTCAAAATTGGACACCAAACAGATGGTTGATTGTAATAGTCTCTCCAGATTACTTCCTCTCCATCTTTCTAAACCCAGTACCACTCCTCAGTCATTCTAAGGTCAGTCATCCTCAGATTCCTGAAATCTCCAAAATGCACCCTTAGTTCTAAAAACACTTTGTCTCTCCTCTTTCAATATTATCTTCCTGGAACTATCCTCTCACTCCCACATTCACCTTTGATCTGCATTGTTAATCCTACTCTTTAAGAGATTTCTAAGAGCCCTTAACAAAGGAAAGGATCTCTATATTTCTTATAATGTTTAATCATGAATTTGTTTTGAATGAAAATATAAATGAACAATTTATTTTGGTTTTCTGTAAGATTTTCTTAACATAAACCAAGAAATGACCTTGGGCTTTTTTAAACAAATGAGATCTAGGGCATACCAGAGTTACTGACTGGAACACCGAAAATTCTACTCTACTCACAGAATGTGGCTACTAAAGATCACTAGGTTTATTTATTCATAACTGAGTTAATCAATCACACATTCAGCAAACACCCATTGAGTGCCTTCTGTGTGTCAAGCATTATCCCTAATGCTAGGGTACCACCTTGAACAAAAGATATGTACTTTGTCCACATGCAGTAAACATTTTGGCGAGAGAAATTCAAAATGAAAAAGAAAACAAGTAAATAAAATAATTCTTGTTACTTGTAAGAGATATACAGAAAATAAAATATTCTGAGAGTGACTAGGAGAGGCTAATTTAAAATAGGTAGATAGAAAGGCATATATCACAGAAAATGGTGCTTGATCTGAGGCTTGAATTATGAAGAATCACCAAAAAAAAAAATTTTTTTGGAAGAGGATATTTCTGGAAGAGAAAAAAAATCTGAGGTAGAAACAAATTTAAATTCTTGGAGAAAAAGCTAAGAGGCCAGGATAGTTAGATGATAATGAGCAAGGCTTGGAGAGCTACGAGATGAAGTCATAGAAGTCAGAAGGAGGTAGACCCTTTGGGGACTTGTAGGCCAGGATAACAGCCTTAAATTCTATAGAGTTTAAAGTAACAGTGATCGGACTTTAAAAAAAAAATAATGCTAGGTCCATGTGTGTGGGGAATGGACGACACAGAGATGAGAGGGGAAGCATAGAAGAGGCTACCACAGTAGCTAATAAAGAGATGTTAGCATTAAACCTGAACAAACTACATAGTTCACAGTATCAATTAACAAAACAAAATGAAACACTATGGCTTTGCAGTAGTAGATGTTGCTATGGCTCTCACTTGTTTTTCCCATTACTTGAATGTAAGGATACTCTGTATAAGAGCTCTCAAAAAACCCTCATCTTTGTCCACCAATTTTTCTGAATCTTTTTTCAAGGAGAAATGACTGAATTTATTAGATTAACCAGTTTCCACTCATAAATGGCACAATTCCCAATGTTGAAACTAGCCCACCCTTGAACTTGGGATCCTCCTTGTATTTTATCATCTCATTGGACTCAGTACCCCTTGCTGTCTTCATAAAGCAATTATTTCAGGAGAGAGAGAGTTGTCATAGTGTGTTCTCTGCCCTGGGCACTCTATGAGTAGCATCTGGGAAATGAAATAATGAGCGAAGCCCTTGGGGATACTTAGGTTTTAAAGTTGTGCCCATTGAATAATAGGTGTAAACAATGTTTCTTATCAAAGTTCCTTGAAAAAAATTTCTCTTCTTGGCAGCAATGACATTTCTCAACTGCCATCAACTTATCAACATTTTAGCTAAATAGAAATACAAATTTCTAAGTATTATTAATTCCTTCACATAGGGTATACATGTCAGCTTATTAACATTTTGTAATAAATAATGAGGATTAATAATATGGAGGCTAAAGTGATATGTAAAGGTTAGGATTCTCTTTTGCTTACTTACTATGATTTACTACTTACTACTACTTACTAGCCAGGGAGAGGATATGATTAGTAATTTTTTATTCACAGAATTCCAGAAAAGGATATGATATGAAGATTTGGCTATAGTAAGAGTCATGTTTGGAACTTGCAATGCAGTAATGCTGATAGTACAGAGTTCTAAAGAAGATAATAAAGAAATTATGCATAAATTTAATACAAAATTTATACCAAAAAATATTCCAACTGTTTAATTCAAATGAAAGTAAATTAGATGTCTCTGAAAGGAGCTAAATGGCACATCAAAAAGAGACTGAGGCAGAAAAAATTACTTGAATATTAACATAGGAGTTTTAGTTATTCATTTACCTGCTTAAGAGATGCATTTAGACCTGAAGGTAAAAAACATTTTAATAAGATAATTTTCTACAATTGAGAATAAACCACTGCAGAATTCCTGACAGGAAGTAAAGCAGTCTTTAACACAAAAGGAGAAAATTTAAAAGAACGTCAGAATGTCATGAGAATATTGAAAATTTTGTTGTTGTTCTATATTCTTTCATTCATATTTTTATGGTAAAAGGTCTAACAAAATACATGAGTAGAACTGTTTAGGCATCAACTATATAATGTATTATTTACCATAGAATACAAGAATAACTAGATGCAGAGGAATCACAGAAACATATTTACAAATATACTTCTTAAAGGTTTAAAAATATTCCCAAGAAAATAAATTCTTCAAGATAGTGACAGATCAATAGTGTGATATTTTCTGTCTGTAGTCCTTTTCATCTGTTGTAACTTAAACTGTAAATGCAGTGTGTGTGTGTGAGCACGCACGTGCACGCATGCACACCATTCATGCATGTGCACCTGGCTCATACATTTTAAATAAATTAATCTCAATTACAAAGTTGTAAGTCCACCATTTGTTTTCATTTTCACCTTTGAACAATGTAGAAAATAATTTCCTATACTATCTCTAGTGCTAGATCCTTTAGTACATTCATTCCTATCTTTGCCTGTTGGCTGCTATAACAAAATACCACAAACTAGGGCACTTATAAACACTAAAAATGTACTTCTCACAGTTCTGAGAGCTGGAAGTCCAAGGTCAGGGTGCTACTATGGTGAGTTGAGGACTTTCTTCTGGGTTATAGACTTTTCATCATACCCTTACATGGTGGAAGGGGTAGGGAACTCTGCGGTATCGCTTCTATAAGACCATTAATCTCATTCATGAGAGTTCCACCCTCATGACCTAATCGCCTCGCAAAGGACTCATCTATTTTTTTTTTAAGTTTATTGGGGTAACATTGGTTAATACAATTATATAATTTTCAGATGTACAGTATAATTTGACATCTATATATTCTATTGTGATTATCACCAAGTTCAGTTTCCTTCAGCTACCATATATTTGATCCTCTTTACCCACTTCAGCCTCCCTAAATCCCCCCATATTTGACCCACTTTACCCTGTGAACCTCTTCCCTCCTCCCACTAGTCCATTGTCCCTGTCTCTGAGTCTCTGTTTGTTCTGTTCAATTGTTGCTTTTAGGTTTATATCCCACATATAAGTGATACCATGTGATTTTCAACTTTTTTTGTCTGGTTTATTTCGCTTAGTGTGATTATCTCGAGGTCCACCCAGGTTGTCGCAAATGGCAGTATTTGAAACTAAACAAAAGTCTAGTTTCATTCTTTTGAAGGTGGCCTTCCAATTTTCCCAGAATCATTTATTGAAGAGGCTTTCCTTTCTTCACTGTATGTTTTTGGCTTTTTTGTCAAAAATTATTTGCCCACATAAATATAGGTTTACTTCTGGACTCTCAACTCTGTTCCACTGTTCCATGTATCTGTTTTGCTGCCAATACCATGCGTTTTAATTACTGTTGCTTTGTAGTATAATTTGAAGTTGGGCAGAGTGATGCCTCCAGCCTTATTCTTTTTTTTTCAGAATGGCTTTGGCAATCCGTGGTCTTTTGAGATTCCATACGAATTTGATAATTTTTGTTCTATTTCTATAAAAAATGCTGATGGGATTTTGATGGGGATTGCATTAAATCTGTATAATGCTTTAGGTAATGTAGTCATTTTAACTATGTTGATTCTGCAATCCAAGAACATAAAATATCTTTCCATTTCTTTGTATCTTCTTCGATTTATTTTAACAGAGTCTTATAGTTTTCATTATATTGGTCCTTCACATGATTTGTTATATTTGTTCCTAGGTATTTTATTCTTTTTGTTGCAATTGAAAAAGGAATTATTTTTTCCACTTTTTTCTAATGTTTCATTATTAGAATATAGGTACACCATGGATTTTTGAACATCGATTTTGTATCCAGAGACTTTACTGTATTTGCTTATTGTTTCTACTAGTGTTCTTGTAGAATCTTTAGGGTTTTCTATATAGAGAATCATCTCATCCACAAATAGTGACAGTTTGACTTCTTCGTTTCCTATTTAGATGCCTTTTATATCTTTCCCTGTCTGATTGCACTCCAATGTTATTTTGAATAAGAGTGATGATAGTGGATAGCCTTGCCTTGTTCCTGATCTCAAAGGGAAGGTTTTTAGTTTTTCAATATTCAGTATAATATTGGCTGAGGGTTTGTCATAGATGGTTTTTATTATAAGTTACTTTCCTCCTATACTGATTTTGTTAAGTGTTTTGACCATAAATGAATGCTTTATCTTGTCGAATGGCTTTTCTGCATCTATTGATATGATAATATGATTCTTATTTTTTAATTTGTTTATGTAGTGTATCACATTAACCAATTTGCATATGTTGAACCATCCCTGTATCCCTAGGATGAAGCCAGCTTGATTGTGGTGCATAGTCTTTTTAATATATTGCTGTATTTGGTTGGCTAGTATCTTATTTAAGATTTTTGCATCTGTGTTTATGAGAGATATTGGTCTCCCTGTGTGTTAGCTTTACCAGGTTTTGGTATCAGAGTAATATTAGCCTCATAAAATGAGTTGGGAAGTATTGTCTCTCTGATTTTTTGAAAAAGCTTGAGGAGAATGGGTATTAAATCTTCTTTGAATGTTGGGTAGAATTCACTGGTGAAGCTATCTGGTCTTGGACTTTTTTACTTTTTGGTAGGGTTTTGATGATTGATTCAATTTCCACACTGCTGATGAGTCTATTTAGATTTTCCAGTTCTTCTTGATTAAGTCTAGGAAGGTTGTATTTTTCTAAGTACTGGTCCATTCCTTCTAGGTCATTAAATTTGTTATTATATACTTTTTCATAGCAATCTTGCATGATCTTTTGTATTTCTGTGATGTCAGTCATAACTTCCCTTCTTTCATCGCTGATTTTGTTTATTTGTGTCCTCTTTTATCTTTAGTGAGTTTAGACAGGGGTTTGTCAATTTTATTAACCTTCTCAAAGAACCAGTTCCTTGTATTTATTTTTTCTATTTTTTTTGTTTTCAATTTTATTTATTTCATTCATTTTGATGATTTCTTTCTTTCTGCTAATTTTAGGCCCCATTTGTTCTTCCTTTTCTAGTTTTTTAAAATGAAGCATTAGATTATTTGGGCTCATTCTTATTTTTGGAGATAGGCCTGTAATGATGTGAACTTTCCTCTTATGACTGCTTTTGCCACATCCCACAAGTTTTAATATATTGTACTATAATTATCATTTGTTTCTATGTATCTCTTTATCTCTGTTTTTATTTCTTCTCTGACCCAGTTATTCTTCAGTAGCATGTTGTTTAATTGCCATGTATTTGTGGTTCTTTCTGATTTCTTTTTGTAGTTGATCCCTAGTTTCAAAGCATTATGATTGGAGAATATGGTTGGTATGATTTCAACCCTCTTATTTTTGTTGAGGCTATTTCTGTGTCCCGATATGTAGGACCCACCTATTAATATTATCATCTTTGGAGGTAAGATTTTAACATATAAGTGGAGGGACACAGACATTCATACATAGCAATTTCCTCATATCTCCCAAGTATAAAGCCTTATAATTTGAAGTATAATTGACAAAAATATCAACTTTATTTCTGAGTTTAAATATCTCTGTAAACTAATAATGGGTATGTACTTGAATAACATACAAATGAATAATATCCTTAAGCAAATAATTAACTTCAAAGAAGATGGCCACTAACACCAGTATTATATTAATAAATGTTGAAATTTCTGGTTAATGCAATGGAATGAGAAAATAATATAAGGAAACATTATTTATAGGTATTATGATGCTCTACATATTAAACTATCTCTACTATCAGAGTTTTCTGATTCTAAAATATGTTATAGGATCTGAGAATTTACATATTTATCAGTTTCCCAAATGAGACTAATGTTGCTGGTCCAAGGACCACACCTTGAGAGCAATTAACCTAAAAAATTCCTGGCACATGATAAGTGCCTAATAAATAGCTGTTAAATGGGGGAACAGTGACTCAGGTTTTAAGCACAAGCAATTGAAAAGACAGAGTTGTCATCAAGTTTGAGATGGAAACGTGAGTAGGTCAAAACAGTATTTGGAGGATAATTAGTTCAGTTTTGGACATCCACAGTTTGAGATAGTTACTAGACAGTGAGATGTATAATAGAAAGGTATAAAGTTCATTAAAGAGATCTGAACTAGAGCTATGTATTTGGAAAACATGAGCATATGTAGGTGGTTTTTGGAGTCATAAGAATAAATGAGATCATCAAGGGAATGAGTTATAGATAAGAGCACAGAATAAAGGACTGCACCCAAAAGCATTCCAATAATAAAAGATTGGACAGAAGTTTGGTTCTTTTTTTCTTTTTTTTTTTTTTTTTTTTTTTTTGGCAAGGGTGAAATCACTATGAAGTAGTAATAGCCTCCACCTACACCACTAGGAAGCTATTCCAAAGATCATGAAACAAAAAGGTTCACAGATCAAATAAAGATGGTTAAAGCAATGCTTTATCTAATCAATTAAAACATATAATGAAAAGCAAGAGGGAAAACATGGGATCTATTAACATGATGTGGTGCAAATATGCTAGAAACACCACACTACCAAAATCTAATTATATTATGTAATTTAACATTTACACTCCTTTCTCTGGGTCACATCAGCCTTCTTACAGATAGGGCAGAAAAAAGGACTAAAGCTCAAAGTAGGCAAGGGAGCTTAGCAGATGAAAGGTGCCCAGAGCAAACACAGATTTACTTTGTTGGGATGGTTTAGGGGATTTTACTGCTACCTAGTGATTGTAACTTGCCATTAACTTGCAGAATAAGTTATCCTTGTTAGTTTCCCTAGTTTTCTATGCTAGTATTAGATATTCTGTTTTAGTTACTATACAATATATTAGTTACAGGTGTATAATGATTTGACACATATACCTTACAATGTCTAGTAATCATCTGCTACCATGCAAACATCACACATTATCGACTATATTTCCCTTCACCTTTTCACCCATACTGCCACCCACCTCCCTTCTAGCAGCTATCAGTTTGATCTCCATTTCTATGTTTTCGTTTTTGTTTTTTTTTAGATTCCATATATAATTGAAATATATTTGTCCTTCTCTGACTTATTCCACTTAGCCTAATATGCTCTAGGTCCATCCATGTTGTCACAAATAAAAATTTATTCTTTATTTCTCAGTATTATTCATATATATATTTTATATATACATACGTATATGTGTATATTATATATATATATATATATATAATATCTTTATCCATTCATCTATCAATGGACGTCCAAGTTGCTTCCATATCTTGGCTATTGTAAAATAATGCAGCAATGAAACAAGGGTGCACATATCTTTTCGAATTAGTGTTTTTATTTTCTCTGGATGAATACCCAGAAGTCTAAGTGCTAAGTCATATGGTAGATCTATTTTCAGTTTTTTGAGGAATGTTTGTACTGTTTTCCATAGTGGTTGCACTATTTTACAGTCCACCAGGAGTGTGTATGATGACTTTTCTCCACATCATCACCAACAAATATTGTTGAATTTTTAATAATAGCCATTCTGACTGGTATGAAGCGATATTTCATTATTGTTTTGATTTGCATGATGATTAGGGATGTTGAGCATTGATTCATCTATTAGCCATCTGTATGTCTCCTCTGGAGAAACATCTTTTCATGTACTCTGCTTATTTTTTGATCAGATTGTTTTTTTTGTTATTGAGTTGTATGAGTTCCTTAAATATTTTGGTTATCAACTGCTTATAAATGTATCATTGGCAAAGCTGTTCTCCCATTTGTCTTTTTGTTAATTTCCTTTTCGTACAGAACTTTTTAGTTTAATGAAGTCCCATTTATTTTTGGTTTTGTTCCCCTTGCTCAAGAGGACATGTTCTTAAAGATATTAGACTAATGTCAAATAGTTTACTCCCTGTGTTCTCTTCTAGGAGTTTTATGGTTTCAGGTCTTACATTTATGTTTTTAATTCATTTTGAGTTTTTGTATATAGAGTGAGAGAGGAGTCCAGGTTCACTTTTTTGCATGTGGCCAGTTTTCCCAAGTGCACTTATTTAAAATAGTCATTTTTCTAGTGTATATTGCCTCCTTTGTCATAAATAAGTTGGCCATATAAGCAATAGTTTATTTCTGGGCTATTTCGTTCCATTGATTTATGTATGTTTTTGTGCCAGTACCATACTGTTTTGATTATTTCAGGCTTGTAGTATAGTTTGAAAGCACGAAGCATAGAACCTCCAACTTTGTTCTTTCTCAAGACTGCTTTGGCTATTTATAGTCCATTGCGATTACATATAAATTTTAGAAATATTTGTTCTAGTTTTGAGAAAAATGCCATTGGTATTTTGATAGAGATCGCACTGAATCTGTAGATTTCTTTGAGAATCATGGTCATTTCAATATTAATCCTGCCAGTCCATGAGCACAATATATTCTTCCATTGATTTGTGTCCTTTTCAATTTCTTCAATGTCTTCTAGTTTTCAGAGCAGAGGTCTTTCATCAACTTCATTAAATTTATTCCTAGGTATTTTATTCTTTTTGATGTAATTGTAAATGAAACTTTTTTTCTAATTTCTCCTAATTTCTTCTGATAATTTGTTATTAATATGTAGAAACATGACAGATTTCTGTATATTAATTTTGGACAATCTAGAAGAAATGAATCAATGTCTATAAACATACAACCTTCCAAGATTAAACCAGGAAGAAACAGAGAATCTGAATAGACTGTTTACTAGCAATGAAACGGAAGTGGGAATCCAAAAATGCCCAGGAAAAGCCCAGGACCAGATGTGTTGACAGGAAAATTCTCCCAAACATTTAAAGAAGAATTAATACCTATCCTTCTCAAATTATTCCAAAAATTGAATAGGAACAAATGCTTCCAAACTCATTCTACAAGGCCAGTATCACCCTGATACCAAAACCAAAGTTACTACCAAAAAAAAAAAAAGAAAGAATTAAAAGCCAATATTCCTAATGAACACATATACAAAAATGTTCAACAAAATACTGGCAAGCCAAATTCAATACATTAAAAAAATTATATGCCATGATCAAGTGGGATTTAGGTCAGGGATGCAAGGGTGGTTCAACATCTGTAAAACAGCTAATGTGATTCATCACATCAAAAAAAAAGGAGAAAAATCATATGATTATCTGAATAGATGCAGAAAAACCATTTGACAAAACTCAACATCCATTTATGATACAAACTCTCAGCAAAGTGGAGCCAGAATAAACTTACCTCAACATGATAAAGTCTATATATGACAAGCTGACATCTAACATCATACTCAATGATGAAAAGCTTAGAGCTTTTCCTCCAAGATCAGGAAGAAGAAAGGATGCCTACTCTCACCACTCTTATCCAACATATTATTGGAAGTCCTAGCCAGAGCAATCAAACACAAAAAATAAAAGGCATCCAAATTGGA
Source organism: Rousettus aegyptiacus (assembly GCF_014176215.1). Classification (NCBI taxonomy): domain Eukaryota; kingdom Metazoa; phylum Chordata; class Mammalia; order Chiroptera; family Pteropodidae; genus Rousettus; species Rousettus aegyptiacus. The sequence goes on along the minus strand of NW_023416311.1, from coordinate 38,717,016 downwards.
AAATAAGGGGTGAAACCTTTACTGTTTGCAGACAACATGATACTACATAAAGACAACCTTAAAGAATCCAACAAAAAAATAGAATAAATGAGTTCAGTATACTAGTATTAGATATTTTTAAAAGCAAAAAAAAAAAAAAATACATATTATAACCATTAAAGGAGACTAACAAAAAGAGTGTTATAGGAGCAAAACCAAGACTATGTGTTACACTTGGAACTAAGTAAGAAAAATATATCAAAGAGGAAAGATCCATTTTGTCAAATGCTGCTAAGTCAAGTTAGAGAGGACTGAGAAATAATTATTGAACTTTTCAGTGTGTGGTCCCTGGTGATCTTTTCAAAAGCAATTTTGTATGGAGTTGTGGGGATAAGAGTCCAACTAGAATGGATTCAAGGGTGAAAGGAAGCAGTGGAATTGTAGACCACAGGTACAGACAGCCTGTTTAAGAAACAACCTATTACAAAAGGGAGCAAAGAAATGAGGTGTAAACTGATGGGGGAAATGGAGATTTTTTAAATATTGGTGAAATTATAGGATTAGTGTATTCTTATAGAGAGGGGAGAATTTATGACATAGGAGAAGGCAAGTATTGGTACAATGTTCTTGAGTAGGTGAATTGGGATAGATTTTGTGCACAGTTTTAAGGAACATACTTTACAAAGTAACTCAGATAGTTCATCTTATAAAAAGAAAAAAAGGCAGTGCATGGTGCTGGTAGGTTGTGAGATACCGCCTGATTATTTCAATTTTCTCAGAAACATAGGAAGCAAGGACATCATCTAGAAAGGAGGATAGAATTTGGACATTTGAGAAGAGAGGAGAAGATATAACAATTGTGAAGGACAGTGGGGAAAGTGCTGGACCAGACATGAGCATCTGAGGTTCGTGGTCATTGGAGAGGACAGCAGCTGTGCTTCATTGTTTGTTTTGTGTTTTCTCTAGTCACATTCATCCATACAGGTGCAGGTACAGAGCAGGGTGAGAGCTGGATTTTGCCTGGATTGTAGTTTTGCTAAATGAGTCTGATTAAGCAAGAGAAGTTCAAGGGTATCAGGAATATTCGAGAAGGTATGGTTATAATGATCGACCATAAAATTTACATTAAAGTAAGGAAATTGAGAGAGGTCCAAGTAAATAAATACATGCCATAGAAACGATTTGAACTCTGACTCTAATTTTACATGAGATAGTATTTGAGAGCAAATATTTATTCATTTGTTTCCAACATAGAATATTATTTCTATATTATAACCTTCACAGAATCCATTTTGAAATATCACTCTCATTTTATAATATGCGTGTTTCCAATGAAATGCCACCATGCAAAAGAAGCAATCAAAGAAGTAAGCATACAAATATTACAATAAAAGAATTGTTCCTTTTAAAAAATACTCTCAGTATCTAGAAGGCACTATATTTTCCTCCTCTTAATTCAGAACGGAGTAATATTTACTGTTTTTTTTTTCCCCCTAAAGTAACTTGGTACATTTCTTTTCCATGCTTCTTATTTTATTTTTGCCTGCAAAGTTGTTAATAGAAGTTTCAATAACATTTTTTTCTTAATTGTACTCTGAGGAGAGATCACAGAAAAATTGTCTCATCACATAAATACACTTCATTGCATCTAATCTTGTTCATTCTCAGTTACTGTGACCACAGATTTAGTACACATAATATGGCTGCAGCTCAAATATACCCACCTGTAGAGTAAAAGCAGCTTATCTCCCCAAGAGGGTATCTGACTCAGATGAATGGGGCAATGTTCATGCTATGCCCATGTGTTATCAAAATTATCTTATCATTGGACTTAAAAAACATTTTAACACATTATATTTCAGAAAGTTATGATTTTTATGTCATACAGGTGGGTAGATAAATGAGAATTTCTTGCATTCTAGAATTGCAACTCAATCCTTTTGAAGTTTATTTGTTGGCTTCTTTTTCCCTTTCCATCCTAGACAATCCCTTATGCCCATATGTGTTTATGGCACAAATCTATTTGTGGTAATGTCTCCCTCCGCTCCACTATAAAAGTGCATATGTTAGACTACAGTGCGTGCATTCAGGAGAGATCTTTGTGCACTGGACTATAACTGAAATGAACACTCACACTGAGACCGTGATGAAAAAGAAGTCCTCATTGTTTAAAAGAAAATGATCACTTCTAGACTGCATTTTATCTTTCTTAACCTAGGAAATCTTAAAACTGAAAATAGTGTTTTGGCCCTGGAGCTTGTCAAAAGGGGGAAACTAAGAATTTTTTGTAAGTTCTTTTATAACTATACATATCATCCAGTTCTCACGTTACTAGGACTTAACATACTAAGATAAATAAAATCAAAACACTATAAACTAAGGTTTTAAAAAATCGAACTGGCCTTTTGTTTTTTGCTGAAAGGAAGATGGGTCCTTCATGACAAGGCTGAGACTGAGGGAGTGTGGGGAGTGCATTTAGCAAAATAAGTACCATGGTGAACATCCACAACACTGTTATTATGTTGCTGATCAGGTTGTAAACTAATTTTGAGTGTAAAATGTAGGTTTGGGATTTATGCCTCGTATAAAACATAATCAACTTTCATTATTTCTGTGAGTCATAGTATTTTAATCTTTTCTAATTAGATGTAATTACTATGCTTTCTCACAGCAGAATAGCATAGAAGCATAAAAAAATATGAGATGTCACATATATAAGAGGAAAAAAACTACAAAAAGGAAAAATACAGGCATCATTAGTAAATAAGAGTTTTTTGTTCTCAGATGACACTGGCCATTCCCTCAGTGAGAAAAATGGATACTGCGACAAAGCATCGTAGGTAATTATTATCTTTTTTTTATAATATTCTTTTGTAACAAGCGAATCAAGGTCCAAGGACAAATAATTTCCATGTGGAGAACAAAATTTTAATGTCAGATTTTGTGCATTTTAATCAGGGTAATTTAGCTGATCAGAATTGTCTTTTATAATGTACTTTTCCACCAAATAGTCTTCTATACCTTCTAACTATACTTTCCGGTAAACTAAAGCCAAACTTTTATACAGAAAGCAAATGAGTTATCATCCAAAACTAAAATGGTCAAAAATGCATGATTTTAACTGCAACAGAAGCAAAATTGCACATGCACGATTCTAGAGGCCCTTATTCTCCACTGAGGAAAAATTTTTATAAAAAATTTCATGTCAAAAAATTCTTTACATAATTTTCTCTGAGTTCTTCAGTAAGCAATTTTTTTCTCCATGTAGACTCTACATAATCAGTTCTTAAGTAGTCAATCGGTGAAATTAGGTTCAAACAACACAAATTTAATAAGCTATTTCACAATTGTACAGTCTACTTGTCGTCCAAACCATACAAATCTTTGGAGGAAAACAATATGTTTTGAGACTTGGATTAGCTATTTAAACTGTCTACATTGATCAAATCAACTGGTTAAGTAGTAATTTTAATTTTCCTCTTTACCTTTTATTGTGCAGAGAGGAAAAAAGTCAATAAACCAAAATAATGAGTTTTACTAATTAAAATTACAAAATTATAAAGATTCACCTTTAACTGGTGCATTTTATGTTAGTCCAGTCTTTAAGACATGTAATAGGAATTTTTATACAAATATATTATACAACATATGGGAATCTCTGGTCATTATTCTATTTCCAAATTTATGGCTGTCAAACTCAGATAAATCCTGGACAAGCAATATAGATTACTCAGATTACCAACATTTTCTTAATTGGCAATTCATAACTTCCAACTGCTCTGAGTCATACCTATCACCCATTGAAATGCTGACATTTTTCTGCCTCATTAAAATCTTCTGCAATATTCCATGTGAATATATTGTTCAATTAGCCATTATTTCTGAAGATATACAAAGAAATGATAAATGATTAGGACACAAATACAATTTGTTGTGTTGAAGCTAGCCTATTTAATACTGTACCCACGTACATACTGAGACAATATTGGACTAATATGTGGGCAGGATGAGAGTTTCATCCCATGGAACACATTACATTTCGTACCTTAAAATGTAATTTTGTTATAGTCAGTTTTCCCATGAATTCACCATTATTCTAATATATTTTCATAACTACTAATGTATTTTAAAGATTTCCTATCACGAAGAAATTTTTTTACAAATTGCGTGGTAAAATTCCACTGAGTTAGATATAGTTGACTTCGATTGGGGAAAATTTTTATAATGATAATTTCTGATTGCATCTTTCGACATCCACAATGTGGATCTCAACTATATAAGATCACTGTATAGATGTGCACAGAGGATGTGGATCACTAATAAATGATTTCTGGACTTTCGGTCTATGCCATAAAATTTAACAGAGAATGTTCGAAAAAAAATTACAAGTAATAAGAGCCTTACTCAAGTAATCTCAATCTGTTTTTCTCTATTAAAAACAAATATTTCATCACATACCAAAATTAATGAAATCAATACAAATGAATTGCATTTTATACTAAAGCATCTGCTTTCAGTTGCCATAAATCCACAGTTCACAGCATGAAACATATAGTACAAAGATAGAACATGTCTAAAATATTTAAGGTTCCTATTATGGTAGGCTTTTCCTGATAAGTAAAAATTTGTAATTTTTATAATGCCATAGAACAAATTGAACCATGCCATATTCTCTATTTACATAGTATATTTAAGGCAGTTGTAAACATTTCCTACAGCCTTGGAGAATGTTCTAAACTTATTAACTTCTATTTTCTTGCTTTGATAGCAACAATAACTACAGTAATTTTTATTATATGATTTGTCATTTGTCTTTTTTCCACCATTTTTTGAGTGGTCCTTTATCCAATTCCTTTAGGGAGAAGTTAATGTAGGACTCTGAAGCCTCTAGACACATGCAACACGATAATAACAGAACAAACAATACTATAAAAGCCTGATTTGCTGAATTCAGGTTGTCTCTCCTTAAGTTTGGTTCTACCAATAAAGTTGAATAAGCAATAAAAGTACCTCTCCCCTCAGCATCTTTTTCAAGTTATTTAACAGGAACATTATAATATTTCTTAGAACACTTTAATACAGGTTATGCTGACATATTATTACATTGACATTTAAAACTCAATTTCTGTTGAAACATTTAAATAAAATCAATCTATTTCAAATACAAAATATTTGTACATTGCTTCACCTTAATGTCAACCAATATATTGCAACTGCATATGAACATATTCAGATATTCAAAGATGAGGTTAATTTTTATATGCAGCTCCAGAAAACCACTCTTAATGATTTTCAGCCCAGATCACTTCCCACACATTTTTATCTGTTTATGATCTAAGGCCATTGACTATTAAAGCCAGTGTCTACTAGCTGTATTGTACTATGCTGCTGTTTAACCTAAAAACTCCCCTTTTCTCCTTTCCATTGATCAACATTGCAGTGCAATGGGATGTAAAGTATATTAAACTAAATAGTACAAAAGACTGTCCCAACAAGACAGACTCTGAGCATTTCTTAAAAGGAAGCTCTCTCACTAGGTATCACCTTGCTCTAAACTTGGAAACCCTGACCCTGTGCAGAAGTAGCTTCCAGAGAACTATACTATGTATTCAGGTAACCATATTCTGGGAGGCCCTCCCCATTCCACAAACATCTCATCTAGCAACTTCGAAAAATGTATAGCTTTACTAAGGTAAAACTGACAAAAAAAAAAATATAAGAAACTACACATATTTGAAGACTACAATTTGATTAGTTTTAACATATGTATACATTCATGAGATCATCACCACACTTAAGATGATGAACATATCACCCCATTTCTTTGCCCCTCTTTGTTATTCATCTTTCCCAAACTTCCGTGACCCTTTCCCCCAAGCAACCATTGATCTGCTTTATGTCATATAATTTTTCATTCTCTAAAATAGCATATAAATAGAATCATACTCTATGTACTCATTTTTGTAGAGAGGCATCTGGCTTCTTTCACACAGTATTGTTATGCTGTGATTCATCCATGTTGCTGTGTGTTTTAAAAGTTTATTCTCTTTTCTACCATTGATAAGATTTCTATTATATGGCTATACTACAGAGCATTTATCCATTCACCTCTTGATGGATATTTGTGTTGTTTCCAGTTTTTAGCAATTACAAATAAACGTGCTATGAACAGTTATATAAGTTTTTATGCAGTAAAACGCTTCCATTTCTCTTGGATAAATGCTTAGGAGTAGAATGTCTGGGTCATTTGATAGGTATATGTTTTGCTTTTGAAAAAATTGGCAAACTTTTTTCCAGAGTGGTTTACCATTTTACATTCCTACCAAGTTTTATGAGAGTTCTAGTTCTTCCAAAACCTCGCCTGCTCTTGAAATAATTACGGTTTTAATATTAGTGATTCTAGAGGTAATATATGAGTAGTTCTTTGTGGTTTTAATTTAAATTTCCATAAAGGACTATTGATATTGAGCAACTTTAAAGTGCAAATATAATTTCCATATATCTTCTTTAGTAAAGTGTCTGTTCAAATCTTTGGCCATTTTTAAATTGGGTTGTTTGTCTTATTAATGTTGAATTATAAGACTTCCTTATGCAGTATAAATATAAAACCTTTGTCAAATACATATTGTAAGAATATTTTTCTCAGTGACTTGCCTTTTCATTTCTGTAGAAGTGTCTTTTAAAGAACATTTTAATTTTGAAAAAGTTCTATTTAGTTTTATTCCTGTAGTTCATGCATTTTGTGTCCAATTTAACATCTCAGCCAAACCCAAACCACTTTCTGTTGATTAATGTTAACATGTCTTATTTCATTTTTTTATTTTTACTTTTAATCTATTTGTGTCTTTATACTTAAAATGTGTGCCTAGTAGACAGTTTATATTGGGGACTTGCTTTCCAAATCTAACATACGACTCTGCCTTTTAATTGGAGCATTAGGTTATATACATATTATGTAGTTACTGATATGCTTGTGTTTGACTCTACTATCTTGCTTGTTATTTTCAATTTGCCCCAATTATTTTCTTGCTCTTCTTGTCAACCTTCTTTTGAATGAAGCATTTTTATGATTCCGATTTATCTCCTTTATTGATCAACAAGCTTTGTGGAGTGGTTTTTGTATGTTTGTTTGTTTTTGTTTTCTAGTGGTTGCACTGGGAATTTTAAAATACCTCTTTAACTTGCCATAGTATATCTTCAATTAATATTAACCTACTTCATATAAACTAAAAGAGCCTTACCACAGTATACTTACATTTCCCCGCTCCCAGACTTTGTTCTGTTGTAGTCATTCATTTCACTTCTACATATAAACTCCACAATTCATCCTTGTTAGTTTTAAATACTCAATTCTATTTTTAAAACATTTTTAAGATAAAAGAAAAACACAGGATTCTTATACCATTTTATTACTTCCAGTGTTCTTCTTTCCTTTGTGTATACTTAGATTTGTATCTGGTAACATTTTTCTTCTCTCCAAAGAACTTCCTTTATCATTTCTTAGAGTACAAGTCTGCCAGTGATGAATTCTTTCAGCTTTTGTATGTCTCAAAGAGGCTTTATTTTATCTTTCTTTGAAAGATACTTTCACTGAGCTTAGAATTCTAGGTTGACAGGTTTTTGTTTCTTTCAATACTTTGAAGATGTTGCTCCACTTTTTTCTGGCTTCCATTACTGCTGAGAAAAAGTCTGCTCTTATTCTTATCTTTGTGCCTCTACATAACGTATCTTTTTTTTAAGTGCTTTTAAGATTTTCTCCCTATTGCTGGTTATAAAAAAGTTCATTGGGATTTTCATGGTGCAGTTTTGGTCGGGTACTTTTTTTTTTTTTTTTTTTTTTTGTATCAAGACCTTGTTGAATTTCTTGGACGTCTGAATTTATCAATTTTATCAAATTTAGAAAAATTCTGGCCACTATTTTTTTAATTAATAAACTTTATTTTTTGGAGAAGTTTTAAGTTCATAGCAAAACTGAGTGGAAAGCACAGAATTTTTCCACATAACCCTGTCCCCACACAACATCCCATACCAAAGTGGTACATTTGTTGCAATCAGTGACTCTACACTGACACATTGCTTTCATCCAAAGTCCACAGTTTAGAGTTCAATCTCATATGTGCTATGAGTTTTGATAAATACATAACAACATGCATCTACCATTGTAGTACCACACGGAAGTTTCACTGCCCTAAAGATCCTGTGTGCTCTGCCTATTTATCCCACCCTCCCCCACAATCTCTGGCAACCACTAATCTATTTACTGACTCCATAATTTTGCCTATTACAGAATATCATAGAGCTAGAATCATACAGTACTTAGCCTTTTCAGATTAGCTTCTTTCACTTTGTAATAAAAATCTAAGTTTCCTCCATGTCTTCTCATAGCTTGATTGTTCATTTGTTTTTAGTGCTGAATAATATTCCATTGTCTAGATGTGCCACAGTTTACTTATCCATTCACCTACTGAAGGATATCTTGGATGTTTCCAGTTTGAGATAATTATAAGTCAAGCTGCTATAAAAATCCATGTGCAGTTTTTTGTGTGGAAACAAGTTTTCAGTTGATTTGGGCAAATACATAGGAATGCCACTCCTGGATCATATATTAAGAGTATATGTGGTTTGGTAAGAAACTGCCAATCTGTCTTTTAAAGTAACTATACCATTTCCATTTCCACCAGCAATGGATAAGAGTTTATTATTGTATATTCTTGCCAGCATTTGGTGTTGCCGGTGTTTTAGATCTTGGCTTTTCCAGTCGGTATACAGTGATATCTCATTGCTGTTTTAATTATTAATTCCCCTCTGACATGATGTTGAACACCTTTTCATATGCTTAGTCACAATCTGCATATCTTCTTCAGTGAGGTATCTGTTCAGATATTTTGCCCATTTTTTGTTTATGTTTCTTAGAGCTGAATTTTAAAACGTCTTTATATAGTTTGAATAACAGTCCCTTATCAGATTTGTCTGTTGCAAATATTTTTCTCAGTTTTCTCATTCTCTTGAGCCATAATTTTTCAAATAGTATCACTGCACTTCCCTTCTCTCTTTTGGGCATTCCCTATTACACACATATTAGGACACTTGAAGTCACCTCAGAGCTAATGTGGTTCGCTTTTTGGTCCTTTTTAAAACTATATTTCAGTTTGGATAGTTTCTATAATCACGACTTCTTGTTCACTTTTCTGTGATGTCTAATTTGCAGTTAATCTACTATCAATCTGATTAACTGTACTTTTCATTTCAGAGACTATATATTTTTTTTATCTCTAAACGTTTAAGTAGGGCCTTTTCCATACATTCTATATACCTTCTTAATATGTTCATTTTTTCCTCTACCTTCTTGAATATATGGAATCTATATATAAAAACTCTTAATTTCTTCCTCTACAAATTCTACCATCTGTAGCATTTCTGTCTCTATCAATTTTTATCATTATAGGTTGCATTTTCTTGCTTCTTTGCTTGACTAGTAATTTTAGATGAAATGCCAAACTTTGCAAGTTTTACCTTAATGAGTGTTGTATATTTTTATATTCCTTTAAACACCCTTGAGCTTTGTTCTGACGAGTAATTAAGTTACTGATATACGGTTTAACCATTTCCAGGCTTTATTTCAAGTTTTGTTAAGTGTAACCAGAATAGCTTTTACTCTAGGATCAGCTTAGCTCCACAACCAAGCAGCCTTCTGAGTACTTTGATGCCATGTCCATTACAAAGTTTCTCTAAACTCTTCTGGCCTTGTGTGAGTTTTCTGGATTGTTCTGTTTTCTCTTTCTACTAGTTTCTTCCTTGGCTTCAAATGGTTTCCTCAGATGCATGCATTTATTAGTATCATCTGAAGCCCTGAGAGTCCTGAGCATAGCTCCAAAGTGTTCTTTCTGTACATCTCTCATTTTGTGTGCAGTTCTCCCCTCATCAGTATTCTGCCTTAAAAATTTCAGCCACCTTGGCTTAACAAAATTTTGAAGTCTGTCTCTCAAACTCAGGGAGACTACTGGACTCAAGCTATCTTCTCCCTTCTTGTGCTGTGGTATGGAAACTCTCTCCAGGCAGTAAGATGGGACAATCACGAGTACTTATCTTGTTTGTTTCTCCTCTCTTAAGGTACCATGTGCTGCTTTGTGCCCTATCCCTGCAATCCATTATTTAAATTATTTTCAGGATTTGTTTGTTTAAGTTGGATGGGCAAATCCAGTCTCTGATGTTCCATTAGAGATGAAAGCAGAATTCTCACACTTACTTTAATGTAAAAAAATCTTATTTGCCCCTCTTAACCCAGCTTAACAGAAAGGTTGAAGGGCACTAGTAAAGTTCCTTGGACTTAGTGGGTACTGGGATAGCCATAGAGTCCAGAGTCTGCAGTCACCCCTGCACAAAAGATCTTGACCTAAGCAGTCACTTAGGGATGATTCTCAACAAAGTGTACTTGTGCCAACAGCCTACAAGCCATTCAGCTAATATGGCTAACTTCTTGGCTCTTTTACCTTCCCCTAGGAAACATGGCCATAGGAAATTCCTGAAACAGAATTAGTACAGGCAGTGACTTTCATGTACAAATACAGCAGAGCATGCAATCTTCTAAGCTAGGGCAGCCTTCAAGATGTCCTCTTGCATCCTCACTTCCTCTAAGAGTAGCTTTGCTTTGCATGCCCTAGATTCCCTAGATGAAGCTCCAGCATCAATACTTGTTTTCCTGCTTCACAAGGCACTGGTCATTCTTTTCCTTCTCCATCAGGATACAGAAACAGTGGTCTTGCTTGTCAGGGCCGTGTAGTCATAGTACACTCCGTAGTTGAGGAGAAGCAGTACTGGAGGCCTATCTGCCTCTTGATGTGGCAGCAAACCCAGGGTTGATGTTATCAGGGCACATATAGATTGTTTTATTTCATTATCATCACGGATGTCAATCAAATACTTTAAAAATAATCCAGTATCCACAATTCAAAGAACTCTGAAACTGAACATTAAAAGCATCTACAGACACATATGCATTGCTCAAGTATCATTTTATAGACTTCCTGTCTTTATTGAAATATGTATGATTTTACAATTATATATTGTAAGGCCAGCACTTCCGGAAAAGGCCTCAGGGGCAGGTCACTGCCCCTAGCTCCCGCCTGCTAGCCACCTGATGCCCATGGACCAATCCGCGGGTGCCAGGACTACACGCTGTGGTGACACACCACTGCACCAATGAAAGAGCCGCATGCTATGCTTTTGCCTTTTTTGAATCTTCCCCTTCCTGGACGCGACCCTTAAAACCCTGCCCTGACCCCGCCCAGGTACGACTTCTCTGGCCCCTTTCCTAGGGACCAGAGAACCTCGCCCGGGATGGCTTGCCTTTCAATAAAGGACACCTGTTAATCACGAGTCAGACTCTGTTGAGCGGCCGAACCTTACATATGTATGTGTGTGTACATGTATGCACGCACTCACATTTATATACACATATATAACAGAATTTTTTTCACTTAACCTTATTTTGCAACTATTTAAATATTGTATAATATAACATTCGTTGATGGGCATAACAAAATATATTTAAACATTCCTCAACAGTGAAACATTTTAGTTGTTGAAAGTGCTTGAGCATCATCACATTATATCAAATTAATTTTTTAATTTGATTTTAGGACTTTTTTCATTTTTATTTTTCAATTACTATTGATGTTCAATATTATATTAGTTTCAGGTATGTAGCCTAATGATTAGACATTTATATAATTTACAGAGTGATTCCTCTGATAAGTCTATTAACCACCTGGCAACATAGTTATTACAACATTATTGACTATATTTCCTATGTTGTATTTTACATCCCATGACGATTTTGTAACTATCAATTTGAACTTCTTGATCTCTTCACCTTTTTCACTCAACGTCCACAACTCTCCTCCTATCTGGCAACGATCACAAACTAAATTTTTAAATGTCAAATAAAACTAGATAAAATTTTCTATACATTTTTGTTGCACAATTTGAATTCGTATCTTTTCATTGCTATGTTTTCTGTAAGTGCACAAGTGTGTTAATGTTCATGCACCCTGCAGAGGTGAGAGAAATTCAAAGAGTGTACGTGCTAGGGGAGTACACATATGGCACAATGACCGTTTCATTCTCACATAAGTCAATGCACATTTAAGCATTCTAGGGAGCTGCTCTCTTTAGCTGGCAAAAGTTGTAGAATTGTAAAAAGCCTCACTCACAAAAATATTTCTGTCAGAAATCTCTAATTTTTTTGTCATTCCTTAAAGACCTTCTAAAGGTGCTATGCATTTTAACTAGGCTAAAATAGACTTTTACTTAAATAACATTATCAGAGATTAGTCTATCAAATTAGCCCATTAACAGCTTTTATCACATAAAAGAATGGAGGATCCTACAGGAATGGGACTTAAGATCAACAAATTTTGATTGCCAGCAGAAGGGCTGAAATGGTGGTGGTGACAAATGTTAGGTGCAGATATATGGTGGAGTGAGGTTGGGTCCCAGCCTGAGCATCAATGAGAAGCTTTAAGAACAAATATCAAAGTAGCCACATCATGACGACAGTAATGTCAAAGAGCTGTATCCAAAGGCCATGAGCCAGTGCAACTGTGCAGACGCATTTGAAATTATCCTAGCCAGGACAGGAATTGCAATAGTAAGACAGAGTCTCCCTTTGTTCTTTTCCATAGCTTTCTACAAGTGCATATACCCTAGCACTAAAAATCAAACTGTTAAGATTTTTCACAGTAGCATAAAACCAAGCAATTCTCAACTGGTATCAGAACATACCAGAAAATACACAAGTGAGTGTGAAGGGCAAATTTTCATCTTAAATTTAGAGAAGGAAGATACAATTGCTGTTTGTGTATTACAAAATGAGCTCTATTTTTATGTAAGCAAAGAATAGTCACAATTAGTAACACAATCTCAGAGCAACTTGCTCTCCTAAATGATTATCAGATATTTTTGTAATCCTGAATGAACACCAAAATAGACCAATGCATAGCTTTTTTTTTTCCATGTAGAGAAGAAACACTAATGAAGCAGGTATCAAAGATTAATATACCCACAGTCACAAAACTCTGAAACCAGTTCCCTGTTCCTCACAGCAACCAATTGCAGAAAGAAGAATTTCCTCATCACCAACAGTTTTCCTCTTTCCTCCTAAATTCTTCTCAGGAAACTATTAAATATTTCCTGCTTATCTGCTAAACTGCCAATTGCAAACACAAAACTACCGGACTGGTGAATTTAACTGATATAACACTTAAATTTGAATGGAGAGTTTGAACAAATTACCTGGCTATTTTGACATTTTATGAGTATAACTATGCAATGTTAACTCTACTATTACATTTCTTACTAGGAACCAAAAATGGACAAAAGACCAAAAGAGAATAGGAATGCAAATAAAACAGAATGGGTGTTTTAGTCTGCCACCTTAGGACTCAATGACACTTTTTATACAAAAAGTTTTTAAACTCTTGGCTAAAATAAATTATATTGAATTAATTAACAGTTGCAGCATGATGGCTAAGTAAATATATTATGAAAAAAGACTGGCCAAATTTTATTGGCTCCACTCCTCACCAGCTGTGTGACAATGACTGGTCACTTAGCTCCTCTGTGCCTCATTTCTAGTCAGTAAAATGGGATGATGGTGGTACCTCCCTCACAAGGTTGCTGTGAGTATTAATATATGTAAAAGCTAATAGAAATGCATCACATTCGTGGAAAGAGCTTTATAAATGTTAGTTACAACTATTATTATTTTTATCATTATTATTATTGACTGAGTATGAAGTGCTACCAATATGGGTGAATGAGAGAAACATAATACATGGTCTCTGTTCACAAGGACCTTTGGTGTCATGAGGAATAAAAGCCCCATTGAGGAAACGGTGAGAGAGCAAAGGTGCTATACTTATAATTTAATTATGAGTTCAATAAAAGTTCCAGGAAGGTCAGGATCAGTGTGGGCTGCCTCTGCTATAACAGGATTCTTGGAAAGGCAGGCACACAATGCAGGCCTTGAAGAATTAGTAGGCTTTCAAAAGTTACTTTAGGGTTGCCCTTAGACATGTGGTCCACAGATGTGTTTTGTTTGGCTTATATAGTATTTTTAAAACATTTTAATTAGTTTCCTTCATTTAAAATTATATCATCATCCACCCTGCTTCACCCATTTAATTACCTGCCTGGCCCCTGTCGTTATTTGAGTTTGCATGCCCTAATCTATAGACTTAACTCCCATTCTCATTGTCACTGGTAACTATAAGCTTTGGTAAACATATTAGAATGATTTATTTCCTTCAAATACTGTCATAAAGTTCTGCTCCATGCATACTAACGAGAGTTCATAAAAATTATTTTTTTAAGTAATCCTTCTTAGAAACCGATTTCTAACCAGTCCAGTCTGGACTGGATTCGAGGAATAATTATAAAAAAAGCATTATGGTTTCTTTAACTGTTACATCTCTACTTTTTTTTCATTGAACTGTTGAATTAGAGCTTAATGAACTATCTTTAACAGCCAGAGAAAGAACAGCACGTTGCAGTGCATTAGGAAAACTTACTACAAATCATTGCAAAAACTGGCAACAAACAAAAGCTTCCTAAGAGGCTAATTCCTGATGTGACTTGGTTAAAGCTGAAAGGACTGGCGGCATGCATTTGAAAAAGGATAAGAGAATCACCAAAGTTTATGTCTACCTGTTATTCTGATCACCTCCCACTCACCTTGTTGGTGAAAGAGAAATCTCAGGTGCTGAAAGGTCTGAGATTGCCTAATGCACAATACCCAACCCTAGAGAGAGACTATCAATAGCAGTGTATATGTCACATACACTCGTATCTGGGAGCGGAGGATACAGTATGCTTTGCAAGGCCACATGAGGATTGTACTAAAGAGCAGAGTTTAACAGCAGGGGCTGTGGGAGGCTGGCTTTGTAGTGGCAAGAGAGTGCAGTGAACCTTGGTTCCGACAGGAGGAAAGGATTGGCTTTTTGAGTAATTTTGCTGGTTGGCGGGGAAGGAACCCAGTAGGTTAAGGTCCAAGTAGGGTGCAGATGATCAAGTCGATAGGGGAGCTAGCCAGGGGGAGCCTTTTTTACTGGGTGAGGGGCAGGCCTGATGAGAGCAGAAAACTCTTAGCTAGGCTTTTGGAGCTTTATGAGGCTCAAAGATACCAAGGTAATACATGGAATTTCATGACTTTCAATGCACAAGAATACATATATTTTTTACGCTTTATCCTAATATTTTAAAATCAGGTATGGAACAGTATAAGTTTCTAAGGAATTGTATTTGTGTTCTGACTACATATCTCTTTTAACATCAAAGCGTTAGATTTTCAAATACATCTATTTGATGAAGTACTGTCACGTATAGTTCTTTTCCATTTAAAATATTGCAATATGAATGTATCCTTTTTATAATTCCATATCAAGTCAATTCAGACTAGGCCTTTCCATGTCATTTGTTTTGTTTTTTAATAAATTCTTATAGGCAATGCTTGGTAAGTTCAAAGACACAGATTCTGTGGCCCAAATCTCAATTCTCAATCTTTGTTCATTATTTTATGATCCCTTATAGGATTTCTTTCAACATCACCTTGGTTTCACTACTTCGAAATTGCCTTTTTTATGACCTACAGGAGATGATTCACCTCACATTATGGCTATCTGAAAGACTGACACCCTCCAGAGAAGATGTCCATAATGGTAGCCCAAAAAGAAGGTATAAAAGAATACAACATTGAGAGGGGTGGATGATAAAATAAACCCAGGGCTTCTGGGAAGAAGTTTATAAGAATAGATTTGTATATTGGTCCTTTCTAAACTGAACCACGTTATTGAGATCCCTTAAAAAATGAAGAACAAGATTTTTTGACAAAAGCACTTCAGAAGAGTTAAAATGATAATGTCCAAAAGAAGCAATTTGATTTCAAAAATATTCCATGTTATTAAAAAGTGAGCAATTAAAAATTGTGGTTATATTTTTCACTTAATGGCAGAGTTCCTTCTGTCCTGTATTTGTTTTGGTTCTTGATTACTTTAAATATATAACTACATGGCACAGCACATATTTCCTCAAAATGAGTTCTTATCTACGAGGAAAAAAATAAAGATTTTTGATTTCTCAAGAATTCTCTTTTTGGAATGTTTTTTAACTGGCACTTTAAAACTATTAGTCTCCACACATCATAATATATAACCAGTCACATGCATTTGTAGACTTGTGAGAGTGGCACAAATAGTAGTAAGCTTCACGATAGCAATAAATATGCCTTGGATCTACAAGACAACAGTTTAGGTTTCTTATTCTTTTATGCATACTCTTTGCCTAAATATTATGTTATAAACATTTTCTTAGAAATTCTGATTGTTACAAACAATGAATACATTGCTCCTTGAAGAAAAATTCTTCCACAGATGAGTCTCATTGTGCCACAAAAAAAAAAAAAAAAAAAAAAACAAAAAAAAAACACGATGCATTGACTGCAGAGTCAGTACAGAAGCCTCTCTTTAAACGACTCTTAAAAATTCTGAACATAAATTTAATATCAAGAAAAGGATTTCTGACTTTCCTAAGAGAGCTTTTAAATTGATTGAAAAAAAAAATGAGACTAAATGCAGACAAATAACCTAATGGAAATTTTTTTTAAACAATGACATAAGCTTGTCTACACATCTGTCATAATTTTCCTAGGATCCTTTTTTGATCAGAGAACATCTGAAGCAAAATGAAATTCATTGCTCTTGAATTAAAAATGATTATGAACAGGTTCTATGCTATGTTTTAATATATCTAAAAAAGATTATTATTTTGTCAGAATAGTCAGCCTGAATAAAAAGCATGTATGTTCTTGAATCACATGAACATTGACAAATTTCTTAATTAACTGTCTGTCAAAAATCAATGATTTTTAAAATTATCTATATTAGACTTTCTTCCCTTAATACTCTTTTACTAACAGTTACAAAATAAATATGTTCTCTGAATATATCACTCTCACTGAAAATAACCAGAATCTAGGATGTTGTTGAACTTATAATTAGATGACAGGAGCCTTCTTTACTAGGAATTGCATAAATAATTTATCTGAAATATTTGCATTTATCTAAACAATATTTTTTTCTGTTTTCACACATCCAAATAGTTTAAAAATTATGGATCTTATTTCTTCATGCTTTTATTTTATAATACTCAAAACAAATGTGTAAGTGTATTCATTTTATAAATAAAATGTATATGCTTCAATATATGCCTTCAGCCTGCCTTAGGCCAACAATATTTATAGCAATAAGCTGATAACACACCCTAAATTATAGGCAATGAAAGGTGTTGTAATGTTTTCACTTTCTGTTAACATTAACATAAATGAGCCAAGGGCATTATCTTTTATAATTGTGAAATAAAAATACTCTTATCATTTTATTGAATTAATATTTTGAAGTTGCACTATTAAAGTACTCATACTGATTTTTAGGAAAAGAGTAATAAGACTAGCTTTAGAGAGATTAAAATATGCTATAAGAGTGTAACAATTAAGTTACCATGCTACTAACACAAGTATGGACTTATATCAATGAAACTAATACATAAAATCAAGGTGGTATTATAAGTTATTAGAATATTGGAAATTAAATTCAACCAAGTATTCTGATAACATTTTAAGACTATTTGGGAAAAATAATCCATTTAATTCCTTAGGACAGGCTTCATATCAAAGAATACAGGTGAATTAAAGAGCCAGTATTAAAAAATAAATTATAGTAAATTAGAAGAAAATGTAAATGATTATTAATCTGATCACAAGGTGAAATAACCATTCTAAACACATGTGGAAAGGTAGCATCCTCAAATAAAATGTTAAAAATTTTGAAAGTTGCCACAAATATAGTAGTAGGTTACTACCTCTAATATATTTATTTTTAAAAATTAGTCTTCCTTTTCTATTTAAGTGGAATGTGTTATTTGTACCAACTTTTCTCTTAAAGTCTACTAAAATCACTAAATAATGCATTTTTAAATAGACTTTAAAAGTTTTGAAGAACTATCCAGATAGCAGAGAACTGTCCAGCCAAATTCTGGAAGGAAGCACAAACTCAAAGGAGGTATGCTGCTTTTGCCCTGAGGGCAAAACTTGGGCTGTAGTTAGGCAGCTTAAAGTTACAAAGGCAGAGATAATGGCTTAGAGTATGCCCAAGGTTGTGAGTGTCAAATAATATCCACCCTGCATTAAGCTGGGACCCCCCAAAAGCTGGAAACTCTAGATAAAATGGTCCACGTATTATCCAGGAGTAGGATAAATGGATCCATCTTTGACTTTGGTAAGGATGCATGTTATAAATTTAGAAAAAATACTAAAATAATAAAAACTGAGTGTATAATACCTGAACTAGGAAGCAGAAAAAAAGTAAAATGATAAGTAATCAACCTACGAGTAGGAAAGCAATGACATGACAATAAACACACAACTGGAGAACACAAAATAAGATAGCAGACTTAATTCCAAATATATCAGTAATTAAAGACAATACAAATGGCCTTAATGTTCCAGTTCAATAACAAAGATTAATAAACTGGATGAAGAGAATGAGTTTGCCTTTATTAATAATTATTAAAGGTTCAATTCATCAGGAAGATATAACAATTATAAATTTATTTATTCCTAATGATAGAACCTCAAAATATGTAAAGGTAAAACTGAGAGACCTACAAAGAAATAGATAAATCCATAATCACAGTGGGAATTTTTAACACATTTTCAGTAACATATGAGGAGAGAAAAAAAGGACATAAGAGGAACAAAAATAGCAAACATAACTGACCTATTGAATATATTTAGAACATTGCAGAATAAACATTAATTATAAGCACGAGTGAAAGTTTTTTAAATTGACAACCAACAATATTCAATTATAAAGCAGAAGTCAGCAAATTCCAAAGGACCGAAATTACACAGATAGCTAGAAAATCTCTACATATTTAGAAACTAAGAAAACTGTTGGTAAGACATAAGTCAAAAATAAAGTATAATAAACAGAAAATATTTTTAAACTGAATTTGGATAAAAATGAAGCAGTACTGAGAGACAAAGTCTGAAAATTGAGTTAAGTATTAATCTCAAGAAGGTAAAAAAAGAACAGTAGAATAACTTTAGAGAACACAGAATAAAGAAAATGCTGCTTATAACAGAAGGAAATAAATAGAAGACAAATATATAATATAATTATAATATAAATAAATTGGGGGAAAGTAGTGATCATGAAAAAATGACAAACCAATGTCAGGAATGTAAAAGAGATTATCACCCTTGATACTACAGATATTAAAATGACATGGAATATTTTTAAACTTTATTGAAATAAATTTGGAATTTTAAATTAAATGGATAGTTTTCTTTAAAAGGGTAGCTTACTAAAACTCAAGAGAGTGTGGGAAGGGAGAGAAAGATCTTAAATTATTCTGTAACCAATAAAGAAACAGAATCAGTAGTTTTTGTTTTTGTTTTAAATAAATCTTTTTACAAAGAAATCTTTGGTCTCTAAAAATTTTTCCAAAAGTTAATGAATAAAAAAATGTCCTGAGTTATATATCTATCAGAAAACAAAAAATGTGATAATACTCTCAACTCATTTTACAAAACCATCTTAACCTTGATATCAAAATCCAACAAAGAAAAAATGAGAAAGTAAAGTTACTTTTCATTTTCATTTATGAACATAAATGCAAAAAATCTTAAAACCAAAAAATATGAAGTTCAACAATACAGAAAAAGGGTAATACATGATAACCAAATTGACTGAGAAAAAGACAAGGTCTTTAAATATTAGGAAATCAGTTAACTATTTGATTGAAGAGAAAATTACGTTATCATCTCAATAGATGTGATAAAGTGGCAAAATTCAAAATTATAGTGAATACACTATTTAAAGGGGGAAAAAAAAAACTCATGAAACTGAGAACAGAGCCAGTTCCTTAATCTCTAAATCTGATAAAAGGTATGTATTTTAAAAATATATACATCTGTATATAGAAAGAAAGATATAGATTCAGATAGATATCTCATACGCAATGATTAAATATCAAAAATATTTCCCTCGAATGTTCAGGATGAGTATATCATACTGGAGGTCCTATCAAGTCCAGTAATGAAATAAAGATAAATAAATAAAAGGTCTAAGGATTAGATAAGAAGAAACAATAGCCTTATTACTTATGGATGATCTGATTGTATATGTAGGATTTCCAAAATCTACAAATACTTTTTCTATTTAATAAGAGTTTTATTGATGTTGCTAGATTCAAAATGAATTTACAAAAAAATAAATGTTATTTCTATATACGATAAATGTGAAGAGATAACACTTATAATGGTATAAAATATATTTAGTAATAAATATGGCAAAACATATGTAAGACTTCTGCAAGCAAACATAAAACTCTACTAAGAAACATTAAAGAAGACCTTAATTAACTGTGAGATGTATTATATTTATGGATTAAAAGACTATTGTAAAAATTTTTCTTCTTCCCAAAATAATTTATAGTTTCGATTTATTACCAACCAAAACCTAACAAATTGTTTTTGTTATTATAGTTTCTGATATTGATGAATTTCTAAAATTTATGTGAAAGTGCAATGTCTTCCAGACATCTTTGAAGAAAAAAAAATATGGGAATATTTATAATATCAAATATCAAGATTTATTTGAAAGCAAAAATAATTAAGACAGTGTGGTTTTAATACAGGAATAGACAAACAGGGAAGTAGAACAGTTGCATCCATAAAGACACCCACACACAAACATGGACTCTTAAACAGGAAGCACTGAAGATTAGTGGGAAAAAATAGACTTTTCCATAAAATTCTCAGTCATTAGCATGGTCTACACCAACCTGTGCCCAGCTACTCCTCTAAAGTCATTTCCTACCATTATTCACATCCCTCACTCCACACCTGCTACTCTGTCCTCACAACTGCTCAGATATACTAGACACGTGCTACCTCAAAGCCATTGTCCTACTGGTCTTCCTGCATGGCCAGCTTTGACCCCAGATATTCCCACAGCTTGTCCACTCACTACATTTATATTTCATTCAGATATCATATTTTCGGAGTGGTATTCCCCTACTAGTCTTTCAAAAGGTGGACATTTCCATTCTTTTTTACCTCATTACCCTGCTTCATTTTCCACTGACATCTACATTTTCTAAACAAGATGAAGGCCTTTTATTTTTTCTATGTCTTTAGTTCCTGGTTCATTACCTGAGGTGTAACAGATCCTCATAAATATATGCTGGATGTATGAATAAAATATATGAAAAATGTTCGACCTTACTGGTAGTCAAAGAAAACACTTCAAAGGAGATACCATTTGGGGACTATTTCAAACTAAAAACTTCTGCATGGCAAAAGAAACTATCAACAAAACAAAAAGGTAACCAACTGAGTGGAAGAAGATATCTGAAAATGATGCCTCTGATAAGGGGCTGATATTCAAACAGGTAATTAACACAACTCAACAACAACAACAATAACAAAACAAAATAATCCAATTAAAAAATGGGCAGAGGATCTGAATAAACACTTTGCCAAGGAAAATGTACAGATGGACAATGGATATATAAAAAGATGCTCATCACTAGCTATAAGGGAAATACAAATCAAATCTAAAATGAAATACCACCTCATACCTGTTAGAATGTCTATTATCTAGAAGACAAGAAATAACAACTGTTGGAGAGAATGAGAAAAGAACCCCCATACACTGCTGGTGGGAAGGTATATTGGTACAGCCACTATGAAAACCAATACAGAGATTCCCCCAAAAATTAAGAATGAAGCTTTCATATGGCCCAGCAATCCCTCTTCTGTTTGTCTCCCCCAAATTTTTGAAAACTTTCATTCATAAATATACACATCCCTTGGGTCTATGTTCACTGTAGCATTATTTACAATAGCCAAGATATGGAAACAACCCAGTGTCCTTTGTTAGATGATAGAATAAAGATGTAAGGTGTACATGCTTACACCCACACATACACAGAATACTACTCAGACATAAAATGATAAAATATTGCCATTTGCAACAAGATGGATGACATTAAGAGTATTATGCTAAGTGAAATAAGTCAGACAGAAAAGCACAAGAACCTCATGGCTTCATTCATATGTGCGATATAAAATCAACCAATTTGTAGATACATACAATAGAATAGTGGTTACCAGAGGGAAAGGGCAGTGGGAGGAGGACAAAGCGGGTAAAGGTGATCAAATATAAGATGGCGCATGGAGACTAGATGTGTGGTGGTGAGCACGTGATAGAGTATAAAGACGTTGTATTATAAAATTGTATACCAGAAATCCATTATGTTATTAATCAATGTTACCTCAATGAATTTAATTAAAAAAGAAAGAGATACCATTTTCTCTTAAATAATATAGACTGTGAAATTTAAATACTCAAGATGGTTAAGCAAGGAAAGAAATAGGCCCTCCTGTAAGCACTGTAGAAAGACTTCTGGAATGAAAACTGATAGATAAACCAAGAGCATTTGCAATAAATATTCTAATATCACACCTCCCAAAATAATTTTAAAATGTAGTTGTTATTTAAGCAATGATATTTATTATGCCATTAATGATAAAAACATAAAATAGAAATAATGTCAGACATCAACAAAGAGGATAATAGCTAAGTAAATTTTATGCTTTCTTATGATGTAATATAATGCTTCATTTAAAACGATGTTTACAAATAATTTAAGTAATGTGGAAACAACATAATACAATATTAAGTGAAAAGTGTGGGATATAAAATTATTTACATAGTAGAACATCAAGGAAAAAATAAAAATGGTAAATATATCAAAATGTGAATAGTAATTACATATGAGTACGAATGATTTAATTTTTAAATAATTTTCTATATTTTTCTAGGAGAAAAAAAAATCCTTAATTAGCAGCATTCCTTTTACCAGAGAGCTTTTGTTTTTCTCCAGTGTGTTTTCATAAACTGGTCAAGCACGTTTCAGTTGTACTAATAGTCTTAAATGCTCCCTCCTAGTGATATTATGCCAGTCATACCTCCTTATCAGATCTCCTGATACTCTTTAAGCAATTCATTATCAAGAAATTCTTTTCCTATTCTCTTTTACTTTGACATGCTTCAACCAAGCAATTTTTCCTCATTATCTTACAGCTATATGCACTTCTTCCTCTACAGTAACTGTGAATCCAAGACTATGCCCTTAACTGAATTTTCACAGTCAAGTATGACCCCATCCCTTCTTCTCTGCCTCCTGTTTCGATCCACCTCCTCAGTTACCTGCTTTGTTGGTTCTGCTGTTAACTAGCCCAGCATCTCCAGATATAGCACCTTCTGTTCCTCTAGGGACTGCCTTCACTATTCTCTGACTACAGCATGTTTGCTCAGTTCATGCTCTGTGGAGCAGGGCAAAGTGCTATAACAGACATCAGGCAGCATACTATTTCACATTCAGGCCTTCAGAAGGCAAACCAAAAAGGAGACTAAGTATATGCATGTTTGTTCCAACAACTCTAGAGTCCACTTCCACAGATCAGAAGAGCCCATGTACTCTGAAAAGTCCAGCATTTTCACATCACCATGGGACTTCTCCTTACCTACTTGGTCCACAGAGGAATCAGAGGCAAAAAATTTGCCCATCCTCCAACTTAGTGTGAGAAAGGAGAGAGACCTTACAGATTGAACTCCCCCCGCCCCCAAAAAGGCTATCACATTTTGACAAAGAAAGGAATAGCCTATTTCCTATTTCATAATTTAAGGTGGTCAAATTTTCCCAGTGTATCATGCTATACACTCGGATAGCTGCTTTTTGTAGAACACCATGATATGTTTCATCTGTGCCACCTGACATAAGTCATTCTGACAGACTTGGCTGAAGCAATAGAACATGGCCATTTTGTATTTTTTTCTGTCAGCTTCTAGATTTTGCTTTTGCTTGATCCATCAGTTTATTTTCCTCTGGATCAGCTGAGAGCACAAGGAATCTCAACAAACACTACTAGGAGAGCCCAAGCCATAGCTCTCCCACTTTTACTAACATGTTGCCCTGTCATGAATCCTCCATGGGAGATCTCTGCTTCCTCTTCACATCTACGCTGTGCATGTGACATCGAAGCAAGACATAGAATGATTTCTCTATAGCTGTATATCAGCGCCTTTGTTTTCCCAGGAACTGACGACTATGGAATGTACTACAGATATTTTAACCTAGCTTCAAATATCTCCTTCCATGCTACATTCAACTGTTAAATGTTTCTCAATATCTTCTACCCATAGTAGAGATTAATCAAGCTTTAATTAGGTGTATATCTAAAAAAGGTTTTTGCCAATATAACACAACCATGCCGTATTTTTTAGGCTGAAAATACCTGCATCAATCCTTCTACATCAGAACCCCAATGGCCAAGACAGTGAGCCAGAATAAGTCAAATATATCTAGAATATAAACTACTTGACATATATTTTCAAATTGTGTTATAATTTTAATTACTGATGACCTTTTTTTTCTTTTAACCAGGCCAATTTACTTTAAATCTGGTGATATTTTTCAAAAGACTGATAATATGAATATGGTTTCATAAACAGAACTCCTCCAAAGTAAACTTCAGAAGTTCATTTCCTGATCCTTTTATCACCCCTTTCTCAATAGTCTTTCAAAAGGATTTCCATGCCTGTAAATCACTAATTAT
The DNA here is from genome assembly GCF_014176215.1 of Rousettus aegyptiacus. NCBI lineage: Eukaryota > Metazoa > Chordata > Mammalia > Chiroptera > Pteropodidae > Rousettus > Rousettus aegyptiacus. Next base: position 38,692,295 of record NW_023416311.1, on the reverse strand, counting down.
GAGAAAACTCAGTCACTCATGTTGCATTTATATATTCATTGCCAAATAAATTTATTTTTAAACTAATTTCAATTTATTCTAATATAGTCATTATAGCTTGTCAGTAAGTAATACATATATGCTTTATGAGTTCATTAATATTGCACAGTTGTTAAATTTTAGAGTAAGAGCTTAATTCTGGGAGAAAAAAAATTTAGAGTAAGGGACAGAATTTTTATATGCTAAAAATGACATTTCATAAGACTGAAACCAGGACTCAGTAATCACACTTTGCAGATCAGATTTGAAGAGTGAAAACAGACTAAAGGACCAACGGTAATGACTTCATTCTTACATTATTTGAGAGATCCAAAGACCAGGATCGAGAGTACAAATGTAAACCTCATGAGCACACAATGAAGAAAAGAATTGGAGTACAAAGTAGATACGGAGATGGTGATACAAGTACCCAATGCCATACTTTCTCTCTCCTTGGCAACCTGCTAGAATGTTAAAGTTCACTGAGCAGTTAGACAATAATTCCCTCCCTGGAAATGTTTCAGGATGGTATTGGATGCTGCCTCAGGGAGGCTTAGAATCTGAAAAGAAGAAATGAAGTACTTCGGTAGTACTACAGTCCTTTCCCAAGGCCCAGAGGAAGGCACTATTCTGAATCCCACTCTCCGCTCACCTCCCTGAATTTTCTGCAGGAGAATGACTGCTGTCCAGCCTTTGATTTTTCTCATGGCCTGTCACACTCTCTAAACTGTAAAAGCAATGTGTTCTATTCCTTTTGCCATTTAAAAAAAAAAAAAATCATTACTCTTTCATAGAATTGCACTGCTTTCTTTTGAGGCAAAGTCACTTCTAAACCAAAGCAGACAAACCATACTTGACTTAAACGTATGTTTTTCCAAGCAGTTTTATTCCATTATCTAAGAATTTAACTACACTCTCCAGTCCTAAGTGGCAACAAAATACACTCTCACTAAAGAATTGTCAAAATACATTATGGCCTGCAATAAAACCTAATAGGTAAATAAAGTAACAAAACTTCCTGTTCAAAGGGGCATTGCAGTAATATTTTAACACATACTTCTGATGTAGAATACTAATATATTATTATATGTATTTATTTGCAGTTTGTATGCCTTATCCCCAGGCCAAAACATTATTTGGCTTTAGCTATGCTTGTTGTTAACATTATAACCAAATTTGGAAATGAGAGGGAGAAATTCGGCCAGTTGGGAAGAAGGTGAAATAGAATTATATGCACAGCAGATCTCAATGATTTCTCTAGAATATACTAAAATATTGTCAAAGAATTATGGATTATAGCACGTAGACTGTTATAAATTTCTCAATGTTATGAGGGCAGCCTTCAAGATGGGGATTTTTCTGCTTTCGTTTTCTACTATAAATGTATATATTTTTATTGTACTCCCCGTTTCTTGACCCAGCTTCTGAAACTGCATAATCAACTATTTATTTTTTCCTGAGTGGCTTTCTGTTTGGAAATCTTTCAACTCACTGTGTTTCTGGAGGTGGCTATATGTGTCTCTTGCTTTGCTCAAGGTACACAACTGCATTTATTTTATACATGAAGCAAATGAGCAAAACGTAAATGAGGTCTGCTTCTTCTAAAAAGTGATGCTACATTTTGACTCATAAAATGAAAATAATTCTGTTAAATAATAATTTCCTTATATTTGGGACATGCATTCAAATAATAAGAAAACAATAAAATATAGCAATAAAATGTATACTTCTAGAACACTATAAAATGTAATTAGAAGCCTTGTCCTTCTTTCCCCATACATAACCAAGTAAGACAGGCACCGAATCCACAGTGCTGTTCTTATGAAACACCGTTGGGAAATACATGGCATCCATGAAGCTGAAGTAGCAACTCTCAAGGTCTACAAGAATTCATACTTCATGTTTTCTCCATTCTCATGTTTTTTCCACTGCAAAGATACTCTTCAAAATCTCTGCATTGACAGCTATTGCTTAGACAATTTTTAATAATTTTGATACTTAGAGTTGCTGTCATTAGTAGGGTAAACTGACAAATTATAAATGATATATTTATTCTATCAATGACTCCCCTAGCAGCCAAGATGTTTGAAAACATACTTGAGTAGCAATGTGTATAGAACAGGCTAGTTCACCATCTAGTTGTTTGGGTTGAATGCTGGAGAGTGTTTTTCTTGTTGTTTGAAGTAGGCAGAGTTTAGATTGTGACTCATTCCACAAAACCTCACTAAAAAAAATGTTCGATTGCACATTAATATAGTATTTTCCCCATGGTAGGTTATGTTGTTTCCCAATGAGAAGCAAGTTAATCTTGTTTATATGGCAGCTCTCAGCCTTCTAGGGTAGAATAAACCTGAGTCAACAAGAAACTACGTATTTTCCCAAATGTCCATTCCCTGAAAGCTATGAATATGTCTAAAAACATCAACCAAGCATGCGAACCATATCATATTTACATTTTTATACATGTGTATTACCTTCTTAGACTAAAATCATTTGCCAGCAGTAATAACTTAAATAACATTCAAATAAGTTGTATATCAAGTAAAATGATTTGCATAGACTACTGAATTGCTTAATGTACAGGCTTTTAGTTCTCATATTAAGTCTGATAATCACATCAGAAGCATATAAAACATGTTAACCACTTACAATGTAGTTATAGTATAGTAGCTATCAGCCTAGACAATCATGTTAAATTTCCTGGCTTTGAATCTTGGCTCTGACACTATCCGTGTCCTTGGGCAAATTATTTAACTTCTCTGTGCCTTAGTTTTAGCATCTGCAAAATGATTATATTAATATAACCTTCCTGACAATGTTGTTTGAAAGATTAAATGAGAATACACAGGTAAAACACTTAGACTCTCTTACTCTGGGGCACTATCCTCCAGCCCTCATCACCCCAGGACCAGTGACCAGACAACTAAGAGAGCCTCTACAGCCCAGAGCCCACAGAAATTATTTCAGCTACTCAATCCTAAACCTTCTTACCCTGTTCTGCCTCTTTCTTCCTATGGAAAACACAAAAAGGGCTTAGCCCCACGAATCCCCTCGCTCTGTCTGATCATCTGTCCTTTGTGCTTCTCCATGTGGTCCCACATGGCATGTTTCCAGGGGACTGTGAGTATAATAAAAACTTCTTCAAGATGGTAATTTCCATGTCCGCATGTCTTACCATACCCAATTAAAACATATCCATATACCATTAAAACAGAAGGCAGGACTTTTACATAGATGACATATGTTTTAGAGTGGTAGGTGCCTCAAGGAAATAAATTAAAGAGGCCAGGGACACCAGAGTATAAATAAATGACTTCTGGTTGTGAAAAGCAGACAATGATTCTCAGAAGGGGTGGTATTTGAGATTCACGTTGAATGGCCTGTAGAATTTGGACATACGCCGCACAATAGGGCAGTGTAAAACTCCTGCAGAGGGAATAGCCTAAGCACAGATAGAGATGAGTGGGATGTAAGGTAGGATGGAAGCCTGATTAACTGAAAAGACCTTAGGTGACCAGGCCTGGAGGAAAAGTCGAAGCTGAGTTCACATTCATGTTTCTTTGAAATATTAGCTCTCTATTATTAGATGGCTTTACTAGTGGGAGTAGATGCTATGAACTGAATTGTGTGCCTCAGAAATTCATATGTTGAAGCCTTAACTCCTAATGTGATAGTACTGGATATATGGCTTTGGGAGGAAATTAGGTTTAAATGGGGCCCTTGTGATGGGATTAGTGCTCTCTAACCACATGAAGACATAGTGAGAAGGTGGCCATCTGCAAGCCAGGAAGAGAGCCATCACTGGGGAATCAAATCAGTTGGCACCTCGATCTTGGACTTCCCAGTCTTCAGAACTATGGGACATAAATTCCCATTACTTAAGCCATATAGTCTATGTTATTTTTTTATGGCCACCTGAGTTGACTAATGCAGTAGTGAAGGGCACAAATACAATGCCAACTTCCAAAATAAACCTTTGCAAAACTTGTCACTGCCTTGACATGTACTTGCTAACTTGATTAAAGCTGGTGGCTGGCCAGAGAAGGTGTACATACAGGCAAAATAATGATAATGGCGCAGCTTCTGAGGCCACTTGCTTTAATGTCCTAAACACAATTTCTAGGAGTAAATATTTCTATCACAGTGTGACAAACATAATAGGTTTTGGAAGTTGTATTTTCAAAAATTAATAATACACATGCTGTGTGAAAAGATTATATTCAGATGCATGTTTTTAGAAGTTTCTAAATATCTTAAAGAAATAATCCTAAAATGAAGTTATAAAATTTCACAATGTATGGTTCTAGTAATAGTGCATAGGAAATAGATTTATAACTGAAGGGTATGAGAAGGTAGCAAAAAATTGGGGTACAGTCAATGTTTCTGTTCCAATAATTTTTTAAAATTACTTTAATTATAAAATTTTGCCAGAACACAATGGAGAATTAGTAGGTATTTATGAAGAAATGAGAAGGAAAAAATAAACAAATAACATAAGTAATATACCAGATAGGAAAAGCTAGCTTCTACCCACCAAGTCTTTCAGAAAACCCTGTGAAAAATAATCTACTTCTATATGCTGAATTCAAGAGCAAATTTAACAATGGGGTGACAATTCAAGGTAGACCTTTCCTGAATTTATTGACCTGACAGACAACTTCTTGATGATTATAATTGTGATTACTGTGGTTTTAAATGATAGTTACTTGACTTGATTTGGCTTCTAGCATAAACTTCAAAAAGTCTATGCCTGATTTTTTCATATTGAAAAAAGGAAAGTAAAAAAAGTATATCATTTGCTCCTTAGATATGTTTTTACTTTTTCCTGTGTACAAACAATAAAGAACTGAGAGGATTAGATACACAATAAATATGGATTTTGAAACTATCATGCTCAAGTACATTCAAACAAATGTATTTTACTTAATCCATAAGAGGCTTAATATGAGGGCTACATGTGAGAAGGAATGCATATTGAGACAAAAAAGACAGAAAGAGCTAAGCCATTTGAGATTTTGTAATCATCAAAACCGGATTCTTCTTTATGCTTCCATTCAATTGTGATCAGCTTCCTTGATTAAAATAAAGTATTCTGTAGTTTACTGAGCAACAAGTATAGACAGCGTCTGCAGTTTCGGTTACGCCTGCAAAGTTGCTATGAAATTTAAATTGAACATAATCTTAAATTTGCGATCTATGTCAAATTAGCACTTAGATACACATCAACTGATGAATTTGCAGAAGTCCCCAGATCTCCATGTTGGATGCCAAGTGAACTGAAGTAACAAAATTTACTGGGTACCTCCTATGTACCCAGCATTATGTAAGGTGTTAGAGATACAAAATATATACATATACACACACACACACACACACACACATACACATACACATATACATATATATATATGTATGTGTGTGTGTGTGTGTGTGTGTGTACAGGGAGTTTCTCAGTCTGTGAGTCGTGTTCAAGTTTGGGCATGAGAAAAGTGTACACTCCTGAAGAAATAAATATTATTCCAACAGTAACAAGAAAATGATTGGCGTTTTTGGGTGTGCATTCCCCTCACAGAGTCCGCTTATAATTTATTAGGATTACTAGTTGTTTGGTCATTTGGTTGTTTTTTATTATCTATAGAGGACAAGAAAGAGTTCCAGACACAAATATATGGAGCTAAATGTGAACATGCCGTCTTTCACATATGAAGATGAAGCCATAAATAGACAAGATACTTGGAGTTTTTTCCACTGGTGATAAATATTTTGATGCATTTAGTTCTACTCTTTCCCATGTCCCCTGTGACCAGGTAAACATTTGACAACTAATCACTTGGTTAAGAACACAAGCTTTGGAGGGAGATAACTCTAATCTCATTTTCTAGCTTCGTCGCTCACAGATGTATAAGACTTTGGCCAAATCATGTGTCCTCCATGAGCCCAGGCTTTCTGATTAGTAAAAAGTGAAGGGTAAACATTCAGTTCAAAGGAAAATCATGAGGTTTCACTAGAGAATGCATGTGAAGTGCCTGGTATTTAGTAGGCACTCAAAAAAATAAATAACAAAAGACCACCCTTCTTGCAAATAAGTCTGAAAGCTGGCTCTGGCCATGGAAAACACACTGCCAAATGACAAATGACCCTCCCTGCTGTGTCTAGGCCTCACCAATGGCCTCATTACTGCCAGCTGAGCTAACTGGCCACAAAGCAAGGAAAATAGGAAACATCCAAGGCAAATGCAAGATGACTAAAGAAACACCAAAAAAGAATATGACAAATGGGGAAATTGGCTAGAAGAGGTCAAATCAGTCAAGGAGAAAACAGCCCCCACTCTAGAGCCATGTAGAGACTGTACTGTAAGTGACTTTGTTGAAAATGTTCATCTGTAAGCAAATGCCTACGTGTTGTACTCTTTGTCCACGTTTTAGTCCCTTATCCACCATAGCCTCACTTCTGTATTACGGCCTTACAACACTTCAACACCCTCCCCTTCCTCCTTCCTCATTAGTGAGGATGCATTGAACAGGCCACATGGAGACATTTACACTGCCATGGCTGTCAGCAGGAATCCCAGCACACTGATTTACTTCACTGTCATATTCAAAACTAGAACCAGAAATCCTTCGTTATCATTTAATATGAATCTATTTCATTAACTAATTTAAAATCCTGCATAATTCATCACATGCATTGTTCATTTATAGCTTAGCATGTATTTCCCTAGATGTACTCGATATTAGCTTTGCCTCATTATTTTTCTTGCATAAAATGATTGAGATATACAACACTTCTTTATCAGTGGAAATGGGATTGTTCTTTATTCTTTGTCAAATTGGGTCACTGATTTTCCTATGTAGCATAATATTTCCCGTACTTTATTTTCAAAACCCTTACCTACACATTCTCATTTGATCCTTCTAAATAATCATGTTTTTATCAACCTAATTGTATTATTATATTTATTTATTTTAAAAGCAAGGAATCTGTGATATCAAGAGGCTGAAAAACTTACTCAATAAAATGTAGTGATAGATTTAAAGATAGAATTCAAATCTCCTGGTTTCGAAGTCCTCCAATTTTCTAAGCAAAAATCAAATTTTGGGATTTTATTCTGTCTTGAGAAATTATCCATATGAAAATATTAGTGGATAAGCATTTAGTAACAGATTAATAAATAAGTTTAAGTCTTCTCTATTAAAGCAATAATTTGTAAATTCTGTCCAACAGATCAGAAGACAGTTGTTATTGAAAAGATTGTTACTCATAGCTCCCAAGAAGATGGGGAACACCACTGCCCAATTGGACTGCACGGTAAAGCCCCAGGGTCAGTCAGGAGGCAGAGGGAGCAAGGAGAAAATGTGGGCAAGAGCCTTTATTGTGGTTTCTATGCAAAGGAATGGGTAAGGCAGGGAAAACAGATGTAGGACTGATTATTTTGAAAAATTTCAGTGGGCTCTGAAGCATAAGGATTGTCCCTAGTTGTCTAATACCCAGTCCTGGGTTGATTAATGCAGACGAATAATAGCTGAGTGTGAGAACCCAATACAGGAATTGGTGGGTGTGAACTCTAGATTGGTTAGTGTGCATATTTGAAAGTTGCCCACACTTTATAACTCTAGAAAGTGGCTAGCCCTGGGAAGAGCAATTTCTCCAGAATTGATAAGGCCACAGATGTCAAAGCATCAGAAACAAATACCTGGTCATTTGTATGTACTATACACAATGCTAAGGTCTCAGAATGTGTTAGCTTACAAATACTTTCTAACAACCCTATAAAGTAAATACTATCATCATCTCTATTTTATAGATGGAGACACTGACACAGAGATAATAGAAACTTGGTATGGGTCACACGGCTAGTAAGTGAGGGGATGAGGACTTGATGCCCTAAAGACTAATTACAGGGCTCATGTTTTTAACTACTGCGCTAAAGAATTAATTGATGATTTTAATTTTTCTGTAATGTTTCCATTGGCCCCAAATCGCATCCAGGTCATCATGTTCCTAAGCTGATCAATAAGATCAGTTTGTGTTCAGGAAACATGGTTCAAAATCTGCTGCATGACTGGAAGTGGAGATGAGAGTTAGGACTAAAACTCTGGGAGATCTGAGGAAAGGCTCTTGAGCTCTTGCACTCAAACTCCAAAGTAAATCTTGTGACAATTGTTTTTTATTTTATTATAAATTCTGTCTCTTTTCAAACATATCTTGAATTCTGTGTTTGACTCAGCTGCATAGCACTGTCACTGAGGGCCAAGAAAAAGCATAATCTCGAAAGCTCAAAGATGAGGTTCTAACTTGAAGGGCATTGGAAAGCTGTTTAAAATATTATAGTATAGAGTGTAGAAAAAAAAATGAGTATGTGAATCCTGTTGTTTAAAAGGAATTTTGAGCTAGGCCAACTACGAGATTTACCTAAAAGAGAACACCCAGATCCCCCAGATGATCTCAGGGATCTACCAGAAGGGAAACAGTTTCTGAAGATGCGTCTTCTGCCACAATGATTGCTTCAGGTATTTCCCGCTGTTACCAAGGCTAGCTAACAAAAATCCTTTGGGTTGTTTGACTACCATACTTATTAATTGCTCAAACCTCCTTATGAGAATCAAAGCCTCTCCATATTCCTAGTAAAAGCACCCACCTGTTCATCTACTACATGCAACACACTCACATTGCTGTAGCCCTGTGAAGTCATCAGGGATATCTTGTGAAGAGAAGGACTCACTCTGCTGGTAGGATGTTGTTAAATATACTGAACTCATGAAGAAAGAGGTCCAAGCTCTTCATTTCCTTAAATTCCCCATCCTCTCCCAATTCATAAGTCTTCAATACAATACAAACAGATATTCCAGAATAAACAGAGTTTTTATGGGTAGAGAGACCATATAATTTGTTTTCTAAACTGAGATACTTTTGAGGGCGCAAGGGGTCACTGTTAATGGTTACACAGGAACAACAGGCATAACTTGGTTTTATTCCAGACAAACAGGAATGTACGAGCACCTGAGCTGTGGGAAAGAGAAGACCTAGCTCACCATGACATTCACACTGGCTTTTGAAGATGCTTATCTTTACATCATCAGTGAGCCCTCAGTGGACATCAGAGAGTCAATGTTTGAAAGCCACTTACTTTGTGATCGGGTTACTCGATAAGGAGTCTCCCAAATGCCTAAGCAAAATGAATATCGAGGTTTGCACAGCCTTCCGGGGGGAAATTATGGCAATATTAAAGAATGGTAGGCTTCACAATCTTAACTTACACCAACCCCGAAAAGAATCTATAAAACATTAAAGATAACCAAAAAATCAAGATATCACTGAAAATATGAAATGGTATAGTCAAAAAAAAAGATATTATCCATAAGAAAAAAAATTAAAAGAAAATGGCTTGCCCCAATACCACCTGAGTATTCGGCTGAAGCATAATTGACAGGAAATTTAGGAGGTGCTACTGAAACCACTGGCTATGGAAGGACTTAACATCACAGAGTAAAAAAGGAACCAAGAGTCAATACCTCTAAGCCAAGATACAGGGACATTCCTGATTTAATTATATGTGCAATATTGCTTTACAAAATGTCGATTATCTACATACCCTCAGGAAGTGGAAAATCTAGAAGGGAGCTATAAAGGGCAGGCAAACATGCATAATAGGTTGATGAGTACTGTCAAAGATACAAGAATAAACAGCTAAGATGTTTCAAAAGAAGAAAATGGCAGGGTGATTATAATATTGAAGAGGCAAGAAAAGTTTCCTGGAGAAGGCAGAACTTAAAACCAGGATTGAAAGATGGGAAAGATTTTGACAATCAAAGGGAGATGAGAGGCATTCTGGGGACAGGTAATGATGTTAAGTAGGGGAAGAAAGTAAAGTAGTCCTCATTGCTGAAGTTCAAGGTCTGAAAGGTAGGTCAGGGGGCAGCCAGAATGTGAGAGGCTCACCAAGTTAAGTAGCTTCAAATACAAACCTTCTATACAGCAACTGCAGAGGAATGACCCAGTTATAATCTCTAAAATGTTGCCACAATTGTTGTGATTATTCATGAGAATTAGCATACCTTTGGGAAACTGAATATTGATGGAACTATTTGTACTCTGAGATTCAAAGGTAAAATCCACCAAGTCAGCCCAGCTGCGGGGTACACTAGATAAAAAATAAAACTATAAAATGATTTTTTTTAATCTAAGAGTAAAAATAGCAAAAGTGAGGTTACAAACTAGCAAAGGATCTCTAGATTTTTTGTACATAAAATATAGGTATTTCTGAATATCATAAAAACTTTAAAGCTGCTTTAAAATGCTTTTAAATTTCATGAAATTGAAGGATAGTCTTCTTTAGAATAACATGGTAGAATAATTAGGACATTAACTCATAATTTCTATATTATATGTCTTATAAACTCTTTAATAGTAGCCAACACTTAAATATTGCTTGCTATGTGTCTGGTACTGTTTTAAAAAAAAGTATTTATGGAAACAACCCTTTCTTTTAATTAAATTTTAGGTCCAGTCAAAAATAATAAGACAAATATATAGGGAGCCCTGAGGATCTGCTGGGCTCTGAGGGAACACAGCTTTTAAACCACCGTTGCAGACTTCCCACAGAAGTGGGCACCACAACAGGTACCAAAGAATGTTTGCATAGCTCCTACTTTGAGAATTACAAGAATATTAAAGAATTGTGGCAGATATGTTTATTTACACTACATAGAGTTTTATTTTTTTAATTACTGGTTGTCAACATTTTAAAATTAGTATATTTGATATTAGAATTCAAATGTCTGGCTTCTCTTAAAAAATATGAAAAAATGGCAATCATGGATCCCATCATCTTCATTGATAGCCATGTTATACAGAGCAGAATCCTGGCTGCACTCTTTGGACAGTCTACGTGCTCTGATTGTCAACTTGCCAACACCCCCACCCTACCCACTTCATGGCCTATAGGTATTAGGTTTGAAAATCTGGAGGTTTTTCTTGGCTTGGCCTCAAATTCTAATTATAACTCATAAAGGGATTTCTTAATCTAAAATTAGTTTCTTTGAAGTTAAAGAATAAAGAATAAATACCAAGTGCTCATGTTTGAGTACCCCAGAAGTTTATAGTCATGGCTATAGTAGGACTTTACTGGCACAGCACTGGACTTAGGATCAGCTGTATTCACTTGCTAGGGTTATCATAATAAAATAGACTAGGTGGCTTAACCAACGGAAATTTTTTTCATGATTCTAGAGGCTGAAATTCAGAGATCAAGGTGTCAACACGTTTGGTTTCTCCTGAGGACTCTCTCCTTGGCTTGCTGTTTCCTCACATGGCCTTCCGCACACATATATTCCTGGTGTCTCTCTTTCTTCTAATAAGGACATCTGTCATATTGTATTAGAGCCCACCCATATGACTTCATTTAATCTTAAATACCTCTTATAATGCCCTCTCTCAAAACAGTGACATTCTGATATATTGGAGGTTAGTACTTCAATATAACAATTTGGGGGGAACAAAATTTAGTCTATAACATTAGCACAAGTTAAAGAAGAGAAAAATCAGAGAAAGTATAGATCTTGAGTTAGCCGCAGAGATGATACATAGGATGTCTCTCCTAAACCCATAGAATTCTTATTCTACTGATACTTGGGCCAGACTGCTCAGAATTGCAGCAGAAGTATGATCCCCATTTCCAACCATATTCCAATATCTCTGTATGCCTAATGCATACCTAATTGGAAAAAGTCAGGAGGGCCCAGGATAGGGCCCTCAGAGTTGGCATCTGCAGAACTCTGAGAGTGAATATCTCCTTAGTTTCAACGTCTGCATCTCTCTTGGCTCATCCTTGTCTAGATCCTCAAGACACCTAATTATTAGGATAGTAGCACTAGAGAGAGCTGAAATTGAGTAGTCACATAGCTTCTGATCAAATTTCAGGTCAGCTTTGTGTTTGTGTCAGAAGAGAGGGAAACATGGGTCCAATAGAATGATTCCCTTCTTCCCTATTTTAAGGTTTATATAGTAGTCAGAAGGAGAAGTAAAAAAGATGATGAAAGAAGGCTGATGGACATGAAGTTATTTAGAAAGTATAATATATCTAGAGAATATGTTAAAATCTACCTGTTGTTTCAAAGGTAAGATATGGGTAGCCTAAAAAAGTATAGAACAGTCATGGCCAAAGAAACAACTAAGACAAACACATACCTTGATTCATGGTAAGGTGGTAAGGTAATACACCAATTGAACCATCACCTCCAACCCTGTCCCCAGCAGAGGATAAAAGACATGCCATAGCGAGGTACACATGACATCATTTAGCCTAGTCATCAAGGGCCATTCTACACTTTCACTGGACAGGCATCAAATTCAAATTTGTTTGATTGAGAAGTTAATTTTCTAGCACATCATTACAAAAGCACTGAGTCTCATGTGCTAGGGATATTTTTTAATCAATGGTGCATAATTCTTGCAAGTTTTGGGTAGTTTACTCAAATGTCAAACTCTACTGAAAACCAATGGTTGTGACTGGTTTCTTGTTTCCTCCAAATCTTTGCCAGATGGAATGGAAGTCTACAGCACAGAAGAGCACATAATATGAAACCTCTTTAGTTTTACAAGGACACTAACTACAGTGTTCCTTACCAGGCACCTAGTTTGATGGGGGCAGGGTGGGGGGGGGGGTATTTCAGTAATGTGATTTAACTCTTCTAATGAAATCTTTAGTTTAATTATGCTGTAGAGGTTCACATAATTGGATAATTTAGCCTGAAGAAGAAAAAGGCTAAAAAGTGACTGTCTTAACTATATAAAGGATTTTTCATTAATACTATTAACTAAATGAAGGATTATTGTAAGGAATCAGGGCTTCCATAGATGCAATGATGGGGGAAAAGGCATAAATAGATTTTAGGATAAGAATTAAATTTAATTAGTAAGAGAACCTTCTAAAATCATATAAGATTAACTACTAGACTGTGTTTAGGAAATGTTAACAAGGGCAGTTGTTTTACAGAAGTACAAGCTCTTAAAATTCTTTAAAAACTTCATGGATTCCTGTCAGAAATGACATTTTTCTTTAAATTTCTTAAGTTGCTCTCTAGCAAAACTGATTTTAGTCATATAAAAGGTGCTGGAAAGAAGCCCCATTTGCAAGTAGCACAGTGTGTTATACATAGTATATACTCTAAATGTTTATTGAATGACAATGAGTGAAAAAAAAAGTAGTTTAGTAGCCAAAATCCAGAAGCTTATTTCACTAAATTCACTCTACTGTGGAGCAACAGTAATCAGATCCAATTTTTCAATGAAAAGTATACTAAGAAGCATTTGCTTCAGTGACAGAATGTATATTAATTAGAATAAAAGCACTATTGCATAAAGGACACTACCAGACCCTGAAAATACATTTTCTTAAACACATTTCCATCAGCCCACAAACATTTCCCAAGCCACATCCGTCTTTCCTAGGTGGATCTTCCCTGAAGTAAGAGATTAACACTCTTCAACCTTGAGGTTCCAGCTCTGTCTATACTTATCTCATAGACTCAAAGAAATTATTTTGCCCCCAAAAAGATAAAAAATTAGGACATTTCTGAGACTGCAGATAAGAAAATTTAATGACTAGCTCTTCAGGGCTCAACAACTGGGAAAACCAGTTCCTGGTTGATATTTCTACTCCAGACTTAAATTCCCAGCTAGAACTCTGATTGGGGCAGTGAATGTCACACACTTGGGGTGTGGCCAGGGAATGACAGGCTCTCAGTGAGAAACCTAGGTGCTTTATGAGAAAAAGAAGAAAGTATGCTAGGCAGACAAAACAAAAACAAAAACCAGGGCCACATTAATATCCTCAACTTAATAAACATAATATGAGCATTTCGACTCATGAAATGAACTATATCTGATTTAGGAAATGAGTGATATTAACATTAACATTACAGAATGTATCCTGAGCAGTAGGGTCTAGAATCCTTGGAAATGAGTACTCACTTTCAGTTACCAGACTCATATTGCAACCGGTTTCTGATAGCCTCCTAATTTTTTCACTCTACTCCCGTATTAGTTTCCACCAATGGTGGACAATGTTGCAGGACACGGGAAGAATAACTTCAGGTTTCTCAGAACACAGAGATAGACTCAAGAATCTGTAGAAAATAGTGGACTTTTTAACAGTCATTATAACAGATATTTTTTAAACTCCTAAGTTTATTTTTTATTGCCCCTATTTTTTCTTTTTAGAAGTCAAGTTTTTGTCTATTCCGCTTCAGTCTTTGGAGATTTCTAGTCCTAGTTTACTAACTCTCTGAAATTTAAAATGTGGATCAAGAGCAAGTTACAGTCTTTTAATTAATTATGCTCTTTACAGCTTTGAAATTCTTCCAGTGACAGTTCATTACTTACTGCCTCAATTTACTAAGGTATAATTGACAATTAAAAGTATACAAGTTGATGATTTAACATACACATATACTATGAAACAATCAGCACTATCAAACTAATTAACACATTCATGGCATCATTTAGTTACCATCATCTTTTTGTTACTTTTGCAGTGAGAACACAGTATCTACCCTCCTAACAAGTTTCAAGTATACAATACAATATTGTTAACTATAGTCACAATGTTGTTTAGCAGGTATCTATTAAAATCCAATGGCATTTTTAAAAATAGGGGGAAAAAACACTAAAATTTATATGGAATCACAAATGATCCCAAATAGCCCAAGCAATCTTGACCAAGAACAAAGCTAAAGGCAAAGGACTTAAATAGACATTTCTCCAAAGAAATTATACAAATGACCAATAAGTATATAAAAACATGCTCAACATCATTAATCATCATGGAAACGCAAACCAACACTACAATGAGATCTGTTAGAATGGCTATTATCAAAAAGACAAAAGACAGCAGACTTCCCGTCAAGATATCAGAGTAGGTAAATGCTTTGCTCACCTCCTCCCACAACCATGTTAAAATTACAACTAAATTATAAAATAGTCATCATTGATAATCCCCTGAAAGCTAGCTGAGCAGAAGTCCTATAACTAGTGATATAAAGAAGAAGCCACAGACAAGACTGGAAATGTGGAACAGGCAGATCCCATATCCACAGTGCAGTGATTAAGAACCAGAGAGATATCTCAGCTGAGGTGGTTTCCCCCTGAAGAGTGAAGGAGCCCAACCCCACACCAGGCTCCCCAGCCCAGGGTAACAGTGCCAGAAAGAAAAGTCAAATAATATCTGGCTGTGAAAGACCAGAAGAGATTGCATCTAAGTGAGATGGAGGGCTGCTAGAGTCCCAAGCTTTCCTACGCACAGACTCATTTTCTCATACACTCACTTGCTCTGGGCTGCAGTGCAGGGGCAGGAGCTTATAAAGTATCAGGGCCATATGCAGGTTCCACTGCACTTTCGTTGAGCTCTCCCCCTACCCAGCCTACCTATGTAGGCAGGTTTCAAATCTTAGCTCTCTGTTAAGCTGGCTAACACCTTTCACCTCACCCTGGTGATTTCTTGAGACGCTTCTCAACCCAACTCCCATGCTAGACCCGAGCTGCTCCTAGAACCTTTTTCACACAAGTGGTCTACCTTGGCTTCTGCTGTGGACTTTCCTAAAATTTTGCAAAGATTCACAAACCTCAAACAGCGGCTGGCCTCGTCATGCCCTGTACTTCTTCCTTGTCCCCAGCTCAACACTAGTGGGAAAGTTTCAACTTGCATCGTATGTCCATTGGGTGGCCCCAGGCATGGTATAAGTTGCAGCCAGTGTTGGCTTGAAACATATCTTCAACTAAACCACCACAAAACCAAGACAAGTGGCAGCTGGCATCAGCTCACATCCTGGTGCCAACGAAAGGGTCTCAAGCCTGGCAAAAGTGGCAGCCAGCCTTGGTTCACAGCATAGCCTCTCCCAAGAGCCTTCCATCCCAGCACAAGTGGCAACCAACCAAAGATCATTTTGTAGCTCCCACCCGGAAGACTCAAGCCAAGCACATATGTCGGCAGACCTTGACCTACACCGGACCTGTCCCAAAAAAGGTTCCAAAATCAACATCCTTGTGGCCAGCTTCAGACCACATAAAAACAACACCCAATCAGCTGCACAAATAAAACCCTGAAGGACAGACTCAGCTGACACCAAAGCCATACTAGAACTACTGCTCTGTGGGGTTAGCTCACCTACAACAGCTAGTCCACTGTAGTCACAGCCTGCACTCACAGCCAGTCAGCCTGAGGATCAATCCCACCTACTGACGTGCCAGCAGCAATCAAGGCTCAACTATAACAGGAGACACACAACCCACAGTTGGGACACCCCCGCAGCACCCAGCTCAGGTGAACAGGAACACTACGCCAGTGGGCCACTCTGCCAAGAATGGGAGACAAAACAGGTCTACATAATACATAGAAATATACGTATGGAGGCAGCCAAAATGAAGAGAGAAAGAAACATGTCACAGGACAACTCCAGAAAAAGAACTAAATAAAATGGAGACAAGCAATCTACCAGATGCAGAGCTCAAAACACTAGTTATAAAGATCCTCAAGAACCTTGGAGGAAGAACAGATGAATTCGGTGAGAACTTCAACAAAGAGAAACCATGAAGAATCCGTCAGAAATGAAGAATGTAAGTGAAATGGAAAATACAGTAGAGAAAACCAACAGTAGATAATATGAAGCAGAGAATCAAATCAGCGATCTGGAAGATAATTGCCAATTATTAAAAACAGTAATAGGAATGTGAAATATAGCATGAGGAATAGAGCTGAAAATATTGTAATAAATATGTATGGTATCATATGGCTATTAGACTTATCAGGGTGAACACTTTATAAGTTATATAAATGTCTAATCACTATGTTGTACACCTGAATATAATACTGTATGTCAACTATAATTGAAAAAGTTTTTAAATTTTTTTTAAGTAAAAAAGGTAAAGATAAGTTTTAGGCAAGATGTGGAGTAAAGGGAACCCTCGTACAGTGTTAGTGGGTTTGTAGTTGGTACAACCATTATGGAAAACAGTATGGCAGTTCTTCAAAAAAATTAAAAATATAACTACCATAAGATCCAGCAATTCCACCCCTGAGTATTTATCCAAAAGTACTGAAATAAGAATCTTAAAGGAATAGTAACACTCCTGTGCTCATTGCAGCACGTTTCACAATTGTCAAGATAAGGAAGACAACCTAACCAACCTAAATGTCATGAACAGATAAATGGACAATTAAATGTGAGATAGATGACAGAAAGATAATGAAATAGCCAATCTTAAAAAAGAAAAAAACCTTGCCTTTGGAACAACATAGATGAACCTGGAGGACATTATGCTAAGGGAAATAAGCCAGACACAGAAGGATAAATATTATATGAACTCACTTGTATATGGAATCTAAAATAGTCAAACTTAGAGAAGCAGAGAACAGAATGGTGGTTTCCAGTAACTAGAGGAAGAGTAAAATTGTGAGATATTGGCCAAGGAATACAAAGTATCAGTTATTAAAGATGAATGAGCTCTGGAGATCTAATATAAAATTCTGTCACTTTGTTTTCTTAGGCCTACCTGAACAATTGTTTGCATTGTTTTGTCTCTCCCTAATCACTTCGAAATCCTCTACATAAAACTTTAAGATTATTGTTAGAATTCTACACAAATACACAAGGAAATTTTAACTCAGAGAACTAAGTGAAACAGTTATTGAAATTAACATAAATCTGTAAAGCCAACTGAAATTTTGGTAACTATTTCTAATTTTATACTGATTATTCAGGTATGAAAGCTAAATCATAATATTTGATGGATGAAATCAAATTGGAAGGCAATGTTTTCCAATCTTAAAGTTCTTTGGAGCTAACTAAAATTTGATTTTCACAAAATACTGCACATTTAACTTTTAATTCCCCAAATATTTATTGAGAACCTATTTTGTTATGCCAGCAACTTGGTTTACAGAGGGAAAGTAAATAATGCATTGCTAATTTCCACTAGAATGTGTAGAAATAAAGCAAAAAATTGAACAATTATATTTATGTAATGACAAATGGAGATAATTGTTTTGAAGGAAACAAGATATTATGATGCCTAATTAAACTGTCTTGACAAGTCTCAAGAAGAATGCATACAACTCAGAAAAGCAGTTGTACTCAGTTACAGTTTATTATGGAGAACACATTAAAATCAGCAAAGAGAAAAGGCAGGCGGGGCAAAGTCCAGGAGAAACCAGGTGCAAACCTCCAGGTGTCCCCTCCCAGGAGAGTTGTATGAGGATGCACAATTCTCCCAGAATGATTGGAGACAACACTTTTGAAGTGTTGCAAAGTAGGAAAGTTCACCCTAGCTTTGATGCCCAAGGTTTTCATTGGGAGCTAATCACATAGGTATATAGCTCCTCCATGACTGACTGAAACCACTCAGATTCTAGCCTCCCATAGAAAAAGTAGTCATTCATTGTCACATTGTAAAAATAAGCTATCTAATCAAAATGGCATACGAAAGGCCTTGGGCATTAAAAAAAAAAAAAAAAAAAATCTCATAACAGGCCAAATACTCCAAAAGGCTCAGTATTTATCTCCTAGGAGACAGTCCTGAAAACAGGCCTTTCTTTGGAATGTGCAGAGTTTTACCATGCAGGCTTGCTGAATTAACCCATTACAGCACACTACAATGAGAATAACAGCGTATATCTAGAATAGATTGTTCCTTCAGGGATCTCCTCAATGAGGAAGTAGCATTTAACCTAAGACTTGGAGGATGAATAGACAAAATGTCGGAGAGTCTTCAACTGGAGGAAGCAGCAAATGGAAAGCTTCTTAGATGGGAAAGAGCTTTGTCCTTCAGAAAACTAAATTAAGGCCAGTATATTTGAAAGAGGGCAAGTAATCAAAGGGGAGAATGGTTCAAGATAAACACAAAAAAAGAAGATAGGAACCAGATTACACAGAGCCTAAAAAAGTGTATTAGGAATATTATATTTTATGTTAATCTCAAATGCGAGAGAAAATCACTGAGGCATTTTAAACTTTTTATTTTTTATTTTTTTTTATTTTTTAAAAAGCTATACTGGCTGCTTCCTTACACATGAATTGAAGGAATTAAGAACAAGATGAAGAGACCAGATACAAAACTATTGAAATAGTCTTAGTAAAAAATGACTGTGGCTTGAACTAGGGGTACAGTGAGGATGAAAAGTAGGTAGATTCAAAGTGTATTTTGGGCTAGGGGAGTCCAGGGTCACTCCGATGTTTCTGGCTTGGACGGTTGGGTCAAAGGGAATTATATTTACTCTAACAAGAAGCCTAGAGGAAGATAAGATTTATAGGAGAATGATCAAAAGTTTAATACACACTGAATAATTTTGTGACACATCCCCATAAATAGCAAAGGGTCAGAAGGAAAGAGTAATTTCACCTAAAACAATCACTGTTTCATTAACTGCTTATTAAACAGCATGACCTTTTTTTCCCAGATTACTCACTCAGCAATCGAGGGGAGTCACTAACCACTTTTTAAAACTGTTAATTAGGAAAACTAGCATCCTTCCCCTGGCTATGAGAAAGGTTGACTATTTGAAAAAAGAAAAAAAAGAAAGAAAAAGCAGAAAACATATGTTTTAAGAATTCGAAGTAAACTCACAGTAAGTCTAAAATTCTTGATATGTAAAGACTTCTGGGTTGTAGCTCACCATCTGTGTAAATATACAACTCTGAGGGTCAGGCCAATTAAGTACATATGAACTTCTTTCAAGAAAGCAGTCCCAAAGACCGGTAGGTTTAAAACCCAGCATTAGAGCAATAAGTCATAAGGGACCAATGGCAGATAATACATAAAAAGTCTCAAGGTTTTAAGCTTCCGCCATGTATCATTTCCAATACTTTATCTTTATCCTTGACTGATATTTTAACTTTAATGCATTTACAGAGTCACTGTAATAGAGTAAAATATATTTTCCTTAAATTCTAACTAAGACGGGAATAGCCTAAATAAGGTTAACAAAATTAAGCATAACTTTAGAAAGGAGAGGTCTCCAATAGTTAATTTGTGTCCTAATGTCAAAGTTCTTATCTGAGAAATATAGGTATTTCTTTTGACTATCATAGCAATAAAATTTATTTTCAAATAAGCAACTTTAAGATCATGCGATACAGATAATGTTATCATGTACTAAACCTGTACTTAAGCAGCACGTCACCTGTTTTGCGCTATTTTATCAATTTAGGTAATCCTTACACCTTATCATCTAGACTCATCATCATCATTATTCCCCAATGTGTTTTCTCTTAAGTCTGACTTAGAAATAGCATGTAGCATGATTTAGCATGTTGCTTTATTGTTATAGGCCCTTTATAATTGGACACTATGATGAGTTTTTGTTTTATATTGCTTTTTCCAAAATAAAATATAAATATACATAATTTTAAAAATTACTAAGTGTGGAACATGTTCAACTTATACTGAAAGTCACATTACTAAATCATTTTAAGGAAAGTAAACTATGGAACATTCATCAATAAAGCACACTGGAGTCATAGAAAGTAACTTTGCTTTGCTATTAGAATGTTGCTCTAATGCCCTCTTCAAGCATGGCTCACATCACCTGGGTGCTTGTCTTCAGGCAAGAGACACATTATTTCATCTGAACCCATTTCTACCAAAGAGCAAGTCTGTTCCAATAACTTTTTAGATGGCCAATACAGAGCTTTTCCTTCAGAGTTCTGGGTCACTTATGTGGTCTACACTGATTTCTGTCGACACATAAATGGGGGCCAGTCACTTGGAAAGTAAATCTTCATGAACTTTAAGATTAATTGAAATGAACTATGGATTAGTTAGCTTTTGAACACTTCCGACAGTTGCAAATTTTGTTCTTCAGAAAGGAATTTAAAAATAAACAAGTAAAGGAAGAAAGGCCTGTTTCCAAACTCCAAGGCTGCATTTCAGTGATCCATAGTCACACTTGCTTCTCTGGCATCACAAATGGCTTAAATCTGTTGTCAGAGAGTTTAGGGTCAGGTTAGCTATAAAAAACAGAATGCTCACAAGCTTATCAGGAATGATGACAGAAATTTAGAAAAGATACTGTGCATCTAGCAATTAATATTCTGGACCAGCAAATATTTCAAAGCCCCTTTTGCTCTTAATCTTTAAATAAAATCACCCTCAAGCAGTTACTAAGGTATGTGATCATGTGAATGGATTTTTAGTCCCACCTGTATGTCTTGTATTTTGTGTGAGTGTGTGGGTATATTTTAAAATTCAGCCCATTACAAACCTAAATAAATTTGAGGTGGCCAAGGGTCTGACCTTTCAATAATAATGTATTACAGTGACTCATTATTTTTATAACTAGCATAATATGTACACTAAAGAACTAAAGATTAATCAATTGTTTCAAAAGTTCAAAAACTTCTAAACATTAAAACTTGGATAATAAAAACTCCAAACATGATTAAAGACCTTGGTAACATGTGTAGCTAACAAAAAATGGAGTGAACAATGATTTTATTTTGTTCAAAGTGCCCTGTAGTGAGGCCACTAAACATGTGTTCCTAACATGTATTAGATAGTCACAAATGTTTATTGAGTTAATGAATCATGTATTGTGACCTTTTAAAGGTTTCACCAACTATTCAATCCCACATAGTTAATTTTAACTGAAAATCAGAGATCTTACACTGAGCACTGCAACTATAAGTTAAAACTAATATAGTATCCTTTCGAACATCTAAATTTTGTCTCCTTCTCAGCTTCATCAAGTGCATATCCATTCCTTTAGAAATCTCTTTTTTGTTCTAATTTCCTCTGGTAAACACTGCTTAGAATTTTCTTTCCTATGGTTTTCTATTAGGTTCTCAATTAATTTTTGTGTTTTTAGTTTATATATTGAGTATATAATTCCACAGATGGCACAGGTTGCCTGACCCTAAGGCAACATTTATGTTTTAAATAAGCCAAATGGTAACTTCAAAGTAAAAGGTCAAAGGAGCTGTTGTGATGGAAGTCAGTTCAAAATATGCAATTATAGGCCATGCAAGAAGGAAAGGAAAGGTTGGGTTCAAAAGGTTAGGAGTCAAGGATCCACCAATAACCTATAACCATATTTTACTAACATTTCCTGTATAGTTCATTGCTACTTCATTTAGTTAATCAATTTATCCTTATGATTGAATAAAAATGTCTGTGCACCCGGTGTTTGTCATAAAGAAAATTGTCCTTCTCCAGTGGTAAATCCCATTAAGACAGGAATATGTCCCTATAATTTTCTCTAAACAATTCCCAGAACAGTTCAATGCCAATGGCAGGCTTGTTTCTTGTTGATGATTTTTTTTTTTTATTACACATTTTCCTTCTTCAAAAATTCTTACACTCTACAACCTTTGAAATATTGAGTTCATATCCTGTAGGGACCTCATTGTAACTCCTTTCCAAGGTCCCTGGTTTTTGAAAACACACTGGAAGCCATAAGACAAAGAGTCTGAATCAACTTAAAGGGAGTTTCCCACGTATTAAGCTCACATATGTTTACTGAACAGAAAAAGTATCCTGCATGTTTTTGAAGTGTTTGGGTAATTTTGTTTGTGCTACCATATGGCACCACACCCTTCTGCCCATATTTCAAATCTTTTTTTTTTTTTTTTCTTTAGGCCAGGTATAGTTATAAAAGGAAGAAGAGAAATTAGAGTTTAGATGTTTAATTATCCTCGTACTTTGAGTACCTAAGACAGCCATACTCCCTTTCCCATCTTTTATCACCTGAGTCACTTGGGATGCCTCTTTTTATTGCTGCATCAAATCATTGCTTTTGATGCTCATACTGAGAATGCTACCTCCTCCGGACAGGAAGTGTGTAATCTTGGGCTGATTCCCAGATGTGGAAATTCAAATTGGCAGCTAAACACACACTATGATTCATTTAAAATAGCGTTTTACATTTAAAAAGAATGTGGGAATTCAAACTGGCAGCTAAACACATACTGTGATTCATTTAAAATAGCATTTTACATTTAAAAAGAATGAAGAGACCTGGGCAAGTTTTAGAGATATAACTTTTAGGCCTTTAAGACATCTCCCGGTAATTTTGATAATGGAACTTAATGGGGTGAAAACCAGTCTTGAGAGTTTAATGAAATGTATCTATTTAGGACTCAAATTGATATCAAACATTTTAAGCTGCACATAAAAACATTATCTTCCAAACACTAGGAGAGTCACAGTATTAAAAAAATAAACACAACCTTCAAAATGTTTTCTTCCTCATTAAATGTCAATTGCTTCAAGGGGGAAAAAAAAAAAAAAAACAGTGTGCAGAGTTAAAAGACTATCCTATTTCTGATGGCATAGTTTTTCAGGCATAAAATTCTTTATCTCCACTCTCACCCATCCCCAAATAAAGAAAAACTTTTGGCCTAAGTAACAGGTTTTGAAACAAGCCATCCCTCTACCCCAGCTAGTTGGAAAAAGACTGTCACTCGTTGGATATCTCCTTGCTGACAAGAGTCCCTCCAGAAGCCTTGACAGCAGTCTCTTTTTTCCCCTAACCTTCCCCCAGGGTTTATGCTGACCTGTGAGAAATAAATCAAAACTTGAGACCACTTCAAAAACTAGCTGAAAGCCAAGCTCAGAATACCATGAAAATGGAACACTTAGAAATAACAAATTCTCTACTTCCAGAGTTAGTATGCTAAAACTGTACTTTTCTTTTTCAACATTAGATTGGTTAGAATGTTTTAAACTAGGAATCATGGACAACCTCTGCACATAGAAGCAAGGTTTTCAGCTTCTATTTACATTTCAGTATCCCTGTCAGTAAGATACAGAATATAGACAACCAATTTTCCATTTTGAAAGCGGTGAATGATAATGGCATAATTAATATTAACAGAGCCATTACGGTTCCACAAATCATTTGCATATTTAAATGAACGCTCCATTTTTTGCATTGTTATTATAACCTTTAGATCTCTATTTTCACTTCTGAAAGCAATTTACTTCATCTACTATCGAAAACGAAACTGGAAAAGCTCATTTAAATATAATTTTCTTTTTTTTCAAGATTTCAAACTTTTCATTATAACAAGTACCCTACTGCTCTATGACTCAGCTTTTGAGCAATTGCTCATATAGTACCCCATCTACATATACCTCCGAATACACAGGCTTTCACAAAATTTAGAGAAGTTTCTTCATAAGAAATAAATCGGAATAAGAAAATCAGATGGCGAACTAGAGGGCAAGAAGGACAATATCAGTTCAACATAATGAATTTCTCACACCTCACCTGAAATCCACTAAGCAATGAGAAGTTGTATGTATTTGTCAGATGTAATATTAAACAGCATTTCAGAATGACTCTACAGTGGAGGGTGGGTGCTTATTACTGGAAAAAAGCTCTGAATCTGGGCTGAATCCTCTTCAGACAATGTGATGATTCCTTCAGTGGGCTGAAACACATGTATATTGCAATCTAAAGACAGAGGACAATTTGATCTATACATTCTGGGGTGCTCATTAAAAAGTACAATTGACATTTAACTTTTAAATGAGAAACAAAAGGGAAAAAAATAAGTTTATATCACATGTAATTTTTTAGATTTCTTACTCATTTGCACTAAAGGTCATTCTTCTTTTATACCTAATGTAAAGGAATATTATTTCCACTAAAGAATTCAGAACACTTGTAGTGCAAGAAGAAACTGCATTAACTTTCAATAAAATCTCTCTCAAAATATAACTAAGAATTTTGCAAATTAAATAGATTGTTGAAATGATTCAATCTAAAATTATTTCTGATTTCTTTTGAGACATGTAATATGGGCTATTTTCAGGAAACACAATAATGAATTCTCTGACAGAGAAGGGAAGAGAATCAGAGAACAAATTGATACAACTTTCTTGTCTAGGTTTTGCAATAGGCACTATTTTAGATGTAAATATTTAAATATCCATTCAGGTCCTTTTACACAGTCCCATGGTTGCCTTGTACTAAATAACTTGCATTTGTAAGATTTCAGCATGATGAAAAAGAGCCAGGGACTTTACTGCAAAGAATATGGGCTTTTGAAATGAGTGAAATCTAAGTTTGAATTTAGGCTTCATTGCTTGACTTATCTGTTTGACTTAGTAGAGGTTACTTCACTTTTTGAGCTTCAGATTCTTACCTTGCAAAATAGTCATGAGTCTCAACCGAAATAATATACAAAAATAAAATACCTTAGGCAATAGTTGGCATATAATAGATGATTAGTAAATTTTATTTGTACCCTAATGGATGACAATTCCAAAGAGAAATTAAATCACTTACCTGGGTTCTTTGATACCATACCCCAGCTAAATAAATTCATGACTCAGTGTTGATATTGTCTGTAATCTCAGAATAGGATCTGGGACAAAATAAGATAATGTTTCTAAACAGCTTTGAGATATCTTTATCTGCACTCTTCAGTATGAGTTCAATAAAAGTTATGTAATGGCCTAAAAGTTATAAAAAGTACTTCTCTAACTAACTAGATGGTTGAGACCACAGAAAAAAAGACCAACCAAACTTTATTAAATAGAACGTTTTAGATCCTCTCAACAGCTCCATAAGCTAAGTACTAGTATTATCCTCATTCTCTAAATAAAAAACAGAAAGTAGATCAAATGAATGTTCTGCTCTAGACAGTAGCTATCTTAGTACAGTATGGCTATCATATATACTACTACATAACAGTAGTTGAAGTATAGCAGGAGTTACCCGCTTCAGAGTAAACCCCATATTCGACAACTACGAAACCTAATACAATTAATTTTGTTATAATTAAAAGAAACAGATATACTCAGTTTCCATGGGAAGAAACTCTTCAACACTATAAGATGTTCAAAAATAACATGATTTCAACTCAAAGAACTCCATTTCTGATGATAGAGAAAAATAGAGAAGATTCTATATATGTCTCTGTGTATGGCATTTTATTTCTGTACCTTACTGAGCTACTTCTCATTCACATTATTCAATCTATATCGAAAATGTGAAGGCTGTAATAGATATTGCCCACCAAAAATTCAAAGATTCCATTGTCTTCAAACTATCTTAGACTTGCTAAATATGACTTTAAAACCAAGCCACAAACTCTTTCATTACCATGATATATATCTGAAAAAATTTAGAAATCATCCAGATAACAACACATAAGCAAAAGTAATTCTAAACCTTGTCATTTTCTCTCCTTTATCTGCATCATGGAACTGTGCTTATTGTTTTTGATTTCATATCATGAGGGCAGGGAGAGATCTCTTTGGTTTAAAATACACCATTACTTCCATCTTTATTTTCAGATTATTTTTTAACTTCTGAATGCACCTTCATTAAACCCAGAAGACCATATTCCCATGTGATGAAATTGAGTCAGTATATCTACTTTGTTACCTTGAAATCAGATTATGCAGTATGTTTATTTTAAAAATAAATAAATAAATAGGACATGACAGTATTTCTTCTAGAAAGATTGATTGTCCAGCAAGATTTGGAGAGGAAGATAATAATCACAACTACAGCTGCATAACTATACTTCACATGTTGTCTTGCATGTTTAGCAACTTGAGACAAATCGTAAAACATGGTCATAAAAAAAAAAATTCTATCTTGATAACAGCTGGATCTACACCAGCATGCTACTGTGACTATGCTATCTCCACTGCTGTGTTTGAACATGAGAAAAAGAAACGTACATGGTAAAGCCAATCTACTTGATGAATCTAGTAATTTCTCACTTTTAAGTATGCAATGGATACAGTGTGCTAGGATCAGAGTTAGAGTTTAATGGAAAACTCATGACTTACAAGAATAATCACATGAATGTGTACTCAAAATGACATGATATCTACTCAGAATGATATAATATTTACTAAGTCAATTGTATAGCGAGCTTTCCTATTGTGTTCTAGATGATCATCTAGAAATCTGTTACCAGCTGATTGACTGAACTGACTGTTAACTGAATCAAGACAGATCAGTTGACAGAAGAACCAATCCATTTTAAGTTAAGGAGACACATACCCTAAAATGAGAATTAGGGAAATTTTAAGAGGGAACTAAGAAACTGGAAATGGAGAAAGGCATCATTTTTGATCAATTTTACATAGCTCTGAAAACCTGCAACTAAATATCACCCAGGCCTGCTCTCTAATTTGATTTTCAGGGCCTGCCTAGGCTATCCAGTAAGATTTATTAGGTTTCTTGTGCTAAAATGAACACAGATGAAGTGTTAAAAATGGAACATAGATAAAGTGTTAGTTGCACTGGACTTTGAGTCATCAGCAATTACCAGTCTGTCAATCATCGAGTGTATATTGAACATCCACAAGTTATACAGCAATATATTCGACTAAAATGTGATTGAATTTATTGTTAGTGTGGCACACTATACTGTTGAAGTATACTGTTGAATCAACAGTAAACTTCAGTGATTAAATTCCCGACTTTACCTATCCTTTTTGTGTGATCATGCACAAGGATTAAAGGAGATTAAGTACATAAAGCTTGTAACATGCTGTTTGGCTTATAGTAAGCGCTAAACAAATACTATTATGTAAGAATTGAAGAGATACTTTTTAAAGTTTGTATGAAGAAGGTTAAAAAGTAAAAAAAAAAAATGCAAACAAAAATTTGAGACTGATAAATCAAAAAAGCATATCATTTCAATATAGTTTAAAATTTTATAAAGATTTTCTTGATAAGCTTACTCAGGAAACATGTTTTTTACCTTCCAAAAAAAATGTCAGTAGTGTGCAAATCCTTTTAGATAAGTATAGAATTCTGATAGGAGGAAGAAATTTCCTAGAAACTAAAATAAATATTGTCCTCAACGTAGTGAAGTTATATACTTTTCAATAGATTTCTTTGTTTTATGTTATTAGTAACATCATTGTTGTTATCTCATTTAGTGTGTGTCTATATTACACTTTGTCTCTGTAGAATTAAGGACAGGTAGATTTTCTTATACTTTTCTTTTTAACTCCTCCTACAATAGGACCTTGCCAAAGGCCTACTCAACCAGTAATTGTTTAAGAATACTGCCAACTTTCTTTTCTAATATTCCAATATTGCTATATTTATTTTTCTGTAAGATCACTAAATATGAACTCCTTCCATATATTAATTCTTTGACAGAATTTCCTTATATGTTTCCAAATACACTGTTAAAAGATAACAAAAAGATGATCATACAGAAAAGCACATGTCTGAAAAGTACATATTCATCCTGATACAATATTTTCTAACACTGAGAAACAAAGAAAACAAGCTAAAATAAAAAGCTTTTAAAATATAAGACAAAAAATTTGAAAGTGATAACTTACAGTAATTTTACTGCCGATCTAACAGTACTGTTTTTTTAGAAACAGAAAAATAAAAATTTCATTGTTCATCTGTTTCACCTTGTGCATTCTAATACTAAGAAAATAGAGATAATTTGAATATTCCAAACCAATGGATAATTCAGCCTTGTGTTTCTTTTTTTTTTTTTTTTTTTTTTTTAGGCAAGGCAACCCTTGATTGACCTCACAGATTGCAAGGACCTTGTGAGTTTACAATCCTTCATTTTTAAAAAATTTTTTTATGCCTACAGCACTTGGTTTTCCTAGGTGGTCTCCCATCCAAGTACTAGCTTAGTTAATGAGATTAGATAGGATTGGGCTTGTTCAGAGCAGCATAGCCATAGTCAGCCTTGTGTTTCTACGAGTCTATTTCTCTATTTCTACCTAATATATATTAAGGAATTGGATTACAGAAAACAAATGTTCATAGATCTAGTGAAAGACTTAAAACAAAGTAGCTAAGTCTCAGTTAAATTAAAAACGCTAGTTACCACTGGATACACTGAGGGTGCTTGCCCAGGACACAAAATATTCAATCCTGGGCAAATTGTGTAGCTTGGTAGGGACCATAAAAAAAAAAAAAGAAAAGAAAAGAAAAAAACCAAGGTGGGGCGGGTACTAACTAGAATATTCGGGGTAGGATGAATTCTGCAATAATCTAGGTTCAATACATAAAGGGTTCTTTTGATTTGAAGACTACTAAATCAATAAAAAAAAAAAAATACTATTTGACTCCAGGATGACTGCTGATCTAAAATGTGTATTTCTGCGGACCCAAAATGGAAATGACATCTATATTTCTGTGGCTGTTTACCTGATGACATTTCAATTCAGTGCACACAAAAAAATTTCGAAAAATGGAGAAATGAA
Organism: Rousettus aegyptiacus; assembly: GCF_014176215.1. Classification (NCBI taxonomy): domain Eukaryota; kingdom Metazoa; phylum Chordata; class Mammalia; order Chiroptera; family Pteropodidae; genus Rousettus; species Rousettus aegyptiacus. Next base: position 38,663,072 of record NW_023416311.1, on the reverse strand, counting down.
CAGAATGTTAAGTGACTCAGAAGGCAAATAGCCATCTGGTCTTTCACTTCTATTTTTTTGTTGGACCTCCCTGCCTTAGAGAAGTGAAAATAATATGAATAATTCTTCCAATCAAACTGAAGAAAGATGTTAAATAAATAAAAAATAAGACTACAGTAGCAAATGTGTATACAAGAGCCCTTAGATATTAATAGAAATAGAAACCTATTTAATCTAAAATCCATCTTATCTGCAAGATAGGAATAAAGCAATGGACTGGACACAACCACATTTCTCTGCCTCTCATTAAATTCTCTAGAAATGACATTAACTTATAAGTAAGCTAAATCTATAACAGCTCCCCAAATCAAGAAGTATCAAAAGGACTTAGAAATGTTAAGGAATACCAGAAAACTAGAAGACAGAAAACATATGAAATTGAAAACTGCAACTCAAGGGTGTGCAAGTTATTCTGCTGAAAAAGACGGAAATATCTTTACTGGGGTCACGAATATTTCCAGAGATATATAGAAAGCAAGAGAAGCCCATGGGTATCCAGTAGCCTGACTGACTGGATGAATATGGCTCTCCACTTACCCACTCCACTCCTAACACCCTAGAAGAGTGATTGGAAGACTTGCATTTGAAGGACAGAGCAGTATCCCAGGGAGCTAGTGGTGATAAGTACAGGAAACCCCCTGGCCAGAGGTGAAAGCCCCTTCCAATCACCCCACAACATGTTACCTTTTTCTCACTATATATATATATATTATATATATATATAATATATATATTATATTTTTACACACGTACACACACACACATATACACACATCATTTTTAGAAAAATTTATTTCACATCAAAAGCTCCAACTATTTATAGAAAAAATAATAATTTATAACATCGTCTTGGTTCACTTAGAATGGTAGATAAAAACTAGACCAAAAAATGGTATTATATGCGGTTAAAGAACATTGAGAATTCATGTGAATACAAAAAAAGCTGATTCAAAAAAAACATGTCAGCCAGCTTTTATTTTTACAAAAGAATTTGCCACAAATTGAGTATTAAAAACACAGAACTTTGTGTTTTTGTGACAGATGGTAACTAGACTTACTGTAATGATCATTTCGCAATATATATAAATATCAAATCGCTGTGATGTACATACCTGAAACTAATAGAACACTGTATGCTAATTGTACTTAAAAAACAAAACACATATACACACAAAACTACAATTGAATTTTTAAAAATTAGTGGAAATGCCTTATGATCAAAGGTAAAATGCCATATTTTCATAAAACTGACCAACTCTACTCAGTAGGTTTCACTGGAGATCCAAAAGACTTATCACATATAAGAATGAAAACCAAGCTATTAGAGAGTTTCACATCTATTCCACATCCTAGAATTATATCCCTCTTTCAGCATCTCCCTAATCCCTGTCATATGGCATTTGTCAGTCTGTGATACCTGCGCTCTCACAAGCAAACAGCAGTGACTCACAGTTATATTCTAAAGGGATCACAAAGAGCATTTTCATCATTCCACTGGTTCCATGGGGAGTGCTGAGAGGCTTCTAATGTGGAGAGAAACTTGCTTAGCTTTTTGTTTTTCTATGTCCTCCATAATCTCAAATCTTACCCTTTGTTCCTTCTTTAGTTTTTCCAGTGTGATGCACTTTCGCATGCATTGGCTCAATCATCTCACAGATCCTGCCTCCTTGCTCTATTCATCACAGTTTCTTCTTTTCCAGAATCAATATATTTTTTTTCAATATATTCACTATCCTCTTCCACTCTCAACTCCTTCTGAAATTGAAAACATCTACAACAGATAGTTTTACTATCCGATATTTTTCATGGGTCTTCCATCCTCTAATTTTCCACACAAATTGGAGTTTGGACAGTTTGGCTAGCTTCCCCATCTGACAATTACACTTGAAGTCTCTGAACTGAAAGATGTCAAGAGAACTATGTGTGTGCAAGAGGTGGGGAAGGGCTTCTTCCCAGATTTACAGAAGACACATTTGACAAAAGACGGGCCTACAGACAGAAGGCATGTATTTGGAATGTGTCAACAGTTCTGCAGACCTAATCTCGGAAATTAATTGGCTGAAGGCAAGAAAACTGAGATTCAAAGTGACTACGGAGCCATTTTGACTGAAGAATCTTATCCGTTCTTTTCACAGTGCAAAGCTTTCATGTACAAATCTCTTTTTGTTAACCCTAATCACACATTCTCAATCTCTCTAGCCTTTGAACTGGACCCATATTACATTCCCACAAACAGGGCAGTTATTTATCCAAAGATAAATATTTAAACTCTTCCCCTTTTTCACAATTTTATCTTCATTAATCTACCACTACATACACACATACACACTCACACATGTACACATACACACACACACGTTTTTCCATAGAGTCATTTTAGTGTCAACATGGGTATTTTCATATAAAAGAAGATAAATAGGGAAGCTATCCACTACTTCAAGCCCCATTTTCTTCATCTAACAAGCAGCAATCTTAGAACTCACTCCATCCTTAGACAGTCTGGATTGAAAAACAGTGCTGCAATTCATGATCAGTTTACTACCAGCTCACTTCTGCATTTTATGGACTCAATCTCTGTTTTGATAGAGATTTGACCAACAGAGTACATTTAAAGAGAATTTAAGGAAAAAGGTTTATCAATAAAACACCAGCAGAGAAGGAGAAAAAGATCGAGGCTCAGAACATCAAGTCTGAATTAACACTCACCAGAAGATGCAGAAGTTCTATGCAGTTTCCTAGCATTTCTAGAAAAGTTTTGCTTCTTCAGCATTCTGATATGTCTTAGTGGAGCTCTACATTTTTTTTTTTTCATTCTGTTTTGTTTCTCTTCTCTACAAACTCTCTGGAAACTGCAAATGAAGGACACCAATCTCATTTTCATTTCTCTCATAAAATTTTCCATTATACGAAATTCCATAACTTGCTTTTCACTCATGCAGAGAAAAACCAATTTTCCTTTTGATCTACTTCTAAAGTTAATTGCCCACAATAAGTTCATTTTTTGAAGAAAAATTAAACTTTCATCCACAGGTTACTTTGGAACCTCATGAACTGGGCTATCAAATCTTGACAGAGTTTGGTTCCACTATGTCTATTTTCAAATGTTCTTTAGGACCTCATTTCAGTTAATAAATCAGGCTTTTCACCTAGTCATATGGCAGCCTCTGACGGCACTACCAAATCTGATGCTTTGTCAAAGGATCATCCTTAACAGTTCTGCCCTTGATTTCAGCAGAATAAAACACCATGTGCTCTATACCAAAGGTATTCATGTATATTCTTAATCTAACTAAAAACAGACGATATGACAGAAATATCATGTTATGGTTACAGTCTAATTTTGTGTCTTTGTGTTCTGGTATACCTATTTTATTTTAACTGACATGAACTTAAGGAACACAAAAATGATACTGCCGATATTAAAACATTGAAATCAAGATTGACACCAAAAAAATAAAACAATGACAGAATGTTCATAAAACTTTTTTGAATTTTGTTTCACTATAGTTCTCCAACCTTAGCTAAGGTGAATTTTCTTGTTAATATTTGTTTCCATATTTTAATACTAGACAGGATATTCATATAGCAAGTTAGACTACAAATAGCCTGTAAACAAGAGCCTGGTCAAATCAAATATCCTTTATATTTAGTTTCTGGAATGAATGTATGAAAAGGAATTAACTGTAAATTACAATCCATATACAAAAGTGTCACATTTGCAAATACTTTATCGGAAGGCTGACACACCCAGAACTCACTACACCAAGCACCCTAGCAGCTAATCTAAAATTCAAAGCTAAAAATAAATACCAAAGTAATTCAAAATAAATTACAATTACCATTCCATTTGAGAGAGACCTATTGTGAATTCTGTATAAAACTGCCAGCATTTTTGAAATAATATAAAATACTAAAATGTATCATTTTACTTAGTATCTATAGTATGGTGCCCCTGGGAAAAAAAAAATCTGGAAAATAGGAATGAGAATACCCTCTTAAGAGTTAATCTTACTGTTTAAGACCAACTCATAACAAAAGGATCAAAAGATACAAATTTATTTAATGAAGTAGAATGGTCCTGAAGCCAATAAGATTGAATTATCAACTGATTTAATATATAAAAGAGTTTCTCCTTTTGAGAGGATTGATCAATGTCTATGTTGACAATGATCATTCTCATGTCCTTGTTTAAAAAAACAAAACATCAAATTATAGAATTCCTACTCTAATTTATAGGTCGTCGTATAAAAGTAACATATAGGTTAAGTCCTTTTTATGAATCCATACTCACTAGCTACCTAATTACTCTGATGTGTGCAAAGGGAGGGAGAATATGAGGATCTTACAAACTTCGAAATTCCTGTGTAGTAAAATTAATTAATAAATTGTCTGACTCTTACAGGGTACAATACAACTCTGTTGCCTACATTTATGTCATTTAAAAAGACAGGAATAGTTGGACTTATCATTAAATCTTCCATTACCAGGGCAGAGTCTGACACACATCACATTCCAATAAATACTTTCTAACTAAAAGTATTTTAAGAATGTGCAATCAAAAATCTTTAGGAAAACAGTCTACCTGGCAGTAATATTTGCTTAATAAATAGACATAACAGAAAATCTTGTTTAAAATGTCAGTTTGAGATAAGGTATTAACAAGAGTTCACTACTAAGAAAAGTGTCCTAGAGGGCAGACAAGATCATATTTCAAGACCCATGGGGTCCAGTATCAGACAATAAAAAATAGAAAATTCAACAAGGTTATAGATACCAACATCTAAATATTGCCATAATGTTGAAAAAGTACGTGCCAGTATCTACTAAATGTATTATATGACTTGTGGACAAGAATGACCTGAGAAGAATTTATATCTAAAATACCTCTATAATTTTGAATAATTATAAATATTTTTTCAAATGGGATGAGAATAGATAGGCTAATTTGGAGATAGTAATAGAACTCTCTCTCTCCAACATTTGAAATAAAGGTCAGTTATAAAAAAGAAAAAAAGAAAAAACAATTTTAAACTTTAACCATAAAAATAGTTTACATAAAACTTTAATAGCACCCCACTGGAAAAAAAAAAAAGGAAAGAAAAAAGTAGACCATCTATACCCTTTATCTTAAGTATCTCATGTAAAGCAATATACATATTGGTTATAATTCCAAATCTATTTAACTGTGGCATAAGTAATCTCAGGGAAGCAGCTATACAAATGTGCACAAATTACAGTTGAAAATAGCTATAGAATTAATACAAGTTCTAAAAAATAGGGTTCCAGTTCTGATAAGATGTTAATCTAATAACTGTTGGATTCCTTGACCAAGATCAACCCCGAGAAACTAGAGAATAATAGTAGAAAACTGTGAAATTTCCACAATAATGAGGAGGTATTTTAAACTAGTGTTTATATATATGTGTGTGTAGAAGGCTTAGGTAGGGGTGGAGAATGGCATTTAAAAATTAGCCCTTTTTTTCCCAAAAAAGATAAAATAGACTGATCTGGATTCAGGGGTGGGAAATTCATTGATAGAGAAGATACTAAGTTCTTTTCTTGTTTGGAGAGGCATAAATATCCACTCAAATTATAAAACTAATATGGAATTACAAAGAAACAGAGAAAAAGGATAAATAATAAATTGGTAGAGTTCATTAAAACAGGCCCAATTATATCAACAAACAAATATACTATATTGGAAAATTAAAGAACTATAGATATATGCTGTTTATAACTAAAATACAAAAACATAAGGACACACAAATATTTGAGGGAAATAGTAGACAATGATCAATCAGGGAAATATTTACCAAAATAAAACAAGAATCAGAGAAACAGCACTATTAGGAATGGGAAGATTGTTACATAATGATAAAGGTCTCCATTTACCAAAAAGGATGTAAATTTAAAACATCGAGATGATGACACAGGAGTCTCCTCCTGAGCTCCTCTCCTCTCACAGACACACCAAATGTACAGCTACACATGAAGTAATTTCCTCCAAAAGAAATCCAAAACTAGCTGAAGACTCCTATACACTAGCTACATGAAAAAATATCCACATAGAAACAGGTAAGAAAGGCTGAGATACATATTTGCTGTAAACCCCATTCCCAGCACAACTCCATACAACAGGAGATAACTCCCAGCTTTTCCCTGAGGAGTAAAGGGTTTTGCTCCACGTATAGAACCCCAACATTTAAGACTCCCACCCAAGGAGTGGGCCTCTAAAACACCAAGCTCTGAAAGCCAATGACAATCATGTCCACAGATCCACAGAACTATAGCAAACAAAGAAAGAGTTGTTAGCAGACACACAAATACTAGCCAGAGAAATATGAAAGCTCAGTTCAGAAAATGGGAAAATGCTCATTTTCCAGTCATACCATAATGGTATGTAACTAGAAAGCTATAATAACAAGAAGAAAACTGGAAAATTCACAAATATGTAAAGATTAAACAACATGCTACCAAACAGCCAATTGGTCCAAGAATTAAAAGAGAAGTTAAAAATATCTTGAGATAAATTAAAGTAGAAATATGACATACCAAAATGTATGAGACAGAGGTAAAGCAGTTCTAATAATTAATTTTATGGTAATAAACACCTACTTTAGGAAAAAAGAGCTCAATTAACAACCTAACTTTACACCTCAAAAAACTAAAAGAAGAACACAACCCAAAGTTAAAAAGAAGGCAAAAAAATCAGTGTGGAAATAAATAAGAGACTAACAAGACAATAAAAAATATTGTCTTTTTAAAAATTAGCCCTTTTTTTCCCAAAAAGGTAAAATAGACAAATATTTATCCAGAATTACCTAGAAAATAAAAGAGAGAGAATTCAAATAAACAAAATTATAAATGAAAGAGGAGACATTACAACTGATACCACAGAAATACAAAGGATCATAAGAGACTACAATGAACAATTACACACCAACAAACTGGACAACTACAGTAAATAAATTCTAGAAACATAATCTACCAAGATTAAATCATGAATAAATAGAAAATCTGAACAGATCAATTACAAGTAAAGAGAGTAAATCAGTAATCTAAAACCTCCCAAAAGAAAACCTCAGGGCCAGATGGCTTCACTAGTGAATTCTACCTAACGTTTAAAACATAATTAATGCCAATCTTTCTCAAACTCTTCCAAAAAAATTAAAGAGGAGGAAACACTTTCGAATTAATTTTATAAGAACAGAATTACCCTGATATGAAAGCTCAGTAAAGACACCACAAGAAAACTACAAGCCAATATCCACAATAAATATAAATGCAAAAATCCTCGAGAAAATACTAGCAAACTAAATTCAAAAGCACATTTAAAAGATCTTATAGCATGAACAAGTGAAATTTATCCCTCATATGTAATGACAATTCAATATATGGAAATGAATTAATATGATCCACCACATTAACTGAATAAAGCATAAAAATCTCATGATCATCTCAATAGAGGCAGATAAAGCAATTGCAAATTCAACATTCTCCCATGATAAAAGCCCTCAACAAACTACAAATTGAAGAAAATTACAACATAACAAAGGGCATATATGAAAAGCTGACAACAAATATCACATTCAGTGGTGAAAACTTAAACACTCTTTCTCTAAGATTAGAAATAAATCAAGGATGCTCACTCTCAACACTTCCATTCAATGAAGTACTGGATGTCCTAGCAAGAACAATTAAGCAAGAAAAATAAAGTTATCCAAATCAGAAAGGAAAAGTAATATTGTCCCTACTTGTAGATGACATGAATTTACATATAGAAAATCATAAAGACTCCATAAAAATCTTATAAAGAATAAATTTTATAAAGTTACAGGATACAGAGTCAATATACAAAAATAAGTTGCATTTGTATACACTAATAATGAACCTGAAAAAGAAATTAGAAAAACAATCCCATTTATAACTGCACCATAAAGAATAAAACACGATAATAAATTTAACTAAAGAGGAAAAAGACTTGCACACTGAAAACAACCAAATATTGATGAAATTAAAGACACAAACAAATGGAAAAATATACTGTATTTACAAACTGGAAGTCATACTATTGTTTCAGGGGAATCATTTCATAAACTATATAAATGTCTAACCAATGTACTATACACTTGAAGCTAATAATAAAGTTAATTTTTTTAAAAGACTCAAACTAAAATAAATAAATAAATAAATAAATAAATAACTCCTGTACTACCCAAGGTGACCAACAGGTGCAATGTATTCTCTACCAAAATCCCAAGGGCAGTTTTACGGAAATAAAAAAATAAATTCTAAATTTCATATGGAACCACAAAGCAATTGTGAGCAAGAATAACAAAGCTGAAGGCATCAGACTTTCTGCTTTTAAAATATATATTACAAAGCTATAGTACTCAAAACAGTATGGCATTGGTATAAACACAGACATATAGATCAGTAAAACAGAATAGATAGCCCAGAAATAAACTCATGTGTTTTTGGTCAATTAATTTTCAACAAAGGAGCCAGGAACATACAATGGAGGAAAGAATAGTCTCTTCAATAATGGTACTGGAAAATTAAATGAAAATAAAGAATAAAATGAGGCCCTTATCTTATAAAAAATAAACTCAAAATGGATTAGAGACTTAAATTCAAGACTCAAAACTATAAAATTCTTAGACGAAAACATAGGAGCAAGCTTCAGGACATTGATGTTAGTTGTTTTACAGATATGACACTAAAAGCACATGCACAAAAGCAAAAATAGAAAAGTGGGACTACATTCAATTAAAAAGCTTATGAACATCAAAGGAAATAATACTGTGAAAGTCAACCTGCAGAATGTGAGAAAATGTTTACGAATCATGTATCTGAAAAGGTGTTAATTTCCAAAATATATAAGGAATTTGGGCAACTCAATAAGAAAAAATCTAAACCAATTTTAAAATGGGCTAAAGATATAAATAGACATTTTTTCAAAGAAGACATACAAATGGCCAACAGGTATGTGAAAATATGCTCAATATCACTAATCATTAAGAAAGTGCAAATCAAAACTACAGCAAGATTTTACCTCACACCCATCGGGATGGCTATCACAAAAAAAAAAAAAAAAAAAGTGTTGGGAGATGTGGAGAAATCAGAACTCTTATACACTGTTGGCGGGGATGCGAATTTTATAGCTGCTATAGAAAACAGCAATGGTGCTTCCTCAAAAATTATAAATAGAATTACTATATGATTCAGCAATCCTACTTCCAGGTAGTCATTCAAAAGTATTGAAATCAGGATCTCAAAGAGATAGTAGCACTCCCATGTTGATTGCAGCACTATTCACAATAGCCAAGATGAGGAAACAACCTAAATGTCCATGGACAGATGAATGGATAAAGAAAATAAGATATATACATATAATGGAGCATTAATCGGCCTATAAAAAGAAGAAAATTATGCGATAGCATCAACATGATGAACCTTGAGGGCATTATGCTAATTGAAAGAAGTTAGTAACAGAGGACAAATACCACATGATTCCTTTTACATGAGATCTAAAATAGTTAAACTCATAGAATTAGAGTAGTAGAAGTGTGGCCACTCAGGCCAGGGAAAGGGGAAACGAGTTGTTGAACAACATGTATAAAATTTCAGTTATAAAACCTGAATAAATTCTGGAAATCTGCTATACAGTTGTGTATATAATTAACAGTCCTGTATTGTACACTTAAAATTGTGTTAAGAGGATGGATCTCATGTTGTGTTCTTACAGCAATAAAAGTGAAAAAAAAAAAGTAATGGTCAAGAATGGTACAAGAAACTCTATTATTACTATTTCTATTCAATACTGAGTTAGAGACTAACTAGCATAATAGAAAGAGATCAGAAACATGAAGATTAGAAATGAGGAAATAAGCTGTTAGATGCAAGTGATATGATCAATTGCAGTTTAAAAACTAAAAATTATTGGATCTATTGATAAGATGGATAGATATATAAAAGTCCACTGAATTCTATACAAGACTACCAAACACTAGTAAACTTAATTAAAAGGCATCATTTACAATAGCATCAAAGAACACAAAGCACCAAAGTGTACCAAAAGGCATTCAGGATCTCCACAAAGAAACTGTAGAACTTTACTAAAATGAATACAGTTTTATCTAACATAGGCTAACTTTTTTTTTAACCTCCAGAACACTCTGCTCCTTGGTCACTGTTTCTACAAAGCAGTCTTTCAGAGAAAATAGAGTCCTTTCTGCCCTTGACACCTTGGCATCTTCAAAACAGTGCTCTATTTTCCCCAGTTATCCACTGGTTTCCCTGGTTATCGGCTTGGAAGAAAGTCTGTGTTCTCAGAAGCCCAGGATAGTCAAGTTAGATCAGACACTTCTCTCAACATTTCCTCTCACAACGGTTAGTTTTTCTTTTCTACTTAATCCTCCCTTATCACCATACACATTTCCTACTCGTTAGCAAAACTGGTCCTCACTTGTATATTTTTCCATTATTTATGCCCAACATTATTAACTCTTTACAAAACATGAATTCTCAAAATGCGCATCTGCAGGGCATGTGTGTCAGTGTGTATCTACGTGTATGTATTTATCCCCTGCAACATAATTGTATAAATCTGTTATATGCATAATTCTAGGGCCTATTCAGAATCTCTGTACACAAACACATTATTCATATAAATATGGAAGGCAGAGGCAGATTTTAAAATAACGAAGTGTACAAGTAATCAAGAACAGTTTCTCAAGAACTTTTAATTAAAAAGTTATTTAAAACATTATGCTAATTTTTTTGTTTCTGACTATTCTTCCTGTAATGGTATATATCCTCAGAAAGAAGTAAAAAAAAAAAAAATTTAAATATATCCCAAAGATGTAGAATAAGAAAAAATATATATATTTAAAAGGTAAAGTTAGGAAAATGGTTAATTTGGTATACCAAAATGTCTTCAGGCTTGATATGACCAGAATTACCTAAAAACCAATAAAATTGCAATTGAATTACACAAATACTGATGTGGTGAAAATTATTTTAAGCTATGAAAAAAATTAAACTTATATTTCCATTTGATTCAAACTATAAGCTAACTGGGTGAGAAGTGAATTTGGGCATGAAGAGCTATTCAAAAATCTCCTACCAATTCCCTCCCCCCCTACCCAAACACAAGCGCGCGCGCGCGCGCGCACACACACACACACACACACACACACACCCACACACACTTATTTACAACGTTCACAGAAGTCTATTTAATAAATTTAAAAATCTCAAAGAATAAAAGTTACTATACATTCTGCCACGACACACTTTCTCCTTGAGTAAAACCTGTGATTCAGTTTCAAGGGTTCAGCCCTTCTGAGCCACCTAGGGAGAATGGAAAACTATACTGTTGAAGGAAAAGCCCGGGAAATTCATCGTGCTTGTTCACTTGCAACCTCATCGACATGCAGCACATCTAATGTGCCTTCACTGTCACCTCAGAGCTTCCTTTCTTATCTTCACTCGTGTTCACCCAGCCTAATCGCCACCTCGGCGCACTGCATCAAAGGCATTGTTGCTGCCTCACCAGTTTGCAACAGGCATTTACACCCAACACTGTAATCTTCCCTGGTTTACCGCTTGTTCTGGCGTTATACCACCCACGAACCAAACACCTAGAGTCTCTTCCCACACAACAAGCACACTTTTAATAATAACTGAGTCACTTGGGTAATTCTTTTTCTTTTTCTCTTGAGGACTCAAAATGCTTTAACCAAAATCAAGTTCACGAACAGCAGCTCTACAGCTAAAGAATGCTTTCAAAACTCTGCTGACTCAAAAGTGTCCAAAAGACCCATTTCTTCTGACATTCTCAACCCCATCCCAGACTTCTCCAGACCTGTCCTCAATCACTTCTTATACACATAAACCCTTACGTGAACCACACCAAACTCATGAACCACTTTGACTTGACTCTGTGCCTTGGTCCAGACTGTTCATCCTGCTGGAAAGTCCTTCCCTCTCTTTTTTTGTACTTGAACTCCTACTCATTTTGAGACCCAAAACAAAATTTGCCCCACATCTGCAGCTTTACCAACATCTCCATCTAACTATTAGTCAAAAAAAAAGAAGCTTTCTCAGATAGTCTCCTGCAGATCTTTATATACACTCCTGTTAGAGCATTGTATTATGACACTGGCTTTATGCATTGGTCTTCCTTAAATTTCAACATTTAATTGATTTCAATGAACATTTGTCATTTGGGGGCTGCACACATCCAAAAAATCTTTCCTATTTGGGGTAGGGTTGTCAGAATTAGCAAAAACAAATACAGGACAGTCAAATTTGAATATACTTATACTAAAAAATTAACTGCTATTTGTTTAAAATTCAAGTTTAAATAGAGTTAGTGGCATCCTTCCCAGACTATTTTGGCTGTAGTCATAACTGTTTATCCCATCATAATTCCTATTTTTCTGTGCTTAATTCATGGACTTTTCACCAATTCCAACTTCAAAACCCTACTTTACTTTTCTTCATATTGATTTTCACCATTCAATGTATTACATATTTATTTGTTTAGTGTCCATCATCCTTAGCTGAAATACAAACTTCCTCAGCAGGACTGTGCTTTGTTCCCTGCTCTATCTCCTAAGCTCAAGTAGGGCTTAGTGCATGGTACGGCTTAGTGCATGGTAGGTGCTCAATGTACTTTTGAATAGGAATGGAAAAAATGAATTCTTCCAAATACATTTTCCATTTAAATTTAACTAGAAGTGATTTTTATTTTGAAACCAAAATATTTGTTGCACATTAAATTATTTTAAGAAATAGATATAAGGGTAATTTAAAGCAGTATCATATTGGGTAACACCACAAAATGACTCTGACAAAGTCTACCAGTTTTAGCACCATACAGAACAGGCTCAGTAACTAAGAATCCAGATAAAATAAACCATCTTCCAATTTGCACCCCTAACACCAAGATGATACTGCTTCTATGGTGTAGGCTTTATGCTTGAAAAAGAGTTAATGAAGGCAAGTTTTACAAAAAGAGAAAATTTTTCTAATAAATTAGAATGACTTCACATTTCTTTTATTGTTAATTTCATTTTATACAATATAATATTAAATAAATCCTTATTCACATATATCATAGTCAAAAAGAGATTTTTCTTTGTTGTTTCCACATGACATTTTTGCAAAAGTGGGATTTTAGTAATTGTTTTTTCTAAAAATGAACACCTTTATGATATGGTTAATTGAGGTGTAATTGACACATTAGTTTCAGGTATATAAAATAATGATTGGATACATATATACACTGCTGAATGATCGCCAAAAATAAGTCTCATTACCATCTATCACCAAAGTCACAAAAGCATTTTTTTTTTGTGATAAGAATGTTTAAAATTTACTCTCTGGGCAACTCTCAAGTATGTGCCCAACATTATTTACTATAGTCACTATGCTATGCGTTACATTCCCATGACTATTTATTTTATAACTGGAAGTTTATACCTCTTGACCTCCTTTATCCATGTTGCCCCACCCTGCCACCCCCACACAAACCTCCTTTCCTCTGGCAATCACTGTTCTGTTCTCTGTATCTATGAATTTTGTTTTGTTTTTTAGATTCCACATAAAAGTGAAGTCATATGGTATTTGTCTAACTCCTAAATGGAGGACCCCAATGGGTCCACACGACAACCTAAACTCATTTAAACCTAACTATACCCAGATGTCATGAACAACTGCTAAAATCTTGAATCCAAATTTCATTTATTACGCATACTTCCTTTTTAGGATCCACGTTCAGTGCTTGTTATAAATACTCCACTGACTTGTGAACCTCAACAATACCTCTATGCAGTAAAGCCTGTGTGGAATTTTCCCTATTTTTCCTGACTACTCTGCTGATTTCCACATAGTTGAAGATTCTCCTCATACACACCCTTCCTTTGAATTCTGTGACATTACACCCCACTGGCTGTCTTCTTCTCTTACTAGTTGTTCTTTTTCAGTCTTCTCTAGCTGCTTCTCCTCTGACTTTTAAATATTAAGTATTTTCTTTTTCTAGGCTCTCTTCTCTTTGCACTCTTAATTTTTTTCTTAGATAAATCCATATCAATTCCAGGCTTTTTATGTAATACAATGACACCTAATTTGATATGTCCAGCTCACAGAGCTCCACTGAACATGAGACCTTTATGGCTAACTGCATAATTGATACCCCAGACAGATATCTCATAGGGCCTTGATACTACGCAGCAATAATCAGCTCATGATGGTTCTTCAAACACTGGTCTTTGTTCTGGTTGCATTTTTCAGTCAATGGTAGTTACCAAAAGTCCAGAGCACTGGTTAGGATTCAAATGGAGGCTCTAATTTTACCTCAGACACCTAATTCAGTTCCATACCACGTAGTTATTTAACCTCTCAAGCTTCAAGAAATGCTATATTATTAATTAGATGAATGAATGAAGAATCAGTATCCAAGAGTGTTGTTCCCTCCATTCTGTCTTATTTTTCAGTTTCCACTAGTATTTTGCCAGTATATTTTTCTCTTGTTCACAACTGTCCTCATGCACAACTCTGTTTTATAGAATTATCTGAGCATCTGACTCTGTTTTCTTATTTAAGTTTTGGTCTTGGAAATCATGGGGCTTCACTTGCTAACAGTCTTTCTGTTTCATGTCTCCAAACACTGGAATTCCTCAATTAGCATTTTCCAAATTACATCTCTCTATCAACATTTTTCAAACACCTTACCTACAAAACAATACTAGTTATCCATATTACTAATTTTAGGTAAATTTTAAGTGTTATGATTTTAAGCTACAAAAATAAAACATATATTGAAATTAGTAATTTTAGCTAGAAATTAATTTTTTAGAAATAATTATTTCTAATCTTTCATCAAAATCTCTATATGATGGCACTGATAAATAGTAAAATATATGAGATATAGGTTAGGTACATGTCTGGGTTGATTTATTTTCTTAGCCTTTTAAGTCAACAAGAGTGACAGCACATTTAGATGTGCTGGTTAAAAAGTTAAACACTGATTCAAAAATTATGAAGAAATTTCACATCAAACTCTACTTTTAATGCTCCTTGAGAACATAAACTGGAAACCACATATTAAAATGTTTTAATTTGGAAGACTGCTACATAGTATTTGGCTCTAAAAAGTAGTTTTGTGGTAGCATTTAGATACTTCTGTAAAATATAACTATGACATGATGTTTTTCTCTGATGAGTGAAAAAAAAATCCCCAAGCACTGGGTAGAAATCAAACTCGTGGTTTGAGCCATTTGCTCCATAATTTAGTCTTATTTTAAATCCTGGTATACTTTCATCAAAAAAAAATAAAGTTATGATATTGCTGTTTTTAAGCAATAACGTTAGCCTTTTCAAGATTCGAACATAAAGGTTCATCATCTGAATAAGCCGTTGAAATTATTGGCATACAAGTATCAAGAAGAAATATTCCATATCATCTTCATTTCAAAAACTGCTGCAAGTACCTGTTTCCTATTAACAGAATACTCCATGGGGGGGGGGGGTGTCATAAATTCCATCCACTTATTCTCAAACACACTGAAAAGTACAACACTGACAATAATTTCACTGTATTCATAATTTTTACAATTTCATTTCACTGAATAAAGAGCAATTGTTTCCAAATGTTTACTGTGACTAAAGCTGTTTGTTCTTTGGTGTTCAAGGCAGTCTCTTTTATCCACCCAGGAATCCTATTTCTTCCTATACAAATTGATCTTTTTCTGCCATACCAATCCCAGAACACCTTTTCTACTTTCCAGCACAGCTCAAATATAATCATTAATGCTTTTTAAAAAAAAAAAAGTCTTCTGTGGCATTATATTCAATGTTGACCAAATACAGTCACTGAACACTTTCCTCTCTTATATTCCTTCATATTTACCAGGAATGTATTCATGTTCAGCTGATCACTGGTTTTGTCTAACTGAAATGGCTTAGTATTTAGTAAATACAGGATAACAACTCCTTTTCTAAATCGTATACCTTAGATATTAGGCAACAACTGAAAGTGTTATTCGATTTAAAAATTGTAACATGATTTTTAAAATTTCTCTGTCAACATTAATTCTACTAGTTTATAATCAATACTTGTACTTTTCTTGAGGAATGTAATATCAAAAAAGCCACAGTAATTTCTGTATCTTCTTTAATGGCAATATTCAATAACTTCCTATGTAAAGTATAACATTTTTTAGCTCTCAAAGATTTGTTTTCCCAGATTTCCAGTTTCACCAACTGCCTTTTTCTTCCCTTTGTCTCCAAAGCTTGTGATTGCTATGTTCTAACAGCTTGGAAATCCCAGTGGTTTTCTGAATAAGCACAATTTTATTCTTGTTATTATTCTAGAAAAATCTGGATTTGATTTACCAGTCCTTTGAAAATAGCATCGTCATAAATACAGCTTTTGTCTGAATGTGACAAAATTACATTTTCACATATTCATCTAAATATTCATTGTATTTCTTACCTGTCTTTTTCTTTTTCTTTTTTTTTTTTGTTGCTTGTGTAAACTTATCACATTTAATTATTTTTCTGAGCACATATAATTATTTTCTACATTTAGATAAGTATTCTATGATGATGTGTGCTTTTATAAAATATTTTAACCAATTTTTCATGAATTGGGACTAAAATGCAAAACTGTAAAAATAAATGTGAACTCAGTTTCAGCAATAAGCAAATGGTGTGTAAACACTTTAGTCAAAATCAACTATTCCATAATAACTAAATTCAAATCAAGATGAACTGACCTATTTTAGTACATGTAGCACATTTAAGATTATTAAAAAAGCACCAGAATTTCTGAAAACTTAATAATATTCTACTTTAAAGCTGTGAAATATATGTAAACAAAAGTATTTCTTTTCTTTTTCCTTTGTAAATATCAAATCAGTTGACAGGCCAATGGGTAGTAACCTGGTATTCAAGAAACACATGTCGAAAAACTTTGTTCCATACATAAACATATGTTACTAAAAGTGTTCCATGGTCAAATATCTTTGGGAAATTCTGGCCTAAACAGTTTACCATGTTTCTTTCCTGAGACTCTCTAAGAGCAAAGAGTTGGCATGTAACATTGCCTGAGCTTATTTCAGCACAGAGCCTCTCTTCCCTTTCTATGGAAGTTGCCTTTGGAACATGGTTTGGAAAAAAATTTTGGGGTTTTTTTTTTCCTTCAATTCCAGCTGAAGTTCATTGATAAGTGAGTTTAATGAGTCTAAGCAGGTCTCATTTATGGCTTAGATTTATGCCCCCAGAAAACAGCTCATTCCTCATTAGGCATGTCAATTTACTTCTTTCTACAGTCCTCTGTTGAAAATATGCACAATCATTAAGAATTATAGTTGTATTTATCCTATTCACTAATGCCCAAACTTTTCTTACATCATTAAAATTTCATGTAATCTGGTTTTTGTATCTTCTGGTAAAGGTTATATAGCTTAATCTTCTAGGCTCTCAGGTAGCTCCCAAAGTAGTGAATTTTCTTTCCTTCTCTTGCTCTGCTTGGTCGCATTCATCTGCTTACCAATTTCTCCATCCCGGCACTGATATTCCTTTCTCATAGACATTTTTTCTTCATGTCTCCCTCTTGGATTATTTCTTCTACCTTGTCTAAACATATTCAACACTTTAGCAGCAAATCATCACACACACGCGCGCGCGCGCACACACACACACACACACACACTCACAGAAACCACGGCTTTAAAAATGAAGTGGATTTCTTTCTTATAATTGATTCTAATTCTGAGGAGATAATGTGACATAGTGGGAAAGTGAGATCATTCTGGGTTCAAATCCTATAAATTACCAGTTCATGAACTTTATGAGAGTTTCTGATCCTTATAGAACCTCAATTTTCTCATTTGTGAAATAGATAAAATATCAAAATGCAGCTGTGTGGTATAAATTATCCTGGAAAACAACAAGTACATAATAATCCTTACCCTTATCCTGTTTCCTTAGGGCAGTAGGTATTTGCAGAAGTCAGACAAATTACTTCGATCTCATTCACCTCATTTGCCAAGAAAGAAAGTTAAACCAGATAATGTTAAAGACCTTGAATTTCTAGCAGTTTGTGATTAGAAGCTTAAGGAATCTTACTTTCACCTCTTCTTACAGGAATCCAGCCACATGTCATCACATATAATTGGGAACTGAAGAAAGGTAAACACAGAATGCATGTTGGAGGTCACCACAGCAATTTCCTGGGTGCCCCTACTTGATGTCTCATGATGACTTAATTATAGCCTTTCAGGGGCTTCTCTACAAATTCCTCTTATAGTCACAGAAATAGTTCACTTGTATTTCTCTTTATTTCTTAGGCCGCAGATGCTTCTCTGAAACTCAGAGATTTCCAAAAGTTTTATTAAGAATACACGTATTTCTGCAATGAATTTTGGTCACTATTTGCCGTGAATACAGACTAAATATATTCTGGGCACCAGCTTTATAAATGACAAGTGGCTCTTCTGTTTCTAACTAAGGGAGTTGCATATCGCTTTAACAGTCTTCTTTAATAGAATCACAGTTTCTATTCTTCTCTCTTCATTATAGTATTAAGAAACATGTGTAAATCATTGAAATAGGATTTCATAGGGTTGTTAACATTTTTTTAAATCTTTTCCAATGGAATGAATAAATATAAATAGAAGAGTGCATATATTACTATACTTTAAAACCATTGCGCAAAATGATGTCTTTATCACGAATTAACTGCAATGTTTTCTAACATCCCATATGATAGGTATTGACTCTTCAATACTTGAAATTTACATGGAAAATTAAACCAATTCAACTAGCTCAGATGTATTAATGTAACATTATGTGTCCAACAAATTCACTCAAGCTAAAAATAATTACCATTAAATCAGTAAGTTCAATTTATTTACATGATTGTCCCAATTTTTTAGAAGTCTGCTTTGCCACTCCCTACTCCCTCTTTTTTCTACTACACATATCATAGTTAATAGGTTAACTTGCAAGCAATGTTTCTAAAGAGTGGGAAACTATTAATTATTAATGATAGAAAACATTTCACATACTTTTCATGTTTATAAAGATTTGCACTTGCACATCAAATGTCATTAATATCCTTTGATAACCATTTATATTTTGTAATCAAAGCAGGTAATGTTCAGAGAGAATGGATGACTTGCCCAAGATCTTCTGGCTAATAAAAGGTAGAACTGAAAAGCTCAAGTCATCTGACTCCAATGTCTATGTTTAGGCAGTGTCTCACAACTTAGCATAACTATAAAAATTAGCATTTAAAATATTCTCAATGTATTTCTAATCATTCAGGTCTCCCAACATTGTCCAAATGTGTTTTAAAAGTTCTAAAGGAAATGTAACCCAAAAAATGACTTTAATATAATCCTAAATTTTTAAGTGAGAAGTCATGTTTTATTTATCCTGTGCCTTTTTCATCTGCATTCTTTGATCGTGTATTGTTTCAAATAGAGAAATTGTGCGTATGATAGTATTCAAAAAGACCTCCAGCCCAGAATATCTCCTTTACTGTCTATTTCTTTATATGACAAAAAAAAATCATATGTAATACAGCCACCTTATGAAATAGATCACACATCTAACTTTGATCAGGTAATAATACTTTAGAGAAGGAAGGTAATAATATCAGTTAGCAAACCTAGTAAGATCTATGGTTTTCACTGGGGGGAGGGTCTGTCATGTTTTGTGTATTTGTGGATGATGGGCAAGGATGCAGAGTATTATTTGGAGGTTGGAGGAAGGATAAAAGATAGCCATGGGGTATTAAAACATAACGCTCAGGATAAAGGCGCTTATGTCATTATTTGCCTGGAGTCCAGTGCTCTAAATTGAGTTAATTTTACAGAGCATTAACACTATTAGGTAATCGTGAGAAATCTTGAAGCTACTCACCCTCTAATCTCCATACCACCAAACACCCTAATATTGCTAGCTCTCTTTTTGACCCCTGTCTTTCTGTGCAAAGCCTGGGTCCTCACATGGACAAAGGCATTGTTATTAGGAAAAAAACAGGTCAATGTATCTTTGATAAAAGAAAGTGCCCAGGGCACTCAACTTTTCTACTCCATGCTTAAGAGAAGCATCTTTGAATATGCTCTTCGAATGGTCTAATACACATTTCAATTTCTGCTATGTTTGGAGTATTATACAAATTCAAAGTTTTTCTTGTTTGTTTAAAAAAAAAACTGATAGTGACAAAAGATGAAATTTTCAGTATGAAATTTGCTACTGAGACTTTCATCTTTATGATTTGTTATCAGGCCCTGCTATCCGTCAAAGCATAAATAAAAATGTAACTTTCATCTGCATTTCAAACTGAGGTGAAAGTACAAAAATTAAACATTTTCATTCTTTTGTGGGTATCAGTCACTCTCTGTGTGCTCCAAAAACAGCAAGACATACTTCCTGCTGCCTCTCCTCCAGAGTGATTTCTTGGAAAGGCCATAAGAAAAGAATAACTTGCTATTAGCACATCTATAGCATATAATTTACAGCTCTACCTACCTATTCAGCATTGAAATGGAGTTGCCATGCAGCTTGAAAAATAAGGACAAAAGAGTTTTCTGTCAGCTATAATCGAACAGGTAAAATAAAATACACTTATCAACTCCCAACATATAAAGAAAACAACCTCTTGATTTCCATTAGATTCTGGAGGGTTCAATTATTGAAGAATAAGGATTCAGTAAGAACGTAGTCATATATCTATCTACTTAATATGGCATAGGTCATCCAAGGGGAAAATGAACAAAAGTAAAATTACTTTAAAAAAATTAATTAAAACCCAATCTATTTCCATGTAAGAAAGCGCTTCTTGCCCGATCTAGACATTGCTACCACAATGTATATGTTTTTGTGATGGGTGGGGTGTGCTGATGTATGTGGGTGGGGTTTTATGTCAGATTTTTTTTTTTTTATAATTTAATTTTTTAAAAAAGCAATCATATCCTGCTGGGTAGCTAAATGAATCAACCTGTCTAAACAATTTTTCACAAGAACTATATCTACATTTCAGCATCTTGAAACTATTGTAAAAGCACACACCAACAAAATTAAATTAATCCTCGGTGGATTATAAAGGCTGTTGTTAATAATACTCATCTGAACTTAAGGCTTCAAGTGTTGCATGTCTGCCAAAGCAGAGACAGACTGCAAAGAGGGAAACCAAGGACAGGCTCAAAACAAGAGTGCGCTTTCAGCTTCGACAGGTACAAACTGCAGACGGGAAATAGATTGTTAACAAAATAAATTATTTCCTATCCTCTTGGACTTTTTCTCAATCTGTGTGGCAAAGATTTCACTTCTGACACCATCAACATATTCTTAGCATCTGCAGCCATTTACTGTGACCTAGTGTGTAAAGCAGCCTTCTCCAAATAAACAAACACCAGATTCTGCATAATGCAAACTGCCTTCTGCTTTCCCAAGTGTACAATGGAATTAGAAAAATGAAACTGGCCCAAATGCTGCATTTATTTAACAAGGTGGGTTATACAGAGAGCAAGCATTTATGAAGTCTCTTCTTATTTTCAAACTTCTGGCTCAAATTTCACCAAAACTAATTCTAAACTGCACCTCCATGAAAACATTTAGTAAATAATGTTCCTCCCTGAACCCCCCAAGCACACACAAACATACTCACACAACCTTATCCTTCTCTCCACCTCACTCCTTTCTTCCACAAATGAAGCATTCAGATCAATTTGTTATTGTTGTTTTATTCAAAGTAGTTACAGAGGAAGGCCACTTGCTGAGAAAAGATTAGAGTCAATGTACAAACACTTGAGAGCACTCTGACACCACATAGACGTATAACCTATTAAAAAAAAGTCTATGTGTTTTGAACCCCGACTATTTATAAGTAGGCCATTCTGAGTAAGATTATGTTTTGAAGCTTCAGAGAACTACAAATATCATGCTTTCATGCTGGGAAGATAATGTTTTTATACTCAAACAAACAAACAAAAAAAAAAAACAGCCTCTCCAAGTGTGTCTTTTGAAAGCAAATGATCCCTAGTTAAAAAAGAAAAAAAAAAAATTCAAGTATAAAAAATAACACAAGGGTCTGAAGAAAAGTTAACTTAATTGTCATGACCATGAGAAACCCTTTAACTAAAAAGTCACTTAACATCACTAAATTATAGAATTGGAAGACCCTTTAAGGAGCATTCAGTTGACCCCTCTTTGCTAATGACGGGGAAATTCAGAGTTACATTTCTTCAGGGTTAAATATGAAATGTGTAGCAGAACCACAAGAACTTCAGTCTCCAGTTGTGAGATCAATATCCAGTTCTATATGTTGTCCTATACTGTGCTCTCTATAACTCAGAATCAGAAGACAACTCAGCTGCTTAGCTTTAATTTGGGCTTACTAAGGGTAGTATGAGTAAAAATCTAAAAGTTTACTACAGAATCAACACTGTGTTTTACTCAAAATAATCAACACAAATAAATATTTTGATAAAGATTATGATTCCAAGCAATAAGATTCATGTACTATTCTTAAAATGAAACAGATCCCAAAATGTTTGAATGGTGGTACATTCCTATCCACAAGTTGATAAAGGCTGTCTAACAGATCTATCTCTCAGCTGCTCACCCTTGCTTGATTAAAAAGACCTGCTAGAGTTTTGCTATGTAAGGAAATGAGATGGAAACACTACTTACCCAGGGATCTAGCTCAAGGTAAGCTTGCGAGGGGAAGGAATTTGAGAATAACTAAAATCAAGGAATGTCCTACTTGCCATTAACTGAGCTGATTTGAACAAAAGTGTGTTGTCTTGAACTGTCATAAATGACTGGATATACTTTATTCTCACTGTTAACTTACCCAGTCACATATGGGAGCCCTAGAAAAACACTGATGTCTCCCTCTGCTACACTACATCAAGCAGCCACATGTTGTCCCACTCACTGTAAACAGACTGTCACTTCCAGTGCAGAAGCTGTCATAGAATGGAAAAAGTTATCTGAGTGTCTGACAGCCAGACAGCCCATTTTGGGGGAAGAGCACAGGGTCAAAGCCCTTGCCTAGAGTTCAAATATTTTTTTTTCTGTGAGAATAACAACCCTGACTGAACTGTCAGTGTTCTAAATATATTTTCCTTAGTTCAAGATTTTTCAGTCAGCAGTTAGTCATTTCTGGGGCTAAAAAAGAGACTGAGTTTTCTAAGAAGTTTCTTCTTCATCAACAATCTTTTCTTTTTCAACAATGAGTTATAGAAAATTCAAGTATCTGGATCAATGATATTCTTGAAAATGATAAATATATAAGGCAAGAGAGAAAAAAAAAAACCCTCCTGGAAAACTTCTTTGGAATTAAGACATAACCTAGATGTAATTAATACCAATGTTTGAATGTGCATGTCTGGATCAAAATGCAGACAAACACTTTGCTATAATCACAGAAAGATAAATACCTTATGATATGTAAAGATGTGAGTGAAATGAAATCCACCAAATGAAATCATAGTTTTTTATATCAAGGTTAATTTTTATTTTTTCAACAGATTAGGTCAATTAGAGAAATTGAGAGATGAACCTTAGAAAAGTTGTAAGTATCCTATGTAAATAAAAATTAAATAAATAGAGAATGTGATTAAATAGGCTTCGCCTTATTTTTTAATCCTGATATAGTCATTTTCACTCTCATTTGTGTTTGAGAGGAAGTGTGTATTTATTATGCTTTTAATGCTATTGTTTACATAAATTAGCATGGGATGAGCTTGGTGATTTAGAGTTCATTGAAAAAAACCTATCATAGATATTTATAATGTCACAGGGAACACCGTTATAAATCCAGTCAACATTTTTCAGAGGGTTGCAGTCAAGATTGTGGAGTAGATAAACACTGTGCATGCCTCCTCCCATGATCATACTAAAATTGCAACTAAATTATGAAACAATCAACCTGGAGAACCATCTGAAAACTAGCTAAATAGAACTCCTATAACTAGAGATATAAAGATGAGGCCACATTAAGACTGGTAGGAGAGATAGAGATGCAAATAGCCGGTACCACATCCACATGTGGTAGTTGAGCATCAGGAGAGTTAGTTATATCAGCTATGGAGGGCCCCCCTGCACCAGAGGAATGACGGGCCCCAAGCAAACACCATGACTCCCCAGCCTCGGGTCCCAGTGCCAGGAAAAAGAGTCCTCAGAAAATCAGGCTGTAAAAATCATTAGGGATTCCAACCATCTGGGTGAGATGAAAGACAGCTGGAAATCCAGACATCCCTTTAGATATCTGACTCACTTGCTCACAAGCACTCACCTTGGGCTCTTGCAGAGGGACATCAGCTTGGGAGGTGCCAGAGACATACAGGGAAAGACGGAGTTGTGTGCCTTCAGGACAAGGGATAGAGGGACAGCCACCATTATCCCTTTGTTGAGCCCTCCTCCTATGCAGCTTACAGGTGGGTTCCATCTTGCCTGTGTTAAACCCTTCTTCAACATGGAGAAATCTGAATCTACATTGTCCTGGTGAGATCTGCTTGCTCCTCCTCAAGTGACTCCCTGAGACTTCACCCCACCTAATTTGCAAAATGCTGATGAAAATTTTATTTCCAGGCACCCAGCCACACCCTGTACTCTCAGAATGATGTTCCTTCAGCAGTAATCAACAGGCCTTAGCCCACACACCTCAAGAGACACTTACGGTGGTGGCCAACCATCCCTGGCCCAAAATGCAGTATATCTTGAACAAATATTGGCAGTCTGGAGGACTAAACAGGCAGTAGCTGGCCTCTGTGTAATCTATGACTTTGGTAAGCACCAAATCTGAATTTGCATTAACTTGAGAAACACCACCTGCCCCAGATTAGTGACTCCCTGCTTCATCAACTTGCATACTACCTGAGGCTCGTTCAGCCTCTGAGCCTTATAGACAGCTAGCAGGCAGCCTCAGGCCTTGGGATGCCAAGGGCCTCTTGTTGAGTTGTCTCAAGACTGAAACTGATGGTAGCCAGTACTGGATCACCGTATGGCCTCTTCCACATATCTCAAGGTCTAGCACAGAGAGCAACAACCACATATAGCCCTGGGCCGGTTACAGGCAGTGGCTGATCTTGACCTGCACAAGAGCCCCTCCTAAGGGGCTCTATAACCAACACACCTGGAGGTTGCCTGATTAGCCTCAAAATCAGCACATCAAAGGGTGGTCTCAATAAGCACACAAGCCCACTGGGCAAATCACACTCCATGGGGTTAGCGCCCACACGGCAGTGCATATGCTGTGGGCATGGCCAATCTTCACAGCTGGTCAGCCTTAGAGTCAATCCCACCCATTGATGTGCCAACAGCAATCAAAGCTCAACTACAATAGGAGGGCACACACAACCCACACAAGAGACACACTTGGAGAACCTGCCTCAGGTGATCAGAAAGACTGTGCCACTAGGACACACAGGACATCTACTGAATAAGACCACCCAACTAAGACTGGTAGATGTAGCAGATCTACCTAATACACAGAAATGGACACACAGAGACAACCAAAATAAGGAAATAAACATGTTCTGAATGAAAGAACAGGAGAAAACTCCAGAAAAAGAACTGAATGAAATGGAGCCAAGCAACCTACAAGAGATAGAGTTGAAAACATGGATTATAAGGGTGCTTAATGAACTTAAGGAAAGAATAGATGAATTCAGTGATAACTTAGAGATACTGAGCAAAAAAAAGAACATAGAAAACATAAAAAAGAACCAGAATGCATAAAAAAGAAAGAATGCAGTAACTGAAAAAAAAAAAGACTACATTAGAAGACATCAACAGATGAGATGAAGCAGAGAACTGAATCAGTGATTTAGAAGACAATGTAGCAGAAAACATCCAAACAGAACAACAAGAAAAAAAAAAAAGAATCCCCAAAATGAGTATATTTTAAAGAAACTCTGAGACATCAAAAGTAACAACATTCTCATCATAGGGGTACCAGAAAGAGAAGCGAGAAAGGGATTGAGAACCTATTTGAGAAAATAATGACTGAAATCTTCCCTAACCTCAAAGAAATAGACATACAAGTCCAGGAAGTACAGAGAGTTGCAAACAAGATGAACCTAAACAGACCCACGCCAAGACACATCATAATTAAAATGGCAAAAGGTAAAAACAAAGAGAGAATACTAAAAGCAGCAAGAGAAAAGCAGCTAGTTACTTACAAGGGTACTCCCATAAGATTGTGAGCTAATTTCTCAACAGAAACCTTGCAGGCCAGAAAAGATTGGCACAAAATATTAAAAGTGATGAAAAACAAGAACCTACAACCAAGACTACTCTACCAAGCAAGGCTATCGTTTAAAATTGAAGGTGAGATAAAGAGTTTCTCAGACAAGAAAAAGCTAAAGGAATTCATCACTACCAAGCCAGTATTAAAAGAAATGTTGAAGGGACTTTTTTAAGAAAAAAGGGAAGAAAAATAAATAAATATGAATAATAAAATGGCAATAACTATGTACTTATAAATAATCACTTTAAATGCAAATGAATTAAACACTGCAATCAAAAGACATATGGTGGCCAAATGGATAAGCAAAACCCATACATATGCTGTCTAAAAGAAACTCACTTCAGATTGAAAGACACACGGAGGCCAAATGTAAAGGGACAAAAAAAGATATTTCATGCAAATGAAAACAGAAAAAATGCTGGGGTAGAAATACTTATATCAGACAAAATAGACTTTAAAACAAAGGCTATTAAAAGTGACAAGGACATGACATAATAAAGGGATCAAATACAAGAGGATATAACTCCAGTAAATATTTATGCACCCAACATGAGCGCACCTAAATATATGAAACAAATACTAACATAAAGGGAGAGATTGACAGTAATACAGTCATAGTAGGGAACTTTAATGCCCCATTGACATCAACGAGCAGATCTTCCAGATGGAAAATCAATATAAACCAAAGTCCTGGACTGAATTTGCTTCACAGGTGAATTTTACTAAACATTCAAAGAAAAATTAATACTTATTCTTCTCAAATAATTTTTAAAAATTCAGGGGGAGGGAAGGCTCCGAAGCTCATTTTATATGGCCACCATTACCCTGATTCCAAAACCAAAGACATTACCAAAACAAACAAACAAAAAACAAACAAACAAATTATAGCCCAATATCCTCGATGAACATAGATGCGAAAACTCTCAACAAAATATAAGCAAACGAAATTCAACAATACATTAAAAAATTATACACTTTGATCAAGTTGAATTTATTCTTGAAATGCAAGGTTGGTTCAATATCTACAAATCAATATATCACATTAACCAATTAAAAGATAAAAATCATATGATCATATCGATAGATGCAGAAAGAGCATTTATGATAAAAACTCTCAGCAAAGAAAGCTAAAAGTGTTCCCCTTAAGATCAAGAAGACAAGGATGTCCACTTTTAACACTTTTATTCGACATAGTATTGGAAGTCCTAGCCACGAGAATCAGACAAGAAAAAAAGACAATTCATTGGAGAAAAATAATTGTCATTTTTTGCAGATAGCATGGTACTATATGTAGAGATTCCACCCTAAAGATTCCATTGAAACTGTTAGAACTGATAAATGAATTCATTAAAGGATACAAAATTAATATTCAGAAGTTGGTTGCATTCTTATATACCAGTAATGAACTGTCAGAGAAACTAAGAAAACAATCTCATTTAGAGTTGCATCAAAAAATTAAAATACCTACAAATAAATTTAACAAAGGTGGTAAAAGACCTGTACTTGGAAAATTATAACTCATTGAAAAAAGAAATTGAAGAAGATACCCATAAATGAAGTATATACCATATTCATGAATAGGAAGAATTTACATTATTTAAATGTCCACCCTACCCAAAGCAATCAATAGATTTAATGCAATCTCTATCAAAATGCCAATGGTATTTTTCACAGAACTAGAACAAATAATCCTAAACTTTATGTAAAACCATAAAAGACCCCTAATAACCATGGCAATCTTGAGAAAGTAGAACGAAATTGGAAGTATCACGCTACCTGATATCAGACTATAGTACAACTCTACAGTAATCAAAACAGCATGGTATTGGCATAAAAAAAAATAAAAAATAAAACAGACACATAGATCAACAGAACAGAATAGAGAGCCCAGAAATAAATCCACGCCTACACAGTCATTTAATCTATGACAAAGGAGGTAAAAATATAAAATGGGGTAAATACAGACTATTTAATAAGTAGTGTTAGGAAAACTGAACAAATACCACAACATATGAGAATAAACTCAAGACGAAGTGAAAACTTAAATGTAAGACCTGAAATTATAAAACTCCTAGAAGAAAACACAGGCAATAAACTCTCTGACGTTGTTCTTAGTAATATTTTTTTCTGATATGTCTTCTTAGACAAGGTAAGTAAAAGAAAAAATAAACAAATGGGACGTCAAACTAAAAGTTCCTACATAGCAAAGGAAGCCATCAACAAAACAAAAGGACAGCCTAGTGAATGGGAGAAGATACTTGTCAATAATACATATGATAAGGGGTTAATAACAAAAAAACAAACAATCCAATTTAAAAAATGGGCAAGGGATCTGAATAAGCATTTCTCCAAAAAGGACATACAGATGGCCAACAGACACAAGAAAAGATGTTCAAGGTCACTAATCATCAGAGAAATGCAAATTAAAACCACAAAGATATCACCTCACATCTGTCAAAATGGCTATCATCAATAAATCAAAAAACAAGTGTTGATGAAGATGTGGAGTAAAGGGAATCCTTGTGCACTGTTGGTAGGATTGCAAACTGGTACAAGTACTATGGAAAACAGTTTAGAAGTCTCTCATAAAATTAAAAGTAGAATTACCCTATGATCTAGCAATTCCACTTCTGCGTATTTATCTGAAGAAATCCAAAACACAATTTCCAAAAGATATATGCACCCCTATATTCACTGCAGGGCTATTTACAATAGCCAAAATATGGAAGCAACCTAAGTGCCCATTGATAGATGATTGGATAAAGAAGAAATGAATGGAATATTGCTCAGCAATAAAAAGTGAAATCTTACCATTTGCAATAACATGGATGGACCTAGAGAGTACTATGCTAAGTGAAATAAATCAGACAAAAACAGACAAATACCATATGATTTTACATAGATGTGGACTCTAAAGAACAAATAAATGAACAAAACAGAAACAGAGTCATAGATACAGAGAACAAAATGATGGTTGCCAGATGGGAGGGAGTTTGAAGAGCTGGGTGAAAAAGGTGAAGGGATTAAGAAGTGCAAATTGGCAGTTACGAAATAGTCATGGGGATGTGAAGTACAGCATAGAGAATATAGTCAATAATATTGTAATAACTATGTATAGTGCCAGGTCTGGACTAATCAGGGGGATCACTTCGTAAATTATATTAATGTCTAACCACTATACTATACACCTAAAATTAATATAATATTGAATGCTGACTCCAATTTAAAAATAAAAATTAAAAAATTTTCAAATAGAATTTTCTCAAAAAAAAAATCTTTTTAATCTAACATCCTAAATAGAATTTGAATACTTATGTGAGGAACTTCATTGTAAAAGGATTACAGCATTTTGATCTGTAACAATTGTTTATTATCTACAAGCTCTAAAATATTGTGCTAAATACTGGGGGTGAGTTTGGTGAGTAAATTATAAATAAGCCATGATCCCTCAACAGTGTTTGATGGCTGTGGCAGAATATGCTCATACAGGGCCAAGAGGGACAAACGGCAAGGAAGGAAGCAGAGGAACAAATGGAAGGAAGTGCACTAAATATAGAAATTGCTAGTAGCAACATGGTGTTTCTAAACTGCTCTCACATGCTATGTAGCAGTGTCATTAATTTCTACAAAGCCCTATCCAGTCTGAGAATTGCTGGGATAAAGCTTAATGGGCTCCCCTCCTGACTTACTAGACTGTCTCCAGGACAGATCTGGTATGTGGGATGATTTTATTGTTATTCTTTATAGGCTTTAGGTGGACAAAAATGGATTAATAATTGCATGGCCTTCTTTTATGTACATACTTATCTATCTGATTGTATAAAGTGGCTATGAATTCCTATTGGGAGCTGACTTGAATTTCAAAAATAAAATTCTTAGCAATGAATAGAAGACCTGAGAGGAAATCAGTGTCCAATAAGGGGCAATGGTAGTTCTTAACCAGAAATAGAATAGGGGTGCCAAATTTAGCAAATAAAAATACAAGATACCCTATTACACAATAAACAGTGATTTTTTAAAAAATTGGGGGTTTTTTTTTAGTATTAATGTGTCCTACACAATACAGAAGTTCTCACTTAACACTGCCAAAAGGTCCTGTAACTTTAACTGCGATGGTGTATAATGAAACCAATTTTACCACAGGCTGATAAATATAAACGAGTTAAGTTCCTATGGCATCTCATGAATGAAATGACATTATTCGGGGACCTACTGTATTTGGTGCACATTTATGTTTAAATAAAATTGTTCACCATCTTAAATTCAAATGTTACTGGGTGTCCTGAGTTTACTTGGCAACCCTAGTTTAGGGCTTCAGAAAGTCTAAGACAGCAACATGTTTCTCTCTCCCACTGATTTCATTTATATAACATAAAAGTTGCCTTCTAGTATACTCGCCAACCTAATTATGTCAAACTCAGCCAAATCCAAGAGTATCCAAAACATTAAAAAAAAAAACAAAATTAGACCAAGTTAAACACTTTTCATTCATTCTTAAACATATTTTCCTACATAAATAAAAATGATTGTCACGACAGTTCGAAATCAACATTGAAAAAGATAGTTTGCCATTATCTTTATCATACCTCAAAGTCTGCTCAAATTTAAGGTGAGAGATTCTAAAAATTGTTTACTAAACTTGAAATAGACACACAAACATATGTTACAAGTAACTATGATATGTAGCCAAGATTAAACAAGAGGTAATTTAATCTCACTATCCTAGAAGATCAAATCATTAGTTCTGAGGCTCGTATCCCCAAAGTCACCTTGAGGAAATAATGGAGATGAATAAAATATGTATTCTTGTTATTATGTCAGAAGAATTAAGGCCCTAACAGCCAAACTGAACCTCTCACTATTTGTAAGAAGGGAGAAGGTTAAAAAAAAAATCATAAAAAACATTCTGAAAAAGAAAATAAAAAAGTTCAAGTCTTATATCCACAATATGCCGACACCAAGAGACTCTTATTATGGATAACATCTTATCTCCAAGAAAGGCGTCCCTATACCTTGCCTGATTTACTACCTAAAACAAGGCTAAGAAGGGAGAAATGGCACAGTCTAAATCTCCAAATGTCAAGATGACAAATGTTCTCCTCTATTTCAAAGGACAAATCATTGATGCAGAGAATTACAAAAATTCAAAAGCACATTGGCATGGTATGCTGAAAGAAAAATAAAGTAAAAAAATAGGAAATTCCATCTTGAAATAAGAGCCTGTATCACAGTACCAACCTGAGACACCAAGTGAAGCCAGTGAGACACTCGAACAGAAAATGGAGAATTTTTTTCATAGCAGCTAAACCTTAGACATGGAGTGGGTGAAAAGTAAATTAGAAAGGTAGAGTTTTAGCCAAGATGAGGAATTTTCTAGAATGAGGCCTTTATTTTCCAAATGTAAAATACTCTTTCCTAGTTATGTAATTTTAACCTCTGGCAAGCTATTTAACTTTCCTTTGCCTCAGTTTCTTAATATATAAATGATGATAATGATAGTATGTATTTCATAATAAAGTTTTATAAGGATTAAATTAATTAATATTTATAAAGTACTTAGAATAGTAGCTGGCACATAATACAGAATAGAAAGTGTTTGCAACTTCCAAAAGTCTTGGACATAAGAAATTCCAGAAAGTCAGGAGGCCCGGTTATCAACAAAAAGAAATAATCATCACATGAGCAATCTGTATTGTATAGCACTATACAGAGCATTCGCATATATTACTTTATTTAATCCCCCTAACCTACCATTTAATCCTTCTGATCATATAATATTGATCCCATTTTATTAAGAGGTCTTTCTAAGAGTGTGTGGCCAATGTATATCACCTGTGAATAACAGTAGCAGCCGTGTGTTTTTTAAAAACTTATTAATCTTTGAATTCGCTTTTAACTTGGTAACTTGGTGGCTTATCCAAGTTCCACATTCTTGCTTGACCCATTTTTTTCTCCTCTTTACTTCTCAAAGGCACTGTGGGAAGCAGGCAGGATGAGGAAAAAGAGACAAAATATGAATTCAAACATGCCAAGTTTTAGCATCTGACTTTGGCAGAGTCACAGACCATACTGAACTATTTGGGCACTTTTCTAAATTACTTGAAGGAACATAAATAGTTCCATCTTCCTCTCTGTCAGTCATCTTTCCACTCCAGCATAATTACAAGGTTTTGTACTATGAATATCAGTTTTTAAAATAATTTATGCAAGTGTGTATAGCTCAATTCCAAGTTTAAATGAAAATTTTGATAAATACAAGTAATTGGTGTTAATTTACATATTCCTCAATGATTATGTTTGGTTTAGGGTAAGTTGTCTTAGGTTCTCTGTTGCATCTTAAATAATCAGAGATGACAGTGTCTACATGGAACTGATTATAAGGTCACTTCAGGACAAATAGTCTTGGTAGAGCCTAAGAAAGTGTCAGGAAATGCCCAGGCTATCCAACCAATTTCATTTATGATGAGCAAATGAGCAAAAGACCTCAACAATTCATTTTCATAAAAATGAGGTAAAAAGCTATTATTTATTCATTTATAAATATTAATGAATCCCTAATATGTGCCAGGCACTGGACTAACCATTACAGACTCTGTAGGGGGTAAAATGAAAACCTGGCTTCTCCACAAGAGTGTATGGCACTGGCATGAGATCTAGTATAGGGAGGCAGAGATGTATCTCTGTATAAGTGAAAGTTGCACTGAGCTATGAAATAAGATTATGCAGAAAATGGAACACCATACAAAAAACTTATGGCAAACAAGGTAGAAAGTAGCTGGAAAAGGAGCAAGTGAAAGCATAACGATAGATGAGGCTGGAGAGAGAGCAGGGATAAGAGTAATTATGACCCATCAAGTCACACTAAAAACTTCTTTTCATTCCAAGAGCAAGGGTGTTGGTGGTGGGGGGCGGGGGGCATGGGGCAGTTAAGCAAGAGCACATAGTAGAAAGTAAGCTTGGGTGACATAATCAGTCTTGGAAAGTTTATTCCAGCAATTGTGTAAATAGACTAGAGATAGACAGTTATTTCAGTAAAATAAGTGAGAGATGATAATATCTTGGAGGAAAATCAATAAAATGGAAGTAGATTAGATGCAGGAGGTAAAATTAACAGGACTGGGTGACAGATTGGATATGGACTTATTTGATGATGTATATCTGGCACTAAAAACCATATCTGGCACTAAAAGATAATCAAATGTGAAATGCCTGATTCATAATAGTACTTAAATATTTTCAGAATAATTGTCGAATGAGTATATACAAGGATGAAGGAAATGAGATGTCAAGGATGATGCCTTGACAGCATATTTTAGATTCTAGATGATATGTCTTAGATGGTGATGTGATGCAGAGATAGAACATCTGAGAAGAAGGCCAGAGCTCCCATGTTTAATTTTAATCTCACTGATGAGATGTCTATAACTCACCTAAGATAAAAATTTGTGAGTCATTTATAGGAAGTGATTGAAACCTTAAGTATAAATGCTATCTCTTGCCTAGAGGGAAACTAGAGAATGAGATGATCAGGTCCAGGTCCAGGACGAAGCTCAGAGGAGCTCTGTAATCACAGGGTTACAAAACAAAACAAAACAAAAACCAACACACACACACACACATTGTAGAGAAGGAGCCTGACGAGAAGCATACACAGGAGCTACAGGTGTAAATAGAAAGCAAGTTAAGGGACAGTTTCAAGGAGGAAGTGACCAAGAGTATTGAATGCAATTCAAAAGTCATGTATAATAAATAAATAAAAATCCTTTGGGATGAGCAACATGAAAAGAAAACTTAGTGAGTTTAGAAAGAGCTGTTCCAGTGGAGTGATGGAACCAAGAAGACAGATTAAATTGTTCATCTGGGTAAGTATTAAGTGGAAAAGAAAAACCATGGTGGATAGATGGGAATGAGGAAGGGGTAAAATGACCAGGATATAGACTAAAGAGAAGCATTCAGCTAACAAGATGATGTCTATACAACAGAGGGCAGAGATAATCAAATATGAAAGTTTCCTGAGAAAGTCAACTCTGAGTAATGTTAGTGTTAGAAATGCTCTCAGTAGGAATTTTTAGAGGATTTGAAATATCAAAATATGGTGGTGAACAGAATGACCAAGAAAGCACATAGAAAATGGCCCAAACCAGTTTTATCCTTGTATCAGACTGTTCATTAAGAAAAAAAAAAAAAGAAAAAAAATCCTTAAACTTACAGACTTTTTCTGTGAGCTTTTCAGGTGGATGAGAGTAACTATTAAAAATTATATCCATGGATAATATTTCCAATATTCCAAATATAGAAGAAAATCAAGTGATTTAGAGTTGGAGGACACAAGTCCTCTGGAAAATTTTATTTGATCCAGTGTTCTTTGTACCACACCATCCATCCTATCTCCCAATAAAATATTTTTAAAAATATACTTGTAATTGCTAAAGCAATTGTTATACATGTGACTTTTTGTGGGAACAGTGGAAAGGACACTAAAACATATTCTATACAGAGATGAAGAAACAGACACCATCACTTCCC
This sequence comes from Rousettus aegyptiacus, assembly GCF_014176215.1. NCBI lineage: Eukaryota > Metazoa > Chordata > Mammalia > Chiroptera > Pteropodidae > Rousettus > Rousettus aegyptiacus. Next base: position 38,628,226 of record NW_023416311.1, on the reverse strand, counting down.
ACCTTTTTTTTCCTTGATAAATTGCATGAATGGATAGGTAGGTAGGAGGGTGGGTGGGTGGGTGGGTCGATGGATGGATGGGTGGATGGATGGATGGATGGATGGACAGATAAGTAGAATAGATGAACCTATGAATAAAGTTTCTAGAGTCTGTACTAGAATTTGATATCTCTTTGTTTGCAGTTAGCAAATGGTAAGGAGCATTGTCCAGAAAGTAATTCAATCTTCCAAGGGGCCTAAATCCATGGGAGCCACCTACCCAATTCGATGCAGGGAGTAACTGCGCCAGACCTTTCTCACTAGGGCAGTCATTGGCATATCACTCATTTGATTTACAAACACGTGCTTGAATGCTCTGATTAGATTTTTTATTTATTTATTTTTTTGGTTACTCCTCCTGTGCCAATCTGTTGATGGTAAAATTAGGGTTTAATTTTAGAGATAAGAAGAAATGTTCTTAGGCCTGCAGCGGAAACCTTCAGTCACAGCCAGGTTTAACAAAGAGTCTTACACTGGGGGATTGGACATGTGGACTCAAGGTGTATTTACCTCTGCAATTGTCCATTGTGTGTTTGTCCTCATCAGGTGTGGACTCAAGGTGTATTTACCTCTGCAATTGTCCATTGTGTGTCTGTCTTCATCAGGGCCTCCTGCAGGGAAGTGGCTTTGCCAAGACACGTTTTGGTCATTGCTGAATCCCCCGAGTTAATACTAACGAGTTTCAGTCTATCTCATATGAAAACTAAGCCTTTGCTAAGATTTTAAATCAGAGTTCTAAATATTTTAATGATAAAAATGAAGTGAAATATGCCAAAATTCCAGAAATTGAGTGTCAGCAGAATTAAAAAAAAAAAAAAAAAGGACCTAGAATTATTGTCTCCAATGAATTAGTTCAAAGGTAAGAAGCTGTAAACTAAAAGTTTCTGGATCATGAAAAATATAACATAAAATATAGCCCCAAACTTACTGCTCTATATCCTGCCCTTTGAACTAACCATAAGAAAATCAAGGGTTGTAGGTCTGGAGATGATTCTGAAGTCATTTTGTGATAATTTAAAGTAATTGGGATTTTTTTTTTTTTATGACTGTTGCTATAAAGAAGAATATATAGCTTTGCTATTCCTTATGACAGTTCTTTGAATTACACCTCTAGAATAAGAAGTATGAGACGTGGCTGTTAATTTATAGCAATATACCCATTCCACAATCGTGGGCTGGCATTACAAATGAGCAGAGAGAATAAAACAGCCTCTGGGTAAAATGAGAAGTGCCTGTAAGAGCACTACCCCAGTTCAGCCTCATTTCTACCCAAGTGCACTTCCACACAGACTCTAAAACGGCCCTCTCTAGTCCAAAGCCAAACTCCAATCTGCATCTTGGAGCCAAGTGGCAACCCATCTGGAATCCTGAGTGCTAAGTAAAATACTTAAACATGTAAGAATCTTAATTAGTAAAAGATCAGGGGGAAAAATAAGTGTTCTACTAATAATTAGGCAAAATCGAAGCATGATGACAAATGCTCTGACTGCCTGTCTGAGATTCTTGCTGGGGGTAAAGCTTATCAGTAGCTGCCTCCTTAGTACAAATTGCATTTGATCTCAGGAAGGGCTCTTCAGAGCAGAAGAGTATAAAGATGTTTTCAGTATCTCTTTTCCTTTAGTGCCCCTGCTGTGTGGGCCCCACAATAATTAGACACTGCCTTTTAGTGGAATGCTTTGAGTGTTCAATTAGGTCTCCTTTCTTTCTCTGACTCCTGTTTTAATATGAATGAACACAAAGCCAATTATCTTTTAGAAGCAAGCTATTGAGTTCCATTGACAGCGTTCCTACATGTTTGACAACCGTCACCGTGAGACAATGCCCTTAATTTAGATGTACGAGAGGGAAAAATAAAGAACGGCCTAAATTTCTGTTCTAATCCAACTAAAATCATGTTTCTTTTTCCCTAGAGTTATAGACCAAAATGCTCGCTCTTTAAAGTGTGCTCTGAAGGCCAGCAGCAGCATCACCTGGGAACTCTTTTAAAATGCAGACTCTGGGCCCCACCTCGGATCCAGATCCTCTGAACCAAAATATGCAGTTTAACAAGATCCTGGGTGATTTGTAAGCACATTAAAGCCTGAAAAACACTGATCTAAAGCCATCAAAATGTCTGTGGTAATACATAATGTTCAGGAAAAAACTTTCTGGTTAAGAAGGAAAATAAAAAGAAAAAAATAGTGTCCTTGCTTTGTCTCTTCACCAAAATAGTGAACAAAGAATTTTAAAATTATTCAAAAAATAAGTGAGACTATAACTGGTGTGGTAGACAACAGTGAGGCCCATCAGGACTTTCAATTCTCCTCACTCAGAGTACATGGAAGGATTGCACTTCCCTTTCCCCTTAACCTTGGGCATGGCCTGGTGACTTGTGAACTGTGGCCAGTGAATTGTGAGTGGAAACGAATGCACTTCCACGTGAAAGCATTTGGAAATGAATGCACTATTTTCCATTCTCTGGGCTTTCCCTACCACTGCCTAAGCGTTCAGGGAAGCACATGTTGGTATGGAGGTGCTATAAAAGAATAAAAGGAAGAAATAGAAGAGGGGATGTAGTGTTATTTTTTTTGTCTCCTCACAAAAATAGTGAACGGTGTGTTAGCAATAGTCAGAGACATAAGCCAGAACATAATTCCACCAATACATGGAGGACATCTGTTCCCAGAGAGATGCCTTGACCCTCAGTAGATTTTATCTGAGTAATGAATGAGGATATTGGGGTTTTTATTGTAGCATACCTTCATCTTTCCTGACTGATATAACCAGCAGTGAGTAAATGAAATTAGGTAAATTGTTACTGGGTAACACAGAGCTAAACAGCTTTGAGGTTCAGTTCAGACGGCCCACAGAGAAATCCATGTCACCATTATATCCAGTGTAATCTTCAAATTTGGCAGTGCACAGCTGCATAATGCTAGACAATATCTTGAGTTACAGCCTGTAAAAGTAGGACTAAGTCCTTTTTTTGGTTTAGAAGAGAATTAAAAGGCTCTAATTCTTAACCTCCTCTTTTTCTTAAAATCAAAACAAAACAAAAAATATACTGCTTTGTATTCATTGCAAGCCTGATTCATTTTTTTTTCCTGAGGTGCTTAAAAGCATCTACAGGTTTTATTTATACCAAGGAAGTCACAAGATATGATTCCTTTCCTAAAGAATATGAATATTCCTGAATAGAAAAAGTAGAATTACACTGATGTCATGGATTACTCTTGATCTACCTCTTTATCCACCATTGACTTTCAGCAGAGACAGAAGTGGACCTGCAGCTTACCCTTATTTTTCAAAGCACTAAATGACATGGTACCTTGGTTAATGATACTGAAATGTCTCTGATGGTGTCACGGGAATTTCTCTAGGCTCAGAAAATCTAATCTAGAGAATCCCTAGTGTCAAGTACATGGACACCATTCTAGGTCCCCATGTCAAAGTTCTACTGACATTATGTGGGAGAAATTTTAAAATGCTGAACAAAATGCTATATTTGCATTCATCTCCAATTATCTGTAACTGGAGTATGGACAGCACACTCCATTTAAGACATCTATGCAGTAATAAAAAAGAACCCATCAGATATCTGCTGCATCAGGTAATGCCATTTAATGGAGAAATTTTGATATATGTGAAAAAAATAGTGATATAAGAAGATAAAGCAGTTATTGAACAAAAAGAACTGTCATCAATATGAGTAGGTTTGAATAAAATATATCATGCTCATTCATGAAGAAATGTAATGGAAACTTTGAGGCAAAGGATGTGATTATCTGAGCCAAGTCTTATGTTTAAATCTTCCGTGAATCGATGCAACAGAAAAATATTAAGCACAAATCAAAGAAATTTGTTAGGTGTGATAATGATGCTGCCATTATATTGTTAAAAAAAAAAGTCCTTGTCTTTTAAAAATATGCTGAAACATTTCAAAATGTAGTAGTTATGGAGTAGTTATGGAGTCTAGGCTGTGCTTCCTCATACCTGAGAAGCAAGGTATAGTGAGTATCTATTATAGCTAAAACAAGATTGGCCAGTTATGATCATTACTGAGTCTTGGTGATGGGTATATCAGATTTATAATGCCATGCTATTTCCATGAATGTTTAATATTTCCATAATAAAAAGTAAAAAAAAAAAAAAAAAAAGATTAAGCAAACCAAGGCTTATAAAGTAACAGCTTGCCATGCCAAACCCTGTGACTTGCAAGTCACAGTGGGTCAGCAAATGTAAGTGTGCACAGATAAACCCAGCCTCCTCATGACACTACCTCCCTGCCCTATACACAGGGTTATGATTAAATTTAATCAACTATACTGATTCACATATGATAGTTTGACATTTCTGAGACATTTCACAGGAATACCCATTGATGGGAAAAAAGGAAAAGTTTTTCTAATGGGTGTTAAAGCTTGTCGTTCTGAGGTGCCTTACCCCATAGGCTCTCTTTTTGTGCTCCAAAAGCAAGACTGGCTCTCAATTTGGGCGTGTCTTTTTTTTTTTAAACTCCAAATGAGCCATCTTTTCCTTCCCTAAATTTAAATCTAATTGGTATATATTTTAAGTCTAATTTTCTAAACTTTCTCTTATTTAACCAAAATTCCTTGGGTTTCCAAAGTGAATTAGATATACTTCAAATTTCATCTTAATCCTGCTTCGCTTTGAAAAATAAAATTCCATGGCTCTGTGGAAGATTTTTTTTCTCTTTCACAGGAATTTACAGAATAGGTAATGGAGAGGGAGTGCGTTTTAAAACATCATAAACTTGCAATAACCAGAAAATTCCAAACTAGTTTACAGACTAGAATCTGACCAATTTTGATCTCAGAAATCTACAGCAAAGGATAACTGCAAGATGATGCTTTGCCTTCTAATAGTCATATGTACCAAAAAGAATAAAATGGAAAAAGATTTGGACATTAAAATCATTAATAAAAAGATTAAGTTAAGAAAAATAAATCAGTGGTAGGAATTGTTTAACAAGAACCAACCAAATTAGTGTTTTTCATCAGGTAAAACCTATAGTTAAGTACCCTTTAAAATAATTAGCTGATTTATATACAGAGTCATCAAGAAAGGAATTTCCTCAAATACCAAATATGCCTACAATATTCTCCACCATTTAAAGATCTTCTGCATGGAAGTAAAACTCGGTACAACCACTCCAGAAAACTTTTGGCAATATCTACTAAACCTGAAAACATGAATATCTTGTTACCAATTAATTCTACTCCTAAGTATATACCCAACAGAAAGGAATACATTCATTTACCAAAACACGTGTACTAATACTTACAGTAGCACTTCTGGAATAGCCCTAAGCTGGAAACTTCCCAAATGGGCATAATCAGTAAAATAGTGAAATATTCACACAGCCTCAAGAAGATAACTCTCTGGTGCAAATCATTACTCTCATTGTTATCACCCTCTGTTTTCAATAAACAATACTGTCAAGCTGGTACAAACGTCCCCTAATTCTGAGCCATGATTACAGAGCAATACCCTTAATGTTTCATGCTATTATCATGGAGTCAATATTGCTGAGGTACACTTCTTAATCCATTGGGACAGAAGGCTAATTCTAGGCCTGCTGGACTTGACCCATAGTGTGCGCCAAGTTAGCCTATTTAAGTCTATCCCATATTGCTTCCTGAAATGAATACCATTGAAGATAATTTTAGAGTCACCTTATCATTTTCAAGAAACCTCTTGGTAACTTACAAGATTGTAAACCATAAATAGAAATATGTTAAATCACTGACGACCCAAAATTTAGCAATGTTTGTTTTCAAATAATCTAGTGGAATAGATCTTGAAGCAATGGAATATGAGATTCAAGAAGGAAATGAGAAAAGTTCTGGACATGGAGGGAGGCAGCTGCCCATTGTATGTACTGAAGAGAGTCACCCTACCCCACAGATTAGAGTGTACACTCTGGAGACCAGCAAGATGCAAGAGCTATACATGGAATCTCTCTCTACTCAGGTTTTGTTTAGGTCCCTATATATTTGTTCTTTACTGAAAATAAATTTCACAACCACCCATTTTCTTATATATGTGTGCAACATGTATACATATATTCTTAATTACATGCATATTATAAGCACATGTGTCCTATGACAGTGCCTATACCATTTACGATCCAGGCCACTAAAAATTATGCCACTCTTCTGATGGATCAATTTAACTTGTCCACAAGAAATTTCTAATTTTATCAATTACATGTATAGATATTAGAAAGACACAAAAAAATTTGGTCCCCTTTTGCTTATTATCACAATACTCACTTTGTTGTTTTTTTGGCTTTAGTATTTTTAGGATTATTAAAGTAATATATGTTATTAAACACACAGACAAGAGTACAAAAACTTTAAGTCATTCTACTTTATACAGACCAAGTTCATTCACTGAAAATTGTTTTCTCACAAAACCTCACTGAAACCAGAGTAAAGGGACTTTTAAAGACATAAACCTGTAAAAGGAGGATGAAGAGGCCAGCAATAAAACATTGGATGATACAAAGGAGATGTGTGTGTAGCAACTGATTTAGTAGATGAAAGAACACTAAAGCTCCTGCTAATAGAGGGGGAAATTGAGAGATAATCTTATATATACCACAGAATCCTTGCAAGGTCAGGAACTGGCAACATATGATGCCTTCAGAACTAAGGAAAGATTGAGGAAATGGGCTATAATTAAAATGACCATGGGAAGGCTAAGAAGCAGTAGATCAGTAAGTAGATCCTCTAGTCCATGGTGCTGTGCATTTTCATGTCAGCATAAGTTTGTGGGTTTAATCTGTTAGGGTCTCTGGTTGAAAGGATGCCATGCACAGTTGAGAGCATAGGTACCTATATTTTAAACGGTGCATCTATATTCATTCCCCATTTTAAAAGCAAAGACTGCAATTTCACTTCTAGAATTCCAGCAATGAGATTTTTAACTTCTAGAAGGCTCTGCTCTAGAGCATCTGTCCAACCCAAGGAGAAACACCTAAAAATATTGTCATTAGAAACTTCCCAGTAAACACCCCACCCAAGTCACCCTATGATAAAAGCATAATATCGACAAACCCCACACATGAGGGGCAGGATATCTTAATCATTAGCAGATAGCCAAGGATGCCCAGACATCTGAGGAAAAGCTCTAACCTAGAAGGTAGAATCCAAACAAACTTACATAAAGAATGACTTTGAGGAAACAGACAGTATAATTGGAGAAAATCTTCAATAATCATTTTCATCATCATTTTCAAAGAGATGAAAGAATATACCACAATACAAACTGGATTATTTTTAAAGAACATGTAGAATGAAAAAGAGATCATGAAAATTAAAAAAAAAAAGAAACCATGATGGCAGAAATTAAAAACCCAATAGAAGCATAAGTAGATCAAGAAGAAACTTTTCTGGAAAGTAGAACAAAAGACCAAAGGATAAAAAATAGTAATGAAAAGATAAGAGAACTAGGAGGAATAGTTCCTCAGATGCAGCATCCAAATAATAAGTTTTCCAAAAAAAGAGAACAGAAAGTAAATGGGAAGAAATTACTAATAAAAGAATTCATCGTTTATTGCCAGCTTAAAATGGTCCATTGAGTACCCAGTACAGAGGATCTAAAATACTTATACCAAGTTGTAACTCGGTTTTTCAGAACACTGGTGACAAGGAGAAAATTCTACATGTTTCTGGCAGAGTGAGGGAGAAAGAGGAAAAACACATAACAGGTAGTACGAGGAATCAGATGGCTTTGGATTTCTCTATAGAAATCTTGAAAGCAAGACACTGAAGAAATGCTTCAAAACTCTAAAAATAATGATTTCCAAAATAGTGTTCTATACCCAGCTAAATTATCAATGAAGTAGGGAAATTAAAGATATTTTCAGACTTGAAATGCCTTTTTAAAAATGTACATCCTTTCTACCCTTTCTCAAAAATCTACTAGGTGATATGTGCTAACAAAACAATAATGAGCAAACAAGCAAACCAAAGAACATCAGTATCAGAAAACAGGACTCAACCCAGGTGAGAGGCAAAGAGGCAAGAGGAATCCTCAAGACAGGGAGGAGAGATCCTAGGGCGGCAGCTGTGCACAGGGATATACGCATCCAGCCCAGGCTGGAGTAGTGTCACTCAAGTGATAGATGTTCAAGGGTTCTAATCATATAATTCTATTTACCTGATGACAGAATGCCTGGGTAAATCTGACACAGATTATCTGCATGTCTTTTTTCTCTTGATCATATACTGGTGAAGCTCTTGCTCTTCTCTAAATGCCCTGCACCCTGAAGCAGGCAAGTTCACTCATTTCATCTCCACAGAACTATTCTGTCTTCAGATAAACCTGAGACTTAAAAAGTAGTCAATTAAAAGAATAAAACAAAAAGCAGTCTACTCCCTCTGACTGCATTTCTATTGGGTATTCAGTACTAGGCCTGCCAGATGTTTTGATTACTTGTGGGAGTCCTATTTGCTCAGGACTTGATCAGAACCTTGTACTGACTTTTCTGAGAAAAAGCTCTTGGAAACTATAGAGATGTCTGAAGCCAATGAATGAGAGACTGTTCATTTTATCTTCTCTTGGAATTTTCACCTAAAGGTAAGAGATTTGTGGATGCTACTCAGTTTTTCCAGATTAAGCAATAAAGTGTTTAGATTAAGTAAATAAAAGTAAATAATCTTTTAAAGCAAAAGAATGGGTCATGCAAAAGATAAATAGTGGTTACCTGGAAAAAAGGAGGCATGATGAGCAGATGCATTTGGAGAGGGACATACTGGTATCGGTAGCCTGGATGGGTAAAGTCTTTTTGCAACACACACACACACACACACACACACACACACACACACACACACACACACGATGTGTATATGGTATATATGTACATAGCCAAATGCATGTATTATACTTTTATGTTTAAATTTCATAATAAAAAGCAAGAACAAAGGGAAATAATCCAATCACTTGGATATCATTCCTTTTATCAAAACAATGTTTCAATGTTTGTGTATGTTTTATGTGACATTTTCAATTTTTTTTTTTGCAACAACATACTGCAGACATCTTGCAAGTAAAAATATCCACCTCTTTTAATATATTATATGAATATTCCCTAATTTATTCAACTTTTCTCAGCAGGCAACTTTTCATCTTGAAGATTTTCCTCCTCCTGAAATGAAAACAAGTATATCTGTCCCTTTCCCCCTGCTAAAAATGAAGTAACAACCAAAAAGACTATAAAGCAGAGAACTAGCTGGTAGGCAAGAACTCTGGAGATGGTTCTGTTCTATTCACTGAGAGAGATGACTGTTAGTATCATTTTTTTTTTAATTGTGATTTTATGTTCATACATTTCAGTATTCCACTTTTTATTTTTATTTTTTGGTTAAAAGTGTTAAGGTTGTATAATCCTAATAACAAACACAATAATTAATCCTTTTGGAAGAAAATAAAAAGATGCTATATTTATTTTATATTTTTGGTATTCAAACAATGATAAATGTATGAATAAAAAAGTTTAAGATCTCCCTGTCACCATCGCCACTACTATTACCTTACATGCCCACTACCACCCCACTTGCAAGGTAATTAGTGATAATAGTTTGCAACACATCCTTCCATAACTTTCTCTACAAATTTCTCTCTTTTAAAGAAACTACTTGCAGTACAGATTGTTCTACATAGCCTCTCTGGAGACTTCTTAGCATCAGAGATAATAAGAAACCTGATGTCAGCTGACACAACTGCAGAAACAAAGGGACTGTATAATGATCTTGTTCTTAGAAGTGCCTGTGATTCTTTTCACTTTCCTTTATATATCCATCTACCTAAATCACCAAGCAACTGTACGGTTTTCTGTTAATAGATCCACAGGGTCCGATTCCGTTGACAGAAACCATTTGAATTTATTCAGGAAATCTTTTACAGGCAACCCCCTTAAACCAATTCAGACTCCAGAATCCTGGGAACTAAGTTTCTTCCCAGCCTATTCAGAATAGGTGGCGACTACCACCGACTCCCATGCCTAGGCTGGCTTCAAATCAAACAGTCTCTTCAGAAACTCACATACCTTTAACTGACCATCAGGGCCTAATACAAAGCACAGCATTCACAGGAAAACATCAATCTGTACTTTTTGCCAAAGCAGCACAATGTCCTTCTTGAGTGCTCGTGACACAGAGACTGAGAAAACACTTGAAGCCCCGAATCATGTTCGTAACCCCAGTTCAAACCTCTTCCCTACTCTTGTTCCCACTACCCCCCTCCTTCCCCATCCTTCCTGTAGTTTAATAAAAGGGGTTAATGGCTTACAAGAAGTGGAGAATCAAAAACAGACCTAAAAAATCTTGCCAAATACAAGAGAATTAAGCTGGATCTAAGATTCCCAAACATCAATCAGGATCACACAGGCAGTGATCAGAATAAATTTCATACACATTTCTTCTCTTTGTAGATTAAGTGGAAAGAAAATACCACAAGCTGATATGAGTGAGGTCCAGACTTTTTAAGGTTATTTTCTAAATCCTAATTCATTCGATGTTTGGAAACTGCATAGTGAGCAGAATTAGTCACAAAGCATCTCTATTCTGAAATTTGATAAACAAAAACCTAAATGTTCTTAATCAAGAACTAAAAATTTTATAAATATATTTTTCTAAAACTAAATGTAATTAACAATTTTAAATGGATTAACTCATTTTTTAAAAAAACTAGAAGTACAAGGGCATTTATTTGTAATTCTCAATATCATTAATATCAATAATATCATTATGATATTATTTATCATAAAATTGTCACAATTTTCATACTGTGTCATTTTATTTTCTATTATTACCATAATCGCATGATGTTTTCCTAGTATTTTATCATGCTTTCTATAGATAATTATTTCCATTGTTGCCTTAAATTTATTGAATGCCACCATGGTAATATCCTCTGGTACCAAGTGAAATATGAAGCTATTAACAAATAACTAAGTCAGAAAGAAGTTTAAATGTCTTTCTTTTCTGTAAATGTTCCTGTTTCAGAGTGCTATTTTTATTGATCAATAGAACAAAGCTTTGCCATCACGCAATAAAAGTGAATACACTTATTGTTTATTGGATAGCTAGCCTTAATTTTGTTTAACTGGAAATTTTAAGTTTCCATTTCATTTATTCAAGAATTGTTTTCAAAATAGGTCTTCTATAGAAAAAAAAAATAAGATAGTTCTCAGAACCACAATAATCTGATCTATTTGAATTACATTCCAGTCCTCTGAAGGGAGATGAAAGAAGCTTCTCTCTTGTACAACTACAGGCTCTCTGAGAACAAGGATCATGTTTTAGTCACTGCCAATACCTAGTGCAATTCTTGGCATATCAGCAGCAGCTAATAACTGTGTGATAAATAAAATTAAATAAATTAACTAGAACAATATAACCTTTACAGAGTCAAGTCAGAAATAGGTTTCTGATAAGATGTGAATATTCCAGTCAATATTATATTGTATGAATCTCTAATAAATTTATTCATTTATTCATTCTGTTGTTTTAAAGAGAATGTTTTCTCCAGACTGTAACTATCATTGCCTTCTATATTACATAGAATAATTGATATAAATTGGAAAACAATCTACCTTTTCCTTTTGCAGTGACTGAAAGTGTGAATCCACAAAATGTTGGTAACCTACTTCATTATCAAAAATAGAAAGCGGAACATTAGTCCCTGCCTGCCAGAATGTCTCAGAGACTAGGAGGAATAAAAAACTCCCAATGGATCTAGTGGAAGAAACCAGTCTCACTGGAATCTCAAAGTCATTTGTCTGATAACCATGATATATATTTAGTCAGATTAGTGGAAAGACAGGCAAGTGAATGAATGATACGATAACATTATACACAAACTATATGGAGGGGAGTAAGAGCTCCTAACCTAGAAGTTTTACAAAATAGGATTAAGGCAGTCTTCCCAGAAATGTTGACACTGAGTTGGGCCCAGAAGCAAAGCAAGGTAAAAGTCAATGGCAGAGTTTGAGGTAGAAGAGGCTCAGAGACAAGGGAAAGCCTGGCACATCCTGGCAATTGTGAGTTCTTTAGCAGACTGAACAAGAAAGGGTGAAACTGATGATGTTATTAACAAGGACAAGATGTGGATGGCCTTGAACACCATACCAATGAGCATGGACTATCCTATAGGTGAAAACGGACCAATGAAGGATTCTGAATTAGAGCATACACGGGCAAAAATTACATGAAGAACGTACTAGTGAGGGGCAGATTGTGGGCAGAGAAATTAGTTTAGGAAGTTATTATACTAATAAAGGTAATAAATTCTGAAGTCTTTAACAAATGTTCATTGTTGACATATAGTTAACCTTAAGAAAACTTGTCTCCTTTTATTTATAGCATTTCCCTCATTTCTTCTCTCCCTTGCTTAGGACTCTCCACTCAGATATTTGACCATGTATATTTACTGAACCATGAAACCCCCATTTTCAGAGATATTCATATACCTGAAAATACTAGATAGCCAGTAACTAGGATATACTGTATACACACAGAATCAATTTTTGAGTCTAAGTCACAGCTTCAAAAACCGCATGCTCGCCATTCTGGTTTGTTTGTTTGTTTGTTTGTTTTTACAGCAGTCTCATTATCGTCCATTCGAAACTTTACTTCAGGGCAGACAATACATATTTAGAGATCACTATTAAATATTTGATGTGAAAAATATGAAATGTAAGTCTGTTTAGCTCTTTCTAAAGCAGCAGTAGATATTATTGACTTTATAATTGCCCCAAATGACCATTTGAAATAAAATAATTCAACTTACATATGGTCAGAAAAATAAGTATTATCTGTAATAACTGTTTATTTATTTGATTCTTGAACAAACCTAGATCTAAATTACACCATAATCTACATAATAAGGTGATCTGCATACCATTACTATAGGTGTTGCTTGCTAATACAGAAAATGTTTTACATGTCAAATAAAATAAAAAACCAAATAGTGAACATCACAAGACACTTGTTTTATTTAGTATGTAAATTTCTCAGCATGCATAAAGTAAAAAACTGTAATTATATTAAACAACTAGTAAGAATTACAACAACATAGACCCTACCACGGCCTAGTTCTTCATAACAACTGTGATGATATAACACTGATACAGCCTTTGGCAAAAACAAAGATTGAAAACTGGTTTCTGAAATATTATATTTATATATATATTTTTTAAATAAAAGGGTTTCTTCTCATTCTATCATGAGATTATACCATTTGGTATAATCTCAATGGAAAACGGACATTTATTCTCAAATAGTATGTAGATTAGTTGTATTTTCAGTCAAGAAATACAAAATATAACTTTTTAATAGTATTCAACAAGTTAATGGAGGTCAAACTGAACAACAGTCACTATGCCTAGAAATGGAAATAATATCTACTGTTATGAAATAGGTCCTTCCTAGCTATTGTTTTTCTTCTCTCTTAATGGAGTTTATGATATTTGATATTACTCAGTTTGTAAAATGTGTAAAAGAGAGGAACAGAGAATGAGAAAGACCTAGAAAGTTCTCTTTCCATTATGCTAACTGAGTTAAAATTCATAAACACTTTAGATTTCCTAAGCATAAAATAGTAGTTATAAAGTAATCTTTTTCTGAGATAATCAATGCCAAAAGAGGAAATTAATTCAGAACTTCCCTAAATAGTATATGAAGTTAAAATGGGGGGTGGGGGTGGGAGTAGAAAATATAAAGAGAAAAAAATTAAGAAGAGGATGAAAGGAGACTAGTAAGAAAATAACATACAATAAAAAAAATGAGGACAGAAAGTCCAATTTTAAGTATCATTTTCTTCCCTATAAAACTCAACATGTTCTAAGTAGAAATGTTTGTTATTGTTTGTCTTTCCCAAGAAAATAAGACTACAGAATATAACAAAAATCCTTTTGCCTTACCTGCATTCGCATAAGTTTTGTAAAAATAGCAAAAATGTAAAACGTTGTTTAAAAAAAGTATAAACTATTTCAAATAAGATAAAAATTACATTAAAATATGCTTACACACAAATTACACATAGCATACATGTTACATGACAGAAACATGTCACTCTGAAGCACTGTCACAATTTATCCTTCATATGTCCAATATTTTCAAGAATATATGAGATAGCTTACAATCAAAAATAAAGGAACATTGGCAATTATTTCAAGCAGAGAATGACTTTTAATGAATCAATTATTCAAGAGGTGCTTTACCAATCGAAATAAAATAAAAATTCAAAAATGATACTGAAGTGTTCTGCACTGGAATACATTCCAACAAGTTGGCAATGTTCTGCTTTTGTAATCTGCTTTTCATCTCTCTGAAAAATAAATTGCTCCTGCATAAACAATATTTCGGTAACTGACAGAGTTGGCAGCTAGGCTGAAGACAGCAAGGGTATTAGCAACCATGACTGATAGCAAAATTGGGGGTTGCAGAGAGAGGAAAAGGTATACATTCAAATTTAAGGAATAGCTGTTGTATTTCAGATCCTTTAAAAAATATGGGATGACATATTGAGGTCACCATTGATTAAAAAGATATATCTGCAAGGAAGCCTTTCACCTCCACTGAAATCTTCAGAGAAACCACTTGTGAGCACACCATGGGTGCCTATGGCTAAATTCCTCTAAACTGAGTTCGCCCACACGATGGCGTGGCTAATTAGTGAATGATGCTGAAGACTCAGTCCTACTGGATGGAATGCCAGTATGAAACCTCAAATCCACTAGAGCAGGGCTGGAAGAGCCAGTTGATGATATCTGGTTGTAAAACCCTCAGTTTAATTGCATATTTTCTTCCCCAATTTCCTCTGAAGTATATTTATTGGGACAGCCTATTAAATAAATATTGTTCTTCACTTAATTCCATAACAAAATCTACTTTAAAAATACTAAAGACAAACATATTACATTTTCTGGGCTCCTTTCTCAAATCACTTTTCTCAGGAATTTTTATCTTGAAAAAGAGATGTACTCATTAAAGGAAAGAGTGAAAAACAAGATGTCTCCCCATCACCCAAAGGAAAGCACTCCCAAGTTCGTAGAAATTTTAGTTATCTTCTCTTTGACTTACAAGGAAACATTCAAATCCTGTCTGTGTAGCAGAGACTACTTATTGTCTCTCAACACCCAGTCTCCTCTCCTTCCTCTTACTAATAACCCTTGAGTTTAACTCAGAATATGGCGCCCAGTCATATGCTCCCAGTCTCCCATGCAGTTTAGTGTGTCCTTGTGACTACTTTTTCTTTTGGGATGTAATAAAAGTGATAAGTAAAACTTCCAGGAGTTTGCCTTCTTCTTCGACCTCCTTACTTTTTATTACTTTAAAAAGAGCAGCCAGTTCAGACAATGTAACCAGATAGCCTGGTTTATCCAGGATGCTCATTTGCCCCTGTCGTTTGAGGGCCTTGTGGTCACCCTAATCTAAGACCATTATGGAAACTGTAATGAGGCCAAGTTCCAAGATAGAAAAAGCCAGTTATTTTGGCCTTTGTTAGAGCAGCTAAAAGGGCAGACGGTATAAAATCAATAGAAAAAAAAAATCAGAAATCCTTGTTAAATTTCGAAATAAGAAAATTATTTCCTTCAATGTGTCTAAAATCTAATGACTTGTTGAAGGTTTAAATGGATAATTTTAATCAAGATAGAATTTTTTTTTAGATGCTTGGAAACTTGGAAAAAAAAAAAAAAGGAAAAGGAAAGATAGCCAGTGGGTGAAGGTGGTCAAAAAAAAAAAAGCCAGTTGTTTGTTTTCTTTCTGAGGAAACTCATGAAGGCTTCTTGGATGGGGTAGCATTTAATCTGAGCCTTGCATAATAAACATGAATAGTCTTTCAAAAGGCATCGAAATCCTAGGTAAAGAGACTAGCACAAGCAAAGATAAAGGTGGCAATGTGAATGATATTTTCAAGAATTGAAATAGTAGAGGATCGGGTGTGTAGGATATGGGAAAAGCTAAATCATGCATTGTAACTGGGATCCAATTTTGAAGAAATTTGAATTCCATAAAGTTTGGAGTTTAGTCCGCAGGAAGTTTGAAACCACTGATTTTCCCTGAATCTTCCCGGAGATAACAGAATGAATTCAAGAGATATCATAATGTTCGTATTCATAGGATATACGACTGATCAGATGTGGTTAATGAGGGGAAATTATTATACATGGTGGGAAATTTTCTAAATAACTGGCTTCCAACCATTTCTTGTTATCTCTTGGCCCTTTCTTATACCTACCACCCTCTTTTAGTCAGCTAGACTATTCTTTGCTTCTAAGTTTCAAAAGCTTGGACTTAAGGAAAATTCAAACCTTGGAGAAGAAAAATAGATTGGGGAGAAATCAGAATGAAAAAAAATCAGGCCACTGCCTTCCCATATGCCTTAACACAAACACACCAAGATTCCCTGAGGACTGGGAGAGGAGAAGAGTGTTCGTCAGAGCCAAGGCAATAACCGGTCCCTGAGAAATGGGACCTGCATTGTGACGATCCTGCAGAACTCCCAGAAAATTTTGTGGCATCTGGGAGTAAAAGGATGAGTAGACTCTGTTCTCAGTAGAAGAATGCAAAAAATCCTCAGTTGAGAAATAACAGTACAGTGTTGTAGAACTAACAAGACTTTACTCAAATGTAAGAGTTCACCACAGCTCATGGGCAAAAGAACTGAATGGCTCCCATATGCTTAAGGATGCAGAGAAGTAGCCAAGAGAAGTGGTAGACTATCAAGAACCTTTCAAACAAGAACTTGAGACCCTGTTGGGTAATTTGCTTTTTCCAGTGACCAAGGGCCAGACAGAAGATGGTATGATGTGCAAATGTCAGCACTGCCAGATGGCACAATGGATCATATATATGCATCTGACCACCAACACTATGGCATTCAGCAGGAAAGGTGAGGAAAACACTAATCACAACAATTTTCTACCACCCCAGAAAAATAGTTGTTCAAATAGAAATTAAGTTCAATGGTAGAAAAAGTTAAAGAATTTTTGCTCACCTGTTTTTTAAGAATGATGGGCAATATCAGACCACCATATAATGTCTGAAATGTCTAACCCAGAAGACTTGAAACAATGCTACTCCAATTATGATAGGTAACACAGGTAAAGAAAAAGAAAATTACCGGCCTAATACAACTAAAATTCTGCCTCACTTAATTGATAATAAAAATCATTTTCTTAAGAAATTACTTTTCTTAATATATTACTTCAGTGAAAGACTATTGATTAGATTGTCTCATGTATATTTTCTCTAAATCAAGTTAAATGAAAGTGAGTTAAATGTTTTAATAAATTAAAATATCAGTTTTAAATTACAAGCTATCATGAATCCTAAAATTAAGTCACAATAAGAGCAAATTAAATGAAATATAAAATAAGATTTAAAATTAAAAATTATCCTTGCAAACTAAAAGTCTACTTTTAATTGTCTTCTGTTGAGTTTAATTGTCAATATTATAATGTTGTTTTATAATTGCAATATAAAATTTTAACTCTAATAATTAGTTTATGAACTATTATGGAATCTAAACATCATTTACAATATTATTTTATTGGAAAACATACTCACGTACCAAACCAGCTTACCAAGTAGTTTTGAGGAAATTAAAGGAATTGAGGTGGAAGGGATGAGGAGGAAGTAAAAGAAAAGAGGAGGCAAAGAAAGAAGAAGAAAAAGAAAAAAGAAATAAAAATCCCTGCCATGTGAATATGAGTTCAGCAATAAAGACGCTAAATCCCAAAACTTTGTCCAAATTCTCTAAACCCATTAACTTGTGCTGCCGAAATCACTGAACATGTCTAGTTTAGCAATGTCCTGAACCTCCACACTGAAGTGACTAAGAGAAGGAAGATGAAAGGGAACCCCCACATGGAAACATCACAACCGTTGAGTCCCTCAGAACGTGAAGGAGGTGGGGATGGAAGCAGACTTCTAACACATCAATATGCAGAAAGAGCACTCCTGGGGGAATTTTCCAATGGTCTGCAACCTGTAGGGGCAGCTGTTCCTCATCTTCCTTGTTACTGCCTCATTGTCAGTAACCTAGGAAACATTCCACCTGTTTTAGCAATAGCAGGGTGATTGTGAGGCCTGTTATTATCTTTGAACATGTAATGTTTTAAACCCTGAGTATTTAGAAGAACCAAAAGTAAAATTCATTGATCTTAAGTATTTCACATTTGCTGACCCTCAATAAAAACCAATATACAATTAAATAAATTGTTTTGTTTTTCAGAGGGCTGAAAAGTGTTAAGTCCCTACTCTCAGTAATTATTATATAAAGTGAGCATATTTACATCAGAATTAAAATCTGGTTTATTGTTATTTTGAAATTATACTCCTTTTCCCTCTAAATAGACCATATGATTTACTTTTAGTGAGTTTATGAACATAATTTTTAATAAAGTCAGAAGCATTGCCACAAAAAGGCAATAAGATATTTACTCTATTTTAATTAAGGCTGTTTGGAAGTGCATTCAAAGTTTAACTCTACTATTTTTCCTGAATATAACATCAAAGACAGATATTTTATTCTTTTACATGAGTTCATCATGCAATTACACCATGAATTTTTTAGAAGAAAAGAATGTATTAACATGTGATTCAAAATTGAAGACAAGGGTAAAAACAGAGCACCTGATTTCATTTGCAAGGAAATATTCAGCATCAGTGATTGGCCTCAGAAATGGAAGAAAAAAAGAAAAAGAAATTCATATCAGGTTCTTTTTTTCACTCCAAAAATTTGAGATAAGAAGAAATATTTATGAGAACAAGTTCATGCAAAATTTGTAAACATTTGAGATACCAAAATATTAGGACTAGGTTGAACTATACGAAATTGCAGTATTTAACTATTTTTGAACTACACAAATGGAAACTTCATGATTCGCCTAACAATTACTTTCTAAAACACACAAAAGCCAAATACATACACAGGTACACACACACACACACACACACACACACATATATACATATCACAGTAAAAAAAAAAATTCATTATTTCAAATGTCCCTAATAATCACACTTACCAAAGGGTTCCTTCCTGAGTACGAAGCATAGTTTCATATGAAGTCTTCCCCCAGAACTGACCAGGTCTGTAAAATAAGCTGTCAGAGGGAAGAAATTGAATACAGTCATAACGACACTGGGTCAACAACGTACCTATACAAAACTATTAAGTAGTGATGTCGTAACCGTCGTAACATCTAAGCCGTGATAATGTCATAACCATGGTAACGCCCTAGCCGTCGTAAGGCAAGGCATTACTCAGGTGTTTGCGGTGATGCTGGTGTAAATAAACCTACTGGTGCTGCCAGTTGTATAAATGTGTAGCTCATACAATTGCAGTAGTAGACTACATTAAATAGCTCTGTGCAAGTATACACTGTTCAAAACGACACATCGCTTAGAACGTATTCCCACCATTAAGCAGTATATGACTGCATTTAAAATGTGAAGAAAAAAGATAGCTCCTATGTGAAAACATTTTAGGAAATTTGACATTTCTTTAAGGAAACTATGTCAGAATTCCTCTAGATCCTAATGTAGTATTCCAAAAAAAAGTGTGGCTCTAACCTCTTGGGCTAGACTAGGAAAGGAGAAAAAAGTTAAGTTCATTTGGATGTCACCTTGATAAAAAGGATACTTTCTAGGAGAGAAAAAAAAAAAATTGTCTTGGAAGAAAAAAAAATAGAAAATGCAAACCAAACCATTCCGACTTTCCTTCCCCAGAACCTTAGAGGATCAGTCTTTTCTCACTCATCTTTAAGATCAAAGCTCTGAAGGAGAGCAGGATATTGGAAAGGAGGAAAGATTATAACATTAAATAACTAATATCCCCTAAATTGCCCTCCATCTCTTTTCTCAGTAATTCTGGCACAATTTGGAGAAACACATCAAGTGCCAGGGCTCTAAAGGGCTTCTTCTGCCTGGCTTGGTGTATTGGGCAGCACAAAAGAGGTAAAAGAACTTCCCCAAATTTCCAAGCATTAAGATTTATGGATCTTTATGCTGATATCTTTCAGATGACAGAGTTGTCGGTCTTATGAAAAGTACATAAACTCTCAGAGTCTTCTGCTCTCAGAACATTGGAACAATTGGCAAAAATACTCCAAATACTAAAGAAGTAAATTGTTCTAAATCTACTCTGAATTAGCAAATGCTCCTTAGAGCTGGGAGATATATCTCCTATTCACATTAGGATTATGATAAGACTTCTTTTAAAAATGAATTTGTACTTTCTTGCCTTCCTAAATATTAAACCATGCCATAGATGGTGAAGGACTTAGAAAGCATTGTGGATAAACTTAAATTGGAATCAAATTATACTAGCTGTGTAATCATTGTAATGTTACTTAACATCTCAGTCTCATGTTTCTATCTCTAAGCATCTCTTTGTTGAGTGGCAAAAACGGTTATATATCCAAGATGAAAATCAGTGCCAAGAACCTAAATTCTTAATAAATGGTAGTTACTGTAATTCCCTCTCCTCTTCTAACCCAAAATTTATATATGCCAACTCTTTGTGCACCCCATTGCAACTGTGAAATATACCATGCAGGTCAACTGTTGCTAAAGAGTTTGAGATACAAGGGGCTTACTGTACCCCTACTTTATCTCCCTCTCCAGCTTTCTAACTCATTGTCTCTAGCACAAATGTCAATTACCTGGCACCAATCCACTACTTTCTCCAACCCATTTATGCCATATAAAGAATTTGGGCTAAAAAACAACAAACAAACAGAAATCCTGCCTCAAATTAGCTTGGAAAATTGGAAAATGTATTGTTTCACATAACAATAAGTTTAGAGACAGAGGAGATTTTCAGAGCTGTTTAGTTCACCCAGACTCATTCTGCTACATACAGAATCTACTTCATTCCAAAACTGTTTGTCCTTAGTCACAAGAAAGCTATTAGAAGCAATGGGGTTTCAGGCTTCCTTGGAACATCCAAAAAGAGAGAGATGGAGACTCTTTCCCAGTCATGAAATAAGCTTCAGTTCAGTATGATTAGGTTAAGCTAGGTCACGTGGACAACCACAACTAATGAAAGTTACCTGGGAAATGCACAGACCGCTCACGATTAGATTATTGAAAAGGTACCACGACTAAAATGGAATTACCATGATTGAATAAAACTAATTAATCTCTATTCTTAGAATAGGAGATGAAGTGGGACTGGGGTAGTCTCAGTTTCTTCTCAAGTCCTACTAGACTAGAATGTAAGTTAGATAAGCACCGAAAGCCCACTGGACTTCTGCTATGCCAATGACTCTGTGCTGATCAGGCCCAGCATTCAGCCAATTAGCCCGGCTCAGCCTAAAATCCTTCTCCACACCGTATAATAGGAGTAATACTTGTAAGAAATTAAACTGATCAACATTTCATTCTATGTAAATCATTTTGTCCTACTCCCTGTAGCTACTTACCTACTGAATCAAGAGCACGAGCCCTCCATATAAAGAACTGAGCTCAGCCTAGAACTTGGAAGTCATCACTCAGTTTTGTGCTTCCACTTTATTATTGATAGCATAGCAAACATTTGTTGAGAAAGGAAAAGGTCCTTTGAGTTCCCAAAGTTTCAATTCACTAATCAAAAGACAGAAGGTCTGAGCATTAAGCTTCACTGGAAGCCACCATGTAGAGAGGTAGGTGGTAGAGGAAATGGATATCCTTCTAAAATTGGAGGTGAGAGGGAAGGGTGAGAAGGAGAGCAAGTAAAGAAAGGCTAAATGGTTTGCCTGGCTTCCCATATCTACTTGCACATCCTATATTGATAATCCATAATGGTAATGTCAAAAATAATCAAAAAATGTTGGCCCAAGCAGGGGGCTTACATCTTACTTCCTAAAGAATAATTTAGAAAAATATCAAGTGCCTTAGGAAAGAATAGAATAACAACAGTGAAGTCAAACTGTAGTGCGACATAGTTAAGCAGAGAGGCACTGAGAAATGATGTTAGGTATTGCACATTGGGATTCAGATGTCCTGCACACTCCAAGGATGATGCAGAGGGATAATTGAGGGTACTGGCTGTGAGCTCACCAGGAGGCTAGTGGGAGAAGATGGGTAGGGAGAGTAGCCCCTTAATGAAAGACAAAGTGACCCTGTAGCAGAAGACCACAGGGCAGATTTCCCAAGACAACAATAAAATGAGAACCTCGGCCAGGCCTCAGAGAAACAGTAGTGCTCCCGTTCTCAATCCTCACCACTGCCCTACAGTGTGAGCTTATCCAGTCCATCTGAGGCAGGATCAGTAGGCAGTGGAAGTAGCAGAACTGAGCTAGAAGCAGAGGTGACCGGCACAGATTCAAACACATCATGAAAGCCAGGAAGTTAATTCAAAATGACAGAATTGTCATCTCCTTGTTTCCCTGCTCCTGAATTCTAGAAATCACTACATAGTCAGGCATGCTTATTTTCACAACTCCATCCCATCTGCTCTTTCCCATGCACTGAATAAAATGCTTTTCCCCTGCCTCTTTGTGTGCCTCGCTTCTCCCATCATTCAGATCTCAGTTTGTTTGTTTTTTGTTTTGTTTTTTTTGTAAAGATGTATTTCAAACCAAAACATCCTACTTCTTGGTAAAACCTTTGAAGCATTCCTTTGAGTAAGAACTCAGAAATGTCCACTATCACATTATTGCATTTTTTTCTAAAAGTACTAGCCAATGCAATTGCCAAGAGAAATAAAACATAAATATGGGCAAAATGTATGCCAATATGTGTTTTAATGTGTACTTGATATAATTATAAACTCAGAAAACCCAAGAACATTTAAAAACAGAAGCGATAAGAAAATTAAGTATGGTGGTTGGCATACAGAACAATATCACTCATACATACGAGCAGTAACCACGTAGAAAATATGGTGGGAGTGCTTAGCTAAGAGTTCAGATTAAATAAGCACAACTAATTTTGCTTTCCCCTGAACTTCAAAACCATACCAAAGCAATTTTTAAGGGCATAAACTCATAGGGAACAACAGAAGGAAAACACCAGTAAAAGTATAAAAGCTATAATGCAGCCAGACAAATGATAACCCACTCAAGGAAGCCAAATCCCAAATCAATGGAGAAATCTCAAAAATTTCCCAGTTTATACTATAGAATCCCCAAATGGCACAAAAGTAGAAAATATAGAGCAATCTACTTCTGGTCATATCTCTGCTGGATGTCAGTATCTGTTTTGTTTTGTTTTTTAACGGTCTATTGATATATGATTTATATGTCATAATATTCGCCTGAATGAAGTGTACAATTCAATGGTTTTCTTGAATATTCAGAATTTTGCAACTATCAACATAACCTAACTTTAGAATATTTTCACAATTGTGGGTCTCAGTTTAAAATGCATCTCTTTACACATGTCCTCACTAATTATCCTATAAAGTCCCACATCCCTTCTTTCCTGCTGCTTTTTTTCAAGTACTCTTAATGATCTGCAGTTATTTTACTTAGTCATTGGCTTCTTTGTTTACTATCACCCTTTCCTACTAGAATGCAAGCAACATAAAGAGGGAGTTTGTCTCTCTTGATCATCTTTGTTGTCCCACTGGTAGCACAGTACAGGGCTTGGCATATAATATGTAGTCATTAAAAACATTTGCTGAATAAATAAACTGGAAAGACATAATGACAGTAGCACACGAGGTCTGTGACATCACAGGGGACCGGTTGTCAAGAGCAACACTATATCACACTGAGGAGAAATGCAAGAGCAAGCAGGAGGACCCTGCACAGATAAGCCAACTATCCACCTGGTGTGTGGAAGTTGAACCAACCCTATGGGACTGACCGGACCCTTTAGATTCTTGGGCAGTTAGGGAGAATGGGAATGGAAGGCCTCAAGAAGAAAATAGTACCACTAATACTAATTAGAGTGGGTGATCTGATGCAACTACTTGAAAAAATATGTATATGATCATATACCCAACTGATGCTAGCAAATAGTTCACATGGCTTACATGGACACATTAAATTATACAAAGTAAATGTTCCTTTAATCCATCAACCCTATATCTGGTAGTATTAATTAGATGCTGATTATAGGGTAGGATTTATATCCACATTCTGCCACTTACTAGCTATGTGACCTTGAGCAAGTTACTTAAGTGCTTTGTGATTTGATTTGTACATTTGTAAATAGACATATCAATAGTTCCTATATGATAAGAGCTGTTGTACTAAATGAAAATAATCAGAACAGTGTATGTCATATACTGAATGCCTTATAAAAGTTACCCGAGAGTTGTAGAAGTAGCAGTAGCCATCGTTGTAAGGGGGTAATGGTTGTGGTAGTGGTAGAAACAGTAGTAGGTAGTAGTAAAATGATAACAGTGCAGCCCAGCATGCCTGTTCCATGAGGCAAGACAGTCAGATTTAGCTCAGTGTCAAGCAGTGTCAAATACAAAGTACTAAATTAATACTGAATTGACTTGTGTTCTCAATGTTTCCTATCATACTGCAAGGTGATTTGACACAATTGATTTTCCCTCAAGAACTGAGTGAATCAGCAGCTTTGTAGTCCCTGTCGTTGGCAAACTGATTTCAGTAAATCATTCTCAACTTTGGCCCAGAAAGTGTGTGAATGTGTATGTGCCAGAGATAATATGCACTGAACTGTGCCTCCACGTGTTTGTTACAAGAACATGAGAACATCATTCTTTGAGGAAGCAAAATAGGAAAATAGTGGACATTCCTAAAAAATTAAGCCATGGAATTCATAGATCAAGAGAAGCATTTCTTTCGAGGAGTCACTAGTTTGCACTTATTGACAATGTTTTGAATGCTTCCTCTTCAAAAATAAATGAGAGAAACCCCCATTTAGCTTTTTAGTTGACTTCACAATTGGTTTGTCCAGTGGTGTCCACTGATCCACGTGCATTATTCTGGAAACTGGGAAGCCGAGTGAAAAAGTGGTTTTATCTTACGATCTGCATCAAAATCAGGTGCAGAATCAGGGCAGGCCTCCAGGTCCAAAAAGCAGGGAGTGAGACCAGTTATTTAATTATTCAAGGGGCATCAAGAGAGAGTTCTCTGAAAGACAAGTTTTTCAGCATAAACAGGGTAAATGAGCTGACTTCAAGTTAAAAGAGAATTTGTTATTTAAAAGAAATAGCCTAAAGGACTACTTTCCATTTATAAAACACACATCTAGTGAACATTTTGAGCATGGTAAGTGGAATAAACACTCAAGATAAGCCCAGAGCAAAATCGTACAGCTTATACTGTAAGATGACAAGCAGTAAAAGAAGTAATGATAACTAACTCTTGTAAAATACCTGATAGTTCAACTTCCAGGTCTTCCGAAAAAATAAAATTGCAGGCACACGTAGGAGAAGAAATTTCCTCCAAACACTCCTATGATTTGTGCTCACAAATACAATCAAGTAAGATGAGATCATCAGGATAGACGCTAATCCAATATAACTGGTGTCCTTGTTAAAAGAGGGAAATTTAGACACAGACACATAAACAAGAATGAAATGTGCCAACAGAAGCAGAGATTGGAGTCATGCAGCTGCAAGCTAAGGAATGTCAGGGATTGCCAGTATCCACAGAAGCTAAGAGAAAGACATGCCATAAATTTTCTCCTAAAGCCTTCAAGAGAAATTGTCCTACCAGCACCTTCATTTTAAATTTCTAGCCTCAAAAACTGTGAGAAAATAAATTTCTATTATGTTAAGCCACCCAGTTCATGGTACTTATTTATGGCATCCCAAACAAACATGCATCCCTTCCCTATTTTCAGACAAATCCTTTGGGTAGGATGAAACCTAACCTAGGAGATCAGCAAAGTCCATCTTCTTGGCCATGTGTTTGCTTCAGGGATAAACATGTGATTTGACGAGACCAATAGGACTTAAAGAGATATTTGTTTGAGCTTCTAGGAAAGAAAAGCTCCTTTTTCCAGAGTTGCTGCCAAAATTCTTTTCCCATTGAGTGTGGAGAAGAATATTTTAGCCCTGGAAACTGCTGGAAGCTGTTCTGAAACTCTAAGGTGATAACCTCCCTCACACTGGCATCAGGACCAAGGAAACAAAAATGAATTAAGATTCCTCTCAGCTTCACTAAACTTTAGATAGGCTTCTTCCTGACTACAGACCCCAACATCCCTCTACTTACAGGATTTACTTTAGAAAACTCTATCATAAATTCTTTCCCTGTCTCTTTGAATAAATCTTTAATAAAGTTTCACAACCCAGGAATGTCTTCCCAAGGACCTGGGAGCCCTCCCTTCAAAATATAATCACCGAAGTCTCAAGTCTGGAGACAGTGTCCCTATCTCCCACTCTAATAAGAACCAATTAGCAAGCACAGATAGTCTAATCACCTTGACCAGCATCCCTGCCGTCAGCCTCCCAACTTCCGCCCCTATATCTTCTAGTAATTTCACCTCAGCACTTTAAGTACACCTGCCGTTTGTTTCAAGGGAGTTGGTTTAAATCCTCCTATCATATCACAATCTATTGAATAAACTCTCTTGCCTGTTTAACTACATCCAGTGCAATTTTCTTTTTTATCTCAGGATCTCTCTACCCCACATTCTGTTTTAGAAAACCAGGCACTACACAAAATACTCAAAACTTTAACAATAAGCATTTTGCTAGTGTACCCTTAGTCCGACATTTTAGTGTGTAGCACACAATACTGGCATGTTTTGATGAGATGAGCAGTCCTTCACCCAGAGAAGGCGCCCAGCATTACTAAAAGGAATTAAGCTAGCAGTACTTCCCACTATACCTTGGACTTTTTCTAGTTCATTTTACGCTCCCGGCTTCCTTTCTCTAGCTTCCTCCCATGTCCTTTTTCTCTTATCCCTGAAGCTTCCTCTCTCCCACAGTCAGGTTTTCTTTCCAAGTCAAACCACCTGAAGGTCTTTTTCTTAATTATAGGAAGACAATCAGCTACATCCTCTCACACTGAGTGGGAAGACAGCTTCAAACAGGAAATGCCTTCTTGTGAAGGCAGTACAATTTAATTGTTAGGAAAGCATGCCCGAGGCCAAATACTTTGGTCTATTTCATTCTGAAGTATTTCTCTTGAGTAGGAACAAGGCTCTAGGTGAAATTCTCAACTAAAAAAAAGAAAATTGTGTTTTTTTTCTCCTTTTGTTTTGGTTTTATAATACTAACATTTAACCCAGTAAGACTTAGAAATTAGTTTTTCAATTTAGGTTTTGCTCTGGTGACCCTGATAAACCCTATCACTGAGCAAGAATGTTACAAAGAGATAATATAATTAGCCTTTAACTGTCTTGCTTCCCCAGGCCACATCTTCCCATCTGATTATCTGAGTGCTATTTCTATTTAGATTCCCCTTAATTATTCCAAGCTCCTATACGGGGTTTTTGAACTTGCTTGCAAGAATCATCAGGAAAAAGAATAAAAGATCCTCCTCTCAAATCTATGGAGACTCATACTGGGATTGTAGATAGAATCAGATGCTTTTTCTCTACTTCTCTCCGTGGAGGAATACTGCACCAGGTCAGCAACAGCAGCTTCCAGTATCTCTCATCTCATTGTTCGAGGATTCGGAGAGCTCAGCCCCATATTAGCATTGATGAGGGAGCCAGTCGCTAACAGGTTTTATGAATAATAGTGGTATGATTAGTCTGTTGTAGTAAATAGTTTTGGCTATACAGTGGAGAATGCCAAGGAGGGCTGAGGAGTAGACTCGGAAAATCAGTTACTGGAGTGATTTTCAGACTAGATATGAGATGAAGATTATACTAATGGCAGTCACTGTTCATCACAAGATTTCAGTCAGAAGAATCATTAGGATTTGGTGATGATTGATCGGACATGAACAGGAGGAATTAAGGAGTTGGAGACTTCAAGAATGACATCTGGTTTCATGTTAAAGCAACAGGGTTGAAAATAATAGCTGATGTTCATTGATATTTTCTCTTTGTCCGGCACTGTTCTCAGCCCTCTACATACAGTCTCATTAAGAAAACAAAATTTTGAGATACATACAACTTTTATTTTTCCCATTAGATAGATTTGGAAACTGGACATAGAAGATAAGTAGTTTGCTCTAAATCACACAGCCAATAAGTGTTGGGGCCAGGATTCGATCCGGCCACACTGCTTCAGAGTCCATGTTCTAACTTCTATGACATTCACTCAGGAGGGGGTTTAAAAAATAAGATAATACTTTGAGAGTGAGTTCTGAAAAGCCTGAGTTTCAAGTGCTTTGGTGACATCCTAGGACAGATGTTGCAGAAGTCACTGAAATACACAGGACTCAAACTCAAAGAGTAAGAACTAGAGGAAAAGAGATCTGCATCATTAGCATGTTGATAGTAATTGAAACCAAGTGTTAGACGAGACTGATTACCCAAAGAGAGTAGGGAAGAGCAAAATTCCAAGACTGAGCACTTAGGAAAACCAATATTTAAAGAGAGACCGTAGAGGAGGAGTTGAACGGGAGTAAAAGAAGCTTTCTGAAAGGTAGAAAGAAAAGCAGGAGAGCAATGTCCTGAAAAGCAAGAAAAAAGTGGTCAACAGTGACAAATACTTGTGGAAGAAAGGTGAGAAGTTAAAAATGTCTTTTAGGTGAAGATAAGGAGAGGAAATGATCATGAGGGTGTGTGCCAAACGGGTTAGTCCAGGGGGAGGAAGATCCTAGGGAGGAAGGAATAAAAGAAAAGGAAGATTGTTGAAGGGAGATTTCTGGATTTGGTAGCAAACATTTTGGCCTAATGGTTTTTATATCTTTTAATAAGAAAGAAAGGTTATCAGTCTCGTGGGATGCCACTAAGATTTTCTGCATCAGTGGTTCCCTAACGTTTTTTCTATTGAGAATACCAAACAGCTTTTAGTTATGTTGGTTATACCTATCTATATATTTACTGTGTAAGAGAATAAAACAGAGACATTTCCAAATGTTTGTCGCTCCATTTAAAATAATGTAAAACTGTTACATATTAATATCAAAATTTTTATGAAAAAAAAATATACCTTCCAAACAAGAGTGACATTGTTTGACATTTTCTTTGCAAATCTCTTTAATATTGGGCTTAATACAAGATAGCTGGATTTTCATATCTGCTTCTGCATTCAATCTGTTGTAATATGTATAAAGGCTAATAAGCATTTTATTAGCCATGCCAAACAATTGTGGATATTATTGTTTGATGTAACCTAAAATGGACAAGTGCCAGTTTTTCAAAGATTGGTTGCAGTGAGGAATCTGAAATTACATTAATGCACTTTTCATAATCTGTTATACTAAAATTCATTGATCTGTCTTCATCTAGTCTTATTTGATTATGTAAGGACAGGAATAAATTTAACTAAATGGTTATACTTGGATCAACAATGATTATGAAATTGGAGACATTGGCAAAATGACGCAAACAAGATATCAATCAATAATAGAGCAGAAATTAAAGAGTTCAGAATAAAATAAGTGGTTTGGAATGAACACGAGGTATAGCCTGAGCACATTACAAAAGGGGGGAAATAAACTGGGACAGTGGAAGGGGTTGAATTGTGTGCTTTCAAAAGATACGTTGAAGTCTTAACCTGGTACCTGCGAATGTGACCTTATTTGGAAATAGGTTCTTTGCAGATGGAATCAAGTTAAGATAAATTAAGATGAGTAGGGTGGGCCCCTAGTCCAATAGAACTGGTTTCCTTACAAGAGGAGGCAAATGCTATGTGAAGAGAATGACACACAAGGAGAATGCCATGCAACAACAGACAGAGATTGGAGTGGTACAGCTATAAGCCAGGGAATGCCAGAAGCTAGAAAGAGGTAAGGAAGGATTCTGCCCAGAGTCTCAGAGGGAGCATGACCCTGGTGAGACACCTTGATTTCTAACTTCTGGCCTCCAGAACTGTGAGAAAATAAATTTCTGTTGTTTTAAGCTATCCACTTTGTGCTACTTTGTTACACCAACCCCAGAAAACTAGTACAGATGGAATAATAGAATGTGTTATGTTCCTAATTACTCACTCCTCCATCCCATAAGAGAAATCCTACCTTACCACCTATTGTCATGTGATTTTTAGTACCTATTATGGGAATGAATATACCTCATCGCTCCATTGGAGTTGACTTTGATCACATGACTTGGTCAATGGAATGTGACTGGAAGTGAGGTATGCCACAGCAGAACAGGAGGTTTAAGAACCATTGGGTATTTCTGTTGGCCCCCTTGCTCCTTTCCTTCTGCCAATAATATGACAGGTCCTAGATGGGGACTATTGCTTTGGCCTATGTGTCAGAGATGCAACCAACCTGAATGCCACTTAAACATTGTTGAAACCTATAGAGATTTGGGGTTATCTGTCACAGCCACCTAACCTAGGGCCTCAAATCAAGTCAGATAAATGAATTCCTCTCTATCAGGCCTAGTGTTTTATATATTGGATTGTCCCCATAATCATTAAATAATTCTATCTGCGAAAGTCTTTTCATTATGCTCTAGTACCCTACTGCTTACTGAAAGCAAATTACCTCAGTTTCTTTACTGAATAAAATTTCAATAATATAAACCTAGCCTTCAATTGTATTAAATTTATCAGTTACATATGTATTGATGTAATATTCTGATTCTATTCCTCACATGAATGGAGGCGTGACATTGTTAACTACCTCAGCTCTGCGTGAGGGATGTTGTTCATGGAGATGAGAGCTGAAAGTAAGAGGACTACAGGACAGCTAAGTTGAGTGAACAGAGGTAGACTTTTAATATTATATTTCAAGTCAATCCTAAGAACTAAGACTATAAATGGTTTTGAAATTGCTATAGACTGAATATTTGTGTTCTCCCAATATTCATATGCTGATACCTATTTCCCTATGTGACAGCATTTGAAGGTGGGGCCTTTGGCATGTAATTAGGTCATTATATGGAGTTCTCAGGAATGGAATTAGTGCCCTTATAAAAGAGACCTTAGAAAACTCCTTCCCTCCTTCCGGCATTTGAGGTTACAACAAAAAAGACAGATGTCTATGAACCAGGAAGCAGTCTCACCAGAAAGGGGATTTGCCAGTGCTTTAATCTTAAACTTTTCAGTCACCAGAACTGTAAGAAGTAAAATTCTGTTGTTAAAGCCACGCAGTCTATGACGCATCAGGCTGAAAGGACTGAGATGGAAATAAACTTCAGTTCAAGTACTCATAAGAAGATAAATCATAGGGTACCATATATGACTTTTATTCGCTAAACAAATATTTATTAGTAACATACTGTGTGCCAGGCATTCTTCTAGGTACTGGAGATATAGCTGGTAACAACGCAAACAAAACCCTACTCTTGAGAAGCTCATATTCCTAAATGATATGTTATTTATGTCTGTCTATTTTGTCATGAGGCCTTGAATATAGGCTTTAGTTCTTGTCAATTGTTACTTCTACTTTCTAAGAAAGTATATATATACTATCTTTTCTAATGTCATGCTAAAGCTCCCATACTGCCTAATTTTTCAACAGTATAATAACCATAATTGGTATCAATACTCATTTAAAATTACATTAGCAGAACTTATTTTACAATCCCTAATGAATATAATTAACAAAGGAAAAATGCTTACTAAAAATTAGTCTAAAAACATAAACGATACTTTACCATTCATATAATTATGGACTTAACAGACAATTTGAAAGAAATGCCACTCTATTCAAATGGTATGATAGTGCAATTAAAACAAGACATTTGTTTTCAAATGTGCCTTCTCTATCACTACTAATGCACTGGGTCATTAGCTCCAACACTGTGAATAGGTTGTCACTACCCCATTCAATATAATTAGTGTACCAGATAATATATAAGAGCACAATTTGTACTGCAGCTAATAGTAGACAATGCCTCTTAAGAAGAAAGAACAAGTGCCTTACCCCTTCATGGCTACAGAGAAAAAAAAATACACACACACACACACACACACACACACATATACACACATTATATAAATAAATATATAAGTAAATAAATGTGTATGTATGTATAAAGTCACTGAAACATGTCAAAACTCAGCTCTCTTATGAAGAGCAAAGGTCATCGCTATTCCTTTAAACATTAATCTCACAAAGAGCAAATATGTTAAAAGGGTCTTATTTATTCTTTTGGGGGTTTTTTTGTTTGTTTTTTTGTTTGTTTGTTTTTGGTTTAATCACAGTAAACCGACAGCGCATGGCATTAGCTGACCTGGTGATCATTTCATATTTCTTCATAGGATGTTCAAATCCAAATACTTAAGCAATATATTATATCATTTTCTTGTAATATAGACGGATACTCTGTTAATTTACTCTCAAATATGAAACTGAATCAATATTGAAATCATATCCTTAACAGAAAAGAAAAGATGTGTTTCTCACACTGATGGTGTAATTACACACATTAAAAGATTTAAACTTACTCTTCTGCTGAATTCACTAACTCCTTGAATCTATCTTCAGTCTGTATTTATGGGCAGTTATCATAGAAATCACCAGGATATACTAGCAACAGAGAACTTTCATATTCAATAAACCTCTACTAAGTACTAGCATGTGTCAGACAGAGTGCTAAGTCCTGGCATTAAGACTCCCCCCAGGCTTCCAGTTGCTCAAAATTTAGTAGGAGAGACACATAAGGGAAATTGTGAAGAACTGGGAAATAGTTTGGCTATCCAGAAACAATTACCTGTAGCACTATGTGAATACTGACAGGTTAATGGATCAGATCAGAAATATGCAAATTTCTCTTAAAACAGTAGACAGCCTGGTAGGTTAGAAATGGTTGATTTAAGGTATTGTGAGATAATCAGAATCTTGAATAAATGTCTGAGATTAGATTAAATCGATGGTACTATTAAATCAATATCTTGAGCATTTGGGGAAGAGATTGATTTTGAATGTACCACCATCTACTATCCTAGAACAGGCTTTTAAGTAGCCCTGTTTAATCTGGTTTAAGGTATTAACAAAAGTTGAGTCAGAATGAAATGCTTAGGGCAGGAGGAGGAAGAATGTCTCTGGCCCAAGATGAGCTGTTTTGTAAAGTCAGAGTCAAATTGTTACTGTCTTGTACTTCAAGAGACCAGGAAATCTCAGAGTTAGGGCCTCCATCTTTTAACCAAAGTACAGCATCGTTGCTTACCTTGGATAAGAATTCAAAAGAAATAGATTGGTGCTGACAAGGACTGATTTTTATTTCCGCCGAAAGGTGTAATAGAGAACTTTTGCATTCAATTAATCTCTACCAAGTACTAACCTATTCAATCAGAAGTGAAGCCAACTCCATTTGGCCAGTTACATGAAGAGTCACGTGCAGAAATCCAGAGCTGGTGAGACAGCCTCACAGTTTTCACTCTGGCCAGCTGTCTGGCTAATCTGCCCATAGTTCAGAAAAAATGAATTGGCCAGGCAGTCACAAATATCTAATTTGCATAGCAGCTATATTTCTCATTTTAAGAAATAACATGATATTCTGGCTTTTACATTAGTTTTATGAGTTTCTCAGCATGAATGGCAGCATCGCCACATCTATCTATTCTGGGACCCTGATTAAATGAAGTTCCTGGTCCTGCAAAGGCAACTCTAGCCTAAAATAAATTTATCAATATAATGCAACCTGGTAAGGACCTGCTTTGAATAACATGACACCACCCACTCTGACCATACCTAATGGACCAAGGATTGGTGTCCAAACCACAGCAGGCTATGGAGAGCCTTAGCACAAGAAATGGGTGATAAAACATAGACTCCTTCAGATTTTTTTTAGGAAATTTCAACAGAACTTCAAAAAGAGTCAACATACATCAAGATGGATAACAGTGGAGAGACACGGAGAAAATGCAAGTAAACAGAAGCCAAGAGGCAATAGAGACAATACAGCAACAAAAGTAATAAGTAAGCAGAATTCATAAGGTTAGTTGGTAGCGACTGGCAGAGACAAAGTTGCAAAGACACCATAACAGTGCCACTGTAGGTGTTATCATAACCAGCACAATATCCTGCTTCTCCTTGGGGCCTACCTGTCTTTATGGAAACAGTTCCTTGCCTCTGTTGTTTCTGTACTCATCTCTCTCAGAAAACTCCACTAAACAAGATAGCTAATAGTGTTTTATTTCTTGCAACATGTAAAAGTCTAACATATTTGTTTAGAAACATTAAAATATAGACCTCCTCATTGGAACAACTTTTTGATTTTTACAAGGCTGTTTTTATAAGATGATAAAATGGTTTCTTAAGTTTGTATGCTAACGTATGAATAAGAGAAACCCTTCTTTGAATAAAAACTTCTTCAACATTTTTTAACCAAGCAATAAACATATTTTTACAAGCATATGACCACATAAATCAAAAAGTCCAGAACTGACTATCTCTCATAAATATAAAATTATTACTTGTCATATGCTCTGGAAACAAAACAAAGTAATCCAATTGAATCATTTCCTAATCCATGAGATAGAGGATACATGATATATTTTGTCACTGTTGATTTAATAGTTTATATTTTTTGTGAGGTTCAGTAATTCGATCTAAGTATAATCATTTAGCTCAATTTATTCCTGTCATTATATAAGAGTGTTCTATTCTCATTTCTGTCACTAATTGAATCTCTTGTCTCCAGCTAAAGAATACATTTTCTTTGAAACTTTAAATAAAAATCTAATCTGTGCTTAGTCCTTCACTAACCAGTAGTTTATCTCAAAATATAGAAAAAGAAGTTTCTCCAATTAAAATTAATTTTTTTAAAAAAACCTTACCACTAGCTAAGACAATAGACTTAATGGATACTAGCATAAGAGATTATACTAAATAGTAGCACAGATTGTATATGAAAATGTTTTTTTCTTTCAAACTGGAGAAGCTCTGTGACAATGCCGACTATTTATGATAAAACAGAAACTTTGTATAGGAGGAAATCATGTGGACTAGAGTTCAACTCAAAAAACTTCTTCGCAAATATGAGAGCTGGGTTGGGCTTTGCCTGACAGGTAGGATTGGGATGTTAGAGCAGAGGAAAGACCATCACGGGCCATGGGTCAGACAAGGTTTTATCTGGACGCAGAGGTCAGGATGGAGGAAGCATGGAAACAAGGCAAGCTATGCAGTGGGGTTCATTGGTGAGAGATTTAGAATACAAGACACACACCTTGAACCCATAAGAATTGTGGACCTTAAGTAGGAAATAAAAGTGGTTTCGGGAAGAGAGATACTGCCAACAGTAGGATCTGCTAGGAGACCACTATAATAATCTAAGTGCAATATGGCAAGTTATCAGAGTACAGTCAGTTGGAATACGGCAAAGGGCAAATTAAATAAGGCATAAGTGAATGAATAGAAATTAATGGATTACATGATAGATGTGAAAAGAATTGAAGACAAAGATTAACCAAACTCTTAAGCCCATGTCATTAGAATTTAAAAGTGAGGGTGCAAAGTGAGGGAGATGGTGTATTGGGGTGAACAAATCCTAATTTTGAAATCATCAGAGAGCTAGCCTGGTGGAACAGGACATAAAGGAAGAGAAGTATGTCCTTTGTCCTGCCTACCTGGTAAGTGATGATCACATGAATTCAGAACCAGTGCAATGTGCTGACTAGCCACGTAGAAATACATGTGTTGTTTGATATCTAGTAAGGCTCAAGGAAGCATCTATGCCACTATTTAGTTAGCAGCATATGGCACAGGCTTAGAGAGTGGGAGAAAATGCTTGTTACAAAGTGGTGCCATAGCATGATAATGAAACTTATTTCAAGAAGATAGTGGACAAATGCATCCTGTCTATAGAATTAAATAACAACATTGCATTTCTACAGACACTAGATCTTTTGCTCAAAACAAGATACCTTGAACTCTCTTTATAGAAGCTCCAAGTAGCATTTACCACTGTTTGGGGCAGTTAGTTCTTCTGAGCCAAATCACCCAACCAATCCATCATGCTCTCCCCAGATTCTCTCATCTTCCCTGGGATATGCTTGACTTCATGCCCTGTCACCCCTTTAGTCTTTAAAACTGGCACCACTGTGCTCATCTGTGTGTTTGAGCTCGTCCCAATCTCTGGATCCAGTACTATTGTAAAAGCAGATGAAATTTAAAGAACTCTAGGTTAATAATTGTGTGGTTCGGTGCTACATCTCAGCTAGACTGCTCATATTGTTTTGATTTCATATGCAGAGGACACTTAAGTAAGAGGACACTTGCCTTCTTATGTGAGACCCAGCCACCCAAGCCAGGTCACTTGATCTGAGGTTTTGTCTTCTCCTTCCCTGATGAAGTTCTCTACAGCTCTAAGTCCTGCCCTAACCACAAAGCCCTCTATCTAGGTCCTCAGTTATTTGTGTGGTATTTGTGGTAAATCTGTGCGAATGTCTCCCAAATACATATCCCATACAGATGTATAGAAGAGTTCCCTTTTGAAGATAGTATTCAGACAAGAGTGTCCTCTTCTTACTTTCAACTTCATCATCTAAATTAAATTTTATTTAATCTAGTATCAGAACTCCTTGACTTAGAAAACAGAGTACGTATGACTTTTTTTTTTTTTTTTTTTTTTTTTTTTAGGCAAGGCAACCCTTGCTTGACTTCATAAATTACAAGGACCTTGTCAGCTTACAATCCCCTATTTTTTATTTTTTACTCCTGCACCACCTGGTCTTCCTAGGTGGTTTCCCATCCAAGTACTTAGCTTCCAAAGTCAGACGGGATTGGGCTTGTTCAGGGTGGCATGGCCATAGACAACTTTTTCACGTAAGCTACAGTCACATTATGGAAAGTCTATATGTTAGCAACTGTATTTCAGAAGAACTGAAAATATAAACATGAGCCCTCGAATATCTGAAGAACTGGTTTCTTTTTTATAATTCACTATTTCATGCCCTAAAAGACTTAAGCTTGACCAATCCTAAAAAAAATCTTCCTTAGATTAGCTACATCAAATCTGAATGTTTTCACCATGAAAAAGAGCATTCTAAAATATCTACTTATGAGAAATTTGATACCCTGGATATTATAATCACTTTCCTTAAAGGAATATAGTTTTTGATTAGTAAAAACAATATTCAACAAAGAAAATCTACCCATCAAAAGTTAGTAAATCTGGCTCAATGTTCTGTTTCAACTTCTATATCAAAGCCAGTAGAGACATTATTTATGTGTATGAGTATATGGGTAATCTATACTAACATAAGTGCCGAGTCACAATTTGGAGAAAGGCAATCTTTAGGCTAGCTTTAATTTTGTTTTGATTGAATATTTGTTTTTTGGAGGTAGTTTTAACATTGCCCAGGTGGTTCTGGGCTTCTCCTTGCTTTGCCAAGAAGCCTGAGAGGAAGATGGGGGAAAGCAGCCTTGTCGCCTCCTCCTCAGGGGAGATGCCCACTTTGCTGTAGACCTTCTCACCTAGTAGTCATCATTGGTTCAACAAATGAGGGGAGCCCTCAACCCTTTTTTATCCATGGCCCAACCAGCTGATCAAGATAAGCCTATCCTCCCCCACTGAACCCACACCGATGTGCAGATGTGAGCATCTTTCACTGAGGCATCAGACAAGCATCACATAGCAATTCAGAGAGAGAAGATAGGGAATTGGAACTCTATTCATAGCCCATTTTCTCAGGGCAACTCAAGGAGAACCCAAGAGGTTAGAATTTAGGCCTTGGGAGGTTGTCCCACGTGGATGCTTCCCCCCTTGCTAAATCCTTCACCTTCTCAACTCTCCCACATCATCTTTCCCCAGTTTGCCTTTAAGCCACTGTCTCCTGGCTAGTGTTTCACATCCCTCCTCCAGAAAATCCCACCCTCCACCATTTGAGCAATGCCAGACCCCCATTCCTAAATTTTTTCTTGCAAATTCCTATAGTTTCAATGTTAGCTAGAATTTCACGTAGGT
The DNA here is from genome assembly GCF_014176215.1 of Rousettus aegyptiacus. Taxonomy (NCBI): domain Eukaryota; kingdom Metazoa; phylum Chordata; class Mammalia; order Chiroptera; family Pteropodidae; genus Rousettus; species Rousettus aegyptiacus. The sequence goes on along the minus strand of NW_023416311.1, from coordinate 38,590,328 downwards.
TTTTTTCTGCCTAAGGTTGCGACTAGCTTCAAAAGGATGGATGAGCTCTAGTACTATAAACATGTGGAAAGAAACAGTATATAACCTGATTTTGTTTGACTCTCTGTGAGTGAAGTGAGGGACCAAATATACATACAGACAATGACCAGATCATATATAAAAACACAACTCTGACCCGCCATCTGCAGCAACCACCAACCCATTATCTACAGTAACCAGTCTGAGAAAGTAGCCTGCTATTGTCAGACTCATAGAAAGTCAGGCCACTATCTCTAGCAACTGATCCAGGAAGCCAAACAATAATCCCTGTAATGATCAGCCCAAAACAGCTAGAACCCAATGAATAACTAACTGATGGATTTTTTAATTTTTGTACCTGCTTTCAACTTAGGGCCAACCAGAGAAAGGCAAATATGTACCCCTAACCAATACGGACACTGCACTACTTCATTTCCAATTAGCCCACCTAGAGTTTCCCCAGGCCAACAGCTTCCATTAGGGCCATATCTAAAGCCTTCCCTTTTTTCCACTATAAACTTGTCCCACTCTTCTGCCTGCCTTTGAGTCTCTGCCAAAACAAAAAGTGATGGTAGCTGACTCCCATGAAAGCTCTGAATAAATAGCCTTTGTTTGTGCTCATTTGGCTGGTCTTCATTAATTTCCACAGAAGCCTGGCACTAACTTCCTCCCTGACTAAGGACAAGCACATCTCATCACAGTAGGAATTAATAAATTATTGGTTAATTAACTGATTATTCTAGGGAGGCTCAATTTACCAGTCTCACATGAAGGAAACATGTTCTTCATGTTAAGATGATTTTAAAGCAACTTCTTGAGAACCTTGAGAAATAACTGACATAATTTTGCAGAAGGAACATTTGACTCCTACTTGTTTCTGCTTTTATTACCAGGAGCCCACACATTAGCTGAGAATGGCTCTGTCTGAGTCAATCAGAATCAATGGTACAATCTCCCAATAGATTATTTATGATCTGAATTGTATCTCACTACATTTCATATACTTTTCCCCAATTTGAAAGCAAAGACTGTTTGAAAAGTCACACAAACCAATGTAATAAAGGATATGTAATATAATATCTTTGGAAAGAGCAGGAGGAGAAGAAAAACCTAAAAGACAACACGTGTTTACCTAAAAGAGATTCTCACACAAAGAGATTGTTTGATCAATTACTGCCATTATTATGGAATGAGGGGAGTGGGGACAGGATTCAAATGTTTTCAAGAGGACCCAGGAAATAAGAGGCCAAAAGATTTACTAGAGATTGCTTGGTACAATTACAGATTTAAACAGAAAGCTGTAAATCTGTAATTTATTTTAATTATATGTGGAGGTAGGAGATCCACATTAGGAATAAATTTACTACTACTATGATATAGTGTCTGAAATACAGATTGGGGGAGCCTACAAATTAGACATATTTACATAAACGAATTTAAAAAATTCCCAAATACCAAACACAAAAACTATCCCAAAAGAGGAAATAAGGGCTACAGGCTTGACCCAATAGCAACACCCCAGTTACCTAAAGAGGAGCAAAAAGATTAGATTTGCAGTGCTCTGTGACAGCCCATAACGAAACTGTGTTATGAGCAGCAAGTTAATATTGAATAAGTTTTTTACCTTCAAAAATCTCAGAGAGACTTTGTGAAGTATGATGAGGATACCAGGAGGAGAGAGACCTTCTTGTCACTTCCTCCTGGTCCAGTGAGGGGAGAGTTCTATACCTCATGAGTATAACCAGGGTAAGATAGGAAGCGGCCAGGAGGCATGGCCCTCCCCCCTGGTGGCAGCAGTGAAACCACAGGAGTCAGGTTCCCCTGCGAGCCTGCATCAAGCACTTTCAGAGCCACAGAGGGCATTCTATTCACAGACAACTGGAGGCAGTATCCTTGGTTTGGGCATCATTACCCTTATCATCAATGCTGGAGCTCCATGAAAGGGATGTACAAGGCTTCCCAAAGAGCAGGGGCCACAGAGGAGGATGGGTCATAAACTCACACCACTTAGAGAAATACATGAGGAAGAATCACAGATATAAATACGGAAAACTCCAAGCAGGATTAGAGACCCCCCAAAAAAGACAAAGATGAGAAACAGAATGACAGTACTCGTTTCCATTCTCATGATCCCCATTTTTCTTCAGGAATGATATGTGGTTTGGGAAAACACTAGTTATGGTGTATACTTTTATTTTTAGGGATGCCATCTTGAAAATTTCAAAATAACATATTTTCTATGTCTCTCCCTCCATTCATCCCAACTTGAATCATGATGTCTGGCAGCCTCTTGGCCATCATGATCCCAGGGACAGTTCTTTCCAACCTGGAAGAGGAAATGAAGGAAAACCTCTAGGGCAGAAGTAAAGTGGAGCAGGAAGAGGCAGCCAGACACATATGTCCTACTTCCAGGTCCAGGTAAAAATCCTAGAAGACAGTGATGATAGGGATATGCGGGGAACACGAGGACATCCAGACAGTGGTTGGCCTCCCTGTGGGTAGCCTGGAAAACCTGTGAGCTTCTAGGAGTAGCCTGGCATGTGGCTCAGTGCCACATACAGCACGCGCGGGAGTGAGGCAGCTCTGGCAGATGGAGGTTGCAAGACAGATGAGCCTGAGGTTCTGCTCCTGGCTTTCTTCTACCTTCGCATGGCTTCAGGGGCTCCTGGAGTCCCACATGCCTGGCGGAGTGCTTGCAGAGATGCAGAGGCACTAACTACGAGAACTGCTGGATGGGCAGAGGCATGGCGTCTGGATGTGTTGCACCATGTGGGGATTTCTTGATAAAAAAAAAAAAATGGCCAGAGTCCCAGACTTCAGCAATTAGTGACAGCACACATTTCCATAAGTCAGATGAGCCTCAATACACCCCAGGCCAATCAAAACAGAGAGGATCAAGAGGTTGCCTGGCAGACAATGAGGCCCCCTGCCCTAACACTACAACATGACATAAGGCCCTCCTTCTACATATGGCAAGATACCATCTTAGGCACTGAGGAGAGAAAGAAAATATAAAAACTGAGTACTTACATGAAAAAGACTGCTGTACAAAAGCGATTATTAAGGACTGAAAGAATCTTCTTGCAACTCCAGTACTCTTCTCTTTCACCTCCCCCTTCCCCACTCTATACATACACCCAAGGAGATAAGTAAGCCTCATAAAGGAATTATATCAATTGCGTAGCAGACAGTTACACTTCATTTTCACGTCCAATTGACCCCATGCATTTCTATTCTAAGATTCCCTCAAATATATACATATACATATATATCTTAAATATTATAGTTTATAAGAGAACATGCAATTAATATAGAAGGAGAGAAAGAAAGTTCATAAGACAAATGGATGAAAACTGTTTGGAAATTCACAGTTTGGTCTGAGGATGACCAGTGGACTTGATAGGAAGTTAGAGGTGAGAGCATACAGAATACTGGAGAGTGAGCCACACTGAGATAGGCAAACACAGTCCAGCATGTTAGAGAGAGGACTAATGGTGTGAGTGAAGAATACAATGGTACAGCAGGAGCCGTCAGCATTAATTATGACCGATCTTTAACTGATGGAGATATTGGCATTTTCAAAATGTGTTTCCAATCTTGTGATGAATCTATCCCTGTACCTGCAAATGACAGCAAGAAAAATGGTGAGGTATTTTTTCCATACACTGCATACTGAGCTTCGAAATTCTGTATTATTTCAGAATCATATTTTATTGACTCCTGTGGAGTTTGAGGTACATGAGTTGTATAAAAAAATGGAATCATGACAGAAAGATCATTCTTGCTCAAACTTATTACAGGTTCTGTATGGAGTTATTCACAATAAAGAAGGTACCTGTTTCCAGTAAGAGCCGAGGATTTTGTTAGTGCCACTCTTCACAGTATCACACTGGCTTGGATGTGGGACAGATAGGATTAAAACGAGTTTGTCTCTAGAGGAACACTGCAGAGATCTGGAAGAGTTCTCCAAAATATTTCCTAAAAATATTAAGCCCAAGCCCCAAAGGTCACGCCTCTGTGTCCATTATTCTTAGTAATTGACATTACTATATTCCTCAGTTTAAGTCTATGCTGGATCCATTGATTGCTAAGCAGCCATTCTGAGCATCCTCAATAAAGCAGTAGGAAAGGCACCTGCCTTTGGTGCTTTCAAAGGGACAGTGAATCACACAGATGCCACTGGACTACAGTGAGGATTCTGTGTACAACCCAGCATCACTTGGGTTTGTGCTTCACCTCAGGGAGAGAGGAATTGGAAATAAAAGTTGAAGATCTGCCTTGCTAAAGATTGTCGAATCAGAACTCATCAGAAACCATCTAATAGTAATAACAGTTACACAGAAGAGAGGAAAGCATTTCATTTGACACGGTTCGTAGAATCATTGAAATCCTGAAGACTTTCAACGGCTCCCATGCTTCAACAGAAGGAGAACATAGGCCCCAGCAAAAATAGCAATGATATGCAGGGTGAGCTTCAGTGCCTGACAGGGGTGGCAGTATTCAGGGGAAGATCTATTCAACAGAGAGGGTATCACATGATGCCAGCAAAGGCATCAGAACCCAGAGGTCATCAAGTGACCACTGTCTGGGCTTGTTCACGAACACAACTGGAACATCTCTAGGACTACCCGATTTAATTACTTGAGGGGCTGAGGACTTTGTAGGAGATGGGGCTCCTAACTGGCAGACCGACACAGAAACCACAACACACACACATTATTACTATTACTATCTCCCCCTAAATAAGATGAAGTGAGTGTAGCTTTGGAATATAAATTACAGAGATGTCCAAGGGCAGGTTGCCATGATGATCCTCCAAGTTCCAAAGACCTCTAAACAATCCAGAGTATTAGTAAATACTTTCAAGTTTTTATTAATAAACCCACAAATTTAGTCTTATGTATAGATCTTTATATATTTTTTTCTTAGAAAAAGGTTTATAATCTCAAAGGGGTATGTGACCCCCCAAAATTTAAGAACCCAAAATCTTTCTTATTGAATCCCAAATATACATCTCATTTCTCAGGACCCAGTAGACTTTTGTCCACTATGAGAGCTTTGGAGTTGTTTTCAAAGCTCCATGATCAAGGATACCTTTGATCTTCAGAATCTTTGTCCCTGCAATGTCAGAAACTCCCATTTAAGTGGCAGGATCATGTTTTCTCTCCTCTATCCACCAGACTTGTACCAAACAACTGTGTTCAGTCTACCCAAAAGACTCTTAATGGATCCCAGATGACAACAAATGCAAGTTATCAAAATATAGCCTATTTTGCATATTATTTATGAAATTTTTATAAGAATTCCCTCCACACACACACTGAAAATGGTGAAAACCAGAGTTGAATGAAGACTATAAAACCAGGCTTTGTGAATTTAGTGACAAACGCTGTCTGGATGGAGAGATAAGATACCGGACTTACTCTAGTGGGCATTCTTTACAGGCAAGGACACAAAAATGTGATTTCTTTTTTTTTTAGTTTTATGGTCACAGTAGCTGCAGCTGATAGCAGAAAAACACCCCATTTTCTTGCGAGATCTTAGGCATTTTACATGTGCCTTCAAACTGAAAAGGGGAAAAAAAGCATAAGGGTATGGATAAACATCAGATGACCTAATACATTTTTTTTTTCTCTTTTTAGTGACTACATTCTAGGTCTTTTCAGCACTGTTAAGTAGGAGTATTATAATGATAAATCCAATCAAGTACGCAAGAGTAACCAGTATGTAACCTTAGTTCGGCACCACTGACCTTGTAGCTATTTCAGTTCTGTTGAGATAAATGCCAGGAGACCAAATTACAAATATAGGTCATTACTATGGTAAGCAAAATCCACTGCTAATGCAGTTAGTGGTGAGATAAATTGCCTAAGGAATCTACCAAATCCTCAAGGTCTTCCCACTGTGTTTACTAGTCAAGATTCCAACATGAGCACTAAATCAAAAATTCTAGTTTCTAGGGACTTCTCTCCTCAGAATTTTAAACAGTGTCTTAAAAATGCTACCAATTAAAACCTAAAACAGAATTGGTCACTTCAAAAATTATTACCCTGTGATCTACAGCATTGTGAAAGTTCAACAAACTTTAGTGACACATAAGGACACATTTATACCAAAAAGAAAATTTCCAAAGCATGTTTCTTCTGGTGAACCTATTTTTTTTAATGACAATAATTACTCATTCCGGAGACAGTTAACCACTAGTGGTAGGATAAGCTCAAGCTATAAATGCACATTTTTATAAATTAAGCCAAAATTAATCAATCTACTAAAGGGAGAAGAAATATTCTCTGAAGACCACCCTTTCTTAGGAGGCTATAAGTTTAAGGTAGCAGTATAATTAGAAAGAAATTTATTAAAGGGCTGGTAATTATCCTCAAATTAAAACATTTACAGCCTAAAGCTGTAATTAGGGCATAGGTAAAGACAAGAGATTCACAAAGCAATCCTGGCTGCTCCTGACTACTCCTTGGCTTCATCTTTGCTAATTCATTATCTTGCTTCCATTGTTAATTACTGTGGCTCCCCAAGGTTTGATAATGACCCTTTTGCTTCTTTTCCTTTCTCTCTACTTTATTCATCAACTTACATGATTTTAACAATTCTTCCTGACTGCAAGAGAGAATGAGCTAACATTGATTGATGCCCCCTGAATGTTAACACTATACTAGACAATTTTAGAGTTAACTGCAAACATTATGTGACCTGCCTAATTCCCCTGAGCATCCTTTTCCATCAAACAGCTCCACAGGACTTTCTTAGCTCCATTAAAGAGCTATTTAGAATGTGGTGCATGAGGAAGACTACTGGGAGTCAGGAGGCAAGGTTTATTATGGATGGGCTATGTGATGCTGGGCAAGTCACTAGATCTCTCTCAGTCTCAGTAAAATAAAGATGTTAAACTAGATCAAAAGTTGCAAAGTGGTGGTCCTTTGGACAAATCCAGCCTTCAGAAATATTTACTTGGTGGACACAATAAATTTTAAATCTGGAAGGTTATGGAAAAATATGGATTTCTGTCTTCTCTTTTAAAAATAGAAGTTCTAAGCCTGGTTTCTTTGATGGTGATAATTGACTGCAGCCAAGTAGCAGGTACCCCATTAGATTGTTCCCAACAATTCACAGTATTCTGTTTTGCATTGTAATCGTTCCCCTCAACCCATTTATATGACTTGCCTCTCAACCAGATGGTCAACTTCAGCACTTAAATAAACACATTGGTTTTACTTCTAAATGCAGGTTATTTACTTTACCTCAAGCTTTCTCCCCAACCTAGTCCAGTATTATATGCATACATTAGAAATCTATCTCAAATTTTTCAGTGTTAAATAAACTCATGTCTTTTATTGTGGGCTACTAAACCCTTTCTAACTTCCATTTCACCATTTTTGTCATATCTAACACACCAAGACTTTAAAATTTTGTTCTTACCTCCTTCCATACTTTACTCATAATCAAATGCTATAAACCCCTTCTCAGAAATTATAATTCTCATCCTCTTACACCCAGGTCATTATAAACCCAAGGCCAATATTCCTAAGACTCTCCCTTAACTAATTTGTACATTGAAAACAAAACAACCATATTCCTTATAAGGCTATTAAGCTTCTAACAACTTAGTCTATCTCCTAAAGAAGCAACTTTGGATTTCACAGCTTTTTGTAGCAGAGTACAAGTGATGTCCAAAAGCCATTCTCTCTTTTCTTAGTTATAAAACCCAGATTATACGTGGAATGGCAATGCAATCAGCTAAAAGACAAGCTTGCAGCTAGATATGACCATGTGACCAAGCTCTGGCCAATTTTATAAGTGGAAGCCTTGCATGGGAATTCTGGGAAAACTGCATAAAGGAAATTGTTTTGTCTAGGAGAAATCATCTTTTCCCCTTTTGCCTCACTTCTTCCTTCCTGACCATACAACAGGTTTGATGACTGGAGCTTCAGAAGTCATTTTGGATCAATAGGTAAGACCTTTGGGAACGAACCCATGACCTTAGATGATAAGAATGATAGAAGCCTGGGTCCCTAATGATCATAAAGCACATTACTAGTGTTTTATGTCTTACATTTACATACTAGCATGCTAATGTTTAAAAAACTTGTTTTTCTAAAAATTTCTACGTCTAGTCTTTCCTACTAGCAGCTGAATCAAATTCTAGCTGACGAAGGTGGACTACCTTCTCCAGCTGGGCCCACCGTCATAGCAATTCCTTACATTTTCTCTACTTACATGAAGACTTTCCAAATTAACAGCATCAAGCCCTTGTCACCCCTCTTACCTCAGGAATTTCTCTGCCCCTCATATTGTAAGCTCCTTCTCTCACGATTTTCTCAGCATGAAATGTTTTTACATAATGGATCAGAATCAAAAAGCAGAGGGAGAAACTTCATAGAAGAAAAAGGAAGAAGAATTGGAAGCAATCAAAGGGGAAAAAAAGGCCAAAAATGAAGAGAATTTTTGTTAAATCCAAATTTGTTGTGGAGGAGTTTTATTTTGTTTTGTTTAAACCCCTGAGGCATCTGTTTCCCCTCAGCAGAGAATGAGCCATAAAAGAGTTTTGGGGAAAGTTCTAATCAGAAAGAGTATAATTAGGATTAAAAGGGGCACCATGTAGCCCCGAGAAGTAGAATGGGAACTTTCCCTCCAGGGCATGTTTAGTATAGTTAGAAGGCTTAAGGTTGACCCTGAGTTTGAAACACAGATTAGGCTTCCACATAACATGTAGAACCAGCCTCCAGTCTCACACAGTCAACAGTCTATAGGAGAGAATCTCAGGCCTATCTTTGTTCATTTTGTTCACTGTATGGCTGGAATCTTAAGAGTTCACCAATTGCAGAATGTGTTGTCTAAGCCCACTTCTCAGGCCACCTTTAGTTTTTCAGAAAACCATGAGCTGCATGGTAATAAGAACCATGGGACTGCTTTGCCTCTAACTACTTCTTTGCTTTCCCTGCCATTCTGAACCTATTATAGTAAAATCTATTACAAAAAATCTCTCATCATCTCTTTTCTTTACCAGCAGTTACCCTCTTTGTTACCTACTGGCCAAGCAGAATGTCACAAAAGTCACTAACAAAGAAAGTAAAATGATATAATCATGTCCACAATAAGAAAAGAAAAACTAGTGAGCCATTGACCTGAACATAATTATGTATCCAGGGGTTAGTTATGTGAAATTCCTTGAAGCCTCCCCACTTTGGGTTATTAAAGAGATAATTTATTCATTGAGTCGTTAAGCTTTCCTAAAATACTCAAGGGGAAAACCACAGTTATTATACCTTAGACTTTCATCCAAACTATAAAAGAGTGTCGGGATTAAATATGAATATCAGGATGTCCCAACATCCTGTAAACACAGGGTGTAAACCCAACATAGAAAGTATAAAGGTGGGTGGAGACAAAGACCCATGCCACAAGTAGTATCAAGAAGGCGGTCAGGACGTAGTCAAGCCCAATCATTATGTTGAAATTCTCAGTCACTTCTTTCTAATTTAAGTTTCAGAAAATTCAAAACAAACTTGTTTAGGTGAGGTAGAGAATAAACTAACTCAGAGTCGGTTTAAAACATAACTGCTTAAAAGGACTCAAATGATGTCACCAGATGTTCTCCATCTGTCACCTCCACTTGGCTCTCCTTTGCATATTAGCTTCAATTTTTAGCAGTCACTCTCAATGACCCATAAGTGGTTACTACACCTCCAGACTTTAGACCTTACAGCTTTTTAGACCTAAGCCTGCAAAAACTAAAGCATGTGTTTCCTGGCAGAGTCTACAAAATTGCTCTCATTCTCATTCTGATAGAACCTGCTTCAGTAACATGTCTAGCCTCGAACCAATGACAAGGGCAAGTGAAACATGAATAATTAAAACTGGATCATGTGTTTCATCCCTGCAAGTGGAAAAGGCATGGTGTCAGATAAACCTGGGATATGGCTGCCAAAAAAGGCAAAATGGTTAAGAAACAGCCATTAACAAACACCACACAAGCATATTGGACCCTGATTATGGAAAAGTGTGAAAATAGACAAGAAACAAAATAGAAGCGCCCAGAAAAGTGGAGAGAGAAACTGTTTTATCAAAATTGTTAACAAGGTTGAATCCTAGTTATGACAACAGGAGCACGGGTCAGTAGCAAAATAACAGCAAGAAGAGATTTAGGTAAAACTCTGAAACTCTCACGTCCTGAGGTCGAGGTTTGTCTTAGTTCTGGTAAGGGTATGGTCATGTCATCCCATCTACGTCAAGAGAAGCACCTAGAGTCAGGGCCTGGCATTCTTCTGCTGAAGAATGGAGTGAACTTGAGCTGGGTCCAAAGTAAGAAAGATTAGCTTCTAGTTTACTTAAACTCTTGGTCTTTTCATTTCCTTGGCAATGATGAGTATGAGAACTGCTTAGGCGCTCAACTTTCATGACCCATGGAACAGTCCTTCAAAGAAATCAACGGTTGTATCTAAGGTCTTAAAATTGTCAAAACCATGCAAACTTTGCCAAACTTCCAAATAGTGACTAAATAAATGAGGCTAAGTGGGTAGGAGAGCAACTGAACGCCTCAATTTGGATTCTGAACTTGTTTCTTATCTCAATTCCCATCAGAAGATGCAATTCAAATCTTGAGAGTGAAGGGCACTCAGTGAAAGGCCTTGTGTGTCAGCCGGGGGCTGTATAATAAATGATGACAGCCTGATGCCTCTCCTGGAGAGCATCATGACAGGTCTGGATACATGAAATCATCAGCTGCCAGAGGCGAGATTCCAAGCAGCTACTGCCAGGCATGGACAAAACAGAGATTCATGTCAGCAGACTGCATGCTAAACCCCCAAAATAGCACTAAATGGGCATGAAAAGGGGGTGTTCTGTTCTGATCCAGACTCCCACACAAAGCTCAGACCTAGTATAAATGAGCGCATGCCTACTACCGGTAGAAATTTAAAGAGAACTGTCAGAGGGTCTTGATTTCTGGGGCTCTTCCTAACTGCATTTTCTGTCCTTGCTGAAGCAGATTCTCCAACTTTCCTTGAATCAAGGCAGGTCCTTGTTCCTGCAGGTCACTGCTGGCTGTACCTCATCCCATGGTTCTGCATGGAAGGTCTGAATTCCATTCTAACAAACTTACTATTAATTTGATATTCTCATTCTACTAGATTTGATTTCATATTCATATATTTGTTTGAAAAATAAAAGTCTTATTCTAAATCTGAATATATGCTGTAGTAGAATGCATTGTATTCCTTGTCCAAATATTAATTTCCTGACAAGCTTAAAGTTGTTTTTGTTTGCACAATTCCTTTGAAGATTCAAATTATTTAGTACATACATTGATTAAAATATTAAAGTATGTATTGACATTTAGTTTAAATGTGTTTATATGTTATAACACCAAATAGGTAGCATATTCGTTCAAGAGAGAAACAGAAAATTAAATCTTTTTTGCACCTGCACAACAATTGGAGAAGTGCCAGTAACTTTCCTTAATCCTTACCTGAGCCTGGGTGACTACTGTCTGCATTTTCTGCCCCATTCTGAGTTAAGGAATCAGTTCTTTTCTTAGACAGGGCAATGTCATGAGCCACTCAGGTAAGTACTGAGGGATCAACACCAAATTACCCTTGCTGTCAGTCTCACTCCAACCCCATTCAAGTAAGCAGGCAACTGAGGAAGCATCAACAGGCTTGATCTCAGATGCCTGTGAGGTTCCCACATACTGAATCTCAGGTTAATGATGTGCCCTTTACCAGACCTCTGTAAACTAGAAGTCCATCCTTTTCTTACCAATCACTTCCCCAGCTCTCAAGGACTCAGTTTTCCTACCAGCAACCAGACCTCCTTGATGCTCTCCAAATGCTTTCTCCTGGACACTTCATTGTTTTGTTCTATATGCCTGTCAATAGATTCTTTTCATTTCTTCTAGACCAGCCTGAGGCCTCTGACTTGCTAAGAAATCACCTTTAACCACTTGACAATTACAGTATGTTATGGGACATCATGTTCCATTCACCTGGCTATACCTTTCCTGCTCCCTTGAAGCTTGGTCAAGACCTGTCCTACCTATGCCCATAAACACTGCCTTTCCAGGCCACTTTGCTACATGTAGTTATGATTTGTACACAACAAGTATTTGATAATGGTATTTGTTTTGTTTTTTTTCTCCTCAAATTAATTGAAAGTGAAAAAACAGTCATCTTAGTGTAAGCTGGATCCATGCAATATTCCTAAATACCTGAAGCTACATACTATTTTCTGTTTTAGACCATAAAAGAAGATATTAGTTAATTTCTTGTCCAAACACTAATTTTTCCATCATGCAGTTCAGCATTCTCAAGCTTTGCCACTGAAACAGTATTTACTTCAGAGAAGAATAAATACAGACTTCATGGGTCAGACTCGTTTTGCTATAAGACATAAATGTCTTTGAATTCCAGTATTTTATCTTAAAAATAAATACAAATTTAGCTTCTATATCATTATATATGTATATAATATATATTGCACTTTAAAATACTCAATTACTTATAATCAAGTAGGAACTGATTAACAAGACTATGGATTCAGATTATTCTGTGGTTTTGCACATTTTCATAACATCCAAGTTCCCCTACCATGCACTCACACTTTAGTTTAATACACACACATCAAGATTAATATTCTTTTAGAATAAAATTTTATAATATATTAATTTGGATATAAATATGACAGAAAAAGTTCACCACTTTAGCTTCCTTTAAAAAAATCTACCTTATTTTCTCTTTCTCCATGTCCCCTATGAAATAAGACAGCTATGTTTCCCTAAAAATGTGAAAATCTTCTGTTTTTCATTCCAAGAGGAAAACGATAATTCTAAGGTACCTCAAATAAGATGAAATACATGATGTAGTTTTTACTCCTAATTTTACTGAAAATACATTAAATCTGTGTGCTAACTTTGGGACCTACATTCATTTCTGTAGTTAGCAGTTATCAGGAGAAACTTTATTTTTTACTATTTCATCTCTAGCCCCTACCTTTCAAAGAAAAAAAATTATTTCAAGCATAACATACTTGAAATAAAAGTTAACTTCACCTCAATAAAAGAAAAAGAAAAAAAAAGTTGACTTTATTGTCTCAGTTAAGATACTATTTAGTGTCCGTTAATAAATAAAATTTTGCATCAGTTAAGATCTTCAAGCAGTTAATAGTCCAAAATATGTTACTTTAATGATAATTTGATGAACCTTTACACAGAAGCTGTAAAACAAAACAAATGCTAATTGACCTGGGAACTCACTTCCTTAAAAATGAAAAGGCATGTTTTCTGATAAAGTTTTACAAAACAGTAGCATTTAGTACAATTTGGTAGGGTGGGAAGAAAGGAAGACTAGTGATTAAAATGACAGATTTCACAATTTGCAAGATCCTGGAGGAGTCCTTGGGTGCTTTTTGGTCTTAGGATATCCTTCAGCATTGGACACAACTCCCTACGCAAGAAACAGGAGGAGAGAGAAATAAAAGCCTCTTTGAAATGTAGTGATAAAGGGGTCCCTGAAAGATTTCTGAGCTCTTGAAACAATCTTCATGGCAACAGCTTCATTCTGCTTCCTGCTTGAGTGAAGGTTGCTAGAATATGAATTAGGGGTGAAACATTGGGGCTATTTGCAAGTTCATGTTAAAATCTGATTCCCCAAACTCAGGAATATAGTCAATTTGGAATTAAATCAAAATAGTGCTTTAAAGGTGTCCTACAAAGAAGCTCAGTGCATTAAAGGAGTGCCAAACGGCTTTGCTCTTACAAGTGGTCTCACAGAGGAAAACATAGAGAAGCTTCCATCATCCTATATTAAAGAGCTAAAGATGTCTGCAGAATATGTTCTCTCACCAATGGTCATAATATCAGACAATATCATCAAAAGTTATGTATGGACATTGCACTCAGGTCCAGTAGTCAATCATCCATATACCACTTCCCGTTTATTTTTAAATTTCAATAAATCTAGTTAATGCCTTCTTTATTATTATAACATTCCTCTCTCTTCCCAAACTGTTGCAAATTTTTCTTCCATATAAGTACATACTATAAAAACAAATAATCGAATCAACAAACCTGAAAACAAACAGGCAATGAGGGAATATGAATAAAATAGGCACCTTGTATAAAATAGGTAATACAGATACTTACTACCTGTATCTGTCTTAGGGCACCTTTGATGAGTAGCTCCATGTTCTCTTATTTCCTCAACTGTCAGTTTCCATCAATTGTAACCTCAACTTAACAATACCTTTTGGAGACAAATACTAGATAGTAAACTCTTTATTCTTCAGTATAAAAATTAGCTTGAGTATAAGTGCTCTTCCAATTCAAAAGTGTGAAGCGTCTTCGGCATCACTTTTGGCATCTACGGTTTTCACAGAATCATGATGACACACTGTTCATAAACCATACTTCCAAATCTTTTTTTATTAATAACTTTAGAATTGTTGATATAATTTTGAGTATTTAATCTATGCTTCCCATTGAATTAAATTTGTTGGGTTATTGAAATTCCTTATTAAATTAGTTACTAAAAGTTAAATAGCTTCTCTTGCATGTCACCTGGAAGCTGGTGATATGGCAGATAATCAATCAGTAAGAGTCTTTCATGACACATGAATTGTTCCTGCAGGCCTGTCCCAGCTTGAGGAAAATAAATCTCTAAGCAAAAAAGTGTAATTTCCACTATATAATTATACTGCTTGGATTTGACAATCATCTGCATTCAATGCTGCACCATGGTATGATATTTTCAAAAGCATTTACACAACACATAGTGTTACCAGTACTCATAATTAAACTAAGGGACCATGGGAAGAACTGATACCTTCTGTGCATGGGCAAGTTCCTACATACTCATGAAATATGTCCTAGTTTTGGCCCTCTTGTTGTTGGCTATCTTGTTCCTTTTCCTATTAATCAAACAGAATGTCTCAATTTCAGAAACTATGCTCTAAAATAGACCTAAAGAGAACTTATTTGGGGTATATGCAAGCGACAGGCTTTGTTAATGGACTGTTATAGATATCCTCTACAAAAGACTGACTAACCTCTATCCGTCAAAGTTTTCCTTTCTTTGGAAGTGTGGCAGAATTTCTAAGGTGGCTTCTTTAAAAATTGCCCTGCTCTAGTCCCTAGAAACTGTGAATATAAGATATATGTTTTGTTACATAACAAAAGGGATTTTGAGTTATTAGCCTGTTGACCCTAACATGGGGAAATTATCCTGGGCTACCTGGATGGCCCAAGGTAATAATATGAGCCCTTAAAAACAGAGAACACTTCTGTCTAATGGCAGAAGAAAAAGTCAAAGGGGAAGTCCAAGAGAGTCGAAGAAGGAGAAGGGTTCCATGTACCATTGTGGGCTTAAAGATAAACAGTGTCACACGGTAAAGAACATAAGAGGCACTTCTCAAAACATGGCAGAGTGAGAGATGTCCCCAGATCTCTCCCCTTGAAACAACAATAAGCTGAACACGGAAAGCTGAACAAAAAATACCCAAACTGCACACCAGCACAACTGAGCATGAGATCTGCGCATGAGAGCTACCACAGGTCAGAACCCTGGGTATTGGGTGCTGGACCGAGAGAAATAAAGAAGCTGCCTCTCACAGCCACCTGAGCTACCTTTAGGAGGAGGCGGAGGGGAGAAGATGTAGCAACTTCCCTGAACAGCCCTGCCTGGGAGAGTTGTTAGTTCCACGCAGCCGGCAGCAGGGCCCAATCATCAGAACAGAAAGCAGAGAAGCAGGACAGCAGAAAAACAACAATTGATTTTTATGAGCCATGGCTGCAAAAACCGAGGCTGAGCTGCAGTCCCCAAACCCAACATATCACATGTCATTCTGGATCTTTTCCCATTTTCTCAATGATTTTTATCAATTTAGGTTACTAGTATCTATTCTCTGACCCAATCTCTCCCCAAAAATATTTATTCCCTCTCCCCGAAGGGTGGACATTTGTTCTTTGAGCATAGATTAAATGACCCCTATTAGGTGCCAAGATATTTTATTAGGAACTGAAGGTGATCAAAGAGGAACAAGATATAATCCTTTCTTTCAAGGAGTTTTAAGAAATGCAGTGGAGAACCCAAAACAAAAAAAAGCATCCACTTATTGAGATGTCACAAATAGGTTTTTTGAGAAGAAACCTTGAAACTGGAAACTGAAAGATGAATACCTGTTGAAGTTCAAAGTATTACTGCGAACAAAGAGAATAAAAACTCTGCTATGGCCCTCCTGAGTGATGCTACATATTTGTTTAATTTTTTAGTTTGCCTTAAAAGCAGAACTATAGATAAAGAAATGGTAGGGAGGTGTGAGAATTAAGTTGAATAAGTGAAAAACACAGGTTAGAAAAACAGTGTTAATTTTATCTGTAAATATCTTAGTCTAATCAAGAGGAAAAATCAATAAGAAGGCATTTGATCTGCGTTTTCTTGATATTGATAGTTCCATAGCTAACCCAGCAGCCTAGGGGCTGGACTTTGTTTTCCTTACTTGTGTTATCAAATTACTAGTATAAATTTATTCCTGTCAACACAGATTTACAGCAGTGGAAATACCTACCACAAATATTATAGACTTCAAGGACACAAAGTTAAGAACTCAAAACATATAAATTGCTATAACACTTGCTAATATATTTTAGTTTTACTTATATGAGTCCTGCTAGAAAAATTATTTTGGTAATAATTCTGATTTTTTTTGGCTTTTCTTAAAAATTCTAGTTATTTTCATCTATAAATCACTGCTTCGATATCAACTAATGATGATAGTAATTCTGCCCACGTGGGGACATTGCAGGAAAGAGGGCTAAATTTATTCCCTATCTTGCAGCAGTTCAAACGTCAAAGTACTTGCATGCTTTGCAGTCATCTCCACTCATATTTGTTTCCTTATTTGTATAGCAGACACAGCTCTTAGCACTGTAGGCATAAGAAAATAGGTTCATGTTCTAGGGACTATGCTGCGAGACCATCAGAGTATGAGATGAGTCCTATCCAAGGTAGTCCGCAGGAGAAAAGCAGACTGGGTGTGACTCCATAAATACCTTCCAACCCCACCACTGCTCACCTAATCTAGACCTCCCTCAAGGTCTCTTGCCTGGATAATTGCAACAATCTCCTCCCATCTAACTGCCCTCCCTTCTACTCTTCAAATACCTTCCAAATAATTTCCCTACCATACACAGCCGTAAGCAAAATGTTTTATTTTCAGTTACTCTACACTCCTGCTTAACATATTTCAGTGGCATAAGAAACAATGGACAAAATTCAAACTCACTAACTATTCAAGAAATTCATGTCCTAGCCTCTGCCCACCTCTCCCTCTAGCCTCTTCTCTGGGTTACCTCCTTGTCCTGCCATTTCAGTGCATGATCCAACCATGCTGAGCTAGTCATGGTTATGCAACACACCTGGCTCCATTTCCTAACCCCAGCACCTTCTCATTGCCTGAAATGTTTTCCCTTTTGAACTACTTCCCAGTGCCCACTGCCCTGATCCAAGTCTTTCTAGCTTCTGACAAATACCCACTCATCATTCAAAACTAAAGTATCATCTCTCTAAAAAATCTTTCTGCTCCAACCCACTCTTACCCCAGCCTCCACAGGTAGAAAATATCATTGCCTCATTTATATCTTAGTATCTTCTGTAGACTTCCATCAGACTCCCTATAATGAGTTAGGAAACTTCTAACTCTGTGCCAAGCTACCATGAGGCAGAAGCCACACCTTCTTTGTATATTCCAGAACTGCCTTCAAGCATATTAAATCATTGCTGGAAATAGAAAACCCATACATTAAACATTTGCAAATACCAAGCAATAGTATAAAATGAAGTGCTAAAGAATGTGCATCTTGCTCTAAGCACCTTGAAATTTCTAAGAAATCACCGGGTGTGGTGAGAAGACTTTTACTGTCCAACAGACCTGAATTCACATCCCACTCTTGTATCTCCTAGTTGTGTGACCATGGATATGTCAGCTTGTTTCCCTGTGCTAAATCAGGATCATAGTACCTACCTCATAGAGTACGTGTGTAAGGATTAGATATGTGGCAATCCAACACAGCAGTTGCTAAGAAAATATCTATTCCTTTCTCTTTTCTCTAAGAAAAAAAAGTGATTTTATGTGCTAAATGACTCAAGAATGACTTCTTAAAGGAGGTGAGATTTAAGCTTGACCTTTAAGCAAGAAAGATTTGACGAGATACATTTTGATAGAAAGTGCCATATATATAGTGAAATAGCTTAGCAAAGGTGGTTGACCTGCTTAAAACTCTTCCCAGATATACCTAGGATCCAGCCTTCAGATGCTATATAATTCCCAAATTCCAGCTTCTTGTTGGAATGTGAGTAATTATACATGAATATAATTTGGTTCAAAACCCAAAAATATTGTAAATTAGAGAGAAGACATAAAATAGTCATAATGTATTTAGAAAAGACTCATTCTTTGGTGGAGGAATATTCCCAAAAATGACGTTGAAGGGTACTGGGCTGTTCACTCATTTGCACAGAAGTAAGCATTATACTAACAGCAGAGCTGGCACAACAACATCAACCAACATTTAAACAAACACAGGATAGGTAATAATTTCCATGTGTGGATGGTTTAAGTGTTAACAGAACAGTCTAAAGCAATCTCATTTACTTTTATGGTTAAGTGTTCAAGAAGTATCATTATTTTTTTTACATCTGAATGTTTTCATGGCTGAAGGGAGTCCAGTATAGCCTGAAAAACAATTTACAATGATGTGTAAAGTAGTTACACTTTCCAACAAGTCTGGTTGCTCAATTATTCCACCTCTATTAATAGCTCACGGTGGCATCTGATGTATAGTGATCTCAATCCAATCACTCACTTCAGCAGGAGGAAAGCAAGTGCTATCCAAATGGAAAAGAGTCCAAGTTTAAAATTGATTACAAACTCAGGCCTTTGTCCTGACCGTATCCGGCATTAGCTTGCTGTCATTGAGAAAGAGTGCTGTCGCCAGGCTGGCCTGGTATCACTCTAATGCCAGTTCATTTTGTTTCAAATCTGCAGCTAAGTTTGTGCTATCAGAAAACCAAAGCAATTGATTTCTTTCTACTTCTGTTGAGATAAGGGCAACAATGTGTAATCTGGTTTAGGTAAAAAATAAATAAATAAATAAATATAAAAAAGAAAAAGAAAGAAAAGAAAAAGAAATCTAGATTGGAGGCAAAGATTTAAAGAAAAGGATAAAGACATGAGTGGTAATTTTCACAGTACCTTGAACATAGTAGGAATTTAATAAATTTAAAGAGAATTAAAAAGAATTTAAATAAAAAATCCAAAGATAATATAAGAAAGTTAAAGGGTGAAATGTTGAAATTTTTGTTTCGATACCATTTATGTTGGTTTTCTCAAGTGTGGACAAATGCAATAGACTCTGAACTTGGCTACTTGCCCCCAAAAGTCTAATCTACACACAACATCCATAATAACGTTTTTTAAATGTTAAGTCAGATCCTATCCCTGCTCAAAATTTTCAAATGGCTTCCAACCTCACTCAGAACAAAATCTCAAATCTTCACCAAGGCCCTCAAGCCTCTCCTGAACTTTCTAGCTTCACCCTGATTACTCTCTTGGGATTCCTTACCCCATCCTTGTGCAGAATCTTTCCTCATTCAGACCTTTGCTCAGATGTCACCTGCTCAGAGAGGCCTTCCCCAACTACCACATTTAACATAGAAGCTCCTTCACTGTTACCCTCTTGCACCACTTTATTGTTCTTCTTAGCAGTTATCATTACCAAGCATTAGATTATTGATCTAGATACTTATCAGTTTATCTGTCTTGCCCTTTAAACTGGTAGCTGCAACACGAGGTATGCTGCATCCCAGAGCCTGAATCATGGGGTGCCCATAAAAGATAATAAATGTTGCCAGAGGAAGAAGGACAGAGAAATGCTTCCTTGTCTTACTACTCAAGTGTTTGTGTCCCTGCTCCCCAAATAACTGGACATGGGACTGTTTGGACAGAAACTACTTATCTCCCTTGATCTATCTGCTACAAACAGTAATACCAGAGAAAAAGCATGGGCTTTGAATTCAAATCTCATCTCCACCACCAAGTACATTTTTGACTCTGGAAAAGTTTTTTAACCTGTCTATGGAATTATACAGTTGACAAAACTTTAAACATCTGTAAATTTGGGGCTGGACACTGGGGATACCTCAGAAAAATTATTAAGAGATTTAAATTGACTAACATATTAAAACTAACTCGGCAAAAAAAAAAAAAAAAATGCATAATTGATAAATATTGGCTCTCTGTGCCCTAAACGCTCCACCTCATCCTCCTAGAAGCCTTACATGGTATCAAGCCCAACAAATGCACCTAGGATAAAAACAGTTGCTGGAAGGGTGTCAAGATGGTGGGCTAGGTAAACACGGGGTTCACCTCTTCCCGTGACTTCACTGAAATTACAACCAAATTATAAAACAATCAACTTGAAGAATCACCTGAACTAGTGGAACATATCACATACAACTGAAGATATATTAAAAAATTAAATTAAATTTTAAAAAGCCACACCAAGACCAGTAGAAGGGGCTAAGACATGAAACCAGCTGGCCTTTCACCCGCACAGGGTGGCTGAACACCAGGAGGGATACTGTGGCTGCAGAAGTCCTCCTGATGGAGTGAAGGGTCCTAGCCCCATATAAGGGCTCCCCCAGCCCAAGTTTCCAGCACTGGGAAGAGGAGGTCCCACAAAATCTGACCATAACAATTAGTGGGGATTCTGACCCTCCAGTGAGACAGAAGAAACCCAGACTTCCCCCTTAAAGGGCCCGTGCAGACTCACTTGCTCGCAGACCCTCACCCTAGGCTCTGGTAGAGGGTCAGTAGCTCAGGAAACACAAGAGACATACAAGGAAAGACTTAGTTGTAGAACATCAAGCTGAAAGCTGGAGGGACAGCAGCCATTGTTCCTTTGTCTGAGGCCCCGCGTGAGCAGTCTACAGATGGGCGCCATCTTGCGTGTTGAACTCCCGCCCTCGGCTCCCCCCCACCCCACCCCGCCCCACCCTCCCCCCACCCCCACCCCCACCCCCACCCCCCACCGACCCCCGCAGGGCCCATTCTAAATCTGCATTGCCCAGTGAGATCGGTTCACTCCACCTCATGTCTTCCTGAGACCCCGCCCTTCCCAATCCATAAATTGCCCATGGCAAACTCAATGCCAGGCCTCATTTGGTGCTCTCAATGCTCTCAAAGAGTGGTGCATTCCACAGTGGTGAATAGTCCTCAGCTTGCGCAGCTCACACTCACCTGCGCATCTGGGAAGAAATTATTGGTGGCAGATAGTCAATGCCAGCACGAGCTGCATTATTTTTCGAGCAAATCTCGTGGTGGTGGAGGGGGTGGGGGTGTGTTGTGGGCCCAAGATAGGCAGCATCTGGCCTCTGTGTGATCTGAGATTTTTATAAGAGCCCACAGGCTCAGTGCTGGCAACAAACCTAAATCTTCATTGACGGGATGAAATCTATTCGCTTTGCCTACGTGGCTCTCTGGGTCTCAGACCCCACTCAGCTCGTGTACCACCCAAAGATTCTTTCAGCTACAGAGGCTTACAGGCAGCCACAGGCAGCTTCAAGACTTGAGGTGCCCTGGACCTTTTGCTAAGCTGCCCCAGGCCCAGTACTAGGATCAAACAGCCACAATTCACAGCACGATCTCTACCACTTGCCTCTAGATCTAGCAAAAGCAATGACCAATCCTTGAATGTGTAATTTAGTTTTGGTTCCATTGTATTCTTTCATGCTTCAATAAGCTCTTGCCAGACCTATTATAAAATACCACAAAATGATTGTCCTAGCTTCGGTTTCTTACAATCTTTAAGAGTTTCTTTTAAAATCAGAGCCATTTCATCATTTCTTGCTTGAAGACTCAGGTTTTAACCAAGACTAACACCCAAAGCTCTTCATGATCTGGCCTAACCAACCTGCCAGCTTCAGCTCCTTTATCTTCACTTTCCTGAGATATACTGTGGCCCAGTCAAGGTCTACTGGCTGTTTCCTGCGTGTGTTCTGCTCTTTTAGGACTCTACTTTTATTTATATTCTTCTTTTAGTTCCTTCTTTCCTTCCTAGCAAAATCTCTCCAGTTCAGTTTTTAGGAATGTGGAGAAAAAGTTTTAACACTATATTACTGGTGGCAGTGCACATTGATCCAGTCTTCAAAATCTTTAAAAGAAAACTTCCTAATGCCTCTGAAAAATGATTTAAGGTAAGGGGACTAGATTTGGAGAACATGTTCCCCTTTTCCTTCCCACATTAAAAATAGTAAGCTTCAATTAAATCATTCATGCATATAAAGCACTTGTCACAGGGCTTGGCACTTGGTAAGTATTCAATGATTATTAATTACAAAAGAAATAAATCAAAATATAATTTTGGGGAGTGGCTAAGTGCAATGATGAGAATAGCGCAGGGCAGCAGTACAACAGAGAAAGTCGAGGCTTCTTAATTAGGGTAAGTCAAGAAAGGACTTTCTGAGGAGGTAGTATTTGAGGTGAATGAGAAAAAGAGTCAGCCCCACAGAGGACTGGAGAAGATTCTAAGAAAAAATCCCACAAACAAAGGCCCTGAAATGAGAGATGAGAAGGGCTCAGTGTTCGCCACTGAGGAAGGCAGCTAGTGAGGACCACCCACAGATCACTTTGTAGCTCCTACCAGGTTGCCCTGAGCAGTCAAAGGCAGCAGCTGACCTTGACCTGCTCCTCTCAAGGGGCTCCAGAACCATCACACCCAGAAGCTGGCGTCTGACCACAACAGAGTACCACCTGACTAGCCCCACAATTAGCACACCTAAAGGGCATTCTCAATAGCTACTCAAGCCCACTAGGACAAATCTCATTCTGTGGAGTCAGTTGCCACACAGAGGCTCACACCTGTGGGTGTGGTCAGTCCTCAGAGCCAGTCAGCCCAAGAGTCAATACTCCATCCACTGGTGTGCTAAGAGCAATCCAGGCTTAGCTACAACAGAACATACACACAATTCACACAAGGAATACTCTCAAAGATCCCAGGGTGGCCGATCAGGGAGACGGTGTCACTGGGCCACACCTACTATATAAAGCCACCTGGCCAAAACTGAGACATAACAAATATACCTAATACATAGAAATGAACACAGAGAGGCAATTAAAATGAGAAAACATAAAAACATGTCACCAATGAAACATCAGGAGAAAACTCTAGGAAAAAAAATAAACAAAATGGAGGCAAGCAACCTACTAGATACAGAGTTTAAAATATTGGTTATAAGAATGCTCAATGAAGTTAAGGGGAGAATAGATGATCTCAGTGAGAAATTCAACAATGAGATACTAAGCATAAGAAAGAACATAGAAAACATAAAAAAGAACCAGTCAGAAATGAAAAATATAATAACTAAAATGAAGAATACTAGAAAAAATCAACAGTAGATTGTGGAAGCAGAGGATCGAATCAGCAATTTGGAAGACAAAGTAGCTGAAAATTGAATCAGAACAGCATAAAGAATAAAGAATTTAAAAAATGAGGAAATTTTAAGAGATCTATGGGACAACATCAAGTGTACCATCATTTGCATCACAGGGATACCAAAAGAAGAGAGTGAACCAAGGGATTGAGAAACTAATTGAAGAAATAATAACAGAAAACTTCCCTAACCCAGTAAAAGAAATAGACCTACAACTCCAGGAAGTACAAAGAGTCACAAACAAGAGAAACCCAAACACCCCCACACCAATTAAAATGTCAAAGTTCAAAGACAAAGAGAGAATCCTAAAAGTAGCAAGAGAAAGGCAGCTAGTTACTTACGAGGGTACTCCCATAAGAATGTCAGCTGATTTCTCAACAGAAATGTTGCAAGCCAGAAGGGATTGACATGAAATATTAAAAATGATAAAAAGCAAGGGCTTACAACTAAGACTACTCTATCCAGCAAAGCTATCATTTAAAATTGAAGGTGAGATAAAGAGTTTCCCAGACAGAAAAAAAGGTAAGGAATTCATAACAAACGATCCAGTAAAACCCTTTAAGAAAGGTTAAAGGGACTTCTATAAAAAGAAGACAAACAAAACAAACAAGCAAGAGAACCCATAAATATGAATAATAAAATGGAAATAAATATGTACCTATTGATAATCACTTTAAATGTAAATGGATTAAACGCTCCAATAAAAAGGCACAGGGTAGCCAAATAAATAAGAAAATAAGACCCATACATATGCTGTCTACAAGAGACCCACTTCAGATCAAAAGACACACACATACACTAAAAGTAAAGGAATAGAAAAAGCTATTTCATGAAAATTGAAATTTAAAAAAAGCTGGATTAGGAATACTTATATCAAACAAGATGGGCTTTAAAACAAAGCCTTTAATAAACATCTAACAAGGGTGTTATATAACAATAAAGGAATCAATATGACAGGACACAACCATAGTAAACATATACATACCCAATGTAGGAGCATCTATATATATAAAACAAATAATCATCAACATAAAAAAAGAGACTGAAAGTTATACACTCATAGTAGGAAAATTTAACACCTCATTGAAACCAGTGAGCAGATCTTCCAGACAGAAAATCAACACAAAACAATGAGCTTATTGACAAACTAGACTAGATAAATTTAATTGATATTTTCAGAACGTTTCACCCAAAAGCAGCAGGACATACATTCTTTCCAGTGTACATGGAGTGTTTACCAGGATAGATCACATGTTAGGCCACAAAATAAGCTCAGCAAATTTAAGAAGATTGAAAATCGTATCAAGTGTCTTCTCCAACCACAATGATTAAAACTAGAAATCATTACAAGAAAAAAAATTAAAAATACGCAAACACATGGAGGCTAAATAACATGCTACTAAACAATGAATAGATTAACAATGAGATCAAATAAGAAATCAAAATATATCTAGAAACAAATGGAAATGAAAACATAATAACCCAAAATCTATGCAACATAGTGAAAGCAGTCCTAAGAGGGAAATTCGTAGCAATACAGGCCTACTTCAAGAAATAAGAAAAATCTCAAATAAACAATTTAACCTTATATTTAAAAGAATTAGAAAAAAAGACAGCAAACAAAACTCAAAATGAGTAGAAGAAAGGAAATAATAAAAATCAGAGCAGAAATAAATGAAATAGTCTAGAAAAACGATACAAAAGATCAATGAAACCAAGAGCTAGTTCTTTGAAAGGAAAAACGAAATTGATAAACCTTTAACCAGACTTATCAAGGAAAAAATAAAAGACTCAAATAAAATCAAAAATGAAAGAGAAGTGGCAACAAACTTCACGGAAATACAAAGGATTATAAGAAAATACTTCGAGCTATTATATGCCAACAAATTAGCAAATTTGAAATAAATGGATACATTGCTAGAAACATAAAATCCTCAAAGACTGAGTCAAGAAACAGAAAATCTGAACCAACTGATTACAACCAACAAAATCGAATCAGTAACCAAAAAATTCCCAACAAACAAAAATCTTGTACTGGATGCCTTCATGAGTGAATTTTATCAAACATTAGAAGAAGAATTAACACCTACCCTTCTTAAACTATTTCAAAAAAGTCAAGCAGAGGGACGGCTCCTAAACTCATTTTATAAGGCCACTATTACTCTGATTCTCAAACCAGACCAAGACATTCGAAAAAGGAAAATTATAGGTCAATATCCCAGATAAACACAGATGGAAAAATGTTCAACAAAATATTAGCAAACCAAATTCAGCAATACATTAAAAAATCATACACCATGATCAAGTTGAATTTATTCCTGAGATACAAGGTTGATTCAATATTCACAAATCAATTAATGTAATACACCACCTTAACAAATTGAATAAGACAAATCATATGATCATATCAATAGATGCAGAAAAAGCATTTGACAAAATCCAATGTCTATTTATGATAAAAATTCTCAGCAAGGTGGGAATAGAGGAAATATGCCTCAACATAATAAAGGCCATAAATGACAAACTCACAGCTAACATCATACTCAACAGAAAAAAGCTAGTGTTTTCCTTAAGATCAAGAACAAGATTAGGATGTCCACTATCAACACTTTTATTCAACGTAGTATTGGAAGTCCTAGCCACAATAATCAGGCAAGGAAAAGAAAAAAAAAAGTCATGTAAATTGGAAAGGAAGAAGTAAAATCGTCATTATTTACAGATGATATGATATTATATATAGAGAACCCTAATGAGTCCATCAAAAAACTATTAAAACTGATCAATAAATTCAATAAAGGAACAGGATACAAAATTAATATTCATAAACTGGTTCCATTTTTACACTTCAATAATGAACCATCAGAAAGAGAATTAAAAAAATAATCTCATTTAAAGTTTCATCAAAAAAATAAAATAAAATACCTACAAATAAATTTAACCAAGAAGGTGAAGGACCATTACTCAAAAAATTATGTCATTAAAGAAAGAAATTTAAGAAAATACAAATAAATGGAAGCATATATTGTGCTCATGCACAGGAAGAATTAACATTATTAAATGTCCATACTATCCAAAGCAATCTATAGATTCAATGAAATCTCTATCAAAATCCAATGGCATTTTTCAGAGAACTAGAACAAATAATCCAAAAATTTATATGGAACCATAAAAGATCCCAAATAAGGACAGAAATCTTGAGAATGAACAAAGTTGGAAGTATCATGCTACCGGATATCAAACTATACTACAAGGCTATAGTAATCAAAACAGCATAGTACCACATAAAAAAAGACACATAGATCAATGGAACAAAATAGAGAGCCCAGAAATAAATCCATGCTTATACACTCATTTAATCTATAACAAAGAAGGCAAGAATGTACAATAGGGTAAATGCAGTCTATTCGATAAATGGTGTTGGGACAACTAGACAGAAAAAGGCAAAAAAGAAAAAAAAACCAATGAAACTGGACCACTTTCTTACACCATATACAAAAATAAACTCAAAATGAATTAAAGATATAAATGTAAGACTTGATACCATAAAACTCCTAGAAGAAAACATAGGCAGTAAACTCTCTGACATTGCTCTTAGCAATTTTTTTTTTTTCTGATATGTCTCCTTGGGCAAGGGAAACAAAGGAAAAAATAAACAATAGGATTATGACTAAAAAGTTTCGCATAGCAAAGGAAACCATCAACCAAATAAAAAAAATAATCTACTGAATGGGATGTATCAATGATGCATCTGATAAGGGGTTAATATCCAAAATTTATAAAGAACTCATACAACCTGACACACACACACAAAAGCCAAATAAAAAGTGAGCAGAGGACCTAAGTAGATAGTTCGCCAAATAACATACAAATTACCAATAGACATATGAAAAGATGCTCAAGGTCATTAATCATCAGAGAAATTAAAACTACGATGAGATACCACCTCACACCTGTTAGAATGGCTATCATTGATAAATTAAAAGGCAGCAAGTGTTGGCAAGAATGTGAAGAAAAGGGAACCTTCATGCACTGTTGGTAGGATTGCACACTGTTACAACCATGAAGGAAACAGTTTGGCAGTTCCTCAAAAAATTAAAAATAGAACTATTCTTTGACCCAGCAATTGCACTTATCAGTATTTATCCAAAGAAAACCAAAATACTAATTCATGAAGATTTATGTACCCATATGTTCACAGCAATGCTATTTACAATAGCCAAGATATGGAAGCAACCTGAGTGCCCATCAATAGATGAATGGATAAAAAAAGAAGTGGTACATATATACAATAGAATATTACTCAGCCATAAAAAATTAAATCTTCCACTTACGACAACATGAATGGACCTAGAAAGTATTATGCTGAGCAAAATAAGTCAGACAAAGACAGATGAATACCATGTGATTTCACTTACATGTGGAATCTAAGGAACAAACAAAACAAACAAAATGAAAACAGACCCACAGAAAGAGGGAATAAACTGGCGATTGCCAGAGGAACGGGGGGTTGATGGTTTCGTGAAATAAGTGAAGGGATTAAGAAGTACAAATTAGTAGTTACAAAACAGTCATGGGATATGAATTACACCACAGGGAATATAGTCAATAATATTGTAATAACTATGTACAGTGCCAGGTGGTTACTAGGATAATTTAGAGAATTGCTTCATAAATTATATAAGTGCCTAGCCATTGTGCTGTATACCTGAAACTTAAAAAAAAAAAAAAATGAATAGCTGCTTTGAGTTTATGAAA
This sequence comes from Rousettus aegyptiacus, assembly GCF_014176215.1. NCBI lineage: Eukaryota > Metazoa > Chordata > Mammalia > Chiroptera > Pteropodidae > Rousettus > Rousettus aegyptiacus. Next base: position 38,562,063 of record NW_023416311.1, on the reverse strand, counting down.
ACTGATAATGAGCAAATAAAATAACTCAGGTAAAAGTACTTTTAAAATGGCAGCACAGTATACAAATAAACTGAAGAAATTATCATTACTATCATAAAAACTTATTTTAGAACCAGGTCGCTGTGTCTTGAACCTAATCAAGCAAATTAGCTTGAAGATAGTCCAAGTAAAGTGGGCTCCAGGGTAAAGGATAAGCCAAGTGAAGATGAAACAGAAAAGAAGAGGACAAGTTGAAAGATGAATGACTACACATAAGAAAGCACCCAGAATATCAAAGATTTGGCTGGCCAGAGGCTTCAGTAAGTGCTCCATCAGACTCACCATGACTAGAGTTTCCATCTTTGTGGGAGAAGAAATGGAAGTGGGCAAATAGGCACCGGCTCTTCCGTGGCCATCTTTTCTGTTGCACTGGAGCCACCAGCAAGCATGGGAAGAAATGGGACAGATGATACAAGAAAAATCATCCTACCAGTTGACAGAAGTGAGTAAAATATAAGCAACAGGAGAATTCAGTTCATATTCATCATCGGCTTACATAGACTCTTCCAGAATCACCTCCATCAAGCACACAGCTCTGCAAAGAAGAGACCTAACATTATTCTGAGTCCCTGCAATATGTTGAGTATTGTGCTAGATGCCATCACATATATGATCTAATTTTATCCTCACAATAATTCAAGTAGCTTTATTATCCCTATTTTCTAAAACAAACAAAAACAAACAAACAAAAATACTGAAGTTGAGGAAACTATTGAAAGTACTGAAGCTAGAAAACAGCATTTAGCTTCAGCTGTATATAAAAAAAAAAGAACCAAGTCATCCCTCCCATTTGTAAAATAGCACTTTTATAATTTCCAAAGTGCTTTCATGAGTATTCCTCTAATTTGACTTTCAAACACACCTTGATGGGTATTATTATTCACACTAAAAACTAGAATAGGCTGAGGCTCAGAGTAATTGAGTGATTTGTCTAAAGTTGCATAGCCAGTAGTGTCAGAACTGGGATGTGGAGCCACTTCCCTAATTCTGAGATCAGTGGTCTTTCCACTAAGAGATGATTCTCTACTTTTCAGGAGAGGACTGGATTTGGTTGAGAACCATATGTATTTTAAATCTAAGCTGAGAAAGAACATAGTTCTCATCTAGAACCTCCTAAGTAATAGCCCAAGCTCTATGATTTACCTGGGAGTAACAAAAGCTATTGATACCACAAAATCTTAGTGGTTCAACACTATAAAAGTTTATTTTCCACTCATGTAAAAATGCAATCGTAATTCAGAGACGCAGGCTCTATTTATTCCTTACTTGGGCCTCAGAATCTTCTGCATCCAGGTGGAAAGGGAAAGAAGTGCATATACATATTTTAACTCCATTCTGCTAGGAGAACTGGTCATAGGCCATTCCCAGATTCAAGTGGACCAAGTAGTCCATGGCTGAGCAGCCACTTCCCAGGAATGACTTTGTGTTACATGGAAGGGAGAGCATGAATTGTCAGTGAATAACTAGTCATCTTCACCACAACCTACTAACACAACCGATGATGAAATAAAAACTGGCTGTGAGATAACGCCTTAAAGTCATAAATCAGCTTAAATGTTCCACACAGTCACAGCAAGGATGATATGTTTATTTGCTGCTGCTTCTATGTCTTCTTCTGAAGCATACAAATAATAACAAATAAGTGTACACTTGAACCCTAAGATAGTGTATTCTTATCCATCAGGGAGTATGAGATTACATGAGATGCACATTGAATAAAAAAGACTCAGAGATTTTTATATGAATGAGTCTGATGCCTCAGGCCCACAGACCATATTTAGTGAAATACTGACAAAGAACCACAGTTATTTCATGATTGGCGCTTACACAATGGCTGCTTAATGTTAGACTGCAGAAAAATGCATCCATCTTCTCTCAGCACCCTCACAAAACACCAGCAGAAGTCAGATTCAGGAAGGAACAGGGAATCTACATCATTTCAGATTTTCCACAGTGAAGCAACATGCACTCCCACAAAGGGTCTGTTTTGTTCTTCCGGCTCTATTTTCTGGTCTCTTTGACAACGTGGAGACAACTTGGCCCTTCACAGAGATTCCACTTACTTCAAATGGTAGGAGTTGTTTCACAAGGGCAAAAAAGACAAAGATGAATTGGTCAGAACTAAGACCTGAAAAGTAATGTCTATATTTAATAACTTCTCTTTTACCTACAACACAGCAGCTCTCTCCAGAGTAGGGAGAAACTAGGGTATGTGGTATAGGCCGTGCTCAGACTATGAAACAGTTGTTGCTCATTAACCTTGTACAACACAACATCTGATACTTCCTTAACAGGGGTAACAAATCACTTCTCATATCATGCAGTTGCCCCAGAAGCCTTCATACTATTTTAAGCCTGGTGCTGTGTCCCAGAAATCATTCTGAATGTTATCAACGGTGATTCCGAGGAATTCAAGAATAGTCAGTCGAAGAAAGTAATTCAAAATACTTTCCACTTTGAGTGTTTTGAAAAGACCTTTTTATTGGATAAAAAAAAAATACATTAAGATTTAGAATGCTTGGCTTCATCCTGATTGCCAGGTTTTACAATTGTTTATTGAACTAGCTAGGATAAAAGAGAGAGATGTTCTGAGGTCACCTGGGACAGGCGAGTGGAAACAAAAGTGGAACCAACATTAATGATTAGACCTGCAGCAAGACCCAGCAACTATGGGGAATCAGGAACTCATGGTCTGGACACATCAAAATGTCCCCCACCTATGGTGGAGACTCCCCAGGCCTGATTTTTAGATAAGGCTACAGCCTTGAGAGCATTGGAGGGTAATCCAGGAAGACATACACACCCTTCTAAGAATCTTGAGAAATCCTCAGTTCTCCAACATGGTGAATCCAAATTATTGTCCATGAGCTTCAAGCTTCCCAAGCTTCTGGTCTCTCTACATTTCCAGCACTCACAGCCATTATCTTCCACCTGCCTTGCACCTCTAATCAGACAACTTTCCCACCATGTTGCTTTCCTGTTACTCACGTCTTCATTCACAAGTTATCTCCAGGCCTTCGCCTACTAGGCATAAATGGGCTACCTCTCTGTTATGGTCACTACCATCCTCTGGATCAATGACTCCGGAGTCCCCCTTGCCTCCTCCATTCCTTTGTACCACCCTGGCCCCATCCATCATATAGCCAAGCTGGGAAATATCTGCCACCACTTCACTCCCATTTTCCCAGTCACTTCAGATTCTGGCATTGTTATTGTTCTCCTGGACTGGATCCCATCTGTGCTCCAGGCCTCCAGTTTCTGCCTACTCCAATCTACACTTCAAACTATGTCCAGACCATTCAATATATAAGTAAATCTTAACATTGCAACCCTGTAAAACCCATGGTGTTATTAATCGCATTAAACACTCCAATTCTTCTTGAATTCATGTTCTTTTCCTTCCCTGGGACTTGTTTGGCTAATTAGATGCTTGATTGCTCTCACTTTTCTACAATTACTATGAGAAGTACATGGGCTAGCCTACTGGATGATAGCCATGTGAAGAGCTGAGTGGGCCCAGTTATACCAGCAGGAGCAATCTTATATCAGCCAAAAGCCCAACACCAGACATAGCAATGAGCCTAGCTGAAACCAGAACATTTCAGCCAAGTCCTGCCTATATCACCAACTCATAGATTAAATAAATGCTTATTGTTTTAAGCCACTGATATGTGGGAGTTTTGTTACAATGCATTATTGTGCCAATAGATAACCAAAACAATAATATCCAATAAAACTAATGATTTTAGAGGATATCTAGCCCCATCTTGGTCAGAATGAAGCTGCCCCATGTCACTAACATCTCTCAAGGTCCTGAGTCTTCTACCCTCCTGTCTGTAGAGTTTGCATGCCCCGCAGCTAGCAGACAGAATAGTTCAGATCTGGACAAACCTTCTCATACAGACAAGCATGGCTCCACTGGATGAAAAGAGAAGACTCCTGATGATTAGTGATTTTTGAAGTCCAGTGATGCAAGGAAGTCAGCAGCCACTCAGTTTCCTCATAGCTAGATAGAACTGATGACAGGGTGTTTGTTCAGTAACAGTTGAGATTTTACAGTATAGACTCTCAGGTTGGGGAAAATGAACACTGAAAGTGTGCATCTGAATTTTTCCCTTACACTGGCCAGCAGCTCCCCAATAGAATGGTCAGGTTTTTGCAATATTTGTTTCTGATTTGTCTCATGTCTATGTGTGGGGCTTGTTGGGAGACAAAATATGGGCCATGGGAGAAATCCTTGGGTTATTATTAGTGAAGGGATTTTGTGAGGATTGTAGAGAAGGGGAAGAAACCAATAAGTAAAGCAATGGGGAAAAAAAACCTGGATTCAAAATCATGAACTCTGTGATCAGAGAAAGCGACTTAATCTCTGTTTTCTGAGAGTAAATAGGAATCATATTGTCTTATGTAATCAAAGGAAATAGGGTAGATAGACGATAGAGACAGAATAACAGATCAGCTAAATTTTACTTCCTAACCCTAGGAAATTATACCTTGTTTTACCCAAACCTATTATTCTCTATTATGTTACTAGTTTTATTTTCTTCATAGCAGTTTATTATAATACAAAATTACCTTATATATTTATTTGCATGTTTATTTTCTGTTCTCTACAACTCAAATGTAAGGACCATGAAGGCAGGGTCTCCATGAGAGGAGGACCACATGAGGGCACACTATTTTACTATTGTATCTCCAGGTTTTAGAAATTGCTGGTTATATGGTAGATAGCTCAATAAATAATAATTGGAAAAATTGGAAGGAGGGAGGAAAGGAGAATGAAAGCATGGATATTTTATCTTTAGGGTTACTTGAGTTCTCGTTAATAACATCCATTCCCTCAAAGAAATTGTACTTCTTTAGGCATACTTGGGTTTATAATTTCAGTTAATAAAAAGAAAGGTAATATTTTCTATGCAATATGAAAATTACTTAGTATTCATAGAAATATTTCAATCCAAAGATACTTAATTCATTCTTTAATAATCATGAATTTGGTAATTCTGTATATAGATACATATACAGACTCAACCAAGACCATAAAAAAAGCATGTAACTCTTCCGAGGATATTTCGTTGTCTACATAATTAAAGAGTTAGTAGCATGATTTTTATGGTTGCTTTTTCAATGTTATGAATTAATGATAATTAGAAAAACTACCATTTCTGGCTGCAAGTTTTTCTCCAATAAACCATAATCTCTAATAGGCATATTCTCAAAATTAAGTAACTACAGAAAAGCAGTAAGATTGGGTCTTCAGGGTGCTATGTTTGCATGTAAGTTTGCTGCAGAAAGGTCAGCTGGAATTACAAAACCCTTATTGAAAACTCCAGCCTCCCCCCACCCCTGACAACATTAATTTTGTATGCGAGAATCAGATGCTTTTGATTAGACCCTAAAGAAGCATCCTCTAGGGTCACACAAAGCTGGACCCTACCATTAGCTCCAGCTATAGTCGTAGATATATGAAATGCTCCCTGGCCTACAGAATAAGCATATTGTTCTGAATCTTTCTATAGGCTTCCTTGGAATAAAGTATGAATAAAGAAATAAGATGACATTAATAGAATCTCTTTGCCATCTTCTTGATTCATCTCCATCACTGTAGGTGCTTCAATCAAGACTCTTTTGTTTGCAAGTAAGAGAATACCTCTTAGCAAGGTTAAGGGGGGAAAGGGGCATTTTTGAAAATTATGGTACAATGATATCTCGTGGAATCTGTGGCAGAGATATGCCTAGGCCCAGGTAGGGGTACAAATGTTAACTAAGAGCCAGCAGGAACAAGGCCACCACTTTCCTGGTCTTTCCCTGAGACCCTCTGCTCTGTTCTGTTCTGTCCATAAGCCTCACACTCCTCTCCTTATTGATTTGATTTTTACCTTCTCTATGCTCATGGACACACCCCAGTCCCCCAGTTTATGCCACCTCCATTCAAGCCACATGCAGAGGCTGAAACTAATCCCTTCCTCGACCTAATCCAAACTTTAGGTAAAGAAATTTTGATTGTCCAGATTTGGCCAAGTAACTTCTTCTGTTCAAATCAACTGTGACCAAGTGAGAGATCATATACTGTGAACGTAACTATGAAGTATTTGTGAGCCAAAAGGGGACAAGCCACAGAAAAATAAGATCATTGTTAAGATATTCCAAAAGGGACCTAATATAGTATATCTTCAAAGGGACTCTATGAGGAGAGAGTGCTAAGAAATCATAAGGGCTAAGAAATTTCCTATATCCCAAAGGAATCCTGAGAACAAAGGCTCTGATACATACACGCAAATGTATTAGCTACAGTTCTGTAGATCAAAAGTCCAACATGGGTCTCACTGGGCTAAAATCAAGGTGTGTTGACAGAGTCGTGTTCCTTTCTGGGGATTCTAGGGGAGACTCTATTTCTTTGCCTTTTCCAGCTTCTAGAGGCTATCTATGATTCTTAGTTTATAGCTCTTTCCTTCATCTTCAAAGCAAGCACTGTCGCATCTCTCTGGCCATTCTTCCATCATCACATCCCTTTCTCTGACCATAGCTGAAAGTTTCTCCAATTTTCAGGACCCAGGTGGTTAGACTGGGCTAATCCAGGATAATCTCCCATCTCAAGGACCTTAACTTAAACCTATACGCAAAATTTCTTTCACCGTGAAAGGTAACATAGTCACAGATTTCAGGAATTATGACATGGAAACCTTTGGGGAGTCATTATTCTGTCTGCCACAGGAGGGTTCTTCAAATTAAAAGATATTTAAACTTTTCTCTTTCAGGTTTTTCTCATTTTCAGAATCTCATAATTGTTTTCTAGTTCTTCATTCAGTGATCATTTCATAATATATATAATCCATGTGCATATAAAAATATGAAGTTTTCAGCCTCACCTCCAACAATCACCAATTACCAATTCTATTAAAAAAAAACGCATAATAAATACTTTGAACCTCTACTAATTCTCAAGTACTTTCCCAGGCACTTTATAGCCCCCATTTCACTTACTCTTTACAATGACCCTGCCTAGTAAATGGTATATCCCCATTTTACAAGTGTATAAAACAATGATAAATTGTCCAAAGCAAACAGTAATAAGTGAAGCCAAGATTCAAATCCAAAGCCCTGTCCAAGTCCAGAGTTTCTATTCTTTCCTTTATATCCAATAGCCACTAAAGAATAGAATCCCATCCTTAGGTGGCCTTATATTGCTCTGCTCTCCCACAATTAGAAATAACAACTATTTTGTTAACAATATGAATCATTCTATTAATAAGGAAATACTCTAGCAGTATGGGAAATGGAGACACTGCTTCATTATGAGCAGAGTTTCAATAAGTGGAGTAGACAGGGTTCTGAGAAAGATGACCAGGACCTTGCAAGACAGCTTCTTACTACTTATCATGATGTAAGTTTTCCTTCTAATCCTTCCCAATTACTTACATAGATATGGATATGAGGAAGAAAAAGAGAACTTTCTCGGTATCCTTATCCAACATAATGAACACAGTCAAAGGCATTTAACTAACTCCAAATGATTATTAGAGAATTAAATTAGGTAATATGTGTAAAGCACTTAGAATAGTACCCAGCACAGAGGAAGCATCATCATCCTTACCACTACTATCACCATCACCATTGTCATCACTATCGTCATCCTCATTTTCACCTTCATCAAGATTTCAGACTTTAAGTACTAATAAGACAAATCATAAGGTCCAGAAGGTCTCCAGTTATATGAAAGAACTCCTGAATATGAGTGAGATGAAATATCTTCTGTTTTTGGTGTTCTTTGGTCTCAAATATAGGCATTGATTTAAAAATAAACATTCTCTTACTTTTTTACTTTTTATTATTTCATTACAGGCCTTTGCTCCCTAATGCTATTTCTTGCCCCTAGTAATTCAAGAAAAATCCAATTCCTAGCTTGTCCATTTTTTTGAAATTTATATATGTATAATTTCTCATAATAAAATGTCATATCAACGCTCACTTTAAAGAACAGCTTAGAAATACAATACAGCCTTTTTTGTAAGCAGGTAACTCAAAATACGTTATGCTACTTAAACTCTCATCCAAACCATTTCTTTCGTAAAAAACTGAACCAACTATTTTCACCCACAACATGTTTCAGTTTGTCCTATCTCTTCTTAGACTTTCCACTGTTTTAACTTCTAGCCCAAATGTTCTCTTTGAACTTTTTTTGTGTTTTTATTTTATTTCCCTCATCGTCTCCCACTGTCTCCAATTTTTTTCTATTTATTTTTGGACACTTAGAGCCAACTGTTCCCTGCATCTTTGCTTGGGCTTCCAATCTCTCTCCTTAGGAAAGCTCACCCTGCTGATTCCATAGACTGCCTGAGTTTCCCCCATCCCTTCCTCCTACAGCTTCCTCTCTCCTCTCATGCTGACTCCCTCTGCTCCTTCTTGTTCCATATGTCACCTCCCTCTCTCTTCCCCTTTAGCAGTAGAGAGTAAGAGCTTGGCTAAAACTGCTCATCGACTTTATTCTTGTCAACACACAGTTGTTTGCCTCAATAGAGTTGAAGTAATTTCAACTCTTCTTTTTCACCAGTGTCTCATTATTTCTATCCTGCTGTGCCGCTTCCCACTTCCTCCTCTGCAAGGCTCCAACCTCAGCAGACTATCTCACCAACTCTCCATTTCCATCTCTTTATCTTTGTCCCTTCTCTAGGAGCAACCAATATTGCTCACTACCTAAAGTCTGCAACAGAATCCCATCTGCTAGGCCTATAACGTAATTCATTTCCTCATGGCTTACTACATGAGCAGAGTACTTAGAATGGGTATCCCTTGAGTACAGAGGCCTGAAATAAAATTTTAACTACATAAACATGCAGGAATGACTGACTTCAAGAGCTACAAAGGTATATGCTGTAACAAAAAGTGCATGGAGCTTCAAGTCAGAAATCCATTTCTTAAGAATGATTCTATCACTCCATCCTTGTTTGAATAAAATGATTTACTTAACCTCTTTGGGCCTATGTAATCTCCAAAATATGGTAGTCAAACCGTGATCCTTGTTTCAATTATCTTTGCTGCATAAAAAACTACCCTAAATTCAGCAGCATAAAACAACCATTTTACTATGCTCATGGTATCTGAGACTTCCATGAAGAGACACAAATGGTAGTGGCTAGAGCAGTGGGGACTGGAAGATCTACATTCAAGATGACTCCTTCACTCACATATCTTATGGCCTAGATTTCTTCATAGCATAGTGGCCAAGGTAGGTGATTCACAGCAAGTTACAGGTAGCTAATTGGGAACTACAAATATGATAATCTTATTCAATAAGGAAGAAGCTGCATGGCCTCTTATGACCCAATCTTGGAAGTCACATAGTATCCCTTCCACTGTGTTCTGCTAATTGAAGAAATCACAAGCTTGCTCAGATTCAAGGAGAAGAATTAAACTGCCTCTTGACAGGGGGAGTGGAGAGGACATACTGCAGAAGGGCATAAAAAGATGGAAGTTATTGTGGTGACATCCTGGAAAATATAACATGACACATCCCTACATTCCCTCTAGCTCTGAAAATCTGATTCTAAGGTTTATTCAGATTCTCAGTAGATGCTCAATTAAAATTTAGCCTCTCAAGAAGACAACCTGAAAAACATGGAATTTTGGCTTTTATACACACAATAAGAGGAAAATTCAAAACTTGTTCAAGCATCAAGGTGTCACAGGCTGAGGTCCCATAAATGTAATAGGAATTTAAACAAAGGGTGTGCCGTCGACGGGCAGAGAAGTGAGAGAGCATCACAAAGTGGAAATATATACACTGGCCACTCATTGCTTACATTTTCTCATTTAATCTTCATAATAATCCTGAGTGGTAAATACCACATTCCTTGTTTTATGGACCATGAAGCTGAACCACAGAAGGGAACCTGACCCAAGTTCCTATTGTCAGGTATACCAGTCTCAATGCCACGCTAGAGGATGTATAACACTAGGTTAAACTGGGTTCGAAGGCAGCTTTTTTGTGCAGGATTTGCCATAACTAAAAGCAAAAGAAAAAAGAAAAAAAAGCTTGGGGACAATATAAATAAAGTCAAGAAGTGGGAAGGAGCAAGATGAATAAGCACAGCAGCAGGAGCCAAGGGTCAGGGGGCTTTGCCCGGGTTGCTTAACCAGGAGAGTTACCATTGGGTTGCAGAAAATCATAAGTTCTGTCCAGTGCAGCCATGTCCACATGTAACAACATACAGCCTGAGATCACTTCATTTCATCAGAGAAAAAGGATATTTGCACACCTTGACATTTTCCAGTCTCTCTGAAGGACACAGACTGTCCTGCCTAATCTTGTTAATCACTTAAGCCAATGCAGTAAAAAGACCTGGTTCCTGGCCATTGCCATGCAAATTACTATTGTGATTTAGCATTTTGTATTTACAAAATATTATGAAGTAATCTAGGGGCTACTGTTCTCCAACTGAAAGAGAAAGTGGGTAACAACCATTATAATTTTCATTTGTCAAATGAAGACATTGGGCAATAAAGTAAATTTTTCATTAAATCCCTGAAGCTACACACATTTCCCTATCACTTCATTTTTTCAATCATTTAAAAATGTTGAGCACTCATGCGAGTCTTTAAAATTTTATACAATGCATTTCTGCCTTCTGTTTTAATGCTGTCATATTTTTTAGATTTCTATATAGATGAAAAGTCCAAAGGGTATTAAAGAGAAGAGAGGAGCACTAAGACAAAAGCAGAAGCCCAGTTTTCCTTCATGCTTCAGTTTCACTCAGCACATATATTTGACTGTCCTCTGTGATGATGGCCCACTAAGTCTTTAGGAGACAAACAATTCGAGGAGGAGAAAGGGGGCCAGGAAAAGTACTGGAGCCTCTGGAATGTTTATGCTATCCAGGCGTTGCTATTTAACCAAGTTTCTCCTCTCGAATGTCCACTGATTGGGAGACTAGTTAACTAGACTATAGTACGTCCACTCAATGGAATACAATGTTACAAAGAATAGAAAAGATTGATATATGCTTCTACAAGACATCTCTAGGACATATTGTTAAGCACATAAGAGCAAAGTGAAACTGTACATAGTATATCACAAGACTATGTACAGTTATGTGACAAGAAGGGATGAAGAACAAATCTACATGCATTTATTTCTTCATATTTCAAGTAATAAACATTGGAAGAAAAACACAAAAATTAATAAAATTGGTTATAGAGAATTAGGAAAAAGAAAAAAGTTTCCCTGCCCACTGACATATATAAGTAACTGCTCATCAGCCATTACCACTTAACACATGGACGAACAAGGCAACACCTGGTTGCTTCTTAGATCTATAAGAAATGACTCAGACCAGCTAAATAGCTCCCAACCTCAGCTGTAGTGCTTACTTTCTCAGGATCTAGACTGGTGGCCTTAAAATAATAAAGATGAATAAAAGAACTTTTATCCAGTACATAATAAGTCCTAGTCACTCTGCTAAGAATTTCAAATACTTGTCTCACTGAGTCCTCACAATAACCCTAGCAAGTACCTTCTAATATCACTTCTGTTGTATTGATGGGAAAAGTGAGTACCCAGGATGTATAGAATGTCACTAGCTGGTGACAGACTGGTCTTTAAAAAACAGGCATCTTAAAACCATATTCTTAATCCCATGTCAGTTTGTCTTACAGACTATGAAACTCTGTAATTCTCTTCTCAGACCAGGGCTGACTGATCCAGAAAAAAACAGCACAGAGTGAAGGGCTATTATGAAGTCAAAGGAATAATACACAGAGTTCTGTTCTCTAGGCCAAGGTATTGTCAAGACTAGATATCCATATAAACCAGAATAAGTAAATTAACAGCATAAGACATAATGCCACTGAATTGCCCCAGTGATACACAAGATACCCCAGTGATATACAAGATATTCCTAAGAATCTCCAAACTCATAAATTCCCTCTTGGCATGTAATTTTTCTCATAAATTGTGACTACATATGGCTTCATACATAGAATCACTTCATATGTGAACAGCGGGAGTGGGGTCGTGCAATCACTGAGTGGCTCACTCTGCCCACAGCTTCATTAAGATTGAAATCCATCCCTCAGTATAGCTATCAACCCCCAATGACCCAGGGGACAATCTAAGATTTTAAATAGTTAGATCTGCGAATGATGATATAGAAATACCAAGGTAAAGTTGATTGCATACGTTTAAGGCCAAAATGAGAGAGACAAATAATCAATGGCAGGATTATCAAGACCCCTTCTAAAGGACTTGCCTAGTCTCTCTCATCTGCTTGCAAAACTCTGATATTTACACCTACTTCTAAGGCTGAATTACATCCCAAGAGACTCTTTTGCCATCCTTTCGGCTTTCAAGACTCTTAATCAAAGGAGCTTTGGAATTTATCAAACCATACACAGAGCATTTTACACCTTTCACCAATGCTGGGCAAAGGGAGATCAGTTACTGTTAATTACAGATGCTTTCTGTCATAATAGGCCCGATTTTCAAAAGAGTCTCAATTGCGTAGCTCCCAAATGCCAAGCACAAACCTGGTAATGGTCCATGCAAATTGAATACTTAGTGGCTCTGTGTGGATTTCGTTCCAAGGACTGCCTTTGAAAATTTAGCCCCATAACTCCAAAGCATTTGTAGCATCGTAATCTGTCATCATTAGCAACAATGCTTGACTTGGTGCTCAACATTCTTATTAACCATGCAATTATGAATGCAGACAATGTTTAATCACTTTTACAAAAATACAGCTGTGTTGTTGGGGAGCTGTCATTTACTGCTCATTAATGATTGATTTTTTTTAACCATCTAGATTGTTTTCATGAGAACAGCAGATTAACTATAAAGAATTCATTACTGGTCATTAAGAGACATTAAAATGAAAACCTTTACAAGATGTGTCCTGTCTTGTTGCATTCAGATTGCTGAGACTCTGTTACCAATGCAGGGAAGAAAAACAAAATTTCATTCTTCTAGAGCTCTAGGTTGAAGAGAAGTAGAGTGAAGAGAAATTAAGAGGGAAAAAAATCTTTTTGATGTAATAAAGCATTGATTACTTTTTACAATGGCAATAATTTACCCCAAATAATTACTTCAGCTGTTGTCCAGCTTGTTTAAGAGCTGACTAAGCTGCAGGTACCAGTCGATTCAGTGCAGATTGCTAATGATGGGCTACTCTGAAAACAGCTCTTTCTCCATGCCTCCCACACACCAGAAGATATTAATTTTTTTCCCACTTTGTGCACTTAGTTAAAGATGAGTCAGGACATTATTTTACAGCCAAACTTTCCTTATTCCTTGGACACAGAGAGCTGGGTTCCGCTCCATCAAATGTCTTCTGGACATACTGTGATGAAATGTAGTTTACCACTGCCTACCTACAAAGATAATAAGCTTCAAAATCTGTTAGACATTTGAAAAATCAGATTGCTCAGTGTGATGCTCTCCCAGGATTTCTGGTTATGATGCTCACCAAGCCTATATGTGGGGCTCTTTATTTCCACACTTGCTCAGCAGCTTCCAGGATCCTGGAATACCCAATCTGGAGGAGGTTTTTAATAAATTACAGTTCCTCTTTCTCTTGTTCTATCTCACCCTTACTCCAGGTCTCCTTTAATACTGCTGCCTTACCACCACAATGGAATATCACTCAGCCATAAGAAACGATGAAAAACTGCCATTTGTGACAACATGGATGGATCTTGAGGTTATCATGCTAAGTGAAATAAGTTAGACAGAAAAAGATGAGCACCAAATGATTTCACTCATGTGTAGGAAATAAAACTGAAAGCAACAAGCAAATGAGACAAACAAACAAACAAAAACTCATCAATAGGCAACAGTTTAGTGGTTACCATAAGAACAAGGAGAGCAGAGGAGGTATAAAGGTAAAGGGGGTCAAATATATGGTGATGGAAGAAGATTTAGTTTTGGGTGGTGAACACACAATGCAGTATACATATGATGTATTATTGAATTGTACACTTGAAACCTATATAATTTTATTAACCAATGTCACTCCAATAAATTTTTAAAAATTTATTGACATAAAAAATAAATAGAACTGGTGCCTTAGTTCTTTTCAATAATGTTTTATGGTTTTTTTTTTCTGATAACAAGTATAATATGTATTTGTTCTGGAAATACAGAAAAGCACATAGAAGAAAGTTAAAGCTCTCTGTAGTCCCACACCCAGAAATAACCACTGCTGACATTTCATATTTACTTCCGATATGTCTCCAATGAGCACTTTTTATAGCTGCATGACCTTGGGAAAATTACTTATCCTCTCTGTGTTCAGTTTCCTTCTCTGTAAAAAAGAGAAATAATAGCACCTACCTCACAAGGTGATTATGAAGATTAAATGAGTTAATATTTGGAAAGCGTACAGAAGAGCGTCTGACACAAATGAAGAGCTATGTACATTTTAACGATTCAAATTTTATAAATTGTGGAGTAAAAAATATTATAAAGGAAAAACATGTCACAGTCAACTAGTAAAAATTTTTAAAAATTTAAATTCCCAGGTGATACTGATGCTGTAGGCCCAAGGAACCACTCTTTGAGAACCATCTCCTTATATTATATAATTATAATGAGGAAAAACAACCACAAATGAGAAAAACACTAATAAGGCCTGGAAGTATTTTTGGTCTAGCGAGCTTCCTCTGAAGGGAAGGTTTTGGAGGGATTTGAGAGGGGTATTGTGCTACAAAGAACAATGTGATGAGTGGAAATGCTGGTTTACACTAAGTAAAAGAGCTGTGTGGGACTGCTAACCTATCACTTCTCTAGTTGACTTTGGTCTGAGTCCTTGCTAAGTAGTAAATCTTTCAGTTACATGTCCACATGGTCCTGCCAAGAATAATCTAGCATCCTATTTGGAAGGAATCACCAGAAACTGGAAACCCAGGCCTGGGACAAGCGGATCCTCAGACAGCCTGTGCTGGGTGAGCATCCAGGACAACTGAGGCATTCTGATGCTTCCCCTGACTTTGCCATCACCTCAAAGTGTCCAGGGGATGAAGAAAAATAGTCGACATGAATATGTATGCACTTTAGAGTGCATCCTTCTATTGCTATTGCTTTATATTCAGCTTCTCTCTAGATAATGTGAATATTTTCCCATTTTCTTTTACAAATCTTCATCTGTATCATAATATTCTATCACATGGATATGCCATAATTGTTAACTAACCCCTTTTACTGGGTTTTTTATATCTTTAATTTCCTCTGTTATAAATAACTCTGTGCTTATTTTTTTTATTCATTGTTTATCTTGTATCCCTGTCACACATACTGCTAAAAATTCTCCAATTTGGAAGCTTGTACCTTAGGAGCAGAAGATTTACAACCACAGCCTCCGTGTTTGGTAATTATGTTGGAACCTCTACAGTCATCACAGTCAGTTTCTAATGCCTATTATCTAATAAAAGTAAAAACTGGCATAATTCCTGTGTTGAAAAGCCATGCAATTGTCTATCACATGACATTTTAAAGCTTTGTCTCAGGGATGTTGAGGTACCAATAGTAACTCTACAAAATGATTTGGTACATTTCCACGATAAATTTTGGTTATGAAGATAATGATGTGATGTCTTGTAAGACTGTTCTGGTGCCTGATACATAAAAGAACAAGCAAATATTTTTAATCAATGAATGAGTGGATGCTGAAATATTGACTTATCAACATGAGCAGAAGTCACTCTTGATATTAGTTAGATCTCACAGTAATGGAAGAGAAATAAGTTTAAAAATCATCTTTTTAGGAAACTTATACATTGTTGGAATCAATATGGTTTTCATATTGTTACTGTTGTCAGGTTAAATATTAACTAATAAGTTACAGTTAGTCCCTTGAGGTAAACACAAAATATCTGAGTGTTAACACATAGCCATCATATTGAGGCCATTTGTAATAAGACTGAGAGCTCCAACTCCTTCTTCCTGATAGCTCCTAGCCTATTAAATCATGAGTATTTTCTGATAAAAGAATCTCCTCTCATTACACAATGCTACAAAGGGGCCGTCACTCTCCATTGACTATTTTCAACCCTTGCTGAATTACCTGAGGAGTTTTTGAAAAGGAAGAGCTTGCTAGAATTACCTGCAGAACTTTCAAAAACTATCAATGCAGGTCTTATCCTAGGCTAGTCAGGGCCCCAGGGGTGGGGCCCAGACATCAGTACTTCATACAAGGTCCTCAGCTGACTCTAACGTTCTAACACAGTTGAAAAGCACTGCTTTCGAAGATGTAGACACCAGTGTAACATAACTTCAGATACCCCATGACTTCAAAAGGACAGTTACCTCAGAAAGTCCTTCAGGCATCACTTTGCTATGCAAAGACAAATTCATTCAGGCATTGATTAGCTCTGTCAGTACCAGAAGTAATATGCCTCTCCAGAGGCCATAAATATATCAGGTTGCAAACCTGTGCAATAATATGGGAATAAGTAATGAAATGCCAAACTAGAATAATTGGTGGGCAATCCTGGCACCAACATATCATTGGAATAAACTGGAAATATGGTACCAGATATTTTGGATTTTCAACATCTATTTATAGTAATAGATACTAAAATGGAAATGAATGCACTTGCACTCAAATTGATAGCACTGTTAAGTGGCAAGAAAACCTCTTCTCAGCTAATTGGGACCCCTTACCTCCAAGGATTTCTGTGATATAAATTGTACCTTATCTTCAGAAAGCTACCATACCTGAAGCCTATCCCACTGAAAGTCAAGTAAACTGGGAGTCAGAATCTGTTCAGCTTCCATAACTGAATAATGAAGGTGTGAAACTTTGATCTCATAGTGAGTGACTTACTATCTAATTTACTTTTTACCTCTGTGTGTGTGTGTGTGTGTGTGTGTGTGTGTGTGTGTATAGCCCACCAATAGATGATGATGGTATACAGACAGACAGACAGACAGATGATAGAGCAGTTAGCAGAAAGGAATACTCCTAGGCCAGACTAGATTCTCAAATAGGGTCTTTTAACTAAATAGATACTTGACTCTAAACAAATAATCTCTTTGGGTCTCATCTTTCTCATTTACAAGCCATAAATAAGAGTAGGTAATTTCTATGGTCGCTTCAATATTAAAACAAGACTTCCGTGAAAGTTGATCACTTCCCTAGAAATGACCTTTCTGAAGTATGGGTACCTGGTAAAAACTCATGGATTGCATGACCATGAACCCAATGGCTGTAGTCTTTCAGCTGTACCTAGGAAATAATGTAATGGTGTAACTGCAGGAAATGCGAAATGATTTAACCTATAGAACTGGGATTTTTTCAAACAGACTATTCAGCAATACAGTTATTATAATGTGAGATCTAACCTTTTGGAGAACATTTTTCTTCAAAAATGTTTTTATTTACATTTATTCAGGAATTGACTGATATGGTAATTTCACAGAGAATGACCTCAGATCACAAATCAGGTATTTCTGTAAACTTTGTTAATGTTTTGAAGCATTAATATTAGAAAGCTAATGGGTAATAAAACAGCAGAAGATAAATTACATCAAATCTACTCATGCAGCTTTCCAGGTTGACCAAGACTCACTTCCAAACACAAGGTCAATGGATAAAGGAGATAAGTCATTTTCTCCTATAAAACTAGGCTTACATCTTTTGATGAGACTGTAGCTGGGTACTGCCATGTGAATAAATAAGTCGATAATGGTCCATTCATAAACACTAACTCCTAGAGTTTAAGACCTTATAATATCTTTTAAAGAAAGATACACACAGAGTTTTAAATGGAATATTTAAGCCGTGCCTGCAAAGCCTTCAAACAACAGAGTTCATAATGGAAACAATGATTGATCTTTAATGATAGAAACATTAGTGACTCTGTAATAATATTGTAAATCATTTCTAAATAACAATATTGATAAGATGAGACTTTTAAAATCACCCAGGACACCTCTTTAACAGCTAATTAAAACTAGGGAGTAAAGGCAGATCTTTTATCATTCATAATATTGTAGCTCTGATAATCCCTTAGTGAATGATTTTACTTCAGTAATAACCCAGACATTCAGATAGCAATTACCACATCAGATTTTATCTACCGGTAACAACTGGTTCAAAAGATATTGCCATGCATACATTAATTTCATCATGCTAATAAAGTTTCCTGTTATAAAATGCAAAGACATATTAACCTGTCTAATGTAATAAAAGATACATATATATATTTCTTGCAAAATGATGATACGCCAGCATTTCATTTGTTTCAAAACTTAAGTGGGTAAAGTACATTAGAGGAACAGAAAGTAACAAACAATAATCTACAGTGAGCACAATAACATAACTAAGTGCCAACAAATTTTCTGTGAGTAATTGCACTTATTGTAATTTATACACATTATATTACCTTGGTATTTGCATAACAATGCAAGACTGCTCATTGCCAAACACTGGATACTGTAATAGAAGCAGCATATGCATTTTGTCTTTTCTACAAAATTCAGGGAGGCCACTGCCGACTCCAGTCAACTTCCTTGGAGCACCTAGCAAGCATGGATTGATGGAAACATTTAATAAAGATGTAGATGTGACTAATGATGACAAGCTAGTATCCCCAGGGCACAATCCCTGGCATAGAGTAAGCAATCTGTAAAGACGTGTTGAATGAAGAAGGAGAGGACCTCTATTGTCTTCCTTGGGAGTAATAAGCATTTATGGTTCCAGCATCTGTCTTGGATGCCCTTTCCCCTTCTACCCTCTTCTTCCCCTCCTGAGCTTGTCCAAGTACCATACCATCTCCATTCCTAAGTAAGGAATCCAAAGCAGGGATACCTCCCTTTCTCCTTATTTGTACCCCTCCCCCCACCTTCAGCAACTTCCCCGTCCCAAGATTTACAATGTAACACATTACCACTGCCTGAACTATACTCAGCATTTGGCCCACTCTATTTCTTCCTCTCTGACCCCAGGTTCCCCACTGACTTGTTTCTCTTTCAGAATTTTAAATGTGAAGATGTCACAACTGTTAAAATCCCAATGGAAAAATGAATCGTGGTTAAAACTAATATATGTGACATTTGGCTCTCCTGTCTCCAAGGACTCATTCACAATTGTCAATTCTTTATTAAAGCAATCCCTTCACTTTCTACAGGAGATGGTTTCACTGCTGGTGCTGCCTACCTTGGGAAGTCCAGTCATCCTACTAAAATGGAAAAAAAAAAAGTATCTATAAATCAATTGAACCTCAAACAAAATAAACACATTTCCATCTTCTATTATTTAAGCATAGTGGTCACATGCCTCACTGTCAGGGGCAGTTCAAGGCATTAGTACACAAGGAGCTTGGGCCCTGCTCTGGGACATTGGTCAAAGGAGAGCATTACACATACCAGAGACTGGTCCTCGTTAGCAGTGGAGGTTTATCCACATGGGCCAGGTAGGAGTGCTCAGCTCTCTCTTGGGAAAGGTAGCATTCTCACATACGATATAGTACTGGCTGGCAGCCTAGAGAACAAGTACAGGAATGTGCAAGATTTATTGACTGAAAATGTGCACATAGACAGCAGCACCAAGTTCACTCAGGAAACATATGTGCTATGGCCTCACTGTGGGAGGCCTAGGTGGGAACCCCAGAGCTTGGCAGAAATTCTAGTGGGGACCCAGTGTGGACAGGTACAGATCAGAGTTGTAAATCTGGTAACAAACACTCCTCAGTGGTCTTACAAAGACTGTGAAAACACAGGCACTTTTAAGACTGTGACGTCAGGAAAGGGGGAGTTCATTTGGAAACCAGACTCTCATGCAGAATTATTTCTAGGCTTCTAGAGGGGGCACAGGATAAGCCAGGGCTAGGCTTCCCCTTGAACCCCAAGAAGCAGCTGTGTCCACAAGGCATAACCATCTGGAGAGAGCAGTGCCTCCAAAGGGGAATACTCTAATTTGATGGCAGTTTCTGGTTCAGTCCAAAATGTGAACCAAGACATCTCTTTAAAATTTATAATGAAACTTTAAAAAAATTATCCAGCCAAAAATTTTACTATTTCATTAAATTTTATATTCTCTATTAACTGCAGGTCACACTCAAAAAGCAACAAGTGAGCTAAAAAGAAGAGGAAGAAGTGGAGGTGGAGGAGCCCAGAAGACAACGCGCCAACTGTACTTTGCCATTCAAAACAAAAAATTTTATTTACTTGGCCCCACACACACTTAGCCTGTGCTCTGGGCTTTCATAGCACTTTCATTCTGGAATCTAATTCCTGAGTTTATGGCCTCCAACATTTTATGGTCCTTCCCAAGAAAGTTTTCTTCACCTACTAATATGCATTATGGTTCCGCTTCTCAGAATGGTGGTTCTCATGAAAGCCAAGCATTTTTTATGTAATACACATGTAGCCTCAAATGGAACTTTTCACTGGGTTCTGGAAAGACTTTGTTTCATGTTTTTCGAGTGTGCATGCGTATGTGTCTGTGCCTGTGTGATATGAATCGGAAGCAGATTCTAACAGTTCTACCTGTCCATTCTATTTAGTAAAGAAAGAATGAAAAGGAAGAGGAAAAAAATACTCAAACTGTAATTTTCATTTCATTTCAAATGCTGTCCGCTATTGCTTGTCTTGTGATTTTTGAATAGAGCATTGGTCTGAAATTACAGTCCACTAACACTTAATTTACCTAAACTTAATCCTACAGTAACACCAGAGAAAATAGCAAAATTACAACAAAAGACTCTCAGGTCAACTATTCTGTAACTAAAGTGGCCAGTCATTTTATTTCTCAGTGCTTATCTTCTCAAGTCCATTTCTCCAATTCACCATCTAACAACTTGCCTACCATTATCACAAAGAAATGTTGACAATCTGAGAAAGCAAATGTTGTCACCCTGACCTTACTGCTCAGAGAATGTTTGCCAGTTAATGTTGCTCCCGGGTCACAGCTAGAGAACAACCAAATTCCATAGATTCTCCCTGTCCTTCCCAGAATAGCACTGGGATTCACTTTCTATTTGTGTTTTGTCATTTACATTTGGCCACACTGCAACTCGTAAGCACAAGGGTCACTACCACATTCCAGAACCTGCCTATTTCCAAATAAATGTCACTATCTTTAAAGGCTCAGATGGTCACTATATAGATTACACTAACTCTAAACAGTGACACCTTTTTAAGAAGATAGGTATTACTTGAGGTGAACATAGTATTAATGCCTTATCAAGTAAGAATTATTTTCACTGCTTTTCTGTGTTTTCTGAGTCGTCTCAGTTAGTCAGGTTCTCAAAACTATATGCCTCCCAAGGACCATTTAGTGCCATAACATACATGTATGTGTGTGTGTATGCATGTGTGTGTGTGTGTGTGTGTGTGTGTGTGTAGTGAGAATAACATTTCTTTCCTGTCTCTTCTGTGTAAAGGTCTTGGCACATGTGTTTTCTTTGGACTACTGTTTTTTAACAAAAATGAAAGGAAGGAGAGCAGTAATATTCATGGTAAATATTTCTTAAGATCTTATCTTAACACTAACTAGGCACTGTACTAAACATTTTTCCATATGTGCAATATCATTTAATCCACATTAATCTTTACTAATCCTTTATGAGGTAGGTACTATTATTATTATCATGTTACAAAGTAGTAAACAAAGGCATATGCCTATGTCACAGAGATAGTCAAAGAGATTCAAACTCACATCCTTCTACCTTCAGCATCCAAGCTCTTAACTGCTAGGGACTAAGGCATAGAAATAGAACTACTGGCCTTTGCTGTGGTTCAAAAGAAAAAATTACATAACATAAATATGTACATCATAAGTATGAAATACATATTTCACTGTATAAATATATTTAAACTCCAAAAATTTTTCTACTTCTTCAATATAATATACATAATTTGTGAATTAAAACTTAACTGAGCACACCAGTATCGTGAGTTACAAAATACTCAAAACTTACATCAAGTCAGCCTCCATTCCATTCTCAAGAGAGCAGCTGCTTATGCATTCTTATTCTGGCAATTAAGGACAAGTGTGTTTTGTAAAATGAAGGTTATTTTGACTTTGATAAGTATATTGCTCACTGTCTGATCATAAAGGGCCAGAGCTGGAGATGAATAACAGAATACTTTGTCCTTCACTTCAGGCATGATGGCTGGACCTCCCTGATTGTAAATTTCCCAATATTTGATGGCCCTGCTGTCAGCAGCAAAATTATGCATAATAAACACAACAATACATTATGTGCCACTTCTTGATTTGGTGCCAATTCAGGGAAGGAAACAGTATACATTTGAAAGCGTTTTCTGAAATAATAGACAGTGTGTATTGGAGAGATGTGAAGAGGAAAATTGAAGCTTGTTTTTTCATCCCTCGTCTCTAAAACATCCTTTGAAATTGACAATCTGGAGCGATGTGAACCCCGGTTCCACCATCATTGGGTTCATATCAGGAAGTACAGGGTACACGGGCTTTCATCTAGCCAGGAAAAAGGAAACAGAGCTTATTTTAAATAGGAAGAGAAAAAGATACTTGATGAAAGCCAGAGACACAAGCTGCCTAAATCCTTTGACAAGAAATGACAAAGGGAATGGGTCTGTGAAATAATGGACAGGCCTAAAAATAATGTTTCAATAATGTTTTTAATTGTTCTATTTTATCCAGAATTTTTTGGGTTTTTTTGCAAAGTCTACTGTCTTCCTTTAGAATGTAAAGAGAAAACATTATTCTAAGGGCTGCATTTAGGAAACAGTATTTCTTAATGTAAGAAATGTAATGAGGAAATGTAAGCTATGAATAGGGAATGATGGGGACACATATACAGCTTCACCTTCATTTACCAGCAAACAGATCAGAGACTTCTAGTGCTAGCAGGGACCTCAGAAGTCATTGAGTCCAACCCTGACATTTCATAGTTGTCAGGCTTAAAACTGTTGAGTAACTTGCCCAGGGTCATACATGGAGTTGTATCCTTTTTATTCTCTGAATAACAAATGACAAATGGACAAGAGCAAAAGAGATCATATTTCAAATTGCCCAAAGACTTCCTATAAGGAAAATAAATGGTGGTAATAATGGTTCCTAAATTTACTTATCTACCAAAGCCTATTATCAGAAATTCACAAAATATATATACACAACTTCTTCTAAGGCAATAATTATTTTTTAAAACTCATATACTTGTTTCCCTCAGCATCAGTTTAAGGTTGCCCAATCAGTTGTTCTTTCCAGAGAGTATAGCGAAAATGTCCAGTTCTTCACCTGGAGCAAAAAACAAAACCAAACACTGGGGCACTCCCTTCTCTTGGATCTCACGGCTACGAAGTACAAAAGTACTGACATATCTGACACATCAGTCAACTAAAGTCTTACTGGCAAACCCAGATGTACAGGGCTGTAGAGAGATGTGAATATTTTCAGCTTCTCTGTACTCTGCCAACTTATCCCAGAAGCTCAAAAGTGACCCTACATTTTTCTGGAAAAAAGTGGAAATGAAAATCCTTAGGTTGTTTTCCTTCTCCTCACCTCATTCTCCCAGAACCAGGGCCATATTTTAAATTTCCAGATGACATCCATCCGACCCTGGAGACCTGCTCCAGTTCACAAGATGGTCTGCCTAAGGCCACTCTCCATCTTCCACTAAGGGATGGTCCCTTAGCAGATGGATAGACTCTAAACATGCCAGAGGCTACACGTGCTCCCTTTAATCTTAGACCTTCACCCAGAAAACATTAAAAAGGGTATTCAAAAATGGTAAAAAAAAAAAAAAAAAACCTTCTTATACAAAAACTTCTCCTACCCCCATTCCCCATTCCTACCATGATAACTTTTCTGTAAAACAGAGTTCAGAAGGGTAATTTCCCCCCCAAGGCTAAGCTCACTATGACCTGGTATCCAGGAACTGCCTATGATTATTGACTACTGTGGGCTGATCCCAACAACTATCTTTACAAGTGTTATACTCATTTTTATTTTCCAAAACTGAAGTCTGGAGGTAGCCAACATTCAAATTATTCTCCAGTCCATTTCCCTTCTTATCGCCTACAGAATCCCACCCACAATAAGAACTCTCACTTAGGCGTGTAGTTCCTGAGACAAATCAATATTTTTTTCTCTTTTCTCTCCATCCTTCTTGATATCCTTTGCTTTCAAACAACAGGGTGTGTAAAGAACATCAAAGAAATAGTGATATCCAGTGAAGAGCAATGTAGGGCGTATGTATGGACACAGAGGGAGGCACCCCTCCTGACTTCCTTAGTGCTGGTGGGTGTGAGTCATGTGTGTCTAAGGCCCAGATCTCTTTCAGCACTAGCAGCTGGAGCCTATCTCTCTCCCAACATTAGGCCTTAAAATTTCTTAGCATCAACAGGAAGACCCTTCAAAGCAATGGAGTCGGAGCCTTCCCTGACCCTCATACATTACTGATTTAAAAAAGAAAAAGAAAATACTATTTTGCTGCTAACCTAGTTTGACTCATTCATCATCTACTGGGACCCAATTATGTGTCCAGTACTGCTCAGACCCTGTACATCTAAGAATGAATGAGGCCCAGGATTTAGGTGAATGCACATATGACTAGATATAAATTCACAAGCCAATATCCAAATTAATATACAAAGGGTAACTATAAAGTAAAATGACCTCTTTTTCCTTTTAAATAAATATTCCAAATGAATATTATCTCTTTGAAAACACTCACCTTAGTGGAGACAACACATTCCAATCACGTTTCTGTTGTTCAAAAGTTTCGAAAACACCTCTTTGTAATTGCTTTCTGAGCAGCTGCATAGCAAAAGGGGAAAGCGGGAGAGGGGAAAGAATGAGTATTTGTACCATATATTGTTCAAAATTGCACAGCTGCAATGATAATAAAAACGATCTACCTCTCAGTCAGTTCTACTATTTTTAAATTTTCTGTAAACAGGACACCTTCTTATTGCCTGCCCCCTGAGTGAACAGCCTCCAAATCCCCATTCCCACCCCCACTTTTGTGTGCCCCTGTTTCTGAGGGGCACAGTCATGCCAATAGTCTCAGAGGTGTTCAATTGATTATTAAAAGCGGATGCAGTCAGAGCTAAGGCTAATGAATAAAATGGAGGATCAGTGGCCAATGTTACCATAGCACGGAGAGCCAGGATGGCTTTACACTGACACTGTGGTTGTCACATACTGCCCCTGAAAGAAATTCTACCAAGAGAATCACCGAAATTTTTTGAGCAAAGGCAGAATTATTAGAATATGTGAGCAATCTCCTCTGTGAGTCTAGACAGATTGTGAACAGCCATAAATCTCAGTGGTGCAATGCGACAAAAGTTAATTTCTCACCCATGCCATATTTTTAACATGGATTATCAGAGGGACACAAGCCCTGTTTCAACATTAACTTTTACTATCATGGTGAATATGAGAATGAAATCTTCTACAGCTTCCTCCTGAATGTAACACAAGTCACTTTGTCCACATGTCATTGTCCACAGCGAATCATACAACATGCCTAACTTCCAAGCGGATGGAGAAGTATGATGCAGCCCTATTGGTGGAGGGAAGGAAGTCAGCATATTGAACGACCTATAGTGAATTGACCTGTGACTGCCACACCTCCCGTGCAATCACTCTTTGATGAACACAAGAATCACATGGCCTTATACAATTTGGAAAGTTTGTTGTCAGAAAACCATGCTCGCTATTATACAATTGTTCCTACGTGTTGGATTTCTTTATACTGCAGAGTTATGACATGGTTGAAGTCACCAAAATGCCAGTAGGTCACTTGTGAGTTACAGACAGGTTTGTCATAGACATCAGTATGGCTGACAGGGGATGCAGCATGACATAAAAGAAATGGAAAGAGAGCTGACATTCCAGGAAGATTCACATGTGTCAGGGACTGCGAGAGACACTGTATTCACGGCAATTAATTTACTCATCTCAACAACCCCACAAAGTACGTATCATTATCCTCACTTAACAAAGGAGAGGAATGGACACATAGCTTAAAATACACTGTGCCAACCAATGTCGTGGGCGACAGGTGCTGGAGTCAGCGTTCAAACTCAGATCTGCCTAATTCCAGATCCCTCAGAATGAGCCATCAGAAGTTCGACCTAATAGCCACTATGGAAAATAGTATGGAGGTTCCTCAAAAAACTAAGGAATGATCTACCATACGATCCGGCAATCCCTCTACTGGATATTTACCCCAAAGACTTGAAAATCCATATCTGAAAAGATATTTGCACACTGATGTTCACAGCAGCATTATTCACAGTGGCCAGGACATGGAAGTAACTGAAGTGTCCTACAATAGATGATTGGCTAAAGAAGCTGTGGTACATATATACAATGGAATGTTACTCGGCCATAAGAGATGATATACTGCCATTTGCGACAACATGGATGCACCTCGAGATAATCATGCTAAGTGAAATGAGCCAGACAGAAAAAGTTGAAAATCACATATCACTGATATGTGGGATATAAACATAAAAGCAACAAATGAGCAGGACAAACAAACAGAGACTCATGGACATGGACTACAGACTAGTGGTTACCAGAGGACTATATAGAGTAGTGGTTACTAGTGGGGTGGGGGAGAAGGGGGGAGCTAGCTGGGGTAAAGGGGATCAAATACAGGGAGGTAGGGGGAGTGCGAAGTGGTTAAAGGGGATCAAATATATGATAGTTGAAGGAAACTGGACTTTGGGGTGGTGAACACACAATAGAATATACAGATGTCAAATGGTAATTTATACACAAAAATTATATAATTGTATTAACCAATGTTACCCCTATAAACTTAATAAAAATAAATAAATAAATAAAGTAAGTAAGTTCAACCTATACAAATCTCCTTATTTCTTAATTTCTATCCCATTTACAGCCTTCCCAATTAAGCAATTAATTTTTTAAACAAAAATGTGTTCAGCTACTTAAGGGCAGGAATTTAGTTTCATTCATCTTTGTGTGAACTGTAATGACTAGCGAATATTCCTGCACATGATAGGTGCTCTAGAAAATATTGGTTGCTAAATGCATGCTGAAAGTCAACGTTATTCCCCAAAGCAATATCCCCTTTCTTTATCTGGCACAGCACATGAAAGGAGATTGACAAGAAGAAATGTTTCCTTAGTGATTCTCAAGAAAGGCAAAGTTGTCAACATTTTCTCTTATCAAAGATGTTCTCTAAGTGAGAAAATAGAGAGCAGCTTCCACATGTAGACTTGAATGTGAAGAGAATGGTCAGCAATGCTCCGGGAGCTACCTGTGTTCCCACTCTGAGCAAGCTCTTGACAGGAACACGCCTGCCAGGGAAACAGAAAGAATCTCATTTTGTTAGGAGACAACACACAGCTGCACAGTTCTATACTCCACTTAATCCCAGAGATAAATTCACAAGTTGTCCTAAACATATCACTCTACTGGGGATTTTTCTTTTCCTATTTCTAGCCAGTGTCTGTTTGATGTATTACAAATAATTCATCAATCTCTCTCTCTCTCTCTCTCTCTCTCTCTCTCTCTCTCTCTCTCTCTCTCTCTGTCTCTCTCTCTCTCTCTCTCACACACACACACACACACACACACACACACACATACATGTGTACCATTCTATCTTAAAAAGATTACATTTATTTTGAGTCTCCTTTAAAATCTCCATTCAGGACACTGGAGGTCACACAGAGACCATTTCTTCACCATGGTACTATGATTTTCTCTGTGATGAGGGATTGCTCCTGCCACCGCTCCTTCCCAGGTCCTTTCTAAGCCTTTGCTTAATGCACATGAGCTATGCTTTTAATTGGGCACTTCATTAGAGAAAAATGAGGCATAAAGGCAAATAAAATAGTCCGTAGTCATTTGTTTTGAGGAGACCATTCTGGTCATCAACATCTGAACCCTGCTGAAGTACAGTTTCAATTTCCCTTCTCAGCCATGAGAAAAGCAATGTTGCCAACACACATTTCTCTCTGTCAAAACATTTCACTTACTCAGCAATTTGTGGACAGTTTGAGAGTCATATCACCAACGAGCAGTGCCATAGCATTCTTCCCATTATTTTAAAATCATAATGGCACACGCTTTCAGAGAGAAACATAATACAGGCCAAGAAACAAATTGAAAAGAAAAATGCTAACAGAGTCAGCGAGCAGAGAGGGCACTGTAAATAATGGGCCTTGTTATTGAGCCACAGAGAAAGATGGGGCCATCTGTACCCCATTTCCTCTGGAGAGGTTAGCCCCAGTGCCTTTGGAGTTGAGTTTCCTGTGGGGACTTCTGTGAATTGTGCTCAGTTAAAGTAGTGGGCTTTGGCTCACATTTGAGAAATGGATTTCATACCATTGGATCTAATTAAATGATTGTTTTTGGCTGGAGGACAGGAGAGAAAAAGTAAAGTGATCACTGATTAAAGAATTATAATCAAGTACCAGTGGAAGATTGGCCTAGTGTATGTCCTTGACATAGAATATGAAAATAACAAGGGACTGAATCTAGACAGAGACTGAAAAAATTGCTTATGATTCCCACAGAAAGATGTTGAGTGTGTTGTAATCTCCTCAAAATGGCTCATTTTCTGGTGAGACTTATTTGAAAGAGATAACGTTCAAGGAAGTGAAAATATGCTGCCTAGATAATGGCCTTGAGCTGCAAGATAGATTCTGCAGGGGATTGAGGCCATGGCATTGCTGGTAAACAAATTCTGAAGCAAAGCTGAAATACTTATTGTCAAGGCCGGAGAACATTTACTAGTCATGAGGTTCAAATTCATGAACATTATTGTTAAAGCTCATGGGAGAAATATACTCAAAAACAGCAAACACAGTCAATAAAGTACCCTCTGAGCAACAAGTAAGCTCACCAATGGGTGGCCACATTTGCCCCTAGGCTCTCAGAGGAGAAGGCAGTTTACCAATTATTGCTGATTGCTGGGTTAATAAAACTGCTTAGACCTTGATTATATTCACTTCTAGCTTTCAATATGTCTTGCTGGGTTTTGCTAAACTTACTTTCATCTGTTTACAAAAGGTCAACTAGTCTGTGTGTTGACTTGACAGTAGTAAGTGGTTTTGGTATAATCCATATGATATTAGTCTGGCTAGGATTCACAAGAAGTAGGCCATTTGTCATTCTTATAAAAGTCCTTGATTTTTCAAGTTGTAACCAGCTGTTATCACGTTAATAGAGATCACTATATAATTTCAAAATATCTTATTCTCCCTAAAATTATTCTGATGTTCGAAACTGTCTGGAGCTCTGAAATGTGTGTCTTGCTTCTGTCACTTATCAGGATGGGTTAATTAACTTTTCCCATCAGGCTGTGAAGCTATGCTACAAGCCAGGCATCAAGCTTTCCCAGGGCAATTGTCTTCCATCATCTCCCTACAGACAAAAACAGGTATGGCCACGGGGATAACTTTGTGTTTTTCTTTTTTATTTTCTCTTGAAGAGGAGCAATTAGGTGGTAACTAACTGGTGGAGCAGAAGGTGGTAGCACTCAAAGTCCACTTTGGTTTGAGGTAACTCAGGTATTTGATGACAAAGGCAAAATCGATTGAAAGGAGAACAGTAAAAGGGGATGTGATGATAACAGGTATGTAAAAAGCAATCAATAAATATCTTATAAAAGAATGTATAGCAAATCTCTTTCCTTGCCCTACCCAGAATACATGCATCTGCCTCTGCTACAATCCTAAAATTCATTTTAGTTCTTAATTGCTACTATGCAAGTAATCCTGGTGGATATCACCTTTAATACCGGCAAAGTTATCCAGTCACGGCCACTTGGTCCTGAGATAGTGCCAAGATCAAAGTGTTCATGGCCACAGCCTTCACCTCCTTTGCTTCCCAGAACTGGAGACCCAATTTTAGGAGGAGAATACGTCAACCTGGCATTAAAAAGAGCTAAAATCTTCAGAAAGAATCCCATTTACAGCACAGTGGAGTGCCCTAGATGTTCCAGAAAGGCAGATGTGACTGTCATGGAGAAGTGAGTAACAAGAAATCCTACCTGTGCAGGGCCATTGGACTGAGTCGAGGTCACTTTTGTTTCTGTGTGTTCTAGACCTTCATCTAGAACAAAACAAACTATCTCTACAAGGGTTCTAGTATCCTCTGATTTACTCTGACTCTATTTAAAATGTTTAAGTAAAACCATGGGAGAAAAGATGCAAGTGATAGTTACAACAGATGGAGAGAGGGATAAGTTCAAGAGATAGTAAATAAGTTTGGAAGTTCACATGATTTATTTCATTATTTATTTATTTAATTTATTTTTGGTGCCTAAACCTGGGAATGAGTCACACATGGTTTATTTTAAAGGTTCAAATTTCTTGATGTCAAACGAGAACCTCTGCATATGTCAATAAACTTACTAAAAAACAACTTTTTGTTGCAGAGACAGGAAATTGCAGATATGCAAGTAGGCTTGAGCTAAACTATACTTGGATCTCAGTTTAAGGGTCACAGGTTGGCCATTACTGAGTATTTCAAACTTGCCTACTCCTGACTTGCTCTCCTCCTTTCAATTTCTTTTGATAATGTCCAATGACACCTGTATATCTCAGCTTCCAGTGAGTGGTCCACAGGTAGCACATTGATTCACCAAACTGATACCATTTGGCTGTTTACCTCAATAATGGAGAGGATACATGTAGTTTGAGCAGTATCCCTGGTCCCCGGACATCCATATATCAGTGCATATTGACAGATCAAGAGATCACCAGATGACTAAGAGCAAACTCTTCCCAAGTGGGAGTAACAGGTGACTACTTAGGCCTGCTTTTTCTTCCTGAACTGATAGTCATCTTCAGTCTGTCCTACTAACTGAGAGAGGACCTAGGTCAAGCACTCTGAACATCAAAGGCATATGTCACTGTGTGATGACAGATCCAAAAAGATCCTCCTTCTTAGGATGTCTGAATGTGGAACAACAAGAGGGATGTGAGACTCACAGAGAAAAAGCAGAAGCAATGAGATAATGGAAGCCATCAGTAAACAGAAGGCATAAGGTAGGTAATCATAGAAAAAAAGAGCTGCCAGTCAGTATCCTCGGGAGTATCACAGTGAACATGACAAAAAGGTAGAGATGCAAAAATAAGGCGTTTGGGCAAAGAGAGTGGACTCATATGTTTCCATTGTACCGAAACACTGTTTCATTTCTCTTTGTAACCTTTTTGGAGGACTACTGAGGTGGCTTTTCCTTCTCCCTATGCTTTATATCCTAATGAACTCAGGGACTTCTCTTCAGTGTAGTAACAATATGGCCATTGCTAACAGTACTTGGGCATTCTGGAGACTACTTCAAAGCCTGAATCAGATTCCCTAGAATGTCCATAAAGGGAAATGAAATCTTTTATCCCTAAGGAAAAGTTTGAGTTTCAAAAATTAGAAAAAAGTAATTCACAGTCAAATCTGTGGAAGAAAGTGGAGGATCAAATTGAAGAAAAAAAAATTAAAGAAAAAAAAATCAGACATGATTCTAAAGACATTCTGCAAAGGAGCAAACAGTAAAAGTTTTCAGCTTTGAAGGCCATATGGTCTCTGTCAAAACTACTCAACTCTGCCATTGTAGCATGAAAGCAGCCATAGATGGTACATAAATAAACATTGCTGTGTTCCAATGAAATGTTATTTATGAACACGAAATTTGAATTTCATGTAATTTTCATGTGTCACATTATATTCTTCTTCTTTTGGTTTACTCAGTCATTTAAAACTGTAAAAATCATTCTTAGCTCTGGGGCTATCCCAAATAAGCAGTAAGCTGGATTTGATCTATAGTTATATTTTGCTGACCCCTATTCTAAAGAAATGGAAGTGATGATGAGTGTACCTGTGTGTGCATGTGGTATGCACACATGCAAATGTGTTACGCTGGCTCTGAAGTCATTTCTAAAGAAAAAGTTCCTAAACATTTAACAGGAGTGATCTCATTCAAAAAAGGAGATGGCTTCCCAAGGTGATTATATTGAAGTGCAAAATTATTACAATACATAAGCACCTTGGGGGCAGGGACTATGTCTTATGCATTTTAGTTTCCCTCACTTGCCTTACAAATAGTTCACATTCAATTTATTTTTTGTCAGTTGAATGCATTTTAATGAGTTCGTTAAAAGCCATTTCATTACATGACAGCCATCCTTTGAATACTAACGATTCAAAGATTCTTGACTAATTTAGATCAATATACCTTTAACAGAATGTTAAAACATTATCTATCATTAACATTTGATTTACTCATTTAGCAGTTTCATCTGGAAAACCGTAACCTGTTTTTTAAAATAGCCTCTCAAAATTATTGGAACATTAAAGCCATTCTTTTCTATTCTATACCATGTTATCAAAATTCTATTTGATAACAGAAATATACTATTCAAACTTTAAACATCCAATCACATTATATAGCCCTAAACTTAAGATGGCCCCAAAAGTTAAGTTGGTTTTTGACCGAACAATACTCTTTCTACAGATTTTTAGTATAACCCGTAAACTCAAAACTATAGAGAGCATTAGAAACTATATACAGCATTTTAGTGTTTCAGACTTGATAAATTCAATGCTGCCAACACACAAAAAAAGTTTTCTGTGTATTTTAACATTTCAGGAATTTCTCCCTTACCTTCAAATGGTAGAACATTTTCTACAAAACATTCTAGAAAATAAGCTGAACCCATCAAAACGTAAAACCCTCTCTCTCTTCTGTCCCTTATCTCTCTCTCCCTTACCCTACCCACTCCCCACAAACACACATGTGCACATATACATAGAACGTATACCTTTTTTCCAGGATGACCAACCTATTATGAAGCTTTCTCAGAAACTTCCTTTAGAGCCAACCTTCCTTCACAAAAGCCCAATTTAGAAAGACTAGACCTCAGAAATGGCCAGGATTATCCTGATGCCCCAAAACAGGAACAAGGGTGAAGAGTTTTAGCGAACATGTCATGCTGCAGGAGAGGACCTCGCTGAGGGCACACAAACACATGGGGCAGTTTTACGTGAGGGGGGACCATCCTTATGTAGTAAACACAGTGTCAAGTTTCAGCCCAAAATGAAAACTAGAAAGTGTGCCACGGTCCGTCTCCCACCTACTGCGAGTCCACCACTCCATCCTACTCCACCACGTCACACTAGGAACCTCGAACAATACTGCACGTAACATTCACGTGTGGTCCTGAATGAATGATCGACCAGCTTTACCACATCAGAGAGGTCAGGAGCCCATTCATAGTGACTGAACACTGCTGTGCAGAGGTTTGGTGGCAGCCATGGGCCATAACATGGGTGTCCTAACAGGACAGCCTGCCTCTACTCTGCCTCATATAGTCAAGTGTCCTCACAGCAGCTGGAGGAAACTCTTCAAAACAGACATCAGACTAATTCACGCCCCTTGTCAAAAATCCCCCAGTGGCTTTCCATGACGCATAGGATTAAAATCCAAAGTGTCAGCAGCATGAGCTGGATTCTTCTCAATATCCTGCTAGGCTCACCCTTAGGCCTTCTCAATATCCTGCTAGGCTCCCCTGCCTTCCTACTTCTGGTTTGTTGGACCAGTGGAAGACATCTATGGGAACTCTGGAATGAGGAGGAGAATAAAGATGGTTTTTCCCCAGCTTCCTTCCAGCTGGGTCACAGTGACGTAGCTGCGTCCCTCCATAGTCAAGAGATACCCCCTCCCTTCGCCCACCTTCTTTTGCCAGCCCTGGGGTAGTGCACTAATGCTTATTGCTTTTCCTAAACCCTGCCCACATCGAAACTCACTCCAAATAACTCAATTTAATTATGCCTTTGGTTTCCTGACAGAAATCTGGCTGATATATACGACCTATTTTGTCCCAGGGACCAGTGCTCCTACCAGAATCCAGGGCCTTATGATCTGAGGTGGAGCTGAAGCGGTGATGCTAGTACTAGGGAGTGACCGCAAATACAGATGAAGCTTTGCTCACTGGCCCGTCGCTCACCTCCTGCTGTGTGTCCCAGTTCCTAATAGTACTAGTCCATGGCCTGGAGGTTGGGGACCCCCGCCCTAAATGATCTGACCTTTGCTTCTCACTCCAGCTTCATAATATTAAACTCAATCTCACTCACTTCCCTGCCCCACCCCCCGCAGACACTCAGGTCTCTCTGGTCCTTTACCACTCCAAGCCTGACCCTATTTCTGGACATTTGTCTTTGCCTAGACTGTGCCCCAGCCCCCGACACACACTGACCGCCACCGCCACCAGCAGCAGCAGCACCACCCCCGTGTACATGGCTGGCTTCTTCCCATCTTTCAGGGGGGTTCAAACATTCCCTCCTTAGGCTTCCTTCACCACCCACCTTGTCAATCTCTAGAACATCATGCTGTTTTTTTTAAATAGTACACAGCACTGTCTAAATGTCTTTATTTATTTGCTTATTTAGTTTTTGTCTCTCTCCTCTCGCTCTGCAGGAAGGAGAGGATCTTGTCTGCCTTGCTTACCCTTTTAAATCCTAAACTCAGAACCATTCCTGATACATAGAAATAATAATGCAAAATTATTTTCCATTGAATTAATAAGCAGCATCTAATATGTTCAATCTACCATAGGAGCAGTAAAATATAACTACAGAGAGGCCAAGTAGAAGAAAACTAGTGAAACCTATCCTGGAAACTTCAAAGTAGCTTTTCAAGAATAGCAGTTTACTATTTTAATTATCAATGTTTTTTTCTCTATCAATAAGTACTTCAATCAATAAATGTCAGCCAATGGGAAAAATAGTAAATAAAGATTTGACCTCTGCCTTCATGGGGCTTACAGAAACGAGAAAAGAGATATAGCCATGTGCTGCCTAATGACACAGGTACATTCTGAGAAATGCATTGTTAGGTAATTTCATCATTGTGTGAATATCACAGAGTGGACTTACACAAACCTAGATGGTATAGCCTACTACACACCTAGGCTATACATATGGCAAAGCAATACGGTTATAAACCTTTACAGCCTGCTGTGGTACTGAATACTGTAGGAAATCATTCAATGTTAAGTATTTGTGAATCTAAACATATCTAAATATAGAAAAAGTACAGTATATAGTATAAAATATGGTATAAAAGATTTTTTAAGTGATATACCTGTATAGGGCACTTACCACGAATGGAGCTTGTTCTTCCAGGACTGGAAGTTGCTCTGGGTGAGTGAGTGAGTGAGTGAATGAGTAGTGAGTGAATGCGAAGGCCTAGGACATCACTGGACACTACTATAGACTTAATCAACACTGTACATTTAGATTACACTAAATTTATAGTAAGCCTTAGGTTACCATAACGTTTTTACTTTATAAACTTTTAGCATTTCAACTCTTTCATAATAGCACTTAGCTTAAAACACACATAGTCCAGCCGTACAAAAAATCTTTTCTTTCTTTGTATTCTTATTCTATAAACTTTATTTGTAAATTTTAATTTTTTTTCTACTT
Source organism: Rousettus aegyptiacus (assembly GCF_014176215.1). NCBI lineage: Eukaryota > Metazoa > Chordata > Mammalia > Chiroptera > Pteropodidae > Rousettus > Rousettus aegyptiacus. The sequence goes on along the minus strand of NW_023416311.1, from coordinate 38,526,637 downwards.
TTTAAACTTTTTTCTTAAAAACTAAGACACACACACGCATGTTAGGCCAGGCATACACACAGTCAGGATCATCAATATCACTGTATTCCACTTTCACATTTTATCCCACTAGAAGATCTTTAGAGGCAATGACATGCATGGAGTGGTCATCTACTATGATAAAAACTCCTTCTTCTGAAATACCTTCTGAATGAAAGACCTGCATCAGCCTCTTCTTGAGGAGATGTCGCTCTTTTCAGAAATATGCTCATGGCGAATTGCTTGGTTTGTCTCTTTTTTCATCATGGAATTACTTCTAAGCAAATAAGGTAGCATAAACATTCCTTTCTATTAATAAAAAACTTTCAGTGTTGGAGTCCACATTTTTTGAACTTTTGAAGGAGCTTATTGAGGTCTGCAAAAGCTTCTGCTAAATCCTTCACTGTACATTTTCTTGGTGATTCTTTTGCAGTTTCCTTTTCTCTTGCCTCTTGGTCAGCTATGCATTCCTGCTCCAGTTGCAACAACTCCTCATTGGTCAATTCATCAGGAACTACCTCCAGGAGTGCCTCAATGTCATCCTTATTCACATCCAGGGTAAAGTTTTTGCTTTCTCAACCACAACCTTGCTGATTTTTGCAACCACCTCATCTTGGGCAAATTTTTTGAAGTTATTGATGAATCTCTTGAGTATCCTCTTCCAGATGCCACCATACACTACATGGTGACATCACTCCAAGCCCAAGTAAAGTTCTTGAAGCAGTCATAGGTATTGTAATCCTTCCAGGTTTTACATCAGTGTCTTCTTCAGTTACAGTGATAGCCTGGATAAATGTCTTCCTCAGGTAGTAGGTCTTAAAGCTGCTCTAAGTCCTTGATCCATTGGTTATATTGAAGAGGTAGTGTTTAGAGAGAAAAACACCACTTGGCATTAGAATGAAGATCACCAACAAAAGGAGGATATCCAGGACTGTTACAATAGGCAAAATCTTATTACTTTTGCAATAACGTATGCTAGTCTCCAAATAGTACTTCTCTATTTCACTGGAGCAGCAATTCAACAGGGCATCTTAGAAGAGGAGCTGGACTGTATATGACTTCTTATTGCTTCTGGATTATACTGGCACTGTGTGATTATTGATATGCTTGAAGACCCTGGTGTTCTCACTGTGCCAGATCACAAAGAGTTTCAATGTGTAGCCTGCAACACTGCTCTCAAGCAAGACCATTATCCTGTCCTTAAAATCCTTGAAACCTGGTACTGACTTGGCCTCCTTATGGATGAAAGTCCTTTCAGGCATCCATTTCCAGAATAAAGAGGTTTCATCCACATTGAATATTTTCTCTGGCAAGTAATCTTCCTCTACAATTAACTTGTCTAGACTTTCCAAAAATTCTTCGGCCGACTTCACATCAGCAATCGTAGGCTCACCATTCGCTTCACATTATATAATGAATGATCCTTGATTAGTTTAAATCATTCAGAGCTAGTAATAAATCCAATATCATAGACAGGTCCAGCCTTTTCTTTTAATATCACAAACAAACATTTTTTGGCTGTGATCATCATGGCGCTGAGCGGGATTTGCTTCTGTGCCTCATCGTCATTCCAGGTCAAGTTTCTCCATGCCTAATTTAAGCACTTTGTGAATTTTTTGATAGTCTAGTTGCCTTCAATGAAGCAGATCCTTTAACAACTTCCATCACTTTGTTCTTGTTCTTCAAGATCATAGCTGTGGTGGTGTATAAGACATGCCTGACTGGCAAGCGATAACCGTCACTGATTTTTCACCTTTGTTTCCTGGTCAGTCACTTCACCTGTCTCTTACCGGCAACATTAGCAGTGAATTTCGTACACTTAGGGCCCATGATGAATCAGAGGCTATGATTAAAATCAAGCACAAGAGAAAATGATGCAGTCGGTAGAGGTAGGAAGCATGAGCTGTATGAGGCTGCTGCCAGTGTAACATGGCAGAATGTTTTACAGCAAACATTTTTTTGGAATTAGAAATACACTCTACAATAACATTAAAAAGTATAGTACAACAACTACACAATCCAGTAACATAGTCCTTTATTATCATCATCAAGTATTATGTACATAATTGTATGTGCTATACTTTTATATGACTGGCAGTGCAGTAGGTTTGTTACCACCAGGATCACCACAAACATGTAATGCATCATGCTACAACTTAAGATGGCTATGATGTCACTAGGCGATAGGAATTTTTCAGCTCCATTGTAATCTTATGACTGTAATTGAATGAGGAATGAGGAATATATTAACTCTCCTTGGGAAGCTCAGGGTAATATGAAGTGCATAGAAGAGGCTCCTTTCGTCTCATCCAGAGAGGGTCATGGAGAATTAAAATTCAGAGACTTCTAGACTAAACTACGCCGACAGAGTACAGATACTCTCAGTGGGCAGAGTGGCAGAGAGACCAAAGTTTCACAGAATAATCCTCTACCATATATAGTGAGACAGGCTATAAAGACACCTCCACCCACCACATACCACCTAGTCCTCACCTGGGCCCTGTGAGGAATCTCCTTTCTGTATCAACTCTTTCTTTTTCATATGTTTTATCTTCAACTTTCATGCTACTCTTTCAGAACAGGAATCATGTTTCATCTCTCTTGCCAAATGCCATAAAACTCAGCCTAGAAAAGAAGACAAAATAGTCTCCCTTATTCACCTCCACCCAAAATAATGTTTGTGAACAACAAAAGGTATGTTAAACAGAGCCCATTATACACATAGCCTTGGTATATTATCTAGGAATAATGAGTTAAGTCTCTGCATATAATTCTTTCTAAGAATTAATAGAAATATTAAAATATTGAATTGAGATATTCAATACTTAGAACTAAGAAGTCCAAGGTCTATTTTTTAACTCCAAAAATAAGTATTCTTAGCTCTATTTGTTTAAATAAGGACTCTGCATACAGTTCTGGTAACTCGTCAGCAGTGAGAGGCAGGATAATCACGGTGCCTAAACCTTGGCATGTATGTAGATGCCAAGGCCAGGACCTCCCAGTCAGACTACCTTGCCACGAAGTATTTTTTGTGACATCACAAAGCCAGACCCATAGTAAAGTTAAAATCATCCATGTATCCACACTGACTGTCCATCAACAGAAAAGTCAGAAAACTACAGAATTGCAGCTTACGTGGGCCTCCAGCTTTAGCCTGCTTTCTACTATTTATAAGTGAAGCAGCTGAAGACTTGTCAGGTTAAATGACTTGCCAAGGTCTCACATAGTCTGTGAGTGGTAGAAGGAGATCTAGAGTCACTAGGTTAACCTCATGAGTCTTTTGAAAGAACAGCTCAGTTATTTGGTCGATGGAAAACTTTGTTGAGCTGGGAACACAATTTCTCATCACTCACAGCTTTCCTCTAAAATCTGCAGCCACACGCCTGAGGTAAATTGGCTTAACAGAGCTTCTTCAGGCATGGTTGTCACCTTGTCTGAATAGCATGAGGTGATTTTCAGAAAAGGAAAACAAATGAGGAGTTTCTGGCTCAGTGCTGAGGAAAGTTGAAACCCATTCAACCCTCAGCTTTTCGGCATTGCTAGTGCATCCTTTTAACGGTGATTGCTTCAACAAGCATTGTTGGACTACATTAAGTCAGGATCAATCCATGGCATGGTTCTGAGCCTACAAATGCATGTTTCAGTGCATTTCCAAAATGACTTACTAAATCAATCTTTTTTCCTCTAAAAAGTACAGCTGGAAAACAGGTGAGTCAGTCTTTTCCTGAGATGTACCCACAATCTGAGCCCAAAACTGATCCCCAATTTTGTACAGGCCACCTCCTCGATTTTACCCCAGATTGTCTGTTCTTTATTTCAGCACGAGCCCTCATAACAACGGTGAAAAGGGAAATTCATCCTCCACCAGGCTGTGGCTTTGAATGTGACCCCTGATCTACTACCTATTTTCACTGTAGTCCTTGCTGTGGATCCAAAGAACACTTCAGGCAATGACTGGGAGAGAGATTTAAGGGTGAGGAGAGGAAAATGGGGTTAAAGCAGAAGGCAGAACAGAAGGAATATTTACAGAATTTAGCCTTGAGAATGCTAATGGAATCAGGCAAAGCACTTGAAACCCTGGAGCCTGGATTCTAGTAAATTACAAAGAAGGCAGCCAGATGTGGGTAAGGGGCTTGGTGAAGGAGCCAGCTCAGAAGGTCCCTGCATTAGGCTCCAATCTACTCTAATGTGGAGTTATCGTGGGCAGAGGTGCAGCTAAAGCACCCCTGGTGTGCAAGGAAGTTCCAGGTTTCCTAAGACCAGCTAAAGCTATTTTAAAAGATTGCCTAGGACTCTATCTAAAACAACCCAGTAACTCTGCATTGGTATACAGGCATACCTCGGAGACATTGCAAGATTGGTTCCAGACAACCCCAATAAAACAAGTACCTCAATAAAACAAGTTGTAGTCTTTTAGCTGGTGGAGGGTCTTGTCTTCAATTTGTAAAATGTGCAACATCTGTGAAGCTCAATAAAGTGAAGCACAGGAAAACAAGCTATGCCTGTACCAGAATTGGACAGTAACAGCAATAGTTGTTTAATAGAACAAGCCACATACCATAGGGTACAAGCAGAAAACAACTGACTCTTTCATTTACTACCCATTCAAACCTCATCTGCAGACTCCTTCTTTACTGCCTCTTGGATAAAATCTCTGGCAGATCTCTTATTTATTTTTTTTTTTCAGTTTGTTTTAGGCACAAGAACAGTTTCAGTTTGGAAATAATTGCCCAGTCAAACCTGAAAATCAAAACCCCAAACTCTTATGTAATTTAGAGTTCCTTTCCTTCTCCAGCGTGTTACTGGTTTAGACCTAGAAACATATGGTGGGAAGGAGGCCTGTTTGGCTGCCTCTGTTTTTCCCAGCTTTATTCTTCCATTTCTCCTCCCTTGACCATAGCCAAGGTGTTCGACCCCTCCAGGATTGGACCCAAGACAGGAAGAAACTAGGGGAAAGGACACAATCTTAGCATGGCTGGTTCTTTTGTGATCTGACATTTAGAAAATGTTAACACAGCTCTTTGTCTCCTGAGCCATTTGGATGGTAACATAGAGACCTCCTTCTGGTGACCTTCAATTGAGGTGCCCTGAATGTGGGTGATGCCTCCTCCAGCTCCTGGGCCCCCAGAAGTCTCCCCATATAGACTCTCCTATATTGTCACATCCATGTGGGTTTCCTAAGCTGGGTACAGGTCAGCTCTCCTCCACCACCATAATTATAGATCCACACACCCCACAAGAAAACTCATGCATTCTTGTCCTGCTATTGAAGAGGGTGAAATAGCTTCCAGTGTAGCCTTTTGTGCAATTGTCACTGCTGCCAGGCACAGAGCTAAAACCACCTCCTCAGAAATGTGTCAGACATCTATTCCTTATGCCCTTGCAAACTCCACAGGAGAGAGCTGGAAATTCTGCAAGTAGACTTCTTAAAGCCCTTCTCTCTCAGCTTGAGATGAGGATAATATGAAAGGAGGGAAAAGAAAGCCACGGTTCCATGACAACCTTCTTCCTAAGGTATTCTCTCCTTTTTAGGTACCTTCCAGGTAAGATCACATGATTGCTTTGTCAGCCACTTCCTATGCCAGTCCTGCATGGGAGATGCGGGACACACTTTGAAATGTGGAGTTCTATTGTTTTGTTTTCAGCCTTCAGAACCTCAGCAAAACTGAGGGAAAAAATCTCATTTTGACAACTGATTACACAATCATCTTACTGCCCTGATGTCAAATGGATCCCTTATTCAAGCCAAGGTGGGAGTGAAAAAGAGAAATCGTACTTATATAACCAATTCCTTCTATGTACCTGTGAAAGTTCTTGCCTTTGAAAGCATTCTAGGCCCTATTATTTTAGACCTCACCATTACAGATGTCACAGATAGCATTGGATGCCTAATAGAATCTAATGAGATTTTTTCTTTTTTCCTGTTCTTCCAGCTTTAATTGCTAAGGACTAGAGCTGTGGGAAAAAAAAAAAAAAAAACAAAAAACAACAACAACAAAAAAAAACAAAAAAAAACGCTAAGCAATCCACATTCCCAGTGCAGAGAACGTCCGTCAGTTGTGGCCAGCTCCACATCCCCTTCCCTTGCCTTCTCTCTCTGTCTCTCATGTGTGTACCCACACACACACATTTACATACACACGTACACACACGCAAACGCAGGGACCGCTATGCAAAATTACCACAAATTTGGTAGCTTCAAACAACACACATTTATTCTCTTATAGTTCTGGAGGTCAAAAGCCCAATATTAGTTTTACTAGGCCAAAATCAAAGTACCGGTAAGGCCACACTCCTTCCAGAGGTTCCAGGAGAAAATCTACTTCCCTGCCTTTTCCAGAATTTCTTGGCTTATGACCCCTCTTTTATCTTCAAAACCAGAGACATATCATCTTGCTCTAGTTATCACATTACCTCTGTCTGTCCAGTCAAATCTTCCTCTGCATCCCTAGATGAACACTTGTGACTACATTCAGGTACCAGGTAGATGATCCAGGCAATGTCCCCATCTCAGAATCTTTAACTTTAATCACATCTTAAAGGTCCCTTTTCCATACAAGGATTCAATAATAGGCTCCTGGAATTAGGATCTGGATTCTATGGGGGACATTATTCAGCCTTCCACAGGGAGTAATAGTGTTCATGGAAAGAGAATGTCCTTTTCCTAGCACCTGCCTCAAAGCCAAATAAGAGAGACCCTCATAAAATCAGGCTTCAATTTTATCACCCCACAACTAAGCCCAAACTGCTGCTCTCATGCCTGTTCAACTATAAAGATTACAAAGCTAAATACTCACTATCCCGACTTCCTCTATAGATTGAGACAGTCATGTGGCAGAGCTCTAAGAAGGGAGACCTGGAAATCTCAAGACACCAACCTTCCCCCTACTCCCTCATCTTAAAGGTAGAAAGTGGCAATTCAAACTACAGCAGCCACCTTAGAGAAAAAGCTCAAGACACAGTCAAAGGTGTTAGCCCTGTTATGTCTGAGTCACTAAACAAATCCCAACCACCAACTGTACCAGGAAGAGGACTCACTGGGTGAGAGCATAGGCTCTGGGGTTAGGTTGATATTAACAGATCCCAGCTTCACTTTTCAATGGTCAAGTGACCTTGGGCAAACCACTCACTCTTTCTGTGCCTCATATTTCTCTTCTGTCATCATGAAGATCAACTGTGATAATGCAAACAAATGCCAATATGCCATAAAAAGTTGACAAATGTTAGCTATAGCATTCTTTTAATCCCACCCTATTAAAAGTTTGTGCCAATTCCTTACTGAGAGGGGAATTCACAATTAATATAATTCTCTGACAAAACTCATAGTTCAGAAATGTAAGTCCTATGGGCCTGTTCATGGACGAAGGGAGCCAAAGAGGAGAGTCATAGAAGTCCTGCTACCAGCAGCTGAATTGGGGGGAGAATGGGGTTTTCTATCTGCAGAGCAGCAACTATGCCATTGTTACCCGCCCATGCACCCCCTATGCTGAGCACAGCACCCAGGCCTCCATGCACCACCCAAACAACAGTCAGAGTCTCTGAAAACCCTCTCTTATTTTGCTCCAATCACATACTCACAGCAATGGGATGAGAGAGTCCCCAGGAGGCAAGACCAGCTCTTAATTTTCTTGTATTGCTGAGCATCATGCTCAGCTCAGAGCATGAGTGCTCTCGCTTAATATTATTTAAAAATTAGGACCAGAAGAACAGGCAGAATGTCTTCCCTAGGTATAAGAGTCATTAGAAAGAGTGTCATTTCATTCAGACACTGTTTCTATTTGTGCATTGCCTAGTAGGGTTACAACGATTAGAGGACATGATTTCAAAGACAGAATGAGCACCAAAGGAAGGAAGATAAGTGAAAAATCTAATTGTGGCCATTACCATGACACCTCATTACTTATTCCCTTTCGGTAAGATTCACCCATAACTCTCTAGGGGTATTTTTTCCCCTAACACCCTGAACTGAGTCACACTGGGAAGGTCAGTGAGAATTACAGAGAGTTTGTAGGTTGGAGGGAAAATATCAACTATGGGAATGGGGGCAGCTGAGGGGATCAGAGAGACAAAAAGGGAAGTATAAGCAGGGGCTAGAATAGGGAAGAGCTTGGCAAGTGAACCACCCAAAAAGAGGACAGCCTGACTGAGAAGAAACAAGTTTGATGACAAGAGAAATAAGCTTGGAAAGGTAGGGGAGGTCAAATGAAAACAAGCAGCAAATTATGACAAAAAAAAATGTTTTCAGAGAATGAAGAATGCAGTCTGACATTGGGGCATTTCTTATTTGGTCAGTGGGACTGCTAACATTTTTCTACGAGTAAAAGGATGACCAACTTTGGTAACACTTCATAGGTGTATTAGAAGAGTTCCCATGACTCCAAACCAATATGTAGCATTTTCAGAAACAGCATAGCACCACTACTTTGCAATTTATTCAGAAAAATTTAAAGTATCTCACAACCATCCTCTGAAATAACGTAACCCAAGCATTTTTTTTGTTTTTAATATTGCAAAACATTCCTTTCCTTATCAAGGGAGCTAACTCAGCATACACTCACCTTATCTGACTCCTGTTGCTCGGAAGGGCAAGCGTGCTTCGGGTAGGAAAATAAAGATACCACTAATAGGAACTGCCCGTGGCAGAGTGGGATGCATTGGGCACTCATCTGATTTATCTTTAGTAATAGCTGCTCAGAGAAGAGAGACAACGTTGAGAATGAGTTGCATCGTATGTAATGTTTTGCTTCATGGAATGCTTTGCCCCATTTTCCTGCTGCTTGTACATGCTGAAAATGAGATAGTACTACTCAGCTGACAACTTTCCTTCTGATTTATAAGAAAGGTCATTTAATCCCAAATAAGCATTTTGCTAAATATTAAGTTCTCCCATCCTCTCCACCTTCTTCCCACTCCCTTTGTATAGACTGTGATCTGTACCTATAGCAAGAACAACTGAAACGTTCTAAGACTATTGCTCAAGGTGATTTATTGGAGCAAATATGCAAAGTGTTGAGGGGAGGAATTCAGGTCATACAGCTATGACTTTCATAACTACTTTGAATATAAATGTGAGGACACTATATATTTGCCATACATGTAGCTAAAATATTCATGGAATTAAACAGTAAATATTATTTGGATCGATGATATTTTCATCTAATATTTATGGCATTTCTAAAAAAAGAAGCCTGGATTCTATAAAATGCAACAATATTAGGAAAATATAAACTATTTCCCTTACTTGTTAACTTTTGAATTTTAAACTATTTTTATATAACTCCGGCTCAAGTTTTTTAAAACGGCATAGAATTATTATATATTATTATAGTATTTTTAAAAACATGTCCCTTTAAATGTAAATAATGACCTATTTCTCCTTCCAAGTACTTAATGACATCATTTACAATTATCACAAACCCCCAAGAATAGAAAATAGTCTCAAAACAATTATCTTCCTTAGAGGCAGAACAAAAAAGAAAAAAAAAAAAAAACACCACCAGCAGCAATATCAGAAAATAAATTATCAGACACAGAGATATTTACATCTCCTCAATAAAGGTGCATCATCAGGAAGCCAGAGCGTAAATAAATGCAGAGGAAAAAACTCTTGCACTTGCCCTCAAAAAATTTTGCTGAAATGTCCAGAACCTCACACTCTGTAACACTTTCTATATTAAAATAGTATATCACACCTGCCAAAAATCCAAGGTGAAAGCAGAAGGTCACTGGTGATCTCTGCTGTTATGTAATCGTCTGCCCAGGGATAAACTTATCAGGAAGGGTGTCCTGCAATTGGCAGAAGAAGTCTCGCATGGAGGTCCTACGTGCGCACCTGTCAAAGTCCAAAGAAAAGAGATTCCTGACCTGCCCTGGAAACTAGAAATGGGCAGGTCAAACCAAGCTTGCCACCAAACATCAATAAAGCCCCAAACTGTCTGCAGCTCAGCCGGCACTACCGTTATTCCTCTTCAGGTTCTATGGGCTTATTTTCAATTTAAATGGCTATACTCAAAATTAAATTGAGCCTATTTTGAAAGCCAAATTTCATGAGATGCTGCATTCCAAGATAATACCTCACCCCGTACAAATGTGTTCCTTCTCCTGCTTTCCCTTGATCCAATTACATCAAAGCAGTTCAGTTGTGCAATTCTATTAAGACCATTATTTGTCTCACATTTGACATATCCACTTGGCTTGTGTATTAGCTAACCCGGGGGGAAGAAACCTTCCCTGAAGGTATTCCTGCCTTCTATAATAAATCGTGTCAGATTTCCCTTCGATATCTACTCTGATATTTTGTTCATTTGGACCTCAGAAGATCTTGTGATTTCTAGGGTCATCTTACCCTTCATAGTGGTGCAGTTGCTTTATATCAGAACAAATCTCTATAGATTTCTAAAATTAAGTTCAGTTTTAGTATTCACTGAGTTATGCTAATTCCCTAGCACCTGAGAATTTTGGTTGTTCTCCAAGAAATGGTCATCTATCATGTTTAACTTGCTTTTCGGATATTTCCCATGTTAAAAATATATGAGTTTCTGCTTTCAGCCGTGGCAGAATCATCAGTTTAATTCAGGTACCTAACTGCCATAGTTACATCCCCAGGCTGCAGACTAGCCCACAAGCTTGTGCTGGTATGCCCTTTTCCCAGATGGGGTGATAATTTTGCTGAAATACATCTCTGCCCTATGTCCCATACAGAAGGGCAGTGGTCTTCAAAGTAGGGTAGGGACACCCCTGAGGGCAAAACAAAGACATTCTATAGAGTGTGAGGCTGATGTGTAGGTTCTCACACATTCCTAAAACTGATTTCCTTAAGGCAGTGCCTGAGGTCATGCTGCTTCTGTCCACTTTCACAATATATCTTTTATTACTTAAAAGCGCTCATGGCAAATCTTGCTCTGGTTCATTTTCCCAAAGTGGCCAAATTGGGTGGCTAAACAAAAGGCAAAATGAGTGTTCTTTTAAGCAAGGCTTTTTAACAATATCCCCCAATCCATTTCATTATGGAACATATCCCAAATAAAAATTTACTTTTGTGTATAATAATTGATCATAAATGCATGTTGTTTGACCCACTGTATGTACATAATAACTGTAATGATAACTCAATTTGAAGGAAAATATTCACATTTTAGAGGCTTAAGGTCATAGGAAATGTTTTAAATTTAAGTTTATATAGTTATTTTTGTTCTAGAGAAATATGAGGTGAAAGACTTTTAAACATAATACTTATACATTAGAATACATTCCTATGTAGAAAGTGAAATAGAAATAAGATTGCTAGTACAAGAAGAAACGATGCAAAATTTCTTACTGTTATAAAAGAGCCTGTTCATTCATTTTTGAAAAAGGTGATGATGGGAATCAAATTACTATGGAACTCATATTTGTTGACTACATTTAAAAGAGCCATCTAAAAGTTTTAAGACATCAATATTTGCTAAACATTAGACATTATATACTTTGGAAAACTTAAATACATAATAAAATTTTTAAGTGACAACTTAAAACTGAGGAGTACTATCACATAATATCTAGGTATCTGAGAGAGATAGAGAGAGAAAGAAAGGATCTGTAAGCATCCATACCTTATAGGTAGGTGATTGGCAGACCATCCCTAATATCCACACTGATATTTTTGTTGTCAAATAATCTAATATAATTATAAATAATTTGAAAAGGTCAATTACATTCAAGCCAGTAGATTCAATGTAATAAAATTCACTGTAGACTTAAACCCCTATAGTTTTGACAATGCCCATGACAAGTAGTACACTAAAAGAAACTAAGCAGCCCAAAGTATAGGTAAAACCAAGTGAAACATCAGATTTACAAAGGGGAAATGTGGCTATGAACTTCTGCATAAAAGGCCTTTAAAGAGGTCAAAATAGAATATTTGCTACAGAACAGGGATGAATTTGACAGTCTCACTTTCTTTATCTCTGAACATCTCAACTCAACTTTTAGACCTTCATGGTGGAAACCTGAGCATGTCAACTCAAATAAACTGCACCAGTCCCACTTAGCAACACACTCAGACTCATTTGGATGAACATGCAGTCCATATACCCTTTCACCACTCCTTCTCCTTCCTTTCTTCTTAGGGGTTATCTATGGTCTGTGTATCATCTGCTGGTGTCAGTAGGAACGGGGCATCCTGTCCATGAAAATTATCTGCTCTGGCTGGCCTCTGCTGAAATGTAATTTGCCTTATCTGAGTCTAAATGTTCCATCCTGGCATCTAGTCTGAAGTCCGCATAGACTCAGATGAGTGGGTCATGTTCTCTGAGTTCTTGTTAGCCTAAGGTAGGACTAGGCAAACTGTCTTACATTACCAGGAAATGCTATATATGGCTTAGACTCACACTTAGAGTGTATATTATATTAACCATTCTTTTAATTTCCATAAATCAACACCCTAACACCTACAAAATGGGTACTAGCTGTTCCCAAATAAATCCTGGCTCACCCAAAAAACATCTGAAAACTTTAGATAGCCCAAAACCATATCATAGGGGCTCTACTTTCAAACTTACCTAGCCAATTCTAAGACTGCCTACCCTGTCTCCCCATCCCTTCCCATGAACACCACAAGAGAGGTACCTGCCTATGGTTCTACTACCTCTCTCTCATTTGGAAAGAACCTCTGTACCTCCCCTGGGTGTCCCTGTATGGCATGCTGTGTTCTCCCCAGGGAATTGCAAGTCTAACAAAACCATTAAACTCTTTCCGGTTTCTCTTTCTTGATCTGTACCTGGACTCACTTTACCTCACCCAAAGTAATATGGCCAAAACAGAGATGGGATCCGTTTCTGCAGAGTCCCATCGGATAGGAGGGAGGGATGAAGGTTTTATTAGGAATAGCACTGTATGAGGGAGGGGAAAGTGGATGCTGAGTTGGCAACAGTATTCAGTTCAGTAGCAAGGGACGAAGGCTGAGACCAATTTAACATTCTTTAAAATGCTGTTAGGAAGACAAAATAAAAGCCTGTCGACTAAAATTAGTGAAAAGAAACAGGTAAATTAAGCAAATTGGTTGTTCAGTGAATTGTCTTTTGGCAAATTAACCTAGAACAGATATAATTGGTAATAAAGAAGGAATGGAATTTAAGGAAGATTTAGTAATTGTCCCTGAGGGATGACCTAACGATTGCAAATGTTGGATGTCATTGTAAACAAGCCTTTTAAAGATCACTTTTAAAGCGATACAGTGTGAGTGGTTACAATGTGGCAATCATAAACTCACTGGACAAGTGAAAAAAAAAAACTGTCCTACTATCACACAAATGAGTCTTAGTGGCTTGGGATAAATTTCAAGTGACAGCATCAGGCACGTTTTAAAAGTGCTGTATCTCAAATAACTTGGATAGAAGCGAAGGTGACATGCTTCAGAAAACTGCATTAGAGAATTCAAAAAGTGGCTTTAGTAATGATGAAAACTCACTGTCAAATATGAATGTGAAGAACATGGAAAAAAATGAAAGTAAAAAACATGTCTATAAATTCACACTATTTTATATAATGTGATTTTAAATATGTTGTACACCTAAATTAGACTCTTGACTGTTTCACCTACATCTCTATGTTTATGTATCCATGTTTGAAAAAAAGTTATTTTTTCATTGAGAAAGTAGAAGACCGGGGTCACATTATAGATGAATGTTTAGAGCAAGCAGTAATTATGGAAGGAACCATAGTCATATAAGCCAGTTATGACAAAGCACATGACGTGACTTCAAGAGCCAAGGAGGCTGCTCTCATGAACTGTTACTTAAGCTGCTGGCAAGATAAAGAGTAAGAGGAGAGGAAAAGATGTTCAGATAAAGTCACAAGCAGGTTCAGAGTCCTGGGGAAGGAAGAGACCAGTGCTACGGAACTGGAAAGAAGTTGTGGATGAAGCAGAAGGGACAAAGGGAAGTGTGGTACAAGATGAGATTTGACAGCCAGAGGACAGACAATGCAGAGCCAAGGAGGGACACTAATCATGTTGTTTTCATCTAAGAGTAAATAAAGAGGTGGCTATTGAAGTAATCCTAATAGACGCAGGCATCTTAGTTGGCAATGGCCAGATCCCAGATCACAAAGGGGCTTGCAAGTCATGGTAAAGATTTAGTAGATTTTGGTTGCAGTTGTGGCGAGGTTTGGTTTCTTATTTTGTTTTGCCAAAGAGCAATTCGGAAGCCACTGAAAGGCCATCAATATTAGAGTGAAATGATCTGACTTGTATTTCTAAATCAGCAATCTAGTTGCTGGAATGAACAGCAGAAGGGCAAGACTTTAAAAAAAGGGAAGATGACTGGATGGTTATTATCATGGTTGTGCATTACAGGTGGACACTTGGTCCTGGTGATAGCAATGGAAATGAAAACAAGTAAGGGCACTGACAAGTGGGAGGGAGTTTCAAAGCTGCCTCGTAGGTTTCTTTATTACCAGGTTGCTGGTGCACTTCACTGAGACAGGGAGCACTGGGAGAGAACCAGCTTTGGGATGACGAAAATCACAAGAGAAACTGAGCAGAAATGAGGTGGAGTAAGACTTCCTTCCTCTGCACTTTTCTTTCAATGGCAAAATGAAAGATATCATGTTACTGTCCTGTATATCATAGGCATGGAAACTTTCATGTTCCACATGCTGTACAAACAAAGGAAAGTTCCAGGACACATTGTAAAATCACCCAATTTGTTCCATGGAATGTAGTGTTTAGAATGGTTGTCATAAGACCTGTTGTGGAAGAAAGGAGGTACTTACAGTTTTGAAGGAAGCCTTGTGGTCATGTGATGATGCCCCGTTGGACTCCAGTGCATCAAGAAGCTGATCCTGAGATCCTAATTCAAGGAAAGAGGATGCCAAAAGATTAAAACCACTGTGGCCAATCAGAAAGGACCTCCTTCTACTCCTAATGTCCCCAAAAGACAGTATCTTTTTTCAGGCTGATTTTGACACAGAAACCTGGTGTACGAGGAAGAAGTTTTTTATGTTTGTTACCTCTGATGGCTTCTCATGTGGTTCAATATTTCTCCTTCACTAAGCATATTGTAAGATGGAGCCTTTGGAGCAGATGGAGAATGTCTTTGTCTACAACACCGAAACCACAGGGCAGCCAGCAAGGACCAGCACCCACTCAGAACCCCAGGCTACATCACACACAGATGCTGAGCAGACAACTTCCACTGTGGAGAAGTACATGGCTTTGCGTGGATGCCCTTTCTTGTGGGAGAAGGAAGGGAGAAAGCACATCCCTGGCACATTCAGCACATAGGGAGTTAAGCATTCTGGACCATTTTCCCTGATGTGCGGCTAGTGAGAGAGTCAAGAAGGTCACCATGGATACATCTGGATGCATCTGCCTGAGTTATTTGTATTGAACAGATTGCTACAGGGTGTTTTTTTGCTAGTCTCATTATGTGTGCGTAATGCCAATTAAATAACAGGAATGAAAATTAAAAAGGAAAATATCTGCCCCTGCTGGGTTTAATCTCATTAGTGCAAAGTCAAATGATTAGTCCTAAAAGGGCTCCAACAGGCAGCAAAGACAGCTAAAGTTGCAAGTATCTTTTACATCGCAATGAGAGAATGAATCACAATCGCTCACCCTGCTGAAGACACCAGAACCATCCCTATAATAAGGGCACGTTATGACTTGAGTAACATTGTGTCTCTACCTAGATGAATAGCAAGGTAAGTACCATGACATGTCTCAAACTTCAAATTCATAGCATAAAATACTGCGTCAGGCATTTTAAGGACCAGTGTCACGTTTCTCTGGGTTGGTTGTGAAACCTGGTAGATGCTTACTTTACAGTGCTCAATGGCTTACATAATCTTCAAGCCTCAGACTTTTTTTCTAATTAACCAGACCAGCCAGCTATAAATTTGCCAGCAGCAGCACTGAGTAGCTTTCGGAGAAAAATGCAAAATGGAAAGGTCTGTCCAATTTAAGCCTCAGAGATCATTTAAAATGAAGGGCTTGAGCAGCTGGGAAGTACATCAGCACACGCTGGTCTTAGCTAAGCCTCAGGTGGAATACCAAATTTTTCCTTCCTTCAGAAAGTTTGAGAAATGTCAGCTACAGCTGTTTTGAATCAAGATGACTCAAGAAGATTTGGAACAGTAGGCTATTCAAAAAATGACCAAGCCCAGAGGGTTTTCCTCAGTGACAGATTGACATGAAGCTTTACTTTCAAAATGCACTTATACCTTATCTCATTTTACCTTTGCCCAAAGTAGCAGAGAAAATAGGAATCATGGCAGTATCGGGTGGAGTGAGGTACAGATACAAACCCCAGCTATATTGATCATCTTTAGTTAATTGCCCCACTGAGCTCACCAGTCCAAGGAAGCCAGGGAGACAAACACGAACATCTATCTAGAAAAACCTTCGCCTGGGATGAGGCATGGACACCATGCCCTTGCATGGTGCTGGAAAATGAATTACTTTGCCTACCATGGATAGAAAAAATTGTACATTTTTCCAGCCTCTGACCAGTGAAAAGAAGTGTTCCTGATAAAACAACCTTTAACAAAATGTAGAGTTAGACCTTAGGGGCCCTCTGAATCTCCTACAATTATATGCAAAAGAGAGAGAGAGAGAGAGAGAGAGAGAGAGAGAGAGAGAGAGTATTCATGAGGATAAATTTCGTCAGATTCTCTATCTCTGTGATCTGTAAAAAGTTAAGAATTCTGATCTCTACACGTGAAGGGACCCCACATTCTGAAGAGGCTGAAAAGAAAGCTAGAACTGTTTACTTTCGTGTGGAATTAGGAATTGTAAAGAGAGAAGGCCTCTGTGTGAGGTACCTATTCATTAAAACTGGAACTCTTTAAAGCAATGGAAACCTCGAGAGGCAGGACACTCTCAAGGGGAGGCAGTGCTCTGCAGTGGGAAGATCATACGGTTTGAAAGTGAGACGTACGTTTGCCAATATTAATTATGTGATTGTGGCCAAGGTATTCAGTATCACCTATGCTGTTTCCTCCTCCTTAAAATGAAATAATAAAAATATGAAAAAAATGAAAATAGTCCTATCATTCAGCATTGTTGCAAGTATTCAGTGATATGATACAGGTCAAGTTCCTGTCAAAGAAGATTCTCAATAAATGTTGGTTCACTTCCCCTTCCCCAGTCTGGGAGCCTTAAGAAAGGATAATAAGAACAGAAAATAGAAGAAGAGAAGGAGTGAGGGAGGGAGGGAATGGAAGAGGATGGGAGGAGAAGAGAAGGGTGGAGAAGAGAAGGGGGAGGGGAGAGGGAAAATGAGAGGGAGAGGCAAGAAAGAAAAAGGAAAAATAGAAAGAACTGACCCTGCCCCTGGCCTGGAAAAACTGTAAGGAATCAGAACAAGAGGGTCGACCTGACAAGAGAATGGAGAAAAAACACACAGGGAGTTCACAGAATGAACCAAGCAGTGGACAGGGCCTCAGGTATCCTTGGACCAGTCCCAGTGGATGGGACCTGGACAGCAGGACTCAAACCCAAACCTCAGACTCATAGTCCAGAGCTCTTCCCATTATTTCTCCCTAACTCCTACTGTCACGCATCTTTGATTTTTTTTTCATGTTTGCGTTCTGTCCCTCTCCATTTAATTATAAAGCTAAACATGATTTGCAATTAAATGAGTAGATCTTTCAGTTCTAAACAACAAAAGGTAACATATCTGCAGAAAATAGTATCCATATCATAAGCCAACTGTCCAAGCAAAATGAATGAGCCTGCAAAGAGACTATTAGCATCTGTGAATAATGTCACATGGAATGGTCAAAGCCCAGTGATTGCAGCACTATGAGGGGAGGACGTAGGCTAAAAAGAAACATGACAGTAATCCTTCCTCCCCATTCAACTTTGGTGGCTGGTGGTAATCTAGTACAGTACTTTCCAATATTTCCTGCTTTCTGTGACCTGGATTCCCTAGCACGGTTCTGATTTTGATTTACATAGTGTGACAGTTCCCTTGAATTCTTTGCCAGAGCAGTTGAAACTAGAAGGTCCTTGCCATTGGGTCTCATGGCAGTTGAAGGCCAAGAGGCTGCCCCTAGGTGGGTTTGACATTGAGAAAGGCTCACCTTGACCAGAGGGAAGAGAGGATGCAGAGCGTAACAAGTAACCCTGGCTTCTTGGCTTCTAAAGAGTATAAACGAGGGTGAGCACTGAGATACAGACCAGCATGATCTGTACGTTGAATTTATTTTTATTTCTTAAGATAACTAATACACAATGCTAAAATTTATAAGGCTTTTTAAAAAGAAAATAAAGTTACAGTTCTCTCTTTCCTCCTCTGTCCATATTCTGATGGTGATTTGTTTTAACCCATTCATATTTGTATACTTTTACTTTCTCGGCACATCTCTTTAAATATTTCTTACTGGAAACAATCAAATTGGCCCATCATCAGAATAATGGATAAACTGTGTGTGTGTGTATGTGTATATATATATAAATATACATATATATTTATATATATATATACATACATACATACATATAGTTAGTATCTATTGTCTTAGCTTATTCAGAGGAACAACAACAACAAAATCCTAATAGCTAAGGTGCCTAGATTTATTAAAAGCAGCCTAAGAATTACTCACATTCTTTCCTAAATATATATTGATCCTTAACTCTCCCAGCTCTTACAAATGCACAGACACATTCCTACCCTGAATTAAAGTGACCTCAAGGTAGCCAATGTAACACTGTTTATTTTTCTGGTGACTGTCATGAAGACAGCAGAGGGACAAAGCTTAATAAGGTTTGGATTGACCAGAGGAGGAGGAGTCTGAAAGCATGGAGTTCCCCAAGAACTGGGGTGGAGACGGGGGGCAAAACAGCAGGCGGGGTGAACCCCCAGTCCCCTTGCAGCAGGCACAAAGCTGACAGAACCCACAAACCAAGGGGAATGGAAGGCATCCCTACCCTTGTCTCTGTACAGCCTCTGAAAATAATGTGGCCTGGGTACCGCGTTTCTTTCCCCCTTCTTGGGCTGTCCTATTCTCGGTACTCTGATGTACCTGGATATTCCCTACCAGGTGAGACTGAAAGAAATTGACCATCTTAGATATTTTGTTTTGTTTTGTTTTTCAACACAATACTCAGAAAGTTCCCATTGGATCTATTCTGGTTCTTAATACAGGGAAAATCTGACGTGCAATGCTTTCCGATTTGGAAATAGACGTTCCAATGGTAAAAGATTACTTTCTCCCTTGCACATAGCAGGTGCTAAGGGAACAGGGACAGTCCTGGTGGGATGGGAGGTAGCTGTCCTATCAGGACGCTCTGACAGCCGTTCAGTTACAATCTTTGTGAACAAAAGAGGATCCTTTATGCCCCATATTAGATTTTTCAACAGAAATTCCATGCTCAGCAAACCCACCAGAGATTTCCCTCCAACAAGAAGATGATTGTGTCACATTTGTTCGGCCAAGTGGCAGCAAAGAACAATGAGGTCTCTGTATACAACTGTGAAATGAACCCCCAGGAAATGCCAAAGCAGCTGAAGGACTGAGACCTCTGATCAACACTTTGAATCCTTTTTGAAAATAGGGAACAAATTCAATGCCAAGTAAATAAAGAGAAATTTATCCAACATGTGGCATTTGAGAAGGAAGCAGAGAGGTCTTGGGAGTTAGCTGAGGCCTTCCCATAAGAAATCACAATCATTCCATGGCCACTAAAAATGTTTCCGGGGTCCAAAGTTAAGCAGCCACTGACAGGTATGAAGCTTGGTGGAACTTGGCATGATATAATAGCACATGGCTAGGGTTCGATATTATGACAATCACAACCACAAGCACTTCTTGAGTACTTGCTCTAAGGCAGAAGTACTTAGGACTATTTCCAGCACATGTTAAACATATGCTGGACATATACTTGAGTTATTATAAACATTTAATTCTCACAACAACTTTTATGAGGTAGGCCTTTTAAGGCTCAGAGAGGTTAAGTTACCTGGCTGGGATCACACAGCTAGTAAGTGGCAGAGACAGGATTCAAAACCAATCTGGCAGTGTGATTGAGGAGTATGCTTTTATTTACTATACTATTTTGAGATCATTTAGTAATACCAAGCTTGCGTTTAGATCTTATTTTAACATCCTATTTATTCCTCTAAAGTAATCCTTTCAGAGAATAAACGGTGAGTAACTTTAAGAAAAATGCTTTTTAAAAAAATCTTATTTACTAGTCTTGTTTATTCTTCCCAGGAGCACCATCCTCTAGAAGAGAAACATTTGAAATAACCATACATCAGACACCTGAAGCAATCAGGCCTCAGAATGGAACACTATTAAACAATCTCAAGGTGGCTTAGTACTCAAACATTTAATGTTTCATTACCAGCAACTCTATAACCTTGTTTGGAACAAATATGAACATTTTTTTCCCCTGGAAGTATAGTGTTATGTTTAACATGTATCGAATAAAGCCTTATTTTATCCTACATTTCTTTCACCAGCAACAATGATCTTGATATATAAATGCATGTTCTCACTAGGGAACTGCAGAAAATTAATTCCCAGCAAATTTTATCAATGACTGTCACTCACTCTCTCCCTTAAAGGATTGTTCTGTTGTTGCACAGACACATCATTAAGCATTGCTGTGAAAGGAGATAGATAACGTATTTCTATTTTGCAGGTCTCGAGTCTAAAGGGAAATCAGATCTTGCTTAGTATTGTCATAGTTTTATAATTATCCTTAAAATCTAGCTGCAAGTCGTGTTGCTATGTGTAGTTACACGTGACCCAAGTCTTTTCTGAGCTAAGTACATGAATATCCTCTCGGCTGGTTCATTTGTGTGACAGCTGCTCATGGGCTCTGTCACTCCTCAATTCAGTTCATTTGTTTCACAGGCAGCACTATGTCTTTGATCAGATTAAATCACTCCTAGAAATATTCTCCTTGAGGACAGGAAACCTATAGCTTATTTACCTTATTATGTTAATATGTAAATACTACTTACTTGTTAAATAGTGATTTAATGAGAAATTTGTTTAACTATACCAACAATGGGTCAATAATATATCATTTCTTCTTAAAAGTCTATGGCGATACTGCAAATCTGTGTGATGTTTTAATACATTTCCATATTTTTCTTATCCACTGTTGTTTGGATAAACATAAGTCAAGGGGCACAAAATGCCTTATTTCAGTCTGCCATATGATAGTTGCTTAAAAAGATTCTCCAGGAGCAGATGAGAGAAAATAGTCGTCTGATTATGTAAATTTTTTATAATAACTACTTTGAGTTCACTGACCCAGTTATTCTATCTTTGGCCTTCAAGATGTGAGTTCAACTTCCATTCAAGTCAAACTCTCCTACGGTGACGAGGCAAAAACACCAGATCACCAAGGAACTAATCCTCAGCTTCGACTGATAGTCTTGGCTACCAATCTCGGGAAATAAAGTCTGACTGCAAAGGTTTCAAGGCACCCAAGAGAGAGTCTGTGAGGCAGATGGGACACTGTAGGAGGGAAGAGCCGTCGTACAGGAAAGGCACGCAGCACACAGGGAACGGAGGGGCCTGGACACTCTCAACTCCTGCTATTTATTCTAGTGAACACAGGCAATTTTGTAGTCTCATCGATAAATCCAGAGCTTTCGAACATCACAAAAGGTACATTAAACTGTTTAGCTGTTTCATTAAAAATAATGGATTGCACTCAATAACTAGCCCCCGAAAAAGGCAGGGATTTTGATTTAATCTAAAAGGATTGTCGTCATGGCTCTCACCCAATTATTAATTGATTATCTACAAAGTCCACAATTACCATCATTATCCCAAATACCTATTATACTGTGACTGCAAACCCAAATACAAATTTGGTTAGTGAAAGCTGCATAAGTACAGACATGCACATTGCGAGTTGAGTCTCAAAAGTTTTATTCTAAAACTCTAAACATTACATACATGTTCTGGGAGATTAGATTTCATATATCCAATAAATTACTAAGGAGTATTCCTTACCTTTCCCAGAATTCAGAATGGAAAAGCAGAAGAAAATATTAGCTATAAACTTTCATTTTAAACCCTCCTCTACCCCCAAAAAAAGTACCAAGTTTATTCAGGAAATACAAAGGGATGCAGTTTGATATTATGCCATCACCTATTTTTTTTATACCAGGCAAGCTTCGAAGAACCCATCTGGACATCACCATAATACTTGCCAACATAAACATATCATTTGGAGGCTCTGATACAAGTGTATCAGAGGCTCTGCCTTAATGAAGAGGGAAAGTGACCTACTCTCATGTCTGTAATAAGATAGGGAAAACCATCTGAGACAGGAACTCCATCTGTGTCTGGACTCATAAGGGTGGATCCACAGAGGAGCACTGATCCCAGTTTGTGATGAAGGGAGGCAGTAACTCACCTAACGACACTGCTAGCAGGAGGAAAGCTGAACAGTTAATTAACAGGCAAGCTTCTGAACCTAAGGGGAATCTTAATAGACAGAACTAATTAAAATCAATACTCATACGGCAATTGTGAGGAGAAGAAAAAAAGACTCAAGATATATTTTAAAATGGAGAAAAATGAACAATCTCAGTTCTTTATGCCAACTTGCTATCTGGATCACCAGCAAATATGTACCAATAGGTAGTCTTTCCAGTAGGGCCTGAGCATGTGATGTAAGAGTATACACAAGAAGCCCACCGAAAGGACTTCCTGAGCCCCAGGGTCACAAGTGGTCAGAGACTACTTTGTGAAGACGGGGCCATGCTAACAGGAGGTGTTCAAATACAGAAAGTAGAAAAATTTGACTTTTGGCTATGTGACCTTGAGAAATTGGTTTCTCTGGTCCTCAGTTTCTTCATCTGTCAACTGAAAGGGATAAAAAGGAGGGATCCTCTTTGAAATCCCTTCAGCTGTGTAATTCTGGTATACTATTATCTTAGAGATGCAGACAGAAGCCAAGAATATATGTTTGAAGACATAGATGCAAATAATGGACATCCTTTCTTTTTTTTTTAAATAATGTTTCTGTTCTGATTTTCCTTGAAAACAGTGGAAGTGTGTTATACTGTGTTCTTCATTAATAGCTTCCCCAGCTTCATACTAATATGTGACCTTTAAGAAAATTGTGGAGATTGGTTTTGTTTTCAAAAATATATTTTGTAAAGTGATAAATGGAAACTTAAACTCATGTTCTGAAACATAATTATAACACCGTATTCTGGTTTCTCTCTAGATTGCTGTAGCACTGTTCATTATAGAGCAGATTCTAGTAAAAGGTAAATCTTCCCAGTACAGTAAAAATTTTAGAACAAGATTTCAGTGTGACTGAAATAACATTTCAGTTCTTTTCCTTTTCAATTCAATAGTATGTACTAATGCCAGCTAAAGACAACTCTACATGACCACATAACAGGATGATAAATGAATTTGATATGCCGTGGTCCTGGGTGGCAAAAAGGAAAAGACTCTTTTTACTTATTCTCTATCTTTTAATTGTGAAATTTTTTATTGGTCATACATACTCATGGTAAAACATTTTGATAATACTAAAAGAAACACAGTGAAAAGTTATCTCCTTTCTCCTCCTGTCCTCCAATATCCGCCCCCCCCCCCCAATGGATATGCCACCAGGGGCAGCCACTGTCATTAGTTTCTCATTTGACCTTCCAGAAATACAAGTGACAGTATCCAGAGATACCATATATATGACACCTTCTCTTTATAAAACACAACATTAGCATATTTAACCATTGTTTTGGATCTTTTTTAACTTAAACTTATGTCTCATATAGTGTGCCTCATCATTACATGCCTCATTATTTTAAAAGCACATATTTAGTTTTATGGCTAGACATACTTTGTATAATTGGTTCCTTATTTATGAGCATTTAACTTGTCTCCAAGCTTTGGCTATTACAATCGTTGCTTAAATAAATATCTTGGGAAACACTACTGTGTGCATATGTGACTGTATCTATGGGATACATGAGAAAAATAAAATTGCTAGGCTAGAGGCATATGCATTTGTGATTTTTAGAGATATAAAAAATTGTCTCTGGGGAGGTTATGCCAGTTTACATTCTTATAAAGAATGAGAGTGCTGTTTCCCCCATCTCTGTCAACATAATATACTGTCCAATCATTTTGCTCTTTTACCTATATGAGAAATAAAAAAGAATTTCTAGTCATTGCGTTATTTTGAAATCTGCTTATTTTAAGAGCTGTGCATCTCTTCATGCGTTTAACATCTTTAAGTTAACAGTGTTGGCCAGAAGACCATATCTTCCAGACTTCCAAACACAGAGAATATAACTGACTAAGGGTTCCAGTACTGCCCTCTGCTCCCAGACAATAACTGAGTATGACAGGAATACGCAGGCAGGCCCGTTCCACAGGACTTCTTGGATAACAATTCTGGCTCAAGGACTCCTCCCCGACAACCTTACAGAAGTTTCCCCTAGACTGCATGGTGGTTTAGGACCCTTTCAGTCAAACTTCCTTTTCTGTCTCCTTCACTTAGCACCAGACTCACACTGTGGTCTGAGACCTGTCTCCGCCTCTTCCATCTCCATCCTCATTCCTCTCAAACATATTTCGCTTTGTGCATTTAATCCTGTCTTGGCATCTACTTCTCAGAGGACCAAGACTAACACATTAACTGTTCCTATCCTTGTCACATCATTTTATTGTTCTGTTGGACTTATCTTTATTGATTTATAGGTGGCCTTAATATAGTAATGGCTTAACCCTTTTCTGTCATGTGTTACAATCATCTTTCCTTAGTTGGTCTTTGATCTAAGGCTTAGTTTATATTTTCTCCATGTGAACATATGTCTAGGATTTTGGGGCAATACGTGGGAGTCACTATAAAAGGTACAGATGTAGCTCCTCTCAATCTGAAAAATTAGGGACCGAGAAATTGTAGGCTGAACCCACACTGATATACAAAGGAGAAATGTGAGGAAGAATGGAAGACCTACAGCAGTCACTGGTCTGAAAACATTCTGAAATTTCTGTGGGCAGGCGTAGCAAGTGTCGCCCACCCTGGAGGTGGAGAACACGCCTTGAATTCTACTCTGTGAAAGGATCTCAGAAGTCCCTGGGCTCCGCAGCTCTTGGCTTTTTCTTTTTCCTTGGTTGCCCTTGAAGATCTCTAATACAGGTATTACAAGTGAGCAGCTTTTTCTGTCCACTTGCACCCAAAAATTCTTGCAGGTCTTCAGTAGTCATAGGTTTCCTTAGTTCAGGCTTCTGTTTCTTTTGAAATAGAACTTTCCCACAGTTACTATTTGAGGACTGTCATCTCCTTGTGCCAATAGCCATGCCCACGGTTCTCTTACATACATACTTCTTAGACTTGCTGGGTTTCTTTGCTTTCTCGCCCTCTCTTCTCCATTTCCTTCTCCATCTTTGTCTCTTCCTCTCTCTGTTTCACTGTCTCTTTCTGTGTCTCTGTCTCTTTTTCTCTCTGTCTCTGTCTCTCCCTCTCTCTATCTCTCTCTCTCTTTCATCTTAACTGTGGAACCATAGGTCTATCAGACTGCAAAGCAAGAGTTACACTTTAAGTCTCTTTTGTCCCATTGAAAGGACTTTTTGGGTACTGCCTCATCATTTGCACTCTCATTCCTAGACACTTTAATCCATCCAAAGGCTTTAACAACGTATTACAACCATACTTTTGATTTGTTATTTGCCCTGAGGGTGAGTTTCAATCAGGCTTTGTTGCCCAATTGTCTCTTTTACCATTTGGTCTTGAGAACAATTGTCCCTTCTAATCCCACAAGTTTCCAAATTTCTGGACTCCCTCTCTTCCTTTTCACTCCTGCTTGGATCGGTCCAGGCCCATTCTTTCTGAGCTTGTTAAGCACAATCAATAGCAACCAACACTTAGTTAAGATTCTGTTTTCCAACTTCTTCTCTTACGGTTATTAGGTACATGATTTGCCTTCAAAGTTGCTGTAAGCAACATTTTTACCAAATGTTTTGCCACTATGTACTGTGGATCGTGGTCTTTGACAAATTTCTTTGCTACCCAGTGAGAAGGCCAATGCCATGGATTTTATAGTTTTGTTATACCAGCTCCTTTTGTAGATCTTAATTTCTGTATTAGATGGGATATATTAGGTTATGATATTTGAACAAAATCTCAATGCCTTAAGCAAAGTTTGTTTCCTGATTCACAAGACATTTCTGATGCAAGTTGGCAGAGGGACTCTGGTCATCCTCGTCACTCAAGGATCAAGCTGACAGGGCTTCATCTCAGCAAGCACTGCTATGATTGTAGCAGAAGGAAGGAAATGTGGAGAGCCACACTGTTTATGTTTCTGCCTGGAAGTGGCACATATCATGCACCTTCACATCTTATTAGCCAAGTAAGCCACAAAGTCATGACTTATATCAAGTAGGGGGAAATGTAATTGTCCATTTTCACAGGCAAGGAGAGCTAGAAATACTTAGCAAACAGAACTCTTATTACTATAACAATTATTGTCTCTTTTTACTCATTCTTTTTCCTTCTCTTCTACCACACACTACTTCCTCTTCCTTATCCTCCCCAATTTTTCTTCAGAGAACTATCTCTCCCAAAAGTCTTGAGTTGACTTTAATATAACCTCACATCCCTTTCTGTGCCAGCGCCAAGTTCCCTTTCTTATACCAATCACCAGTTTGAACAACCTTACAATTCACAGACATTAAAAGTAGAAGTCTTAGAGCTGAGTATAAAGCATCAGAAGTTAAAGTGGATAGGCTGGAATTTCACTTAAGCGAAACCTACAATTTGGTAGTTTGGTCAGATTCCTGGAAGGATTCATGAGTCCATTGTGTGAGCCAAGAATGAGAGTGCTTTCCAAAAGATGCACAAAATCTATATTGTGACCCCACATGAAAGTCAGGGTTGCAGGGCCACTCTGTCAAATTCAAAGCTGTGATTTAGACACATTTGCTGGCGAATGTAGGGATTTGCACAAACACCCCAATGAGCTAATCACAAACCCACAGAAGTGTTTTTAGTTATCGCTTTCAGTCAAAGACAGTTAGGGCTCAAGGTAAACTAATTAAGTTTGGCAGCAATGCTATCTCATTTGATAAGAAATCACTATTCCAGGAGACCTGTATGACCCACTGATAAAAAGATATCCTGCTTAACTTTGAGAGAAATGCTTTCTATTAAACTTTTAACAAATTTATCCAAAGGAATTTTATTATTTAAAATACTACTTTTAGAGGCACAGAGACTTAGGACCTTTGCAATCAAATTCATTTTGACTCAGCAACAGATCAACTTCTGCGGCCCTCTCTGTAGATTACATGTCTAAGCCTGCAATGCAGTGTGATGGTACCCTTGCTTAAGCACTTCTAGAACAAGGACAATACCAGTTGCCAAGACAAATAACTCAGGCACTAGTCCTGCTTTTTCTACAGTCACGGTAAGGTTTTTGGAAATCAAACTGTAAGATATGATTTCCACAACTGCAAAGTACATTAGTCAGACTGGATGGTCAGTACAGTGTATCCCAAGTTAATTTTCTGTGACTCAGCTATCCACTTGAGCACCCGACACCCACAGATTTTACATTTCCATCAATCTTACTTTAAATTGTGTCATAAATATATCAAACTTGAAGCATTTATTAACTTGCTTCAATTAGTCAAACTCTTAAAAAGACTTTATGCTACTTTCTAAGCACTAATTTTAAGAACAAACACCATTGTAATCACGACAACTCTCCTTCCCATCACTCCCATTCACACCGTTGAGCCAATTTAGTATTGAACTTGAAAACTAATCTGGCCTTACTTAAGTGAGTTCTGAATTTTATAATCATCTTCCTTGATCCTCCACTTCTGGGCTGCCAGCCAGAATGTGAATAAGAAATGTGAAGGGTCATTTCCTGAGGTGAATGTTGAAAGTTTTTCAAAGTGATCGTGGGTGGCTTGAGCTACCTCAGCTTCAAAATCACTTTTTCCTGTTTTCATGCTTAATTTTGTGTGTCACTGACCAGCATGTAGGGGAACTGAAGTTCTTTCAGCTGCGCTAGGCGCAGTCTCTGTTCCTCACAGCTCTTTTCCAGTCCCTTCTCTATGGGTCAAGCTCTGCTTCAGAAAATGCCCCGCACTTTCCAAAATTAACCACTGCCATATTCAAATCTAGGTAGCAAAAATTCATAGTTCTTCCTTCTTGCAGCAACCCTGAACTCCACAGAAATGGACACTTTCAAGTCCTAAACTATTAGTCCTTACCTTTATTACCTTAAATAAGACTTTTTAAGATATTTACTTACAGAAGTCCCTTTTAAAAATTTCCTCATTTCTTTAATAAAATTTATTTTCTCTAGATTTTCCAGAAAAATGATCATAGCTACGCATCTGATATTTCAATTTCTGCTACATAAGCATATGTTTTATTATATATATATTTGAGGCAGAAAACCCTGCATTGAGAAAATATTCTTTTTTTAGCAACTTTGCCTATTATTTGGACATGCAGCCATCAGAAAGAGTAAGGGTACATGGTTATGGCATCAAAATTTTTGTATTCAGTACTGGCATAATTGTGGTGAACTGAACAGAAGAAAAAAGGGAAGAGAGAAGAAGGGATACTTTTGCTACTCAATAATCCTTTTCAAATGATTATAATAAAGCTTCAATATCAAGCCCATTAAATTTTATTTTGTATAGTATTCTTAGTCTCTCTATATTTTTAAGGACACTCAACTAAAATGAGATGTAAGGAAATACAAATATCTGGATTACTATCTGTCTTGTTATTAAGTTTTAGCAGTTAGTAACGAATGCTGTTCCTAACCCTGGGTTTCTATTCCAGGCATTGACAGACTCTTCTTTTAAATTGCGCTGAATTCTTACCTTAGAGGCTAAGCTTTCCCAAGTATCTAGAGCTTCAGTTCCTCTAGAACGGTTTTACATCAAAAGACCTTACAAGTTTCTTTCGTGATGTGAAATCATCCTTCTCCCCAGATTGGTTGTTTTTATTTTTAAAAGACATCTAATCGATTTAAAATGAGTACTAAATGAGGTGTTTAATTGCCTTTATGTTTAATAAGAGTCTAGGTATTGGCATCCCGCCTCAGAAGAGGGACCAAAGGTTTCTGGAGTGAGCATGCGCAGTGGCACATCCCCTCCACGGGAGCCGCACTGAGATGAGAGCTGTTGGTGCACCTGACTCCAAGCGCATGAGCCCGTACTCTTAACTAGCTTTCCCATCAACACCTTTCCATAGTAAAGAGAAACACAGAAACCAAACAGTAAGACCATGAAATCTCATGGTCGTCACTTTTATAGGCACAGTCATTTCCATTTCTTTTCATCTCAAGTTATTTGTAGTTAGAGTTCTTTTTCTGATTTAGATTGAGTAGGGCCTCAACACCATAAATAAAAGCCCAGACAAACAACTGTGCTATGTAAGAATTTGGGATTGTAAAAGCAAGCTTTCCAAAACTTAATGCTTAAAAAAAACACTGAGACATGAATTGGAAGTCTCTGAACAGTGACATGATCAAACAGGGACTCCCTGAGCCTTTCCCATTAATTCTCAGATGGTACTAGAAATACTCCTTTCCTCTTCTTGACATTTCTCTCCTGCAGAGGGTGCTAATCAAAGGAATCCTTAACATCTCGATGGCCCAGACTTGCACTGTTCCTAGAGATTGGTAAATTTGGGGACCATAAGAAACATGCTAGGCTTAACACCATTTTTCTTTTGTAGAATGGGCTTTATCTGGGGAAAGCACACATTTTTCTCGATTCTCACATGGCATAAATTGCACAGAGCTTATCTCTGCAGGGAGAAGCCTGCCTCATTTAAACACTAACTTGAACTGAATGATTAAGTCTGCCAAATTATGGTATTCAATATTAACCTGACCATTTAGCTAACAGACTGTAAAACATATCTGCTACATTTTGTGATAATCTGGTTTCTGTATTTTCTGTTTTACCCCCAACTTGTCCAAAACATAGAAAAGGAAGAAGATTTGTTTTATTTTATTTTAAATGAGGGGCCCAAATTTACGTGATACCAATATTATAAGGACTTCAAAGGAAAAATATGCATGTATTAATAGGCTTAGAGGCCTTATAGATTCCTGGAAATCAATATACATTGTTATAGCTAACAATCTGAGCAGTCACTTGCCAAGGAGATTGTCAATAAATTCTGGACTATGCTACAGACATTACTCAGCATTATTATATTGGAAACCCAATAATACTATGCAAATGATTTATACTTTAACCATAGTGCATTACAGAAAACCAGTATGCAAAAGAATCAACTTAAAACAGATTGTACTTTCCCATAGATATAATGTTAGGGCTGGAGGTTGTAATCCTACCTAGAAGACAATATTTAAAAAATCAGAGACCTGAACAACAAATATCTATTCAAATATTAATTCCAAAATAATGCAGGTTAAAAAGATCTTTTGGAATTATTTTTCCCCAAGTGTATTCTATGAAATATGAGTCTCATAAGGTGTTTGTTTCAATATAAAAAGTTTCCTTAGTTAATGAATGTTAGAGAACACATAATGCTATTATTTCTCCTGTTGAAGCTTGACAATGTCTGCTACTATATTAAAGGCTCTATAGAGCCTTGCTTATTTTTTTTAATCCAGTATTCATCAAACACACATAACTATAGAACATTATTTTCAAGTAGTACCAGTTAATTTCAATGGAACACACTTTGAGAAATACTATCTTATAATAGCAAGTATTATTAAAATATAACACCTGAATTCCATAAGGAATGCTGACAAATAGCATATCGACCCTTTTCCTGCACTCTTAGGGTCATATGAAATGCAGGGAAGAGAACCAAACTCACAGACTCCAGTGAGTTTAAGTATCATAAAATGTTATATAATGCACATATCAAACATTACATTGTAATGCTCTATACACAATGAGACTATCTGGGCCCTTTACATGTGTAAAACCCATTTCATTTACCTCACCAGCAATCACTGAGGCCGGACACCTTGGAGTGAACTTACCTATGCCTACCTAGGACCTTCACTGTATTCTTTGACTCAGAATAAGCCAAGAATTTTCTCTCAGCTCCTTCCCAAGACAGTCATCACCCTTTCTCCCTGCCTTCCTGGTTGCTCAAATTGTAATTTCTCAACTTCTCACCATCTGGATAGTGACAGACAATGGAGAAGTTGTTAGTTGTTTAATGCTCTAATTAACTAATTTAATTTCTTTAAATTTCACTCTTTAACTTCCATTATCTAACCTTAGAGTTACAGTTCCCAAACTGTGCAGCAAAGTGCAATGGAAAACCATTGTGCTCTCAGGTGTTTTAAGTTTTTGAGAAAAATATTCTGATATTCAACATCTTTCAGACATAGCACAAACTCCTAGCTCAAGATAGTCCATAGCTTCAACATTAGATCACACTATATTCCCTTTGATGGTGGTCACCTCACTGTAAAACTAAGTTTTGGGCAATTGCTTTGATAAAAAGCAACAATTTCATGAAAATCAGTATGAAACAGAAAGTGAAGGTGGTTCAATCTGATTCCAAAGTTTGAGAAAGTGGGAGATGCGAAACAGATACATGCATCTCATTAGTAATCAATCATGCTTATTTAAAAATAAAGTTTAAAAATGTTTTTTGAATTCACACATAATATTTTTTCAGGTGACTATCAACTTACTGAGTATATTTAAGTTTTTTGGCCCTGACTACCTAATAAATGGAACTGTTAGGTATTTCTTGGTCAAGGTGTGCTATAAAACATGTACTGGAACTCTAAGGGCGCTTTGAGCTGAAAAAGTTTAAGAACCTCTGCCTGAGAAGTTTAGAGTAAGAACACGTACAAGAGACTTCAGCCTAGGCAAGGAAATATCCCTCTACAGATTTTTCCAATCTCCCCCTTTTGTTCAAAAATACTATAACAATGTGGAAAATGTAAAAAGTAAATATATATACATATATATGTATATATATCAAAAAATCACTCCCTACTGATATACTGAAACTAAGCCCAAAAAAGAGATTTTTAAATTTATAAAAATTTATCCTTATGTTAGAGAAAGTAATTAGATGCATTCTCCATTTTACGAGTCTGAGGAAGAAATATAACAATGAGAGATAAATACCTACTTTTCATACTTTAGAAACGAGAAACCAGTGAGAAGATGGTTTTACTCTGATGCATAAAAGCTAGGAGAGTCACATTGCTACAGCTGGCATGATATCTATCCCCCGCGACCCATTTCTATTTCTTGGTGCTCTTCAAGATCATAGTTGTATGTGTCACTCACAGCTATAATCATAGTCCACAAAGAGCGAGTAATATCTCTTCGCTCTATGTCACATTCCTCCTTAAAGAAAGTATGCCTGAGCTTGTGGAAGACATTATCTTAGAGCTAAGCACTGGGAACCGAGAAGCTAAGAAACAATTTCTACCACTATCTTTTCCTTTTTGTCCAGATACTCAGTGCACAGCTCCTTATTCTTTAAGTTCTCAGGGTTAAAGAGATCAAATAACCTAAGGAAAACAGAAATAAGATGTAAATTATTGAGTTTAGTCAACAAAAAATCATCCTGTAAATCCACCAGAAGCACAAGGATTTCTAGAGCCCTTCCTACTGTCACCAGAGGGTAAGGACTTTAATTACTTTCTCTAAAAGCCATCATCTTGTTTCTATTCTCCAGTCTATTGTTTTTCCTTCCTTTCTGAACTTGTTGCCCACATCCCCAAAGGCTGTGCCAAGAGCCACTGTCCTTTTATCGATCCTCATCCCTGACAATCTGCAGATCACAGCCCTATATTATAATCTTGCTTTGAAGATTAACCATGATCTGTAAGCATTCAAAATCATCGAACTGAGCTCTAAGTTGCAGTCAGATTATCCATAACTGTTAGAAATCGTTTACATTATCTTATAATCCAACTCCCTGATTCTTCACATGATGAAAATGGGTAATATATTAAATGACTTGCCTAGGTTCACAGAGATTTAGGGAAATATAGTATAGAATATACTTCTTTTGTCTTCCTATAGGATATATTATGCTTTTTTTAAAGTCCCTGAATAAGCACAAATATACACTAAGTAATAAAGCAATGCAGAGATCATTAATTGCCCTCACAGCTCAAGAGGTTGTAAAGAGGCTTCAGTTAAGCTCCACAAAACCCCCACCCTACCCCTCTGAGCGATCAGGGCCCCACCACACTTTTCGGTCTTATTGATATGCTGGAGTGCTGTGAAAGAGGATGGATGTACACATGGAGTACGTCAGCCTCTATACTGGGCAGGTAGGTACCTCTCCTGGTGGAAGGACTGCTACAGATTTCTAAATGAAATCTTCTGAAGATGTCCACAGAAAGGAGAGCTAGTCCTTGGATACAAATGTGGGGAGTGCTCCCTCTAGTGACAGCCGTCCAATCTGCAGGACAAGACTCAAACGGGAACAATGACCCTACTTTGCAGGTCCTTTGATGCTTCCAAAATCTCCCATCAGAAATCTTTACAGAAGTGACTAAAATCCCACGGACCAAGAAACACCCATCAGCCATTTCTCTCAGAACTATGCTGCTAGGATGCCGGACCTACAGCCATTCTCCTACCAGGACCTGTGGTCTCTCATGCAAACTTAGGGGATCTTTTAGATATAGGGAAAATTCTTCTCAAGTAGGTGTACCTAAGACATTTCTATGCCTATTTATTCTTTTTTTTCTTCTTTCTTTCTTGACATATACTAAAAGAGTGCATGCAAAGTGCCTAGAAAAGAGCCTGACCCGTAAGCACTCAACAAATGTGAGCCGTCATTATTCTCTTTAGTTTTTCAGAATAGGCCTCAATAGCACATTATTCCAAGATCTTGAGTCAAAGATCCTGAGATATTATTGTTAGTCAAAGCTATTAGTCATCATTAGCTTTTGACTAATAATAATATCTAACATTAATTGAACATTTACTATATGTATTCATTGTCCTAATTGTTTTATATATACTAATTCGTTTAATTGCAACATCTACTAGAGGTTGGTACACCTTTTATTCCCCTTTTACAGATTAGAAAACTGTGGCACACAAAAGTTAAATCATCTTCCAAAGGTCATGCAGCTAATAAGTGCTGGATCCAGGATCTGAACACACACAGTCTGTCTTTACAGGTCACACCTTAATTATTACACTAAACAAATTGTCCAATTCCTATTTAGTTGAAGGCAGAAAGAACTTATTCTTTAGACCTTTTTAGGGAAATAAAGAATTTGGAAAGAATGATAAAATGTTTCAGCTCCATATTAAAAGGAGATTCCTATTAATGCTGACACATTACTTATATGAGTGGCCCCAAAGTATATATAAAATATATAATTCTACTCTATCATAATGTTGGCAATTCTAAATACAAATTATTAGTTAACATTAATCAAGCAGTTCATTAACAATGATTTTTCTTGCCTTTTTAAAATTCATACAGTGTTTTAGAATTCATGCTTTCACAGTGTTTTTTTTCACAATGGTTTAAATGCATATTTATTATTGGAAAAAAATATTTCTATGTAAAATAATAAATTGTTACACATTGTTTTATCCAAGCCCTTTAACTTTTTTACTTTTTAAGAAGAAAATTCAAATGTGAAATAATTTACCAATGCATATTTATCACAGAAAGTTTTATGCTTAAATGATATAATCCAGCATCTAATCATTACTTTGAGAAAAATATTGATTTTAATCGTAAATGCTTAGTATTAGAAACATTAATAAGAGTTTACAATTTATTCATTTAACTCTGTCATGATCTAATTATCCACAGCTTTAAAAACTACTTAAGCATATGCATTTTAATTCATGACACCTAATTCTATTAGACTTAAAAACATGTGTATAATGCAAAATGTCTGTCAGCTTGGATAGGCATAGACTACCTCCTATGGACATTTCTACTGGCAAGTTGTCAAAATAAGGCCCATCTAGGGTTCAGAGTCTCACCAAGTCTATGTGCATCAAGTAGCAATGCCACCTGGCATTAAGATCACGCATCTTGATTCCCTCGCTATTGCAGATGCCCAATGGGCACTGCAGATGTAACATATCCTAAACTGTGTGTGCCCCTTTCTCAAAGATCCCTGCAGCCTCCATCTGCTCTACCATCACAAGCACTTATAGCCCATGGCAGAAACCTGCCAGATACACCTCAGCTTCCTACCAGCAGGTGAATAACCCAATGAGGTAGAACTCGCAGGTCAACAACTAAAGGTTATTTCTCCCTAAGAGGCCCCAAACCCAAACCCTACTGTTCTGATCTACTCTATCGCTGCTCAGATGCTTACAATTTTTACATGTATTACTGCAAAGTCCACCTAGGCTCCTAGTTTCATTGACTTCAGTCTTACCCCCAACTGGTAGACATACAGAGTAATATCCCTTTTTGCTAAAAATATTATGAAACTAATACCAGCCCAGTACATTAAAAAAAAAATGTGCAGCACAGAAAATATATAAGAAAAAATGATTCTCCAACTGACCACACACTTTAGCCCACTTCCTACAGGTCAATTTTTTTTTCTGTATCTATCCCACATATGTTTTCTTTCTCTGTATTAAGAGAAATAAACATTTGAGTGGGCCTTTCTGGTCTCAACCTTCCTACCATGGATTGGAGGGCTGGTCAGATTAGTACATGTCCGATGGCCAAAATGGCCATTCTTTCAGAATATATCTATGATGCTACTTGTCTTACAAATTGTATCTTCCACTTGGCATGGAACATTTTCAAATGAAAAGAGTTGCATTTTTCCCCTGGGAGAAGTCTTTTAGCTATAAGAAGAAAGCACATGGATCTTGGAGACATTTTCCTAGAGACATAATGTATATGGTCATTAGGTACACAGGCTCTGTTGCCAAACAACTGAAATTTAAGCCCTGGCTGTATCACCTATGTGCTGTGTGATGTTCAACAACTTACTTAACCTCTCTGAGCCTTCATTCCTTGTCTGCAAAATATGATGATAAAATAGCATCTATTTCATAGAGTTGATATAATGATTTAATGAGTTAATATTTGTAACGTGCTTACAAAATGTCTGGTGCATACAAAGTATTATTAAAATATTTGTTAAATAAAATTAAAATAGTCTGCAACACTAAATATAAATACATATTCTGACTGAATGTGTTCCCACTCGGCTTGATTTCCAACTCCTCTTCCACATCCTATCTCTGTAAGTATTGAGACTACATGCGGGGACCACAACATACCAGGTAAATCATTTCATTTTATGGGTAAAATTTCAGTTTAAATCTCCACTATTTGGATTTCAAATTAAGTGTATGACCAAGCATTAATGGTGTGACGATGGTTAACCTTAAAATGGGAAATAGTTTTACAAAGAAATTTTCATGCCTTTTGAGGCAGCGAAAAATTATTTATTATGTATTAAATTTTTGAGCTGCAAAGCAATAGCAGATTGATGAACTGTTGGGGCCTGAATTATTCTCCAGGTTGAAAGATGCCTTTTAGTCATATTAATCATTTAGCCAGAACTAAGGTAGACACAGGAGAGCCTTGCTGATATCCTGCCCAGTACGGTCCAGCCCAGCCTAGCCCAGCCCAGCCCACACCAGCTGTACTGTGTGAAAGCAGATTCTTTCCCAGCAGTGATGGGTAAACCAAAGGTTCCTGACCCAGGCTGTCTTTATCTGTAGTGTCCATCGAGGTTCCTCCTTTACATTTATTTTAAGAGTTTGAATCAAAAATTAATTTTGAAGTTTAAAATGGTATTTTAAAGCAAATAAAAACCCACTTCTCATCCTGAAAAATCTTCATGTATAGAATGCTCCTCTGGAGAGCACGGTTCTACACCACTGCCCTCACTGGGCTCCTGTCCTTTCTCGCCCTCCTCACTCCTCCTTCATCTGAGTGTCTTATGTGGTCACTTATAAGGAGAAATGGCCAGCGCCCCTCACACCTTAAGTAAGTTACTATTTTAAAAGATTCCAGGCTCTGAAGATACAGAAGTGGGTAAGACAGACATTGTTTGTGCCTTCGCAGAGCCTATGTTCTGCCAGGAGAAGCAGACAAAACAAGCTATCCGAAAATAAATAAAATGTTTGCAGATTATGATTAAATTATACGATGGAATCAAATGAAAGTTGAGAGAAAAACCAAAGAGGATTTATTTAGAAGAAAGATTTTCAACCTTGGTAACCACATGAGACTCTCCTGGGGAGTTTTTAAAACTCCCAAGTCATACCCCAGATCGACTAAAGGATGTCTGAGAGGTAGGATCAGGCACCAGTTTTTAAAGCTCC
Source organism: Rousettus aegyptiacus (assembly GCF_014176215.1). Classification (NCBI taxonomy): domain Eukaryota; kingdom Metazoa; phylum Chordata; class Mammalia; order Chiroptera; family Pteropodidae; genus Rousettus; species Rousettus aegyptiacus. The sequence continues at coordinate 38,489,368 of NW_023416311.1, read as the reverse complement.
CCAAATGATTCTAAAGCATAGCCAAGATTGAGAATCATTGCTTTACTCTTCTAGAAAAAAACTATAAAGCTATAAACACCTAAGAGCAATTTGGTACATTTTGATTAAATTTAACCTATTATTAATACTAGTCATGTGACTTTAATCTCTGTATATTTCTATTTCCTCATCTGTAAAAGGGTATAATAATAATATCTTTCTGCGACTGCTGTATAAATAAGATTATGCATGTGAAATGCTTATCGCAGTAACTTCCACCTAGAAATTGCTCCATAAATGTAAATGTCAGCTGTCCATACTATCATCGAGCTACTACTAGCTCTGTCACTTTTATTGTTATTTTTACGTGCTCTTTTGCAGAGCACTGGAATTCCCTTGGGACCTCAAGCTGCCTCACCACACAAACTCGGCACCAGCACTTCAGCAGGATTTTCTCGGGCCTTTACCACGTGCAAAGATTTACCTTCAGATTTCTCCTGTTGCTTATACCTCTGTAGCACCACTTTTCTGTTCCACATATTTCCTGTTCACCTTGAAAAAGAATTGCTAACCTCTGTGCAAAAGACAGAGGAGGATACACGACTTCTGTGGGGCCACCAGACGCTGTGAAGTTAGTCTCCTCCCTGCCTTTATCTTATCCAAATCTCTGGCAGTTAACTTCCCCAATTAGAATCTTCTTCCCTAATTAAAGCCCAATTACTATTAAATCTATTTCTTTGCTAATAAGCTGAGCAAGTTTCTACTTTTCTTTCCTAACCTCTGGATGTAACCTCAGAGAAAGAAACTTGTACTTTTTTTCCAAACATGCAATTTCAATACATGTATATATGTAATGATGACAAACACTATTTCCACACAACTTTCAACTTACTCATTTATAAAATAGGGATAATGTCAAGAATTATCAGGCCCTGATTTAGTTAAAACATATTTTACTCATGGTAAAGGTATAACACCACCACAAATAAAAATCTATCTCTACAATAGGACTATGACCCAGGCCTAACTGATGACATGCTTATTTTTGGTTATATTAGACATAAGAAAATGGTGTTCCTAGAGAAGATGTAGACAGACACACCTTGAAGCTTGCTACAGTGCACTTATGCACAGCTGCTCTTGTTTAATACAATCAGTCGTATGTCTGAAGACTCTCAGTTCAGAGTCCTCAACAGCATTATTCAGAAAGAATTACAGCCAGCGGCCACCTATGTGATGGATGATTGATATTCATTTTGATTTCAAATCACCTTTCTTGGTTTCACATATAAGGACTGAGATTCACCGTGGTTAGCAGAGTGGAGGAAGCAAATAATCAATATGTCAAATTGATGTACTGCAGTAGTAAACACACAGCCTCCACCTCGACTGAGAAGCCCAACCTCAGAAGCCTAGCAGACAAGTATGAAGCATCTATTACTAAGTCGACACTGGCAGATGTGCACAACATAGCTCTGACCACTTGCAAACAGTTGGTATAATCGTATGGGCCAATGGATTCAGAAAACCCAAAGACACAGAAATTTTTCTTCTCCTTCTTTTTGTTCCTGATCTTTCTGTAACTCACAACTGCTCCTCTCCTGAAAATAAGAATAGGCTCAATGCTCTCTGGTCCAGCAATCAGACTCCAAAGGTATGGCTGCTCATTCAATTGCCTGATATAGACTGGGTTGGAACATTAAAGAAACTGCTTGCTAGTCAAGACGTTGACTTCAGTTCGTAGATAAAACAAGATGGGCAAAAGCAAAACAAACAAAAAGCAAATACAATGATAGCATAGGGATATTTTCCAAATCTCAAAATAGTGTCAAATGCAGTTTTGTATCAAAATTTGGCTCTTGCATCAGCCATTTAAGTATTTATCCCAAATTGAAGACATATGACATTCTACACCAATTTTCATTTCTCTTCTTTAAATGATGATATAATAAAGGATGTGCTTTAAAAACCAACATTATAAATATAACAGATCAGGAGAACAGCCACCAAGAGGTTGTCACATTAATCACTGAGGGGAAATGCAACATATTTGAGATATACAATTCAGGACATTCTTTAACCTCATCGGTTTCTGTTGTTTGGAGGATACACTCTGGCCAAGAACACTTGCCTTTGGGTACATATTACGAAGTGAAATGGAAAGAGACAGTACCTGCCAAAAGAATTTATAATCCTCAGCAAGAAGATAAACATCCCACACTCGCACCTTGTTAGTATGCATAAGAGCACAACCTAATTATGTAAAAAGGATTTAGTATTCTGGGTGCTGATGCTCCATCGAGTTAAGCATCAGTGAGCACATATAAAGGAGATCAGTTATTCAAGAAAACTTTTCCATAACTTTCTATTAAAATCTACTATTTACAGATTGTCAGCAGGAAATGTACTACATGCCAGGGATCTGAGTAAATATTCTAGTTCGTCTTGACTTCAGGCATCAGAGTATACCCAAGGACAAGCCATAATCCTTGAGAAATGTGCAGATAACTGGCTCACATTGCTTTAAAATGGAATGCCCTTTCTCACAATGAAATGCCTCAAGGAAATTATGTGCATATCTTGGGTCCAGTCATTTGGTGTTTCAGAATCCCCTAAGGATGTGCCTTTCTCCCTTTGGGTTCAGAGAGAATGTGTGGCGCAGAATTCTTGTATATTCTTTGTGAATCTGGTATATGATATTACTATCTTAGGTAAATGCATAAATTAAAGGAAAACAAGTAATTCTAATAAATTACCAACAGCACAGAGTGTGTAGCTCATAGAGTAGACATCTCAGGGCACGACTCCTTGGGACGCTCTCTCCATGTAACTGGGGGTAGTGCTCACCCAGGGCACAGTGTAAATGCTGCTTAGAGACCGAGGAGCAGAAACCCGACATCCCTACTCAAACTGCATTTTATGTGTTTTATGGAGAGTGTTCAGGTAAGGTTTCGCAAAAGTCTGGATACACTGATCTAGGTTATTGTGAGAGAAGTCATATTGCCTTAAAAAGCTGTGTATCCCCTCCTTGTGGTTTTCCTACTTGTTCAAGAAAAGTAAAGAAAGAGGAAAAACAAATTGTACATGTATACGGGTCACACACTGTGATAATAGCTGAGCTCTTTAACCGTACATAATTGCAATTAATCATCTTAACAACCCTATGCTTCAGTTTTTAGCATTCCAATTTGCAGAATCTCAGTGAAAACTGAGATCAGATTGGTGAATGGGGCTTCCTGAGGAGGAGCAAGCCAGCAAGTAGAAGAGCCTAAGTATTAAGCCAAGATTCTACCTCTAAGATTTGTGCTCACATGACTACATCTTGCTTTCCAAGATGACAGGGCTCATGACAGCAGGGAGCTCTCTCAGAGCACTGAGCAGTGGCAATCTGTTGATAGTAAAACACTATCATTTGGGGGTAAATTATACACTACTATAGATAAGCAATAGAAGAAGCTAAAGATTTGACAACTAAAACTTCTATCCATTATTTTTAAATAGAAATTAGGAAACTCACAATTGTTTTATTTTAACATGAGGACCCTCTCAATCAGGAGAATAAGTGGGAGAATTCCAGATGAATCCCAGGGAACCCGTAGGCAGCCCCACACAGTTCTTTCCCTACAGCCACACTAAACTGAGCTCGTTTCTTCCTTCTACCCGGTCCAGCCTTCCCTCTTTTTAGCAAACCTTCAATTCTACACCCCTGCTTCACTCTAGAGGGACAGGTGAAAGCCTAGAGAGCTCGAAAGTTGTTGTTTTATTCCACTTTACGTCAAGACTCCATAGCAGCATACTACAGATTGTGCTCAGTATTTTTCATGCAGTACTTCTGTGAAATCACTCTGTTTTCATATTTTGTGTTTGAGATAATTCTGAATCTGCTCTGTTCAATTTTCCTTCTCCTCCTTCACCTGCAATCAGGACTATATAGTCAAGTGCCATCAAGAGTAGGGCAATGTACAGCTACCACTTGGTTCACATTCAAGAGATATCTTTTGAATATAAAGATTCTTCAGCTACACCAAGTTTTAAGGCCCTCAATCTACTTTTTGCTGCCATCTCTCATTCTCCTTTCTCTCATTGCCATTCATTGGGCCCAAGTCCTATACTTCACGACAAGCAGGGAGGTATAAGAAACAACAAAGTAAAACACACTGGGACAAAAGGGGGAAGAAGAGAACAGAAGGGTGCTGTTTAAAGCTATAAGAGTGCCCCTTTGTGCGTAGTATCTAAAGTGGAGTGCGCGTGGGAGAGAGACGGAGGGAGGAAGGGAGGGGGAAGGAGGGGGAAGCGTGGCAGCATGGAGCATTTGGGATGCATGCACTATCAATGTAAATAAATGCATCCAGCATACACATATAAACAAGGCAGGAACTGTTAAGGGTAAGGGGAATTAGAATTTATCGAACACCTACCTTATGCTGGACCCTAGATATACTTATCAAATCAATCTAAACAACTCAGTAAATATTTATAAAACTAAAAAGTATTTTCTCTCACACCCAAGAATCTCAATATCCTGAAAATCTAAAGTGTCCACTATCTGATCCATTTGCTTTTTCTCCTTCCCTCTAAAAGACAGAGAATGTGTTGAACAACTTGTCCAAAAGAGGTTTGAAATCATGAGTGGATTCTGATTATCACAATCAATACTTTCTCTTATTTTCATAAATAACCAAGTTGACTGTACAGAGCCATTTAAAAAAATAATTGGCATTCCTAACTACACAGCTGGCATAGATTGTTACTCAACCTTGGTTACTCTGACTGGGAAACTGATCCATATGTAGATGTAAAAATCTCCATATATTACTATGACATTCTTAATTGTTCACAACTTGGGCTTTGAAGGCAGATCTAGCAATAAAGGCCATCTTCAGCTAAAATATTAATTCTTTTAGCAACTAAAAAGTCTGCCCTCTCAAGCATATCTCAAAACTGAGAACTAATTACATAAGTCACAATCTCATTGGGCATGCAGAGTAAATAACCTTGTTAAGAATGTAGTGTGAAAAAACCACTGTTCAAACAGGGTCAAGGGGTGAACAAGGTAAGGGAAGAAGGCAGTCAAGTGTAAGGCCACTACAGATGTAATTTGTGGTGCTTTAATAATTTGGGCATGTCCAGCATTGAGAGAGCTGTTTGCTCGGTACCAGGCAGGGGATAACGAAAGCACCCAATGATAAGATCTCAATGTAAAGTGGCTAAAAATCCACCTCAACAAACTAAGGGGATAATGGCAAAGAGGCTCTACAGGATCAGCCAGCCTGCTGACCAAAGCTGTCACAAAGACCAGGCTTGAGGCAGCTAAGAAAGAGCTTAATTATCTAGCTGTTTTCATTTGAATTGGGGCTAAACAGCAGGAAGAGTATGCTGGACCACCAATTAAGTTAGTTAGGAGGTTATTCAGTCTAAGATCAGAAATAGAGGTGAGGCAGAGCCTGCCAAGGGGCAAAACATCAAAGGTCCTCTTGGCCATCAGGAGGTTCCCCCTCCTGCTGTGGACCAGACCATTCCCATGACCTAACACTTCAGTAGGTCTTCATTTCTGGCACCAATGAAATTCTGACCTTCTCTCTGAGAAGAATGTCGTAACTCATCATGCCCACTAAACTTTAATCAGTATAATTTTAAAATCTTTTACTGGATATTGAGTTTTACTGTCAAAAGCTGTTATAGTACAGTGGATTTTGTTTGTTTGTTTGTTTGTTTGTTTGTTTTGTTTTGTTTTGTTTTAAGAAAACTACACTATAACAAAAGCTTCTTTTTCTAACAACTGCCATCAGAGTTCACAGAATTAACTTCAGTGGCAGGATCACTCAGACAGGAAATACTCATCCTGGCTCCTACTTCAGTTATGTTCCCAAAGAAACTCTCTCCACCCTCTGAAAATAATCTGAATCCTTGACAATAAAATTCTGAATGACTAAGTATACTAACTAGCACTACATTATGCCCTAAGTCACTAAATCACAATGAAGAATTTGGTATATGACAGTCTAAGAGAATTTTAACCATTCAACTATTTACAGGTTCTTATTTTCACTGCACTATTAAGGGCAGACACATGTTCATTTGGCTAAATACTCCAAACCTGAAATATATAAACTCTCCCTGAAATACATAAACTCTTCCTACAATACACAAAGTCTACCTAAAATCATAAAATCCATATCTGAAATATATAAACAATCCTAGCCAAAAACAATTCTAGAAATGTATATCCTGCTTTTTCATTGAAAGATATATTCATACTCACCTATGAGATAACCTAGGATGTGTTGATGTCCTACTTCTGGCCACAAATAAGTGGGCAGGAGAAAATTAATAATCTATTTGATAATATATATCTTTTTAGTAACTTTGAGATTTGTACTGCAAATATTTTGCTTTAATTAGCAAAAATATATTTGTGTAATAGTATTAATAATTATAAAAATGTGATGTATTTTATTAAGATTAACAATTATAATCTCAATAATATTAACAATTTAAAATTAATAATTATTAATTATGCTTTCAATTTTTATACCTTAGAGTTAGTGTTATAGGCCTTGCTGTTGTAGTAATAAAACACATTCTGTTCTAAAATATACTATATTTATGTTTCCTTTCTTGACTATGGGTTGTTTTTCTTTCAGTTTAAAATGTATTTTGAGTTCATTGTTGGTTTGAGGGAAAAGAAAAAATCCATGTTGTTTCAATGAAGCTCACTGGTGGAATAGGATGTGGATAAGAATAAACTCTGATCATTTTATCCCTTTACTAAAATTCATTGTTTTGGTATGCATTGGAGATAGAAGTTGGGGGAAGGAGTGGCTCTGTCCTCTGCATCAGAGCAGCTTCCTTTCCAAATGGAGAACAAGCAGGTACGAAACGCAGCCTGACCCAGGACAATAGCTCAGGATACTACAGACGCTTGGTGGATTAAAAATTTATAAGGTATTTTTCCATCTCTGCTTGGAATACAAATGAACATATTCTTGTCTTATTTAAAATGATTTCTCACTCAGGGCTGAAGAGATATATAACACCTTAAATTCTATGGGCTTTACTTTTTGATTATATTACCCAGGAAATAAGCTAAACAACTAGAGTACTTGGCAAGAGAGCCACATTCCACACACTAACCATGTATAAACAATCTCCCTTTACATAAAAGTCCCAGTTGGATGGAATGGTACTGCTTCACCATGACATACCCACACACCTGCACCATGTCAATATAACGTTTTTCAGTAAAGAATTCATTCCACATTACTCGTATATGAATGTGTGTATTTAACATGCACTATATATAACTTAATTGCAATTTCATGTTTCCAAATGTCACATTCATGTTTTCTGCCAGCCATGTGGCAGCACCCTGATGGAATTCTGGTGAGGCGAGGGATTGGGGGGAGTTGAGTGCATGCGCACGTGAACACAACGACAGTCTGGAGCTGTCGTTACCTAGAGAGGAAACATTTTGTTATAGGTGGTCTGGTAACTTTGTTTAGATACTATGATTCTTTTTCCCCTTTAAGGCAAGGTTGAAGTTAATCTACAAATGTGTTATCTTTTGAAAGATTTATATTAATTTGGTTTGATCTCGGATAGTGCTGATTAACAAGATTCCTTCTAAGGAGGGTGTGTCCCTCCCCCCAGGGCCCTTCTTCTTGCCTTGCCTTGTTGCAGTTCTATGAGAGAATGCAAGGACACAGTAATTTCTGCAATTAGAAATAATTCTGTACATAAGTAGATTCAAGATAACTAAAACCTTTATAATGCCTGAGCAATTTTGTTCTTAAAGATTTTTGTTAAAAATAAAAATAAACTACTACTATTTTTAATGAAATAAAAGTGTTATTCATGTTACTCAAAAAAAAAAACAGAAAGCTTTTTAAAAGCATTAATTAGTAAAAGGATATTGGCAGAGAGCAGAAAGGAAAGATGTTTAAGACCAAATAAAAATTGAATTCCGATAATCATGTAGCAAGAATAAAAATTAGGCCCCAGGCTCTCAGAAATTCAAGAAAAAGCTGAGTTTCAAGGTGAAATCCTCTCTGGGAAGATATTCAGCTAGCATTATGAAGACACCCTCAAACGCCTATCAAAAGGCAACTATCAGAAGTCAACCATGCTTTCTTACAACTCGTCTTTCACACACACACTCACACATGCACCCACTGTTCCAAGTGCATTTACTAGCTGTGCTTTCTGAATCATATTCCATTTTCCTTCGTCCTTGGATCAAGTCCTTAAACACAAGACACACAAAAAAAACATTCTACCTCTGTGATTTCCTATATTACAGATAAGTTCTGATAAAATGCCATCTAAAATAAACAATAAGACTGTATACCTAAGCATGTTACTCTTCTCAAAATTAGATATTTACATCTAGAATATTGGAGGGAACTGTAGAAGCTCATTGGAGCTTGCTGTGATGTGGCATTTTAATTTAAAAAGAAGAAGAACTCAAAAGAATCAGCTGAAAAACTATTCAAATTAATTTTTTTGAAGCTCCGTAAAAATGGTTACAAGGTACATTTTAAAAAGTCACCGTCAACCATTATAAACCAGTTTGAAAATGCATTGAATAATAACTTAAATTTATAGTAGCAATAAAAACATATCTAACAATAATTCAAAGAACACATATACGTAATTTTTATGCAGAAAAACATCATTTGCAAAGAAATATTAAAAAAATGAAGACAAAAATGAAAAGAGAAGACATTTCTTTAAGGAAAAAAGACAGCCTTATAAAGATGTCACTTATTTTGAAATCAATTTACAAATTTAGTGTGACTTAAAGTTTCAGAGGGATTTAATTTTTTAGAACTTGGCAAAAAAATGTTTAAATTATCTAGAAGAATAACTAGGGGAAAGTAAATTTAAAAATTGATAAAGAATAGAAATGAAAGAAACTAGTTCAAGTAGATTTGAAAATATATTATAAAACAACATAGAGAAAAAAATAAATTATATAGAAACAAACTCTAATGTGTAGAGAAACTGTCTAAAAGAAATCTAATCTAAGCCATATATATAATTTAAAATTTTCTAATACGCACACTTTAAAAAGTTTAAAAAGTAACATTAATTTAAATAATGTTTATTACATTATTTATGTCATTAATATATGTCATATTATGTATATTTTTTTATACCTAATGTATTATAACTTTTACATGTCACAAATAGCAAAACATTATTGGGTGTTTTACACCATTTTGTTGTTGTTATTGTTATTGTTGTTCTGAGTATTTGAAATCCAGTATGTCTTTTACACTTACAGCACATCTCATTTTGGTTTAGCCATATTTTAGGTGCTCAATAGTCACATATAGGTATAGGCTACTGTATTGGACAGTGAAGACATGGAACAAATTATTGTGTGAATAAAGGAGTACCATGAATTCAATAAGTACTATCAAAACAGTTTCTCTTTTGATTAAAAGAAAAAATTAGCTTATATGCATATTTTAAATAATGAACAATATAAGTTCAAAGAAGATAAAATAGTTCAATGCTTTTAAAAAGTCAAAATTTACAAACTTTAGAACAATATAAGCGACTCTGCTATATCTCTACAGAGAGGGAAATTCTACAACCTTAAAAGCACTATAAGAAGTCTCAAAACACATCATCAATAGATTCAGTGATCAAAGAATTTTGAGAGAAAGAGGCAGAAAAAAATTGCGTCATACTTGAGTGGATAGGACCTAGATCTCTAAAAAATAGTGCAGGAATGAAAATCGACCAGTACATAAGGGAAGGTACTTTTGTTTTCCAAACACTCATAACTATAGATATCATCAGTGACCACAAGTGTTCAGCTGTTGCAATGACATATAATAAAAAAATGATCAAAAAGATAAATTATAATACCCAGTTTATAGCATTGAGGGAAAAGCATTGGTTAAGACTCAGCCTATCCAAATGATAATGAATGTATTAAATGTTGATACTATGTACTAGGTGCTATTCCAATTTAATCCTCACAATAACCCTATAATGTAGGTATTTTTAATACTTCTGTTTTACAAATAGGGCATCTTAGGTACAGAAAGTTAAGTAACTCTTTTAGGAATACATTGTTAGTAAGAGTACAGATTAATTACTATCCTGACCATAGGAGGCTTAACCATATTCTAAAAAGCAGGCTAAATTTTAGCTAATTAAATATTTAACGAATGTTTATTATGTTAGCATATTGATTTTAAAGAGGTCCAATTTATGAAACAAATGAGTTTCTTCTTACATGTTAAAGTAACACTTATGATCTTGTGGAATTCTTTACATACATCAAGGTATAAAGTGCATTATAATTATTTTATAAGGCTTAGAACAGCTTTATTACAAAAGTTTTTTTTTTTTTTTTTTTATAGAGTTTTATGGTTATCCTATCTTTCCTTCAAGGATTGTTGTGGCTTAAATCAACAGCCAACTCTTTGATCAGAAATATAAGTCCCCATCATTAGTACCATTGGACTAATCAATGTGTTTTCATTCCCCCACTTAATTCAGGAAAAGAGAATATCACGTCACTAATAACTGAATATGCCATGGAGAATGTCCTGCGAAACAAAAGGGGATCTGAAAAGTGTGTTCTTTTAAGTCCCTCTGGATTTGGAAAAGAGGAGGAAGAGGAAAGGAAAGCAGGCAGTGAGGTGAGGCCTTCTTGACTACATACTTCAGAGACTCAGTCATGGAGAAGAAATTATGATCCTTTGGTTGAATAGAAAACTTCAAGCAGAGAGGAGCTGTGGCCATTTTCTTACTCGTAACTAACACGTCCACGCAAACTGCTGTTTCAGATTGGAAGTGATAGTGCAGGGTATTCAGGAAGGGAAAGCAGCTGAATTAGGGCTCCCTATCTGCCCTGGGCTCCCATGTGGAATGGAAGGGCCTGGATAGTCAACCATACCAGGGGGTTATAGGGCCAAATTAAGGACAGTCTAACTCAGGAACTAATCTGAGGATTTTTCATAATGGGGTGAAATGACCCTGTGGCTCAAGGCTACAGACCACGTTACCCAGTCTGGGGGCTGAAAAGAGCCACAACTAGACCTCAGGCAATGGGCAAGAGCTAGTAAGAACTAAGCTGGAGCTTGATCAGGCCAACGGAATCCATCCGGAGTCCACCAGCTGTAGAAGTAAGGATTAAATGACAACACCAGGCAGACAAGAGTGACCTCAGATACCAGAGGAAAAGATAAGGCCCCACGATGGGTCTCAGACCATCCTCTTCCCATCACTTCAAGTGTTCTAGTCTCACCTACAATACCAAACACCCAGACTTCATCTTGGAGACAAGTCAGAAGGGGAAGAAAATCTGAAAGATGTTAGGATGTATCTGAAAGAGATTGAATAACCACTGTTTTACAGTTCATACACTATTTCTCTATAAAGAATTTCCTGTTTCTTCCTTCTCCCACTTCCCCTACTTAATTTGGAAATAGAAATAACCATTTTTTTGCCACTCCATACTCTGTACATAGTACTTACCTTAGACTGGGCAAATTAGGGCTCCTATGCTGGGCCCAGTATTCTAGAAGGTCCTAGTCTATCCTTTATCTGACTGGGACAAGGAATCCAGGGGAAGTGGACTAGAACTTGAACACCCAAAGTCTGTATCTCCCCCACCTTCTAGATCCCAAAACTGGGATCCCAGAATTCCCTGCCCAATGGCCCTGAATCTTCTTTCAAAGTCCTTCTCCTTGGCCTGACTCTCAAGTGCAGACCATGAACCAGCATACTCACCCCTTAGCCATAGATCGCCAAGGGATAAATATTTGGAGCAGGGTAAGAATAGAACTTTGAAACAGAGTGTGAAGTGTCCACATATGCACGCAAGATTCTAGAGATGGAAAAATAATGGGATTGGGGAAACCATCTGTTCTCTTGTTTGAAAATGTTAGGAACAAGCTTGTCTATGTAATTTCTGTCAGAGAATATATAAAGCTCTGGTGTTAGCCATTAACCTTACAAATAATTCTACAATCTAAAAGAACAAATACAAGCCTATCTCAACTGTTATTCACTCGAAAAAATAAAATAAAATAAAATAAAATAAAATAAAATAAAATAAAATAACCAAAGTAGTTGATTCTCATTATTCATGGTCATTATTTTACATAAAGTTGCCATGAACTGAATTAGTAAATACTGACCACTGCTCCTAGGGGAAATACAGGATTAGGTTCCTATGAGCCTCTTGTCATAACATTTTTATCAACCAATCAATACATAACCTTTTTTTGAATGTGTGTTTCTATTTAGAGACACTTTATTTAATATATACTGGTGATTCATTAAGATAGAACTCATGGCCAACAGCACCATTACTTATGCCTGAATGAGCTTATCTAACACAAATATTTTCTCTGTAAGCACATTACGGTCCTCTTGTATTTAGGAGCCCTAGACAGAACTGCAGCACTGTGCTTGGGAGCCTTTTAAACACTGAAATTACAAAAAGAAACAAAATAAAAAAGCACAGAAAGGTGATAAACATGGAACTAAATAGACAGCAAAAAGGACATTTATTTACAGTAGGAAAACTGAAACAAGAAGGCAGAGTGTTGTCTTGTTCCATTTCAGCAAGGAGCTCATAGGTCATGCAATTCACGTTTTTCCTTACTCTGTGAATGTTTGTAAATGTCTGCAAAAATGCTATGAATATTAATTCAGGGGTTACAAATGAATTTTAGCAAGTAGGCAAATTTACAAATACAGAATTTGCAAATAATGAGAATTGACTGTAGGTAGAAGTCTGGCATCTCCTTCTTGGGGATTTACCCTGCCATGATCTGGTATCCCTAGGGATTTATGGAATCTAGAAAGTGAAGCCAGTCCTGCTTCTACTCCCAAAAGTAAGAGAGCTTTGGCTCATTGGCTCATACGTTCTACTTATTGAGTGCCTGTTATGAGCCAGACTCTGTGCTAAGTGCCTGGGACTGAGAATCACCAATGTGTTCTCATGGAAGACTTATACAAGTAGAGGGGGTGGACTTTAACAATAACACTAGTAAATATGCAATAACAAACTGAGAGATGTGCCCTGGAGAAAAGAAACATCATTCCATAGGAGCTTTTACAAAGTACCCTTCCAGACTAGGGATGTCAAAGACACTGGAGGTGGCCTGAGAAACAGTCTCTTCTGTGTTCTTCTTGGCTGGCAAGGTCCTCATTTTACTTAGGAATGTGCCTCTCCATGTGACTCAGAGAGAGAGATCCTACAGTGATCTCAAGTGTAAGTCTATACCAACAAATATGATACCATTCTCCTCCTAGTAATTACATAGAACATGAGACATGAAAACAAGACTGCCGGAGTGACATCTGTGAAGTGAGCTTCTGTTATACAGAGACATGTAGCAGAATCAGACCCTCTTCTTTCACCGTATATGTCCTGTGGCAGACATCTCGGAACCATTAGGAAAGCTAAAATGGCACACTGAATATAGTAGAAGATGGTTGATTCTATCAATAAGGTGAAGTAAGCAATCTTCAAGTCCCATAACCACCAGCAGCATGCATATGCACATACGTGCGTGCACGCACACACACACACACACACACACATCTTATGGAAGGTAATAAATTGGACTTATTATTTAAGCCGAGAACAGCTGTCCTACTTAATTTCAAGTGACACCATTCACATCTTTGTCTGCTATGCAAATTTGCAATCCAGGAGATACGCAATATAATCCCCTATTCAAACTGCTCAAAAAAGAAGGGAAGGGTAAAGATCAGAGAAGAATTCACTGAGGGAATGATGGTTAAACTAAGATCTAGAGGTGAGACGGTATCAAGATGAAGGAGTGTGGTATGCCATATCCAGTCCTACCGAACTTTGAATAAGCCCAGAAAAATATAACTGGTGCACCCAGGAATTACTCTTATTGTAATGTAGGCCCTTGAATTCTGGTATTTGCTGCTCTCCCCTGTAACTAGCCTAATAAGAGGCAGTGGGCCCTATACTGACACCCAACTCCTGGGTTTCCCTCCTGCACAAGAAAAGGACCAGATCACTCCTACCAGCATGCAGTGTTGGTCTACATTTGCTGGATCAATAATAAAAAAAAAATGAACATAACCTAAGCTGAGTTCCAACTCACATTTTGCCAATCCTCAAATCTGGGATAGTCTTTGGAATGTGATCTAGTCCCAGGTAGGCAACAGCCTTCCAGGTAGAGAGCATGACACAAGCAAAGAAACTGTAGCAGGAAGAAACCTAATGTCTTTAAGAATTTGAAAGAAGGAGACATTTGAGATGTGGAGTGAGATGAAGCTCAAGTGATAGGAACAGTCCAGACAATGCGGGGTCCTGTAACACATGTTAAGGATTTGGGTCATTATCATAAAGTGATAGAAAGTCATTGAAAGGTTTTAAACAGGGGTAATATCATTGGGTTTGTATTTTAAACATATTATTCTGGCTACAGTGTTGAGAAAGGAATGAAAAAGGAAAATAGTGGATACTGGTCATAGTACCTTCTACATTCATCCAGGAGAAGGATGTTGGTAATTTGAACTAGGGAGATGGCAGGAGAAAGAGAAGTAAGATTTGGGAGAGATTCGGGTAGTGAAATTGAAAGGACTTCTTGATACATTGGTTATGTGGCGGAGGGGTGGGGGTGAAGACTATCAAGCTATCAAGTCCTTGTTTTCCGACTTGCTTAACTGATGGATAATAGAGCCATTCAGAGAAAAGAGAAAAAAAATGGAAGTATAGACCATGAATTTAGTCTTGGACTTGTTGAATTTTAAGGTGCTTTGGAAGTGTCAAGTAGTTAAATGGAAATAATAGAAAAGCTCAGGGGAGCGTTCTGGGCTAGAGTTATAAATTGGATATTCATCTGTGTAGAAATAACATTTGAGGTCATGCAGTTGAATCAATCACAATGTTTGGTTGCTCAAACAAACAAAATAAAGTGATGAAAAATAAAAGAATTTAGTACAAGTATATAAAAATGTAGTATAGCTCATAAAAAAAGGGGGTGCTTCAGGAGGAGGGTACCAGGCCAAGTCAGTGGAAATCAATAAATGGTAACTTCAGAGTGCCACACCACAGGAATGCTTCGGTCCTCAAATATTTTCCATTCTCTGGCATTTGAGATAAATATTTTCAGGAGTGAAACTGATTTGTTGTTCAAGAAAGAATGGGGCACCTTGACTGAAAGTCCCATCGAGACCATGTACAATGGATGTAAGGGAGGTGGTTCTTTGAAGAAAAATAGAAGTGGGTTGGCACTAAAATAAGCAGTAAGAGATATTGGACCAGTAAAACCAATAGTGTTCTACTAAAAATGTAGATGAGAATGCCTAGTGAGAAGATAGAGGGGTTAAATGCAAAACTTGAGAGATTCCAACGTTTAATGGCCAGGAAAAAAAGGAGTCAAAAGGCAGCAAAGTAGAGGAAAACTGGGAGGGTATTGCTTCATCAGAGCCAAAAGAGAGAATGGTTCAAGGAGGAGGGCATGCCATAAGTGGTCAGGTACAATAAAGACTGAAAACTGTCACTGGCTTTAACAACAGAGAAGTCATGGGTGACTTTAATGAGAGCTGGTTTGGTGACTTGATGAAAGAGAATTCAAAATGAGTAGAAGTTGAGGAAATGAGGAGAGCGCACATACACAGCTTTAAAAAGTTAGGTCTTGAAGAAGGTGACGCTAATAGCAGAGGGTTTGAGTTGAAAGAGGTTTTGTTCTTAAAATTTTTTAAATACTTAAATCTTAATGGGAAGGCTAGAGTTGAGGAATCACATCTAAACATACAAGATTGAGAGGGGATAATTATGGAACGTTCTCAGAAGGGTAGAAATGCCTGGCCTCTGCCAGGAGAAGGAATACCTCCACTAACATAAAAAGAGAAGAGGAGAGGAGGAAATGAGTGAGCAGGATTTGTAAGTGCCATGGGAGAAGCCACGGAGATGCTCTCCTGATTCTCCTAATTGATCTAGAATCTCCTGGGCTGAGGGTTGGGAGCAGGGCTCCAAGTCTTTCCGTAGACCATATATGGAATTTCAAGGGAGAATGAGTATACTCCTTGGGAATTAACCCCAATCAAGAATTCCCATGCTTAGATTACCAAGTCTTTGAGAACCCCAAAACCACTATATCCTGGACATCAGCCCAGTTAGAATTGCTGTGTCAGAGACAACTCAGTGTCTGCCCTTACAGACCTGGTCTCTACTCCCTTTTCCTCCTAGGAGACTCTCATCACCTAGAGTGAAAACAGTTTTTCCTTTTCATCCCCTGAAATGCAACATGTCTCAGTATATCTGCTTTCCCAGATAATCAAGCTGCACACCACACCCCTAGGTGGCCATGCAGGAAAGGCATCCTCAAAGATTTCTGATTGCATTCTTTAGCTGAAAAAAGAGGACTTTTTCTACTAGAGGCTATCAACTTTACTTGCCTCTTTAGCACAGAGAGTTAAATTGAGGCCGAGAGAGTGGGGCTATGCCCACCTTTGGGGAAAGGGAGCTACCTTCAGTGCCTGAGAAATGATTTACTCTCTCAAGGGTGACAAAGGTCATATTTCAGCCCTTCTCCAAGTAGAACAAAGAAAGAAAAACACGAGTTACATCAGCAACAGAACATTCATCTAAAGCTGTCTTTTGTTTTCCCCCTCTAGGCAGGAACTAAGTCTTCCTTGTCTTTCCATCTCCAGCATGTAGTACAGTGTCTACTTTTGTTCTATTCAATTAATAGCATGTGTACATGTACACAAGTACTCATTCACACACCGTCCTGCCTCCCAGTCATGGGAGAGCCTTAGATTAGAAAGACTCTGGAGTCCTTTTTCAGGGTGGTCTATAATACAGTAAAATTTCTGAGATGGATCTTTAAATGACTCAGTAAAATCCAGCCTTTCTTTTTAGCCTTCTAACACTATCACATACTAAATTGGAGTATCAGATCTTGGCATAGTACAAATATATTCCAGCAATCTTTTTTGATACTGAAAGGCAAAGAAATGACTTCCCTTTTCAATGGTAACAAACTGCCTCTCAATCTCTCTAGGAAATTATGCATGTCTATGTGAAGTGTGTAGGGAAGACCAGCCACCTTTATGAAGCCAGCCACAGATATGGGATTTCCCCTAGGTTTCAGACTCAAAGTGCTGGTCGTAAACATTGCCTTTCCATCACATTGTACAGCCCAATTACTGCCTGCAGGAGAGCAACCCCTTCAATTTGGCAGCTTGGTATATTGCCATGCTTGCCCCTAAAAGGTCCACTGACCCAGTGAAGGATGTTACTTTCCAGTTATCCCAGGTAATTGGATTCTGTTAATAATTCTAAACAATAGAAACCCAAAGTAGGGAATACAGACCTTTGAACAAATTTAGTCCTCACAGTTGCTAGATTTTAGTCCCACTTCATTCTCTAACTCAGGTATAATGATCTTTATAAAATATCTTAAGAATCTTACAGTAAACAAGATTTATAATGTTGACCTTCATGGTCTCTTTCAAACCCTAAAAATCTACGATTCATTTCTTCTCAACAACACTTCACATTTTTAAGGCCCAAAGAGATTTAAGTAACAAGCCAATGTAAATAGCAGGTAAAGGGCCTTGATAAATGTCCTAAATTGAAAAAATAGCAAAAAGGAAAAAAAGTAAGAAAATTTAATAAAGCTGCAAATATCTTTATAGTTGTCATTAAAAATAGTAAGGAACTTCAAAAACTGCCTTTGATAGCAATTCAAAACTTAGCAGATTATTAACACAAAAAAAAATACCATTTCTTTCCTTCCCCAAACTGTTCTTTCAGAAAGCTGATAGTTTTAACTTCACTATTCCAAGTGTCAGGATGAGGGAGTAGGCAGCCAACTGCCCCAGACACACTGTACTATCAAGACTTGGGTTTGTTAAAGATATATAGATGGTTAGCAGCCAAAGGGTGAGCTGTATTCTGGCCAAACATTCATGAAAATACATAAGAAATGTATTTTCATCTCTTCCCTGCACAAAAGGAAGTTTTACCTAGAGATTGGACAAAACAGAAAAATCGAATCTATTTTTGGCTCCTGGACTCTCTTCCCACGGCTTCCGCATCTTTCCTCCAGCCATCTTATGGCCAGTCTTCCCCTTTTAGATATTCTAGGACCACAGCCATAGCTACCATTTTCATTCTACCTTTTTGAGACTGCTGAAAATAAAATTGCCCAAGACATGGAATAATTTCTTTGAAATCGTGGAACATATTTTTCTTTGCTATACTTCCTGCTTCCATTTTCCTGACCCTCTCACACCCAAAAGTCATATCTAGTATCTCGGATCTGGGGACATCTGTTAGTCTTCGCTCTTCCATTTCCTCCACCATCTTATGTTTTTTTGCGGACTGCCAAAAATACTAATGGACAGCTCTTACAGAATTCAATAAAACTAGTAAAATTTTCCACTGTTTATATTGAATGTTCACACCAGAAGCCTGGCAGAATACAGGATGAAAGAACATTTGTCCTTTTGGT
This sequence comes from Rousettus aegyptiacus, assembly GCF_014176215.1. Classification (NCBI taxonomy): domain Eukaryota; kingdom Metazoa; phylum Chordata; class Mammalia; order Chiroptera; family Pteropodidae; genus Rousettus; species Rousettus aegyptiacus. The sequence continues at coordinate 38,470,907 of NW_023416311.1, read as the reverse complement.
CCCTTGTCAGGTTAAGAATGAAACCAGGCTTACAACTCACTTCTTTTGCATGCTGGTCTGTGTTCTTTCCTTAGAATTATCAATATAACATCCAGAATATTGAGTCTTTTTTCTGTCATAATTTTTATTCAGGGAGCTAAAACATATAGTAAGTAATTTGCATTTGGCAACTTATAGAAATGCCTAACATAAATCTATGTATTTTTGTTTTGACAAAGCAAATATTTCTCTTGCCGTTTTTTGGTATAGTACATACTCAAAGGGCTAATGGGCTTGGTGGTTATATACTGATATCATCTAGGATGGCCTCTTTTTATCCTTTTGTATATGTCTTTGGGTCAGAGAGAGCATGATGTTCTATCTTCCGATTTTTAAAGTTTTGTTTCCCCAAAGCACTAAAGAGTAAATAACCGGAAGAGAAAAGCTCGCTATCGCAAATTACTAATGAAGAGGATTTCGGCTATTTCCATAATGCTTTTCACAATGTGACATATCAGGGTAAGTGTTCCACTTCTCAGTAAGTATATAAATGGAGCCTAGTCTTATTAATCCTAACAAATAGCATTCTATATACCTCTTGCAGTTTCTAGCCTTCAGTGTGTAATAACGTTGTATACATATCTGTACTTTTTTCATGAGGCAAATTTCCTTCCTATTAATCTCAATGCTAATTAGGTTATTTAAGATGTACCTTTAGAGTTTACAGAAAATAACAACATATCCATTATGTCAGCAATCAAAGCCAAACAAGATTGGGATGACGCCAGGGATCAAAGCTCATCGGTGAGATTCAGCGACCAGGAGAAAAGGGTCCTGTGACTTCAAAAGACTTCACATGATAGTGTTAGCAGCCGTTTGCCTATTTTTAAGATCTATTTCAGAAGGAATTATCTGAGAAATAAACTGAAGGAGGAAGCCGTAGCTACATGCATATGCTACTTCACCTGGATCCTTCAATCTATCCACCATCTGCCCCTCCCAAATCACAAAGTCTATGGAATTGTTTAGTTTACCAGAAATACCTGATTTGCCCAGACTAGGGGCGGGAGGGGGGAGGGTGGGGGAAGACAACTGCTGCTCATGTTTACTGAGGATCCAATCACAGTGGGGAGATTTTAAAGAAATGCCTTCCCTTTGTAAGACATAAAGCACTGATATCTAAGAAGTTTACATGATCAATCAGGTGGTATTACCCGATAGTTCTAGGGTCAGTTTGCCTGCTTGTCTCCAGTACAAGGTGGGATGTAGGAGGGAACGAAAGCAACTGCCTTTGAAATCCTACCCTCCTTGAGCGCTTTGACCAAAAAAAAAAAAAATCTTCTTGTACCACCAGCCATCCCCAAACATCAATATTATTAATTTCAAGTGCTTACTTATCACATTGTTAATTCCATGAGACAAATAAAAATAGTATACAATATGGTCTCTCCTAATCCTGAGTGGTATTATACGGTGTGTGTGTGTGTATGTGTGTGTGTGTGTGTGTGTGTGTGTGTGTGTGTGTGTGATGCTATCCCATACCCTTGGTTCTTGCCTGCTCCCCTGTTTCTAGGATCCCTAAAACTAGTCCTTCTAGACTGCCTCCTCTAATAACAACCAGCCACATCCACTGATTAATCAGAGGAATCCAATACACGCAAGTCAGATGAGAAGCAGAGAGTGAGGAAATTTCACACAAATCATACTCCACTGAAATATCGCAATACTTACACTTTCACGTTGTACGGTCAGCACAGCTCAGATTTAATTAAAGCACTCAATCGCACCGTTACCATTCTTGGTGACAGCTCAGGTATAAATATATTAAGCACAATTCTTTCCAGGCACTGCTTGTCAGCAGTCTCCTTAAATACTCTTTTGTCTTCTCTAGCCTTTTTCCAAAGATCTGAACTTTTAGCTTATAAATGATTAGTACCTACGTACCAGCACCTCCAATTCTCAAGTTAAATTACTGTCTTTAGCCTTTTTCTGGATTCCTAAGGAGTAGTAAGTTTCTTCCATTACACCATAATTCCTCCCTTTTAACTTTAATCAAAACTGCATTGACATCTCAACCTCCTTCCTCATAGCTGACTTCTCTATATCTCCTCTCTCACCGACCTGGATGTAAATTTTCTCTCTCCTGAACATTGCATCCTATTATCTCCATACCATGCTCTTACTGCTCGGTTTCCTACTTTTTTCCTCCACTTTCCACCTCTGTGTTACTCTAGTGTTTGTGTTTGTTGTTTGAATCCTTTTCTCCCATGTATTCATTCAATAACTATTTATTAACACCAACTATGTGCCAGGAACTGTTCGGAGGGCTTGATGTACATCAGTGAACAAAACAAATTAAGAATCCTGCCTTTGCAGGCTTACATTCTAGAACAGGGAGACAAAGTAGAAAAAGTGAGCACCCTACTTAAATGTTACTAGATTGTGATCCATACCTGCAGGGGGTGCGGGGCGGGGTAGGGCGGTGTGAAGCAGAGGAGCAGATAACGGCAAAACAAAACAAAAAACAAACAAACAAAAAAAAACAAGAATAACTCACAGGACTAACTCATGGATAACCTCACAGAGGAAGACTTGGACTTGGCTAAGCAGATATCTTAGGGAATTGCATCCAAAAGGAAAAAACAGTCAGCTCAACCAAGGGCTGACTCTCAGACAGATACTTGGCTCTGGCTGGAATAGTCAGCAATAAAGGTGGTGGCTATTGTGGCCAGAGTAGGTGAGTGAGAAGAGCAGGAATTCACTGACTCATTTTGAACATAACCTGCCCTTTTCCACTTTGATGATAAACTGAGCGTCTACCACTCAAAGAATAATCATATCCCTTTAAAACCTCACAATATACATCTGTGTATAGGTAGTTCCCATATTTTAAAAAGTAGTTTCCCTGGGTTAATAAAACAATATTGACACTAACTACTTTGTATCACCTGCTCTAGATGTGGGCTGTCTTCTTAAATTGATAACACTCACATTTCTGGGGAATATAGAAGATCCTTGCTCTGAATAAACATACCATCTGTTCTGTAGGACGCATTAGGAGACTGAATGGAGCACAACAGAAGGGGAAATTCATGAAGAAGATGGGTTGGCTGCCAGGCAAGTGAGATGAGGGGCAAGGCCATTTTCCTCTCCCACCAAAACGACTCAGTTCTTCTATACCGCTCCTTGACAATCCTAACAAGTTCCTAAAGGTCCACAAACAGAAGGATTGAAAGCATCTTGTAGTAGACAGTGTTCAGGCAAAATATTTCATGAGTGTTTTTTAAGTATTTACTTATGCATTAAATAAATATTTATCACACATTATCCTTTGGTGACAAAGAGAAGCAAAACATGGCCCTGAACCCCAGGGACTCATAATCTCTCTAGGTTGAAAAACCAATACATAAACAATGTAAACTATAAATACTCTTAGTTTTATAGGCAGGAGTTCTAAATCATGGCACTCTTCAGATTTCACCTCTGGAGATGTTTTTAAACGTATATCCTGGATCCCATGCTGGCACCTGCATTTTTTAACTGTTACCGCATGGGCACTGGAACCACCTGAAGAATTTTTAGTATATGACTGCCTTGGTGCAAGCTCAGAAATTCTGATTTAATTGTTCTGGGATGCAGCATAGGCATAAGAATTTTTAAGTATCCCATAGGATTCTAATTTTCAGCTAAGGTTGAAAACCACTTGTGGTGGGCCGAATAATTGTCCCAAAGATATACATGCCCTAACTCCCAGAAACCTGTGAATATGTTACCTTACCAAATAAAAGGGCTTTGCAAATATGATTACATTAAGAATACTGAGATAAGATAACCAGGATATCTGGGCGGGCCTAATGTAATCACAAAGGTCTTTATAGAGTATAGTAGGCATGAGTGAAAGATGTATGATGAAAGAAAGGGCCACAAGCCAAGGATTGTAGGTGTCCTATACAAGCTGGAATAAGCAAGGAAATAGTTTCTCTCCTGAATCCTCAAGAGGAAATAAAGCCCTGCAGGAACCTTGCTTTTAGACTTCTGACCTTCGCAACTATAAAAGAGTTAAGTTTCTGTTGTTTTAAGCCATTAAGTTTGTGGTCATTTGTTGCAGCAGCAATAGGAAATTAATAGACCACAGCTCTAACTCAATAGGTCTGAAATGAAACCAGGTATTGGATATTTGTGTGTTTGTGTGTGTGTGTGTGTGTTTGTATGTTCCCCAGGTAAATCAAAATGTGCATTCTCAATTGACAATCATTGAAGGAAGAAAAATATCTCTCCCATCTCCTTCCTGCCCCACACCAATGTGCTAGTAAAAGACTAGTACTTCAAGCCCAGGAGCGAGCGAGAGGCCTGGGAGGATGTGGAGCACTGATTTGTAGAGTCAGCCACTTCCTGTGAATAAATACTCCCACCAATTTAACAGCTAGCTTGCGAATTTGCTGAAAATTTAACAATGTTCTCTCACAACTGATAGAAACTGGCTCCAGCACACCACTGGGAGTGCACTGAGAGACAGCAGAGTTCAAGGCCTTTTTGATTTGAGTCCATCTGAGGCCCAACCTGCCTAAGAGAAAAAAAATCTTCCACATGGTTCAGCTCACTGGAGTTTATTGGAATTTGAGTCCAAAACTCAGTTAAAAAATTAGACATTACTGTCACTCATTCAACAAATATTTTATTCAGCTCTCATTCTTCTAGGCATTGTTTGAAGCACTAAGGACATGGGATTTAACAATATACCCATTTCTTTCAAACATGCAGTACATATTTATCAAGACCTACTCTGTACCCAGCTCTATTCTAAGCCCTGGGGATGTAGTATTTTAAAAAATAATAATTTTTAAAAATTCACTTCATGTAGTTTCATTCTAGTAGATAAAAACAGTTTGTAAAGAAAAAAAAAAGTAAGACGTAAGAACATCAGATGGTGTACAGCTATGGTGAAAGTGAAGCAGAGATGAAACATAGGGAGTGGTATAAGGAAGGTTAAGTTTTTAACACGGGACAGCCTTCTGAAGAAGTAACACTTGATAAATGACCTAAACGCTTCAGGGAGCAAGCCCTGAAGACATGTGGGGAAAGAGCATCTCAAGTAGAGGGAGCAGTATACACAAAGGTCGTGACGTAGAAGTGTACCTGAAGAAGTTCATTTGGCTGCAAAATGGTCAAGGGAAAGAGCAGTAAGAAATGGAGTCAGAGAGGTAACAGAGGCCAGACCACAGGGCCTGTTAGCCCTTTATACATAATGGGAGTTTTATTCTAATGCCACGGAAAGCCATTAAAAGGTTTTAACCTGAGTCTTTCTACTTACCATGAAAATCTGGTGGGGGTCCTGGAGGTAAAGTCCATAAAGCGTGGTCCCCCAGGTGTTTCTCACTCTCACTCTCACACTCAGCCTCTAGAAATTCATCAAAATTACCTCTTAAGTGTCCCTTCTAGTCTATGGCTCCAGCAGCCCCCGCTCCAGGTAAACAGATCTTGGCTACGCCTCTCTGGATGCATCTGTTTCTCCAGATATGATGGTAGTGGTTTTTCCTGAGACCTCAGTTCTCTGATGGATTCCAAAAAAGTCATTGATTTTCAGTGTATCCAGCCTGTCAGGATGAAAGAGATAACTTTCATGCTTCTTACATATCAGAGTGGAGCTGCAAGTCCATCAGAAGATTTTAAGCACAGGAGTGATGTTACCTGTTTTATGTTTTCAGAAGACCATTCCGTGCATTATATCTCCCTTGAAATCTCAAAGAAATAAAAAGGGAGGCTGGGCCAAAGTAAGTCTCAGATATTTAAGGTTTCCACACAAACACCATCTTAATTGTAATCTAACACTTATAAAATAAATGGAAGAAAAGCATGCAATGGACACTTTAATTCTCTCTAGCAGCACATGACATCTCCATGGAAGAGGTAATCTTGGAGTTTCCTGCACACACTCCCTGGTGATTTCTTCAAAACACCTGTCCCCGTTGGCCATTACCTCAAGTCAAAACATCTGCATGGTATGTCCCATGGCAATGTGGTTTGTGTCAGTAAACCCCCTCCACTCGCTTTCCCCTGCTCAAGTCATGATTAGTACCATCTCCATTCATTTGCTTATGTTAATTTCTTCCATCCTACTACTGGAGTGCTCATACCTTGCCCGGCCTTCAGAGTTCCACTCACGTGTCACAAACCCAATGAAGTTTTCTCTAACTAGAACCACCTTCTTTTTCCTCCTTCTTAAATCTCTATTACTCACACAATACCAAAGAATGTAGCAGTGGTTTGTTCTTAATTGAACTAAGTTTTATATTTCTTCAACTGCCCTAGAGTTCTAACACAGTGTGAACACATTTTGGATGCACAATAATTGCTTATTAATTGAGAAAGAGATTAAAAGTAGTTGGCTTTGGTGGGCCACTGGGTCTGCACACTGGTGAATTTATAACAGGGTCACAAATAATTGGGCTAATGGAATGAAACTTTACCTGTGAAGTTCAGTTCAATTACTAATAAAAAAAAAAAAGACAATTTTTTTAACATGTTGTGTGTATGTATGTTTATGCAAACATACTTTCCTTTTTTATTAGGAAAATAAAGATAAATGTAAAGTTCCTGTCTCATATATTTTACCTATTCTATATTTTAATTTATATAATTAGACCTAATCTATCCTAAGAATGGCAGTCCTGAGGCAATAGCATATAAATCACAGAAAAATGGAACCTGTGAGCTAGAAAGATGTGTGAGTTCATCTAGTCCAATCTTACTTCAAAAAGGGAAAGGAAGGTTCAAAAGAGATTAAGGGACTGGTCCAAGATCAAAGTGCCCATGTCTGGAATCCAATTCTCTGGATTCTACTACAGAAACAATTCCTCACCAGCAAGTGCTAGCTAGGAACACCAGAGCCATAACGTGGGTACAACATGCTCTTGGAGTAAAGGTGTCCACCTGTTTCTCTGAGTTCTAGTTTAAATAAAATCACCCCTGTTATCTGTTCCCAAAGATGGTAAACACAACCTGTGACAACTATTCTAACATGCATAGAGAATTTTCATAGGTCACTTGGTTTTACTATAGTCCTGGTGTTAATCCTCTGTAGAAATATCTATAGCATAGAAGATATTACCCTGAACTAAATTGTTAATGTTATCAGATCGCCCAAGTGGGGGCCAATTTACCTGTAAATGCACATTTCAAAGAGTGGCTCACATGAAAAAGGGTTTTAAAAAAAAAAAAAAAAACACTAATTGACATCAATATCTGCATGTATCCACTGATTAGCATGCAGAAAAGCCAGCGCTAATTAATAAAACAATATGCCAACAAGCATACAGCACAGATAAGCCATAGGCAGGAAGCTCTGAGCTCTAGCTCTGAAGGACTTTTGTTTCAGTCTCCCTCAGTACTTCTTGTTTTATATTTTTTAATTAAGCTCTTCAGACACACATTTGTACCAAGTAAAGAGGGAGGGTGGGAGGGCAAAATTTCCAATAATCTTGAATCCTTGGCTTACGCCATGGCATAAATAATGCTTCTACACTGGAGCAGGTTTCTAATTATGCTATTGGGTTTTCTCTCTGCCAGCCACCTGTGTGCTATTTAAATCCAATTCATCGATATGGACTCTATGGACTCTATGCCATTTTCTTCTGAGGTTTCTCTCCCTCATCAATCACTAAAGTGTAAATGGAAACAGAATAACTGACCCAATGAAGAAGACAATAAGGAAGAACAGGAAACAGGTAACTGCCCTGAAGTTTGGACTTCAACTGTGGCTAACTTCTTCCTCTTCCCTCTGGTCATTTCACTTTCATGTGCCAAACAAAGACTTTTTAAAGAATCTTAAAACGTGTTCCCTTAAGGGTTTTCTTTCAGCACGAAGACTTGCTTTAAACATTTCTTTTGTGCATGCTCCGCAGGATGGCTGGACAATTTCCAGTGTTGCCTCGCCTGCAGACTCTGTTATATTTTCTTTTTAACAATTTCTGTCCCAAACATACTACAGAGGCAGCTGACATATTAAAACCTTCAGAAAGGTATAGTTTTAAGGAGCGTAGCCATGGGAAGAGCTTTGATTCTTTATCTCCCAATGACAGACAAACAGGCCCTCAGAAAGTCGCCACCAGCCCTTGAATGGGGCAGAACGAAAACATTAGATTCAAAGGCTTCGTGCACTTTAGAACTGGGTCTTTTCGTCTCTGTTTGTTTTCTTTTCAGTTCCAAGTCTGCACTACCTGCTTTGGCCATTACTGGGATTGCTTAACTATCACATTTCCTATAAAATTTTTTCCTTGGTTACAAAAACAGAAAGCATCGAAAGAAAATTCCTCTGTGCTGTCTCACCCAACTCTGGAATTTAGCTGTGCTTGGTTGAATCAGAAGTTTGGACTGTGGGTTTCACATGTAATCTTTGTATTTTCTCCCTTCAAGACTTCCAATTAGTTATTTTTAAAATCTCTGTTTAATCAACTGAAGACCTCCCAGACTGTTTTCTGAAACAGTTACATCATTTTACATGTTCACCAGCAATATATAAGGATTCTGATTTATTCTGTCTCCTCACCAACACCTGTTATCTTATGCCTTTTTAACTATAGCCATCCTAGTATTAATATGTTATGTGGTTTTGATTTGCATTTCCTTGATAGCTAATGATGTTTAACATCTTTTCATTTGCTTACTTGGCCATTTGTACATTTTCTTTGGAGAAGTGTCTAATCAGATTTCTTACCCATTTTTCAATTGGGTTGTCTTTTTATTGAATTGTAACAATTCTTTATATTCTAGATATAAACTCCTTATCAGATGTATAATTTGCAAAATTTTTCTCCCATTCTATGGGTTGTCCTTTCACTTTTTGATGCTGTTCCTTGAAGCACAAAAATGTTTAATTTTGATGGTGTCAAAGATGCATTCCCACCTCCAGGCTTTCCTTGAACCTGAATAAGTATAAAGCCAGAAGTTCACCTTTATATCATTCCTATGTATCCACTTCTTAGCTAAGAATCATTTTAATGATTATAAAGTAATGGCTAAGAAGCATCCTACATTGACCTTTGAGCAAAACTTTATTTCAAGATACTTCACATCTCAGGAGAACAGCTTTTCTCTCCACAAAGCCTCTGTCTGAGATCTGCTGATTACTGGATTCTACAAAAAAAAAAAAAAAAAAGAATAAACTAAAGATTTCAAAACCAGGCCACAGGTGTACATTTGCCCATATGAACTGATCCAGATTAGCCCTGATTACTGTAACTACTGCCATTCTGAATTATGGGTTTTATTCAGTCTGACTTCAAGGGGCTTCAAGAGAAGAGATGCCATTTGAAAAATGCAGCCAAAATTCTATCGAAAAGTTCGTTTCACATTTATTTGTTCGATAAGGTTAACTCGTATGCTATTTTAACTTAACTCAGTTAAATGACTTGTGCAGATACCAACCAAATAATACAGATCCTTAAAAGCCAAGCTATAATTTGAGTGGTTTCAGTCAGTAGTGCTATTGAGAGCTTTTCAACAAAGAAGAAAGGCTGAAATGGATTTAATGAGACTAGGGTATGTGGTGAGCCAGGAATGGGTCATTATACTCTAAAGTTGTCTCTGTAAACAGATCAATTCTTACAGCACTTGTTTTGTTAGGCGGAATAGTAGTGAAGCCAGGTAAGCCTATAATCATTTGTTCTGCTGCATGACCACAATATATCTTTTTTGTTTTCCCCTTGTCACGGTGGCCTTGGTCATGGAAGAGCCATACCTAAAAGCGACCACTGGATGAATTAAACCTGCCAGAATGAAAGGGAATATTGTATGCTCATTATATAGATAGAAATAGACAAATCAGTACAGTTGATAGATTACCCCCCAAAAATCCCAACTATTTCTTCTGCCAATGGCAAAAATTCTAAGAGACTATCTAGTATCACCAGGAAAAGGCCTTTAATTAGATGGGGGGGCGGTTAGTAAATAGAATATTTTAACAATACAAGTAATTAGTGGCTCTTGGATTCCTTTATCCTGCTGTTTCTAAACTTCCTGACTTCTCCAGGCTCCAACCCCTCAGTCTGGGTAACCCATGCAGGGAAACAGCCTCTCTGTTCCACAGACTGTAGTTTGCTGTCCTCCAAGACAGTAGCTCGAGTGTGACTATTTGGTAGAGACTAAGTACCACCTTATTCAGAGTCCAGACAAACTCACCAAGCTCTAAGGTTACTGTTTATGTCTTTATAGCTGTCAGGTGAGAGGGCCCAGAGATCTGCAACCCCTGAGCCAAACACATGCACACACCATTGTATTGTTTTGCCCAGAAATGGAAGTTCTGCCAGAATACATTTCTCTTCTTTCTGTTCTAGAATACATCTGGACATACTCAGAAGTTATGTCAATCATCTGTCATTATCCCTGGGCTAGGAAGAAGGAGTTTGGAGTTTATGGCACTCCTCCACTTACTGTGGCATCTTCCAGGAAGCAAATCCCTACACACACAGGCCTACCCTCTGTCCTCCCTGGTCAGTGAAGCTTCTGGGGATGAGGACCCAGCCCCACTGACATAGCCATTGAAACTGTGGAGAGAAAAGCTTTGAAGTCAGGCAGATCTAGGTCTGAGTCTCAGCTCTAACATAACTTAAGCTTGAACAAAAGACATAACCTCCACGGGCCTACATGTCCACATGTTAAAAATAGCAATACTACTTTCACGGGTTGTAGTGAGGATTAATAGAGATGCTGCATGCAAAGCAATGAGCACAAGGCCTACCACTGAGGCTTGGTATACAGGTAAAATGTGATATAATGAGTAATAATCAGTGAATGGTCTCCAAGTCCTTTTGAATATATGAAATTGTGCTTTCTATAGACCTGTCCATGGCTATGAGCTACGAGCACCCTAGAAATTGTTCCGTGTCTGGAATTTCATCTATCTCAGGAAGCCATCAGAGGTTAGAATCCAATCATTTAAAGCATATGACTGACAGCAGCATACCCTACTAAAGGACCTCCCTTCCCTATTAAACTCTAATAGTTGAGTGAGCAAATTTAAGCACATAGGACATAGTCGCTTTTATTCCAAGAAGAATTTACTGGGTACAAAGTACCTACTGAGTGCTTCTGGGAAAACCAGGATAGATAAGTACATTTCCTTTTCCCAAGAAATTACAAAGTATGGAGGAAGTTAAACCTGGAAGTACATGTAATGATGACAGCCAAAACGCAATCCAAGAAAAGGTGTTCATGAGCCCATTCAGAAAGCACAGGCCTTCTGTGGGCCACACACAGGTTCATCAAGGACTGACACCCAACCTCGGGTCCAGAAATAAAGCACAACAAAGAAAAAGTACAAGCACTGATTGATCCCTCTGGGTAGGGAGATTGGCAACCCTTGTCCCCCAACCCTATCCCACCTCACTAAAGTTTCTGCTCTCCAAGTGGAATGTGGTACAGTGGCCAAACACTGTGTCCTCACACATAAGCACTTATTCTGTCTACCTGGGCTCAGGAGGGCCCTGAGACATACAGCAGAGCCTGTTTTCCTTTGTAGCCCTGAATCTGGCTGGGTGTCTGATAGGCCCCTCATCCTGGGCCCTGCAGCCTTATACAAGCATGACCACAATGTCTGCTTTCAACAAAAGAAGAGTTTGCACATATTTTGAAAGTTCAAGTATCATATAAGTCAACAAAGTAAAACTGAGAGTGAAAAAGGTCATTTGAAAGCATAGACAGGAATTTAGGGGCATATAGGTCCATTTTGATAACTCAGTCAGGCAATGAGCAAATCCTGCCTGATAGTGCCCCATGGAGCCTCAGCTCCTTCCTATCGGCCTACAAGGGTGGCTCTTCTTTCTCCACTCCTGATGAGGCTGCAAATGCCATCTCCAATCTGGACAGGAGACACGCCTCAGCACCTAGGTTAGTAGAGGCAGCGAGCAGCTCCTCTCCAGCCTGCTGAGGCACTCACAAGGGGGCCAAGGTTTAGAGAGTAACATCTAGTACTCTCTCATCATTCATTCCTAGACTAACAGGCTTAAGACCCACATTCACCAGCCTGGAAAACTCCAGTTATGCAGCTGTTGGCCTTGTCAACAAATGAAAGCATCTTCATTGACTTCGCCTCCAGTCTAGCATTCTACAGCCAAGCCCTCTCCCCCATCCCAACAATACCTTCTACACACATTAGCCAAAGATCTTTCTAAAGCAAAGTGCTGAAAGCTTCACTCCCCTGCCTCAAAAGCTCCCTTATTTCTGCCAATTTTTAGAATGACATCCAAACTCCCTGGTTCAAAGTACAATGTACTTTGTGACTTGCCCTCACCCCACTTTCTAGTTGTTTCTTGCCATTTTCTTCCTTCCTCTCTATGCTGTGGCTTTCACGCTGAATTCCCTCTATTCCCACAAGAAAGTATCATACTCACTCTCTCTGTCTCTCTCTGTCTCTCTCTGTCTCTCTCTGTCTCTCTCTCTCTGTCTCTCTCTCTGTCTCTCTCTCTCTGTCTCTCTCTCTGTCTCATGCAATCCCTTACTTCAGAATATGACCCATTCTGCTCTAACCCCCTCATTCTCTTGCTCAGAAAAACTCTGAATTTAAATATCATTTCCTCTTAGAATCTGTCTTTATCTGCATCCATCTCCAAAGACAAAGTGAGGTATCCTTCCTCTGAGTTACCAAAGTACCTTCTACTTCTCATAGATTATCATGCATGACATTGGATACTTGCTATTGATCTATCCATATCAATTACACCACCCCCCTCTCCCTACATACATATTATATGTTGAACTCCTTGAAAGCAAGATTCTGCTATTCACCATTACAGGCATATCTCTTAACCCAGCATAGTGCTTGAAATATAAGTATGTAGTCTATAAATACCTATTGAATGAGTGAATGGTAGAAAAGTAAATCAGCATCAAAATTGAGTAAAGGATTTTCCTATAAGATAAACTTTAGATCAAAAAGAGATCTAATAAAGTATCCAATTTAACCCTCTTGCCTTTAAAGATAAGGAAATGGTGCCCACAGAAGTTAAGTGATTGCCTGCCCGACAGCTAGAATCCCAGCCTGGTTAAAATTTAGATCTCTAAACTCCCCAACAAGAGCTCATGAATACCAAAAAATTCAAGAATCCACCATGAAGAGAATAATGTCTCAAATCAGACTAAAACTCAGTAGGCACAATAGTAGCGTTCTCTCCAAAGGAAATCCCATCTTTAACCTATTCTGCTGGATATGTCATATTATGTAGAGACCCACTCTGAGGATTTCACACAGTTCTTTCAAGTTCTTCTTAGTCTACGTTGAAAGGGTAGGCACGAACAATCAGACGATTATGCCATCGTCGTACCCTCAAAACCCCTTTATGGTTTAACGTGATAAAGAGGAATGAGATCAATCTTGGGCTTTCCCCTCTAGTTCTATTGCTAATTTATTGAGTAATTTATGACAAGTTGATTTATGATAATACTATCATCTGCTGGATCATAACTGACATAAATTCATAATACCATTTTTGTTTCCTGTGGAGATTAACAGTACATTATAATCCAGATTGCTACATTTGGAGAAATTGAATGGACTATATTTTACAAATATTCCATCTAGAAGCCGAACTCAACTCCCAGCTTCTTTCCATGCTTCAGTGTCATGTGAGCAGAGGGAAGTTGGTGCCACTGCTACGGGACAGAGGGGGAACAATCAGATGTCCCTGATGGTTCAGCACCAGCTGGCTGAGGGGTTCCCCCAAGAATGAGTGATGCTGTGTTTCTCTTCAGGTTCAGTAGAAAGTCCTGAATGACTGCCCTAAATAAAGCTGCCCAGGATCCCACTGAGCCCAGCTCCTGGCCTCTGGTATTGACAAGAATGAGAGCTAAAATTTATCAACAATTTTTAGAAAACATAAGTTCCCCTGCTGAAAATAATCTCTCTTTGAGGCCTTTCCCAAGTTCTAAAAGAACTGGATTTCCACTTCCTGATAGAGGTTCTCCCGGACCCTCGGTAAGGGGCAGCAACATAGTTCATTCCTCTGGGCCCAGTTCTGAGCAAGCAAAGTTCTTTGCCTTCCATCATCTAATCACGCATATCACTCAAAAGACAGCTTCCTCCAGGAGAAAGCAATGCTGGAAACTCTTAGATGTGTCCTTTTCTTCAGCGTAGGAAGAAACAGTGCAACTTTGCCTCCAGAAATATCCTGAAAACACCAGATGTTTGAAGGAGTAATATATCATATTCAAGGAACACTCTATTTAGAGAAAGAATCTGCAGCCAACTCATCAGTGACATAAATGTGTTTTATGCAGAAAACAATAGAATTATTGCTCTCTGGGAAAAAAAAATCATAAACAAATAAGTTTGATATGAAGCTAAGAAATATAACCAATTGTTCCACTTTCTTCTCCTTTAAATTAACTATCTTACATTCGTTCATAGACTAGCCTTAACTAACTTCTTTTGAAAAATGGTTTTTGAACTAGAAGAATGGCATACTTTTAAAATCTAAAATAGGATTCAATTACAGATGATGAAACTCTCAATTAACCAAAGATATCCCATAGTAGATCCTACTTACCATTTCACTTGATCACAGAGTTCTGCTGGGACTGCTCTCAAAAAGACACTGAGCCCACACCCTAACCTCTTTCAGGTCTAATTCTGCACTGAGGCAACTCCTTCAATATTGCCCTCCATCCAAAGACCTTGGTTGGACAGAAGCCACTGTGGTTTTCTGATTCTGAGAACATGACTTTTCCTAGAGTCACTTTTATTGTATCAAACAAACATACCCGCTTCCGAAATATTTGCTTTTAAAAAAATCAAAATGAAGTGCCCCCAGAGCACTGATACAGTCTCACTTAAAACATTGCAGATGTCACCTTTTCTGAAGGAAAATTTTCTCTCACAACATAAAACAGAAGTTTTTTTTATCATGACCCCCAAGTCTGTCCTTACGTATTTGATGCAGAAGAGGACTTTGAGAAATTGCCAGCAAGGCACTTCTAAAAGATAGATTTTGTTTACATCTGGTCCCCTCTGGGACAGGGACAGCAACCTGTTCATCTTTGTACACTAAGCTTGTGATATAGTTCCAGAGTCTTTATAGTTGTTCAATAAATGCTGTTGAATGTTGACTGAATGACTAAACTAAATAAGAAACAAGATAGTCAAAGAGATCTTCACAATGTTTGGATAAGAACAATATTTGGATAAGCAAGTTGCCATTCACCCCATAGGAGGAATCACCTTTATAATAGCCTGGCTTCTGTGTGAGTTTCAGTTACATGAGTTATTTCACTATTTAGAGCCTACTTCCTTGTTTTGGAAAGTCCAACTGCTTATATGGAACTAAAAGCAGCTTCTCTGAAATTTCTGTTGTTTTTGAGAAGCCAATGGAGCATCTACAGGAAAGGGTTCTATGAGCAGTGGGTAACACAGGACTCCAGCTCAGGAGAAAAAAAAATGGCCTGAAGTTGCCTCTTTAGAATTCATCAGCTTTGAAGTGGTAGCTAAAGATATAGGTGGTTTTTAAACTAAATTGTCTTAGAGAGTATAAAAGGGAAGCAACAAGAAAAGGCCTGAGATTAAACCTGGGAACATTGTGATGTAGAATACTGTCAGAGAAAAAGTAGCCCACACAGAGACATGCAAGGCAATAGTATAAAAAGTACTGAGCTCAGCCCTGGCTTTCAATGTACCAGTAGCAATAAAATATGGGGCAACCATAGCTCTTCTGACAATTTCAATCCATTATATCTCCAGAAACAGGAAGGAGTATGTCAGATGGCTACCACTTAAATCTTCAGGGAGAAGTTTTATAATGCCTTAACCACGAGTTCCTCAGGTAACTTTCCTACTTAAATACTCCCCAAAACAAGACTTTGGTCACTACAAAGGAATGCACAGCGGCCATTGGTGTGTTTGCATGCACACAAGCTTTATGGACATCTCTGAGATCCCAACTTAGCCCAGAAATATGGGGAGGAATAATGGAAAAAGCAGGGTGATATAACTGTTTCTCACGTGTTCTCTATGACAGTGGAGGGTCACCGGGTTTTGGACTTCGAAAGACATAGACCAGTCTCCAACTGCATTAAGAGTGAATGGCGACAGAAATTCTTCAAAGAGAGTCATCAGGAACAATCCCTTCAAATCTATTCAAGGTAACTTCTCCACTTCAAGGTGGGCAACATGGCCCCACGCAGTTCCTCAGTGACAGGCATGGAGAAGATTTAATCACTTTCCTATACCTCAAATGCATTCAATCCAAATATGTCATTTAAACTAACCTAATCTCTACAGACTTATAATAGCAAAGCTGGCACAGTGGAGTTATTATCACCCAAAATGCTTTTTTCTCATAATCAATAAAACTCATCATATGTGAAAATTCAGACAATTCCCATAATACATCACTTAACCATAAGTGATCCATCCCATAACCATCACTTCAAAACAATTTATTTACAGCTATCAGAACTACTAATGGCCTTTCTAAACCATCATTCATGAAAACACTTTTAAGGTTTCTCTTTGGGTAAACAAGTCCTCAAGGGGTTTTTCTAGTATTACTCTCAGAGAACAGGAGACAGTTGATTAGCACCGCTAGATATAGACTGTAGGCTTCAGTTACAGCATGTCCAATATCTTGGCTAATATTCATCAAGGGTCAGAAAGGTAGAAGGCTAAGCTGCATTGACAGTTCTGATCCCAACCTACCTAATCAAGCATTTTATTCAAGTCTCTCCACATTCTCTCTTCCTCTGTTTCATCGTATATAAAATAGGAATAATAATTTTCCCTAACTTGTATGGTTGTTGAGAGGGTTAAATGAGGTAATCTACATAAACATATAGTGAGTCCTCTGTAAGGTTTTTCTTATTATTTTCATTGTCAAAATCAATAAAGCATCATTTTTATCTACAAATCATATGAGTTAAAAAAATAAATAAATAAATCCTCATCATGAATGAGACTTCTTTTTTTATTAACTATCAAAGACTCTTAAACACATGCTTCTAAAGTCCAAATATAGGCTATTTAACAAAGTTAGTCACTTTATCTCTTCAGAAATACTTGAATTTTAGCCTAAATATATACTACAGGATTCTATTGGGTAGGGCAGTTTGCTGTAGAGAAGAGCAAGGACTAAGTCCTGGTTTACTTAATTTCCAGCTTTAAAACATTGAGTAAATTTTTTAACTCTGAGCTCTATTTACTCATTCATGGAAAAAAAAAAGATATCATTAATTTGGAAAAACATTTGTAAGGATTAAAAATGAGATAACAGATTTCAATTAATGTATTTCTCTTCCTCTCTCAGTAGAAACACCAAGGCCTAGGAATGGTTAACTACAGTCCTCACATACCAATAAAACCATCATTTTTCTTCTTTCTTACTATTCATTGCATTTAAATCATGAAAATTCAAGCGACATCCTGTCATATATCATCCCTGTAGAAAAAAAAAACCATACTAAATAGAGTTCATTTAAGATTGAATATAGAATTGAAATTCAGTATTTGTACCAAGGATCATCCAACTCAAATTTATAGAATCATCCATGTAACAGAAATAAGAGAAGCTGGTTGGGTCCAACAATGAGGAGAGGTGAGAACTGAGAAAAACTAAAAAGTATGTAACCTCTCTAAAGTGAACAGTAAAAACAACATGGTTTTAACTCAATTGTCCCTGTGCAAAAACACAAGCCCAATTAGCCAGAGCTTACTTTTTGAAGAGAAGCCAGAACATTTGAATGTGAAATAGTCTAAACTTTAAATATTAGCATCAAGTTCTATTAAAAACAAACAAATGATCTAGGCCAAATAAAAACCCTTTGTGCCAAATTCAGTCCATAAGCCATCAGATTGCACTTCTAATTTATAAATCATCATTATGATCACCATATGGCCAACTCTGGCATAATCTCAAAACTGGCCACTAATAGGAACTCTTTCTTTCTTAGCACCCATAACTAACTTTGTTCTCCTTCACTTCATATTCAACCAAGACTGACAAGATAATGTTAAAGAGAACTTGGAAAGGACATTTCAAAGAAGTAAACTTGCCTGGACTAATTTTTGGGTAAGTTTTTTTGTTTTGTTTTGTTTTATTTTTTCACATGAGTGTATTTTTATTTATGGTGTTGTGTTGTTGTTGTTGTTGTTGTTGTTGTTTTTACCAAAGATCTACTCAGATGCTTTCTTTGACAAGCTCTGGGTCCCTGATGTTGAAAGGTCTATCTTCTGATGCAGGGCCAAAGGACAAAAGAGGCAGATCTGTCTCAATTCAGGAGTTCCTCTCTCCTATCATGCCAGCTGACCTTGATGAGAAGCATGCTGGAAAGTGGCTGGCTCTCAAGCCCACTGACATTTGGAAGCACAGGTGCAGCCCAGGATTGGGCCAGGCACTCCTGTGACAAGCCCAAACCAGAAGGGGAGACTCCCCTGACAGTCTGAACAGGAGGCTGAATCTGTCACTGTCTGGCCAAAGCGGTTGTCTGAGACAAGTGCTGACACCCGATGCCTGCATAAAGGCTCAGTCAGGAGGGCATTTGTAAGAGAAAACTCCCCCAACTCATATTTCACAGTGATCAGAGGCCTGGAGGCAGAGACTCGAAGTGGCTCATCACCAGAGTATTAGTCATGGTAGTTATCATACAGGGACAGCTGGGCTAGAGCCAGAGAAACCCTCTTTAGAGACAACAAATGTTCAGTGCCCCTGGGGTGGTAGAGATGGTGTCGGCCAGGTCTCACTCCATCCTCTCTCATCCCCCATCCATCAATACATGGTTCTCCAACACCCCCATGAGGCTCAGAAAGGAAAGAGCACAAAGAGGTGTACCAGGCTGAGAGGAAGGCATATCCTTGGAGGTAATGAGAGCCTGGGAGCTGAGCCCTGGCCTTTTGTTCCACAGCCTCCCTTGAGTCAAAGCACGTGCTCTTTGGGACTTATCCTGCCAGAGAACAGGGTTTGATCCATTGATTGATTGATTGGTTGATTGATTGATTTTTATCAATGTTAGTCTATAATGTGTTCTACAATACATGATTTTGTGCTCAGTCTAATGTAATAGAAAGAGACATAGGAAATGCCATCAAATTTCGTTTCTGTCTCAGGAGTTTCACAAAGAAATGAATCCCCCCTTACCTCCCACTTCTTCCTAATTATATTGTCATGGCAATCAAAGACGGTGACCGTTTCCAAGTTTCTCACTCATTACCTAATATGCCCCACAAGCCTGTTCCAAAGCCCATCCAGCATTGGTAACAGTTTACCACCTTTGGGAAACTTGAGAACCAAGTTTAAAATAATAAGCAAAAGATGAACTGTTTCTCAGATTAACCATGCTTCTTTGAATTCATAAACAAAATGGCTTTGATATGACTAGCAGATCCACAGTTATAAAGTTACAAATTGGGCCATAGAAATAATGAAATAATCACTAGAATACTCATAAATATTAGGTTGTATATTCAATCATAAAGGTGACAGTAATAACATTAAGAAAATTGTTTACCTTTATTGGACAGTTAGCATGTAATAAGCCTTTTTTAAAGCATTTACACGGACATTACTGAATCCTCACAATAATCAATGAAGTAAAAATATTATTTTCCCAGTATTACTGGAGAGGAAACCATGGTCCAAGAGGTTTAATTAAATTGTTTAAGTCACACAGAAACAGAGCTGGGATTACAAGTGAACAGTGCCTTATCCATAGTACTAAAAATGTTTATTGATTAGAGTTGCTAAGGAGTGATGAAGAAAGAACTTAGTTTAGAGTCAGAACACAGTTTTAACATGTAAACAACACCTACCAATTAACGAGGGAAAAGATGATTACTCCAACAAAAAAATAAGCAAAAAATAGAAAATTCATATAACATTTTACAAGTGATTGAAATATATATATATATATAATCTCACTACTATCAAAATATTTGAAAATTACAATGACATGATATGCTATCTTTTGCCTACCAAATAGACAAATACCTCTTAAAATTTTAATATTTGGTGTAAAAGTATACTATCAGACACTACTGGAAAAAGTGTTGCTTTTTATAACATTTCTGGGAAGCAACCTGATAATATATGTCAAAATCTTGAAATGCATTATATCTTCTCTGATAGTTTTAAAACATGGCCACAAATTCTTTGACACTCTTGCCATTGAGAGGTAGGATCTATATCCTCTCCTCTTTAGATTGGGGTAGAATTGTGACTGCTTCAACCAACAGTGTACAGTAACAATGACACCATGTGGCCAACAAGTCTAGCTCATAAAGCTTATATATGTCTGCCTTGTGCCACTGAAATATCCTCGGAGCCTTGAACCAAGTCATAAAAGTATGACTACACTGAGATAACCAGGTTGTAGAGGCCACATGTAGGAACAGCGGTCAGCAGACCTGGGTCTTTGAGTCTCCCAGCTAAAGTCCCACACATCATGGAGCAGAGAACAACCATTCCTGCTGTATCCTTTCTGAATTCTTAACCTACAGAATCCATGAGCAAAATAAAATGGTGCTTGCATAGCACAGCTAAGTTTTGGGTAATTGAAGGTAATTGGAAAAACCATTTATACAGTAATTATTCTTCTGATATCTATTCTCAGGGAATAATTAGAGATATGCATAGGAATTATATACAAAGATGTTCATGGCATCATTGTTTAAAATGGGGGAAATATAAAACATACATTTAAACAATAAGGACTTTCTTTATCCACATAATGAGATGTGGTAATTTAAAATAAGGTTTTGAAAAATTATCGAAAATATGAAAAAAAAACCCTTCAGAACATTTTTAAAGGGTTTTTGAAAAAGAATATAGAAAGCAGAAGTTTCCTTTTGTCAGGAAAAAAAAAAATAGACATGTACATATATATTAAAATTGGTTTTAAATACTCCAAAATTTAAAGTGACTATTTCTAAGTTGCACTACTATGGGAGACTTTTATTTTCTTCTTGATGACTCTTTGTACTTCTAAAATTCCCTAAAATTCATAAAAGTAGTAGACACTATGCTAATAGCACATGATAGGACCTCATTAAATCTACATAACTTTTAAGAAGTCAATTAAAGACCTGATTCAAATTCTAGCAACTTTCTTTTTAATGTCTTTAGAAAGATCTTAAACTTTAATTTTCTTATCTATAAACCAAGATAACAACATCTACCTTGAATGGTTTTTATGAGGTTAAACTATACAATAACTAAGTTCCTGGTATGGACCCACATACCTAGGCATCTGATAAATGCCTTTTTGAATTCAGTGATAAGCACTTTGTCCAACTCTGCAAACACAATAAGAATAAGCATTTGAAATCAATATCTGTAGTTCCCAAGTGAATAAAGAACATTCAGGTTTGGCCTCATATGTCACCACTCATCTAAAACAAGTGGGATTTGGTGAATTGCAAATCACTCTGCATCTTGCTGCCAAATGTTGACCTTATTTATTACCGCTGGTGCTAGGCAAGCACCAGGCTTTCCTTCTATACCAAGTAGATGCAAAAAAAAAAAAAAAAAAAAATCCCAGGAGGGCAATCATTGATTTTCCTTGCTGGATGTGGAAGCCCTTTCTGCTATTAATTATATATGTTTCCACCATGACAGTGAAGAGTCTTAGACCTACAGCCTTCCAGTGAGCTACAAAGAACCACCTGTCTCATCTTCCTAGTTTAGATTCTCCTCATTCCTATGCCACATTGTAGTGACTGTGTTAAATTAACCTTTGTTAAGTAGAGCCTTAGGGCATTGGATGAAAAGCCTTGGTTCAACAACAATAACAACAACAAAACACACCAAGGAAATTGAAATAGAGAAGTTTATTGAGTCCAGGAGGAAGCACACAGCCCACACCGCCATATGGGGAGATCAGGGCAGGGTGCAACTTGTAACTCAACTGCCACATGGGGAGATCGGGGCAGGGTGCAGGCAGAGAGAGCAGGCAGGACCTAGGACACACACCTTTATTACGGACCATGAGGGGAGTGTTTTCGAGTTCTCAAGCTAAAGCTAGATTGACCAAAACCAGAAGAGTTTTGGTAAGCTACAAAAGGGTGTTACCTAAGGCACACACAAGGGGAAGGCCCCGGAGTGACTTGCTCACAGGATTGCTGGGAAGTTATATCAGAAACTTAGGAACTTTGCTCATGATTCCCTAAGACTGTTATCGAGGGCCCAAGATCTCCGGGTGGGCTAGTGTCATTTCAAAGCCCCTGCCGGCTGCTTGGCCACACAAAATAGATGCCAAGGCAGCAATATCATGGAGTAGTTTAGTTAAATTTTCGACACATATGCACATTCTTGATAATAACTAACAACAGGAGCTGACCTCTGTTGAGAACCTCTCTGTGCCAGACACAGCATTCAGCACTCTACTTGTATCAGCTCATTTAATCCTCATCATAACACTATGATACAGGTACTATTATCATGTTTCTCATGTGAGTAAGCAGAAACACAGAGGAGTTAAGTAACTTACCCAGGGTTACACAACTAGAAAGCAAGGCGATGAACCTAGTCGGTCGGGCTCCAAGGCACATATTCTTTAGCTCTCATCTGTTCTGCTCTGCATAATTAAGACAATGACTCTATCCATTATAAAACTCAGCATGGGAGGAAGAACACCAGACTTCTTTTCACTAGTCCTGTCACCAGGGTAACATGACCCTACAGTCTATCCCAAGTGCTATTTATTCATTAATAGGGTTATAGAGAAAGAGAATAACCATGCTTTCACCATGACCCTGGTTTACCCTCCCTCCTTTTCCTCCCCTCCCCTATGCCACTACCTCCTATAGCATCCTAAGCCCCTTGGGCCTGTCCTATTAATGTCTGTGTCCTCTGGGCCTGGTGCACTACCTAGCCCACCTCTGGAGCTTAATAATTATTTGTTCAGCTGAACTGATGAAGGTCTACACAAATTAGCAATTTCTATCTAATTCCTGCTTCCCAAGAGTTTCCCTTCAGAAGAAATGCACACACACACACACACACACACACACACACACAATGTTGTTGAATAAATGCTGATCCATTTAGTGTGAAGTAGTCTGAGACTGGAGTTAATAACTAACTTAAGAATGCCTAACACCTGACCTTTACATTTGAGTTAGAAATTGATAAATGAATCCCTAATCCTGGCTTTGAACCAATCCAGTTCAAACTGGGAATGAGATAAGAATAAGACAGATGGAATTCAAATACAGTATCAACAATTTACTAATTAAGCTGATACTGGAGAATGTGATTTATATTTGTAGGTCAGTGGGCCCCACGACCCTGAATTCCACAGTTAGACTTACACACTCTGTTGTAGGACATGCTGCACCAGGAAGGATTCCCACTGGTGGGAGAACTCAGGCACTTTGTGAGCAGGTCTGCCCCGAAGGAGAACAGAAAGAATGAAATGCCCATGCCCAATGTCTCCTTCCAGGGCATCAATGAAATTAAATCACCCTTTCTCCCCTGGTAAGGGTTAATTGAGAGGATAAAGATAGTCCATAGAATTTTGGCCTTTTATCTGCTTTGATTCTTTGGCGAATGAGAAACTAAAAGTCATGATGAGGAAAGCTATGGTAGGACCGAGGGGGGCAGTTGATAGAGTTCACCATTGTGTTGAGCACTTAGTTATTATAAATTATTTACATTCCTATTGCTCTCTTATCTGTATAATGTATGTATGTTGCATTTAATATCAACAACTAAAAATTTTCAGTTTTAAGTTTGTCTGGTGAACCCAGAAGAACTAAGTATCCTGTAAACAGAGTCCTCTAAAAATTCGGCCCCACTTTTTATTGTGTAATACAACCCCGAACTAGGGCGTAAGCTCTTTGAAAACACAGATCCCCTAGAATACGACTCATATGCTGATTTATTTACAAATGTTTTCTCATCGATGCATATATGAAGATATAGTTAACTCAGGGAAAGAGAAAACACAGGCAATCGGAATTTACACATAGGCTGTGTTCTAACCATTCATTCACATATCAATTTGTGGCTCCTAGAAAGAGATTTCTCCATAGAATGTCTACAACATGGATCTTTGGATACAAAAGTAAGTTAAGATTCATCTAAGTTTCAAATGAAAACTCTAATACCTTACCCTACAAAGAATACTCTAGCATTCCATTTCTGGACTTAGGATAGAGCACAAAATATAAAAAAACAGGGCCCAGGAGAATGGGGGCTGGAAAGTGGGAGGGAGAGGCAGAGCACCTGAGTCTGGAGACTGGGAAAGCAGTCCAGGCTTTTTTTTTTTTTTTTTTCCCTTCTCCTCCTTCCTTCCGCTCTTGTTACTTAGGTCAGCTCTCTTGCCCCAAATCATGTCCTAGCCCATCACTAGAGTCAAGTGAGAGGCCAGGGAAGGGGGCGATGGGTGGGAGGAGAGAGCTCTGTAGAGGGAAAGGAAAGGGGCAGGAGACGGATGGAAGTTCTGCTGCCCAGCAGAGGGAAGAAGAGCCCCTGCAGCCAGCCGTGTCTCCGGAGGCCCTTCTTAGGGCAGATACCATCACTGACAAAACAGGGCTGAAGTAAGCCTGTTCAAACTAATATGGATTCTAGCAAGCTAGATACTTGATGTCATAACTAAAAACAGACTGGAGAGACGTCTCGGTTCAAGGCAATCTTCATCACTTACTACCTAGGAAACCCTGGGAAAATTATTTATCCCCTACCTGATACATAGCAATAATTAAGTATTTACTCCATGCCAGGTAGAGTTCTAAGTGCCTTATATGTATCATCTCATTTAATTCTCAAAAAAATATATTCTTAGGAAATAGAGGCCGAGGGAAGCTCAGCCTTGTGGACACCGATACCACGCAGACCTCCCTGTACCGACAGACCTGTTGCCTCAACTGCTGGCAGACAGCCTCCTGCTCCTGGCCCCTCGAGGAGGCCTCAACAGCAGAGCTGTCTAACTGAAGTTACTCCCCTTCTCAAGACCCACCTCCAATGACATGTCAGGATGAGAGCATCTCTGCCCAGTTCAGAACAACTCTGTAGGGCCATTCTAGCTCCAGAGCCCTGCTGCATGGCTGCTTGCTTTGTCCCTCTGCCCAATCCTGTTTCTGTCCCCTTCTTCTCTCAGGTATTAGACCAAGAACACTTTATCATAAGTGACCTGTATGCTAAGCACACATCAGGGTCAGGTTTCTAGAAAATCCATCCCAGGACAATAACTTACTTGCCCAAAGGCCCAAGGACCCATGGTGGGGATACAAATCTAAAGAAAATGGCATGTGAGCCTGAGCTCCTAACTCTCCACTGCACTGCCTTCCACCATTAGCCATTACTACTTTATTACCCAAGACTCCTACCACCGTCTATACATCCCCTCTTATCTAGCCCTGACTCATTAGGTAGATGGCTCAAGCAAAGATTTTGCCTCCAAGCTGCCACACAGAATTTTAACTAACCAAGGGAAAAGCACATAGCCCTC
This sequence comes from Rousettus aegyptiacus, assembly GCF_014176215.1. Classification (NCBI taxonomy): domain Eukaryota; kingdom Metazoa; phylum Chordata; class Mammalia; order Chiroptera; family Pteropodidae; genus Rousettus; species Rousettus aegyptiacus. The sequence continues at coordinate 38,445,506 of NW_023416311.1, read as the reverse complement.
TGTCTTTCGGAAGTATATCTCATATTAAAAGGATCTCTTCTAACTCCATCCATCTCCCCTTTTTCAGAGTATTTTCAGTGGCAGTCCAAGTCAGCAATGTGGCAAGAAGCTGAGATTTCCTGAGCCCTGGAACTGAAGATTCAAAGGAGAGAAATGGAAGTCCACAGCACAAACTCCCTCTTTGGTTCTCCCAGCTGAAAACTAGTGCCAATATTTAATTTGGTGAGATTGCCCCCCTAATCTAAGAGGCTACTTTTCTAAAAGATCATTTTCTATAACGCACAGGCTAAAATATTTCCCAAGTTAGTATTTTCTTCCACTTTATTGGTACACTCAGTTTAAACAGTGAACCCAGTTTCCACAATATAGAAGACTGAAATTGCCTGGTGATGATATAAACAACTGTGAGTTCCCAAATATAATATCTTGTTTTGACTTTGTTTTCTTTCTGCTTCTGCTGTGGGATTCATAGCCACCTCATCTACTGTAACAGTATTTCATGTACAAACATGTCACGCTGTCTAAATTTAACCTAATTAGCAAGCCAGAGCACCTGGTCCTCAGAGCATTTTCCCATTCCCCCAGCTCCCCAGTTCTATTGCTCTCAGTTGTCAGTGTAAAGTCATTTCCCAAAACCATGAGAGGATAATAGAAATCTGGTCCTGACCACAGAGAAAATGGTCATTACTCCTCCATTTTGTAGCATCTGACTTTCTCTAAGGGCTTTACCTCTCATTAAAGGGTACACCAAGTTTTACGGCTACCAAGAAGCCCCCAGATAATCCAACTTGGCACACTTCGTTCCACTTCCTGGAGTGTTGGTAATCAGGATGGGGCACTACTGCAAACCTCATCTTAGGTCTGCTGCTGCTCTGTGAAGTAACAATGTTCGATCATCATGAATGGGGCATATTCACCTTGCTTCTGATTGTTCTGGTAAAATCAGAGATGTGGCTTTGATGCAGACATTCAATTGGAAAAAAAGGGAGAAAAGTAGCAGAAAGGAAAGAAAGGGATTAGCAGCTTAAAAGCTTTGAAAATCTTGATTTCACTGAAATGAAAACATGTCTTATCTACCTTCTTTAGATGTTGCTGATTGCATTAATTTCAGATGAAAAGTCAGTTACTAGGTGTCATTTTTTTTTTTCTACAAAGCTGGTGAAGTTTTTCTATAGGGAGACTGTAAAAGAAATTGCCTCTCTTCTAGTGCTCCTAGGCAAAGCATTGAAGTCCAAGTCCACTGAAATCAAAGTGACAGCTACAAGGCCCCCTAATCATCAGCTCTCTGAGTTTTCTCAGGACTTAAATACAAGTGGGATTATCAAGGTCTCTTTGTAGACCAAGCAAGCAACAATGAATACAAGGTCTAAATCTACATCACTACACTTTCACATCTGATAACAGTGCCAATGGCAGACTCAAGATTCAATGGATATTAGGAAATAAGATATTAGGAAAAGTCATCAAAGCAACTATAAAATACATTATAAAAATGTGTTAGTAACTGTATTTAATGCAAAGTCACATAGCTAGTTATATTTTCCAAATCAAAAATGAACACACATCCAATACATGGTCTGACCATAAGAATTACTTCGATAACTCTGTTGAGTGACTACTGTGTGCTAGGCACTGTCCTAAGCATTGCAAATGAAGTTGTGAACAAACTTCATTTGTGAGCAAAAAATGAGGTCCCTGCCCTCATGGAAGTTATGTCTTAATGATAATTAAGTTTAAAATATAAAATTCTGTAATCTTAAGAGCTATGAGGAAAATGATCACCATTATCACACATCTTTCATCTCTTTAACGACTAAATCCCATCTAAACCATAATAAAACAATAAAAAGTGTTTCGAATTGGACCAAGAAATACTTAGAAATTACCAAACTCCACCAGTTCCTTGGGAGGAGGGGCTGAGGAAAGCTGAAGGGGCTTAGTCTCTACACTGTCATCTCACTTCAGTGATATGACACAGCTGACTGTCTACCAGCACAGTTTCCTTCCTTGCAAAATCACATTTAAATCAGTCTAGACTGGAGAGAATCTATGCCATTTTTAAAGGCCTTACATGATATTTTAGAGAGATTGGGTTCTACTAGATAAGAAAAAAAAGGCCTTAATAAAATCATTTGGGCCTGTCAATTAAGCCGAAGATCAGAGAAAATAATGAGAAAATGATTAGACAAGGAGAAATGGAGCTAAGTCTCTTCTTCCCTAAGCTTTCAAGACCAAAGTTATTTCTGTCAGGGGAAATGAGAAAAGAATGATATGAATTACAAGCCCTTAGAGGGAGATCTTACTGGATAAAACGTCATTATTAAATATGATCTTCAGACATTTAGAAGAAAGCAATAAGCAGGTATTCATGATTTTGCAACCTTGACACTTGGTATTATTTGTCTGAATTCTCCTTTTAATGTTTCCTCCTTTCGTGGTGGCTGCTGTGACTTACCCTCAAAGTAGAAATAGGGTTAGCAGGTTGAAATACTGTCTCACTTAGATGCTTTATTATTGGGGTGAATGAGGATGAAAAAGATAACTAATTTTCCCCCTCTCTGTACATATATTTCCTAAGCATCTTCACTTAGTCTTTGGTTTGATCCATTATCAGTGTCTAGCTCCAAATCTCTGCATCCAAGTACATTTTGTAGATGCCACATGAGTATTTAAAACTCAGCATGGCCAACACTAGGTTCATGATCTTCTACATGCCCTGCATAATGATCCTCTCCATGCACCCTATATCTTAAGGAAGAGCACAATCATCATATCCAAAGTCACCTACCACTCAAGAAAAACTAAATGCAAACATGCATACACCTGTAACAAAACTGTGCAACCATTAAAAGACACTACTGAAAAAAATTAAAGGAGACACAAATAAATGGAAAGACACCCCATGTTCATGGATTGGAAGACTTGATATTATTAAGATGTCCATACTACTCAAAGTGATCTGCAGATTCAATGCAATCCCTATCAATGGTAGCAACCATAAAACGGTGAGAAAGAACAAATAAAATGCCACATTATTAGACAACATCTTTTTTTTTTAATTTTGTTATTTTTTTTTTAACCAATAACACCACTTAAAAAAAAATGTAAAAGACTAGGAGATTTGACTGGTTGAAAGAAAATGGGTAGGAACAAAAATGGCCTCTGAACTTGACATATGAGCCTCTCTTCTCCTTCATTCCTGATGTCCGAATTTGGGAAGCGTATAGTTGTGGAAACAGATTAGGGAAATTGATCTCTACATCTACTTCCTTTAAATCCATCCTCTTTAGCCATGCTATTTTTCTCTTTCCTTTAAAATGACTTTGGTTTTTGTTATTGTACCAGCTGTCATCGACTCTCCCCAAATGAAAATGTAGTAATTAATTCTCTGTTCTAAGTTATTTATAAACACATTGAAAAATGGAATCCTCAGAATTGATGTGTTCAATATACACTTCCTTCCTCTCCACTTTTTAAAACTGATAACCTATCAGTAACCACCCAGTGATCTATTAAATATTTAAGGCTGCACCTTCTCCACATAATGAAGAGAATGCCATAAAATGCCTTAAGAGAAATGTATACTTCAGAATAATACAGAATATGGAGAAGGACAGGGAACAAACTCCCCTTACGCGAAGGAGGGAAGACATGTAAGACTGCACTGTGCTTCCAGTAGACAAATTAGCAGGACCCTGCAAGTGATTTTGTATAACAAAGAGCTCCCCAAGTATTTTCCTCAGAACACTGAGCAATATGCCCCAAAGCAGCCCTGACTGAGAGGAAGAAGCAAGAGGCTATCAGCCAGGGAACTGATGCTTTCATGAGTCTCTGCTTTCATGTAGTTTATTTCTTGTAAGTGACCTCTGCCGCTTTGGCTTTTTGTGTGGGCACTCATCCTTTACAAGCAAATACAATTGTGAAGCATTTTCCTCTGTGTATAGTTAGATAATAAATTCTTCCTGTTGAAAAGTGACCTCAAGAGCCCAGGACCTCATTTCATTTCAATTTGTGCCAATGAAACGCTTGACAAATTGCTCTTTTTAGAGTCATGTATAACTTTGGGTTTTAGTTCTAAGCATTGTTGCTCTTCTGACAAGGACAAATCGAGCTGCAAGATTTGTTCCCTCTCCGTTGCAGTGGCAGTGATTATAGGACCAGCTTGGTTGGATCAGCATTGAGTATTGTCCTGTGATTCATTCACTTTGAGTACAATTACCACAATCACAAAGTCCTGGATGGGATAAAATCACCCCATGGAGAGCAAAACTTACTTTTCAACGTATAAGAACACAAAGATACATACACATGAAGAGTACCATTTGAAAGTATTTTTACAATGTTAACCATTCCTTATTCCCTAATACAAATAATTTCACATTTCTAATCAGGGTTTTTGTTCTATGAGAGACCTAAAGCAGAACAATGTCTCTGCTGGTGCTCTTGGCAAACACTGACATCTCCTGCTGGAATTCTGTCATCTCTTTTTTGAACACAGGTGATAAACCAAATTTGCACATTGTTGATCTAAAACCCATGTCTTTAATCTGAGCATAATAAAATGACATTAGGAGACATGCCTGTCCAGTAACTGTGCCAGGGCTGATCTCCTCTCAGCCTGAAATTATTTGAGCTTCACCTGCTCCTATCTCAAATTATCCTATAACTGCCTTTCATATTATAGTGTTATACCAAAAGTCGCAACTCTACCTACTGGTATGCAGACATTAGGGACATGGTACTGGCTGTCACTTTTTAATCACCTCATAAGCTCTAATCAGTGTTCATAGAATTATCTGAGGAAAAAAATGTTTGCCTTAACTCTAAAAATTTACTAAAGGGGTTAACCAGTACTTTCCTCATTATGAAGTACTTCTTGAAGTCGCAAAGCTTTACTTTTAAAAATTGCCAAGTTGTTTGTTGTTTAGAAAAAACACCTGCATAATTTGCTTCTTGCTTTTCAAGGGGAAATATCAAAATTACATAATAATCATCATACATTATTTTGAAGAATTTTGTCTAAATTCTTTGAAAATTAAAGCTACTTTCAAACTTCCTAAAATTGACTTGGAAAAAATCTGATGCATTATCTTTAGCTGGTTGTGAAATTCTTCTGTGTTGGTCTCTAAATCAAAAGATATTAAAGCCTAATCAGTTTCCTTATTAAAAGATTGTTTAAAAATCAGTTTGTGAGCACTTCTCCAAATTTAAAAAATATTTTAAAATCTTGTAGAAAAATATCTAATTGTATTCTTATTATGTGTATTTATGTTAAGTGATGGTCAAAGTCTTCAGAAGGCCAGGGAATGACAAGAGCAACTGGCATGAACCAGCTTTCTACCACCTTGACATCTTCAAGTCCCAGGAACTGGGAAGACATTGAGCTTCTCTGAACTCAAATTTCCACATCTTTAAACATGGGAATAACTGAACTTAATTTTCAACAATATGATAGGACAGATACTGTGAACAGCCCTTTCACTGATGATAACAAAAAGCACTCAATAATACACACACACACACACACACACACACACACACACACACTAAATCTTTTAAAATTCATCACTGACCCGGCAAGCAAATAAAAACTCTTCAGAATAGAAAAGAAAAAACAAAAAAGGAAGTGAAAGCTACAATTCAGAAAAATAAGCAGAACTCTGAAGGTTTTCATTCTGAGGTTAACAAACTAACTTAGTGATTTTGAGCCTCAATTTTGAAAAGAGAAGAGAAATGAGCCTAGAGTTGCCTAGTGCTGTCTAATAGGAGGTGTCTGCATAAAGATGGACTCCAAAGGCATATGTAAGAGTAAAATAGAAATAAGAATTCCTTTCAGAAGATAACATAAAAGAAACTTAACATTTCTCAGTTTGACCATCGCTCTACTCTATCATTTCATAACCACCAGCAGCCACCTCATATGCTTCCAGCCTGAGTTCTAACACAATCTTTGTGACCCCCAGAATATCAATCTAATTAGTTAATTTCCTACATTAGTAGTGTCACCAAACACCTCTCAAAAACAAACACAAATCTTATTTGGAGAAACATGCATTTTTATCAGACTACAATAATCCTATCAAATAACTTTCTAAAGGAATATAGCTCATAGTCCATAGAATAACATCATAACACACACACACACACACACACACACACACACGCACGCACACACAAACGCATAAAACAAGAACCAGAAGAAATCAGACCAATAAAGATTTTAAACACTGGAATTATAAATTTCAGATTATCAAATAATTATATTAATCTGTTTAGAGATATAAAAAAGAATACTTCAAATATGAGATCTATAAAATGAATGAAGAAAATTTGAAAAATAAAACTTTGAGAAATAAAAAATGTAATACCTGAAATTTTAAATCCATACATGAAATCAAAAGTAAATTAGACACAACTGAAGAGAGAATTTGTAAACTAAGGGATATAAAGATATTCAAATGCAACAAATAGACAAAATGATTGGCTCTCCCCAAATAATCCAAGTTTAAAAAGCATGGAGAATAGATTGAAAAAGTCTAACACAAGCTAATAAGATATCCAACAGGAAAGATAGAATGAATAAGATAGATTATACAAAGAGAAAATGGCTGAGTGTCCCCCAGAACTGAAGTAAAACAGTAAATCAGGTTCAAGTAATACGGTGAATGCCTAGAAAGATAAGTTTTTAAAATCCACATTTGGATTCATTATCATGAAATTTAAGAATAGTAAAGAGACAGAAAATATTAAAATAAGTTAGAAAGAAAATAAAGCTTACCTACAAAGGACCTAATATCAAATTGATGGTAGATCCCCCGATACCAACAATGGAAGCCAGAAGACAATAATATCATATCTTTAAAATTCAAAATGACCAGAACTTCAAACTAAGATTGGGTACCTATGTAGTGAACCTCCTTCGAAAAAACTTGAGGGTAAAATACAAATCTTTTCAGACAAATAAAAACTGAGTTTGCCAATATAGGCCCTCTCTATAGAAAATTCCAAAGGATATACTTCAGGAAGAAAGGAAAAAGAACAATAACAGTATGAAGATCTGAAATGTAAAATGCAGTAGTATAAAAAGAACATGGAGTAAATGTGGACAAACCATTTAAAACAACAATTTATCTAAATTGCAAGTAAAACTAAAATACAGTACAACAACAGAGTGTAAGTCAGATGGCAGATAATAAAAAATAAAATATCCTCGAGATCATGTATTATTCTGGAGGAAAGTAAAAATATTCATTTTAGACAATGTTAAGCATGCACATTTCATCTACTTACTAAAAATAAAATGTATAATTTTAAAACTAGAATATAAAAGGGAAAAGTAAAAGAAGAGTCAATGCATAGGAAGACAAGAAAGAAAGAAAAAAAATACAGAAAAGGCAGGACACATGGAAAACACAAAACAAGTTGGTAGAGGTAAAACCAGAGCAGCTTTATCACAAAGCCTTTACACAGAGCGTATTTCCTGACCATGGTGCCTTTATGTTAGATATCAATAACAGAGTGATAAATAGAAAAACTGCAAAGGTTTAAACATTTTTAAATATAATTTTAAATAACATGTAAGTTAAAATAAAATGTTTAAATTACTATATATCAAAATATGTATGCTAAAGCTTAATGGTACTTAAAAGAAACTGTATAACCTTAAGGACTTACGTAAGAAAAAAAAAGCTAAAAATTTAAAAAACTATGCATCTAATTTAAGTATTTGGGACAAAAAAATGCTAGCCACACCTCCAAAAAATAAATAAAAGGAAAAAATATGTCACATCAGAAATTAACAAAATAGAAAACATAAAATCGACATGGTCAAAGTTGGTTCTTAGAAAATATATAATGGGCTTCTCATCAAGATGGCGCAGCAGGTAAATGCTGTGCTTGCCTCCTCTCACAAGCACATCAAAATTACAACTGCCATAATTGGGAGTCACCTGAAGTCTAGATGAACTGAAGTCCAACAACTGGGGATACACAGAAGAGGCCACCTCAAGACTAGTAAAGGGGGCAGAGACACGGAAAGAGCTGATCCCATATCTGTGTGTAGCAGTTGAGAATCAGGAAGGGTATCTTGGCTGTGAAGTTCCCCCTGGAGAAATGAGGGGTCCCAGCCCCACACTGGCCTTCCTCAACCTAGGTTCCAGTACCAGAAAGAGAGTTGTAATTTTGATGTGCTTCTGGCTGTAAAAACCAGTGGAGATTGAGGCCAAGACAGAGGGCCGCTTGAGTTGCAGATATTCTTCTGAAGGGGCCCACACACTGACTTACCCAGTGACAGACTTACTTGCTCTGAGCCCAAGCATTAGGGCAGCAGGTCAAAAGGCACCGGGGACATCAAAAGGCACCAGGGACATATAGGTAAAAACCGAATTGTCTGGCTTCAGGGCGAGGGCTGGAGTAGCACCTTTCTTCCAGACAGAAGCGTCACTGTTCCTTTGTGGAGTCCTCCCCACTCCTAGTGTGAAGATGCAGGTGGTCACCATATCTGAGTCTCCATCAAACTGGTTAACACTGGTTGTTCCACCCTGGTGGTTCCCAGAGAACTCGCCCCACTTAATTTGCAGGCTCACCCAAGATGCTTCCAGTGAATTTTTCATACAAATGGCCTGTCTTAGCTCATGCTAGGGACTCTCCTAAAATCTCTAAAAGGTTCACGAAGCCTAAATAAGTAGCATCTGACATCAGCATGCCCTATACCTCTTGCTGAGCAGCCCCAAACCCAGTACTAGCAGCTGCCAGCCTTGGTTTGCAGCTTGGCCTTTCAAGGCACATACAAGCCCAGCGTGGGTGATGGCCATCTGCAGATATCTTGAGAGCTCATGCCAGGTGGCCCTGGGAAGGGCACAGGTTGAAGCTGAACTTGGCCTGTGGCAGGACCCCAACCAGGAGACCCCAGCCTACACACCCAATGACCAGCTTTGGTCTGAGCCAAAGCATCATCCAGGGCCATATCCAAGGATAATGAACCTAAAAGGCAGATTAAACAGGCACTAGCGCCCTGCTAAAGTGAATCATATTCCATAGTGTCAGCCCCTGCACAACAGCTCCTCCACTGTAGTCACCAGCCAGTCCTCACAACCAATCAGCCTGAGAGTAAATTGCTCCCAATGATGTGCAAGCAGCAACCAAGGCTCAACTACAATAGGATGGCACACATAACCCATACAAGGGACACATCTGCTTAAGTGACCGGGGAGACTGTACCATTGGGCCCCATAGGACACCTACTACATATGGCCACTCTACTAAAACCAGGAGACATAGAAGCCCTACCTCATGTATAGAAAAACACAGGGAAGAAGCAAAATGGTGAGGAAAAAAAAAAAACCAACAGAGAAAAGCTCCAGAAAAAGAACTCAACAAAATTGAGAAAAGCAATCTATCAGATGCAGAGTTCAAAACACTGGTTATAAGGATGCTCAATGAACTTAAGGGAAGAGTAGATGAACTCAGTGAGAACTTTAACAAAGAGATAGAAAACATAAAAAAGAACCAGTCAGAAATGAAGAATACAAGAAATGATATGAAGACTACCTTAGGCAGAATTAACAGTAGATTAGACGAAGCAGAGGATCAAATCAGCAATTTAGAAGATAAAGTAGTAGAAAACATCCAGTCAGAAGAGCAACAAGAAAAAAACAATCCAAAAAAAAGTGAGGATAGTTTAAAAGGCTCCGGGACAACATGAAACATACCAACATTTGCATCATAGGGATACCAGAAAAGGAAGAGAGCAAAGAATTAAAAAACTATTTCAAGAAATAACAACAGAAAGCTTCCCTAACCTGATGACAGCAATAGATATACAAGCCCAGGTATAACAGAATTCCAAACAAGATGAAACCAAAGAGGCCCACACCAAGACACATAATAATTAAAATGCCAAAGGTTATAGACAAAGAGAAAATCTTAATAGCAGCAAAAGAAAAGCAATTAGTTACCTACAAGGGAGTTCCCATAAGACTGTCAGCTGATTTCTCAAAAGAAACTTTATAGGCCAGAAGGGATTGGCAAAGTGATGAAAAGCAAGGATCTACAACCAAGATTACTCTACCCAGCAAAGCTATCATTTAGAATTGAAGGACAGATAAAGAGCTTCTCAGTCAAGAAGAAGCTAAAGGAATTCATCACCATCAAACCAGTATTACAGGAAATGGTGTAGGGACTTCTTTAAGAAGAAGAAGAAGAAGAAAAAAAGAAAAAATAATCAAAAATATGAGTAATAACATGGCAATAACTACATATTTATCAATAATTACTTCATATGTAAATAAATTAAGTGTTCTAATCAAGATAGAGTGGCTAAATGAATAAGAAAACAAGACCGTTACATAGTCTGCCTATAAGAGACTGATTTCAGATCGAAAGACATACACAGACTAAAATAAAGGGATGAAAAAACAAGTTTCATGAAAATGGAAATAAACAAACAAAAAAAACCTGAGGTAGCAATGCTTAATCCAGACAAAATAGACTTTAGAACAAAACTATAACAAGAGACAAGAAGGACACAGTTATTCCACTCCTAGATATTTATCCAAAGAAACCCAAAACACAACTTAGAAGGGACATGAGAATCCACATGCTCACTGCAGCATTATTTACAATAGTAAAAATATAGAGCCTACCTGGGAATCCACTGATGGATGAATGGATAAAGAAAAGGTAGTATGTGTGTATATATATATACACACACGCACACACACAATGGAATATTACTCAGCCATAAAAAATGAAATCTTGCCATTTGCAAAAATATGGATGGATCTAGAGGGTATTATGCTGAGTAGAGTAGGTCAGACAGAGAAAGACAAACACCATATGATTTTACTTACATGTGGAATCTAAAGAACAAAATTAACAAACAAAACAGAAACAAACTCATAGATATATAGAGAATATTTTATGGTTGTCAGATGGGAGGGGTTTGGGGGGAGTGGCTTATAAAGGGAAAGGGATTAAGAAGTATAAATTGATAGTTACAAAATAGTTATGGGGAAAGTATAGCATATGGAAAATAGTCAATAATATTGTAATAACTCTGTATGGTATCATATGGGTACAAGATTTATCAGGGCCATCACTTTGTAATTTATATAATTGTCTAATTACTGTGTTATACTCCTAAACTAATAGGATATCATATGCAAACTATAATTAAAAAATAAAATATATATATGTAAAAAAAAGATATAGTAGATACCATCTACAAAGTCCGTCAAGAAAAAAGAGAGAAAAGGTAGAAATAATAGTCATATAAATGAAAAGAAAGCTTTAACTCCTGGAGAAATTGCAAAAGAATTCTTTTTTAAAAGTCTATACCACAAATGTGCAAGCATATATACAATTGTCAAATTCCTAGAAAAACTATAACATACCAAATTGACTCAAAAATATAGAGAAAAATCTTATTTACCATAACCATTAAAAAAATCAAATCAGTACATTTGAAATATTATAAGAACATTTAAATATTCTAAGAACATTTAATCCAATATCTCATATCATAAATAAGAAAACTCATGCAAGCCTTTACCACTTGCCTGAAGCCAACAGTTACCATATAGCAGAGCCAAGAGCAGACCCCAGATCTCCAGATGCCTACGCTAGTGCTGAGTTAGTGCATTACATATGCTCCGAAAATTTAAACTGGGATAAATATCTGCCTTTAACAATGCTCACTAAGGAGATTTTCTGGAACATAGCATCAGTTAGTCCTTGTAGGGTAAAGGAAAGGAATGAAGAAGATGCCCATGTGGAATCCCCAGACAGCAATTGTATATGGTGACTACACAGAAGAGTTGCCTGTCAACCTTTCTTTCATTGATCAACTGGGGAAATTTTTCTCAAATATTTTCTCTAGTTGAGTTTAGTTTAAGGAGAATCACTGGGGAAATGTCTCCTCTTTCGGGACCTATTACTTTTAAAGAGGTTTCATGAAGGATACTAATTAATCTCTAAAAAATATTCTAAGAAAACACCAGATAGGTAGCTTTACTGATAAGTTATTTTAAAAATTACAGACTTATATAAACTCTGCCAGAATAAAGAAAAAGAGGGAAAAATTCCCCAAACTCATTTAATGAATCTTGTAAAATCCTTAATGACTTAAGCAGAAAAGGAGAGTCCATATAAGGAATGTAAGGGCAATTTCGCTCATAATTATAGATGACAAAAAACTAAAATCATGATTAACAAATAAAATTTATCAGTATATAAAAAAAGATAATAGGTAATTATAAATTTGAGTTTATCACAGAAATTCAAGTTTGGTTTAATATCAGAAAAATCAATGAATATAATTTATTACATGAGCAGAGTAAGAGGGAAAAATCATGTTGTCACAAGCTGGGTTCCCCAAAAGCAGACATTCAGACTGAGTTTGGGGTGTTGAATGTTTATTAAAAATCAACACCTGTGAAAGGAAGAAAAGCAGGATTGGGCAGAGGCTGAACTGCAATGCAGACCAAAGAAAACCTTGGCTGACCAGCAGGGAACCCCATCAGTTATCATACATCAGAGGAAACTGGGCCTTTATTCCTCACCTTGCTCAGTAACTAGATGTAGGCAGCTCTGAGAAGGGTGTGAGCCTGGGCAAGGAGGATATAAAAAAAATGGCTGACAGAGGCCCTCTGCTGCCTGCATGCCCTTAGCTAGAGTGTAAGTCTTCCTTGAAGGTGGCTCTGACAGCAAGTCTCTATGTCTAATAAACATCTCAGCTGATGAAGAAAAAAACCTTCCATATAGTTTGACATCTCTTTGTCATTATGATAATTTATTCATAGTAAATCGAGGGAAACTTCCTTTATATGATAAAAAAAGAATCTACAAAAAGCCCAAAGAAAACATCATACACAATGACAAAACTGAAAATAATCCCATTAAAATCAGGAAAGATAGAAGGATGCCTATTATCACCATTGTTAGTTTCCTTACCATATGCACTGTAGGACCCCAGTCAGCACATTATGATAAGGGAAATAAATAGAAATGGAAGAGAAGAAACGATCTGTCATTATTTACAGGTAATTTCATTTTTCATGTACAGAACCCAAGAGAATCAGATGAATTACCAATTTAGCCAAGTAGATAGACAAAAATCAATATATATTTCTATTGTTTTACTTCAAACTGAAGAAAAAATTTAACAAATGATTTTTTTAAAGACTCTATTTACAATAGCAACAAAAATACAAGGTACCTAGAAATAAATGTAATAAAAGATATGTGAACACCTTATGTATAAATTAAATGAAATTAAAGATCTAAATCAATAGAAAAATATGGTCACAAACAGGAAGACTTAAAATTATAAAGAAGTAAATTATTTTCAAATTGATCTAAGATAAATTAATTCCAATAAATAAATATCCCAAGCCTTTTGCAAAACTTTATAAGCTGGCTCTAAAATTTATATAAAAATCAGAAGATCAAAAGTAAGATATTCCTGAAGAAGAGGAATAAAGTGAAGGGTACCTCACCAAATATCATTATGTATCACAAAGAGGAAAATAGGACCTTGGAAGTGGAAAGATTAAAAGGGTACACATGCACACACGACCACAAGTCACACACAAAAAAAGATTAATATATCTGAGTAAATTAAAATCAAAAATTTCTGTTGGCTGAAAGATACCATAAAGAAAATAATAAGACAAGCTACAAACTGAAAGAAAATTTGTAACACATCTGACTGACCAAGGATTCATATTCAAAATACATGCAGACTACAAATGAACTAGAAAAATACAAAACAAAAGTGGGAAAGTGGGCAAAAGACAAGAGAAGTCATTTTACAGAAGAGGTAAAACAAGCATTTGAAAGTATGTTCGACTTTGATCTCATTAAATGCAATTAGAGTCAAAAAATACTGTTTTAGGCCCATCAGATTAGCAAACATTAAAAAGTCTAAAAATTCCAAAAGTTAGCAAGGGTTAAAAGCAATGGAAATTTATACTCTGCTAGGGATTTCTTTGGGAAAGAATCTGGCACTGTTGCATATATGTGTATTTTATATATGCATTTTCTACAATCCTAGGTATCTACATGCAATTCATCCCTAGCAAGAGACCCATATAGTAATTCATAGCAACATTTTTTTTTGTAATAGGAGAAAGCAGTCTCACTACGCATACCAGTAGATTGGGAAATAAATTGTAGAATTTTTAAAAAATGAAATACTATACAAACACTATAAAATAATATAAAATAATTAATTACAGGTAGCTCTATCAACATGGCTAAATCTCAAAAAACTACTAAACTCAGCAAAACTACAAGTCAGGAGGACTACATACAGTCAATTTCTTATACATAAAATTCAAAACCTGCAACACTGAAAAACAAATTTTTATATATTCAAACAAAGCAGAAGAATAACAAAAACAAAATTAAGCATTTTAGTTTTCTCTGAAAGACCAGAGAAAGATAGATTCTTGAGGGACACGAGAGGGTCTTCTAAAGTACTGGAAATATTCCATATCTTAAACTGAGTAGGATCCACGTATGTGTTATAGTGTTACTTTTTAATATCTTCCACATACATTGCAGTATTCCTTTGTATCTATTCAGTATTTAATAAAATTATTTATATGGGGTTAATAACACTTTCCCATCCTCATGTAGGGATACCGTGATATTATTATCTGATAATGTTGAAACTTTGTAATCTCTAAGATCATAATCACATGTAAAAGTTATAAATATATAAAAACACATCTAGTGTTAGGTGTACAATCATAATAATGTGTCTCATCATCTGTAATGCTTAGATCATAAGGGGGAGGGAAGAGAGGAAAAAAGAGAGGACAAAGGAGGGGAGGGGAAGGGGTGGGAGAGAGGATGGGGAGGGAAGAAGGGAGAAGGGAGGGGGAGAAGAGGGGAAGGGAGAGGGAGGGGAAAGAGAAGAAGGAGAGGGAGAGACCTGAGTAGATCAGAAGTGAAACAAGAAAGAACTAAAAAGGAAAGTAGGCTGTGTACAGAGGCAGAGAAGAGGAAAGCATATACCCGAAAGGGCCAGCAAGCCATATAGAGCACTTGTACATTAATTGTCTATTGCACTTTAAGTTGACAACTGTTGGAGCAGCCATGTGAGAAGGGAAAATAGACAGTATTAAGTGAATTTCTCGGGCTATAGTCCGCAAAAAAACAACGTCTAGAGGCAGCACACCAGTGACCCTGGCCCACAGATGTGTTCTGGTTGGTCTGGACTTAAGTGTTTTGTTTGTTTAATTTAACTTTGAATTAGTCATCAGTGTAAAACTCAGATTTCTGATTTGAGTTGAAATCAGAAGGTACGGCAACATGGGGCTGGGATTACTAAAGGCCAATGGTCTGCTGGAACAGAGTAGCCACTGGCTGCTCTGAGGTTGGTAGTGCTCTGCAGTTCACCAAGGCTGCTACCCAGGTAACCACACTCACGAGCTACCTGCTGTCCCCTGTCAGTGTTTGACTTTGGCAATCTTTGCACTTTTGGGAGGACAATAGAAATAACCATAAGTAAAAAAATGAGGCCTCCCAAGGTGAGTGCTTGGGTGGGGCGGGCAACCTTTTGCCTTAAAAATAGGAGAAGTAGGAACAGGCTTTATTCAATTCTTATAGTTTTAATTTTATGTGCATACATTTATCATTTACAGCCCAATGAGAGCAATAAAACAAGAATCAAGAATCTGTGATTACATAACAGTTTCATATGGAGAAGTTCAATGATCCTTTTAAATGATTCCTTTTTCTTGTTATTATTTTATTGACCTTACTAACATCTGACCTGAGCAGCTGCTCTTTCCGGAGCTGTCATGGGTGACCACAAGCTGGTGACCAGACACAGGGAAACATATGAGAAAACAAATCAGCGCAGCTGCAGTCTCCTTGGAAACAAAAGGCACTGCCAGTCCAGTCTACCAGGCAGTCACAAAGAACAAGGGGGTTCTAGGGTTAAAATTTAGGACAGATCGGGAATATAGGAAGTGCTACAAATAAAGGCAGAGCTGCAGGAAGGAACATACACACTAATGCTTGGGTTTTTCCTGATACACAAACATGTTCAGCATCCACTGTCCCAAGAACAAGAGATAAGTTAGCCCCTAGAAAATTATATTAACCCTAACAAAATATCAGGGCTGAGGAGATAGGGGAATGGGAGAAGCAGCTACAAATTATCAAGACTTGTTAATGATACTTGCTTGTCGATATGGTGTATTGATATAAACCCACACTTTTGGGGTGACCTAGAAATCCAATAAGGGGTCTTGACCAACTATTTACATTTCAATATATAATGTCTCCCCATTGCTGGGAGACTCCAAGTTTTTTCCACTGGGGCCAAAAACCATTTTATATTGGCCCTGTAGAGTGATATCATAAAACGGAGGACAAGCAGACTAACTTCTCCCATTAACTAAATTCTCCATGGTTCTACACTAGGTATGTATAAAGAAAAAAAAAATTCCAAAAATTTAAATTGTCACTTATTGTACTAACGCAAGAAAGTATGTAGAGCATCTTACTCTAGAGAAACATCAGGTTTAAGTGGCATTTCTTCCTTTCCCTGGTCCCGTTTAAAAGTTGAAAACAGAATGCAGAATTACTGGAGCATATGATCAAAGTGGTCAGCTCAACAACGGCGTGATTTTATGGTTATAATTGGGAAGAGAGAACGACATTAAGACTCAAAAGACTTAATCTATAATCGGAAGACTTAATCTGTAATCTAGATCTAGCTCTGCCACTTAATAGCCAAGTGATCTGGGGCAAGTCACTTCACCTTTCTAAACTTCAGCTTAATCATCAATAATAAAATGGGCTACATAACTACTAGGGTTGATGAAAGAGCCAATAAAATAAAGCACAAGAACACATTTTTGCAGGATGTAAAATGTCTCACCTATGCAGAAGAGTAATATTAGTGGACAGTTTCATATTAGGCCTTGCACTTGTGCCAAGTTCGCTTCAGCTGCTTGAAAGGAAAGCATACAAGTACAGAAAAAACCAAGTCTATCAATCAACCCAGGGAAGGTTATAGTCATAACATGGTGTGATGGTTAATTTTGTGTCAACTTCACTAGCCATGGGGTGCCCAGATTAAACATTATATCCTGGAGCGTCCGTGAAGGTGTCTCTAGATGAGGTTAGCATTTGAATCAGTGGACTCGGTAAAATAGACTGCCCTCCCCAGTGGGGTGAGCATCATCCAATCCGCTGAGGCAGAATGAAAAGCAGATGAAAGAGGAATTCACCCTTTATTTCTACTGCCTCACAGCTTCAATTGGTACATATCATCTTATCTTCTCCTGCCCTTGGATTGGGATTTATACCATCAGCAACTCTGGTTCTCGGGCCTTCAGACTTGGGGTAAATTATACCATTGGCTTTTATAAGTCTCAAATTTGCAGATGGCAGATCATGAGACTTTTCAGCCTCCATGATCGTATAGGCCAATTCTTCATAATAAATCTTTCTCTCCTGCTCTCTCACTCTCTCGATCTTTATCTATACAAATACAAACATACACACACATGTGAATCTCCCATCAGTTCTGTTTCTCTGGAGAATCCTGACTAATACAACAGGCAACACTCAAACCCCAGGTTCTCTGTTAGATATCATTCCTTCCAAGGTAGCTGGGCTTAGCTAGCATTGCATACCCACAGCCTCAGCAACTCAGAGCAAAAAAGGCCTCCTCCAATTCCCTATATACGACCATATTAAAACTCAGGACTACACATGTACTGAATATCATATGAAGTGTTTCCAAAATAAATCATTAGTACTAATCTTCTGAATTAGATTTCTTGTGTTTTGAAAATTCTACAACTTCGAGTTTGGATGTGGAGCTAATAGTGGTCACATATCCAGTCTGAACCCTGCGTGGAGCATTTCACACATCCTCAGAACTACTGTGACTCATCTAACTAAGTCATATAATGCAGTATTCAGCTGTACTAGACCCTAATAAGAATCATTAGTTGAAAAAGAAAAAAGAATTTTTAAAAAAAGCTGCTTCCTTTTCAGATACTGGATTTCAAAGTATGATGTGCTTTTGGCCAAGATATTTTAAGTGCTTTGTTTAAAATACACATGTGAAAAATTTAAATGACCCTTATTCTCAAGTCTCTGTTGCATCCTATACCTTAATTTTTAAATATTTGATTTTATATTTGACATATGCAAACAAACACATGCAAAACGTATTATGTTATGAAGTATAATAATGCAAAGAATACACTTAAACCAATTCAACCTTGCAATGTCTGAAGGCCATCATCTCAAAAGGCAGAATGGAGGACAAGTGGTCAAGCAGGTGAAAACTATTTTCTCATCCCCACTTTTCCTTTCTTTATCCCTTCCTGGGATACACGAGTTTTAAAGTAAGAAAAGCCTGATGAAGAAAAGCTTAAATCAAAGAAATGGATCTCTATTGAAAGCATCTGGAGGACACTAATACTAGAAGAATTGACAAGATATCTTTGGACAAGAATCTCTCATAGATAAACACCTGCCACCTTCATCTATTAGGAAAATAAATAAATAAAAATATATGCAACACAATTCTAAAATTCAGGTATCTTCAGTTTAAACATGACAAACTGAGAACCAATCTAAAAATAGACAGCTCAGTCAAGTATTCTTCTTTAAAATCTTGATTTGTAAACTACTTTCCATAAGAGATAAATTAACACAGGGCTACTAGCTTTAGTAAATTACAGAGATATATAATACTGAGACATAACCCTAACTCTGGTTCTACTCATTGTCAGCCTCTGCTGCTCAATCTTGGATAGCAGATACTTAGGTCTTTTCTTAAAGTGAAAGCTTCTAGATTGTATGCATTGCTCTGAGTGGCTCTATCACTCTTAACTGTATCATCGGTTCTGGCTTTTGTAAAAGGGAGACATCATTGAATTCCTTATGGCCTCTTAGTATATAGATCTTAGTGCAGTAGATCTAATGCACCACAGGCAAAATTCAACCTGTACGACCTTGGGAAAATTTATCACCCTTCTGCACTTTTCAACTTCCACCACAGAAACATGAGGGAACAAGACTAGATAAATCCTAAAGTCCATTCAATCTAAAAATTCTGAAACTGTCTTTGATTCTAACGTTCAATCTATTTGTTAAAAGAAATGCATGAATCTTTTGCGGGACTCCTGAAATCTTACAGGAAAGAAAGCTTCCCACCTCTGCTTTCCAATCTATTCTGATTTAATTCTTCTCTTTCTTGAATTCCAAAAGGTCTGTGGATTCTCTTTGGGATTAAAAATGAATGTCCCTCTAATCTGAACCAACACCTACAACAAAAAGGAAGACAAGGACAAAGAATCTTTCTAATTATTTTTTCCCCAGAAGACAACCAAAGTTTACCTTTGTTCCACCTGACTAACATATAATCAAGCAGTACCTCTTCTGCAGCTTATCAGTGTGGAGAGACCACTTTTTATTAAGCCCAGTATTAAAAATGAACTAATTAACTCTATTGTCAAGACTCTTCAGTTTTAAGTAATTTTATCCTACTAAGAGAAACAGTTTCTCATCGGCCTATCCTTAGAAGTGTCAAATCTTTTCACAGAGGTACCTTTAAACATATTTTGATTATAACAAAACTGACTTTTAAACACAATTTACAGAATAGTTTGAACAAAGAGTTTCTCATTAGTTCGGTTTGGAATAACATATGTTATTCCAGTGAAAGTTCACTGTCCCCTTCCTTCCCATCCATGTTTCCCCATCTCAGCTAGAAGGTTCAGACATTAGGGGTGTTCCCAGGAAGCTTCTGCTGTCGGTGTGAGAGAAGAGAGAGTGTGCTAATTATAAATATCTCTCACTCGAAATTCTGGTATTTTTTTTATTTTAATGCTTTCTCCCCTAGCCATGAACATTTCGTTCAGTTCACATACATGTTGAGCCACTCTTATTAATAATAATTAGAAAAAAAAGATGAATCCAAAATAAAGGTGGGTTACTTCTCAATCAGGCCCAGCATGTACCACATTCAGGAAAAAAAACAAAAACATTACTTTTGAAATCTATTTTAAAAAATAGAAAGGTAATTTAAATCACTAATCCAGTCTCTTGAAAAATGCCAAAGGGCTCACACTGTACATCACGTTCAACAGTGTCAAGCCCTCTTCACCCGTCCGTGTGGAATGAGTGGCCCTCAGTACAGCATGGCGTTTGTACCACCCCCGCGATCTCACTCTTCAGCCCTTCCCAAATAGTTCTTCAAAATTCGGCCTCATTAGTCGTGATATTTCTGAGCTAAATTTTTTTCCAATTTTAATACTTTACCCTCCCAAATGTAAGACGTAAATTTAGCCTTTCTTGGTTCTTTTCAATTCCCACTTCTATCCATTATACTTTCAATCAAATCCCAAACCCTTGCTGCCACTAATAGCAAAAGATCCTTAGGTGTGACTATTCATAAATCAATGTTTTCAACCAGGTCTTAAGGAAACTAACGGCAGCTAGTTATGGTCTATGAGTGCTTAGCATTAATTTGCATCCCTTTCTGCATACTCTCCTGTATAGATGGAGTTTGGCCTGGTCGGGGTAAGGGGTAGGGGACTAGGGTTCTGGATGCAAGTTAAGTTATTCTAATGAGACGTATTTGCAGGAGTTTAAGGAGTAAAGGAGAAGGCCATCTCTCTGCTTTATTGCCATTGATTAAAAAGCTCAAAGAGATTTGGGCTTCTGTGGCCAGCCTGAGAATTCCAGGGGGGCAGGGGCAGGCAATTGTGGCAGCAGCAGAAACCATAGCTGGAGAGTTTCCCGATCTTTGGATTTCAGCTACAGTCCTTGAAATCAATAGACAAGAGGCAGCTCCCTCACTTCTGTTCTTTCAGTCCTTCCAAGTGTCTAAATCCCTGTATTAAACGCTTCCTGATTGAAAGATCCACATCCAGAGTGGTTTCTGTGTTCCTCCCTGAACTGAACCTATACTAGGGCTTGTAAAGAAGAACATAAAGCAAAAGGAAAGGAAAGAAGAGTAGAGATTTTTCTGCAGGCACTTTTGGGTTAGAAAATGAAAATTGTGACAAAGTAAAGTTGGCACTAGTCATGAGGGAAATGTAAATCAGAACTACAGTGAGGTACCACTTCGCACTCTTTAGAATGACTCAGATTAAAAAAAAATACATAACAAGTATCGATGAAGATATAGAGAAAACGGAACTCTCATACACTGCAGGTGGAAACTTAAAATAGTCATCCACTTTGGAAAACAGTTTTGCAGTTCCTCAAAATGTTAAAATAGAGTTATCTTATGACCCAGCAATTTTACTCCTAGTCATATACTCGAGAGAAGTGAAAATATGTCTACACAAAAATGAGTACACAAATATATATAGAAGTATTATTAATATTAGTAGTAGTAATAGTTGACACATAAATACGTGTTTAGCATTGTTCTAAGTCCATTGCATATATTATTTTATTTACTTTTTATAACAATGCTATGAAGTCATTACGTTTATTATCTTCATTTTGTAAGAAAATGAGGCAGCAAGAAACCAAGTAAGTTACCGAGGTGAAATCAGAATTTGAACCCAGGCAATTGGACTCCTGTTCTCTTATCTACAATACTAATTTCTGAGGAGTAGATTAGAGGAGTAGAGTAATAGTTTTTGTAAGAAATTCCCCCCAAATATTAATAATGTTACTTCTGGGAAAAAGGATTATGAGTTGTATTTATTTTATTTTTATTACCTATATTTTCTAAATTTTCAAGAAGAAGCCTAAATTTTCATAAAGAGGAAGCAGAAATATTGGTTCTTAAAACTCAGTCTTTCTGTTCCTTTCCTAAAAGGTAAGAAGATAATTCTTCTAAAAATTACTCCTATCTTGATCTGTATATCAAAAGACCACCCAAAAGAAACTAAAATGTTTTAAGCATTTGCTACCTAATTTTAAAAGCAAGAAAGTCGACCAATCTCAAGGTTCTCTTTCATGATACAGAAATAAGGGTGAATACCAGCGAAGGAGAGAAGTGAGCTAGTGATGAACCAGTAAAAACTTAGTGTCCTACAGAAGTCATTTTATTTATTCATTCATTCTAAAATTTAAATTCAGAAATTTAGAAATTATATGAAAATCAAAATGGATCAAAGGGCCAGATGTTGCAGGCAGGATGACTAATCAAACAGAGCTTAGGTAACGTGCTCCACGCCTTGCTCAATGGGAAGTAATTACTCTAGCATTAGCTTTACAGTGTTTAAACAACCATTTCATTATATTTTTTCTACAGTGATTAAATTTTCTCAGCATTTCTAATGCATCATTACATCTGCTGTGCATTTAGATAATGCACGGCATCGCTACCCATTAAAAAGTCCCTATTCTCTTTCATCACCTTAATAAATCTAATTTGGCTTTATTTACATGAAGTTTGATGAAGAGTGATTAGTTCTCTTATGAATAGCATATTTGGATGGAAATATCCCATCTATCACCCAGCTAAAACAGTTGTTCACAGAGCTGCAAGTGGACCCCCAAGCAGAGCCACCTAAAAGCATATGGGGTAGAAGAAAATTCATAGCGCAAATGCCATTGTCAAATTACTGTCTATGCTGCCCAAGACTTCTGAGGAGTGGATATGATAACCATGTGACTACCTAAGGCACTTCGCTTCTTGTCTCTAAATATATAGCTCAAGGAATTATAATAGAGAACAACAACATCAAGGATAGTAAACTCACATTTTTAGCCTTCTACTTCAATATTCACATTCACCCTCAACACATAGTCAGAGACTCGAGACATTTTTAGCCCTTGTCTAAGTACATGGACTGTAAAGTAATTGTAGAAAGATATTAGCTAAGATGAAAAACTCTGCTAGGCTATCAGATATACCAGGCAATCTCTTACAGACACTCAAACTTGTGCTGAGTCCAAATATGTGCTAAGTTCTCAGGGCCATTTTTGAAGTATTGCAAATAAGTGTATCATGTTACTGAACTATTATGCAGTGACATGGATTCTGTCTTTTGAACTTAGGGTTCTGCTAACAGAAACTCAAAACCACTAAACAAGTGCCCTTGGAAATCAGAAGAGGAAAGCAGTTGGCCCTAAAGAGAAAGAGAATATTAGTTGAATTCAACATGCCACATTCTGCATTTGCACTAGTAATGCTGATATTGGGAGCAGAATGGAGAAAGCAACCACTCGTTTAATTCTTGTGACAGAATAAAGCATTGCAAAAATAAATTCCACAAATTGTTTGGACTCTCCCTTAAGAGCCAGGGGCTCACTGTTCAATTCTGTGTTGCCATTCATTCCCCCAAACACAAGCCAGCTGTTTTCACTTCCATGGTGGGGAAAAATATTGTGTATTGTAGAATTTACTAAAACTAAATTCAAAGCCTTGAAACTTCCCCTCCTACACATCTCTCTCCTTTCTCTTTTCCCCTCTTCCCTACTGCACTTGACCTTGAGCAGCCTCACGGGGCCTCTGTGTATAGTGCACTTTTGAGTCCCACTAGGCCTGCCCCACTTCATACCATTTTTCCTGAACAATGTATGAATCTTAACGTAATGACAGTAATTACAAAGTTTTTACTCAATTTTATGGGACTTAACATCTACTAGGTTGATGGCCAGCGATCAGCAAGGGAATCAAAGACATTCTTAACAATAAAACCTATTATATAGAGATAAACAAGCCTCTAAATTTAGCCATCTAAATAACTAATTATGAAATCTTTAAGGTTTGAGAAGCCTAAGAAATATGAGGGTGATAAGTTAATTTTTCCTTTCCTCCAAGAGATATGGCAGGAATGCTACCTGCTTGATATGACTGATTAACCCTGCAGCCTCAAAACGCCTCTCTCTCTAGGATGTGTAATTATGGGCTCTGGTTACAGATGTGTTATTTTCTTAGCTAACTTCTCCCTCCTAGGATTGTCATCTTTTGCAAATAAATAAATAAATAAATAAATAAATAGATAGATAGATAGATAGATAGATAGATAGATAAAAACTAAAATCTTTTTTCCCTGCTTCAATCTACTAGCATAGTAAGTGCTTTTATTTATTCTCAATCAAATTATCCAGTGAGCAAAACCCTCATTTCAACATAATTGATCTCATCTACCTGTGAAGAGGAAAGAAAGAAGATCAATCAATACACCCAGAGGTGGGATTGACTGACGGCTAGATGAATGTTAACTCCGTTTCAGAAAGTCTGGACCTCCTGCTACTCTAAAGTCTGGATGTAGCCATTTTCAGATATTTCCAGATATGCAAAGATACAAACTGTACTCCTTCATATTGTCTTGACCTTGCTCTTTCGATTCTGAGTTCTACTGTAGAGGACACACAGATTTTTTTCAAAGGTGATTATTCTTAAAGAGATTACAATTAAGAATATAAATTTGATTTTTACTTAACTTTTATATGAATTTTTGACTGAGTCATAGTTGAAAACTTGTTGGGCTGACATTTGGTGTCACACAATATAATTTCAAATTCTTCAGTATTTTCCACTACAATGGTTCTCAAAGTATGTTTCCATGATCAGCAGTATTATACACTTGAGACCTTAATAAGTTCTCTGGCTCCATTTCAGGTCTACAGAATAAAAAGCCTTGGGGATGGGTCAAGCATTTTGTGATTTAACAGCCCTCCATGTACTAATCATACAGATCAAATATGAGAACCACTGTTTTAGACCAACAAGTCTCCCAACTGTCATTGACTATTTCAAGATTTTCTTAACAGATTATTGTTTATTGAGAGGACATTAAAACACATATTTAGCCATATGCATTAATTAGAGCAGGGTTTATGAGCTCACGGAAGAGAGTAAGAACACAGTGTCCAACTGGGTTTCAGGCTAGATAAAAAGTATTATAATGGGCTCCTCAAAGAACATCACCAGAGAGAAGAAACCCAGTACATGGGCCAGACCAAGCAGTAGACCTGAATGCTAGTGGAACCCATGGCTCCTGCTACAGTCTATAAATGTATATGGTCACTTGGGACCCTGTGGTTCTATGAGGACAAAATAAAAGGTGTTCATTGGTTGGTCAGAGAGAACACCAGAAGTCAATGGACCTAGAGGAGGTCAGCAGTGGCATAGAGAGCAGTGAGGTTAGCCACCATGAACTATACAGTAACTGAAAGCAAACCACAAAACAGAGAGACTCTTACATGGGAGAAAGCCTATTTTCAAAGGAACTATTTTAAAAAATCTAGGGAGCAGGAAGCTAAAAAAGACAGAATACCTGGTTAGCCAAATCGCTAGGGGCCGAGTACACTGATTTTGATAGTTTTGCTGCACAAAAGGCGCCATTCTTCTGACAGGGAAAATAAGATGTAAATATTAGTGTACATTTTGCTTGTATATATAGGAGCAGAAAAAAATCCAGTGTTTTCCTTCCTCCATCCTCTGACAAAGATCTACATTATCTCTCTCAGGCAGAATGACTTTGAAAGACGTAAAACAGACCACACAGATGTCCTCACATCACTTATTACAGCCTCCTCAGGGCCACCACAGCCATCAGGGCTGCCTAGGAAACCTGTCCCACAGAGAAGGTCCTCACTCTCTCCCAAGTCACCACACCACCAGACCTATAGAATGATCACTGTCCAGTACTCTCCATTTAAGGCAACTTCTAGGTTTTCCATCCTCACTCCTTTTTTTATCCCCATACTGAGTGTATGTATTTGCTATGTGTATATGTCTTCATTTTCAATCTTTCTCCAGACACCTAAGCTACCTCAGTTGTACGTTATGAAATTCATGGTCAGTGACCTACAAACTCCCTTTCTTCTTAGCCTCTTTTTGCTCTGACTGAAACTTGGCTATGCCTCAAAGGGACTGCTTCCCCTGAGGCTTTCGCAAAGTGTGGCTGTTTTTAATCCCACAACCCCTGTACCCCTGATTTGAAGATTTTGATCCATACCTACCATTGGATTCATGTGTTTCTCTATAACATACTCTTTGTACATTCTTGGGGATTTCAATATCTATGTATGCCAGGTTTCCTATATCCTGGCCTCACAGTCACTAAACTTCTTTACCTCCTAAAACCTCTTCCATATCTTATACACTTACTCCAGACCCTGCCATCACACCACCTCCAAAATCTTGATTTAAAGTGCCCACTCTATTACCTCTTGTCCTTCCAGATGACTTGCTCATGTGCCCCATTCTCATCCTTATTTCTCTCTGCGGGGACGTCTGTCTGTTGACATCACCACTTCTCTCGGCGTTCGTCACCCCTCCATGTTCCACTTCCCTTTTCCACAGCTGAAATTCCACAGTCTAGAAATTAATAACTTCCTCAAAATACTGTTATATTTTTTGCCCCCTTCTCCTGGAATTATATATATCTGGCAAAACTAACCTTAGAAAATTCTAACTCTCTATATACCATGTGACTATTTCCACACAGTTAAATATTTCAGGGGAAAAAAATCACCCATGACATGTAATATATGTCCACAATTTTCAAATGGCCCCTCAGTTTTAGCCAACAATTATGCCACATTTACCAAGGAAATTTGCTATCCTACTGAGTTAACCATTTCATACCTTCTACTCTTTTCATCCACATACTCTCATTCTTCAGAGACAATAAAATAAATACAATCAGAAAAGGACCACTTATCTTTTCCCTCTAAATCCATTAGTAGGTTTGTACTTGTACTCACATGGTTTTCCTCCTATTATAATGAACACAGTGGACTTGACACTATCCAAGGTGTCTAAGTTTAACCCCTTCATGCATATATGGATTCTATTCCCCTCTCCCACTCAAATATTTGAATCCCTCTCCTGCCTTAAAAAAGAAAAAGTATTGCTCTTTCCTGTATTATATCCACGGCACATAAATTTGTTATATTATTTATCATCTCAACAAATGATCCCTTGATCCATATCTCTCTCCAGATTCTGCCCATTTCTCTCTCTCATTCACAGAAAGCTTTCTACATCTCTCATCTATCTATTCCAATCAAGTTTTTGTCCACCACTTCATAGAAAGGGCTTCTACCAAGCGATAGTTTGCTCATTTCCCAGTATCCAGCAAATATGCAAAAAATATTTTCAACCGGTTAAATACAACAGCTTTGAGCTGTGACTAGATAAAGTTTTGGATATGTGCATTATCTTATGTCAATTCTCCTGACCAAATTGTTTACATTTTTTATTTGAATTTTTTAAATGTAGCTGTCATTTTAGTAGATCAAATCAGATGAACAACTACTACTTCCTATCTCACTTTTGTTCTGACTTTGATTCATTGGAAATGTACAGAAAGAGCCTATTCACTGTAGTGGGGATGTCGGTGATTGCACTAGGTTACACCTGGAATTCAGAGTCACTTCTGAAAAGCTAGAATCAAAAACCACTAAGCCTAGAAACACATCGTTTTTTTTTTTCAGTATTGAAGGAAGGAATTTCTGCAGTGCTTCACACTTCAGAATAAAAGTATTTGGTCTCTCCAGGCTCAAAAGCTACGCTTAAACTAGAATCCAGAAACATTAGCAACAAAAAATTCTTAGGTTTCACCAACTATGGTTAAAAGACGTTTTTACGGCGTTGGACATTGTACTTAGTTTTTTGTTTGTTTGTATAGCTCTGACACCTAAAATAATCTTATTAAAGATTAAATGCTTTCAAGCCAATGGATTCTACTGAAAGGAAGGAGGAAAGGAGGAAGCAAAGAAGGGAGGGAGGCTTGGAGGAAGTATTTCATTACATAAGGAGGTCATTAAACTAAAGTGGCTCTAATACTGTGGTGTCCTACTTAAGTAAACCAAAATCTAAGCCTGTAAATGCCTCAAGATTACAAAATCAAAACATTAAAGACAACCAATCACATACGGCCAAGTAGGGTTTAGGCTATAGCCAATCGAAAAATTTCTTTTCTTTGCTTCACTCTTTCACTGTGTAAGTCTTTCCCCTGGAACTACCCTTACCAATTCTGGTTTGTTGCTGCCTGATTCCAATCAATTTTGGTTCAAATAAAGTCTTTAAAATTTTTAATATGCCTCAGTTTATCTTTTGAAGAAAAGACAAAAGAGGGGGGAAGAAAGAAAGAAAAACTAAGAAAAACTTCACAGTTCATTGACTATACTTTTAAAGTGTTTTCTATCTGTATTTATTTCTATGATGATTTTACTCTTTCCTATTTGTCTCATAAAGTCCTAAAATATTGCAACTATTTCTGCCAAAATAGGGACCCTGCATCTCAGGATTTAAAGTCTGATTAGGTTGCTTCATCTTGCCTACCATCTTTAATAAACAGCGAGCTCCAGAAAGGCAGTTAGCACATGCCTGATGCATGGTAGGCACTCAATTAAACTAAACAAATTAATGAAGAAATAAACAGATAAAATGGCTGTGTTCTAAAGTAAATGAACAGCAATAATTCATCATGCATATTCTATATATCCCAAATTTCATATATCTGCATTCTAGCATAAGATTTTTCTTCATATTTCACTGGTTTTACTAAATATAATTTCTTTGAAATAAAGTTTTATGCAACTCCAGTAAATGCAAAACCAGTATCAACTGACATAAATGGGCAGCAACTATGAAAACAAATATAAAATGTTCGACTTCTTTACTTGGTTAAAAGTAAGTTTTATGGTATTATACTTCTTTATGTGGTATACGGTTACATGAGAATTTTCTTTGTAATTATTTTTTGTAACAGCTTTACTGAGGTATAATTCACATACCATTAAATTCACTCATTTAAAATATACCAACTAATGGATGTTACTATATTCACAGAGTTCTTCCTCTTCTGCACATAAATGGTCTCTCAGTTCAGAACTGGGATTGGTTTACTATGCAAGTCCAGTAATCCTGTCCATGGCTCCTTCCTTAAAGAAGATGAAATTCAGGTTACAGCGACTGTAAATCAAAACTTCCATGGTATGGCTGTGCATCCAAATCAATTAAAACAGGTTCTCACCAAGTACTTCCAGTACTGGGTAGAGTAAAGAGTCCTGCATTTCCTGCCCTCACAGCCTTTAAGTTCATACTGCATGCATTTCCCTTTCCTCATGCAGAATCACTGGTGAGTCAGTCCACAACACCACAGAAGCTTCCTGAACAGCAGTCCCCAGCGGGACCCTGATAAGAGTATTTCTCTACCTTTGGTGGGTAAAATCCATACTTCCTTAGTTCAAGTATGTGCATCAAACATTAAACCTCTAGAGTCCACCTGTCAAGGATCGGAAGTTCTCTGATTAAAAAATAAAGCCCATTCATGGAAGTGGGGGCTGCCTGCCAAAAGATTCTTTGCCACAGGTATTATGAAAACTGACATAGAAGTGGTTGAAAAATTATTCTTCACCCTAAGAGATGAGTCTTCCTTCACAAAACAGATGAATTTAGAAAACTTTCTTAGTCAGACTCATAAAGGTAAAAGTACAGAAAATTTTATGGAAAATGCTGACTCCTGAGTTTTAGTTTTTAAATTGAAGTTTTTACTCTTGAGATATTTGATAAACCCCTTGTCTCTCCCACTACAGGTCATGCCAAGAAGTAACATGTGTGATTATTCACTTCGATCACCCACCCATGCCAGAATTATGAAGTTCAACCTAATTTATCATGAAATGACATGAATTAGCATATTCTAATTTCAAAAATAAATTCTAATTTAAAATTTTCTTTGAAGTTTCAAATAGAAAATACTCTAATAAAAACCAAAAATTTAAATTGTGAGGCGGGAGGGCAAAGGATTTTAGTAGCCGTTCAAGAGGGTAGAGCATGGGGGCTGGGTTCTCCCCCTGCTTCAAGTCTTTTCTGTCTTTAAGAGTAGTGTAAGTACCTGACATTACGCCTTTAATTGCCAAGGTATCCATTTTAAGGACATCCATCTCAAATAAATTTACTGCCAGCTGTATGACACAGCTACTGGCAAACCAACTAGATACGACCAGGCCACCCCCAGCCATGAAGTTCCCTTTTTAGAAAGCCCTAGATAATTTAAATGACTGAACACTGGACTGACCCTGCTTCTTCCTTCCCCACCCCTAATTTCTTCTCTTATGTTTTAAATTTGCCAATAAAGAGTAAACCCTCAAAACCTTAGGCACCCCACCCTTGACTCTAATAAAGGCAGAGCCTTGGGTCTGAGCTCCCCCCCCCCCTCTCTAGCTGGCTACTTAAACTCGCTGTGTGGTGTGCCATGTACCCCCCAGGACCTGTGAGTAATAAACCTTGATTTTTAAAAGTTCTTAGAAGGTTGTGGCTGAGGTGAGTTCTGTATTCATAGTAAGGACCAGTCCAGCCACAATATCAACTCTAGTTGGAGAAATTGTAGGACTTGCCACAAAGAATATAGGCATAGGTGAGTGCTTCAGGCATTTCTAGTCCAGAGCATCACTATCAATAGATTGAGATGATCACGACATCAAGTTACTTGCTAACTTCTCTGAATTAAAATTCATTTCCCTGAAATGAGAAAAAGAGTGATTGCTAACAAGCAATTTAGCTTGGAATAGGCAATAGAATTGACAATAAAATTGGTTTCTTTCTACTAAGCGTATTATATTAATATAGTACATGTCTAAGGTATGGGCTTTTTTCTTAAGTACATATACATATACAAGGCATGGTTTATTTGCTTTTTATGTTGCATCGTTTCATTTTATTGCCCAGCCCAGTTGGGGTAAAGGGTGGGGAGAGGGCTGTTTATGATGAGAAAAGAATTTCTGTTTTGAATTCATTCCATGATTCACATGCTTTTCACAGTTTCAGACATATCTGAAAATGACTGCATCATAAAAACATGGTTGACCAATTGGGATTGTGGTGTGGTTATCACTGCCTGTGAATATGACTTTGGTTATTACTGGAGATCTGTCAAGGTATGTTTACATTTGTTTACAAATTGCTACATGGAAATTTACAATTTTGGAGTCACATTTGACATATGACCAACACAAATGAATCATACATGTGATATATAATTGAAATACTGTATATTCCTGAGATGCAGAAACAACATAAACATGATTTTAATGTGATAAATACAGATAAGCATACCTAAGAGTTGCACTTGTTTTAATGAAATGTATTTTAGGAGTCAATTCTATATAATAAGAAACTACTGATACGACTTTAGCAAAAAATAGTGAATTTTCACCATCAGCTCACATGCATTTTAAGAAGTAGCATGACAAGTCAGTCATTCATGGGCAAGTCTGGGTTACTTTAAATGTCTTTGTCTTATCTATCATCCACATAACCTGGACTTTAAATTTAGCATAATTTGTGGTTCAGTTCTAACTTCATAGTCCCAACAATTTTATACCTCAGCATTGTTTTCTATTTTCTAATATGAATTTATAATCTATTCATACAAATCAAACACCACCAAAATTTTCCAGTTTCAAATCTAATTTAACTCCTCTTTTTAAAAATTAGTTTCAATGTGACATACAACAGTAATGCTAACTAATATCACAATAGGCATCTAGTAGCTGTACTAGTAACTTTGGTCATTGAATACATGCTTACATTCTTTAAAATTCTACCTTTTCATATACATGCTAGCTGGCACCTTAGAAGACAGAGATATTCGAAAACCAAATATTGAAAACAATTCCAGGAAGGAGCGTATCAGTTGGTACATTTTCAGAATGTGAACCTCACAAATAATTTCAAAAACTATGACTATAACTCAGATTTCATTTTCAAAAGAGTGAAATATTGGGTGTATTCTTACCAGCTGCCTACTTGGATAACTTCCCCAAATATGAAAGCTTTTAATTTTACAACCAACACAGTCATAATTTTTCCTCTCACAAAAAACAAGAGCCATTGATTATATACTGAATTTCTATTCCTTGATCCCATCCTGGTCTCTAGGTTTTTGCCTTTTATAAGATTTACCCAATACAACTTGTCCACTTGACATGTTCAGTCTTTGCTAACTAGATAAAGGTGGGTACTTGGGCCACTGGGTTTAAGCTCCACAGCAATCTTTGGGGGTAGGAAGTCAATCGAGATTCCTAGGTAATCTTGTTTTCTAGAAGAAACAGCCCTCTGTCTTCACCATGTCAACGTGGGGAGGATCCCTTCAGCAATTTTAATGCATTTATATAATAAGATCCTTTCAAAAGAAAAGTGTTGGCCCAGAATCAAAGCAAAGTCATAACTAAAGGCCCACAGTCTTGTGGAAGTTTCACAAGTCATGCTTAAGAAATCAAAAAGACTATCATCAGAGAGGTATTCATGAGGGAACACAGAATGTTCAGAAATGTCATGGGGTGAACAGCTAGAGGAAAAAACAAAATGTATGGAGAGGGTCAGAAAGAAGCAGAAAGAACCTCTGGGTGACTCTATGTGGGCCATTTATGCAGTCCTGGAGAAAGAGCATTCACCGCCCTCACTGGCCTGCCTAGTTTTGCACACTCAGCTGGCAATGTCCAAGCATAAATGTCCAGCTCTTTGTTCAGAGGAAATGCCCCTAGATCTTACCTCATCTCAGATCTTCTCAGCCTGTCCAAAAATACTAGGAAAGTACAGCTTTTTTCTTGATGAATATAAAACAAAGTGCATGCAAAATGGAAAGGAGTTTGAACTGTCAGGTTGTCCAACTGGCAAAGGCATGAAAAAAATGTATTTTTCAAGACTGGCACTGGAATTGGGACTTGAGGTTCAACCTACAATGTCAGCAGTTCCACCCAAAAGGAAGTACTTCTATGCCAGTGCACTATATGACCATGACCTTGTCAAGCACAGTTAGTTCACACTAGATACTGTAGACAAAGCCTAAATTTGTAATTAGCTAAAACAATCTTTGGTATTGTAAAAATCTTAACAAATTGAATCAACAGTGATAACTGCCAGTGAATTATTATTATATTAGCCATTAAAACAGATACACCTTGCTCTTCACTAGCTCCTTTCATCTCTTGCATAGTTAAGTCTGCCCTCATGGGCACTAGTCACTTGGAAGTCACAGAACTCCCTAATTGCCATCTGTTCATTCTATAGTTACTGCCACCTCTCCAGGGTAGCACCTACTCAGGGGGGCAGGATGGCATAACTAAAGGGAAACTTAAGCTCTCAGAGATAGAGCCAGCTAGTTTCCAACTCAACTCTTCATGAGACTGATTGTAATTATAGGCAGGACTGTAATAGGAAGAGGTGAGATGGCAATCTTAAGCAAACTGGAGAGAAAGACCAAAAGCCTGATTTGTGGCCACAAAGAGCCAAAGGCATCTGTTACCCTGAAAATCAAGGAGGCCTTTGCTTCAAGGAAACTGGAAGGCATCAGAGAAAGCCACCCAAAAGGCCAACCCCAAAACAAAGTACAAACTACACAAGCCAAAGACTGCAATTTGAGGCAAATGGAAAATATATGACATTAGGAAAATCATATTCCCTGAGAAGACAAGCTGAAAACCAGAGCTAGCCAGGGTCAGGAATACAGAGGAAATGATTGCCTGCTTTACCAGGGAGGAGAATGTCCAGGGGAGACTCAAGCCTTTAAATAGAAGAGGCCCAAGGCCTGAAACAAGAAAGGGGTGCCAACCAAGAATGCCAAGAGAAGGTGTGGGCACACATGCAACATACTGGGAACAGACAAAAGGACCAAGTGTCGTGGGGTTCTAGAGACAGAGATATTAGGTAGATGGGACCACACTTTGATGTCTAGGCTGAAATGAAGGATCGAGTTCCACCCTACCTACTCTATCACCCTCTACCTCTCCCATTCATTTACCCTCTAATCTGCCTTTCTAACCTCATCTTAACATAGAAGCCATGTCTCTCATTCTCCTACCTCTCATTTCCTCCTCCTCTTCTCTCCTTTACTCTCTTCTTATCCTTCTTCTCTGTTATCTCCTTCTCTCTCTTTCCATTTTTACTTTTCATCGCTGTAATTTCACAAATGTTGAATTGCAACAAGTTATCCCAACAGAGAGAGCAGGAGAGACATAGAAGTGACAATTAAGGGTAATAAAGTGAATATAATTTGTGCTACCCCTGTATGATTTCAAAGCTAATAGACTGCAAACACACTTGTAAGGCTATTTACATCATTTCTTCTATTGGTTTTTATGCTTAGAAATCTGTCCCTTTAGTGGACTCAATGTTTATGTCCCCCCCAAATTCATGTGGAATCCTGCCCTTAATGTGATGATATCAGGAGAAGGAGCTTTGGGGAGGTTAATTAGGTCATGAATGTGATTAGTTCCCTTATAAAAGAGACTCCAGAGAACTCCCTCCCTCCTTTTGCCATGTGAAGAGACAGTGAGAAGACAGCCATATCTGGGCCAGGAAGCAAACTCTCGCCAGGCACCAAATCTGCCAGTACCTTGATTTTGAACTTCCCAGCCTCCAGAACTATGAGAAATAAATTTTTGTTGTAAATCGCCCCACCTATAATATTTTTGTTATAGCAGCCTGAACGGAGTAAGATGAATAGTCACTTGTATTTCCTTCTGTGCATTTTATATGTTCCTTTTTTTACGCAAAATTCTTTTAACTTTTCTGGGATTTGTTTTGATATACGAAGTGAGAAGGGAAGAGACTAAGTTCAACTGACTTCCCCAATACCGTTTGTGAGCTGATCTATTGCTTTTCCATTATAATATTCCATGATCATCTCTTAAATTTTACAGATTCATGCTAATATCCTGTTAAATAATTATTTAAATAATCACTTTTCACTGTGGTTACTTAAGAACAATGAGAATTTCAGCAAATCTGTGGTCTGTCTCTGTGACCACCATCACACAACTAATACTGTTTATCACTCATGCTTAGAAAAATACATAAAGGATAGTATTCCCACAAGTTTTAGTTGTTCTCAGGTCTACTAGAAGCTCTAGGTTGCCACAAATGTAATCCAGAACAAATCTAAACACTATCATTAGTTTCTGGGTTTTATGTCCCTATGAAGAATTCAAAACCAGGTAGCAAAGATGACATAAAGCAACTTCAGAGATAATCTCACTCTGCAGCAGTTCTTTGCAGGAGATATACAACCGGCACTCTTTGTTTAGGTTTTATTGCATTGTTCTATGCCTCTGCAATCTGCAGGACTTAAAGGAGACAAATCAAATGTTGAGGGAAGTTGTGCTCAGCCAAAACATAGTATTAATTTCACTTAGATAAACAATAATCATCGGTCGAGATCCTCCGACCAAGACCCTTGCCTGTCTGAGACCAGGAAAATGCAGATATTTAAGGACCTGGAATATAAAACCGTCCTCCCTGTTCCAGTTTCTTTAACTGTCTGAGCAATTAAGTTATTAAAGAGAACAAAAAGAATATCAAGAAGAAAAAGGAGCTTCATAATACGTAGAGATTAAATTAAATTGTCCATATGTTTTTGTTTGTTTGTTTTTGACAGAAATATTACTGTACTCTGGCAGAAAGAATAGTTGGGGGAAAAATAAGATTTGACTTCCTGATAAATTCCACTAGGTAGATGAAACACAGGTTACCAAGCACAAAATGATGGTGCCAACTGTGCTAAAAGAATCTTAAATCATTATAATTTACAACTGAAATTCACATTTCATTAGGAAAAAAAAAAAAACAGTCCCCAGAGAAAATTCCAATCAAGGTCTTCAAATCATTTTGTCAATCACAACTTCTACTTTTCAAAATTCTTCAGGTTTCTCAGTCTCCTTCAGTACTCAGAATTAATTTCACAGTCCCTCCCTTCCACACTTCAACTGCAATGTAATTTATAAACCTCATAATTTGAAAATAACCCCTAATAATGTAATTAGAACACATTCCCAATTTCTGCACAACAGAATATCACCTGAAAGATTAAAGAGAGAGAAATAGAGACTGTCTTTAAACTCTAAACTCGCAAAATGATTTTTGATTATTTGTATCACAGGAAAGGAAACCTTTACTTTCTAGAAGTCTAGCTGCTGGGTTCCTTTAAGTAAAAATTTCCCTTGGAGCATTTAAAACATTTTTATATTTCCAAAAATAATTTTTCACATAAACAACTGCTGCACAAGGTCAACCCAACTTTCATATGTTCACCTCTGAACCATACCATTTAGAGTTAAATGTGCTACAATTTTGAGACATCATTTTCTCAAATAGATGGTTGCTTTTGAAGAGTGAATTGGTAGGAGGCTCAACTAAATATTTATGCAGGGATGAAAAGGGAGCACGTGCAGAGGGCGGGGGGGCATGAAGAAGACTCACTGTGTTTCAAATGGCTAGTGAAAAGCAAAGCTTTCCTCCGTCTGCTGAGGTTTATGTTGACAGTCTATGGTCTCACTATGCACAGCAAATTGGCCAGGGAAGAGCCAACACTGCGACAACCCATAACTCTCACCCACTTAAGCCACCGGTGGCTTGAGACCATAGATTATCACTGCTAGTGGAAGCAGGCACAATAAAACCAACACATTTTGTCAGACAACTGTGTTACCCTTCCAGGAGGTCATGGAGGTCACATAATAATAGAAGGCAATGCCGAAGAATCTGTATGGACGGAGTATTTATGCCCTCGTCCACCACCAAGTTCATGTGTTGAAGTCTAATCCTCAGTGTGAAGGTATTAGAAGTTGGGGCCTTTGGGGTAATTAGGTCACAAGAGTGGAGCCCCTTATGAAAAACGGAAGAGACCAGAGTCTGCCCTTCTGCCACATGAGCACACAGCGGGAAGACAGCCATTTATGAATCAGGAAGTGGGTTTCTACAATACACAAAATCTGCCGGCACATTGATGTTGGACTTTGTGGCCTCCAGAATTGTGTGAAAGAAATTTCTGTTGTTTATAAGCCAGCAGTCTCTGGTAATTTGTTAGAGCAGCCTGAACTGACTAAGACAGAGGTGCATCTTCAATGATGAAACTGTAGACCCTACGATCCAGCAAAGAATTTAGTAACCTCAATTTGTGTTTGTCAAACTACATCAGGTTGGTAACCAGCAAAAATATTGGCTTATGTGTAAAGCCAGAGCTGAATGAAAAATTCGAAAGAACACAGGCAAAGCATATTAAAAGAACTGTGTCTCCCTGGACTTAGCTTGGAAGTTGGGGTAGAGAGCATATGAATCAGGGCAGCAGTTCACGTTACAACAATTTCAGTTTTCAGTATGTAAGCATAAGGCTAGTAGTGAGCAAATAATAATGAAACATAGCATGTGTGGCTCTCAGAATGAGGTAAGAAAGACACAATGGCTAAACTGTCCAGCTCACAGTCAAAGAAAATAACATCTGCTCTTAAAAAGTTACAGCCTTTGGGGAATATATAAAAGTAAGCAACTAGAATGCAATGATAAAGCGGTGTACCACCCAGTGCTGTGGGTGTCTAGAGGAAGATCCCGTATTCATACATGTAGTTTTTGGAAGACCTAAATGTAATCAGCTAGAATTCAGTTTTCAAATACAGCATCTGTTTTTAAAGTTAAATCCATTGTTCATAAAGTGCACCATTAAATCTATGGCCATGCCACCCTGAACAAGCCTGATCCTGTCTGATTTTGGAAGCTAAGCAGGACCAGGCCTGGTTACTACTTGGATGGGAGACCACCTAGGACGACCAGGTGCTGTAGGTGTAAAAAATAAAAAAATAAAGGACTGTAAGCTAACAAGGTCCTTACAATCTGTAAGGTCAACCAAAGGTTGTCTCACCTAAAAATAAATAAACAAACAAACAAACAAATAAATAAATAAACAAATAAATAAATTTTAAAAATGCACTATTAGCATGATCTTTGGTCTCAAGCTCTTCCCAAGAGGCAGATAATCTCTGGGCATCTGGGTGATATAGGATGACAACCCAGAGTCCTGCCCATTTTCCTCAGCCTTTGGAGACAAGATTCGTGAACTTAAAAATCAGGAACATTAAAGAAGCAACCTGCAGACTCGGGGTAGAGGGTGTGATTTTTTAAGTCAACATTCAGTTACACAATCAGGAATCCATGAAGAGAGAACAAACTATGGATAAACAAACAATTTTATGGTAATTGTGATGATACAAGTTCCTGGATAAGACAAAAATTCAGTTTTTAAGAACAAACAAGATAAAACTAGTTCAAACACTAAGAAAATATATTAAAAACAAGATATGGGAGGACAGCCAAAGGGCACCTTGGGTCTGTAACAACTAGTTAGCATTTTAAGTGGTAGAGGAAGATGTGCTCAAACAAGTACCTACACCTCACCACGGCAGCATTGGCAGTGACAGTGTGAGTCCCCTGAGAGCAGACACTGTGGGTTTTTTACATTCACATCCCAAAAAGCACCTAAAAACTGCATTTCATACTGAAATAGCAAAATAAATGTCTGTTGAATAAAACAACGTTGGTAAATTCTTTACTGTTCCTATTCAAATTGGAAAGAATTAAAACAGAGCAAACTAATTGTCTATCTCTACCATAATATATCGCAGAACTTGTAAAGCAATACCTACCAGGACAGGGAACTTAAATGCAAATACAGTTGATGCTTGAACAATACAGGTTTGAATTGCATGGGTCCACTTGTATGTGGAATTTTTTCAATAAATACTTATACTGTTTTCAATCCATACTTGGGAGTCCAGAGTTGCAGGGGGCCAACTGTATGCATTGATGTATGCCATTTCATATAGGAAATGAGCATCTATCTATCTGTATTTTTGTTTCAACAGGGGGTTCTGGAACCAATTCCCCACAGATACCAAGGGACTACTTAAATTTTGGGGAAGTCAAAAATTATATGCAGATTTTTGACTGCTCATTGGTTTGGCAACCTCTAACCCCTGCATTGTTCAAGAGTTGATTGACTGTACTTTATAGAAGGCATG
Organism: Rousettus aegyptiacus; assembly: GCF_014176215.1. Lineage (NCBI taxonomy): Eukaryota > Metazoa > Chordata > Mammalia > Chiroptera > Pteropodidae > Rousettus > Rousettus aegyptiacus. The sequence goes on along the minus strand of NW_023416311.1, from coordinate 38,406,746 downwards.
AATTTGGGAAATATATCTTTATATCATATAGCGTTTCTATGAAAAAAGTTAAATGTGTAAACAAGCTTATATATTAATTTTTTTAAAGAATAATCTAAACTAGTAAATATTTACTGTTCTGGCATTTTTAGTTCCACGACACAGACTTTTACTACATTGTGGTTGCCATTTCAACTAAGAGCAACCTGAATGGAGGAAAACTATGTATGTAGATCAGTCAGCAAAAGTTCTTCCAACCAGTAGGCTTCACCCAGGAAAACTAATGCTAAATCAACTTTCTGTAAAAATAAATTAAAATTTTACATGGTATTATTATGCTTCCCCCTTGGTGAAAATTTCTTAGCCTGTATCTATACATTCTTTTTAAGTCTAAATATGCAAAGATAATAATTTTGCAGCTTCAGTGTGTGGCCTTACCATTCATTGAGAAGAAAGGTCCCTAATCATGGCAGTCACTGTTAGTTATCCAACAATAATTTCTCCTGTACTCCTTGGTAACAGATCTCCAGTGTTATTCAGGCAGCCATGCACCCAGTCCCAAGGGATGAGCAATGATCCATCTGAAAGCAATCAAGGAAACCCCATTGCTCTTGACCAGTGATTGCCCTACAAGTGTGCATGTGCCCTACTTCTGACCAAACAGACATAAAGGAGGTTTCTTCTGTGATACAGAGAAAAATGCAAGGACAAAGATCTCTCATCCTCTGTCCTCCATTCCTATTTTGTGTGGAGAAATGGTGCCCAGAGGTATGGCAGGCATCTTGCAACAAGTCTATGAAAGAATACTAATACGCTGAGGTTGGAAATGCAGACAGATGGAAAGGGTCGGGTCATTTCACTGATATCACTAAGTCACTGGACCTATCTCTAGATGGTCTATCTCCATACTTTGGTAAGTGAATAAAAAAAGCCCTTATGGTTTATAGTCATGAAAGTAGTACAATCTGATAAATGCCCCTAAAGCATCCTATCTGGCTCACCTCAAGAATTCTTAGATGCTTAAGAAAATATAAATTTTAATTTAACCTGTTCTGCTTTTCCTCCATTTTCTCTAATCTAATCACCCCTTCTTCTTTACATCAATGTCCCTATTAGCCTAGATTGCATGACCCATCATTTAACCATATGCTTACTAATATTCTCAATGCCTTTGCACACTTCTGCTGTATGTGCCCAGTAAAACCCCATCCTAGATGAATTAAGCATCCCCATTGCCCATCCACATCTGAGTTCATGAATATTATCAGAGAAAGTCATGGAATCAGCAGATTAGTGTTACCATAAATTCACAGTCTGCATCCTCAGTCAGGTCCTCAGGAGTAACCTACAGTCCTTCTTTGCAACTCTAATTAGTTCCTCTTCCAACAACCCTTTCAAGCCTGCGCCAACTCATTCTTCCCCATTAATGTACACCTCACGTTCTGCTTTACGGGACTCCCTCAGTTCTCAAAAACCAATCACAGAGGTATTTGCACTCACTCTCATCATTCTCTTTATTCATCGGAGTAATTGAGCTGTTCACCAAACACCCCAACTATTCACCTTTCTAGTGCTTCTTAAGATCACATTATCTGACCCCTAGGTACTTGGAGAGTGGTTAACTAGTTCTTATGGATGATCTGTGAAAGAAAATGGCATGTTGCTTTGGGGTCTGGGCATTTAATTGCCAAAGGGAGATCTTCCAGAGCTCTCTTCCCCTCTGGCATAGAAACCAGCAATATCTGAGCTCCATCAGGGTAACTGTAATGAGCAAAAAAAAAAAAAAAAAAAAAAAAAAGTAGAAATGCAGCATGAGTGAGAATTAAGCCTTTAAAAAAACGACTAAGATTTTAGAATTGTTTGTTATTGAAGTCTGTTCTCACTGATACATAGTTCCTTCTATATCACAAAATATGCTGTTTCCTGCCATTTTAGATGTATCTTTCCATTTGCTCTCAATCCTCAGTAAAGTTCTTCCACTGATTATCCTCTCTCTATGTTTAACATATTCTTCATTCCAGACAAAAAAAAATGCTAAAATTACTCCCATATTTACAGTATTTTTTAAAAAATGTCCTCTATTAAGTTTATATAGTTCCTTTAGCTTCCATCTTTATCTCTTCCCCTCATATACCCATCTCCACTACCTGCCTGAAATAGTTTTTATGCATTACGTCCATTTGTGTACCTCCCCTTCACTCCTCATTCCATTATAATCTGATTGCCATGTTACATCATTCAACTGAAAGCACTCTTTCCAAAATTATATATGAAATTCAGTAGTTAAATTGAATAGACCCTGTACTGGACATATTAATCAGGTTATCTATTGAACAAACTTCTTCTGCCATAGATAGTCCACACAACCCTTCTAAATGAACCTGCTGTGCCATGGCCCACAGGCCCTGTCAAGTAGACCTGGATGTTCTATCATGAAATTACCCCAGGCAACTCCTTCGCCCAGTCGCAACCAATTAACCAGAAGACACCTGATCTAAAGGCAGTTTACCCAGAGGATGGGCCAGAAATTTATGATTTGTTTGTATAGGCTCTAAAAAAAGAACATGGCTAGGTTGTCTCACATATGTGAACTAAGATCAAAGGAAATTTGGCAGTTGGTGAGGAGGCAATGGATCTGGGAGGCCACCGTGGCCATATATAAGAAACCACAGAGAAAGGGGCTGGCGGAGAACAGATAACCAAGCAGCTGCTCAGAGATGGCCCCTGGAAAAGGGGTGGAGAGAATAGCTTTGGTTCCTGATGGCTTTCCAGATCCCAGAGGCCAGTGCTTTTGTGGTCTACTTGTTTGGTTTTTATTCTCAAATTTACATGAAACTTCATAAAATATCCTTAAAATAAACCCCAATCACTATAGCTTGAGAAGATTTCTTCCTAGCAAAAGATCCTTTTAAATCCTTGTTTTACTTTGCCTCCTAAACCATTTTTTAAATAATTTTTTCAATTACAGTTGGCATATAATATCATATTAGTTTCAGGTATAAAACATGGTGATTGGACATTTACATATTTTACAAAATAATCACCCCCAATAAATCTAATACTCATCCAACATTATACATAGTTATTACAATCCTTATAATATTTTGTGGTACTGACACTTCCTCTCCTTGTTTCTCTGACTGGATGCTCCTCTACTTTATCTCCTACCTCTCATTTCTTCTCAATCTCCTTTGGGAACTCCTCTTCTTCTGCAAGCCCTTTAAATGTTAAGGATGCATGAGGTGTTTCTGTTGGCATCAGCCAGCTCTCCCCAGGATCCTTTACCCACTCCCTTGCCCTCAACTCTACTCCAGCTAGAAACTGTTGGGATTTTTAAAATTCTGTCCAACTAACATAACTTTATAAAGCCACATTTGCATTTACTAAAATAATCATCAGCTATTAGTCATATGACTTTACATTGTTTCATTTCAAAGGGTAGTTTGTAACATTATCATGAATTTCTATGAACACATTCTCAACACTAATACATTCATGTGTAATGACTCTTTAACAAACATCTGATAAAGACACTTCAGTAGAAGGATCTAGAGCTAAATATAATATAAATGTAATGTAATATAACAACTGAATCTTCTGTTTAAATTTCAAAGGGTTTTGCTTATATGCTGGAATTTTATAATTTCAAATTTTAAAGATAAAATATTATAAATCCAGGTAATGACTGAAGTCAGCTATGAGTTGGGGGAAAAAATCACTATATACATATAACATCAATATGACAAGAAGTGTGTCAGGAATTGATTAGTATTATAGAATTTTTTAAAATATAAGATCATAATATGCCATTGTCTCATTTTATAGATGAATAAATGTAGAATCAGAGAATTCATGTCTTGCTCAAAGTGACACGGCAAAGTTGGACAGTCATTAAGATCATCTGATTTCTTGCCCAGCACCCGTGCTGGTACGCCATTATTAACCAACTGCTCTCAAACTTATCAAGAGCAAAATGGCAAGAAGCCCTTTGAGGACTGAATAAGACCTAGTCAGGAGGGCATTTACTCTCAACAGAGAAGCCCTCTATTTGACACTTTCTTCGCATTAGGCTATTGCATACGGGAGATGGGAAGCAGATGTTCTGAGAGCAGGGGGATGAGAAAGGCAAACTAACACCTTCTATGATGAGCTTGGAAGGACTCAAACTGCTCTCTCTAGAGTAGTTAAGACAGCTGCAGAGATGTAGCAAAGCTTTGATCCAAGAGCTTGAGGTCCCAGAGTCATGAAATCACCCCAGGAAGAGGAATAGGGTGAGCTTTAAATCAAATCTGGCAATCCAAGTCTAGGTGTGAAATATATTAAAATCAGAAAAAGTGGTGACAGATAAAAGGTTAGTGAAAAATGTGCCAAATGATTTCACTAGAAAATTACTCTAAAGTACCATATTTAAACACAGTGAGGTTATTTTTTTCAATGTTTCCAATGTTCAACTGTTTTTTTAAGGGTATATAAGCGATATGTACGTGTATGTAAAAGAGCGTACATATCTCTATGAATTTATGTGTGTATAGTTACATATAAATGTATTTACTGATTGAAAAAGAGAGAAGGAAAACTACTGCTAGCGCTTGCAGAGAAAACTTCATCTAAATTGGAAAGAAGTAAAATCCTGTGGTTCAAGCAACCAGCATCTGCCACTTAGTGACAGCACTTTCTAACTGTGAGTTTAGCTTTTTTAAAGGGTAAAATGAAATCTTTTTAAAAGCAAATGAAATGTTTTAAAGTTATGAAATACCATATACTTTATATGGGATATACATATACATATAACATATATACATAACATATGTATAACTATGTATATTTCTTGTCGCTTTGTATTACATATGTACAGTTATAATTATGTATGCTATATATAACAATATATAAATATTCACACACTATATATTTATACTATATGTATGATAATTACACACACACACACACACACACACAAAGTGACAAGATAACATCTATGAGTTCTAAATAAATTTTTCATACATATGCCAAGAGAAAACACTCTGATTTCTCAGTAGAGGACAAAATAACCAAAAAGTGAGGGAGCCAATAAAGTTCAGCTTTGATAAAATGGCTATGTTGAATTCAAAATTCCAGAAACGATTTAACTGCCTACTCTGTGTAGTCAGTCTATGTTGTTGGATCGTTTATACCTTGAGATACCCACATCCAGGGTAGAGTCAACATCTGTCTTTAGAACAGCAATGCCACAGCCAAAACATAGCACATGCTGTAACAGCTAATTTTTTTACCTTTCGGGAATGAATTAAAATGCCTTCTTTGGCAATGTGCATACTCAACCTATAAACCTTAGAATCTCCTTCTTTGTTAGTCTTCAAACTTAGCTCTCAGTTCCAAATCAAAACTCCTCCCCCCAGAGTCACCTCTTCCCCACTTCAAGAAGACCCTCATTTCTAGCCTTCCTCGCCTCACAAATTCCTTGAACATACTCCCTGGCCTGGCCTGGCTCTGCTCAGGTCTAAATATATTAAATAATGGCTTCCCAGATCTCCCCTTTTCCAGCCCTTATTCATAATCTTCCATTGTCCAAAATGGCCAGGGACCCTTAAACCTGCCCTACATCTTCATACTTTCTAATAATCCCATCTTTTCTTATAACACCTAATTGTCTACTCCTTAGCCTCCCCCCCTCAGAACTACCTGCTGAGACCAACACTCCAAATCTATCAGACCCATCTCAATAGGAGCTGCCAAGCCATCCTCACTCAGTGCAGACAATGACCTGTATTAAAGCCAATACATAAGATAATCCCCCTTTGCCTACCAGATGAAAGCATTCTCCATCTGCACACATTTCAGGAAGTTTGCTGTACAGGAAAAATTTCAAAGGCCAACAGAAATGAATCTCTTTCCTTAGAGACTGTCAGGAACACCCTAAGTTCACCACAGTCCTTAGCCTCAGGAAAGTAATAAATTCATTCATCTGTTGTATTTTTAATGTCTTTACCTCTTGTCAGTGTGCTGCTCTGTTTAGAAGCTGCAAAATGTTTAGGATCAAATGTCAGCTCTTCAAATCTGCTACTTTTGGCAAGGTTTTCAGTAATACCTAAGGGTAATGTTTGGGGTAACTTCAGGAATTCTCTGTGTAAGCTTACAAAGGGCTGTTCTCTTGAACTGCACTGGATCATACTCCCTCCTTTGGTAAATTTTTACTAACACAGGCAGCTTTGTCCCTATGTTTAATGCAATCAAGAAACAAAAGTAGGTTGTGTCTCTTCACTGACATTCCTACTAAATCACTTTCTAGCTTACTCTATTTGTGTTTGTTGTCTGTCCACCAACTAGAATGTAAGCTCCATAGAGGGGAAGAGTTTTTCTTTGCCCTCTAATTAATCTCAGGCACAGGCCTATAACAGTGCCTGACACAAAATAAAAGTTCAATTTATTTGTTGAATTTATTATAAGTAATTAAAGTCCTGCTATAAAAATTTAAACCTAAATGCTTTGGCACTTGGCATGTTAAAACAAGATGTACAGTTTGAATGGAGAAATACCTTGAGGGCTTTGAGTTAAAAGTAAAAGGAAATGATGAACATTCTATCCATTCATAATGGTATAAATTATTCCATGAGGGGACAGAAACATAATATTTCTTTGTGTTCCAAAATGAAACAAATCTGACTCAATATCCCCAAAGAAAAAGTTATTTGAGAAATCCAATAAAAGTCATCTTTTTGGATCACCACCCCTGCCATTCTTTCAAATAGGAAAGATAGAACCATGGGGTCCAGGAAAATGGAACAGAGGCTGCTGTCCATTTCAATCACCAATGCTGTCAGTCTATGATAAAGAAAATGGTTCTTCCCACAGATCTTCTTCCATTCCACGTTCAGCCATAGGGACTCTCACTGGAGCACCCAAGCCTCTATGTGAGATTCCTGCACCTACAAAAGTCTTGCTTCTCAATGAGATCATATCTCTACTACTAATTGAAACTAATAAACTCCAGGTTTTATCCCAGCCCTCACATATTCATCCAATATCCCAGAATTCTTTTGTTTCTCCTTTCTCAAACCAAAAAAAAAAGTTAGCTGTACCTGTTTTGCTCTCTCTCGTAATGATGTCTGATGGATTGTCCTTGTAAATGGATAGACTCCAAGACCAGAAACATGAAAAGATCTGGTTTGTCTTTCTTGGGGAACAAATAAATGTTAAACTTTAGGACATTCCTAATGGAGATGGAATGGGGGGATTCAGCTAAGACTAGATTCAGCTGCCTATGACATAAATCCCAAAACAACAATGGCCTTAAAAAAGGCAAATTTTTATTTCATCTCCCTTAAGAGAAGTTCTGAGATAGCTCCCTAAGCTGTATATCTTAATGCTCCACCAGCTGTAGCATACCATCCCATAATCTAAGATGATAACTCTTGTAGTGACCACAAGTAAGAGTATAAAGGGTCATGTCGGATGTCTTTTAAGATTCCCCAGGGCTGCTATAACTTTTCATTACATCTCATTGGCCTGTACATAGTCACACAATCGAACTAGTTATGAAGGAAGCTGGAAAATGTAGTTTTTATCCTATATGGCCAGATTAGATATTGGGGAAGACAACTCACAGTATAAGCGACAGAGGGTATTCTTTCATGATGAATTGGCAGTAGTTAAAAAACAAAGCTCAGTGTTTTTTCAATAGGTCATCAAGCTATATTTAAATATTACTAAACAATTATTTTATTTTTCCAAGTTTAAACCCACTTCGAGTCTCAATTGCCACTTGCCCCTCACTTTGGATCAAGGTTAGGAAAAGAGACAAAGTCATTTGGCAGCAGAAACTTCTCAGAAGTTCTGTTTTCATCTGGTTTGGATTCATATAGATGATAAGATATTCACAAGATATGTAATAATGAAAGAAAGGGATGTTTAAGAGAAGCAAAATCTAAAATCAAGTCTAATCTCAACTCTATGAAGGTGAAGCATGAGACACTGGAGTAATACGGTACGTGCTATTATCCTGTACCCACCTCTATTCCCACCAAATTATAAACTTGAAGAATTTGAATTACTGTTTTATGGCCAACAGTCAATGAATCTTCACTGCATTGAGTTGAAAATGAATAATAATATACAATACATGAGAACTTAGGTGAAAAGAAGAATTTAAAACATTTAAATTTTACCTAAGGTTGGCAGGCCTAGGTTCTACAATTGTCTTCAGTGCTTATTACTTATTTGACCTCTGTTTCCCCATGTAAAAACTGGAGGGTATAACTCTGGCCCTTACCTCCTCTTCTGGGTTATAGTAACATATAAATATTAATTACAAAAACATTGTATAGGATATTACTATTTTTTGTATTCTTCTTCCTAGACTTACCCAGTAAGTGTATCAGATCAAGGAATCTCTGCAACTTGAGGGATAATCAAAACAAAAAGCAATAAGAGAAGCATATGTTGAGATGCAGAGCCAGACTCTAAGGCATTAGATGACCTCCCAATAAAGCTCCACATTGTAATAAAGATGACGACCAGAAGCAGCAACCATGAATCACCCAGAGAAAGACCCTCATGGAAGGATCTCGACTCCTCTTCCTTGGCTCAGGGCCTCTGTCTGACCCTTTTTCTGCAACTCTTATGATCATCATACAGTAAGCAGAGATGTGCTCCGATATCCTTGAAAGGCCCATGAGTCATCAGGAAATGACTACTCTGACTTGAGGATATTCCAACCACTGTTCAAACACTGGCTGCACACATTCTACTTGAAGAATCCATTAAATGTCTTTTGGGATGTCATGATGTGGTTAGAATTAAAATTTAGCCCCTATCACTTAACCAGGTAGAGCCCTATCTTCACTCCTGGCCATTATTTGATGGGGATATTAAACTGTTTCTCTGGACTTTTGAAATATGAAGCTGATCAAGTCTGGAGGTCTAGGGAAGGTTTTTCAGATGATGGGGCATTTTATCTGAATCTAAAAAAATTAAAATTGTCAAGTAAAGAGAGACAGGAAGAGATTTCCAGGTAGAAGAAACAGTGTGTGTGTGTGTGTGTGTGTGTGTGTGTGTGTGTGCGCGCGCGCGCGCACGCGCATGCACAAAGGCCCTGCAGAATAGTGGTTACTTAACTGAAAAAAAAAAAAAGACATGAGAGGAACATGGAGAGCAAAGAAAATAGCAGTGCAAGACAAGGTTGGAGAGTTATAGTATCAGTTGGGGTTCTTTAGTTGTAAGCCACAGAAGGAAACCATACCTCATTCATCAAAATAAGGAGGACATTTTTTGGAAATACATTAAAGAACTCACAAAGTTGGAGGATGTTCATTGGATTTATTGCCATTGAGGTCACTGGTGATCCTGTAAGTGCAGTTTTGAGGGATCCAGAGTGAAATGGCTCAAAATATTATTGGACAGTAGGACGAAGAAGGCATCAAGCACAAGACTGCCTTTTGGGAGATTTAGCTATAAATGGAGAAGTCATAAGGAACAAGTTGATCCAGGATAAGGATGCAGGGTTAAGGAAGATTTTTTCTAAGATTGAGTCTGGAGCATATTTCAATGCCAATGAAAGAGAGAGGCTGAGTATACAAGAGATAAAGGATCATGTTCAGCACAGGTTTTTAAGAACATGAAGACTCTGCAGCATAAGTGGAAGAACTGTTCTTAGCAAGAAGGAGGAACAGCCCCTCTACTGCATGCCAAGAGAAGAGGAAGGAAGTGCAGATGTAGAGAGATTTACCTGTGATGGTAATAAACAGACTTAATTCTCTGCTGACGGCTTCCATTTTTTTTTTTTGCAGTAGGTAATTTTCTGAGATAAAGAAAGGTGACAGGTGAGTAAAAAGGATTAGGAAAGCTGAAGAAAATAGAAAAAGTTTAAAAAGTCATTGTGTATAGTGAGAGAATGAGAAACAAAAAACACAGAGATGCCAAGCAAGGTTGAGAACCCAATTGAGAAGCATGTTTTATATTCCTCGGTATTGAGTGTGAGTGTGTTTTGTTCCCTAAAAAGGTCCCTTAGGCCAAGAACCATCTTTGTATTCATTTATATCTAAACAAAAAGTGGGTGTTTGACATTTTCGTGATTTGTTTATTTTCAGGCTTCAGTACCAAGGATAGCTGTGCTTCTCTTGTTGTTTCTTAGGAACTCAGTAAGTTCTACAATATTTAAATCAATTGTTAAGAATGTGGAGCTAGATTTGTAGCCCACTATGACAATGTATACAGTTACTTATGGGTAAAGCATTACCCTGACTTTATCTTTTTTATTTGTGTGCTTTCTCTGTTCTCCAATTTTCTCCTTTATTACCATATACTACTGAGTAAATATATTTTACCCACTTTAAGTCCCTTTTGTGGAATGAGGAAAGAGACAAATAATAACTCAATAATAAAACTACAGTATCACTTGGAAGTTACTTTAATTTAAAAAAATAATGATTATCAGTGAGCCCTTAGAGAGTTTAAAAGAAGGGTCTAGTCCCATCGACAGGGAGGGGAGGAGGCTGAAGATTGAGTTCGGTCACATGGCCAGTGGTTTGGTCAACCACGCTTAGGTGATAAAATGCCATATAAAAGCCCCAAAACAGTGAGGTTTGGACACACCAATGTGCTAGGAGGGTGTTGCCCCTGAGAAGGCATGGAGCTCTGCACCACCACACCCCCGTATTTTGTGCTATACCCCTCTTCATTTGGCTGCTCCTGAGTTGTATCTTTTATAATAAAATAGTACTCTTAAGTTTAAAAAAATGGTTATTACAGCTATAGGTATGTGTGTATTGAAATATAGATATAGACATAGATACATAGAAATAGATATAGCAATGTTTGCTCACAATTCCTATGGAAATAAGAAATGTAAAACCTACCTGAGTTTCTACTATGAGAAATAGTAAGAATCTAGCATTTTGGAGGAAAAAAGAGACATATTTACCTGATTATTCATTTAATGTTTTCTATAAAAGTAAAATATGTTTTCTAATTTCCACTAAACTATAAGCAAAACATTATAATCCAAGGTAATTTTATAAAATGGCGAATTTGGGAAAAATATAACTTTTGTTTCTTACAGTAAATTTTTCACTATTTTAAGAACTAAGGGAAATATTTAAAATAATAGTCTCAAAACAACTATTTTTAGGAAAACAAGTACTTTAAAATTAAGCTTCTTATATGGCAAAAGTTACTTGTTTTCAGTGTACTTCATACTAAAAAATATCAGTAGCATCTTGACTTTGATTTTAAAATATCTAAAAGAGACTCGAGATGGCATAGTGATTAAGATGATAGACTGAATCTCTATTTGACATTTCTCTGCCTGTGTGACCTTATGAAAGCTCTAATCCTGCTTTATATCTAAATTGTTATGAGGAATCAATGAATTATATGTGGGAAATGCTTAGGACAAGTGCCTGGCATAGAGTAAGAATTTTACAATCATTAGTTATTGTTATGTTGCTGTTGCCGTCACTACTGTTGTCATTTGTCACCATCTCCAGCATCTAAAAGATGAAGAAACTGACTTTGCTAGTTTTTTGCCAAGGGCGACCAGAAGCTTGACACACAGCAGGTAACTAATTTAGTTGAAGTGATAATGACTGAGGTTGGTAATAAAAGTCCTTTGGCTTTAAGAACGTCCTGTTTGTTTTATCAAAGAGGCAAAGTCTGCCTTCCTTCTACTCAAAAGGCAGAACCAAAGAACTATTGATCCCAAGTTTATGAGCAGAGTCAGACTGACCTCTGAGCCAGCGTGCTCTTAGAAGCATCCAAGCAGAAATGAGAAAATCCCCTCTCCTAAGCTGTTTCACACTCTCATCATCAATGACACAAAAAGGCATTTTTTTGGCTAGGCCTTCTCTGCCTACATTCAGGTCTCTGAGTCTTGAGGTGGTTTTCAGGAACCCTCAAACCAGCTTCTAGATGCCAGAATGTTCCCCTCAATGAAGAAGCCCTTTCCAGTCCCTCAGGAATTGTCAATTAGTCTTAGTTTCTGCTGGACTTGTTGGCAATTAAAAAGCAAACAATAAGCGAAAATTTGCTTCAGACAAACCGAAGTCCTCTGCTCCTCAGTTCTTCCATTCAATAACCAATGACTTGCAAATTCCTTACACTTTCTGAACCCCAGTTTCCTTAGCTGTAAAGTGGAAGTAGATAATTAGAGACTTGATTATACTTGTGCAGTGATAAAGTATCCGGGTTACCTTGTTCTGACAGTCTTGTGCAGAAACCTCCCACTTCACACTTTCTTCTGCTAAGGGACCCAAATCATACTGGAAATTCTGTACTCCCCATATATCACACAGAAACCATATATCACAGTGGTACTCATTAACATATTCCCTGTAGTATCAAAAGTCAGATGTTTCTAATATCAATTCTCTCGTCGTTCCTTTCAGGAATCTGAATTCCCAATTTTCAGCTTATAGTAGAGGGCTTTAGGGGACTATGAGGAAGAAGTAGAAACACCTGAGGGTGGCAAGACTAAATGGTTCTGATCAATTTATTATACTAACTACAATAAAAGCATGAAGAAGAGTGGAATCTTCTATTGAGGCACGCTACAATTTTTAAGGATTTGATTACTGATTCCCCTGGGAATAAGAGCATATTATGAATAATGAGGACAGTGAAAACTTCCAGGGCTTTTTCTCATTTATATGATAAATTGTATTATGACTGTTTCGGATTGACAAAGCCCTTGAAACCTATAAACACAATTGATTTATAGACAGGTATTTTTCTAATCTTTGTTGTTGAGTACTTTTGAGTACTTTTTTTAACTTGAATAGTACATCCACACTGAAACATAGACTAACACATTTTACTTTTACTAAGTTAACATAGTTAATTTAGAAAGGCTAAATTTCTCTTTAAATTTGTCAGAGTTGCTTGTCCCGAGTTTGGTTAAAAAAGAAAAAGAAAAAGAAAAGCTATCATAGTAGTTTTGAGTTAATTCAAGTCTGGAGAAGGCCAAACAAATCTTATTATTTATATGATTTTTTATTATACAAGGTGTAAGATCACATTTTTGTGTTATCTAATAATGGCAATTTAGATAAGAAGTTGGTGTGCTCTCTCCTTATAGTCTTCCCCTTTCCAGTGGCTTTAAGCAAAGGACTTTGAGACCCTCGACGACGGTAGAGGCACAAGACAAGAGGAGTCCACATCCCACCTGGAGGTAAGTCATCTGCCTATCAACCAGGAAAATATACTGTATTATGCAAGTGAAATTTTGTGGCTTACTTGTTGCAGAGCGGTTACGCTAACCAATACAGTTAAATTCCTAATGTAAATACCCGCACATAATTATAAATCTTTTCTTAACACAGCTACAATCTAGAACAAGATATAAAAGAATGATATTCAAGGGAGAATGTTAGGACATTCCTGAGTAAGCATCATATACGACTATTCTGCTGACTCCAACAATTTGTTCTTACAAACAAAGTATTCTCCACTATTTTGCCCACACATCTGAGAACCAGGATTAAATTCCCAGGTATTATTGTAGGTCTCAAAAAAAGTGACCAACAGGTAATAATGACTCCCCTTTTGAGGAAGAGAAGTGAGATAGCCTGCTCTTCACAATAATCTAATTAAGAATCCTTTCCTGGGCCCAACTATATTTTCCTCAATCTTTCCTAACAACCAAAACTGTTTCTATGAAATATACATCACTGTAGTACATCAGAACAATTTTCCTTCAAAACTTTATAGGCGGCTTTATTTTGACCTCTATCTATTTGCTTAAATTTATCGTAAAGGGATCCTTTTTTTGGATTCACCTCCATTTAGCAATCACAACATCCCTCCTTTCATTTGTTTACTTTGCATCTATTCACTTTTCATTTCCAACTATTCATTTTAAACCAGGACTATGGGAACCCTCTGACCATCTTCTTCCCATGAGACTATTTCATTGGCATCTGGTCTTACTAATTTTCTAGACTTCTCTCCAGCCTCAGAACTTCAAGGAATCATATAAAAATATTTATCGAATTCCTTGAGGTGATCTTTTAAGAGCCAGGTCTTTCTTTCCTAAACTTACACTTTTGACACATTTGACCTATCGATTTTCAGTCAGATAAAAAGTGATCTCCTTGTATTCAGCAATAAAAACATTCAGTAAAATAGAATTCTTGTTCATTTGAAAAAGGATTGGACCCGTGGAAGAATTCAGGATAGGATGCAAGTACAAGCATGGTTGTTAATTATTCCTAGTTTTTTTTTTTAAAATGATTTAAGATATAGCTTTATATGTTTAGGGACATATTATTCAATTTACTGGAAATTCCTAAATGTTCTATGATTAGAAGCCAGTAGGACATCATAAAGGACAAAACTTATAAAAAAATCTATTCACATAATTTCCTGAGAAAGGAAAGAGTGGAGTCAATAACAGAGGGAAACATTACTAACTCTACCATCAGCTTTCTTTTGTTTCCATGGGTAATGTTTCGAAAGCTTTCTGTTCTGTTTCCTTCTGCTGAATGTAAATGAAGTTTAATAAGCATATTGAGTGTCTATTATATGAAAGGCTGTGTAAATTCAAAAATGAGTAAGTCATGTTCTCAGCCTTCAAGGGGCTTCTGGTCCAGGGTAATAAATTAAATAAAAGGAATTAGATTTATGATGATGAAAAAGTTCTGGAGACGGATAGTGGTGGTGGCTGCACAAAAGTATGAATATACTTAATGTCACTAAACTATGCACTTAAAATAATTAACATCGTTAATATTATGTTATATATATTTTGCCACACACAAAAAAAGAGAATACTCTCTCCTCCCCTTCTCCTGTCAGAGGTAGAATTAGTTGAAATAAATCAAATGGCACCAGCACCATTCCTTGAGTAAGAGACTAGTGTAAAAAGTCTGTGTGGGGTTTTCCCTGTCAGATGCTGTCAGGCCCAGGCAGATGGTAAAGACATAAATGTGTCGCAGCACCATTGTGGGTCATGCGCTGTCCCTGGAGGGCAAAGTCAGAGTCACGCCATCAGGGAAATGTTCTTTTCTGGAGATGTACCTGACATCTGAGGAAAAATTTTATTAATGATTTTAAAAACTGTGCTCCCTTTATAGGCGACCCAGTAAAGGCAGCAGCTGAGTTCCTGCTGTCACAGAAGAGCAGGGCCCAGTCACACAGGCTCCCATGCTCAGAAAGTCCCATGTTTGGTTTAGTGCTCTGTTGTCACCATCTTAAAATTCTAAATTTTTTCAACAAGAGGTCCCACATTATCATTTATGCTAGGCTCAGCAGATCAGGTGGCGGGGGGAGCAGTTAGATACAGATCGGGGAGGACACAGCTCCTTTTCCTCCAGAGCCTATATGAAAGAAAGAGAAGCACAATACTCAAGAGGACAGAGTCCAAGACATTTTTCAAATTGTGAGAAGCCCAAAGGAACTCAGGGAAAGAATTCTTCCATTAAAAAGAGTAGAGTTGTCCCACTAGACCAAGAGATCCAAACATGGGGTGGCATGAGAATGTGTGTGTGTGTGTGTGTGTGTGTGTGTGTGTCACGTGTGCACGTGTGCACATATACAATCAGTGCAATATGAAGCTGGTCCTGGGTGGGAGCACTCTACACAGGTCATAAGCTTGAAAGGCCTTCCCTTGGGGAGTACAAGGCAACTTCTGAGTTAACTAGAACTTTAACCTCTATAAAGACTTTCTTACAATATTCAACCCTTCAAAAAAGAGCTTTATATATTCACATCAGGGTGAGCCATATGGGTCCGGTGGAGGCTGATGGAACATGAACAAGGATAGGTAACTTGGCTTTGTCCCTTTCCTTCTGAGCTCCAACAGAGCAAGACATTGATACTGACCTCTCTATCACCTCATACCCCAGGTCTGCAGGAGGCTTTCTAAAGTAATAGCCTGCCACAATGCAGGAAGCACCTAAGAAAGTCCAAACTTCATGCCTCACCCATCTGTAGTGAAGACTGGTCCATAGAAAAAATGAAGGGCCCAAGGACACCCAGTGTTGTGTTGCAAAATAGATTATGTCATTATGTCATAATTATTCTTTCTGTTTAGTTTGAAATTTTTATATATAGGATATACATATCATATATATGTGTGTGTATATATATATATATATCTGACTTGCATATATATATTATACATATATGTATATGTATATGTGTGTACATATATCATACACACACACACACACACACACACATATATTCTGACTTACTGGAGACTGTCAGCTCATTAGGATATAAAGCTGATGTTTTTACCAGTAACTATTCCTAGATATCTTATGTAAGAATTGCCTTTCTGAGTATCATCTTGACCAATTTCCATAAGTTTCCAGGCATTCCGACTTATACAAACAGTATCCTTTCATTTTCTAAGACCCAGCTCCACTTATTTTAAAAACTTCAATATTACTTTTGATTCAGATCTCATCTCTCTACTCTTCCCTAACCCAAAGACAGGCCACAGCTTTGACTGGACTGACTTGAAACAGAGGGGTGGGTTGTAATGCCTAACTTTTGCTTTTCATCTCTACTTGGCCTCTACCCACTGTGCCAAATCACAGTCCTGACTGAGGTTGGTAGTATTGATGTTCTTGCATTGTATATGCACTCTGGATGGCTGGAGTGGACAGATGGTGGCTCCAACATGTTTCACTGGTAAAAAGCTTCCTCCTTCCATCTGATTGTCCCCAATTCTCTGGCAAAGCGGACATCCAAAAAAAAAAAAAAAAGGTATAAAAATGAGTCCTTCTTTTCATAGGTTTCCTTTTTAAAAAAATAGGAATTCTTTTGGACCCTCCACTTGGCCTTGGGAAAAGAAAGCATCCCCTCCACAGAAATGTGAGTGGGGAGATAGCCTGTCTTCTCCTTGTGTTGACTGTGAGGAGGGAAGGTGGTTGGTGTAGAGCTTGTTTCTGAATTTGTTTCTATATTACACCTAAGGTGAGGCAGCCGAACTACCTGTTGGCTTTGCTCTGAATCCCATTTTTCTGGGAGTTAGCCATCATTCTGGGGCACTCTGAAAGCCTGTGTTGTTGCATCTGTATTACTTTTACTAAATATGTTATAATAGTATATGACCTGTGCAGTGATGGCAAAGATATACATAGAGAACACTTTCATAACACAGTAAAGGGGCCCTTCACCAAGCCTAAAAGAGATGGGAACAAGGATAATTTGCTAGAGGAGAGAATGTCTTACCTGTGTCATAATTAGAAAGCAGAAATTATCTTACTGGAAATGTAGAGATGGAGCAACCTCAGCACTACTAACATTTAGGCCAGACAATTCTTTGTTGTGGGAAGCTCTGCATCTCTGGACTTTACCCACTAGATGACAGTAGCACCCTTCCCCAAGTTATGACAACCAAAAATCTCTCAAAACATTGCCAACTATCTCTCAACAGGATAAAATTGTCTCTGGTTGAAAACCACTGGAGTAGATTCTTAGAGAGGAGAAATCATGACCAAAGACTCAAAATACAAAACAGCATATTTCTGACAACTATACATAGTTCCATATTACTGAAGTATGAGATACAGTGCAGGGAATGGAGAAGCATGGGAGCCAAAAAAGATAATGGGTCTGGTAGAGCATGTAGAGGTAAAGAAATGTCACCCCTCTGGTGATGATATATCTTTTAAAAAAAAATGACACATGGGACTTGAGTTCCAGACAGATGGTAAGAGGACATGAGAATAAAAAGACGTTAGGCAGTTGGATCACTCAGGAGCTATGTCAGAAGTCGAGTCATCATTTGAAGAAAAGTGCCTAAACTGGAGGAGCGGCAGGAGGGACAGGAATAGGTTGCAGTGTATGTAGGAGGTCTGGGTGGATGGCTCTGCAGCTGATGACAAGAGCATACCGAAGGGTGGGCGATCGGTCACATTCCATGTCTGGAAAGGAGGAAAAAAGTTTGCACGTGTTGAGTTTGGGTGCCTTCTTTCTCCTCTTGTTGGTTAATTTAAGGGCTTAGCCTAAGGAAATCTATTTCGTCTTAATAGTTTTCTGAATTTTCCAAGAATGAAACGTTCTGAAATATCAAGCAACTAGGATGCTTATATTTTGACCCTTACCATCTTAGGTAATTTGTTCAACACGTGCAGCATCACAAACAACACAGCTGAGCGTTGTCAATAGTCTAGAATCCCTCACTTCAAATGCCACTGTGACATTACACCAACATTGGCCCAGTTACCAGAGCACCAGAGAAAAATTAATAGTATATCTGGCAAACTATTAAAAAGAAAACATGAGAAGAGGCAAAGTACTATAAGGAGCAGAAGAAAGCTCCTAACAAAGAATTCGATAGAAATGACTTTGCCCTAGGTTGGTACTTTATCTTAGAAGAGAATATGGCTACAACTTTGATTGGATGTATTATGAATTAACCCGAACGAAAACATTTCTGAAAAAAAGAGAACTATACAGCAACAGTATATACACAAAAACAAAACAATGTTTGTTGTAGAATTGATGAGCAAACATGATGAGCATTTTTAATGTAATATATGGAGTGGATTTTTTAAAAGGAGATTTGGCTTCCAAATAAACTTTTTAACGTAAGAAATCTAGAAAGTTAAGCTTCCCTTGGTAGCCTCTTTTTCTGTTCTCCTCAATGGCCAAGATCGTTTAAACAGATAAACAGCAGCTGAACTACACAAAAAGCTCCTGAAATACAGCAGTTAAGGGAGGGCAGGAAACCAGCAAAATTCAGCTCTAAAGACATAAATCTCAATGCAAATCCAAAGTCTGGCCTATGTGGCCACATCAGTGTCCTCAAATGACACAGAAAAGCATTTGTCTGATCTCTTAAGTATATTTTTTGCACGTTAATATTACAAGAATGTAAAAAGGATTCCATTTCCTGCTTGATACATTCTTTCCCAATGTCTTGCAGGTCCAAATGAAGGTTTGGGGATGCTCCAAACAACACATATTATCGTGAGAGTACTAAGAAGGTATGGTGGAAAGAAGGGAAGAAGTTAAGAGTGATTTGCATATCTCCATGTTCCACACTTGTTTAACAGACTACAACAACTACCGATTTGGTTTCAGCAAAAGTTGCAAGCAAGGTTAGTGTCAGTACTAGGAAAGCTAACTTCCTGGTAAATATTATGATGAGACAGAATAAGTATGTCTACATTTATTAGGCACCCCTTGGTTAATCACATCTGCATTTCGCTCTTAGTGGCCCAAAGCAAATTGCTTCACTTCTCTAAGTAACATAGTAGTCATCAGTCAAGTGGAAATAATGTAGCCAGCACCATTCAGAGAGTAGAAGCTATAGTTGATGTCTAATTTGGGTGCTTTAGAAATACCTCTAGAGCAGTGCCACTCAAAAAAATAGTCCATGAACCAGTATCATCAACATAATCCAGAAGTTTGTTAGAAATTCTGAATGACAAGCTCCACCCTAGATTTACTGAATGTATCAGAAGTGCATTTTAACGAGATACTCAGGTGAATTTGATGGCTTGATGCACTGTGTGTAGCACTGCCCTAGAACTGTGCTGCTGGTCTATAACCTATGTACACACTTGTCCACTACTACATATGTACTGAATTTGGGTGTAAGCATTTAAAACTTGAATGACATTGAGGCCACATCCAAGTGCATGAGCATCACTCATATCTTTCAAAAGCAATGGACCAGTGTGGGGCTTCAGCACTTGCGTGGTGAGTTGCACATGCACAAGTTGCAAACGGTCATGGATAATAGAACCCCACGTCATCATGATGGATTTTTAAAAAGGAAGGGAAAACTAGTCTTTTGTCACTGAGTCTGAAAAGCACTACTCCAGAGCAAGGGCCAGCAAACTTTTCCTATAAAGGGCCAGACAGTTAATATCTTAAGCCGCCAGCCATAACATCTCTGTAGCAACTACTTAGCCATCATTATAAAGCAAAAGCAGCAATAGATGATGTGTAAGCACATGAGCATGGCTGTATTTCAATAAACCTTTACCAAACCAGGGAAGGACCAGATTTGACCCTCAGGCTGTCCCGTGCCAACTCCTATTTTTAAGGATGACTGTTGGCCAAATCTGAGAAGGGAGAAGATGGAACAAGTAGCCACTGTCCCCTTTTGTCAGTGGTTCTGCCTACTTGCAGCAGCCGCAGAAACAGAAACTGTTCCTCACCTTTTGCTCTTGTAACAGGGGGAGGTCTACGAGGACAAAGCCAAACACATCTGGACAACCTTCAGCGACTACCCTAACAAAACAGGAGGATAAAAGGAAATGCCATATCAGAGAAAGAAAAGTTAAGTCTCCCTTCCTCTAGCTCAGAGGTCTGCAAACTATGGCCCATTGGTGAATGGCATCTGCCAAATCCAGCCCACCACCTGTTTCGTAAAGTTTTATTGGAATAAAGCCACGCCCACTCAATTATATATTGTCTACGGCTGCTTTCAAGCTGCAATGGCAGAGTGGCATAGCTGCAACTCAGACCTTATGGCTGACAAAGCCTAAAATATTTACTATTTGGATCTATACAGAAAAATTTGCAACATCTGCAGTAGTTTTCCTGTGACTGGCAGTTCCTTGTTCCTGTGAATTAGAGGACAGGTTTCTGTTGCCATTAGTCGGACTGATGCCAACTAGTTTGTCTGGAAATTTTTTCTCTGCTAAAAGCGGCACAGTCATGGAGGCTTCCTGCTGAGTTTCTCCCAAGTTTCTTGATGGCTTTCGAGTTCCTTTTAAGTAAGTTCTTATAGTATTAAAAATACATGGACAGGGTTACTTATTCATGAGGCCGTCTATTAGTCATGTAAAGGCAGCATTAACTTGGTGCCTTTCTACATAAAACTCATAAAAAGAATATTAAAAGCCTTGACAAGTGAAAAGTTTGAGAAGACAAACAGTAACAACCTTGCATATTAGACCTCTGCAACATTACCAAGTGGGTGAACGGTTGCTAAACAAACGGGTTCTCTTATTTCCCAGAGAATTGAGGGTTGTTGTAGTCAAAGCTTCAAAGAATAGAAAGCATAAATACATGGAGCAAACTTAAACAAAACCTTCCGGCCTTTGAATTCCCTGTAACTCTCTTAACATGGCAGGAAAGGAGGCTGCAGTGATAGGGTAAAAGCAGAAACACACAAACACAAACACACACACACACACACACACTCTCTCTCTCTCTCTCTCTCTCTCTCTCTCTCTCTCTCTCTCTCTCTCTCTCTCTCTCTCTCTCTCTCTCTCTCTCTCTAACATGGTGTTAACAAAACACAGTTGTTTTCACTTTTAGCCAGTTAGAAGGAAGCAAGCCCTGCGTCAGTTACCTAATGGTCTGCTGCAGCACCTAATAAATACAACTACTGCCACCTTCTGGTCATCTGTTTCTATCACATGCCATTAGTCACATAACGGCCTCGTTTTCCACAAGCCTGTGAATAATGTGTACTGTAGAATCAGGGACTCCTAAAAAGAGAGATCTGCAGAGATCTCCACAGATCTCTACAGATTACAGAGATCCCAGAACAAGCTGCCTTTGAATTGACTTTTAATACTGCAAATGCTTCTTTGAGACCATACGTTAGCCACATTGGAAAGACCAGGATCACTTCTAACTCTACTTCTTGGCTCCAAAAGCTTGAGAATTCTCAGTCAGCAAGAGATAAATGACTGTACTATTAAGCTTCCAGTCACTCACAGCTCTTCCCATACCCCAAAGATGGGCAGACAAAGGGCAGTCACTGGAGAATATAAGAGGTAAATTACTATTTGAAGCAAAGAGGAAAAGAACTCAGGTTTGGGATCAGGTTTCTTTAGCCAGGCTACCATGCTCCCCATGAGAGTATTTGGAGGTCAAAGATTGGTAGGAAAAGTGTTGCTCTTCTGTTTTGTAACTCTTGCTGTACAAGTTATATTAAGTAAATAAACAGAGAAAGCACCCAGAACCTGCTAGGAAAAGCCTACTTATACAACCACAAGAACAGAACCAGACAAGAGCTTTCTGTCTTGCCTGCCTTCATCCCTAATCACATTTTGGATACAGAACAGAGCATGATCCAGCCAAGAGGTTTCTAGGAGGAAGATCAGGAAGAGAAGAGTTAAAGTATGACAGAGAGGTGAGGCCCAGTGGGAAATATGGGAGGGCCTAGGGTAAAAGTGAGTTTCATATTTCTCTCCCTTGACAGAGATATGGGCCCAGCCTGCCTGTGCTAAATCCTTTTGCTTCTGATTTGAAAAACATTTGGCTTCCTAAAAAATAAAAACTATTAGAGGCTTTTTCTTAATCCATCTTGTACATCCTCAGAGTTGACGTCAATAAGCCACAAGGGGAGTTTCTACCAGTCTTCCTTGGGCCAAGTGATGATGGCAATGATACTAGGTCAGTGTGGCCCAGGACCCCCGAGGGGAGGGAGAGGAAGGATGCGCAAAAGGATCTTCTGGACTCTGTCAGGAAAAGGGAGAAACACATCTCTCTGAGAGAAAAAGGCACTTGTCTCCAAGAAAAATGGCTATATTAGGGGGAAAGGTCATACTTAATGAAGCCAACCACTGGTAAAGGAAGCAAGCTGCTCTCTTCAGAATGTTAGGAAAGCAGCATTTGCATTTAGAAGATATTGTTATGATATACAATTATAGCTGCTATTTATTGATGGACAATGTGTTCCTTTAATCAGATAGGTATTTATTAACTCTGTTTTACAGAAGATAAAACTGAGCTTCAGAAAACTTCAGTAAGTTTTCCAAGGTCAGCAGGGAGTAGTACGCAGAAATAAACCCAGTTGTCTCAAGCCAATGCTGTGTCCACTCGGTCCTGCTTCCACGATTACAGCAGTTGGTTTGCTCTCACAAAACAAAGCCTACATGTGAGCACCCACATTGAGAGCCTCACATTTCTGAAAATGGAAGACCTGAAACACAGATTTCTACATTGGGATCACTAATTTGCAAAAGCATTCTTATGGACAACTTGCTCCTGACCCACAAACTGCCAGCTGACATGGACCAGGGAGTTTGGGTCTGGCTTTAGCAACAGCTCTTCCTGCAACCAGAGCTTTGGTAGCTGTTTCAACTCTCGCCTAAACAACAGCCTAAAATGCACTGTCCATTCTCAGCCCCACACAGTTCATCATCTCACTTATCATCTTCTCTGTCCCCTGAACTTTTTGCCTAGACTCTTCTTGGGTGAGAAATGGGGCTATGACTTATAGCCGGTAGATGTTGTATACTAAGCCCTGACAGGGAGTTTCACCAGCTACAGACTCCTACAGCAGATGCCAGCAGGACACAATGATCAATAAAGGTTAGAAACATCTCCACAGTAACCAGAGAAGACCCAGACAAAGACTAGCTACCCTACCCCAATTTCCTCGAGGCTTCCTTCGCTGATACCCACATGGCACCTTAGGGAACAGGGACAAATCTTTAAAAGGACAGAAATATCCCTTTTTCATATGAAATTCAAATCTTGAATTTGAATTAATATTTGTCCAAAAGACACTGAGATAACCTTACAAAGACTATTTAAAAAGAGACTAAATTACCAAGATGCCAAACTTGCCAAAAACTGGCAAGTTTTAGATTTATTTTTCCTGCTACCAAATGAAATATGGGATCGAGGACAAAATGAGATCACATGTGGAAAATAATGAATACTATTTTTTTTTTGCACTTTTAAGTTGTAGTGTATAAATGCTGTCCCTCATGTGCTTGTGTTTGTGTATGTTTACATAAAATAGCCTGATTTTCTTTTTGACATGGCGAACCTATGCAAGGATTTAAGCAAGGCATTTTTATAAAGTCTCCCATGATATCTGCAAACAAGATGGAGAAATGTGGGCTGGATGATAAAACACTTACATGAACTCTCATGCTGCCTATATTTTGTCCCTTTTTGGACACCAAATTTTCAGGGAAACAGTGATGAAATGGATTTTCTTGTAAAAAAAAAAAAAAATAGCCAGAATGAAGGAAAATCTGGAAATCCTATCCAAGGAGGGATGAAATATTTTATCTTAGGAAAATGAAGACTCTGGGTAAAGAGGGAGGGGGAGGGGGAGGAATGCATCTGTGATAGAGTGGAATAAATACTCTCTTAGAGGCAAAGTTTAAATCATGAATCTTCTTTTACTATAAAATGCCTTACGTCATCCACATGCACTTACCATGCTCTGTACTGAACCTCCACTGTTTACAGTATCTACATGGCAAGGTGGGCAATGCAGGACACTGGAAGACAGAAAGTCAGAGAGATGGAGCTAGCAAAACTAAGAAGCCTGGGAGAAGAATCAGCAACCCCAAGGAAGAAAGTTCACCTTCTAGAAATGGCATTTCTGGAGCAATTCCAGATGGAAGGCAACAGAGTTCATCACAAAGAAACAAAGAGAATGTGGCTTCAGAACGATCGTGTGGGGTGGAGATGGCAGGAGAGCCAAATGTGACATAGCGCTCGCTGTATCCGAGGATGATTCTTCCACGCATTGTCGAGGAGGATTGCAAATAGAGTCGAACCCTGGGTTGTGCACCTGGCAGGAACACAACTGGAAAGCAATCCCCTGCCAGCCTGGCTATAAAGGAAGAGTTTCTCAAAAACCCTTCTGAAGGAGCAAGATATGGGAAAAGCTCAGAAAGAAATGGATATGTCTGCACCAGAGGAGATACTGAAAGCTGCCCTTCCTAAACCTACTGGACAATAGCCTGAAAGTCTACTTTAGGATGATCATTCCTTTGACTTAAGTGTAAATGGTCTTTAAGTGTTTGTCAAAATGTCAGCATCCTTGGGACAAAGAATATATTAAGCATTATAGTGCATTAATACTTTAATTAGGCTTAGTTCCAGTAGTGACAGCTAGCTGGGATCCAGCCTGCAAGATTAGGAATCTACTTTATTGAGTTTAGATTATTGGCGGGGAGATCTAAAAAAGGACTTGATGCACTGCCTGGGGCTAGAGGGCCTTACCAGGCAGAGTTGGAAGGAACCCAGACTGCAGAGTGGCCTGAGAGCACTGCATATCTAGAGGCAAGAACAGGTGAAGAGTGAGGTTCAGAAAACAGAAAAGCAACTGAGGGGATATGTGAGGGCCCCTCAGGCAAGGCTCATCTGCATCATAGTTCAGCTCAGGGCCAGGCCCATCTATTGCTGCTCTGTATCACATCTCTTTGCCAAAAGCAAAATAAATATGTGTTCACTCAGTGACTTTCTTCAATCATTTGAAAAATTACTCTTAACATAATATCTGAAAGAAAACCAGTTGTTCATTCATAAAGTAAGATTAGACTGTTTTATCTGAGGTCCTTCTAACTAAAATTTAGATATTTGCCTTTTGCAAAATACAAAGACCCAATCTCTCTTCACCTTTTTTCCTACACCCAGAACCCAGAAAATAACTAGAAATTAAGGACAGGGGAAACACCCAGGAAGCCAACCTAACTGCCCCCAAATCAATGCTGTAAACACATGCATTTGAATTCTGTGTGAGCCATTTCAGTATTCCTCATCTTAGAAGCAGAAAATAAGAGGGAAGCCCAGGAGCCTCCTAAAAGCAGATATACTGATAGTTGTAAAAAGTGACAGTTATCAGAAATAGAGAAATACCATGAAAGTAAGAAACCCTAATAACTTAGGGTCATCTACACAGAGATAAAGAGCTCTAGTTGCCTTGAAATCCTTGAAGATGCTGGAATGTTAAAGTTCACAATTAAGGCAGAGTTATTAAGAAAAGATAGAATGAGATTAGATGACTTTAGAATGCTTACCTCCCATTGAACATCATAACTATTATTATCTGCATCCTATATTGCTGTCCTTCTAGTAACTGAAATTATTTAATATCTTAAATGTATCCCTAAGCATAACAGTTAATAAAAATTAAACAACCACTGAATGCTCACGTCTTGGACTGATGAGCAGCAAGTAATCATTGCAAGGTGCTATGCTAGGAATAAAAAATATGGAAATGATTAGTATGTAACATAAATCCAGACATTAATGGGACTCCAGTATCTCTCGACAAACATGAAGACAGAACTTGTTAAAGAAATAACATGATACAAAAAGATTCCAGATTATAGTCCAAAAAGATTAGAGAATCACCAAGCCAAATAATCTGCGACAGTCCCTCACTTCCAAAGCCAAGAGGTGGAAGTGACAGCATGGAGGCTCCTGACTAACCAGGCGATTGGGCCATCAAATAGGAGTCTTCATTTCCACTTCACCTGCCTAGATCTGACTCTAATTTAGGTACCCTCTGATAGGTACTACACCTATAGAGAGTAATCTACCATCCATCTGAAAAAAGCTCATTCCGTCCTAACCGGTGGGTTCACATAAAAAAGACACACTAGCTCATGGAGTGCTGCTTGTGAGAGGTGCACTGGGATTCCCAGGTCTGAATGGGGTGAGACAGGATACAAAGTGCATTTCCTATTTAGTCCACTCCATTTCAATAGTTTTAGAAAAGCCCGTATGCAAAAAAAATAGTAAATGTGATTACCTTCACACAAGTCAGCAAAGAAATCTGAAAAGCTATCAAGTACTGAGAATAGTAAATTTTATTGATCCAGATAGAACTGTTATAAAATATTATTTCTTTTTTAATAAACTAAGAAGACCAGAAAATTGTGTTTTTAAGTAAGATAAATTTTGGTACATGTGGTAGATATTTATCATTGCCCTTTCCAGCTTCCATTAAGCCTTCTATACCCTTATTCTTCGTTTGCGAACTTATCCCTTTCTCTACCTCAATCCACTGGACTATTTAGGGCTCCATAGGCCTCAAGGGAAGTCACTGACCCAGGCCTAAGTCAGCCAGTGTATATAGTATATTTCCCAACATCACAGTCAAGGTTCAAAGGTAGGCATGTCATATAAATCTGTTGAATCAGAGTGAATCCCAGAAACTCTACAGGATCAACTGTAACAGAGGCCAAGGGTAATGCAGCTCTGAGACTGGAACAGCTGTAGCAATGCTGCGGACCACAGAAGGGAAGACAATGTAGAGGAAGCAGCAATGAGAGACAGAGAGAAATGGAGTCTTGATAATACCATAAGAGCCTCTTCATCAAGTAGCCCTACCTTTCACTTTTGACGGCCATTCAATTCTCCTTTTCCTTTTGTAGAACAGAAAACATTTGTGTTAGTTTTCTGTTAATAACCACTAAAATCACTGGCTGTAGTGATTTCAGATAAATGAGATGCTACATATGGAAATAAATATTTATACAGCCGATATAATTGTGCATCAGTTAATACCTTTCACTTGTATCTCTAGATCCTGTTTTCCTCTTATGCTAAACCTTAGGAATTAAGAATTCTTCCTAAACATAGGCTTCCCAGTTTTTGCAGCTATAATCTAAAGCACATTGAAATATTTCTCTTGCTTTCTTATGACCCTGACAACAGGATTATTTTTTCTCATGGAATTTTTCTTTAAATTTCTCACTAAATTTTTTTTTTCTTAAAATTTCTGTAACTTTTTTTACTGAACTCTACTATGAAATACTTTCTCAAAACAAAAACAAAAGCAAAACTTCCCCTGAAAATTGCAATGACTGAAAACAGTGGGTTTGAAATGGCAGATTCATAAATTATTCTTAGGAATTTGTCTCAAAGATGAGTTTTACATTTGGCTTATACAACATTAAGTTGTGTGTAACATAAAAAGAGTTTTAAAAGGCCCCAATCCAAAACAAGAAAAAAAAAAAAAAAACCTGCCTGTGAGTGCAACAGTCAAACCTATTTCAGACATATCCTGCATCACCAATGTGAGTCTAACACAAAGGGTTGCTCTAAATTGACCAGGTATTAAGTTGTCAACTTCAAACGCAAGTCACCTCACATCAACCTCACAGCCAGTCCTGGGAGCTGTCAGCAAGGTTAGCCTAATTCCCCTTGGCTCAGCCCAGGCTGGCTCTGTCTCTGCACAGCGGTGCTCACTCGCCCTAAAATGGGGAAATCCTTCAAAGTGTTTCTTTATGAATGGTTTCTATTGAAACCAAGAAAGTCTCATTGTAGAGCTGACCTCACTACTCTGCCCACATTCCCCAGAGGTATGGACAGTAGCTGGAGCTGAGGAAATGTCATTCAGTGGTTTTGCACAAATGAAATTTGAGAAATTTGCACGATACATGTGGAGCCCATTGTTCATATCTAAGCTTATTAGCCGTTTTCCTCCAGAGAGCACAGAAGTGTTACTAAGAGTGAAAAAGAAATCCCACCAAATGAAGGGAAACCTGAGGGGTCTCCCTGAGGACCCTTCACTACAGGCCTCATTTCACTCCAAATGACTTCAGCTGAGGCCTATTGAAAGGAGGTCACAGGCATTTACCTTTCTTCCCCATCTGTTTCAATCTGTTTTATGAAGAAGGGGAGAAAATGCCAATGCTCTCCTCATTCTTGAGCCCTCAACACATTCATTCTGAAGATTTTTTTATGCAAAGGTAGACTTTTAAAACAACAAAAGAAAATGTCACTGGAATAGACATAAGCTTTATCTGCAGACAGACTATTTCTTACCTTAGCTACACTGGATTATGTCCACACAGTCCTGTCATTTCTTACAAGTGATGCTTTGTCAGAACGTAAGAGTGGTGGCATTTATGGCCTAACGCATCCTTAAATAGCACCAGCCTCTAATAACACTGCAGCAATGTTCACATAGAGACTTGTACAAGGGGTGAGATGATGATGGAATAATATCTTACAAATGCCGTTATTGGATTATTAGGCTGTTGTATGTACAAATACAATATAAATACTTCAAAAGAGTGAATGTTCCAAAATTTATCTTGTATATTTGGTTAAATATGTCTGGTAATTAACTTCAATTCATGTATTTGTTTTCATTCAGTAAACATTAATTAAATGCATACTTTATGCCAGGCACTGTGCAGGGTGCTAAGTACACACAAAAATGAAAAAGAAGTAACTGCCTTCAAATGTTTCTCCCTCTAGTCAGAAAAACAAGAAAATTAAGTAAATTACATAGAATATTGAGGAAAATTAACATATATTCAGCTACAAACGTTAACAGAACATGTCACGTGGCTAACTGACAAGAAGCTGCTCAGAATGACCTACTTTGGTAAATTTCCATGTACCTGGCCTAACCAGCTCCCTGGAAAACTCAGAAATCTGATTTTGTCAGCACATTGAGCATATATGTCTCTAGTACATTAACATACATTAACTAAGCCATTGCTAACATACTTAACGTACATTAACTAAACCAACACTAATACATAACCTGGGATTCTAATGCTAATTAACTAGTTTACAATAAAACCTGCATTGTCTGCCAAAAAAAAATGGTTTAGAAAAACAGACTCCTCCCTTGTTTCAGCTGTTAAGATAAAAGCTGTGTTGGAAGGAAGGAGAAAGGAGGGGAGCGGAGGGGAAAGGAGAGAAGAAACCTGCATTGTCTTGAGAATTATGGACAGAGGGCTTGAGATGACATGGCCAGCTCATTCCACTTCTGAAGACAGATCTACTTACACGTTTTCAACCTCAGTTATATTCAGAAGAATGTTTAGATGAGTATAAAGCCAAAACTAGGGAAATTACATGAATGCAACACCTGTTTGGTGACTTCAGGCTACTACAGCATACAGAATCCATTTCCACACTAGTGAGACCTGCTGAGGATGCCTGAATAGCGTAGACAACAACTTTCCTTAATCAACCTACTTTCTTATTGACTCACTTTTTTTTTTTAAGTTTTAATATATCTAATTTTAATGTATATGCATATTTTTCTGATTTAAGACAAAATAAAAACAAAATTAAGATGATAATCTGTAATCAGTTCCTAGCTTCTGGAATCCATTTTCCCTCCAATCCTTAATGCATTTGCAAAGATATAGATAGAATCTCACACACACACACACACACACACACACACACACACACACCCTATGGTAAGCTGGGGGCTCTGAAATATTTCGGTCAGCATCTACAATAATTGAAAAGTAACTTAAATATTTCTGATAGTCTTTTGTAAAAAAGGCAGGAATATATTTATCAAAATTCTTTAAAACTCTTTTACCTCATTTTGCTTAGTCTCTCAATGTTTAACACCTACAATTATCTCCCACCCATGAAAAAAAAAATTTACTCCTTTCAAATCTCATTCTTTCTTTTCAAACAAGATTGTTTGCTCACTCCATTTCTTGGTCCTTTTCCAGTGTAAATCTGGCTACTACCCCATCAGCACGAGCACTATTCAACATTTGTTTTCCCCACTAATCTGTAAGCGGAGCAAGGGAAGTGAACATGTCTTTCCAACTGAGCCCCAGTGCCAAAGAGAATGGGTTTAAAACATTTGTTGATCACTGAATACACATACACACACAACTAGACAAACAAGGATTTACAGAATTAAATTAATCCTTTATACCTATGAATCACTTCCATTTTGCCTTGTGAACAATTTTCCAAGTTATAGTAATTTTTTCCTATAGACCACTTCTTAATGGTTGTGCAATACTCCATTACATAACTGTTCCATTATTTCATTTCCCATTTTGGATTTTCCCTTTTGCTGCATAAATTATGAATTAATGAATATCTTTGCACGAAATCATCTCCGATTGTTCTCTTAGAATGATTTTCTAGAAGAGGAATCATTGGACTTTACTCAATATAAACTTTCTAAGGTCTCTATACAGACTGCCAATTGCTTTGCAGAACAATTACTATTTCAATTTCAATCCCACAGCATGCGTGTGCCCTTCTCCCTGAACCCTTACCAGCAAAGAGTATTGGAGATATTTTGCTTTTATCTTTTCAAAATTGAAATTTGAAAAACCATATATTTCTTTTGAATAAATTAATACCTTCGGTAAGGACTGACTTGACCTGGGAGACAATATGTGTTAAATCTTTGTGTTATACAGTTAAAATTTCCAAGGTGATCCTTGCCCTCTATTTCCAAGTTGATCCCTTCATTTTTTTTTTTTTTTTTGGAACAAGGTGAAGTATAAATGAATACATTGTCCAAATTCTGAATGAGCATCTCACTGATGCTCCCAGAAGAGATAATTTAAGACTACCCCAACTGCAATAGAAACATGTAAGAAAAGCACTGGAGGACTGGGAAGGCTTTTTAGAGGACAAAATGATCAAAATGAGTTTTGAACAAAAGTTCTTTAACAGTTAGACAATAAAGTGCACATGCTAGACTGTTATATTAGTAGCCCCCAAGGAAGGATGCATCTTGGCATTCAGGCACTTATATAGTCCTTTCCCACAGTGACTCTGTGCTGGACCACATGACCTGCTTTGGCCAAGGGAGTATAAGCAAATACAACACTTCAAAGGCTTTATAAGTACCTGTCTGTTAGGACTTACTACTATAACGTGAAGAAGCCCAGATGAAAGATCACAAAGTCAGAGAGAATCAGTCATTCTACATGAGTAAAACGATATTAGACTCTCTATCTCCAGTCAAGCTGCCAGCCAACAGCAGCCACATGAGTGAGCTCAAGTGAGATCAACAGAAAAACTGTGCAGACAAATCTGTGTTGCTTTCATCCATAAATCTAGGGAGTTTTTTTATGTAGCAATTGATAACTGAGCCAAGGCATTCTAGGCATAAGAAATAGCATGCATGCAACATTTATGGAACACTTACACAGTACTGAGAGACACGCAAGTTAATAAAAAAAATAACTATATAGTGTGACAACGGCTGTAATATTTGACAGGTAGTGGCACAAAGGAAGGAGTTCTCTATCTTGGTTAGTCAAAAGTTTCACAGAAAAGAAAAATGACTAGGCAGAATAAGAAGAAAAAGATTGTAAAAGGTAGAGGAAACGATGATATAGAGATGAGAAATAACACAGAATATTTAGGGACATGCACATGATTTTATCCAGTCAGAGTACAGACAGGAGTCGAAAAGAAGCAAAAGATGAAGTTCTTCAGACTCAGATGAGGACTAAATAAATTCGTAGTCTCTCCATTTTACAGATATTATGTAGGAAGGTCAGAATAGAAGTGATTTATGCTCTTAAGCCTACACTGTCTTCCCTTTCTAGAATGTCCAACTTATTTGGATCTAAAATGCACCATGGTTTATAAATGTCTTCAACTTAACCTTAGGTGTAAGGTATCAAGTTGGGAAGAAATATTCAGCAGTATAGGATCACACTCTATTTTGGACAGCTCATTCAGCAATAAATTCATTCCAGTGAATTCCTAATTCTCTCTCTAAAATCTAACATCAAATTCAGCTGGATTTTAGAAAATTTTTCTTAGCATTATAATGGAAATCTGATATGAGATAGCCCAAGAAATAAACATTAATGATTAGATGATAGATATCCAAATAAAATCCGAGAAATACCATGAAAACAGCAGCATTAGACTTGTAAGCGTACTAATTGTTTATGCTAATTAAAGAATTAAGTCCAAAGTTGTTGTTTTAAACGAGCCACTAAGTTTTTGATACAAAGAAACAGAGTAAAATGAAACAGCACCAGCTAATCTTCAGTTGGCAAGAATAATTTATTTATTGAGTCTCTAAACTCACTTTCTGCATATAGACAGGATTTTACATTAGCAATAATGTAACATAGAAAATTCAAGAATAAAGTGAAGACAAAATCAAATTTTAATTTGTAAACATCTATAACAGTGTTGGCTATCCAAAAGTTGTTGTATGTGTAAAAGAGAGAGCCATAACTTATAATTTGGTCTTGGAAAATGTGCTAGCCACCAAACTCCACAAGTGGCCCTCGATGCAGACACACTATGAACAATGGCCCCAGAATAGATGGAGACTCCTCTAACCTCAGCAGTTGTTGATATTTACAGAGGAGTCTCCCTCTCGCTCCAGAGAAGGAATGACAGACCATGCAACAAAATTAGTGAGGGTGAATAGAACAAGACTCAGCAGTTAATCGATTGCAGAAGGAAAACAAGCTAACGTGAAAGGAGCCAGACCTCTGTTTTCTCAGGGTAATCAAATGCCTGACTCACACAGACTCATAAAATTGACTTTTTTCTTGGTCTAATTGACTGATGACATAAACCTTAGGTGTCCCCAAGATAAGGTTATACTACACTATACTACTAAAGCCAGACATCAAATTATTTTGTTCTACATGAAA
Source organism: Rousettus aegyptiacus (assembly GCF_014176215.1). NCBI lineage: Eukaryota > Metazoa > Chordata > Mammalia > Chiroptera > Pteropodidae > Rousettus > Rousettus aegyptiacus. Next base: position 38,373,735 of record NW_023416311.1, on the reverse strand, counting down.
GCCCAGTGAAATGGATGGATGTCTTTCCCACTAAAACAAGCCTTTGCTTTGAACGTGTCAAGGAGCTCTGTGTAAGCCCTACTGAAGAACACCTTCTGTAAGTCATGCCAATGAATAAATTTTCATCTGTAAAACAGTAAAGATAAAAGTTATAACTATAAAATACATTATATACATAACTATTACTCTGAATTCTGTTTTACTTATTCAAAACTGACTCTAGTATGGCATTTTATAACTTTACATTTGACTTTAAATCTACAGAATATTAGACATAAGAGTGACTTTAGAATTTTTCTAGGCTAACAGAGCACCCAAAAGAGAAATGTTATGTTTCTCTTCTGAAATAAGAAAAAACAATTATTGAAGTAAAAATAAAACATAAAAGTGGCACATTTCATTTTTGAATAGTTCTAATTATAAGAAAATTCTCCTATAAACTGGGGCTATGTAGAATTCTTGAAATTTCCACCCAATGACACCTTCTAGAAATGTGTGTGATTAGTCTAGTACATTTGCTTTTGTATAAATACAAAGCTATATAACTGAAATTTGTTACACTTTGCTCTTGCTAAATTTTTAGTATTTTTGATTTAATGAAACCTCAGTTCAACGTCTATATTTGTATACAAATATTTTTCAAAAATTTAACTGTATATGTTTAAAATAAGTATTTTCTACATGTGTTTAATCCAATATCTCCATCAGAAAATATTTTTGAACACAACTTCAAATATAAATTTATGAACTATATACATGTTTCTTTACTATTACATTAGTATAAGACACGTCAATATAAACTTTTAATAAGATAATTTAGAAAATTGAACAGTTCTATACTACCCATTAAACATAGTGGATTATACATACAAATTTATCACTACTCTCTTCCCAACCCCACAAAACTAACAGTAAAAGATTTAGAAATAAGAGAAAACTGAAATCTTGCAAGTAATAGAGGAAGGGTTAAGGGATTGAGAGAAGTAAAGTTACTAGAAAGGTTAACTCACAACACCGATTTCAGGACTTAGAAACTAGAGGCACTGTGTAGAAGTCTTAGTTGAAACATGAGGACTGGTTGGAAGATCCCATCTCCACTCTATGTGGCGAAGTGCCTCCCCCCACACCACACCCCAACCTAAACATTCTGGCAGAAGGCAGTAAGTTTACTTTCTAGAAAGCTGTGCATGGTTGAGTGAAGCACTGTACTGAGGGTGATTAAGTTAAACTCTACATACAGAAAGGTGAGACCTCCAGCCCCTTCCCTTTACTCAGCGACCAGAATACTAGAAAGAAGTTAACTTTATTCCATCCACGCATAAAACTGGAGATTACTCTGAGGAAATTAAATTGCTAAAAGAATAGCTATGCTATTTGGCTATTTCAGAATGGGTAGGGAGGGAAAAAAAAAACAAACCTGCTCATTGCCTTATTACCCTATCATGAAGCTCACCAACACATAAGCCTCAATCATACACATAGAAATTTCACTAAGCTTTTTAGTGTCTCATTCTTTATAATATGAACAAAGAGCCAAGTATCACCAGGATTTGAGGAAGGCCTCTGATATGAAAAACAGAGATCAAAACTAAAAGAGAAAAAAGTCACTTAGAAAAAACAGAGCACGAGTTTAAAAAAACAAAAAAGGTAAACAAACCAAGAGCAATCTATAACCAGAGCTCTAAGAGAAGATATATCCATGAAACAAGATAATATGTTATAATCAAAGAAAAGTCACAGAAAAAGAAAGACCTCTTGGAAATAAAAATCTTAGACAAAAAAAAAAAAAAAATAGTTTAATATCAGGACCAGATGGTAAGAGTGACAAAATACACCTAAAAGTAGACTTAAAAATACAACTAAGAAATAAAGAGATAGAAAACAGGAAAGAAATAAGAAAATTACAATCAATGTGGAAGTTCCCATATCTAATTAACGGGAGTTCTAGAAAGAGAGAATAGAGAAAAAAGAAGGAACTAAAATGAACATGAAAAATTCTTTTAAAACTGAAAGAAATGAGTATCAAGATTGAAATAACGACTGAGTGCTCTGCACAATAAATGAAGAAATACTTACAATAAGGCATATCATCCAAAATTTCAGATCACAGGAGGAAAAAAGGAACATTTATAAAAGTTTCCAGACAGTAAGAAAAGGATCAGGAATCAATATGGCATTGGATTTCTTGATAGCAACTCAAGAAGTTAGAAGTAAATGAAACAATGTTTTGTGAAGAAAAAAAAAAAAAATCTAAATTACAATACTATCTACATTAAAACTATCAATCAAGGCATTTTGAGACATGTAAGTTCTTGAAAAGCTTCTCTCCCACATGCCTTTTATCAGGAAGTCAATGGAGAATGGGATCAACCAAAATTAGGGAGGAAGTAAGAAAAAGGAAAACAATGAGAAATAACATAGTAGGAAACTAACAAAGAAAAGAGACAATATAGTGAAGAAAAGTCAAAAGATAATAGCTATGCAGCATATCTAGAAAGCAACAAATTGCCTTAATAATGTAAACACTGAATATTAAATTAAACAAAATTTTTATGTAATCATACTGAGACAATGGCAGTATGGCAAGAGTATCAGTAAACAGAATATAGGACAACAAAATCCTCATCTTTCATAACAGAAGTCAACAGATAATGTCTACAATAGAAAAATCAAGAAATAGTAATATGAGTGTACAATTTAGAAATATAGGGGTAAATGGCAAAGGAAATAGCTTCTGGGGAAAAGGAATGAGGATGGTAATGGGTGTAACTGGAAAATACTATTTTTTTTATTAACAATTCTTTAATGTTTAAGCTTTATAAATGTATTTCATTCACCAAAAAATAAGTGAGAGGAAAATTAATAGTTCTAATATTTTCTTCCTGGAAGTGAGAGGATTATGGACTCTGAGTATGCACATTCTACTTTGGAGACCAACATTTTGTATAATAAGACAAATAAGATCTTAGTTCAATAGCAAGGCTTCCTAGGAGCTCTGCAAGTGGGAAGGAGTCACAGAAAAATGTAGAATTCGGAGAGAATGATCTAGCCCATCTCAATCCATAAATGACATTTCATATAGAATCAGAGAGTCTGCCTAGACTCTCTGGAGTTATAGGAACCCAGAAGCCATTTCTGCTTCCACAGTGCTCAGGAAAATCACCTGGAGCTCTAGTTGAAAATGCACACTCTACAGTCCGCGTGGCACCATGGATTTCTATTTAGCAGAAAATGTAGCACAGAGACCCAGGAATCTGTATCTGTTAAAATTGCCACAGGAGATTTTATGTCAGCAATGTCCAAATCTTGAGAAAGAACATTGGAGTGTTTTTCCCAGGTTCCATGCTGTAAGGTCAGAGTTTGGCAAACTTTTTCTGTAAAGGGCCAGATAATTAATATTTTAGGCTTCACCAATCATACAGTCTCTATTGCCAAATACTCATTTCCACTGTTGTAATGTGAAGTTATAGACAATATGTAAATAAAAGAATGTGGCTATGTGGCAATAAAAATGTAGTTGTGAACATTGAAATTTGGATTTTATACAATTTTGACATGTTCCTGAATATTACTCTTCTTTTGCTTTTTTCAACCAGTTAAAAATGTGAAAACCATTCTTAATTCCAGGGCCTTATGGAAACAAGTGGGAGGCCTGATTTGGCCCGCAAACAGAAGTTTGCTAACCCTTCACAACCTTGCAGGGCCCTTCACAACCACTGAATGAGCAGTAACCCCAAAAGGAGTGCATAGGGAGAAGGAAGATCCAGAAACCAGAGCTAGACATAAATCAGCCATAAAACCCTCTTTTACAAACAAAGCAAACTAAGCAAAATTGGAGCTTCCTCCCTTCCATATGTATTCTATCAGGGACAATAATTTATAACTTCCTCTCATTCCCTATACTCTCACCCCATTCTTTCAGAGCTTCCCCTGATAATTATATTAATCTGATTTCACCCAAATGAAAATACTAGGTGGGAAAGGTGAAGTTCTCAAAGTTTTCTTTCCTTCTAAGATTAGGACTTCTTTCAAGAATCAGGCTTTCTAAAATTGTCTTAACTATATGAATTATCAGGTTATCTAAGTAAGTCAGAGTTTGGAGCATCCAATAATATGCTTAAATTCTAAATTTCTCTGAATTACTAGCTACCATCACACTGAACCAGATTCTAAGCATCTAAATGAATCATTTATTCTTCTTGTCATTAGTTTGATAATATTTATTGTGTGACAATACAGGACACAAGAGTTTAGAAGATTTATATCATTACACTAGAATCTAGCAAAGAGAAATCAGTCCCTATAATTGAACTCATATTCATGAGTTCATCACCATGATATTTTCTACATTATTTTATGAGGTGCCAGAAGCTTTTTTTAACTGGGACATTTGATGATTCTTCTCTCAGGTTTCAAGCTTCCATTGAGATGGAAGGCACCTGTAAGGTTTTCTCTACCTCGAATTTTTTTCCTTTCATCAATCCACATTTAGATTAACAACTAATTCAATTAAAAATTAGCTTCTAAACACCTTAATTAAGTTTTCTCCCCTTAAGGTTTAGTATAAAAATACATAGACCAGGCTGAAACATCATATTACACTGATTACCATTAATGTGCTGTTGTTATTTTAGATTGTTTTGTGACTAACCAAATAAGCTTATCATTATATTTTTATATTGTCAAGTCATAAATGGGGGTAATCTGCCGGAATATAATCATTTAAAACTATTTCATAAATAAAATTTGCATATCAAGAGCTTGAATTATATATTTTTGATTTCATCATGAAAGGCAATTGATTCTAAAATGTAGCACAACTTAATGATTTGTTAGAAGTTGAAAATAAAAAGGAAACGGATGCTTCTGTACAATGTTTACAGACTTCAGTCAAAGTGAAATAATTGCATGCCCTTGGATATGAACCGTTTACAATCTGTTAGCAGCTCTGCCCCATTTGCCTCTTAGACGCCACTTTACATTTAGTTAAACAGTTTTCAAAAAGTCAATTAAACTGTGACTTGCCCCATCTTTTGAGTGATTCTTACTGATTTGATCAATTATTTTACCTTGAAATTCCAAATGTCAGTAGCAGCCAGGAGAGCAGATGTGTAGAAGAGAAGACACATCTTTGACATTTCAACCCTATACTCAGTTGCATCTTCCAGGTACCTTGAGTTATTTCCAATCTAGTCTGCATTCTTATACAACACACACACACACGCATACGCACATGCGCATGCGCGCACGCGCGCGTGCACACACACCCACACACCCACCCACACACACACACCCACCAGGGTGCCTCTCTCTCAACTTTTTACTCTCCTCTGTTCCTCCCTCTTTCTCTCCCAACGATATTCTCTCTCTCATTTATGGCTCCACACCCACCCTATTCTTGATGCTCTCCAGAAAAGCTAGCCACTTCAACACTTTTACATTTCATCTTCCAAAATTAGAACACTTCCTCAGATGCTCACTCTGCAATATATGCTTTTAACACCTTGTCTCAACTTAGGAATAAGAATAAAAATAAAACATCAAGATCGCATGTAAAAACTCAGATTTATAGAAAAGCAACAGAAACACAAACACTTTTGCTTTAGTCTCTGGCATATATCTTCAATATCCCCTACTTCCCGCCCCCAAGTATAAACATTCTAGGAAGGTATAAAGAACAATGGAAGGTAGTAAGCAGCCTCTGAACCTGGGGTCAGTTCAACCCAGTGCTTCATTGGACTCCACTAACATGCTGCTTCTTTCTGTAGTTTCCTGTGATACAATTAACGAATCTCTAAAGAATTTGTTCATTCTTAAGTTGGTTACTATACATTCCTTGATTCAAGACAGACACTATTCCTTCAAAGCAATTTACTCATCATTCCTACACAATGAATATTTTCAAGTACTCTAGTTGGAATCAAAATTGTGTAACATGTTTCAAGTATAGACAGAAGCAGCAAGATATGTCCTCATTAACCCTGACTCTGCCCCAAAAAACAAAAATTTTGAACCACCACCTCAGTTAATATTAAAATATTGAAATATGTTTGTTTTCCACCAAAAACATATACTAATGCTTCTGACAAACTTCCATATCCACAGTGAAAGCTGAAAAAAATCTTAGAAACAATATTCTTATGACTGTTAATCCATTCCATTTTTGCATCATTAGACAAGATGATGTGATCAATGTATCAGCAGTTATGTCCACAATAAACAATTTAAAGATACTGTTGGGAGCATGAAACACCTTTCTTAGCATCCTCTTTGACTACAAAGATTTACATGTAAGCACTCAGTGGAATTCTAAAACAAAAATTACAGGCCAAATGAGAACAGGGGCCAGGCAGGTAACACAAATGACTGTGGAAGAAGTGGAAAGTGAAGAATGCCTGTCTATAGGGAGGCCAGCAACACTGACCACCCTCTGACTGTTGCTATAAAAGAATATAGACTCAATAAGGTCAAATCTTTCAATTTTTTAAAAAGAAGCCAGAAATATGAATTGTTAAGCAAGAGTCCCAATATGAAATGCTAACAATTTTCTTTAATTACATAGTTGCAGGTTATAAAAAAACATGTTAATTCATGGACCATCAGTCTGTCATATCTACATAGCTAAAAGAAATTGTTCATCATAGCCCCTCCAACTCTACCATTAGGAATCAACTCTTGTGAATGAGTCTATGACAAAACTGAGGCAAGAAGTACCACAGAACGATGTCCCATCGACCACTTTCCTTAGGACTAATGACTGGATGCTTTGGTGATGTGAGGTCATGATTAGAGGTGGATTAAAGCAACATTCACTTTCAATAGCCAACTTAGTGTATGAGAGATGATAGCAAACTAGGCCAAGAATGCAGGGAGGCTTATGGAAAAGTGGCTGGTCTCCTATACATAGGTGATTTAGCAAACACTTGTATAGAATGCTAGGGTAAAACAAGGCTGGAGGCCAAAATTCCACCTTTCTATACAGCTATAAGGCTTAGATGCCAGCTCCCGATTATGCCAGGGGAAGGGCTGATGCTTCCCTCCAGTGATTAATCTTCAAAGTCTTATATTCCAAGATCTGGGCCCCTTGTCCAGAACATGGGATTCAATTCTGTTATATTTCTGTGCTGTGTTCCAGAAGGTGAAGGGCAATGAGGAGCTCACATCCCCTACTGCACCTGCTCACTCTAGGTTTTCTACTGGCTGTGCTGTCTAGTTATTTACTCTTGCAGGGCCTTCAAATGGACCTAGACAAGATTTTATGGAGAAAACAAGGTCTAGGCTTTAGATGATAAGGATGAAAGGAGAGACTGTGACATTTAAATCTGGTCGAGCCCAACTCTCAAAGGTTGAAAGTAAATTAGAGGTTTATGCAGCACAGAAATCTAGCCACAAATGCATTTACTAACAACGTCCTTTGCTCAGAACTCTCAGTAACCAATGATAGAACAGGGTCCAGTGAAAGAAGGAGAACCGGATTCACAACAATGGGAAGCTAATTATTTTTGTTATATAAAAAAAGACTGATTAAAGCAGAGAACGCTATAATATTACAACTTCCACCTACATCTTCAAGATCAGCCAAGATCAGTTAATCAAGTCTTGCATTTATATATTCCTACTGTTTCAGGTCAGTGTAAAAGTGACTGGCTATAATACTAGTCAAAAAAAATAAGCTGTTCTTAAAAGATATCTTGACCTGTTAAAAGCTTATACAGATGAAGTTATGTTAAGGTAGAGCTCTTGACCTGTTCAAAAGTGTTAAAATAAGAAAAGATATCCACAGTTATACATGAAGCAGTAAGTTGTCTAATTACCTGCAAGATCCATGAAAATTTTCAACATGAAAATGGTAGAAAGATAAGATTTAGCTCATTAAGACATTAGATTATTGAGGACTCAAATTTAGATGAAAGAAAATTATAAAATAAAACTAACATGAAAAAAGTTTAGCAATTATTTTGTCATAGACTTTGAGCAAAAAAAAAAAAAAAGAAGACTTTGGGGTTTTTTTTTGCCAAAAACTTTGTTACAGAATAGATCAATTGGTAATTAAACCAATCAGAAGAAATCCTCAATACTCCTAAAGCTTTACAATGTCTAAGTGAATGATTCGTAAGTAATGTAAATGTTGACTTTTTCTTTCAAATCAGTGGAATCCCTCATGAAGAATTCATGCTACATGGGTAATTAGGTTTAATGTACAGAAAATGGTAAAAAGTTTGGTTTTTCTTTTTAATTCAAAAGAAACAAACTATAATTTCTTTGCCATATTTTCACAATGAAACTAGGTTAATTTCTACTTCCTTCTTGTTCTGAGCTAAAATTTTTGAATACTTCAATAAATCAAATAGACAAGAGATAATTTCTTACCTTTAAGAATATGAAAAAAAAATTTTTTTGATCTGGGTTAGAGATGCAATTCCAGAAGGATTCCTAAAATATTGTGGAATGCATAATTCCTGATCTAATTATGACTCAGGGATGCGTTTAACATTCTCAAGACTGATGTTATAGGTGCAGCATTTCAGAGGGCTTGACCTCTACCTCCTTTGAACTACTTTTATCACTTCTCTCCTGCAACCTCCAATTCATGAGGGTCTTTGTAAACCAGTGAACACTTACTTTTTCTTTCTTAGTCATGTGTGTTAGGCCTTTTAAATAGACCACATGTTTTTCATCAGAGCTCCAAAGATACAATAAAGAAAACCCTGCATCTAGAAAGGCAATCCTGATACAGATCACAGGATGTTAGGATCCAAAGCACCCATTCTGCACAGGGAGGATCAGCATGAGTCAGCCTGCTGGAGGCTCCCCAACAGGGTTTCCTTTGGTGCTATAACTGTTAATGTAATCAAGTCCCAGGAAGGGCTCCTTTTCTGCTAGTTCTGAGAGTTTCACTCTCTAACTAGTTTCCTCAGGTGGGGTTGACCTCCTCTGCACTCTAATCCAATGACTAACCATTAGCTGATCCATCTTTTGCACTCAGCTGGAGATAGTCACAATACAAAGTCAAGGGGGAGTAATTGGCAAGTGAACAGAAAGGCTTTAAGAATAAAATCCTTAAACAATAAATTTAGCCTTTCCTTCAAAAGGCAGCACACACATTTTAAAATTCCACATACTGCAAGGACGAACGCTTTTCTTTGGTCTTTCTGACTTCTCTTTGGTCTTTCTGACTTCTGAGTAAATTAGTTTGAGAGCAGAATACTTGATATTATGATATAGATTTTGTCATTATTTCCCTACTTAAAAGGAATGGGAAGATTCACAATTGACATGTTTGAGATGCTGCCACAAAATCTGTTACAGAATTTCTCTCAGAATTTTTAAATCTGGCAAACAGGACCTGGCTTATAACAAAATCAGGGTAAGTCATTCTAAGAACTGAGGGAGAGAAATAATTTTCTAAATTATTTTTATAAGCAAATAAGTTAAAGGAGGAGCAAGAAATTGATGCAAGAACTATATCTTGTAAAATACCACAATTTTATATGGCTGACTGGTGGGATCCTAGCAATGCATGAAAACTTTCTTTGTGAATTAGGCAACTCACATTTCAGATGTCGATCATTTGAGAAAATGTTTTGCAGAAAGAAGAAATTAGAGATCTACGAGACATTTCTTACCTTGCTTCACTTATTCTATGCAGTCCTAAAATAAAAAATTAAAAGCAGTTTGGCCAAATGTATGATGCCCATTAATGAACAATTATCTTAAGATTCTTCACACATCACCCTATTTTATTTTCCATAAAATAAGAATGTATTTAAGGCCTCTTTATCCCATAAATTAATTTCAGAGATGTTTATCTACATGTTTCTTCATTTATATTTTTGGCTAAGCCTCCTTATTCATTAATATCTAAATAATTAAAGAAAAAATCTCATAATTAGCCTTGAAAAATACGTTGCTTTTTTTGGTGTATATTATATATAGTGCTGTACTTATAACCAGAAATTATTTTTTCCCCTCACCTTTTAGGGAAGTTCTGTATTCATATCAAGTAATGCTGGTATAACTACAAACAACAAGCACTCAAGCTCCTTCTGGTTCTATTTTAAAAGAGATTGTTTTGACAGCTCTAATTGTAGCATACAGAAATGCCAGTCAGGTAGCTGAACTTGCATTTCAAAGACTATCCTTCAGGACTGGGTTTATTAAATATTAAATATGTGCATTAAGAATATCATACATTTTACATAGAGTATTTGGGTTCCAACAAGATTTCTTCACTGAAATCACTGGTCAGCCCAATCCCTTGCCAATATCTTACTTGAATTATGTACTAGGCAAGACATTTTCCTGTAGAAATCAGCAAGTTAACTGGAACAATCTCTCTACAGGAAGGCCCTGTCAACGTATATTACAATCCTTTTTCTAAATTATATTCTGATGATAATAAAGTGAAGTATGTTAAGAAAAGAAAATTAATTTTCTTTATAAGAAACATCTAATAAAGCTTTTATTCACTTCTGACAGGGATTCACCACATGTTGAGAGCCATGTCCTGGGCTCAAGAGGAAAAATCATTCCATTCTCCATTCAAAAGGAAGTGTATGTGACATGATTTCTAAAGTGATAAATTAAGGAATTAATTACTAGATCACAAGGATTGAAACAAATATTTTAATCAAACAAGTACATATAAAATTTTACTGTTGCTGTATCCTTCCTTATAAAGATCCAGACAGGATTAAATAATTTATTAAAGACTAGTGATGCCTACCACTGTGATTAAAAGTATCCTATTTTTTTCTAGTAGACATTTATAACTACAAAAAGATAATTAACTGGACAGTCAGGTTCTATAATTGGCTTTTTCTTTTAGAAACAAGATTTTTTAGGAACAAGCATTTATTTGAAAATGTCCTAACATTATCAGATTTTCCTACCTAGAATCCAAAATATTGGAAAATCAAAATAGCTAGATTTTTTTTTTTTTACCTACTTAAAATAGTGCCTGGCAACCTACTAGGTGTTAAACATTTATTTGTTTAATAAGTGATAAATAAGATAAATTTGAAAATGAAGAAAGTCAAGGTCTGTATGGCATATCTTTTTCCATTCCTTTACTTTTAACCTTGCCTTTGTATTTAAAGTGCCTGGTGTTTCTTATAAAATGCATGCAGTTGAATCAGGCTTCACTAATCATCAGGGAAATGCAAATCAAAACCAGGAGATACCACTTCACACCTATAAGAATGGCTATTATCAAGAAGACAAGAGATAACGATTATAGCCAAGTATGTTGAAAAGAGGAAACCTTTGTACACTACAGGTAAAATTGTAAAATGGTCCACCATCAGGAGAAGCAGTATGGCAGTTCGTCAAAAAATTCAAAATTGAACTACCATATTATGCAGCAATTCCATTCTTGTGTATATATTTGAAGAAATTGAAATAACAATCTAGAAGAGATATCTGCATCCCCATGTTAATTGCAGTATTATTCACAATAGCTAAGATATGGGAAAAAACCTAAAATTCCTTCAATGAACTGAATAGACAAAGAAAATGTGGTAAATAAATAAAAAGGAAATCCTGCCGTTTGCAACAACATGGATGACTCTGAAGGGCATTATGCTAAGTAGAATAAACCAGAAAAACAAAGACAAATACTATATGGTATCATTTATATGTGAAATCTGAAAAAAAGAAAAAGTCAAGTTCAAAGAAACAGAGAATAGAATGGTGGTTACCAGGGACTGAGGGTTCGAAGAAACAGAGTGATGTAGATCAAAGAGCACAAACTTCCAATTATAAAAAGAGTAAGTTCTGAGGTTCTAATGCATAACATTATGACTGCAGTTAAAACTGTATCATATATTTGAAAGTTGTTAAGAGGAAAGCTTAAAAGTTTTCAACACAAGAAAAAATAATTTATAATTATGTATGGTGAAGGATGTTAACTAAATTTATTGTGGCGATCTTTAGCAAAATATACAAATATCAAATCATTACATTAGATCTTAAGCATTCTCATCACACACACACACATACAAAGAGTTACCTATATTAACTATTTGAGGTGATGGGTATGTTAATTATCTTGATCCATTCTACAACATGTATGTCTATCAAATCATCAGACTGTATACCTTAAATACATGATTATATTTGTTAATTATTCCTCTATAAAGTTAGAAAAAATCACCCTCAGGATTTAAAGATTTACTCCATGTTCTGACCTCAGGATGAATCCCATCATAACTTCACGTCTATTCATCTCAGTGCAATCAGAAATGCAAACCTCCCAGATTACCTCTCATCATATAGACACATACTAGGCTTCCTTAATACATCTCATTTCTTACCTTCGTATCCTTACAAATTGTGATTTTGTGTCTTTTAACAAGAAATATACATTTGGGCTTTCTCCTACTTTCTGGCACAGAGTTCCTAAAACCTTTGAAATTTCTTAAGTGATAAGAACAATAAAGGTATCTTAATAGTTATACAAACCCTTTTCAGCCACACCTGAGTTTATGTTATAAAAGTGACTTTTGGAAAGCATCTCATGATAGGGGCTGTTGCCAGAAGAACCAACCATGTGATTGGAGGGTTATAACTTTCTACACACACACACACCCCATGCTGTTGCAGCATTATTTACAATAACCAAGGAAACAATCTAAATGTCCTTTAATGGATGAATAAAGAAAATGTGTGTATGTGTGTGTGTGTGTGAGAGAGAGAGAGAGAGAGAGAGAGAGAGAGAGAGAGAGATGACAGATTGATCTATGTAGAGAGAGATATAGATACATACAATGGAATATTATTCAGTCATAAAAAGAAGGAATTCCTGCCATTTGCAACAACAGGAATGAATTGGGCATTATACTAAGTAAAATGAGCTAGAAAGACAAAGAACAAGGGGAGAAGAAGGGTTAGAGGCTGAAATCAACAGCAAATGGGCACTGATTTAATCAATCATACCTATGTAATAAAGCCTCCATAAAAATCCAAAAGGACATGGCTCAGAGAGAGACTCCAGGTTGGTGAACACAAGGAGATTCACGAAGAATGGTGCACTCAAACAGCATGAAAGCTCCAAGCTCCTTCCCACATATCTTGCACTATGGATCTCTTCTATCTGGCTGTTACCGAGTTATATCCTTTTATAATACACCAGTAACCTAGTAAATAAAATGTTTCTCTGAGTTTTGTGAGTCACTCTAGCATATTAATCAAACCCAAGGTGGTGGAGGGTAAGTCATTGGAATTTACAATGTATAGCCAGTTGTGACACCCTAAACTTGAGACTGGCATCTGAAGGGGAAGAGGGTGGAGTCTGATAGGACTGGGCCCTGAACCTGTAAGATCTGATGCTATCTCCAGGGTGTATCAGAATTCAGTTAGATTTGTGACACACCAAGTCACAGTGTCCAAGGAGAGTTGAATTAATTGCTTGGTGTTGTGGAAAAAATATACATAAAATGGACAAATCCTTCCACTGTATCTTTTAAAATTCACAGTCAGTTATTGATAGGATGACTATGTATTCCAGCTTGCACATAACTGTTAACACATTACTATTTTCTGGTATGTCATCCAATAAATAAAAGTATCCTCATTTATATAATAAATTAGATGATTCATCTAATTATCAGTAAACTCGCCTACCTAATTAAAATAAAAGGGGCATTAATATAACATTTAATCACATTAGCTGAGTTCAAGTTTAATCTCTAAAGAATATTTAGTTTCTTTATTCTATTACACTATTTTATGAAATAAATTCAATTTAAACCACCTGATTATCATTATTTTGTTTTGTTATTTATTTCAAACTATAAAGTTCATGTACACTATTGCAAATTGGTGTAGGTATCCTCTATTATAGGTCTAATTATCTATAAAACATAAAAAGAAACGATACTGTCTCAATCAGGCACAACAATTTCCTTTCATTTTATAAAAAAGAACGTCTAAACCAGCTCAAGAGCTAACCACATTTCAAATTATGAATTGGAAAAAATACATTAGAGGCACATTTTCAAAACAAATACATTATAAAATCTTGCTTTTTACTGATTCGGTGTAATGTTTTTTGTTTGTTTTTATGGCTACTTGATTTATATCCTTCCTCGGGGCAACTTTAGTATGTAACTCTCATTTTTTTAGGCAGTCAAAAACCCACGAATTTAAATTGTATTAAAACTTAACCTGGTATTGTCAGCTGAAGACACCATAAATAGCACCATAAAAACATGTGCACTAAATTTTAACACTGTTCATTAAGAGTTCCATTTTCCTGAGTTTGCGTTTGTTCTTTGGCATCGGCTTAGGATATAATCCATTTTTCAGAAGGTGTTCCTTGCTGTGGCGAATTTGAGCACCATGTTGAAGCTGGAAAGAGCATAAAGCTTGAAGAGGGCGGAGCAAAGTCTGTTGAAATAAAAAAAAAAATTCTAAAAAAGGAGTCTGTGACAAGTCACAATATTCTATCTAGAATTTTTCTTCAGAAACAAGATTATTATATTATTATTGGCTTTTAACTATAAAAAGCAATGTGTACCTTAATACATGTGAAAATTTCTAAATAATTTATTTAAATTCATACCTTACATACCAGTAAGTAACTCTAGTAAAAAGACACAAATCAATTTTCCATATGAGTGATAAAGTCTGAATTTAGTTTTATACATTAATATATTCAAACACCACAAAAAGTTGTTGCCATTATAATAATTTAATCTGTAACAAGTGGACTACAAGAGACCATTAGATAAAGATTAGTTAATTCAGTTTCAATCACAGACTGATGTCAGCTTCCTGCTGCCTGATAATGATTAGATATACAGCAGTAATGGGTAAGTGGTTTATGAATCCACACTAGTCTATGGACCTCATACAAGTTAGATATCTAGGTTTTGGTGCATATGAAATAATTCTAACTGAATACATACCTGTCTAAATTCAACTATTTATAGGGTCAGCCATTTAACATAAACATGTGAACTGGGTGGACACAAGATGACAGAGAATGCTAGAGGTTATAAAACAACTAGAGCATATGCCTTTCCTAATGTTATTAAAATTTTAAAGATTTTTGAAATAAAAACACTACACTAGTGCTTTAAACACATTTTTAGTCAATTCTTTCCTTGGGCCTAAGACTCCTGATCTAAACCTTTTAAAAAACAATAGCAACAATCTGATTGAGATTATTACAGGAAAAAAAGAAACAAAAAGAAACAAACAAAACCTTATAGATTTAACGACAAAAATTTTACACTATATAAAACTTTATTCCCCCACATATACAACATAAATGATAGGAAGGGTTTAATAGCTTTAATTTACAATGAAATCTTACAAACTGTAGCAGTCACTGATAGCTGCTTCTTTGTATCCATTCTTTTCCTCCTTACTAAAAAAAAAAATCCAAAATTTTATTCAAGGTGGCAATGTGTCCAGCTACTAATAGCACACTGCCTAATGACATAAATCTATCCAATGAGACAGAAGTGGAAGTCTTTGGGTGGAGCTTCCAGGGATGCTCTTCAAAATGGAACAGACTTAGCAGCCATAGGTTATTGCTCTTTCTTCTTGCCTGGAACATGATTGTTAAAGGTAGAGTAACCATAATGTGACTATAGGACAATAAACATGAAGATTAAAACCAAATACACATGATGATGAAGAGAAAGACAGGAAAAATCTGGGTCTCCAATGTCCTTTTTAGGCTGCATCCCAGCCCTAGACTGCTCGCCTCAGCATTTCTTATTTACAGGAGAAAAAGAAACTCCTACGTGGTTCAACCACTGCAGTAAGTGCTTCGTTACATGCAACCAAATGTCATTCCTAACTGATATTCACCAACAAGATAAACATCTTCAAAAAGCTCTGCTCGACTACTGCAGAAAGCCTCTTAGGTATGTTCTCATAATTTCTTTTAATATCTTCATTTCTTTAAATGAGAGGAAATATGGAAATGATCACATATTACTTCACAGAATCAATATAGTGTACTGACTGGATTCTGAAACATTATACCTAGGAAACATCTAGGATCACATACAGACTCAGACAACTGAAGTTTCTATTGCTACTTTATGACATTTATTAAATTCTTCATAGGCAGGAGAATACTAATACTATTAATAAGCCTCTAACTTGTACCTCCTGAAGATGAGAATCTATCAATTTTCTGAGGTAATTAAGAGAATGAGTTTTGGAGATAAATATGGATTAGATCCCCATTCCATCTCTGTGCCAGTCACTAGGGCTATTCACAAATATACAAGTCTGGCTTCTTGGTACATGATCAGACTCATTTTCTAGTCCTGTTTGAAGTTAGACATGGCTATATATAAGTTTCTTTGGTTAAGGAACTGTGAACATGAATGATGTGTGTCACCCCTGGGCAGAAACTTTAAAAGCAGTATATGATTCACCAACCTCCCCCCCCTTATTCCTTCCTTGAGTAAAGTAGAATGACATATCTAGAGAGTGTCTCCTCCATCATCCTGGGTCCCTAAGTGACTGAGCAGAGATTCCCCTGGCAATCCCACTGGACAAACAGAATGAGAGAGGCACAAATCTTTCTTGTGTTATGCCATTCTGATTTTGGAGTTTTAAATTACTGGTCTAACCTGGCCTATCTGATGCAATCACTTACTAGCTCTATGCTCCCAGATAAGTTATATAACCTCTCTTTGCCTCATTTGCTTCATGTGTAAAATGAGAAAAACAATGTCTACCTTACAATAATAACTTACAAAGTTATTACTATGGTACATTAAGATGATGCATTTAAAGTGTTGGAACATTACTTGATAATAAATGATAACATTTCTATATAAATGAATTACATTATATCTGAGGCAATGTGAAGCTATATGAGAGATGGACTGGTTCAGAGGAACAAAGAACATCTTCTACTTATAAAATAAGTTTCTAAAAGTTTATTTGGGGAAAAATCGGGGTTTCATAAATCCTTTATATCTGTAGGTACAATGTGATAGTTTTCAAGGGACCATTATTAATAATTACTGGTGTTAAGTAGAGCTAAGGCACTTAGGCTATGGCACAAAGCTTTGCCACACCAATTATAAAAGTTTGCAAGCTAAACTTCATAAATAGAGAATGTTCTATAATAAAAAAAATTCCCAAGTTCAAGCCTTCCAAGGTATGAAAAGCCCTGGTAAATATTATTGTAGCTGCATGAAAATCACCAACTTTTAGTTCAAAATTTTGTCACTCTACAACAAGTGAGGATAAGTGAAGTTTTTATTCAAACCTGCTTCAAAGCTCATATTTTGCTACTTCCAAGTATTTGAAAACTGCTCAATAGTAAAGGAGGCGGATGAATCAACAGACTGAGGGCTATTCTATGCCAAGTTCTTTATTTTAAGGAGCCCTACCTCTATAGAACGAACCCAGCAAAAAAATTACTACTCTCCTGCATTATCTTGTTTTATGAGGATGCCATTAATAAATCGTTATTAGGAAAAAAAAAAAATGTTATGTCATAGCTTTCCTCCCCAGGAAAGTGAAAAATAACACTCTCAGAGCAGACAGTAATTGTGTTTCTCATAGGAATGTACATTATTTGTTTTTATAGCTAGATTTGAACAGGCTAGACGAGGGTTTACCCCATTAAGCAAGCTCAACTTTTGCCATCTGTAGCAATAAGCAACTTGGGGTATTTCATTATGCATTTCTTCTGCTCATGCTCCTGCCAACCATCTTATCAGCACCTCCCAAATCACATGTCTGATTGTCAAACATCCTTTTCCAACTCCTGGCAACTATAGTATGACTACTCCTGGTGACAAAAAGAAACAGAATGAGAGCTCTAGAGCCTCACTATTACTTTGGGACTTTATGTTGAATTTTATCCATAGACAATATAAGCTGAAGACAGGTTTCCTGCTATGATGGTACATTAATTATTTCCAGAATAATATATCTTATAAAACTGGGAAAGGGAGAGCATTTGTAGCAGCATTAGTAGTAACAGTACAAACCCTATCCCAACCCTAAGCCCTATTATATTACAACTACTGTTATTAAACCACCACCAACAACAGCATTAAAGCTTCCATTTAGGATTGTGGTAAAAATTCAATTAAAATTGCATTTGAATTTTTAATTTTGAGAATAAGGGTTACAAACCAAAGAAAATTCTTTTCAGAACCACCCCCTCTCAAAAAAAAAAAAAAAAAAAAAAGGAGAGGAAAGAAAGTTTTAAATGTATAGCCCATGAATATTACATTTTTCCCTAAAGGTTAGAACTTTTAATGAGTCCTAGGTCTGATGTTGGCTGATTTTATAGTTCTACATCAACAAAAAGGAAAATACAGAGACTGTACAGAAAGTAAGTTTAAACAATAGTACTGGATTTCATATTTAAGACACTTAAAAATAGTGTAGTTTTGTTGCTGTTGTTTTGCTCAAGAAAATACAGAAATTATGGTGAATAAATAAAAGAGAAAGACAAGTATAGAGATATATTATGTGCTATATTGACGGCCAGGTGCATGGAAGTAGGCAATAAGGTTAGAGGGAAGGAAGAAAAGTCTGAGAACAATCCCTGGGCATTTGGGGTAAGGATCTGGGGTCCCTCATGATTTTTTTTTTCCTCAAAAGAGAACAGAGAAAAAGAAATTGCCTGGATCCAAAACCAAGTCTACTCACACTGGCACAAATACACACACAGAAGCCTATTCATGAAATACTACTTCTTTCATCAAAAGAAAAAAAACATCTTCAACTCTGACATTTTCCATGGCTTAGAGCAGGGGGAAGGAAAAGCCAGTTCAGTGCTTGCTTCTGTTATTCTTTAGCTCTCCTTGCTCTGGAGGCTTTTTTTTTTTTTTTTTCCTTTTTCTTGGTAACCAGTCCAGTTACTCTGACCTGAGCTTTTATCCATTAGACAAATGTCCTTCACGGCTAAGGTATACTCTTAAAATAGTAACCATAGTGTGTAACTAGAGAAAGAGAGGGAAAGAGAAAGTAGGGAGGGGAAGAAGAGAGAAAGGAGTTATAAAACTTCCATTTAGTCATGTTCGTTAGCCTCTGACTTCTTGAGTTGTATTTATGAAAATTCTTCAGTGATTAAAAAACCCTAATAACTTGTTTTATTTTGCTATTTTTTCTTTTGCCATAAATGCAAAGTTTCTTACATGTTCCAAAAGACTGAGATGTTAATGAGCACACTGAACCATTATTGTTTACTGACGCTTATTAATTATATATGAAATCATCAGGCTTTCATTGAAATTAAATAAAATGATGATTGCAGGTTATAACCTTTTCATATTCTGCAGGTGTTTTTCTCAAAAAATTATCTTTTTTAACTCTAAATATGCTTAATAAGATAAACAGGAAGTTGGTATACTTCCTCAAATAGAAGAGCCAGTGCAAAAATAATGTTGCTGTAAAATATTCTTCTTTTAATTAAAAAGGCAAAAGTAAAAAGAACACAAAATACTAAAAATACAAAATACTAAAAGAGAAATCTAGCCCCCCCCCAAAAAAACTATTTAATGTTGTGATACTTAAAAGCAATTTAGCATAATACAAATGCTGTTTGACAGCTTAGAATATTTAAATAATGAAATCTGGAATGCTAAACAGAGAAAAAAGCACCAAAGGGGGAAAGGTTGTTTATAAAAGTATACAAATTTCTATCATAGATATTATTCTACTTGTCACTTGAATTACAAATTTAGCCAGCTATGTATTTCTAAATTTTCTAGATAAAATCTAACCAGACTTCTACTTTCAAAAACTGCATAATGTTCTAAAAACATACATACCTCTTGTATGGCACTATTTTTCTCCAAGATGGAAAGAGCAACAGCTGCACACTCTAGTGTAGAAAGGCACCTATTAGTTGGCTGCGTTCGAATGACATATTGACTAGAAATGCTAGTTTTTAACTGTACCTGAAACCAAGAACGGAATAATAGAATGTAATTTTTGCTTTAAATTTAAAACTGTAAAGTCTCTTTTAAATATTACTTTAATTTCCTTCCAAAATTTAGTAATAGTAAATGTATCAATATCTTCTATACATATCCTTTTGATAGTATTGTTAACTAGAAGAGGATATGTTCACATATATCTGACAAAGAAAATATATCGAAAATATATACAAATTCTTACAAATCAAAAATAACAAGCCCCTCCCGGTGGGTGAAAAAGTAAATAGACTCTAACTTCACAAAGAAAAGAATGGCAAAAAGATAGGTGTAAAAGTGCTCAACATGGTTTAATACGAATTAAAATTACGACATTTCATACTTACCAGAACAGTTAAAATAAAAAATAAAAGACTAATACCATCCAAATAAGGAAGATATAGAGCAAATGAAACTCTCATACATTGCAGAGGAGGTGAAATAGTTTAATAGCTTTGGAGAACTGACAATTAGGATTTTTTATTTTATGGTTTATTCCTCCATTATTTCTTAATATAAACCGATAGCTGTATGTCTGTCTCAGTGTGAGTATGTATAAACACAAGACAAACACGCATACAAATACAGGCTAATATACACATATGTATATACATATGTCCTCTCTTTTTAGGTAAAAAGCATATTATACATACTTTTATCATGAAGATAATAATTTGAAACCGAATGATAGTCAGACATGAAAAAGGCAATAAAATATCAAATGTCAACTATTTGGCCTTTTGATTCCTATTTTAATTAAACGAGATTCAAGTAATCTTACATTCATAAAGTCTTATCCCTAGCCCACACTCTGATCAGAATCACATTTAAACATGTGTGAGTAAATGAGAATTTCAGTTTTTACTCACATAATATGTGAGCATAGGGATTGAAGGTAGTGGTGTTTAAGTCTTAACACACAGCAACTTATTAAAATCAGGTGTCCCTCTCAATTTCTAGCATCTTTAAAGTCCTATAACTCTCTCACTCCTTTATACCATCAAAGCTTTCTCATCAGTGGCCTCTTGTTCCTCTCAATCCCTTTCCTCCATTGTTTCTCGTGCAGTGCCGCCATGATGAGAAATATGGTTCTTCTACTCTAATTGCTTTTTGTTCAGAAAATTCTCCTCTACAACTTTTATCCTTTCTTTCCTCAGAAAAGGAAAAGAGGAGAGGAGGAGTGGAGGAAAGGAAGAGAGAATAGGAGACCAGGGATGAGGGAGAGAGAAAAGGAAGGAGGGAGGAAAGTAGGAAGGTAACAAAGTGGGCACATTAAAGATTCACTACAGAATGCATTTGATTTTGGAATACATCCTTTAAAGCATATTTGACTAATAATGTTTTAGATGTGATCATATTGAAATTACTCTGCATTTCTTTCAATGGAAAAGATGGAAACTAAATGCAGGGAGGGGAAGAGATGAAGAAAAATGGTTGAGAAACATGTATAATGATAAAAGAAAGCCTATGATTAAATAACTGTAAGAATAATTCATAATGTTGATCAACTGCAATTAGCAACAGTTTTGATATTTCTTCAGGTGAACACGGAGAAAAGAGTACAGCCAACTACTGCTTCAATACTCAATTCCAAGTCATTGCTGAAGGAATTTATAATAGATATCTGATTACAGATATCTGATTACAAAAATATATATCTGATTACAAAATCTTTGGAAAACATGCAAATTCACAGTGAATTTTGTTTATTGGAATAAAATTGTTTCTTAAAAGAAGTTTCTTATTCCAATACAGAGTTTCATTTCTTACTGTGAAAACTCAGAACTTGTAATTTATCATGTTACAAGACTTTAGAATAGCCTACACAAATAATCTCTCCAAGAATTATCCAGTAGCTGGATATATCAAGAGTATATAACTAAAATATGTCATATTATTAATATATACATTATTAGAGCATGTTAATGTGATTTCACAGTTCCTCTTTTTATGTATATGTGCTATTTCACCTTCATCACACTCTTGATTCAATGAGTAAATGAGCAAGCGCAAAAAGAAAGAAACCCTGTTGATCCATCTTTTTGAGACGTCAAAGACATCAAAACAAATAATTTCTAAGAAACTGTCTTGTCTTCCTGAATAAAAGTTCAAAAAAATCCAAGGCAAAATTAATTATTCTAATAAAGGAAAAAACTGACATATGATGAAAGCATGGTAGCATGGTATATAAAAAGAGGATCTACTGGAAGACCAAGATTATTATATCAAACCTGACAATAATCAATCAATCTGTCAAGTCATTTCATTTCTCAGTTCTTCCTCACCTATAAAAGTCAAACAGCTGGACCTAAGCATGTTAGAACCCATCTTTTAGCAATCAATCCTCAGATTATATATAGCATATATATTATTACTTATATATAATACATTATATAATTATTATATTATATATAATATTAATTTCTAAATTTTGGAAGCCATGTTAACTCAAAGAATGCACAATAATTTTGAGCTTTTGGGAAACTGGTTCTCTATGGGTATAAGTTTTTTGAATGCTCTTAATGTAACTTCTTTAGAAAGAAGAAAATCACTGGTTAATTTAAAATTCTACTGTTATAGATAGTAAGCTTATAATATAACTTCCATTTTAGAAACAGCCAACTCTCCCATGTCTTCTTTCGAGACAGCTTCAGGTCTTTTCCATTGAGTCTCTGAACTGACTAAAATTTGAATTCCTGGAAATTATTTTGTGTTTATAATGTCTTCCCCTTTCTTCTCTTCCATTAAATCTTAAATACATATTTAATATATAAGAATAGCAGATAACAGTTTGATAGTTATGATCACTGTTCAGATGGCTTTGAAAAGGGCTTTTTCAAATGTCTCTTTCCTAGATATACCTTTAGCTTTTTTTGTCACCACAAATGATTTGTGTCATTAAAAGTTAGGGTGACGGCATGTTCAGTGGTAACAGCTTTTAGAGCTAACAATTAAATATTCAGGAAATAACATGCCATGGCTTATGTTTGCATAACACGTTTTTAAATAATTTACTGTAAAATAAATTAGTTAATTCTTTTTGTCAAGCAAAATAAAGCTAAAAAAGACTTCGAAATTAAAATTTTAATTCATACCTTCCCAACGCAAACACTGTATTTTTGTAATTTGATGGTGATTACTTGTTATCTGTACTCAGGCTATTTTAAGACAAATTTCATTAAAACATAAAACTATTGATTGTGCTTCTCACGTAAGAAGGATCACAGACTTTTAATCACTTGATCAGCTTCTTTAAAGGTTTCCAGGAAAATCTACTTTCCAGGCTTTCTGAAACAAGCTAGACTAGAAGAAGCTAAAATAAATTTTTAAAGCAGTATCCTGAAGTCTTATCATTGGAAGATACATATAAAAACCCTTCTTTCTGTAACAGCCTTTCTTTTATGATCTTTAATAAGTAAAATTCATTATCTGAGCTTATGAGCTGCCTTTTGAAAGAAAGGCACTAAATCTTTTCTTCTAGACTCAATCTCTCATCCCACTTCACTCCTTTCATTCTTTCAGTTTAATTCAACAACATGAATAGTGATAGGAGCCCAGCTTTGGCGTCAGTCGCCAGTTCTACTACAGACTTAGCCACTTACATGCAACGTTTTATAAACTAATTGCCATTCCTGATAATGTATGTGTATTGTCTCATTTAATTCTCACAAAGACCCTATAAAGTAGATACTATTATCTCCATTTTACAGATGAGGAAACCAAAGAACAGAAAGGTAGAGTAACTTACTCAAGGTTCCAAACTCAGTCATGATAGAGCAGATATATGAATGTATAAAGTCTTATTTGAGAGCCTGAGCTCTTCAGCACCAAGCTAATAATTAAATGGATGAACTCTTAGACAAATACCAACATTTGAAACAAATAAACAAACAAAAACAGCTTTTCTTTTGAAAAGCAAGGCTGAGGCACCCTTGAAGAATTTTAGTGTTCTTCTGAACATAGTTTAAAAAATAATGGTATAAAGGAAAGGGTATTCTCTTACATAAGTATGAAAGTTATTCGCAAATAAGAGTATCTACATTTTACTCCAGCCTTCCACACTAGGAAGTTTGCTAAGTTTTTATAGAAAATAGAGATTCTACAATTAACATTAAAACTCAGAAAATCTGACAAAAATAAAGTTAAAGGGGGCATTAGTTATAGATAAAATGGTAACAACAGTGCTCCTTCCTAGACTCATTGTTTAAATTGTTTAAACTTTTTTCTGAGTTAGCCTGAGAAATTTCATTTATAACATACTTTCTATAGATAAGCACATATCCAAAATTATATTAAAAAAAAAAAACTTGTAGAGTACATTTGCTTTAAAATTTAGCACTTTCTTACACATTTAAATGAAAAATAAAGTTATATAGGTTGCTTCTCCAACACACATAAACTTTGATGTTAAAAAATATTACACAAGTATACAATTTAGTAGCCTAAAAATTTGTCACTTACAAATTTCAAATTTGAGCAACTCTAAATAATGATACAAAATTTAAATTATGTTAAGTGACATATTTAGCTACATATCTTGATTACTGGTTTTCTCCATTAATAAAAATATTTATTTAATCTTCCATTGTCTTTAATGAAATTCCAATATAGTCCATATCTGAAGTCACTGGAAGCTAGGGGTATGAAAATATATCCAGAAATAAAGTAAAAACACAGATTCATGAGATCACAGAATTTTAGGTAATCTTTAGCGGTCAAATAATCCACCTCCTTGTTCTTAGGGATAATTGTTCTTTTAAAATTTCTGAATTCAGAGAATTAATCTAACATTTAAAATAATATTGAAATATGATAATTTCTCATAATTAAATAACACAAGCAAGCTTTTATCTGAATTTCTAAGCTTAAAAAAACCCAAAGAATTAATGGAGGCATAAAAACAAAAATCCTTAAGATTATTGGTTACAAGTTTCAAAACAGTCACAGGGATATAAATAAAGTACAGCATGGGGAATATAGTTAATAATATTGTAATAAATATGTATAGTGCCAGGTCAGTACTAGACTAATCAGGGGGGTCACTTCATAAATTATATAAATGTCTAACCACTATGTTATACACCTGAAGCTAATATAAAATAATCTTGAATCTCAACTCTAATTGAAAAATTAAAATTAAAAAAGAAACAGGATTATTGGCTACAATAATTTCAGAGTGATTTCAGTAAATAAAAAAACATTATGCTACTAAACAATCCTAGAGAGTAGAATGTCACTGTATATTACAAATCTTTGCGTTACTTTCCCCTTTATTTCGATTCCCATTTTTTCCAACAGTTAATAAGGACAAGTCACTGCTGAACAATACTATAGATTACAGTGTTTGTAATATCCACTGGAATTGAAATTGTCCACTTAAGTATGTTTACATATATGCATTTTTTCATATAGACCAACATCAATTTATACCTTTTATTAGGAAACTTAAATTAGAAAGTGATTTATGATATTAGAAAGTGACTTACTAGTCTTACCAAAGTAATGATTGTTATAGTATCTTGCAAGACATTTTTCACTAAAGATAAACTTTATTTGACAATTAGTAGTTCTATCTATTTCAAAAGCCGTCATGGCTTCATAAACAGTCACTGAGAAGTGAATCATAAATTTGCCTACGTGTGAAAAAAGGCACATATTATAAAAGCACTTCACAGATTTACATGCCACAAAAAGTTTGTTTTAAAATTTACTCTAGTTAAATTGTATGCTATTTTATTTTATTAAAAACACATGTCTCATCTATAATCTTGAATTAAAATAGTGTGCGTGAACTGGGAGGCAGAAAAGCACAGTAACTAAAAGCATGAGATGTGAAGTTTGATATACCTAAATTTAGGTCTACATAAGAGTTGTATGACCTCAAACAAGTTTCTTTAACTCACAGAGCCTAAAACATTAGTACCTTAGACAATGATTGTGCTTTAAGGAGCTAATGCATGTGAAGTGCTAAGTAATGTCTGATGTACAGTAAGCACTCAATACAATTGAAGTGAATGAGGGTGGTACTGCTGCTGGTGATGTTAACGAGGACAGCAGTACTGGTGGTGAGATTCACAATGCTTTCCTCATTATCTCACAAATAAGTGTGAAGCAACTCAGCTTTGCTTAAATAAAGTCAGATGAATAGGGTGTGAGATGAGATGGAATTTAAGATAGAACCAGAAGACTGTCAACTTATACAAGATGAAAAAGAAAAGCTATGGAATAGGTAGGGAAAAAAAGTCTTAAAAGAAGGAACAAGAATAGAGAGGTTTTATGAATACCAGAGAACAGTCACTTTGCCATCAGGTAAATAAAATATTCCCTGAGTTAGAATCCTGTAAATAAAAAAAGCAGCAATATTTTCATTAAAAATGTATTTATAGATAAGAAAAATATTAGTTTTTTATTCTTTCATCCTACAAGTACAAATTGTAAGCATCATTAAAATATGCAATAATCACCAAAGTAATTAGATCTTGTAGCTATCTTTAGATATTTCTTTAAAACATTCCCAAACAACACATAACAGAAAAGATAGACCAAGATTTTATAATAATTTTTCAAAATCACTTTTAAAATAAAACTTTTTCATTTCTTGCATGACTTTTATCTGACTAACATTCTCAATGTATTTTCTCATTTTCCTTTACCTCTGCACATGTGCAACTTATTTGTAATGTTTAATTGATTTTATAACAGTGAAAGTGACAGACAGACGAAAAAGAGGTGGCTATCTTCTTCTGAATAATAGAGTCCGGGATACCTAAATGATAAGAAATTATGGGTTGCAGAGTATCATAACATTTAAGATGTTCATTTATTTATAACTAAGTTTGACTGTATGTGTACAACAGAACCAAATAAATAAAATTATAAATATCTATATACTAGTGTCTCAATAATTAGTCATATTATATTAAATAATATTTCACAGAGCCTAAATAAAAGGAGACAAACACTATCTTCTTAGAATAGAAGACTAAATATTGTATAGATGTTAATTCTCAAAATTTGATTTATCACTTAATGTAACCTCAATAAAAAACTAAAGAGGTTTTTGTGGGGTTTCATAAAGCTGATTCAGAAATTTTATGTTAACGCAAAGGCCAAAATTACCACAATATTCTTGAAGAAGAACATTGTAGAAGGATTTGCCCTACCAGTCAGATTTATTGTAAAGCAACATTTAAGTAAGACAGTGTGGAACTGGCGCAGAGACAAATTGACCAATAGAGTAGAATTTAAAGCACAGAAATATATCCTCACATATATGCACAAATGATATATAACAGTGAAAACACTCCAATACAATGAGTGTAAAAACTGTATTGTCAGTAAATGATGCTGGGACAATACATGTGCAATAATCCAGGCAGCCACACATGGGAAAAAAAAAAATGAAAGTGGACCCATAATTCACATCAAACACAAAATCAATTACAGGTAGATTAAAGGCAAATGTAAAAGGTAAAATCCTAAAGCTTTTAGAAGATATATAAGAGAATATGAGCTAGAGGTAAAACTGAACATCATAAAACACAGACAACATTGACCATGAAAAAAAAGACGGAAAAATTCAGCCACTTTAAAATATAAAATTCCATTTATCAAAACACAGGACAAAAAAAGTAAAAAAGATGAGCACAGAGGAACTGTATTTTCAATATATTTGTCAAATAGCTCAAATCCAGACATATACAGAACTTCTAAAAATCAGTAATAAAAAAATGAATAAATAAGTCAAAAAGCTAAAAGAAAGTTAAAAGATGTTAATAGGCACTTCAAAAGAGAGAATATCTAGATGACTAATAAATATATAAAAAGGTGTTAAACCACATTAATAAGTATGGAAAAGAAAATTAAAGCCAAATGAGAAAGTACTATATACTCATCATATTGGCAAAAAATTTAAAACATCTGACAGTACCAAATATTAGAGAGGACAACTCCCATATATTGCTGGTGGGAATGTAAATAGTTACAGTTACTTTATAACACTTCGATCAAATCTAGGAAACCTGAAATTATGCTTACCCTATGACCCATCTATTTCATTTATAGGTATATGTCTGAAAGAAACTCTTGCACATGTACATCAAAATATATGCACAAAAACATTCCTAGCAACACTTATCATAGTAGTTCCAAGCTGAAACAACCTAAATGTCCATCAATAATAGAATAAATTGTGATATATTCACATAATGGGCTATTATACAGCAATGAAAATGAACAAAGTAGAGGTATGTACAATAACATGGATGAATCTTATGGGTACAATATTGAAGGAAGATGAGATAAAGGGAGCACATATAGAATAATTTGATTTATATAAAGTTCAAAAATAGGCAAAACTATCATTTAGAAATACATAAATCTAAAAATAAAAACAGAAATAATTACAATAAAGGTCAGTATATGGTTACCTCTGGAGGTAAGAAAGAGAGTAGTGAAGCCCCAGGGTAGTGATACATGGTGGAAAAGAGGCCTGGGCCTTTAGGGATGCCAATAATGTTCTATATTTTTTACCTCGGTGGTGGTTATAAATGTTAAGTGTTTCTTACTCTGCACATATATTTTATACATATCTCAAAATAAAACATGCTATTTAAAATTATCATGATAGGTATTAGCTCAATACATGCTCCTTCCTTACTATTAGAAGTTTTCTCTGCTATGCAAAACACTAAAATCAAATTGTAAAATAGGAAATGGTTGTCACTAATTAGTTATGTAACCTTGTAAAGGTTACTTATGTTTTGGGGTCTCACTTTCCTATATATGAAATAATTGATTTGAATCTATCTTTAAGATACCTTCAGTTTCTAAAATTCTGGGATACTCTTTATCTCACATCATCCAGGTTAATATTATCGGGGCCCTGGTCAAACTCATGTAGGTTCTTTCCACTCTTCATTGTATACCAAAGTAAAAAAAAAATTTCACATACTATGTCAAACATACATACATGCAAACATAATATTTCACTATTACTTGAAGAACAAAAATCAGCCAAATTATGGCCCTGACTTACCATTTTATCATTCTAACAGTGGTAGAGATAGAAAAAGCTGCTGATTGATGAATAAATACATTTTTAAAATTCAAATGTACTTTTTGGTTCTCTGTATGCATTATATTTTGTGGTTTTGTGAAATTTATTGAGACCACCATCCATTCAAGTACAGTCAACATAATGAGATATTAGATAATGTCTGTTCTGTTAATTATTTTCTTAGACTATTTAAGAGAGCTAGTGAAAGCCAAAAAGTGAATTAGTATTTCTTAAATGAATCCATTCAAGCACAATTTGGACAACATAAAGTCCTCTGTAATAGCCATTAATGATACAATATATTCCCCTCTGAAAGATGGCAAAATTCTGTCAATTTTGTAGCATGAAAAACATATGCATAAATGTCAGATACTGAACTAACAAATGAATGTTTTTAGTGATACATATAAAGGTGAAGAATTAAAGAACGAAGAATAAAAAGAACATGGAAAAAGAATAATAAGAGATGAAGAATTCTTATCAAATTACAGGGGTTTCTTTTCTATTTAGTACAGAAAAATTCTGATTTCAACTTAAAACTGAATTCTCCCAAAGCTTATCATCAATCATCTTTTCAAGTGATATAAATGAAAATTCTATTAGATGGTTAATCAAAACAGTGGCATGTTAATTCCACACTTCTTTGTGGAAAGGCGTTAATTAAATAAAAGTATCGCTATGATGATATACAATATTTAACAAATTGTGGTTTATTGTTATGTTGTTTTTTATCATCTGCTTAATGAAAGCTTCTCCTGTAGTTTAACTTACATATCTTATTAAGATTCCCATCACTTCTTTAATCCATATAAAATATGTCTGTGTACATTTAATTTATTGGCAATATCTAGAACCTAATTTCATCTATATTAATTAGTTATTTTTCTTGCATGACTTTTATCTACCTTATGTTTTCATTATTTTCTCATCCTCCGCTACCTCTGCATATGTTTAATTTATCTGTAATGTTTTAATTGACATTATAACAGTAAAAGTGGATGACAAAAAAAGAGTTGGTTAACAACAGGTTGCTATGTTCCTTTGTGTCTTAGACAAGGTCAACATTCTAAGCCAGAGACACAAACACACAAAATCTTTGTAACTATTAGCATGACTTAAAAGAAAAGTTATTTTCAATTACGGTTGAGACAGCATAACTTTTATTTTTAAATAACTTTCGCCCCAGTAACAGGAAGGACTCAATTCCAAGTCACCATCATTTCTAGCCTGAATCTCTGCACATGCCTATCTGGACACCTTATTTCCATTTCAGTCTTCTTAAAAATCATTCTCTATGCGTCATCCAAGTGATTAAAAAACAAACTCATCACATTATTACTCAGATTAAAATCCTTAGCTTGCTACTAAGCAAAATCCTTAACATGGTCTATAAATCATTCATTTTATCGATACTTCTCTCTTCTCACCACCCTTACTACAAACCAGCCAGACTTAGTATGTAAATTTCTTTACCCTTCTCTTTGTCTAAGTGCTACTTATTCTTGAGTTCTTAAATACTAGAGAGGTCTTCGTGAACCCCAGCTTCAATCAAATCTCCATTTTAAAGTACCCCTTACATTCCACTCATGGAATTTACTTTATAATTATTTACTGAACTAAGTAGCTGTTTATTTCCACATGATATAAGCTCCATTAGGACCTGAACTATCTACTTTACTTACTATTGTATTCTGGTATCAAAAACAGTGCCCAACTCGGCAGCTGGTGTTCAATAAGTATTGTTGGATTAATAAACACGATCATAGTCACGAGAAAATAAACTATAGCTATGAATTCACACTCAGTAGTTAATAGTTGAATTTAGTTTTTTTGTGTGGAAATCAGAAGTGAAGAAAGGATCTATATAAAGAAGTTAGGGATTTCTGTCTGAATTTAAAATATGGAATTGATAAACCACTGCCTTGGTCAATTAATTTCTACACAGAAAAGTTGGAAGTGAGAAGTAAACTATTAGTCATAATTTATCTCCTTTGAGGGATTTTAGTAAGTTTTTGAGGCAGAAAGTACCCACTGATGGCACACAAATCCCACAAAAACTAGACATTTAGCCAATTGATCACACTATAGAAAAAAGAGTATGTCAACATTTAAGTTGAGAAATCTATAAAAAGCACTTAGACTTTATGAAGTATGAACTGTTTAATTATAAAATATGTAGTGTTTATCCAGTCATTTTCTAAGAATATTAAAAGAATTTCTTTTATTCTATTCAATTGTAACATTGTTTTCTACATTGAAAAATCTGAAAACCTTACATCTAAATATTTTCAGCAATTTCTTCTGGGATACAGGAAACATACAACTAGAGCAAAACTCAGCATGTTATTGAAATCTACATCAAGAACATAAATAAGTCATCTTTTCCAAACATTATGCTTTAATTCAAAGTGACATTTTCAGAGCACTCATTTCAAGAAAAAAATTCTAGAGGGAATAAATGTCATGAAATTTTTTCAAATTGTATAGTCAAAGAAAGATGTCACAAAAAACTTTTCAACAAACTGTTATATTTGTCTGAACACATATATATGTACACATACATATTTTCCTACCATAAAAATGTAGATGCCTAAAACTTCTAAACTACCCAAAAAATATGTATAAACTTGATATCATAAGAAGCGTGTTTCATGATCAATCATATCATTCCCATGTTTCTAAGACATTTAATATTCTATATAAAATTAGAATTTTTAAAAGATTTTAAAATAATCGTAGAGACTTTTAATAACCACGGAATTATCCTAACTTCTAACATATTTACATTTAGCTATATGTTCTAAAAAAGATGAAGTGTCATGCAGACAAAAGATATTTGTTGCACAACTTACATAAACTTTTACTTAGAGTAGTGTTGGAATTGTTTAATAATATTACATAGGAGTGGATAATTAAGTACTATATCTGTAACAATACTGCATGTATTCTCTTTTAACCACTCAAAGGTCAGCTTTAGTTTTAAATTTAGCTATACATTATACCAGTGTAGAAAATGCTAACCCAAATTTAGACTTACTAAAATTCTGATGAACAATAAAGATGCTTATCTGAAAGTCTGAAAGGAAATACTAGGCCTCGTCATTTTCAAAAACAAATAACTACCTGACATAACAGATTAACAGGATAGTGTATAACTCAAGGTTATCATATTCATTTGCAAAATCTTAGAAAAAATTTGCATTTGTCCTTTTACTTTCTATAATCATCAATGTCTTTTCTAGATTTAAAAAATGGCTTGATAATTATTAAAGACCTACAAGATTTAGAAATCAATAATATAAAAATTGAAAGTGTCCTGTAATGTCTCATCCAAAGATGATAACTACTTACTATATGGTATTTAGTCTTTTAACACCTTAATTTTAATATGTAATTATGAAAATTTTAATATCTATGAAAGAAAATATGTAATATTTAAGTTATGAAGTATAAGACTAAAAACGACATCCCTGAATCTTCTAATAACTAAGACATAGAATACAACCAAAACGATTGATATAGTCTCAAGATACTCCTCTCAGTATGCTCCACATATTCACAGAAATGTAGAAAGATAAGCAGATCAATCGATTTGATTGACAAATCCATACATCCAATTTCACTTAAGAATGTCCTTAGTAAAACAACAAAAGTTCTCCTAATAAACTCAACCTCCTCTGAGATAACCACTACTCTAAATTTTTGTAATTCTCTTACTTTTAGGTATCCTAAATAATACGTTGTTCAATTTTTCCTATTGTTGAAGTTTATTTAAAAAGTATATATTCTTCTGTGACTTGTCTTTTTAACAGTAGGTTTCAAGGTTGCATCCATATTGATTCTATAGCAGCAGCCCATTCATTTTCAATTCTACCAGCAACCCTGTATATAAATATGCCACAATTAACAAATTGAGCGAAACATGTAAGTTATTTAAAGTTATTTGCTATTCTTTAAAAAGTAATAAAAATTCATATGTACTGGTACAAAAGTACAAGAATTTCACCAGAGTATACACCTTGGAGCAAAACTATTATCAACATATTGGGTTATGCTTTCTCTATGAAACAATAACAAACTGTGTTCCAAATTAGTTATATTTCATATAACCTTCAGCAGTAAATAAGAGTTCTATTTGCTCCATATATAATCTCCAACAAATGATAATATCAGACTTTTTAAATGTTTGGTAATCTAGTGGTTGTAAAATTGTTTCTCATTGTGAATATTTTGTATTTTTCCTTTCTTCTATTTAATTCATCAGTTTATAAAGCTCTCCTTTATCCTCTACTTTCATTCCAATGAGGAAAGATTTTTATCATCCACTTTACAAACTAAGAAATATGGACGTATGCTTTTTTTAATTTAATAAAAGTTTTTAAAAGTTCCAACAGAAATACCTGTATATAAGAGGCTTGGAAACCTCTGAAAGAAAAATAAAAATCTATCTAAAAGGAAAAAAAAAAATAGGCACAAGCTTGGTCCAGAAACAGTACTTCAGACTTGTAAGAGAGGAGTGATTCTGGGTAGCTGATTAAACCGTTTGGGGAGTTCATACAGGACACCACTGAGGATTTTCAGCAATTTTAAGCGGTGGAAGACCTGCTGGGGACTGCAGTCAGACCTTATTAAGTAAGAGCATGAACCAGTGAAACAAAGGTAATTATTCAAAGAATGACCTCATTTTGGACCTCAGCCTAAGATACCAGAGGAATCTTAGTTTACTCCATTCTACTGCTGGTTTACTACTCACTCGCCAAATGAACCACTAAGGTAGGCTGATTTGTACCTCTTAGCATCCTAAGAACCTGACATTAACTTGAACATAACAGGTTTACGAATGTTTTTGGAAAGATATCCACGTGCACTGGAAAAGGCATTAGATTGGGAATGAGAAGATAAAAGTTCTAATCCCAGGTTCACCAAATACACCTTTTTTGACTCTGGTCAAGCCAAATAACTTCTGTTTCAGTTTTCTGTAATATCTGTTGTGCTTAGTAGAGTTATGAAAAATATCAATGACAAAACACTCTATAAACTGCAAAATGCTTTACAAATGTAAAGAGCTAATACTATTATTAACGTTGATAATGTCCAAACTTGCACATCTATTTGTGCAATTTGTAATTTTAAAAGTTTGAAAGTTGACTAAAGCTGCAAGTGAAATTACATTTTCACTCCCCTAATGTCTTTTGATGACTAGAAGTTCTTAACTTTAATAAGGTATAATTTATCGATCTTTTATTTTATGGGAACTAATTTTCATATAGTTTTTAAGTAATAGTTAAAAACCAAAGTCACCTAAAAGGAAGAGTGATAATGATACCTGGCAGACACACAGGTATGTACCTGTTACCACCAGCCAGACTAGAAAATCTGATGACTCACAGGGTATGAGTAGAGTACACAGAAGGATCTTTCCTTCATAGTGGAGACTAAGTAGCACTAGATTGAGCACTTAGAAAGTGTTGCTTGCTTCCTCTTACACATCTACCATCATGAGAATACGCTTGAGAAAGCCTACAAGAGGATGAGAAGCAAGTGGAATAGAACTTAATCACACCAGTGACCTTCACAAGAGCCACTCTATCTATGCCAGTCATAAGACTGAGCCCACCAAGACCAGCAGAGCTGCCTAGGTGACACTCAGCTGATTCTGTGAGCAATACATTTATTATTATATGTTATTAGTATTTTTATGGTTGTTTGCTACAGAGAATTGTTATGGCAATATATAATCGAAACACTGTAAACTTTTGTATGACAAAAAAGATTTTTGGTCTTAAAGTGATCAAAGAACTTTGCAGTATTTCAAAATGAGATCTGCTATCTAAAGTAAGAGGGTTGAACACTTTAAAATGTAATAACTTTCGAATGGTTAGAATGGTAAATGTTATGTGTATTTTAACACAGTAAAAAATGAAAAGAATCTTTCCATTATACAATGTCAGGTATTAATACCAAAGACGGCATTAAAAAACCCTCCCCGACCTAGATCCTATCCTACTTTCTGGCATCTTTTCTTGTCATTTCCTTACCTGTATCTTATATTCCAAGGACCTTGATCTGTCTACAGTTCCTTATATACATGATTCTCTTTCTCTTCTCTGATACTGTGCTCCCATTTTCTCCTCTTTATAGAAGTGTCCATTCCTCTCTTTGTAGCACTTCTCCTGGGTGACAACATATTCTTTAGATGGGTAACATCCCTTCTATGGGAAACATTCCATGATTTCCCCAAGCAGGATGCATGAAATTTCCCTCTTCCCAAAAACCTACTATCATTTTTCTTGGCACACTGTACTGTAATTATATTTATGTATTTGTCTCCTCCAACTCGACTGTGCTCATTGAAGAAAGAAATCTTGCTCTCTCCTCATCATAGTGTTTATAGAGCCTAACAAAGGGCCTGTCATATAAAATATGCTGAATAAAATGATGCCTTATAAATACATGTGCAAACAAACAAGTGGATAAGCCAATCAATTACATTCCCTTCTCAGGGCAGATAGAAGCTTTATCTTCTAATTCTTTCTACCTTTTTTTTCCTCACCACTGAAGAAAGTACCCTGGAACATAACCTCATTGTCTATCAGAAAAATGCTTAAGATTTATGAAGACAACAAATAGAGAAGTGGTTTCTGTACTATGATACTTAGTGATAGCTATGAAAAAAAATATATACAACAGCACAGCTCTGCAGAAATGGTCTGAAGCACAAAATACTACATAATTCCAATATGCTTCTTGTCTCTGTTATGTGAATTACTATTAAAAGAAAAGGACGAGGAATCTGGTCCTCTAATATCCATTTAGTAAATATTAAAATGTAACTTCAGTAAGATTTGCTATAAATGATTTAGTATGAGAATAAATGAATTTTAAGTAAAAGTGCTATACAAGTTAAAGAAAGAACTGCTTCCCACATTGATACTATATTCAATGATATACTAGAGTTTATATTTCATGTGCGAATTTTTATTTGCTGTTGAAAGGACCACTTTGTATTAACAGAAATATATGAAGTAGAAAAAAATCTATTTGATTTGGTTAAAAAACTGATAAAATAATAAAAACTGTGACTTATTTACATTTAGGTCATTTTTTAAATAAACCTTTAGCAGAAGAACTATGAGATGTTCAAAACTATAGAGCAATGAAGCTAAACAAAATTCCATAACTGGATCAGGAAATGACTTCGCATTAATTAAAAATATGTACAAACAGAGCACTGTTTTTCTTCATGATTCTCCTAATTCATTTTCCTTATCCTTTGGCTTTAACAATTACAGTCCTTCATTCATGATAGGCTAGCTAAGATTAAAAAAAGTGAAATGGACAAATAAATAAATGAATAGATTTCTTCATCCTTAAAATTCCATAAATCTAGGAAATAATGATCTGATATTAACATTGTTTTCCTATTTTAGAAAAATAATTATTAAAATTGGTAATATCTTTCAGATTATTTGTTTAATACATTTAAACGTTATATCTGGACATTTAAACGTATTAAAGAGGGTACTATGAGAAAATAATTCCATTTTAAAGATATATACTTGGAAAAAGAAAATGAATACTTTTATTTCTAAAAATCTTATAATGGATCCACAATGAAATATCATTTGAAATAGAAGCTACAAAAGACATTTTATATATTTTTTTGCCAATATTCCAGGTTATCGTGCAATGTATCATTATTTTATGCAGTACCATAGCTTTAAAAATTAATAATTAAATGTGATATAAAATAATCTCCCTGAAAATGGTGAGCTAAAATGGGCCTGACTTAAGTAACTTTGGAAAATAGTATTTTAACTTGATACTGTTAGGCTAAAGACATAAAGAACTGTATATAAACATAGCACTCTAGTTGGTAGATGTATTTCTTATGGGGATAGGAGTTAATCTTGAAACTAGTACACATGTATATTCAGGTGGAATGAATAAATAAATTATAGCTAATAGACCCAGGCTTCTCAAGGACAAAGAAAGAATTTACAAAAAAAAAAAAGCAAGGCGGAAAGGCTGCTGTGGTGCTGGATTAGAGAAGGAAATGTGACCAAGTGTTAATTGGTATTATTTACATATATACAAAGTATAAAAATAGGAAATAACAGATCAGAAGACTACATGAAAGTAATAAGAATAAAAATAGTGGTTGTTAGGGGAATGCCTCTAAAAACTAGGGAAATAACACAAAAGAAGTAGTTCAAATCTTAAGCACGTTTCTTAAATACATATTTGATTTAACTGTCAACCACTTATCACTAAGAGGACTGAGAGATTATTAAGGTCCATTCTTCTTGATTATTTTCTCTAGTTTTTTTGTTCGTTTTTTACTGAAGCCAAAAGAAAGGACAAGATCCACCCAAGTCACACAGATGCAACAATCTATTTACACAGGTGTGGGGCACCAGTTTCCATACTGCTCCCACCTTGGGGGCCATGACTTTTTAATCCATGCTCAAGTGCAACAGTTCTCAAAATGGGTGCCTACCTGTAGCTCAGTATCACCTGAGAACCTGCTAAAAATACAAATTCTCTTGGGTCCCACCCCAGACCTATTGAATCAGAAAATCTGAAGTGGGCCCAGCAATCTTTGTTTTACTAAGCCCTCCAGATGACACTGATGCATGCTCAAGCTTAAGAACTACTATTCTAGAATAGTGGCTCTCAAATCTTAATGTATATGCAAATTATCTAGAGATCTTGTTAAAATGCCAATTCAAATTTAGTAGGTCTCTGGTAGGGCCCAAGAATCTTAATTTCTTTTTTTATTTTTATTTTATTTTTCACCCATTCTCCCACCTCCCTTCCCTTTGGCAATCATCAACTTATTCTCTTTACCTATGAGTCTGTTTCTGTTTTGTTTTAGATTCCACATCTAAGTGAATCATATGGTATTTGTCTTTCTCTATCTGATTTATTTCACTTAGCATAATACCTTCGAGATCCACCCATGTTGTCACTAATGACAAGATTTCTTTATCGCTGAGTAATATTTCATTGTGTGCATACACACACACACGTGTGTCTGTATTACATCTTCTTTATTCATATATCTACTGATGGACACTCAGGTTACTTCCATATCTTAGCTATTGTAAATGATGCTGCAATGAACACAGGGGCATATATATCTTTTCAAATTGGTGTTTTGTTTTCTTCAAATAAATACCTAGAAGTGGGTGTGGGTATTTTTTTTTAATTGAACTTATTGTGGTGACATTGGTTAATAACATTGTATCAGTTTCAAGTGTACAATTCAATAATACAGCATCAATACATTGCATTGTGTGCTCACTACCTATGCATACATTTGACCTAGAAGTCGGTATTCTTGATTATTCACACTAGTCATTGGGTTATACAAGTTTGAACCATCATTTGAGAGGGGACTGAATCACAGCCTTGCCTCATACCATAATTACTGTAAATCCAAGAACCAAAAATAACATTTAAAATTTAGGAGAAATAGTAATTTAAAAGAAAGAAATTCTTAGAGCCTATATATTTCCACTTGATTGAGATTAGGAAATATTGAATATTTTAACTGCAAAAATTGTTTTTAACATAAAAAGAATAATGTAAGAACCACTTAAAATATCATTAGCAAAACATAAATATATGCTATTCATTTTTATTTTTTATTAAATTTATTGGGATGACATTGGTTAATAAAATTATATAGGTTTCAAGTGTAAAATTCAATAATACATCATATATGTATCACATTGCATGTGCACCACCCAAAGTCAAATTTTATTCTGTTGCCATATA
This sequence comes from Rousettus aegyptiacus, assembly GCF_014176215.1. Lineage (NCBI taxonomy): Eukaryota > Metazoa > Chordata > Mammalia > Chiroptera > Pteropodidae > Rousettus > Rousettus aegyptiacus. Next base: position 38,334,981 of record NW_023416311.1, on the reverse strand, counting down.
CCAGAGAGAAAAGAGAGAGGGAGGAGGTAGATAAGGGTAAACGTACGCTAAAAATCACAGAATATAAAGCTACATAATCACCCATTCCCGATTATAAAATTCTAGCACATTTACTATGTGTAAAAATTTCATAGTAGTGTGGTCCCAGTTGTCATAATGCTCATTTACAAAAACTCTCTTAATTGTTTGGATGCCAAATTATTTGCCCTTTTGCCTAAAGAAATACATATTGCCTGATAAGTCATTCGGTGACAATAAATTATTACAATGCCGATGCTAATTTAAACACACCTCAGAGAGTATAGAATGTACATGCTTTTTCACCATGATGACCAATTGTTCATCTACTAACCTTAGGATGTATCCACCCTTGATTACTTATAATTTCTTAAATACATCTGAATTTGAATTTGAGAGCAAACATTCCTTCATAACCAGAAACCCTCGGTCTAAGCTGATTCTAGCTTTACTAATGGTCTCTTCAAAATAAGATACAAAGGCAATGTAAAATACATCATAAATGACAATAAGACTATCTTATACCATATTCAAATACAGCAGGAAAGAATAAAGCATTTACTGACTGAAAAACCACTGCTTTAGAATCATGACTATAAAAATGTGCTTCTGTAGCTTCACTTCCTCTTCGGTTTATTTATAGACTATATAGCAAAAATTTACTTATGTAAATATGAAACTAAAATATTGGACAAACCAAATTATATGTATAATTACATACATACGTGGAGTCAGAGAATATAAAGCATAAAATTTGACCCTTCATATTTTGGAATGGCTAGGTTTTTTCAAACTTCTTTTAAAGCCATTGAAAACTTTCCAAATACACACAAATGACAAATTTAAGTAAGAAACACAACAGTAGTTGAGACCCATTATTTCTCAAGGAAAAAATATGCTCATAATTTTGCCTTACTTTGTTAAAATGTAACAAAATTCTGAAAGTGGGGTGTGTACATATTGAGATAGAGAAGGACTGACCTTCGAAGTAAAATCAAAAGCATCCAAAATAAACTTTCTACAAAGACAGTAGTGATAAAATCATATACAAACTGACTACTCTCCAAGAGAAAGCCATATATCGATTACATGTATAATAATAATGATACAAATTTTCTCGATTACCCTTTAACAAATCAAAACAGTAGTATATCAAAAATGGGATTCAAGAGATGGGTATGACATACATAAAAACGCTACAATGGAACATAAAAGACCTGAAATAAACAAAGGTAAAATTTGTAAGGCAAGATTTTATGTTGTAAAAGTATAAATTATTCTTAATTTATAAATTCAAGGGGATTTCAAAAAACCGATGAATGTGTTACTACTGTTGATATTATTGAGTTGAAAAATATTTTTAGTCAAAAAAAGAAAGAAAAATTCTGAATATAAAAAGTACTAGCTCTACTAGTTGTTAAAATATGTTAAAAACTTACACTTAAAAAAATTTTATTATGACCTGAAATAGACAGATCAACAAAAATAGAATAAAGTTCATGAGGTAATTATTTATATATTTTACAGGCAAAGTGTGCCCTTTAGCTCAAAACTGAACAGCATATATAATCTAATATCCCTCAAAATAACTATCAAAAAGAAAAAAAAATTATCTCCAAACGTCCATGACAGAATTATTTTGAAAGATCTTAAAGAATTCTACAAAAAAAAATATTTTAGTTACAACAACAAGCCACTTAACATCTGTTTTTCAATCAATTGTATTTGCCTTATACAAAGATAATTTTTCAGGAAAGCAGAGTGACTAAGAACTCTCTTGCACATTCTTGAGCAAGTTACATAACCTCTCTGGTCTTCTATTTTCTTAATGAAATACTATGTCGTATAAACCCAAGTTCTTATTCCACCTCAGACTTACTCATTACTGAGTTCTCCCACTTGTATGCAATGATGCATCTGTTAATATAGTTAAGCTTGTTCTTGTTAATCTGTCTTTTGTCAGTATAACTTCCAGGGCCCAGGCCAGAATAGGTTAAAAAAGAAAGTTAAGTTATTCCTTTCCTACAATGGATTTGAAGGCTTAATCCTATTGAGATGTCAATACTATCCAAAGCAATCTACAGATACAATGCAATCTCTCAAAATCCCAATGACTTTTTTTTATAGAAATAGAAAAATCCTAAAATTCATATAGAATCTCAAGAATTTCAAGTAGCTAAAATAATCTTTAAAAAAGAACAAAGTTGGAGGTCTCATACTACCTGGTAGATATGACACCAAAAGCACAGGTAATAAAAAGAAAAAGGTAAACTGGACTACATCAAATTTTAAAACTCTGCATCAAAGGTCACATTAACAGAGTAAAAAGACAGCTCACGGAATAGGAGAAAATATATGCTGATCATTTATCTGATAAAATGTATATCCAGAATACATAAAGAACTCTTGCAGCTGAATGACAATTAAATAAAAAATATGATTAAATATAGGCAAAGGGGGCTTCTGGTCAAGATGTCAAAGGAGGTAAACATTGTGCTTGCCTCCTCTAAAAATTATATCAAAATTATGAATAAACTACAGAACAATCACCATTGAGAATTGCCTGATATCTAACTGGGGACAGACAGAAGAGGCCACCACAACACTGGTAAAAGAGCAGAGGAAAAGAATGGGCTAGTCCTACACTTGTGTGTGGTGGTTAAAAATCGAAAGGGATATCTCAGCTGTGGAGGTCGCCACAGAGCAATGAGAGGTCCCAGCCCCACACCGAACTCCCCAGCCCAGGGTTCCAGTGCTGGGAAGAGAAATCCCCACAACATCTGGCTGTGAAAATCAGCAGAAATTGTGGCTGAGTGAGACAGAGGACAGCTGAAATTCCTCTTAAAGAACCCATGCATTGACTCACCACTAACGTACTCATTTGCTCTGAGGTCTGGCTCTGGGGCAGCTACTCAAAGAATGCCAGGGACACAGAGAAGAACTAAGTTGTTTAATTTCAGGATGAGGGCTAAAAGGGCAGCCTTCTCCAGGACAGAAGTGCTGGCAGAATTCATTTTTTCTTTTGTTGAGTTCACCCTACTCTTGGAGTAGAGATGCAGGCAGCCACCAAATTTGAGTCTCCATCAACCTGGTCACCCAACCCAACATGTGGGCCCACCCAAGCTGCTTCCAGTGGTCTTTCCATACACACAGTTGGTCTTGGCTCATGCTGCAGACTTTCCTAAAATCTCTCAAAGGTTCACGAAACCTAAACAAGCAGCATCTGGCCTCTGTATGCCCTGTACCTGTTGCTGAGCAGCCTCAAGCCCAGCAGTGGTGGCAACCAGCCTCAATTTGCAGCTTGACCCCTTGAGGCACATCAAAGCCTAGCGTAAATAATGGCCACTTGCAGATTTCTTGGTGGCTTATGCCAGGTATCCCTGGACAGGGCACAGGCTGAAGCTGAACTTGTCCTGTGGCAGCAGGGTCCATCCAAGGAGGCCCCAACTTGCAAGCCTAGTGGTCAGCTTTGGTCTCAGCCAGAGCGCCACCTCAGGCCATAACTGAGGACAACACCCAGGGAAGACTGGGCAGGCACCAGAGTTCTACTAAAGTGATTTCTACTCCATAGTAGCAACCAAGGCTCAACTACAACAGGAGAGCACACACAACCCATACAAGAGACACACCCGCTCAGGTGACTAGGGAGATTGTGCCACTGGGCCCCCAGGACACCTACTAAGACCAGAAGACACAGCAGCCCTACCTAAAATATACAAAAACAAAAACAAACAAACAAACAAAACACATAAGGAGACAGCCAAAATGAGGAGACAAAGAAACACGTTCCAAATGAAAGAAGAGAACAAAGCTCTAAAAAAAGAACTCAACAAAATGGAGACAAGCAATCTACCAGATACAAAATTCAAAACACTGGTTATAAGGATGCTCACTGAACTTAAGGGAAGAGTAGATGAACTCAGTGAGAACTTTAAGAGATAGAAAACATAAAAGTGGAGACAGAAAACAAAACAAAACAAAAACACAGTCAGAAATGAAGAATACAATAACTGAAATGAAGACTACCTTAGGAGAAATCAACAGTAGATTACATGAAATGGAGGGTCAAATCAGCGATTTAGAAAATATGGTAGCAGAAAACAGCCAATCAGAACAGCAACAAGAAAAAAAAATCAATAAAGAAAAAATGAGGATAGTTTAAGGGCCTCTGAGACATCAGGTGTATTAACATTTTTCTCATAGGGTTATCAAGAGACGAGAAAAAGCAAGAAATTTAAAATCTATTTTAAGAAATAATGACTGAAAACTTCCCTAACCTAGTGAAGGAAATAAATATACAAAACCCAGGAAGCATAAAGAGTCCCAAACAAGATAAATCCAAAGAGGCACACACCAAGACACATCATAATTAAAATGCCAAAGGTTAAAGAGAAAGAGAATCTTAAAAGTACCAAGAGAAAAGCACATAGTTACCTACAAGGGAGCTCCCATAACAATGTCAGCTCATTTCTCAATAGAAACATTGCAGGCCAGAAGGGACTGGCACAAAACGTTCACAATGATGAAAAGCCAAAGGACCTACAACCAAGATTACTCTACCCAGCAAGGCTATCATTTAGAATCGAAGGGCAGATAAAAAGTTTCCTAGACAAGAAAGAGCTAAAGAAGTTCATCATCAGCAAGCCAGTGTTACAGAAAATGTTGGAGGGACTTCTTTAAGAAGAAGAATTAAAAAGAAAAAAGAAAAAAATATATGAATAACAAAATAGCAATAACTACATATCTATCACACTTTAAGTGTAAACATTTTAAATGCTCTAATCAAAAGAAAGGGTGCCTGAATGGATAAGAAAAATAAAGACCTTTACATATGCTGCCTACACGGGATTCACTTCAGATCAAAAGACACAGATTGAAAGTAAAGGGGTGGAAAAAGATGTTTCATGAAAATGAAAACAAAAATTCTGAGGTAGTAATATTTGTACCAGACAAAATAGACTTTAAAATAAAGGCTATAACAAGAGACAGAGAAAGACCCAGTAATCCCACTTCTGAGTATTTATCCAAGGAATCCCAAAACAGTACTTTGAAGAAACATGTGAAATCATATTTTCATTGCAGCATTATTTACAATAGTCAAGATATGGAGGCAACCTGGATGTCCATGAATGGATGGACAGATAAAGAGATAGCACATTCATACAATGAAATATTACTCAGCCATAAAAAATAAAGAAACTCTGCCATTTGCAACAACATGGATGAACCTAGAGGGTATTGTACTGAGTGTAGCAAGTCAGAGAGAGAAAGACAAATGTCATATAATTTCACTTGCATGTGGAATCTAAAAAACAAAATAAACAAAACAGAAACAAACTCATAGATACAGAGACCACTTTGATGGTTGTCAGATAGGAGGAGGTTAGAGGAGATGGATTAAAAATGGGAAGGAATTAAGAAGTACAAATTGGTAGTTACAAAATAGTTATGGGGATGTAAAGTATACCAACAGTCAATAATATTATAATAACTAACACATGGTGTCAGATGGGTACTAGGTATATCAGAGTGATCACTTTATAAGTAACGTAAATGTCTTATCACTATATTGTACAACTGAAATGAATATAATATTGTATGCTAAATGTAATTAAAATAATAAATTATTTTTTAAAAATACACACACACACACACACACACACACACACACACACACGCAAAGGATTTAGACATTTCTCCAAGGAAGATATACAAGTGGTCAATAAGCACAAGAAAAGATGCTTGACATCAGTTTTCATTAGAGAAATGCAAATCAAAACCATATTGAGATAACATTTCACACCCATTAGTATGGCTTCTATCAAAAAAATAATAAAATAAATAGCAAGTGTTGGCAAGAATGTAGAGAAACTGGTACACCTGTTCACTGTTGGTGAGAACATAAAATGATGCAGCTACTATGGAAAATAGTGTGGTGGTTCTTCAAAGAAAAAAATTAAAGGTAGGACTACCATATGATCTAGCAATTCCACTTGTGGGTATACAGCCAAAATAACTGAAAGCAGGTCTCTAGATATTTGTGCACTCGTGTTCATAGCAGCATGTTCAAAATAGCCAAATGGTAGAATCAATTCAAGTGTCCATCAATGGAGTAATGATAAATAAAATATGTTACATACACAATGGGCTATTATTTAGCCTTATGAAGAAAAGAAAATCTAGAACATGAATGCTACAACATCAAACATGCTACGACAGAGGAATCATCAAATTCACAGACAGAAAGTAGAAGAGTGTTTGCCAGGGGTTGAGGGAGAAGGGAATGGAAAGCTATTGTTTAATGGGTATAGAATTTAGTTTTGAAGATTAAAAACCATTCTGGAGATGGATAGTAGTGATGATTGTACACAGTATAAATGTACAATAATATAAGGCAACTGAAGCATACACTTAAAAATGGTTAAGATGGCAAATTTTATGTTTTGTGTATTTTACCACAAATTTTTAAAAACCATAAAAAGTTATTGGTTGGTTAGAAATTTTTAAGATAGACAATAGCTAAAAAAATGGATGAGATGTGATTGGTCGAAATAAAGTCAACCATATCCCAAAATTGCTGGAGAAAATGACAGCATATCCACAAAAACTCCAAACTCAGAAGTAATACAAAAATCAATGAGGTATTTCTAAAGCAATCTTTATGGGCCTAGGCCACCTCAGATTCATAGTAGCACCCTCTCCCACATTCTGATCTCTAGGGGTGCACAGGTATTTTCATCCACAAGCAAAAACCAAGAGCTGCTCTCTTTAAAAAAATAGTAATAATGACTATAATAATAATATACATAAAGAATATTCATTCACCACAGTAAATTAGGAAATGCAAATCCAAACAGGAAGAGATTATTTTCCCACAATCAGCTTAGTCAGAATTTAATCATTAATTCAGTGGATGTGAAAAAACAGTTCCTCCAACATACTAGGATAGCCTCGATGTGGCAATTTCATAACCTCTATCAAAATTTAAAACAGAATACTCTTTGACTCAGCCGTTTTACTTCTAGTTACTGACTACAGATAAATATTCACATATACACATGCATTAGTATGTTTACTGTAGTACTGCTTATATAATAGCAAAGAGCTATACACTAAATACACAGCAGTAAGAAACTGAATAAATAAGCTACAGTACATTTACTAAATGGAATGTCATGAAGCAGGTTGTTTTAAACTGCATATCTCATGTAATGACATAGAAAGATGTCTATAACTGAGGTTAAAAGAAAGAATTCTAAAGCCAGTTACAGCAATCAGTTCATATCCAGACTTTCAAACACTTTTTGTAACGTTGGACGTTTCTTTTACCTTTTTCTGCTTGTGAACAATAATCTTGTATTTCACTGATTCTTAGATACACATTTCTTCCCACATTTTAACATATCCAAGATTAGGACTTCTCTTATAATAAACAGAATTTTAGATTCCCAAATATCAGTAATGACCTGTTTTAAAACTCAATGAACGCAAAATCACTTATAATGAAATGGTAACAGCTGAGATTCTCTTTGGAATTTAAAAAAAAAAAATCTCTTTAAAGCATGCTACCTAATTTTCAAGTGTAATGGGTTTTTTCTTTGGTTCTGAATACAACTAAACTGGTGTCATTTTTCCTTATTTCTTTTTTAAAATACATCTTTTTTTCCCCCATTCACATATTATTCTCATATGTTTGTTGGGCTTTGAGACCTACAAATTCACACTACTGGTAAATATCATGTACTAAAATGCATTCAAATAGTACTATGCTTTAAAGGGTACTCCCTATTTGAAAACAAAATTCTATCTAACTAGTTATTTCTGAGTACACATATAAAAAGTAGTATCTTCCTCATACATTTTGTGCACTTTTCTGACACAGGCCAGTCTAAAACTATTAGACACTGAAATAAGCAACGAAAGTCACAGTTAAACTTATATATCAACCAAGACCTTTAAAGTCCCTAATTTGTGTATTTTGCTTTGTGATCTTCCTTACCAATTAAAATAAGTATATGTTTCAGTATTGTGGCTTACTGGAGCACACTGAAAATTATTTCAATCACTTTAAAGTTCTGATGCTATCAGCAAAACATATTACACGCAAATGATTTGGTCTTCTTACCTGATTAGTAACTTCGTACAGCAGAATCTCATAGTTTTAGCTTTAATATGCTATATTAGATTTGAAAGCATTCTAATATATAACTATTTTGGAATAAACATTTTATTTCTATAATAAAACATTTAACATGCGAACTACCTTGTGTTTTTGTATGTTCAAATTCACACAGAAAAAGAGAATAGTAAAGGCCAAAACATCAATTTTTAACATATCTATTAAGTGACATGAATTTTACAATAATATGATTCCATTCTATCTTTGCTTCCCTTTTTACCATAGATTCCAAAGAGTCTAAACATCATGATCTAAAATATTTTTTTAAATCTTCGTCTTACTTGAAAAAATAAGATTTGAGTTTTTCAAAGTTCATACACCCAAGAAATAACATGGTTTATAACAAGTTGAAAATACTATTTCTTTCTAATAATCGCCACCATTTGAAATTCATATTTTACTAGAATCTCAATATTTATTACAAAAATGAAAATCAAACACTACTGGTCATGAAGTATAAAACTATTTCAAAATCTTTTTTATAAAAAATAGAAAAAAACTGACAAAAATGACACTTAAAAATGGTGAAGCTATGAGTTTGACCAATATTTACTGTTCCATACCTGATGAGCAGAAGAGACAGAATACTATAGTTTAAGATTAGACATCAGATTTTCATAAATTTATAAGGGTTCTTTTTCTGTAGATACAACTTTGCAGTCAACAAATGCGAAAGCAATAGGTAGACAGAAACTAGGGATTATGATAAATATTCCTCATCTGTTTAATCAAATCTAGAATATTCTTAACAGAATTTTCCAGAAGCACTAAAATTTTAGAAAAATTTACACTTCTCACTTCACTAACAGATCTGTGTGTGTGTGTGTGTGTGTATAAAATGTATATATAATATATTACATAAAGTTCCCTTTGTAGGTATTTCAACACTCACCCACAGAATCAGAAGAATACTACATCCAACTAAAATGTTTCTGCACAGGAAAGAAAACTATCTCCATAAGAAAAGATGAAATACTGCCATTTGCAACAACATGAATGGACCTCGAGATAATCATACTAAGCGAAATAAGCCAGACAGGAAAAGTTTAAAACATATCACTTATATGTGGGATATAAACCTAAAAGCAACAAACGAACAAGACAAACAAGCAGCGACTCATGGACATGGACAAAAGACTAGTGGTTATCAGAGGATAGGAAGAAGAGGGGAGGGGGAAGGTAGATGGGGTAAAAAGGGGTCAAATATGTGGTGACAGGAAGAAATCTAACTATGGGTGGTGAACACACAATGCAACATATATATATATATATATATATATATATATATATGCCTTACTGTTGAATTGTATACCTGAAACTTACTGAATTCTGTTACTCAATGTCACCATAAAAAAAATTTAAAAGAAATTTTTTTTACTATTGAAGTAAAAACTACCAAAATGAAGATGATCTACTGAATGGGATAAAATATTTGCCAATGACATATCTAATAAGGGGTTAATATACAAAAATTATAAAGAATTCACACAACTCAACACCAAAAACAAAAAACTCCAATTAAAAAAAAAGGCAGAGGACCTAAATAGACATTTCTCGAAAGAGGGCATTAAGATGGTCAACAGATATATGAAAAGATGCTCAACATCACTAATGATCAGAGAAATGAAAAATTAAAACCCTAATGAGATATCACCTCACACCCGTCAGAATGGCTATCATCAATAAATCAAAAAACGAGTGCTGGCAAGGATGTGGAGAAGAGGGAACCCTCATGCACTGCTGGTGGGACTGCAAATGGGCATAGCCAGGCACTATGGAAAACAGTTTGGAGGTTTCTCAAAAAATTAAAAACAGAACTACTTTATGACCCAGCAATTCTACTTTTGGGTATTTATACAAAGAAATCCAAAACACTGATTCAAAAAAACACATGTTCACTGCAGCGCTATTCACTGTAGCCAAGATATGGAAGCAACTTAAGTGCCCATCAATAGACAATTGGATAAAGAAAAAGGGGTACATAGAATGTCACTTATATGTGGAATATATGGAACAAACTAAATAAAAATAGACTGACAGATACAGAAGAAAATCTGGTGACTGCCAGAGGAGCGGAGAGGTGGGAGGCTGAGAGAAAAAGGAGAAAAACAAACTAGTAGCTACAAAATAGTGTTGGAGATATAGAGGAAAGAGAGCATAAGGAAATAGTCAACAGTATTGTAATGGCTATGTGCAGAGCCAGATGGGTGACAGAGTAATCACTTCGTAAACTATATAAATGCCTAATCAATGTACTATATACCTGAAACTAATAATAATAATAAAAAAAAAACTAATGAAAAAAAGATCCTGAAGAATCAAATTTTTAACAAAAAAAAGAAGTGGTACTTATATGCAATGGAATATCACTCAGCAATAAAAAAGAATAAAAATCTTAAGCAATTGCAACAACACAGACGGGCCTACAGAATATTATGCTAAGTGAACTGGGTTAGACAGAGAGACAAATACCATATGATTTTACTCATATGTGTAATCTAAAGAACAAAATAAATGAACAAACAAAACAAAGAGACTCATAGATACAGAGAACAAACCTATGGCCAGTTGGGAAGGGGGTTAAAGGGCTGGCTGAAAAAGGTAACAGGATTAAGAAGTACAAATGGGTAGTTATAAAATAGTCATGGGGATGTAAAGTAGAACATAGGAAATATAGTCAATAATATTAATAACTATGTATATAGTTCCAGTTGGGTACGAAACTAATTGGGGAGGATCATTTTATAAATTATATAAATGTCTAACCACTGTGTTTTACATCTGAAACATAAAAAAAAAATGAATGTTAATTCTAATAAAAATTTTAAAAGAAATAAAATATGCTGTTTTTCTTACTATGAGGTCTAAAAATGTTAATTATGCAACATTATTACTCTCTTACTCTTCTTTAGAAATCAGTATCTAGAAACATCAATAATGCTAAAAAAAATAGTTTCTTCTTACATGAGTTAGGTGTAACTAAAGTTGAATTAAGTTATTAGCATACTCATATAAAAAGTTTATCAAATACATATTTAAATTTACTTCAGTATAGGGCACTCTATTACTTTAACCAACCCAAAAGAACTTATTTCCTGAAAATGTTTCACCACTAATCTCTACTCTAGCCAACTAAAACTTTTTTAAAAACCATATGCACAGCTTTTTCTTTTCATAAAAGTTATTTCTTCAAATAGTCTTTAACACTTCCTACATTATTTCTCTGGACAGTTAAAATAACTTTTAAAAACAACGGCTTTGTACCCAGATCCGCATGGCAACAACTATACATTCTAGTCTGGTTTCTGTTTTACTTTACTATAAACTATATTTATTCAGTGGAATTACTATTCAATTGAAATATCATCTATTTATCTCTGCTCCCTATTTTCTCATTCATCCCCTAATATTTCCTGAGCTCCTGCATGTAACAGGCACTGTTATGGGCACTAGAGTAATTAAATAGAATGTTTGACTTCAAGGAATCAATAGTCATTGGGGATACAAGGATGAACAAGAGACAATCTCTCATTACTATCCAGTCTACAAAATCACAGGCAAATAAATAGGCAAGTATTACAGCATGTAGTAAGTCCCTGTGGTAGGAGTAAGTTGTGGGTGGTACAGAAATACCTGGGAATAAAACTAATCTTCCAGAGGCATATCAAGGAAGGCAATGAGAGGAAAGGAAGTTGAAAGCTGAGCCTGCAGAACAAATATAAGTTAGAGAAATGTATGTGGTATGACACAAGAATGTCATATAAAACCAAAAAGTAAGTGAATTCATGCAGAAGTCAAGAGAATGACAAAGAATCTATTATTAGTAGACAGAGTTCAGAGGGCAACTGAAGAGAGATGATGCTGCATACTACAAGTTCTACCTGCAATATTAATTCAGCTATATTCCATTTACACTGAAATCATAAGGTTTAAAAGGTGAATGATTCTCAAGTAATTTTTACAACTGCATGTGACTCTACAATTATCCCAACATAAAAAGTTTAATTTTAAAAAGTTAGGTGATAAGTTTGTTCTTTTTATTCCTTAGATTCCACATACAAGTCCCAGGGATGGAGAGCATGACATAGGGAATGCACTTAGCATTAATGTATTGGCTAAGTAAAGAGCTAGAGGAGAGAAACAGCAATTAAGGAGAATCGCTTTACAAACTATTTAAATGTCTAACCAATGTGCTATATATTTGAAACTAATAAAATAAAATCTAATAAATACATACATACACACTACGTGACACATTTTTAAAGTACATTAGGATTAAATTTTTGAACATATCAGTAAAAAATACTTTGACTTCCTGATTCCAATAATTTTGCAAGGGTAGGAAATGTAGGTAAGAAATTAATATTCATAAAGAAATTCGATTTAGAAATAGGAAATATATAGTGTTTATATTTAAAAAGTGTTGATCTATTCTAGATGTTCAACAAAAAGGAAAGAGTTAGGGAAAACTAATTTGAAATTGCTATTGTTAGCAAAAATTTCTTCTGACAAGGTTGAGTAGCCAGCTAGGTGGTATAAAGAATGAGGGCTCCCGGATCTGTCACTCACTTAATCCTCTAAGAGGCTTGAAACTTAAAATTTGTAATAACAATATTCAATCTTCTAAAAGTTTGTGTCAGAATATGAGATACAATGATGGACTCTAAATAAAGTTGATCCAAAGGCCTAGTAAAACAAGTCATAGAGATTTCTTGTTCTGGATAACTGGCACAAAGTTTGGGGCTACTATAAATAAAACTGCTATGAGTATTCATATACAAGTTTTTGTGACATTAACTTTCATCTCTTGGGTAAACACCTAGGAGTGGAAGGGCTATATTCCATGTCAGATGTAGGCTTAACTTTTTAAGAAACTGACAAACTATTTTCCAAGGTGGCTGTATCATTTTACATTGCCACTAGGAGTATATGAATGTTTCAGTTACTCTAGAGTTTGGCCAATACATGATGTGGACAGTCCTTTTCATTTTAACCATTCTAATAGGTGTGTAATGTATCTCACTGTGGTTTTATTTGCATTTCTCTAATGACATAATTTTAGGCATATTTTCATGTGCATATTTTCCATTCATCTATCTTTGGTGAAGTGTTCAAAACTTTTATTCATTTTTTAATTGAGATGTTTGTTTTCTTATTATTGAGTGTTTAAAAGTTCTTTGTATATCCCAAATACAAGTTCTTTATATATCCCAAATACAAGTTCTTTATATAAGTCCCAAATACAAATCTGTTCTTTACAAATATTTTTTCTCAATCTGTGTTTTGTCTTTCCATTCTCTTAAGAGTGTCTTTTGAAGAGAAGTTTCTACTTTTGATGAAAGTCCAAATCATTTTTTTTTTTTAATGGATGATGCTTTTGGTGAAATCTTAAACAAACCCAAGATAACAAAGAAAATTCCTCCCAGGGTTCTGGACCTTCTCTCACAAGTACCTCCTACAAATGACAGGCCAAGAAAAATTCGCCTCATATAAGGTTAAGTAAATTTAAAAAAAGAAAGAAAGAAAGAAACCAGCGCAGAATCCATACAAAGCTATTACCAGAAAATTAGGGAGAAAAAAGAACAGGAAAAACAAACAGCAAGGGAATAATAATTTAACATCAAACAATAAATCACGGTATATTCATACATGAAATACAAGGCAACTAAAAATGAATGAGGGAGCTCTTTATATACAGATGCAGAACAGGTCCCAAAACATGTTGTTAAATGAAATACCAAGTGTCTATCCTATCTGCAAGAACTAAAGTGGGGCTAATTGTTTCCCAAATTTTACATGTGGAATTACACTCCAATCTGGTAAAGAGACAAGGACAGGAGTAAAATGACCAGAGAGTGGACACTAAGGGATTCAATTTCCTCATTTTAAATGGAGACATATCTTGAAGAAAGCACTGATACTTGTTAAATGAAAAAAAGCAAGGATGAGAAAAGCACCTATCTAAGAAAGGGAGAGAATATGTATATATTTAGTTGCATATAAATAAATCTGGAAAAAGTCACAAGAATCTTGATAATACTGGTCACCTTTGAGAAGGGAAACAGTACATGGGCATAGAGGTGGGAGGAAGACTTTTCATGGTATACTCTTCTATCTTGACTTTACAGCCACATGAATATATATTACTTTTATAAAATACTAAATTACAAAAAAAAGAATGTTATAGTTTTTTCAGTAATTATTTATAGTGATGCAAGAAAGTGATTCGATCATGGTTTTCGGAGACTAAAATGTATCCCTTAAAAAATATAATTTTTCAGGAAATGAAGAACTTTACTCAGCTTTCTATTAAAATTCAAGATCCTCTAGCTTCAGAAATAAATGCTTCATTCTGTTACTAATTGGTAATAGCATGGTGCAAAGTACAATCTATTAACTAAGAAAAAGTTAACTGAAATAGGCAAGTGCCAGTTAACCAACAAAAGAAACTAAATGCTATTATATACATTATCATAAATAATACTTGGTAGGTATTCATTATAAACCAGGAGTTATGCTAAATGCTTTACATGTATCATCTCATTTAAATCTCACAACCATCTATTAAGTAAATGCTATCATTATCTCTAGTTAAAATGGCCATTTTCCAAATGAGAAATCTAAGCGCAGAAAAGTAACTTGCCATGTCAAACAGCAAGAAAGTTGTGGAGGCAGGTATAAAGCTAGGCTGTCTGACAACAGGGCCTGGACTCGGACACGTTATGCTGCACACCCTGTCCTCCACATTTCATTACACTAAGTATAATAAAGTTCTAAGCAGATAGTCTTCTATATACTCCTCAGTAATTTATATTTTATAAAGTCTCAAATTCTTAGACTGTGAATTCATTCATTTAAGTTTCTATATATCTTTGAAAACTGGTAGACCTTACTTTTTAGACAGAATGCAATCCTAAGAATGTAAGTTAAAGCAAGTCAAAGAAATGTAAAATACAGATTTCACAAGTTTTGTGCCCAAATTACATGAATTATTCTTTAATTCAGAAGTCGAATAATGCATAGGTAAAAAATAAATGTTTTCAAAATGTGTATAGTTTACTATTAAGTAGGTAAAAAACAAAAAACAAAAAACAAAAAACACAAAAGCAAAAATATGCAGAGGGCTAAAGGTGAAATTTAGGGTAAAAAAAATTCTTATATATTTAGATAACAATTTTATCAATGATGAGATCTCATTAGTAATGTCTAGGTGCAATAAAAGAGATTTTTTAAAACTGTCATCTGTCTTTTGACTAAATATGGCTAAAATTTTTCATTTATATTCAGGATGTTTTCCAAGTTTATACTAAATCATCTTAATTTTTAAAAATTATTTTTATTATTGGTATGCTAAGGTATTAGAAGGTCAACTATTTCTTAGCCATCTGTTTCCACCCCACAATCCATATTACATAAAGAGAAGGAGTTTTACCCACCATGCCTGGTAATTGAGTCACATAATCATACAAGCTACCAAACTATACCAAGCATACCCGCTATGAAAATAGCTCTTCTTTCTCTGAATTAATTGTGTCCACTGGGACAATTTAATGCAGTATTTCTCCAATGTTACCTTTGCCAACTGTGACAGCTGTTGCAAGAAAGTCTATGATACATACACTGATGCTCACAATATGTATGTACTCTCAACTGTGGCAATGCAAAACATTTCTGAATAATGTGCTCCTCCGAAGGAATGCAAGCAATTAGAGGCTTAAACACCATTGATATCATAATATGGCTCACTAGAAGTTACAGTAATTATTATATACAAACACATTTTTATTTCATGTTAGTTGATGCTTACACATATGACCACAACCCCGTAAGGCATTGGATCAAGGCATTAGTATTCAATAAATAAAATGCATTACAAACCTTACTCCACAGTGGTTGAAGCAAACAGGATAACTAAAAAATTACTAATGATTGAATTAAGACCAAACTATCCTCCACTCAAAGTTCTCTTAAACTCAAGCATCCAGACAATAAAACAATCTAGCTCGGTGCTATCTAATATAAATATATTTCAACCTATATAGAGAACATTAAATTTTCTAATAGTCATATTTTAAAAGAAAAACAAAAAAGGTATAATTAATTTAAATAATATATTTTATTTAACCGAAAAGATCCAAAATAAAATTATTTTAACATGTAATCAGTATAAAAATGATTGATATTTTATATTATTTTCTTAAAACTAAGTCTTTAGAAGCCAGTGTATATTTTATATATACAGAACATATTAATTAGGAGGCTAAATTTTAACTGTAAATATGTAATTGGTATTTAGATTTTGCCAGTAGGAGTTTAAAAAGTAATTCACATATCTAAGTTGTTCTAAACATACTTCAAAGTTCTCCAATAATACATTCATATACCACATAAATACATTTCTTCAATATTTACATTCAGATTGACAAAAGTGGTTGTCTTTTAAAATCATTTAATTCAAAAGCAAAAAACATCAGTTTATAAAAACTATGTCTATTGAGTAAATTCACTAAATCTTGTGTTGACTCAGTTTTATTAATGTCAAATTCAAGGGATATTGCATAAATTGAAAAGTAACTTTAAATTTATCAATATCGACAAAGCATTCTTCAATTGTTTCTTGTAGTTTCCTTTACACGAGCTTCAAATTTACCTAATTCCTATAAATGATGATAATGGTGAAAAAATTTAAATTACAATGACATTATGTGTTGTTTTTGATTGCTGAACACTGGCAAACTTTTTGACCTAGAGTTAACAGTAAAATTCTTCTCCTATGCAAACAACAAGACTGGCAAATAACACAAAATGATCATTCATTGTCCTCTGCTTTCGAAAGTTCCACCATTAGACAGTGTTAACTTACAACATTTATACATATATACAGAATTGTTTTTAACAATTGTATACATGAAAATTTTGAAGACTACTTTAGAAAACCAAGACACAAATATTTTCAATACGTATCTGAAATGAAGCAATAAAATATCACCTTTCTTGAAAATTCCAATAAATCATAATTTTTTATCTACCAAAGCTGGCGTACTGTCCACATGAAATAAACTAATTTTTTCAGATTTAGTTGAAATTCTTCTTTGACAGATTTGAAAGTACTAAAATTACCTATACTGAGTTCAATTTTTTAGGTTACAAATTAACAGATTTTCTTCCTTTATTTGAGCTTACCCAGTTAATCAGGTAAAAAATATATGTACATATTACGTGACATCTAAAATTAAATAGAAGTACTTACAATTTTTCAAAATTTGAATCAACTGATCTTTGATATTGTGGGAAAGGTGTTATAGCCCATGAGCAACTGTAAGGTTGCTAAACTGAAAAGCTTTCATTTTTCTGTAAAATACCTTTTTCTAACAAAATTTACACAACAAAAATAATAATTTCTTTTACCATCTCACCATCTGAAAATGACTTACAAAGAATCATGTAAGTTTTTAAAAACTTAAGAAATCTAATAGAAACTTACTGCAAATAAGTTAATTTAGAAAGGTCTCTGGAAAATAAGGTTAATATGCAAAACTAAATTGTATTTCTATATATCACCAACAAACAATTAGAAAATTAATCAAAAAATGTCATTATAATAGCATCAAAAAATGAAATATTTATAGGTTTTACAAAATATGTATAAAACCTAAACACTGAAAACCATGAACTTGCCAAAAACATATTAAGGAAGAAAAATAAATAGAAAGATATAGCACATTGTATTGGAAGACTCAATTTTGTTAAGAGGTCCATTCCTCCAAAATTGACCTACATACGTATGTAATGCATCCAAATCAAAATTAGAGCAAATGTTTTGATATGAATTGACAAGAAGATCCTAAAACTTTCTTGAAATACAGAAGACTGGGAATTAGTCAAATAAGTTTTTAAAAAGAACAAAGTTAAATGACTTAAATACCAGATTTCAAGATGGCCCTTAAAGCTACAGTATTCAGGACACTGTCAGTGTAAGGAAAAGCAAAGATCAATCGACCTGAATATAGCATCCAGAAACTGCCCTACACATACAGGTTCGACTGATTTTTTTTTTTTTTAAGGATGCTAAGGTAATTTAGTGGAAAAAAAAAAGATAATCTTTTCAACACATGGTGCTGGTAGATTTTCATATGGAAAAAAATGAATCTCAACTCTCACCTCACACTTGTGAAAATTAATTCAAAATTGACCATCATAAAGGTAAAACTACAAATGTTCCAAGAGAAGGCATAAAAGAAATCTCTGTAATCTAGAGGTAGGTAACTATTTCTTAGGACATTAAAAACATGAACTATAAAAAGAAAAATTATACATTGACTGCACAAAATTATAAACTTCTGCTCCTTCAAAGATAGTATTTATAAATTGAGAAGATAAAGCACAAAATGGAAGAAAATATTTGTATTGCATATATCTGATGATATACTAGTATCCAGAATAATCACAACTCAATCATAAAATGACAACCCAATAAGAAGATATATGAATGGTCAATAGTCACACTGAATTCATACTGATATACCATTATTCATCCATTGGGATGGCTAAAATTAAAGACAGGCTATTCTAAGTGTTATCAAGGATCTGAAGCAAAGGGAGCTCTCATATGCTACAGGTGGGAATGTAAAATGGTATATATTGAGAAAAGTTTGGCAGTTGCTTATAACATTAAATATATACTTATCAGTAATTTCACTCCTAGGTATATACTCAAAAGAAATGAAAGCATATACTCACACTAAAACTTATATGAGAATGTTCACAAAAACTTTATTCATAATAGTTAAGACTGGAAAGAACCCAAATATCCATCAGTAGTAAATAAACAATTATTGATATAATGAAATACCACTGAGCAACAAAAAGGAATAAACTATAGACATACTAATATGGATGACTCTCAAGATCATTTTGTTATGGAAAAGACACCAGACACAAAACAGTATACACTGTATAATTCTGCTTAAAAATTCTAAAAAAAAAAAAAAGGTAAATTTAATCTATAGTAGTCTCTTTCCTTATCCATGGTTTCATTTTCCACAGTTTCAGTTTCTACAGTTTGTTACCAATGGTTAACTGTGACCGGAAAATATTAAATGGACAATTTCAGAGATAAACAATTCATAAGTTTTAAATTGTACACCATTCTGAGTAATCTGATAAAATCTCAAGTCATCCCACTCTGTCCAGCCCGGGATGTGAATCATCCCTTTAACCATAAGTATCTTTAGGGTCACTGCCCCTTAAGCCATGCTGCCTAATTTCCATCCCATCACTCCACCAAAACACTGTTACTAAAACCATCAATAAGCATCATGTAGCTAAAACTGATGGATGCTTCTTAGTCCTCATCTTAACTGATTTCACAAGAGCATTCAGCTCTAGTAACCAGCTCTTTTCCTCTGTTCCCAACACACCAGACTCCCCTAGTTTTCCTTCTATCTACCTGGCTACACATTTTCTGTCTCTTGTGGTTTTAACTTTCTACTTTAGCCATTAAATACTCAAGTTCTTCAAGGTCCAAGCTTAAATACTGTTTTGTTTTGGTTTTTTACTCTATATTCTCATTCTAGATAATATCATCCATAGTCTGACTTCACTTACCACCTATCTGGAAAGGACCCACAAATGTGTACCTTAGACTCAATAATTCCTTTAAACTCCAGACTGAAAATTATTAAAGAGATTCTGAATTCTCGACTTCATTTAAATGAAAGTAGTTCAGAAGACATATATGAAAAAATGGTAAGTGAAAAGATTATACATCTAATTAATAGTTAGGATTATCCTAAAGAAGTAGTATACCCTAAAGGAAAAGAACTGAAAGTACTTACTATGGCTTCAATTTCAATATACGCTAATGAGGAAAAGGTGGGTATGATTAGTAAACTCACCCCACAGGACTGCCCCAGAAGAAAGTGACTGACAGTGCAAACTGCTATGTCTTTAGTGGCACTGAAATGGTGATTGTATAGCCAACAACACCACCTAGTAAGTGAGACAAGGTCAGAAGAGTCAGGGGTGTGGTACCATCATGATCTTAACTTTAGAACAAGGTTCTAGCCAGTGGGTAGAGCTTTTTTGGTCCAATTTCTAAGTGCAAGAAATAGGAAAGTGCAAATTTAAGGCAGAGTTCAGTTCCACTGGGGAAAACATGAAATCAGAAATCAATGCTGGAATTTGGTCATCTAGACTGAGCACTCTAAATGAGGAAAAGCAGAGTGGAGGCTCACTGCAACCATGAGTGTTCAAGGTTCCTCGAGTATCCACATATCAAACTCAGACATCAAATTTACAAACCCTGATGCAAGAACACCCAACATCCTGTCTGCCTTGATCAAGATTAATCGCACACACACACACACACAAATGCAAACATTAGAATTAAGGATGGAAGCTCTGGTGCCTCTACAACTGAATAGGTGTGTCCATGAACAATAATGACAAACAGTGGAATCTGGAGTCATAAGACCACCATTCTCATTCCAGGTCTTGTACTTTCAAATTAGGTAAATCGCCCTGAGCTTTAGGTTCCTTGTTTATAACTTGGGACTGTTAATACTTATTCAACCACCTTACAATGTGCTCAGAGAAATTATATAATGCATGTTAAATTATTTTCTACCATGCAATAATATCTATAAAGATGTCAATGATTATTAATACTTTAAAATGATTGTTAAATATAAATAAATTAGGATTGAGTAAAACTAACTCAGGAGTTCTAAAGGACTTATATGTGAACATATCCAACTATAAGCTAAAATATGTAACGGCCACTAAGAGGATTCAAGAATTTTTCATGTTATTCAAAAAGAAGGCTCCAAGGGTGCTCTAGGAACTACAAACCAGTGAGAAAACAAGAAACATTTCTCATCACAGATTGAAAATATTTCCATATTAAGAATAATTTCTAGTCATAAAAAGCAATAATATTTCTACCAAGGGAATTCATGCTTCCCTAGTCCTTCTGGAGAGCAAACATAATGTTGCATCTGAGCTTATCATATTGCATGTACGTCAGATCTTTCATTTTTGAATGGAAAACATGAATCTAGTAGTGGTTAAAGATAAAAATATCTAGAAAAATAAGAGCCAACAGAATAAGTTACCTGCTAATAAAAATCACATAGGATATAGATAATATGAACACAAAATGATTTAGTAGAACAAAAAAAATCTTTAACATTCAGGTGGTCTGAGGAAAAAATAAAGGAATTAATGTTATAAAACATATGGTAATATAGGAAGTTCATTATTCCAATTATTCCAGCTAAAAATAAAAATGTAAGCCATTTCAGAGGCATAAAATAAATGAATTAATGATCTGTATATTCGGGGTAGTCTGATTTCTTAATTGGCATTTCAGGGCTCTTATACAGGAGAGGCTATATTCTAGACAACAGGTCAGCTGAGCACAGTCTCTACCCATTGCTACCAAAGTGCCAGTTATGTACATTAAGCTCTTGGACCCTCCAGTCCAAATCAACTATTAGATGAAAACCACCAAGTGACTTCTGTCAACACCAAGTCAAACTATGATTGAATTCCTGACCAACGAAATCGTGAAATACAATAAAATGGTTGTTCTTCTAAAATATTAAGTTTTGTGAGATTTTGTTATGTAGTATATCAGGGATCCTCAGGATCACCCACAGAATCAGTGATTCCCTAAGACTGGAAGAACTCAGCACACAGACAAACTATGGCTAAGATTTATTACAGCAAAGTATACAAAACAAAATTGACAAAGGGAAAAGAAATGTGATGCAGTCCAGAGGAAACCAACTGGAAGCTTCCGAGTCCTCTACTATCGAAGTTGCATAGGATGTACTGAAAACCTCAAGCACTGAACTGTGACAACCAGTGTGAAGCGCTACCTACCACAGAAGCTCATTAAAGACACAGTGCCTGAGGTCTTTATTGGAGCTAAGTCCTACAGGTACCCTCTGCCCCACACATATCAAATTTCAGACTCTCAGAGAAAAGCAGGTGTTCACTACATATTCACTGTTTGCACAAATAATTTAAGCACAATGAGCCACTATTATTACTTAAAGTTTTATATCTGTGTAGGAAACTGTTTACTATTCACATTCCCAGATGCTAGCAAAAGGCCTTTAACAAGTATTCTTGTTTCTAAGGCTAATAGTCTCAACCCTATGTTAATTGCATTCTGCACATGTAGCAACAGATAACTGGAGCAATAGCCACACGTCACTGTCAAAAATGTATTTGGCTATACAAAGCATTGGCCTGACCTGAACTAAAGTGATATATCCCCTGTTCCTTTGAAATTTTTAAATTAAGTAGTTAAAAGGAATCAGTATGTAAAACAAAATGAACTAATTCTTTTTTGAAATATGCATCATTGAAAATAACCTGGGTAAAATTACTATTTGAAAATTATTTTATTTTTTAATAAAACATTCAATATTATTTTATATTAGTTCCAGGTGTAAGCACAGTGGTTGGACATTTATATAATTTACAAAATGATCCTCCTCAATTAGTTTAGTACCCATCTGGAACTGTACATAGTTATTAATATTACTGACTATATCCCCTATGCTATACTTTATACATCCCCATGACTATTTTGTAACTACCCATTGGTACTTTTTAATCCTGTTACCTTTTTCAGTCAGCCCTTTAACCCCCATTCCCAACTGGGTCCTCTATTTGAGTCCTCCGCCCATTTTTTAATGGGATTTTTTTTTTTTTTGGTGTTGAGTTGTAAGAATTCTTTATAAATTTTGGATATTAACCCTTTATCAGATGTATCATAGGCAAATATCTTCTACCATTCAGTAAGTTATCTTGTCATTTTGTTGATGATTTCCTTTGCTATGCAAAAACTCTCCAGTTTTATATAGTCCCATTTATTTTTTCTTTAGTTTCCCTTGCCTGAGAAGATATATCAGGAAAAAAAAAAATAGTACTATGAGGAATGTCAGGGAGTTTACTGCCTATGTTTTCTTTTAGGAATTTTATGGTTTCAGGTCTTATATCTAAGCCTTTAATTCATTTTGAGTTTATTCTTGCATATGGAGTAAGAAGGTGGTTCAGTTTAATTGTTTGCATTTATCTGTCTAGTTTTCTAGCACCATTTATTGAATGGACTGTCTTTACCCCATTGTATAGTCTTTCCTTCTTTATTATAAATTATCATATAGGCATGGATTTATTTCTGGGGTCCCTATTTTGTTCCATTGATCTATATGTCTATTTAAATGCTAGTATCATGCTGTTTTATTATAGCTTTGTAGTATAGTGTGATATCAGGTAGCATAATACTTTCCACTTTCTTCTTTCTCAAGATTGAAATAGCGATTTGAGGTCTTTTATGGTTCAACATAAATTTTAAGATTACCTGTTCTAGTTCTGCGAAAAATGCCATTGGCATTTTGATAGCGAATGCATTAAATCTATAGATTGCTTTGAGTAGTATGGACATACTAACAGTGTTAATTCTTCCTATCCATGAGCGCGGTATATGTTTCCATTTACTTGTATCTTCTTCAATTTCTTCCCTCAACGACATAATTTTCCAAGGTCTTTTACCTCCTTGATAAAATTTATTCATAGGTTTTTTTTTGATACAACTCTAAATGAGATTGTTTTCTTAATTTCTCTTTCTGATAATCATTGGTGTATAAAAATGCAACAGATTTCTGAATATTAATTTTGTACCCTTCTACTTTACTAACTTTATCAATTCTAATTTTTTTTAATGGAATCTTTAGGGTTCTCTATATTTGTATCATGCCATTTGCAAATAGTAACAGTTTGAGGGGAGAAAAAAGATGGTGTAGATGATAGAGTCTCTGTTCATCCCTCTGGCAACGAAATCAAAGTTGTGATGGTAAAATGAGCAGCAACAAGGGAAAATCACTGGAATCTAGATGAACAAGCCATACAACTAGGGAGAAATCCAGGAAATCACCCTGCAACCGCAGAAGATAGGATGAGGCGAGGACACGAGGCTGTCCAGTCTTAAGCGGCTAAGTGAGATGGAGGCTGCTACAGTGGCCGATGCCTCTTTAAGGGACTGCGTTTGCAAGCAGATTTTAGTGGTGACAGACCTGCTTGCTCTGAGCACCAATGACGATTTGGCTTCATGCAGGGGGCACCAGCAATTTACAGGGAGACACTGTCGGAGTGAGGGCCTAGGCGAGACTAGCACTGCCAGTGCACCAGACACAGAGCCACCATAGCCAAGAGGTCATAAAACTGGATAACAGAGATCACTCAGCCTACAGGATTCCCTGAAACACTGCCTCCCCCAACTATCGGCTCCGCCCAAGCCACATCCAGGTATATCCTCAGCGAGTCAGTTGCTCCTGACTCGAGGCAACTGGCCTCAGTTTCTGGCATGGCAACTATAAGCACAGCATCTGTGGATTGCTTGCTGAATCTTGACAGGTGGCCCCAGAGGGGTAAAGCTAAGTTTGGCCTGCAACTTAACCCTTCTCAGGACTGTGCCACTGGACACCTACTTCACAAATCCACACTAATAAGACTGGGAGATTTAGGAGCTTTGCTTAGTACATAGAAACAGACATGGAAAGGCAGCCAAAATGGGAAGACAAGGAAGCAGAAACCATATGAGAGGAAACAACAGATATTCAGATATAATGAAGTCAAGTAATCTAACAATACAGAGTTCAAAACACTGGTTATAAAGATGCTCACTGAACTTTTAGGAAGTGTAGATAAATTCAGTGAGAACTTCAACAGAGATTTAAAAAAAAAACACACAAAAATGGAAATGGAAATTATAAAAGGGAACCAGTCTGAAATGAAGAACACATTATCTGAGATGAGAAGTATATTAAATGGAAAAAACAAAATGAATAAAGAAGAGGATCAAATGCCTTATCTAGAGGACAAGGAAGCCAAGGACACTCAATCAAAATGGCAAGAAAAAAGATGCCAAGACTATAAAAATAATTTAAGGAGCATATGGGACACTATTAAGGCTCCAAATATTCATCTGATCAGCATAACTAAAGAAAATCAAAATGTTGAACAGCTATTTAAAGAAATAATGATGGAAAACATCCCTAACTTGGCAAAGGAAATGGACAGAAAACAACTGGAAGTTCAGAGAATTCCAAAAATCAGGAATCCAAAGAAGCCCACACCAAGACATATCATAATTAAAATGCCAAAGAATAAATACAAAGAAAATATTAAAAGCAGCAAGAGAAAAACAAATAATTACATATAAAGGAAAACCCATAAGACTGGCAGCTGATTTTGCAAAAGAAACTATGCAGGACAGAAGGGCTTGGTAAAAAATATTTGACAGGATGAAGACGCTATACAACCAAGAATATTTATCCAGAAAAGCTATCATCTAGATTTGAAGGACAGATAAAAAGCTTCCCAGAAAAAAAAAGCTAAAGGAATTTATCAGCACCAAGACAGTATTACAGGAAATGTTGGAGAGACTTTTTAAGAAAAAAAAAAACATGTATCCAAACAAGAATAAAGAATGGCAACAACTACATTCCTATCAATAAGTACCGCAAAAGGAAAAGAATTAAGTGGGCCAACTAAAAGATAGAGTGGATGAATGGAAAGGAAAACAAGACCCCTACATGTTGCCTACAAGAGATTCACTTCAGATTAAAAGACACAGACTAAAAGGAAGGGAATGGAAAAAGATATTCCTTTGATAGACCTAGAAAGTATTTAAGTCAGAGAAAGATAAACACTATGATTTCACTTAAATGCGGAATCTAAGGAATAAAAAGAACAAACTAATCAAAAACAGACTCACAAATATAATGGACAATTTGGTGCCAGACAGAAGGGAGGGGAGTTTGGGGGGCTGGAGAATAGGGTGAAGGGTTAAAGAAGTTCAAATTAGTAGCTGATGGATGGTCACAGGGATGGGGAGCACAACATAGGAAATGCAGTTAGCATTAATACATTGGCTAGGTGGAGGGTCAGGGGAGGGAGGGTACAATTGAAGGGATCGTTTTATGAACTATATAGATGTCTAACCAATGTACTGTATGCTTGAAACTAAATAATACAAAAAAAAATGAATAAAAAATGACAGTTTTACTTCTTTCTTTCCAATTTGGATGCCTTTTCTCTTTTTTGTCTGATTATTGTGGCTAGGACTTCCAATACTACGCTGAATAAGATTGGTAAAAGTAGACATTCTTGTCTTATTCCTGATCTTAAAGAAAATGCCTTTAGCTTTTTCCCATCGAGTACGATGTTAGCTGTGGGTTTGTCATATGTGGCCTTTATTATGTTATGTCCTCTACTCCCACTTTGCTGAGAGATTTTATCACAAATGGATACTGGATTTTGTCAAATGCTTTTTCTGCATCTATTGATATGATCATATGATTTTCATCTTTCAATTTGTTAATGTCGTGTATCACAATTTATCTGCTGAAAATTAACTCTTAATTTGTTTTAAAATGGTACATGTGAAGTCTCCTAAAGGTTGGCCCTGATATGAATTTATTCTGAAGAATATACATTATACCATTTGAAAAGTAGCAATTTAATGGTAAGTTGTTACTGAGTAAAATCAAACTAATGTGCAATGTTACAATGAATCCTGATCAGTAAAGAACCAGAAGATAAATTTTTAAATCTAGTAAAGCCTGCCACCAAAACTTATGGTTATCAGGAAAACCCGTAATCTGATTCAAAAAAAATTTACAAATTGGTACTCAATTGCTCTAACATTAATCACAAAAATTATTAAAACAGTTTATAGTGGGAAAAGTTATCTTTATCCCCACCACATACTTGATCTAGAAATATTTACTCAGTGAATTACACTCTCTCTCTCTCTCTTTCTCTCTCTCTCTCTCTCTCTCTCTCTCTCTCTCTCTAATCTTCATTATTTAGATTCTATATTTGTGAATTCACTTACTCAGCAAAATTAATTTTTAACTTCAAGATCAGTACTCTGGGTTCCGGGGTCAATTGCAAACATGCTCACACAACCGAAGAGTGAAAATTATGAGTTGCTCAAAGCATACATTCCCAGCTGAGGTAGAACATAGTGACACTCTGCCTTCTTATTTCAGCTCTCACACTGTAAACAAGTATCCCTTCCTCAGTGTATTTAGTGCCACATTTTGCATATTTTTGTTTTGTTCTTGGTGATTTCACTATTTAAATAGGTCCCAAGCATAATGTTGAAGTGCTATATAATGTTCCTAGGCACAAGATGGCTGAAATGCGCCTAATTGAGAAAATATGTATGCTAGATAACCTTCACTCAGGCATGAGTTATATAGTGCTGTTTACCAGGAGTTCAGTTAATGAATCAATGATATATGTTAAATAAGATATCTGTAAACAGAAACACACATAAAACAAGCTTATGTACTGACCGATGTACTGACTGACAAAACTGTTGCAAGACACTAATTCTATATTTCCCCTAGGGGCAATGACTCAATATTCACTAATTTATTGTTAATAGCAACTTTATATAATCTAACTATCACAATAACAAGAATCAAATGTATATGAACTTCTTGAAATATACATATATGTATGTGTGCGTGTGTGTATCTATAAAGTTAACCCAAATAATAAGTGTATAGCTCCATGAATATGCACAAAGTAAAAACACCCATGTAACCAGTATCCAAATCAAGAAACAAAATAAAACCAGAATCCCCAGAAACATCCCATGCCCCTTTCCTGCCATTTTGCCCTCCCACCTCCACAAACAAAACTGACCTTGATCTTGACCTCCAAAACCATAGTTTTGCCAATTTCAAACTTTACATAAATAGAATTGCTTAGACATACTTTTATGTCTGGTTTCTTTCATCAACATTATTTTATGAAATTCACTCATGTATATTACTCATGGTTGAGTGTTATTAGCACTGTAGACCATTCTATTGAATATACCACAATTTATTCAATTGTTGATGAGAATCAGAGCTATTACAATTAGCATTAAAATGAACATTCTTATACTTGTTACCTAATATTTTTCAAATATTTCCACTTAAATTATATTAAATGCAAATATAAGAAGAGTTATTTGTTGTCATATGAACATCCCTAAATCATTAACTGTAAACAAAATAATGCTGTAAAATTTCATGCAAGTTTAGCAGACATGGTATTATTATGAAGATAATGAGGGCAAAATTGTGGCAATGAACTGAATAAATGACAGCTCAGTTTGTCGAAAAGAAAAATTTATCCTTCCAGAAACTATACTCAAAATCTTGACATATATAAAAGATGAAGTATTTTGTTTTAAGATAGGCTGGATAACAGAGTTAACAGATTAAACAAAAATCAATGATAAAATTACTACTTAAATTTATTTCCTGCTGTACTTAGTAGCGGAGGGTCTCAAAATCATTATTTTGAGAACAAGAATTTATATATTCACATATATTTTATATTCTCTCAGGATTTAACTATATTATAAAATATAATATATAAATTTATAATTATTTATAATAAAGATTATTAAAACTTCTAGTACCAACAGTTTATATATTTCTCCATAATATTTTCCCTGTATTTTTTAGTAGTCACAAAACAATATACAACCCTAATATCTCCCAGTAAATCGCAAAAAAGGCAGGAGGATTCCAAGTGTATGTAAATATATACATTACACAGTTAAGTGTGCTCGATAGTCTAACATTGTGAAATGTTAAGTATGTTAAAAAACATAATAAAGCAGCATTAAAACATTCAAATTATGGGGAAAACAGATACTAGTTTCACAATTCTGACCAGTTCAGTTTTTAACAGTTTGATTTTTACTGAAAATCAAATTAAAACACAAAGATCAGAATGCCTGATATTTTCTCTTAAAGCATATTATATTACCTAAGTCGCGCCTTTCACATAGTTGAAGAAAATGCTATGTAATGATATATAATACGTTGGTATTTACCACCATGTGAATTTAAGCAAAGGAGATCTATTGCAACTAGTTAAATATTACGATGGGCTACAGATGGTGTCTGAGACCTGTCAACATAAATTAGAAAAGTTCTTAAGTGTGTCCTAACTGTCCATAAAGTAGATTATCAACTCAGATCATCAGAAGAGCAAACGACTTAATTATGAATTTTTATTTTTAACACAAGCTAAACTCAATTAAATCAGATGGTTCGCTGTAATCTTAATTTTTTTTGAATGACACATACTTAATTCTTTTCTATTGTTTCTATGTTTGGGGCAATTTACCATAAAACATTTTAATAATGTGTCTATATTATCATGTAACAATATCTTTTCTCAGTTTGTGCCATATCAATATATTATCACTGTGTCTAGTGATCCTCTGAAAAACAAAATAATTTATGAAAATATAATCATTAACTTCCTGATATACTGAACAGCGGAGAGCTTCAAATGTGCTATCTGAAATACCACTTATCAAATGTTCAAAGGCAAAAAGAAAAAAATAATATGTCCTTTGTGTTGAATAGTACCAAAAACATAGTAGGGACCTAATAAATATTTATTAAATAAATGAAACAGAAGTAGGTACATATGTGAGAATGTATAGTTAAAATTATAAAGTACATGAATATAAGACAACTATAATCCATTTATACTTAAAAATAGATCAAATAACATGTAATAAACTGGTAAGAGTACCCAGATTTCTATAAACCAAAGGATGGCATCTTTCGGTGAAACTGAATATTTACAGTTAAATTTAGAGTTACCTCTAAACATTTATCATAATTTTTCTTCAATATAATTATCTCAATGAGTCTTATTCACACTTAGAAAATATACATATTTAAAATGTTCCTAATCAGTGCAAAGAAATATATTTTTTTTCCTATCACAATCACCTATGCAAGCATACATTTGAGAAAAGCAGACTTTATATCTGCTAGAACCTATAAATCTATAATAATTTTTGAGATATCTTCTATTATGAATACAAAAATGACTGCCATAAAAATCTTAAGATTTGGACTGCATGCAAAATAGCTACTATCAAAAGACCAGATGCTGTAAGCTTATAAATCATTAAAAAGTTGCTGATACCCTTTTATGCCATATAGATTATTGTATTACTGTATGATCTTTCTATATATTTGGCATTATATCTTTCAGGTGTATATATACATTACATCATATAATCAAAACCAGATGTTATTACTAATTAATCTTTGTTTTAACTTAGTCATTAATATATATTCAATACTATTAATTATAGTGAAAACAATACATCCTAAAACTGCAACTTTTTCACAAAAAATTTGGTTATTAATGTTCACTGGGCTAAGTGATAAATACTTCGGTCAGTATTCCTCCAACACAGTGACAGCGTTACCTAAAAGGCTTTTCTGGGAAGCAAATAAATTTTAAATAGTTTTGAAAACTATAAATTGCTACACAAATGGTAAGGATTAGCAGTGTATTTTCATAGGTACAAAGAATGTTGATAGTAACTGAATTGGAGAAGACATTTGCAAACAATGCCTCCGATAAGGAGCTAATATCCAAAATATACAAAGGACTCATATAACTCAGCAACAAAAAAACAAACATTCCCATTTAAAAATGGGCAAAGGAACTGAACAGACACTTCTCCCAAGAAGACATACAAATGGCCAATAGACATATGAAAAGATGCTCAACTTCACTAGCTATTAGGGAAATGCAAATTAAAACCATAATGAGATACCACCTCACACCTGTTAGAATGGCTATCATCAACAGGACAAGTAATAACAAGTGTTGAAAAAGTTGTGGAGAAAAAAAGTACCCTCATATATTACTGATGGGAATGTAAATTGGTACAGCCACAATGGAAAATAGCATGGAGAGTCCTCAAAAAATTAAAAATAGAATTACCGTATGACCCAGCAATCATTCTTCTGGGTATTTACTCAAAAAATTTGAAAAGATTTATCCATAAAGATATATGCAACCCAATGTTCATATCACTATTATTCATGGTGGCCAAGACATGGAAACAACCAAAGTGTCCTTCAACAGATGACTGGACAAAGAAGCTTGTTACATATATACACTGGAATATTACTCAGCCATAAGAAAAAATGAAATACTGCCATTTGCAACAACATGGATGGATCTTGAGATTATAATGCTAAGTGATATAAGTCATTCAGAAAAAATTGAGAACCATATGATTTCACTCATATGTGGGATATAAAATTGAAAGCAACAAATGAACAAGACAAACAGAATCATGGACACAGACAACAGTCTAGTAGTTACCAGAAGGAAGTGGGGTAGGGAAGAGATAGATAAGGGTAAAAGGGGGTCATATATATGGTGACAGAAGAAAATTAAACTTTGGGTGGTGAACACACAATGCAACATACATATGATGTATTATTGAATTGTACACTTGAAAACTAATTTGATTAACCAATGTCACCCCAATAAATTAAATAAAAATAAAAATATATAACTGAATTTATGAGAAATGGACATTACACATCATATTTACTAAGAAGAAATAAACAGCCTCCTGCTTGTTTTGCTTTAATTTCCTTAAGACAATAGTTATACACTGCAATTCAAAAGGAATACTAATTAATCAGCATTATGGGGATAACACTCAGTAATACTTGAGACTGCTTCAAAATACTTTGAGAACAGAGGTATGGTCTGGTCCTCTGAAGCCTATTAGAATTATAAAGAAAAGAGTTAAGACTTCCAAATCGCTAGTTAACTCTCTAAAGCAGATTCTAAACTACCTATATATTCTTTAAAAGTTGAGTACTGCAAACATATGCAAACATATGTATCGTCATTAAAAGTTGAAATCTCATTAAAAATAAAACTGAATTCCCCAGAAATGTAAAAGGTATAATGTACCAAATAACCATAATCCTATCTATTAATGCATATCTTAAAATCAAGTAAAATGAAAGTTAAGTATAACATTTTGCCTTAAAATAGAATTTATATTAGATAATTTAATATACATATTAGTATGAAATTATGTCACAAAGAATAGAAGATCAAAATCTCTAGATCTCCTTATTTAAGATTATAACCAACATCTTTTAATGCACACTATTAGTGTCTATATTAGGGTTACAGCAAGAATAGGATATTTGATTAAAAAGACATTTAAAACAATAATCAGATATCAATTTATAAAATCACATTAGCAAAACTTAAAATGATAATATCCAGGGCTGTTGAGAGTATGAAACCACAGATACTTCCGTAGATTGCTAGCAGAGACTAATCCAGCAGTATCCTTCAAAATATAAAATGTACATACCTTTTGACCCAAAATTTTCTTCTAGAAATCAAATAAAAATTCTCAAATGTTCAAAAAGCTAATGTGTTCAAAGATGTTCACTCAAATATAGAAATAACACATTAAACATCCAGTAAAAGTAAAGGTAAAAATATTACAATATTTATGTATTGCACTGACATAGAAAAAAATCGACAATGTCAAGCAACTTCCATAGTAATATGTATAACACAGGTATTTTTTAACACATGCATTTATGTAACATTAATGAAACATTTTTGTTTTTTAACCAGCTTCCATTAAGGGTTCTGCCTGTATTTAGGAAAATTCCTTACACAAAATGAGATATATAAAGAGGGAGTGAATCAAAAACATACCTAAATCTCTCTTGAATTCAGAAGTAGTGGCAAGTTGAAAAGCTAAAGAGAAGAAAATAGAGGATAAAAAGATAAACACCCATGATGGGAGGAAGGAGGAAGAAAGGTGAAAAATACATGGCAAAAGACAAAAATTGGGAGTGCATGGAGAAAGAAAAGAATTATTAAACATTTAATTTTAAATAGTTCAATTTGTTACAATCCTTCCCCAATCCCACAACTTCATCTACATATTCATTAGAATCTACTATATACACACATGAATGCTTTGTGTAAGTGATGTAAATTGCAGAGAAGGAGCAAAATTCCACATCTGGATAGAGAGAAAGCTGAGAAAAGAGAACGAACATCCATGGAAGATAAGAGCACAGCAGATTTTTTTTGCAGAAAACTTCCGCAACATATTTGATAAG
Organism: Rousettus aegyptiacus; assembly: GCF_014176215.1. Taxonomy (NCBI): domain Eukaryota; kingdom Metazoa; phylum Chordata; class Mammalia; order Chiroptera; family Pteropodidae; genus Rousettus; species Rousettus aegyptiacus. The sequence goes on along the minus strand of NW_023416311.1, from coordinate 38,301,756 downwards.
GAACATGAAGCAACTATATTTAAGTCTCAAAAGATAAAGCAACAGCTGTTAACAATTGCATTTTATGTGTGTTTATAACTATTTGAGTAGATAATGTATATGTATATGTCATGTACTTGGGTATATACATATATGTTTTCAAAAAAATTCATTACCCACATTTGATTTGTTAAAATAAGTTTTCTCTTTTATTTCACATTGTAAATATCTAAGTTTCTTAGCCTTGCTCTTTTCTCTAAGGAGCTACTAACCACTGGAATTTCTGGTTTGTCTTTGAAAACACAGGCCCTCCTAATTAGCAATAGCTAGTGAAAGGAATCTCAGAAAGATAAGAAAAGATACTCACGCTCTTTCTCCTATAGCTGCAGAGGACAGAACATTCTGAGTCTAAGGGTCTGCAGATAGCATTCACAAGAACATCCTAGTCTAGCAGAGAGGCTGTGTATTAAGATACAGCAGTAATCACCCTTTTTCATTTTCCATGATAAAACTATCCTTACAAATGTTTATTTGAAACAAAGGAGCCTCTCAAGTCATCTGGATTCAAAGAATCTTAGTATGTCCTGTGACTCTAATCTGATTTTTAAAATCCGTTTTTTTTTTAATTGGTTGTCTTGCTTAACCATAAAAACATTAGCTCTTTCCACCCTTCACGCATAAAAGTAAAATAAGCTGATTTATCTGGTAGATTCTTTATCTTAAAAATAATGTATGTAAATTTTAAAATGAATTAAGTGAATTTCATCAAAATTAAGAAATTCTGCACTTCCAAAGAGAATGTTAAAAGGATGAAATGATAAGACAGATAAAATATTTGCAAATCACATATATGATAAAGGACTTGTATCTAAAACATATAAAGAATTCTGACTCAGTAAGAAAACAAAGGAGCCAATATAAAAATGAGCAGGTCTGAGGTATACCCTTTACCAAAAAAGGTATATGGATGACAAGCCCATGAAAAGGTGCTCAGCATCATTAATCAGTAGGTAAATGCAAATTAAAGCCGCAAGAGATTTAGAATGGCTAAAATTAGAAACACTGCCCATACCAAGTGTTGTTAAGAACATGAAGAAACAAGATCTCTCATAAACTACTGATGGAAACATAAAATGGTACAACTATTTTGGAAAACAGTTTGACAGTTTTCCAAAACTGGCCCCACCCAAAAAAATTCAACATATACCTATTGTATGATTCCAGGCATTCTACTTTTCAGGTAAAAGTATTAATACTCCTTGGTAAAAAGCAAGAAACCATACATCCATACAAAGATTTGTAATGAATGTTCATAGTCACTTTATTTGTAATAGCCAAAACCTGAAAGCAATCTAATTTGTTATCAACAGATACCCAGATAAACAAAGTATAGTATATCCACGTAATGGACTACTAATAAGCAAAAAAAAGGAATGAATTTCTGATACACACAAAAGAATGAATTGCAAAATAATTATGCTGATTGATAGAAGTTATACTCCAAAAAAAGCATATAACATATGGCTTTATTTACATAAAATTCTAGAAAATGCAAACTAATTGATAGTGACAGAAAGGTCATTGGTTGCCTAAAAATGGGAAAAAGGGATTGCAAAGCTCAAGAAAATTTGGTAAGTGATGGTTATATATTATCTTCATTGTGGCGATGGTTTTTCACAGCTGGTTTTTCATTTTCATACATATGTCAAAACTTGGCAAACTGTACACTTTAAATATGCAGATTATTGCATGAGCTAAAAAACAAATCAGTGAAAAGAATTATACATTCTAAAAATAAATACAAGTCAATGATACATAAAATTTTTAAAAGGCTTTATAGGAAGAAAAGATAAGCATGTGGGGATTCATATAGGCATCTACATACCAGAATGATCCAGACAATGGAACTGTGGTGATAATGTGTTTAATGACAAGTCAAAGATGTCAAAATAGACCAATTCACTATCCTGTGGGTAGGATAATGCAAATGATAAAGGACAATTCAAAATTATCATTGAACACTATGTATCTACCATTAAGTAAGAGATACTTCAACATAGTGCAAAAAGCGAAATGTGAAAAGAAAAAGTAAGGACAGCTAGATGTCACGTGAACTTCTACATCATTCTCTCCTTTGGTATCTACAGAAGGTGCTATAATAAATGTTCATGGAAAGTTACCTTGCTATGTATTTCTAAAAACAAGGAACTTTAGAGAAATCGAAATTTCAATTTCCTTTACTACTGTAAAGGAAAATGTCATTCGTTTCTCAGGAAAATTTCTGTGCATCAAAAGACACAATCAACAGAGTAAAAAGGCAACATACTACTCTCTTCTTCCCATTTCCAGTTCTGTATGTAAGGAGCTTACATAAGAAAGGTACATAAATATATAAAACACTTGAAAAACATACTAGTATGGCATCAGATGCTTAAGCAAATTACAGCAGAAATTTCCAAACCAGCCCTAACCCATTATCAACATTCTTTCACACAGTATCTTCTCTATCCTTCTCTGTAATTAAGATTAGGGATTACTCTTTCATCTTCTTAATATCAAAATCGTATTTGATGTAGAAACTTTAAAAATATATGTTAGAATTCTTTACTAGTTCTACTACCACTTATTAGCTATGTGACTTTGGGCATGTTACTTAATATCTCTCTGCCTTGGTTTCTGCTTCTACAAAATGGAAATAATAAAAATACCTACCTTATGAAATTATTGTGACAAATGATGTAATATTTGTATTTAGAAAAGTGACTGGCATATAATAACCACTATAAGAATGTTTGAAAATTAATTTAAATTAATAAAGAATAGAATGACAAGTTTTTCATGTCTGAAACTGTTTCTAGCATTCGGTACCCAGGGAATTTTAAGCAATTCTTCCAAATCTGAACTTTCTTTTTACTTTATATTCAGGGCCTCCAATAATTTCTCACTTCATTTTCTCTGAGCATTAAAACATCTACTATTCAAGAACAAAAGAAAAAAATAGATAAATTGGAGTTCATCAAAATTAAAAGCACATCAAAGAACTCAAGAAAGAAAAAAGACAACCCGCAGAATGGAAGAAAATATTTGCAAGTCATAAATACCTGATTAAGGGCTATTCTACAGATCACTTACGACTCAACAATAAAAGGAAAAATAACTAGATTTAAAAATCAGCAAAGGATTTGACAGCTATTTCGCCAAAGAAAATATACAAATGACTAATAAACACATAAAAAGATGTTCAATGTCATTAGTAACTAGGGAAACACATATTAAAACCACAATGAGACACTACTTCATACCCACCAGAATGGCCACAATTAAAAAAATAATAGTTCAGGACATGGAGAAACTGGAGCATTCACACATTACTAGAGGAAATGTAAACGTGAAACAGTGTAGCTGCTTTGGGTAGTTCTCCAAAAAGTTAAATGTAAGGTTAATAAATGACCCAACAATTCCACTACTAGATATATAACCAAAAGAATTAAAAATCAGTATTCACACAACTTGTACACAAATATTTATAAAAGCACTATTCGCAATAGCCAAAAAGTGGAAACAAGTCAAATGTCCATCAATGGATGAATGAGAAACAAAATGCAGTATATGCATGTAACAATATATTTTTCAGCGATAAAATAGAATGAAGTACTGATACATGCTACAACATGGATAGACTTTGAAACAAAGGTCAAAAGAGTTAATCACTGCTATAGTAAGCCTTGGGCATTCCACATTTAACATTCAACTGTTCTATATGCCACAGGACACTGAAGTTTCATAACATGAAACAGTAATTTTGCTGTGGCACTAATTTAAAACATATTTACTAGAAGGTACAGTACAGAAGTCACTTAACAAAAGTAGAACAGGCTATTCAGAATCTATATTTAATGAAGTCGTATTGTTCCCTAGTTTTCCAGACTCTTTTACATACTCTAAATGTTAAAAAAAAAAAAAAATCGCTTCTCAGGGGATAAAGGCATTAAAAAGTAAGCCAGTTCCTAACGCTTGCAATAGAAGTAAATGAACCTGAAGTTTTAAATAAAATTAAAAGATTAATCCAAAGAAAATGAAAATACTAACTCGAAAAGATATCTCACTCCCACATTTACTGCAGCATTACTTACAATAGCCAAGATATGGAAACAACCTAAGTGTCCATAGATGAATGAATGTACAAAGGAAATGTGACACACACACATACACACATACAAACACACACAATGAAATATGATTCAGCAATAAAATGGAAAGTTTGCCATTTGTGACAACATGCAGGGACTATGGGGGCACTGTGCTAAGTGAAATAAGTCAACGAAAGATAAATACCATGTGATATCACTTACATTTGGAATCTAAAAACAAAACAAAAAACGAGCTCACGAATACAGAAAAAATTGGTAGGGGGTAGGAAAAATGGGTGAAGAAGGTCAAAAGGGACAAATTTCCTGTTTTAAAATAAGTAAGTCATGTGGATGCAATGTACTAATGGTGATTATAGTTAATAATGCATTGCATATTTGAAAGTTCTTAAAAGAACAGATTTTAAATGTTCTCATCACAAGAAAAAACTATGTATGGTGGGAAATGTCAACTAGACTTACTATGCAGACTATTTTGCAATATATACAAATATTGAATCATTATGCTGTACACCTGAAATCAATATGTTGTATGTCAATTATACCACAATAAAAATAATTAAAAGAATGATAAACTTCGGTTTCTTAACAGATTAGATATGTAACATAAACTAGTCTGTAATAGCTCTAGTAGACAGGAGAAAACGTTTTCATGAAAACGTCTTAGCCAGTGAGCGTTCCCAGCAGTGTTCTGCTATCGAGTAAGAAATTGAGCATTAAGTGGAAATTCTGAAGGCAGTAGAACAAGGATACACAAATATTCACTAAAAATAAATTTATAAAGAAAGCCAGAAGCTTCTACCAACATTTCCATATTCAACTTGGATTTATTCCTAACACATGTCAAGAGTCTCCTGTGTAAAATTCCTCTGAGATAAGAGATTCACTGCCAAGTGGTCTGGATATATTAGAAATCCAGATTAAAAGGAGGCCAAGTTAACGAGTTTGCATTACAATTCTTTCATTCTTCAATTAGGTAAGTATGAAGTTCACATATGGTTACTTGCTTATTTGGAAAACAAAAGCCTACATATTTTTTCTGTAAAGAAAAGCAATAATTTAGATTTTAATTCTGGTTTTTGTTTTCTCTCTGACATTTTCTCTCATACATATGGAGCAAAATTTTTATAATACTAGAGAAATTGAATGGATCAACTAAACTAACAACTAAAATATATGCAAAAAACAGGTATGTGGGTTTATGTATATTAAGGGGAGGAAAAAATGACTTACAACATTTAGAAATAAATCCTAGTTAACTTAAACTACATGACTTATAGATTTGAGAAACTTGGACAAGAACTGACCTAAATTTTCCTTTTACATTTTTATTTTGTACTTGATGAACGAGACTATAATAAAGAACTATTGAAATATTTACATAGAGCACTAACTTTGAATGAACCAAGAAATGTATAAAACAAGCATGTTTTTTACAAGTAAACAACTGCTACGTCATAAACTATAGTTATCTATGGGTTTTTGGTTTGCTTTTATTTTTTATTTATTTTTTATTTTTTTGAGTCATTGACAGTTTTTATTTCTTTTTTAACATTGTATTTAGTTTTCCGCTTCCCCACTCCCCTCTCCTATCTGGTAATCACTAGTCCATTGTCCATGTCCATGAGTCTCTGTTTGTTTGTCCTGTTCATTTGTTGCTTTTAGGTTTATATCTCACATATAAGTGATATCATGTGACTTTCAACTTTTTATGTCTGGCTTATTTTGCTTAGTATGATTATTTCAAGGTCCATGCACATTGTTGCAAATTTCAGTATTTCATCTCTTCTTATGGCTGAGCAATATTCCATTATACCACAGCTTCTTTAGCCGATCGTCTATTTTAGGACACTTTGGTTTCTTCCATTTCCTGGCCACCGTGAATGATGCTGCTATGAACATCAGTGTGAAAATATCTTTTTGTATATGAGTTTTCAAGTCTTTGCGGTAAATACCCAGTAAAATACCCAGTAGAGGGATTGCTGGATCATATGGTAGATCAATTCTTAGTATTTTTGAGGAACCGCCATACTGTTTTCCACAGTGACTATACCAATTTACAGTCCCATCAACAGTGTATGAGGATTCTTGTTTCTCCACATCCTCTCCAACATTTGTTATTACTTGTCCTATTGAGTGTAGCCATTCTAACAGGTGTGAGATGGTATCTCATTGTGGTTTTGACTTGCATTTCCCTAATAGCTAGTGATGTTGAGCATCTTTTCAAATAGTTGTTGGCCATTTGTATGTCCTCTGGGGAGAAGTGTCTGTTCAGGTCCTCTGCACATTTTTTGATTGGACTGTTTGTTGTTGTTGTTACTGAGTCGTATGAGTTCTTTGTATATTTTGGATATTAGGCCCTTATCGGAGGCATTGCTTGCAAATATATTTTCCCATTCGGATGGTTATCTCTTTACCTTTTGCTGAGCAGAAGCTTTTTAGTTTGATGTAGTCCCATTCATTTATTTTAGCTTTTACTTACCTTGCTTTTGAGGTCAAATTCATAAAATCCTGTTTAAGGCCAACGTCCATGAGTTTAGTTTCTATGTTTTCTTCTATGTATTTTATTGTTTCAGGTCTTATGTGAAGGTCCTTAATCCATTTTGAATTAATTTTGGTGTGTGGTGATAGACAATAGTCTAGTTTCATTCTTTTGCAGGTAGCTTTCCAGTTTTCCCAGCACCATTTATTGAAGAAGCTTTCCTTTCTCCACTGTATGTTTCTGGATTTTTTGTCGGAAATTATTTGCCCATATACATATGGGTTTACTTCTGGACTCTCATTTCTGTTCCACTGGTCCGTGTGTCTATTTTGCCGCCAATAATACCATGCCATTTTGATTACTATTGCTTTATAGTGTAATTTGAAGTCGGCTATAGGGATGCCTCCGGCCTCATCCTTTTTTCTCGGGATGGCTTTGTCAATTCAGGGTCTTTTGTGCCTCCATACAAATTTGATGATTTTTTGTTCTATTTTTTTAAAAATGCCAGTGGGATTTTGATGAGGATTGCATTAAATCTGTATAATGCTTTAGGTAATATGGTCATTTTAACTATGTTGATTCTTCCAATCCAAGAACACAGAATATCTTTCCATTTCTTTGTATCTTCTTTGATTTCTTTTAATAGGGTCTTATAGTTTTCATTATATAGGTCCTTCACATGTTTTGTTAATTTTATTCCTAGGTATTTTTTGTTATTGTTGCAATTGCAAAAGGAATTATTTTTTCCACTTCTTTTTCTGACACTTCATTATTAGAGTATAGGAACGCTATGGATTTTTGAATATTGATGTTGTATCCAGAAACTTTACTGTATTTGCTTATTGTTTCTAGTAGTGTTCTTGTGGAGTCTTTAGGATTTCCTATATAGAGAATCATGTCATCAGCAAACAGCTATCCATATGAGACTAATCTCTGCTTCCTACAGACATCTTCTAGTATCAAAGAGGAAGGCCAATCATAAGAGAAAATTAGACCAACACAAAGTGATGCAAACCTCAAAACAGGGAGCTACTGGAGAACCACATCCAACGAAGGCTGAAGTCATTCCTATCCATTCTGAGCTTCTCAATTACATAAACTATATACTACTTTCTTCGTTTGAGTTATAGAGTTGGATGTCTGTCATTACACATGAAAGAGACATGTTATTTGTAACTTATTTATGTCCATTTATTAAAGCAGAGTCCCTAGAAAAGTCTATTACATAATAACTTTTATCCAGAAAAGCTGAGGAATAGGGTTACTAATTAACTAAATATTATCACATATAAATGGGAAATCTTTCAATAATTCAAAAAGATATTAAAAAGAAGCAAAGCTTTTTAGTTTTGTAGAAGGTAGTTCAAAACTCACTATAATTATCAATAATTTTATTATTTTATAGATGTCTAAAGGTATGTCTATAGTTACTTTTTAAAATCAATCCTTTTTAACTATATAGATATCTAACCAATGTACTGTATACTTGAAACTAATTTAAATAAATTTTTATAAATTAAAAATAAAAATAAAATAAATAAATAATAAAATAAAAATCGATCCTCTTCAACCTAACTTATTTATCTGACACACACACATGCCTTTTTAGAAGGAGTAGATATACAAATTTCATTGCTTTTTTTGCAACAACTTCTAGAAACATATTTTGTCTAACCAAATTAATATTTGGGTTGGTAATTGTATGATACTCTAAAAGCCATACTTATAATTATTTCTAAGGTTATCTGTACCTCCCAAGTATACTAAGATGAAACTGTCTCGAGATATACATGAGTTTTTATAAATTGTTTGGCTTTAAATTACTATGTATATATTTTTTACTTCAGGCCAAAAATATTTAGGAAAAGAAGATCCTGAAGGGCTAGACCTAGCAAAATTTCCATTTTAAAAAGTAAAATTTTGATATCTATTCCTTACTCTCATGAAGTTCAGAAAAAGAGACAAAGAGAGAGACACTGATCATGCAAATATGACATTATATTAACACTTGAGGATATCTGAGAAACCTTTGTGTTACATTATTCTTGAAACTTTTCTGTAAGTTTGAAGTTATTTCAACATAAATGTTTATAACTTAGTATCTGTTGACATATAATTACAAGGGTAAATGATAATTTTTATACCTACATTAACTGTGTATTTTGTTAACTTCGTTTTCATATCTATGGTCCATTTTTTAACTGAGATTTTCTCTTTACCTTATTCATTTCTAAGAACTGTAAGCTTATTATGCCTTTATCTGATTCATAGTTGTCCAGAAAGACATTTGCCTTTTCACTTTAGTTTATGGTGCTATCTTGCCCCATGTAGTCTAACCTAATGTTTTTTAAGTATTTTTTTTTTATTTTATAGTTGAAAGATACCCATTTCAAGGTTAAACAAATAACCACTTATATTTGCTTCTGACTTGGAAATACAAAAAAAAAAAAAGATGAAAGAAATGTATGGCATAGAAGGACTAGGGAAATTATTTAATTTACTTACTTTCTTATCTGCTACTCAATTTAAAGGAGAAAAATAAGTTGGGTGATTGTATTTTTTAAAATACCTTTTAATCTTTTTAATATGACTATGTCCTTAATTTCTGTGGTAGTCATGAAGACAACATAAAATGAAAGATCAGAGATGCAGACACAGTATATCCACACAAAATAAAAATATTTACACTAAAATATTTTATAGAGGTAACACTTTAAACTTTTTTTTTTATATTGAACAACATTTAAATGCAATGTAAATATAAAATTTTACCTGGAATGCACCACAATCTGACAGTATCCACGCTTTTTATGAATTGGTTCTTAAGTAACACAAAGATTATTTAAGAAGTTAGATAAACCTACAGAAGCTACTATATGTAAACATCCTAAATGAAATTCTTCTACTTTAGAAATGGATTTATTTTAATTAAGACCATAGGCTTTGGCTCTAAACTAGGTGGGTTCAAATTAGCTCTGCTGTGAAATAGTGATGTAAAGCAAACTATTTAACATCTCTGTGCCTCAGTTTCCTCATCTGTTATCTAAGATAATAACAAGACTCACCTTATGGGATTTGTGGAAGGTTAAAATCAGTTAACACATGTAGAGCACTTGGAATTGAGACTCACCCATTCAAAGCACTCAACACATTAGCTACTTTTTAGAACTGTTTTGCATATTTGAGTCTCATCTGAAAACCATGACTGCATTTCAGTCAAAGGGAATTAAACTACAAAGAACTGAGTTTAAATTTCAGAATCAAGGTTCACTATTATTTTCCACTAAGTGCAGGGCTTATGTTCACCCAAAAACAAAGCAGATAAATATACAACACAAAACTATTGGAAATGCACGGATAACTTCATTAAAAATAAATAAACAGAAACTTTTAATATATCTTTTGCGACATCATATAGCCCAAGTATGCCAAAAATAAAAACATATAGAGAAGTGCAAATAAACTTTAAAAAAATGTAAACACTTTCTTCACCAAATAGACAATGTGAATTTTCTACATCATAGAACAGGTACTTACTTATCCATAAACAATCATAAAATTATTCAAAATATTACAGGCAATGTTCTTTCATCACAATCCAACAAAATCAGAAATAAAAATAAAAGTAACCAAAAATGTTATAACACTTAAGAATAAAGAACTCAATAATCCATGGATAGAAAGAAATCAAAACAAATTATAAATAATATCAATGCTACAGATATAAGAAGACAGGAACCCAAAACTGAGATATAATTAAATTATACTAAGAAATACTGCAGTCTTCTCTCCCTTTATTATTAAAGAAGAAACTCACAAATCTTAACGAAGGAAAGTAGTACTTAGTATGAATGTTACAAAACCAGAAAAATGAAGCTGAAAAAAAGTGAAAGAAATTGATCAAGATACAAGCTCAAATTAATAAAATAAGAATAAAATATAATAGCCACTAAAATAATCTAAAGGCTAATAGTTTTAAAAGTAAAATAGAAAAACCTCTATTGAGTAGTGTGTTCACAGGAAAAAAAAAAAATGTGTGTGTATCTATGTATGATTAGAAAGGAGAAAGGACACATTCAGAAGAAATTTAAGTAATTATGTAAGAATATTTCCAGGTATATGGCAATCAATTTAACTCAGAGGAAAGAAATAATTCCCAAGAAAAACTAAAAGTTATTAAAAATGTATGTGTATCCCCTCACAGACAACATATACAACATAATTATACATTTGTATTTATTCTACTATGTTAAAATATTAGTTTACCTGTTTGGGCAGTCTGAACAAAGAATTCTTATAGAAAATGTCCTTAGCCTGGCTCCATGTACCATCAATGATGATGATTGTAGAAGGATATATAGGAGAATCTAATATAAATTCTTCTAAATTAGCAGCTTCATCCCCTGGATATAATATTAATGTACCAGACTTCCGACAAACAGTTGAAAGTTCGGGATCTCTAAAAGTATTTTTAAAAAAATCTTCATTAGCTTGTGCGTGAACAACAAGTTTTATTACTCTTAGTGAATTTCATTCAAAAGTACATGTTAAAGCATTTCTGCACTAGAAGTGTAATAAAATGAGATGGCCCCTATCTGCAGGAAACAAAAACTGGAGGGGGAAAGGACAAGTTAAAGTATCAATTAAAAACAATAAATGGCATCTTCTTCAAACTAATAAATGGTATCTACAAAAATGTACAGCTAATATCATATTTAACAATGTTCCTTGAGATGTGGATCAAAGCAGAGATGTTGGCTTTCACCACTCCTATATACAATGTACTAAAGGTCTCAATTATTGCAATAAGACAAGAAAAATAAATAAAATACATAAAGATCAGAAAGGAAGACATATAAATGACCCTATTTGACTGGATAATGCTACTTACCCAAAAAGTCCTAGGGAAGCTAAAAAACAATTTATAAAACTAACATATGAATTTAGAAAGTCACTGGATACAGAGTTGATATGCAAAACCCAATTGTTTTCTTATATACTAAAGGCAAAAAACTGAAGGTAAGTATTTAAATTCCATTTACGAAGGATACTAAAAGTAATGTATTATAATCATTAACCCATGGTTACATCATATACTCTAACAAAAGCCTAACTTAATCATTCAATTATAAGATTAATATTAAATTAATAAGCATACTCAGCTTTAGTTTAAAATCCATCAGTGAATAATAATTTACTAAGTAAGGACTATATCGAGCACCATGAAAAAAAAATGAGCTACTTAACATAATAGGCTCAAAGTGGGTGTACTATTTGGCAAGTGTCAAGCTTCTCATCCCTAAGCACATTCATGGAGGGGTTAGATGGCCAAATATCAGGGATGACCTAGATGGTTTCCATTTCTACCACCACAGATGCTCATCACTGCAATTAAATAACCTAGATCTAAATTGGCAGATGAAGTGGACCCACCTGTACATATGCATCCACCCAAGAATTATAGAGAAACTATCATAATAAAGAGCTTCTGTGTGAAAGAAGGGTCACCGTGTAAATGATGTGGCTGCTCCCCATGAGAAGAGCTCTGGATCTCACTTATATTCTTCAACAAAATAGCAAAATTCCTAACAACAGCACCAAACCCTAAGCAAATCTCTCCTCTGAGGGCAAGGCAATGCAAAATTTGAAACATAAAATTCTGTATGAGAAAAGTGTACCTAGCCACAGTTTCATCAGAGAAGGAAAAAGAAATGATTATATAAAGTTCTAACATGATTTTATTTTCATAATAGGAAGCTAAATAATAAAGGAAGGAAAAAGTTTGCTCGATTCCCTAGGCTTGGTGCTAGTACTGGTCTAGAATGTTCAAAAGTGAACTGAAAAATAAATTTCCATATTTTCAAAAGAATTTAAATTTTGCATCTAAAAATATATTTAACTGTGCAGACAAAATCAAAGTAATCTGTGAAGACTTTGTGAATGGGCAGAAAAGTAACAAATATGCTTCAAAGGTAAGAAAAGACTTGTAGAAAATGTAGAAAATATACATATAGTATATATTTTTATGAAAACGGGTGAAATAAGATCTTAATGTGAAATAAGATCCAAAAATATCCCAGAACTGTCAGTGAAGATATCAACTAATCGGCCACTGCACATAAAAATACTAGACCTCATCAAAAAGAATACAACAGGTGAAGACATACATATGAGGTGCCTATAACTAGAATACTAGATATAGTTCTTTAGTCACTGTACCTTAGGAAAGCCTTAATGGGCTAGAAATGGATAGATATGTTTATTTATATAAATATATGACATATGTAATTATTAAAAAAGAAAAAACAACTGAACTAAATCTACTACAAGCACCCTACCATCTTGGACTAAAATGAAATAAACAGTAAATATATATACCTTTTAGGCCCAATATATATTAATATGGGATTCAGATAATACTATCATTCCTTCATTTATTCCATTTTGGCCTGTTTTGAGGGCAGGGTATTTTTCTTTGTTTTGCTTTGTCTTGTATTATTTTGAGAAAAGGCAGAAACTGAATTTGTTGACCACTTCCAATGTATGATGTTCTTTCTAGGTCTAATGAGTAAGTTGAAGGAAACCATTTTTAAAGATCTATATAGAAGAAAATTATTTTAATTTGCCCTAAAAGTTAATTTACCTTTCTTCACTGAAGCGACGACCAATTTTGACTTTACATTTGTCCTGGGGTAGGCATGCTGTTAATAGAGGAACTGTCCGCAACACTTTGTTTTCCTTTAATTAAAAAAAAATAATTAAAACGTAAGTTTTTAATTAGACATACTTTTTAAAACTTTATGATGAATATATGATTTATAACATTATATAAAATTTTATTACGGAACATAATTCAATAAAAAGACTATAGTTTCTCTAATTTATCAATATTAAATAATACAAGTGTATATTTTTATCCTATTTGGGTTTAGAGGTTTAGAGCTCAAATAAGATAACATTAAATAATGGTTAAGATTATAAAAAAAGTAAATTTGTGTTTAATTAAATTGAAATTATTTATTCTAATCAATTCTTTATTTCAATAATAATTATATTTTGTAATATGTCAACTTGAAGAAAAGTGCCTAGATCTTTATGCCTAGAAAGCAAAGAAGTGTTCAAAAAAACAAACATGGGGCATATCAAAGGAACAGAGAAGTCAATCTTAAAGAGCTCCCAATGGCCAAACTGGAACAACCTGAGCAACAAAATAAGTAAGAGTATTTGAATTATAACCCAAAGTATAAAATATAGAGTCCAGATTGATATAAATACATGATTAAATAAATAAATGGGAGAGAAGAGACAAATCTTCTCTATAGAAAAATTCCAAGTAATAAATGTAAATACTCCCCACTCCAGGAGATGGAGCTTAATCTCTCCCTGCCACTTGAGTGTGGGCTGGATTTATGTCCTTACTACCAAAGAATAAAGAGCATGGAAATGGAAAAACATAAAAACTTTAGAGTTAAGAAATCTGGTGACCATTTCTGTAAATTCCATTAACTATCATAAGTGGTTTTTTCAATGCTCTATCTTCTAACACTAAAAACGACTTTTCTTATTGTCACAAGAATTCTAACCTCAATCTTTGTAGAGCCAAGTGATTAGCTATTCTGCATTAGCCTAACATTTTTCTTGGTTATTTTGGTCTGCATGGCTCAGTCTGGCTCTTCTCTGCTAAAAATGTTTTTCTTGATCAAATAAGTAATAGAGCCCCTCTCTCATCAGTTTAGCTATACACAATCCAATGTTATCTTTATCAATTTATATAATCCTGCTCAAATATATCCTCATAGTGATAATTTGACTATTTTTTGTGTCTGCAGAAAAATGACAAAGTCCTTAAAGAATATCAATATTACTTTCCTTTAGAAGTATCAGTAATGTTACAGTAATGTTACATATGAATTTACTAGATTAAAAATAAATGTATAATAACATTATGTTTATAACAGAAAAAAAGTTATAGTAACAGTATTCAAACATCACAAACACATATACACACACCATTATTTAGGGACATTTCTGTGTTTACTTCTTTTGCTTTTGAGTTCCTGAAGTGTTGATTACAATAACATGTAAAAAATAAATTTAAAGATGCTAAGAGTAGTTAAACTGACCTTTCTAATGAAAAGTTGGAAAAGAAAATAGAAGAGTAAAAATTTGCTAAAATTTCAACTTTGAACATGCAGCAGGCTGGGGCACTGAGAGAGCCTGAAAATAATGATTTGGAGCAGCTAACATATAAATGCAACTAGGAGGAGATAGGTGAGAAAGGAGTTTTAAGACATTTTACAATGTTTTATACTGTTTCCTCTTTCTTGACCATCACTATGAGACTTTGACACATACTTAAATCTCTTTCCAAACTTTTATCAAAGTAACACATGGACACATGTCAAGTTAAATAGTGCCCCAAAGTGTATGATGTTCCCAGATACTTCCTCCTATGCCACTTATCAGAGGCAATCACTTTAACTCTTTTATCTGTATCTTTTGGTAGTTATCTCCATATTTCTAAATATGTGTTTTGGTATTTGATTTATCAATTTTAAATACTATCTACAAACTACCATTTATTATCACCATAATAACTAACTTTAATGTACATAACTCAAAATATATTCTAGATAGATGACAGATGGATAAATGGATGGAAAGGCAGGCAGGCGGACAGATAAATGTACTGTTCACAATAAACCAGTAAAGAAGTCCCTTTTATAATATCCATTTTACTAATGATGAAAGTGAAGCACAGAGAATTTAACTTGCCCAGAGTTAGAGTTTACAGAGCCACTGAGGACTTAAACTCAAGCAATCTGGCTTCTGAGCCCTTAGTCTTAACTACTGTACTTTATAGACACAGCCTCTCATAATAAATGAGGATTCAGCTTTCTTACATCACTCCTTACCCTCACATCTTCTAATATTTATAGTTAAATTAATAAAGTGTTTACCTCATTATGGCTACATATACATTGTTTAACATAACCTTTCTTGTAAAGTTTTTTGTTATTTTTGAGATAACTGGTTTGTTTTCATCTTTAAGGAATTTTCTACATACATGTAACTACTCTTTGAAATGTTCCATCATATCGCCACCACATCATGCATTCCATCAAGTCTTCTTTTTCCAAAGTCATCTCCTAGAGCCTATCCAAATAGTTTTCAATCACTTTTTAGAGGAAGTCATCAAATCAGCATAGTCTGTTATTGAAAACAGTGTGCTGAGATTAAGAATAAGGCAGCTCAGTATTACTGAGTTAGATTAAGATTGGAAAATTCCATGGGTGATAAGAAAAAACAAAATGGATGTACTTGTACATACATAAAATACAACTGTAGCATACACAATTATAAACTGATCACCTAAATTGTGAATTAACCATGGATGGAGGAATGAAAGAAAGGAAGGATTTGACATTAAAATTGCCAAAAATCAATTGAAACACAATAAAAAAGAGGTGCCATGCCATGTATACTACAAAATGAAAAGAGCATTCACCATCCAAAGTTAAGTTTTAGCCAAAACTGTTAAGGCCAGTTAACTATCATTTTATACAAATCGAGCTGCACAATGTTGTAAGTTTAAATGCAATAGAATAATGCTAGTGACCGAACTGTCTAATCCTGACCAAATCATGTTGTTGTTAACATTGAAAAATAGGGTGCCCAACAAATGAAATAGTTAACAATTTGTAATAAAATAATAATAAGTGTTTCATCATTTGAAAAAGAAGGAAAACAGATTAATACCTTTCACATCTTTGTTAAAGTCTTCAAGTGGTAGAGGCTTCAGAAATTTTAAAAAAAAATTAGTCCTTTTTCAAAAACTGATTCAATCTATGATGTCCTGAATGCCTAAATGCTGGAATAGTTTTAACTTCAGTTTACACTGAACCCATTTTGTACTATGCACTGACTACATCTGTTTTAATTATAATTTGTGGTTCTCTACGACTTCCTTCACCTCCCTCTTCCTCACTAAATCAAGAGTTATAAACACACGTACATACCTGCACATGCAATAATTATCACTAATATAGGACAGTATTAATTAAAAACTCTTTCTATAAAACACATATACTATAAAATATACATATTTGTTCTATTCATTTAAAAGACAAAAAAATTATATATTCATTTTGTAACACTAAAATACTGAGGTACTTTTGTTTTAACAAGACATTAATGAACGTAAGCTATAATTAAAATTTTAAAAGCAATGATTTCTTAGTTCTTTACTTATGAAAATCTCATTTTTTCTTCAGACAAAATTGTTGGCATTATAAATTTCTACACTATTCAACACAGCTTTTTGTGAAATAATACCATTTTATGAAATAATATAGTTTTTATATCTCTCCAAAGCATATGACACTATACTATCACGTATTATGTAAAAGAGAAAGCATTTATCATCAATTTATTTTCAGAAATGCTAAAGAGCTGAAAGGGATTAGTATGTTCATTTGTGTGTTTCCTCTTGTATACTAATATTCTGTTTGAAATTGTGTACTTTACAAAATTTTACTCACCTCTGCTGGATGCTGAATTATGTACAAATGGGTAGAGACATGTAGAGGATACACTGGTAGAAATGGACACAAACACACTTTCTGAGGCCGGCTAAAGAGCAGAAAGAAAAAGAATGTCTGTAAATGTTTAAAATACAATGATATGACAATAACCTAAAACTTGAACATAATCCAACATCATTATATAAAGAGATTTGCTAAAGCTGCATTCTTTTCAAATGAAACACCAAGAATGAATTTAATCACTCGGACTTTACATATGAGAATTTGGAAAAAGATTCAAGTAAATTCTTTACCATCTATGTAGATCAAAGTATCTCAAATAATTTTGTCTTAGTTATCTTTAGTGGAAGAATACTCATAAGTCACCACCATGCTCTTTTTAGTCATGAAGCAACACTTCTACTAACTTGCATTCCAAATCAAAAGCAGATCGTATGTCAAAGAGAAACCTAGCAACTTTTTAAAAATCCTCTGAAGCTGAAGGAAACAAGATAATGATAAAATATTAGAACATAATTACCATCTAGAGGAGTTCTAATTAAACCTAGCCATCAAGCAATATGGGGAGCTTATCAATTGTGAGAAGAAACCCAAATGGGGGCCATAAAATTATATTTGGCTAGAATTATATCCACAGAGTATCTGCCTTATCCATTTATTTTCCCTTTTTCTGTAGTTTACATTGTTGTTTTTGTTTTACTTCCTTCTTAGTGTTTTACTATTGTTCCAGTAACACTTATGTTCATTACAAAATTCAGACAGAATAAAAGGGTATACTTCCCATCTCAGCACTCCAACCTAGGGCACTCTTTTCCCTAGGGGCAACCAATGACCAGTTTCTTGTATGTCCTGAACTTTACCGTTAAATCCTATATTTGATATGTGTATTTGTAAAAGGAAATTTATCAAGCAGCCAGATATAGCATATATGAGAGTAAATTTTCACAACAGGTCACTATTATGGGCAAATGTTATATGCCATTATGATAGTATACAAGTGAATGTTACATTAAAGAGAATTCCCAACAGCATACTTACTACTATAAAACTGACTGCTATCAAATCCTTCAGTTTTACTTATGCAGTTATAGCCTGAGGTAAAAAGTGCTTATATAAATAAACCATGGAGTGAGTAAATCAGTTCAATTATATTTACCACCTCGTTCTGCAAGAAACTATCAAATCTATGCTTCTGCTGGAAAAAATTCACTAGATAACATCTTAGGAAGAGGTAGAAATGTGTTGTACAACATGACTCCACTCCCCTCTCCTCCACCAAACCTAGAATAAATGATTGACCCCAAAAAAAGCAACACACTCACTTTCCAGTGACATCTGAAATGATTTGGTGACATTACTCTGCCCTACACTGGACTCCTCCTCAGGAGTGTTAGCAGGGAGAGAGTCATTCATTGGTCACAAGAGGAATAAATACAAGTAAACAGAGAGGAGCACACACTGATTGATGGAACGAGGTGTACTGACAGAGATCATGGGCTGAAATTGGAAAAGATTCCTCATTCAGTATTAAGAATAAGGAGGATGAGTTACATTCAAATTCTAAAATTTCAAGTTTTGGCCTTTTTTAAATATGAAACTCTGTATATGACTGAAATGCACAATCACATGTCAGTAAAATTATTTTCATAAAACGTAATTTAAGATCAGATGAAATCATTTAAAAAAATTCAGAATTTAGACTTTAATATCTGTAAATTGCATGATTCTAAGAATATAAAAGAAGGTAAAAAAAAAAATTGATGCACTAAGCAAGAAATAGCCACGTGTCAATAGAGCCAAAGAACTGCAAAATTCGAAAAAGGAAACAAGCTGGGTGGAAACTGCAGACTTCTGTGGGTAGCAGAAAACTAGATAAGTAAACCCTGAAAATAACATCTTTAGCTCACAACATATGTAGTGATCACAGAAGTCCTTAGTATGACAGGACAGTGCAAAGAACTGCTCTGAATACTGCTAGCTCTGAGTTTCCTGTGTGACCAAACCATCTGTTCATCTGGAGAAGGGGGAACCCTCAGTTACCTAGGATGGTAATTTTCTTACTAGAAAGATACCTTTGAAGTTTAGGAATATTCAGGATTAAGTAATTCGGAGAATTGCACTTCCAAGATGATAGGGAAAGCTGCTTCACTCTACAGTGAAACAAGCAAAACTGACAAAACTATTATAAAAAACAACCATTTAAAGTCTCTGAAAATTGTTCTAAGGGCATATCCAAATAAAGAAACATTATTCAACAAAATCTACTAAAATTTCGTATTGGGACAGTTTGTGGCATTTGAGCCATAGCCCATTTCCTAACTCAGGTTGACAAAAACTCCACTGCAGGTAGGTGTGGCCAAGGGAATGGAAGTCCCTCTCAACTCTTAATCAAGGTTTACTGTATGCCACAGGGAAAGGTAGGTCATCAGCATTTCTCAACCTCTCCAACTTCAAGGTAAAGAGGCTAAATTCCTGGTAGTGTGGCTAAGAGAGCAGAGGCTCCCTAACCCTACCTAACCTCCATCTATAAAACAAAAGCTTCATCACATCGCAATAGGCTGAGAATACTAGGGTCCCAACTGCCCTCACCCCAGTTCAGTGATAGAACCAAGTTAGTCTATGGCCATGCTACCCTGAACAAGCCCAATCCCGTCTGATCTCGGAAGCTAAGCAGGATCAAGCCTGGTTAATACTTGGATGGGGGAGACTACCTATTAAGACCACGTGCAGTAGGTGTAAAAAAATTTTTAAAAAATAAGGGATTGTAAACTGACAGAGTCCTTGCAATCTGTGAGGTCAACAAAGGGTTGCCTCGCCTAAGATAGACAGACAGACAGACAGACAGACAGATAGATAAATTTTAAAGGGAAAAGAAAAAGCAAGCTAGCAGCAACTGCCCTGGCCTGTGCCCAGAACAGTGGCTCAGAGAGTTTACCCTGAAGAAGAGACAGAGTATAAGAAAAGATAGCTCTGAAGCTCTCCCCAAAGTAACTATCTGAAACACAGTGTGAGGAAGTTCAAGCCTAAGGGTGCCCTCAAAAGCAATAACTCCTCTTAATTTAATTAAGAGCAACAAGCTAAATCATGGGCCATCTAGTTCATCAGAAAGAACCAGAGAAAAAGACAGCTAAGAAGACCCTACCAGCAGTTAGAACAATCCTTAAAGAGGACTGTTTTGACCTCAAAAATTATCTCTTCCAAAATTTAATACCAGACCTATGGACAATTTATGCCTTGGAGCACAGTATCGAAACACAGAACAATCAGCTGGTAATTAGTGGAGCTTAACAGGCAGGACAGAATACCAAAACAAGTCATTTTTAAGAAAAAGATCTAGAAAAGAGACAAAGAGAATCGTGCTAAAACCATTAGAATATTGGTGATATTTGCACAATTCAATATAACAAAAACTTCTCAATTATACACTTTGAAAGGATGAATGTCATGCTATGTGAATCATATCTTAATAGTTATTTTGCAAAATGTAAAATGCAATGGAAAAACAATGTTCAATCTAATTACATGAGGTCTAGAACTTTGTCTACTTTTTTCACTTTTATATCCCAGCCTCTAATACAGTAAGCTATCAATAAATACTGTTGAATACATGAAGAAATACCTAGATGCCTTTCTCCTCCTAATTTCTTACCCCATCCCTTCATTTTCTTACATATAAAATATTGATCTCTATTTCCTCTCTAATACTCAAGCAATTAGTTTCTACTATCAATGAAATTCAGAATCTCACATATTTCTTTGTTATAATTTGTAATCATTCCAGTGATAGCAAATAAGAGGTGGAAATATTTAATTAAAAAAGTAGCTAAGCATTTTATGTGTAAAAACTGTAACTGTGACTCAAGCTAAAATTAATTGTTTTGGCTTATGCTTTGACATGCACATAAAACATCATTACCTATTTATTTTAAAGCACGTCCCCTTTATTATCCTATGTCGAATTACAATTCTCTCAAACTAATAAAACCATAGTTCTTTAAAGCATTTTGTATTCCAATTGATCAAATTTATATTTAGCAAGTTGGTTTACAATATGAATTAGCACTTGTTACTTTAAAAGCAATTTTTTTCATACTTTCCTTCTCCACAATGGTCAGCATCCACCGCACTGGTAACTAGCTGTCCAAATGTCAAACCAGCTTACCAAATTAGTGGATAGGTTCACAGTAAATGCTCTCCTCACACTAAAATCTTTCTCCAAAGAACAAAAATTCTCCCTACATCCAAACTTAACTCTTAAATACTTAACTATTTCAAACTGATAATGAATTAAGTGGTTTATAAATTCAGCAAAGTTCTATGCAAATATTTACTGTACATCTAACTATGTGCCAGACATTAGGCACTTGGGACAATAAAATAAAGATTCCTGCTCTCAAGGAGCTTATTTGTGCTCACTGTGCCAGAAAGAATTTCTTAAAAGTTTCTTACTTTCTATGAACTATTAAGGTTGACAGGGGGAAAAAAATACCAGATAACTTATTATTTATAAATAATAAACATTTATTTATAAGTAAAAATTATACTACTTCTTGAATTTATATAGATCTGAAGAAGAAAAATTAGTATCTGAAAAAATATCAACTGGTCAATTGGGTAGAGGTCAATTGGGTATGACTATTAAGATATGTCACTGACAATGTGTCATTGTCTTGCTACGTGATCTTGAGCACATCACAGGTTTTCAATTTCCTCTTTCATAAAACTAGTAACGAAGCACTAAGAAAGTTCTCGGGATAACTACTGAATCACGGGCAAATGTTATAAAAATATAATCATTTATGACTATTATTTTTCAGCTAATATATAACAGAATGTCAAAGTAAGAGTTGAGATTTTTCCCTTGTCCACATTCACGATGCACTGCAAATGTGTGATAAATATTGTTTTCCATCACTGGGGTTTATCTTCTTTAAAATCTATACAACCAAATTAATGTTAATTATGTTCTTAAAATATATATGGAACTTTCAAATAATTTCCCTCAGAGAATGATATGAAATAAGTTTCATCTTCTTTTCTTATTAAGGATTATATGAATAAATATGTAGGCTTCCTGTCAGACTAAGATTAACTGGCTTCTGAAGTGAATGGTACAGTACAAGAATAATCTGTCACTCTGGGCATCCTATCTCTGACAGCCTGTAGGCAAATGGAATTATATCTGACATATGACTAGAGATGCTAGGACCTACAAAAAAATCTTTCAAAAGTTTAATTAATATCCTATTTAATATTCACTGAATGTGATTTTTCTCATAGTACTAATTTTAACCAAGAAAATCTCACACAGGCAAACTTTAAAGATTAGTGAACAGATTTAAAAGAATTATTATTTTTAAAAGATTTCTTTTACCCACTAAAGTAATGCAAATGTAGAACCCAGAAAAAATACTGCATCTCAAATACTCCAATACTCCACAAAATTTTTATAGTCCCAATAGAGTGAAAAAGCAAAGAACAAAGAGTTTCACAGCCTTCAGTAGGTTAATTGAATAGAGACACTGCATGACACATAAAAATGCCAACAACTAATTTTAAAACAGGCTTTGAAAAACTACCACAGTGCCCTCTACTGTCACTTTAAACAAATAATCGGTAAAATAAACCTTACTTCTTAAATTTCTGAAACGATATTTGATATAACCAATTAAGAAGAAACAGCTCTTTGTTATTAATATAGTATAAGAAACTTTCATCTCATAAAGAAAAATTGCATCTATCCTGTCTGATGGCTTCAAGTATAAATAACAATAATATTCTCATACCCTCTAAAACTGTTTTTATCAATACACTATTCTATTATATAACCATTCTATTATATAACCACCTTTGGAAGTAGAGAAGGAGGGTAAAAAAAAAATCACTGTTATAGAAGAGGAAGTAACTCTATAAAGAGAATAAATATCTTTAGATTAGATTTTCAGAGACCTGTGCCCCAGAAGACATGTCTAAAGCAGCGGTCTCCAAAATGGGTTAGGAAAAATGACCCAATGGGGCACAAAAGGAAAATATTATCACTTCTATTTATTACTAATAATTCATATATAGAATAACAATCCCTCCTCAGCTTGGTATATGAAATAATTATGCATCAGGATATGTGGTATCCTGATAAAAAAAAAAAAAGAGAGAGAAGTTCCATAACATGGAATGTTAACAATGGCATCTGCAAAGAAACTATACACACCCACCAAGAATCTATATTGATGAAACTCTAATTACACAATCACAATGAACCTCAATGAATCACAATAAAGCATATGACCAAGCTGTTTCTTACTCCTAGTTCAAACTTTTTATTAGTTTAAAAAATCTAATGAGATATGACAATAACTTTAAAAATTAGAAATTATAAAGATTATTTGTATTGTGGATTCACATTTTACTATCATTAACAATGAACTTCACTGTAAGTATATATCATGCCTCAAAATAATGGATAATGAAAATAATCTGATCACAATTAGCAAGACTTTTTTTTTTTTTTTTTTTTTTTTTTTTACAGATCCTGCCTCAGGCTTATTTGTATATATATAGCACAGGAGGACACCAGCCCCATGCAGACAGCAAGGGTCACACCATTCTTTCCATCTTCACATCAGCAGCCAGAGGGAACATGATATTTTTAAATAGTTTATTTCACTATTATCTCTTCCTTTTTAAAATCAATTTTTGTGTATGTTTTATGAGGTACATCATATATTAATATGTAATGTATGTAATTATAAGTAAATGTGTAGTATATCTATTAGAATTATTACATCCTATATTTTTTAACCAGCTATGGTACGTAATCAAAATAACAGAGATCACTGGCCTAGAGATAAGCTTGTTCCTACTATCAGATCTATAATTAAGAAAATTTTTAGTATTATTATATTAAAGAAGCCTTCAGAGGACTCAGACGCCTGGAAAACGAAAGCCTTGTGTACAGAGAGATGACTATATATGGCAACTGTGAATGAGGTGAGCAACTATACTGTTATGCTATTTACTTCTTTCTGTTCTATAAAAATGTAAGCAAACATTAAAAATAGCAAACATCTTTCTTAATAGCAAATTAAGTTAATCACTATTCTGCAAACTTATACTTTTAGAATTTGTCTTAAATATTAGTTGCTTAGCTATGTTTTCTCTCATGCTCAATTCACTATAAATTCTAGAGAAAACAATTTCTTAATTATTTTTCAATGACCCAAGTTGTATACTTATTGGTTATTGGATACTGCAAAAATAATGATTGAATGAAGAAAGAATATCTACACAATTTATCAAAGTGAGCCTCCAGGAGCAGAATTCTATGCTCCTTATTCACTGAATAAGGCCAACTAAAGGGAACAAGATGAATGTCCATCCTGACAAGCAAGGAGTCAAAGGTTTAAGTTGTTCCAAGGACTAGTTATCCCTCAGTAGAAATATATTACAAAGAATAGCATAGATTAAAGGGACCATGTTACTAGGAAACAATTTCATTTTGTGTATTCTTTCCTTTTTCCCTTACCTGTATTTTAAAATATAGAATTTGTATAGCTGATATATTTAAAAGATATTCCTCCTAATTTTATATAAATGTCCATTTACACAAAAGAGCCAAGAAGAATTAAGAATTTTCTTTGTTATGATAAAGAAAATAAGATAAGGTTTAAGTTAGTGTTACTTTACCACATAAGAGAATATAATAATGCTATGAATTAAGCCATTAATTTTGATAACCCTGAAAAAAATGTTTTTCATCAATGTAACATTTACTTGTACTAAAAAGTGAGTACTTTTGAAAGCCCCAGGATGAAAATCTCCATCATGAGGCAATTTATTTATGGCGATTTGTAGCATTAACACATGCAAAATGATTTACTATAAAGAAGGCTAAAAAATTGGCTTAATCTCTGAATCTAGAAAAACTACCCCAACAGGGGAGACACTGACTAACAGCAAAATAGACCAATTTCATTAATAATGATGATGATATCTCATGGTGGAAAATAAAAGAAGAAAGAAGGAGGAAAAAGAGGAGAAGAGGAGAAGAAGAAGGGAAAGGAGGAGAGAGGAAGAAAAAGAAAAAAATGAAGGAAAAAAGGTAAAGAGAAAGAAATTAACATTAACTGCACACTTTTTGTGTTAGAGGCACTATCCTAAACACTTTACCTTCATTTAATTCTCGTAAAACCTGTCAAAGAGAGGGATATTATTCCCTTAATTTATAGATGAAAAAAAAAAAAAGGCTTAGAGGGGTTAAATTTCTCAAGAGAAAACAGAGTTGGGGCTAGCTAATTCCAAAATGTATGTCCTTAATCAAAACATTTTGTTGATTCCACGTAAGCATTTAATGTTCAATGAAAAGTTTTAACATATAATTCTAACTAGTTGCCCTAAGTCCCAGAAGGCCTAGCACTAGAATTAAAACATTTAGTGACAAATAAATCTGAGTCTGAAAGAGATAACCAACCACCAAAAGGTCAAAGCCAGAACATGCATAAAATTCTCCAGTATATAATCTATAAGTAATTAAGGACATGTGGTTAAAGACACAGGAAGGAATATGAAAAGGCCAACGCACAGGAATCTAATAGTATTACAGAGAACAGAGACAAAGGCTGAAATTAGATGAAGAAACCATTCAAATTTGGAAGACAGCAGGAAGGATGAGAAATGGTTTAACATAAAACATGGTATTTGACATGAACCTTGAAATAAAGGTAGAATTTCACACAGAAGAGACAAGAAGCATTTGTTACACGGAGAATAAAAGAACAAAGTCAGACAGTAAAATATAAAAAACACCCTGTCTGGGGGAATGGTTGGGGTAGCTGGAGAAAGGGTTTGTGAAGGGTAGGATGGAGAAAGAGACAAGCAGAACAGGCTGAGGTCTGACTTTCAGGGCTTTCGATGCCACACTAGAGTCTGGACTCCATTCTTGACCTAAAATATAAGCATGGAAGGTCTCCAGAAAAGAAATAAAATATGCAGACCCAGGTGTTACAATTTAATTCACTGCTGAAAGGGAACTGGATAGATGACAAAATGGAGTTTGGAAACTACTTCAATTAGTACAGGGCTATAAAAATTCAGGATAGACCAATGGCATTGAGAAAATCCAGGTACTAATGAGTAGTTTAAATACCCACTTCACTGTGAAACTCCAGGTAGTGGTTCTCTCCCACCCCTCCTCCTAAAACACACTATTCATATTATAATTACAATTGGCTTATATGTGTTTCTCCCTTTAAAGTTCCTTAATGGCAATAGCCAAGTTTCATTCATTTTAATATCCCCAGTACCTAGCTTGGTGAAAGGCTCTAGTCACTGGCATTCCTTGGTACCCTGGCCACAAAGCTATCTTAATACTATCAAAATCTCACAACGAGTCCTAACATCTTCATCAGTTTTCCTAGACATATAGTTAGGTCTAGGCGTTGGTGGTGGTTGTCATAAGGGGTTATGAGGAATTTCCGCATGCACCATTATATATTTCTGTAATGTATAATTTTTTTCTACTGATTTTATACCACTTTTGTAGTAAGAAAAGAATATTTTCAAAAAGCTTTGAATAGATGCCACTTCAAAGTTTCTCCAATAATTTGTGCTTTTCAGATCTTTTCACCAGTTTCTTATGATCATACACAAGTTAAATGATGATATGTTACAATGCCAATCTTATCTCTTTAGTACATATAAGACAAAGTCAAAAATAAATATGAAAAAAAAAGATCAGGTGTTATACTGGTTAATTAAATTAATAAAAGTACTCATGATTATAATCTATCTCCTAGTATGCTGCTTTCCCTAATAGTTCTCCAGAATTACGAATTAAAATTTAATCAGTAACAGTGGTATGGGTTAGCAATTCTAAAACAGCTTTATGTGTATACTAGGCCTGAACAAATAATATGCTATATTATGCTATAGATAATGCAATATGCTATATGCCATTGATAATACTATACATAGATATGCTACAGATAATGACAGCCAAGTTTCTCAATGCCAACGAAAGAAGTTACAAAATAAAGAAAGGAGAAAGAACAGAATGAACTCTGTGTTATTGAATGGAACTCATGGTATGTATGTACATATACTAGGCTATGTGTACATACACACACACACACACACACACACACACACACATACACAGAGAGAGAGAGACTCAGAAACACACAAAGATGTAGACATATGCATAGGTTAGTATATATATATAAATGTCCTATTTCTGTCCACTAATAAGATGGACATCCCAGTAACAATGAACACACCTAGAGCCCAGATCTTAGTTTCTAATAGCATTCTCCAATAAACTACAGCTTCTTGGAGAAGTGAACAGGGAAAATACAGGGTGAGCCTGGACCATCTTATGGCACCAGAAAGTAAGTTCTCAAAGAAGAACAAACCTCTCAAAAAGGTCCAGGAGCCAACCTGAAAAGCTCCAATGAGCCCAGAGGAACAATCTCAGCAACAAAATAAATAACAATACTATTGGATTATATTCCAGAAAATAAAATAATGTTCAATTCCATACAGGCATAAATAAAATAAACAGCTCTTCCATACAGAAAAATTCCAATCAATAATGGTAAAAATAATAGTCTAAATAGAAAAACACCATTAGAATACCACAGCAATAACTGTTATAGGCAAGATCGATTCACTGATGGATGCAAAACTTAGTAGGCAGAAATTTGAGAGAAAAAAGGGTATCTTCATAATCTCAAAGTTACCCTACCCCAAGATTTTTATTAATTGCAAAGGAGAAAAGAGTAACTTTACAATAGAAACACCCAGCAGACACCACTTTCACCAAGTGATCAGGGTTAATCTCACCAAGAATAAAGCATATCAACATCATGGACCTCTGTGCTAAGAAGGACACATCTCACTGTAGTTTCCACCAAAAATAAATAATTTCATTCTAATCATAGAGAAAACATGAATCAAATCCAAACTGAGAGACATTCTATAAAAATAAATGACCAGTACTCTTCAAAATTATCAAGACCATAAAAAACAAGAAAGTCCTTAGGAGCCATTGCAAACTAGAGGAGGCTAAGGAGATATAATAATTTATAAGGCCCTTGGTTAGATGTTAGAGCAGAGAAAGACATTAGAGGGAAAATTGGTGAATTCCGAAACAGTTAATAGTGTTGTAGCAATGTTCATTTCTTAATTTAGATTAACAGAATCTGTTGGGAGATAATTCTCCACAGGTCTCTTGCATTTCTGTGTGTCATATGAGTGAGGCACTAACTACCCATTCTGGACTATTTTTTCGAAGATGTCTGTATGGTGATCTGCGTTTGAAGACAGAGATAAATTCTCCCTTTGGAGCAAAGGACAGGTTTGCTTGCAACCCATTATAAAAGATTCAGTAACCCTATACTCAGGGTTCTTCAGCAAAGATGTAAACCCACTGGGTGCACAGCATCCACCTAGGCCCCTCTGTGAAACTGCTACAGGACTTGGGGAAGGAGGGGAAAGCAAGGGAAAGCACCAAACATAAAGCTTACACCAGATGCTGCGCCATGAGTAAAAAGTCTTTTCTCTTTGACCCAAGAACCTCACGTCTTTTGCCAGCATCCATGCAACTATAGCAGGCTAACTTATCCATTCGCAAACAAGATAAAATCTCAGACCCTTTACATTTCATGATAGTACTATTGTTATGTACAATAACCATATTGGTTTATTGGGTGAAGGGTATACAGGAACTCCCAGTACTATTTTTATAACTTTTGAGTAAATCTAAAATAAGTTTTAAATTCTATGAGAGGTGAACACACAATGTAAATAAATATATACCTTACTGTTAAAACGTACAACTGAAACTTACTGGATTTCATTAACCAATGTCACCATTAAAAAAAAGCTAATTAATTAATTAATTAATTAAATTAGTGTTACATTAAAATTAAATCAATCAGGAGCCACATACCAACTCCTCCATTCCAAGAGAAAACAGTAGTAGTAGTAATAATAATAATGGAGTCATCATTGCCACTGTGTAATTTGTATGTATTACATTAGGTTGTCCTCTCAAAGAATTCATGATTTGTTGCGGTGGTATAGGAGAAATGGGTGAAGGGGTCAAAAAGTAACAACTTCCAGTTATAAAATAAATAAGTCATGAGGATTTAACGTACAGCAAGACAATCATATTTAATATTACTGTATTATATATTTGAAAGTTGCTGAGATCTTAAAAGTTCTCATAAGAAGAAAAAAATTTTTCTAACTATGTAAGGTAAAGAATGTTTAAACTAAACTTATTGTGGTGATCATTCTGCAATGTACACAAACATCAAATCATATTGTACACTTTAAACTAATAAAAAGTTGCATGGCAATTACAACTCCATTTTTAAAAATTCATGATTTGTTAGAGCAATAATCATCACTGCATTTTATCAGTGATTTCATTTCTTTGGGAGTTTGCATTAAATGTTCAATTTCAAGTACATTAAGTTTTATATACGCGTCTTGTTTACTTAGGTGACTTGTGCATCAGCAATTTTGTGGAGAACCTAGAACTCTTGTACATTGCTGGTGGAAACATAAAATGATTGCAGCTTCTGGAAAACAGTTTGGCAATTCCAGAAAAAGTTAAAAATAAAACTACTATATGACCAAGCAATTCTACTCCTAGGTTTAAATCCAAAAGAGTTCAAAGCAGAACCTAGAATAAATATTTGTATACCAATGTTCAAAGCAACACTTTCACAATAGCCAAAAGGTAGAAACAAACCAAGTGTCCATCAACAAATGAATGGAAAATGGATAAACAACAGAACAGATAATGGATAAACAAGAATACTATTTACATACAATTCAGCCACAAAAAGGAATGAAATTTTGATACACTATACACTGTAACATGTATGGACCTTGAAAACATTCTAAGTGAAATGACAAACAAGAAAGATAAATACTATATGATTATACAAAGTATCTAGAATAGGAAAATTCATAGAAACAAAAAGTAGAATAGAAATTACTAGGGGCTGGGGTAAAGGGGAAGGGAAGTTATTATTTAAAGGGTACAGAGTTTATGTTGAGAATGTTTAAAAAGTTTTGGGTATAGATAGTAGTAATGGTTACACAACATTATGAATGTATTTAATACCACTGAATTGCACACTTATAAATGGTGAAAATTATAAATATTATGTTATGTATATAGTAACACATTTAAAAAAAAAAAAGTTAGCCTGCCAAGTAACATGTTCACATAAACAAACAAATTAGACACATTTCTATCAGGTGAATCCCTCTAATCCTTAGCAAGGAGACTCATTCAATCACTTTGCATTTTTTTTTTTGAGTAATCATGTAAAATATCTACTTATTTCACTACTCCCTCTTTCCTCACAACCTTTCCACTAGGCTTCTAACAAAGAAAAATTAAAAAAACGAGCAAACAAAAAACTCAATGGAAGTAAAATATAATAAAATCCTGTCAGTAATAGCTTCAAATGTGCCTTTCCAACAAAAAGTGAGGAGCCGCTAATGAAAAGTTGACCATAGGCAGAAAAAGAATTCAGGAGATAAAAACTTGATCTTAAAAATAAGGCAATAATTAAAATTGTTCATCTCAAAATAATTAAAAGTAGCCATGAACAAAGGAAAATGAAAAGAATCTATGGACTAAAAAGAAGGCAAAGAAACACCTCACTGGAGGTATTTATTATATGCAATAAGAAAACAAAGGCAGTCATACTGTTCATTTCATATAATTCATTATTATGCTAGAGCAGCTCTACTTCTTACTAGTCACCTGATCTTGAGAGTCTATTAAAAAGGGAATAACTATTTAAATCACAAAGTTGTCTTATGTATTGAATAAAAATATCTTATAAAAGCACTTTGTAACCTGTAAACTTTTTAAGTAATACCAAATTTTAGAATGTACTGTCTCTGAATATGTTTTCTCATTACATAAGCACTAACAGAACTATGAATTATTAATTTGGGGCAAATGCACTTTAAAGAATCAACATGCTTTGATGTTCTTTGAAGAAAATTTCTATCAGAGGGTAATAATATAATTCTTGTTTTTCTTGGGGAAAATAAATCAAACATTTAAAAAGCTCTAATATGGTTTTCAAAATTGGTCACTCTTCTTTGGAGACTTAATTAAGATTTAAAAATTCCCTTTGCTCAACTTTGAACATATGATTAGCTTGCACAGCAATTTGTAAATCAGTTAGCTTTCCACATATATTACAAATGAACTACTTCAAAGAATAAACATATTTTCTACACTAACAGGGAAGAACAAATTAATAATTTTCTCTTCGGAATATAATACTTTTGATATCCACAGAGAATTTGTAGATTATTTAAGTTTTTACCCTAAAAATTATCATCAATAATCTAGTTGATTTTAAATTTACTAAAACAGTTTGTTTTCTAATTCTAAATGTTGATACCAATTCAACAATCTTAATTATTCTAAACTGCCGTAGGAATTAACATTTTTCATTTTTACCTACCTAACTTGCAGATTTATTTACCCTGCTGCTCAGGAAGCTAGTCACAGCGACACACATGAGATCCAGAATCTAAAACAAATGCCTACAAGGGGCAGGAAATTAATCACAGATTAATTAAGCAAGAATTCCTGGGAACTATGGTGACCTGGACAGATCGTGCCCAATCTAAAAGGTACAGCCAATACACAGCTCAGCCAACTATTGCTCAGAAAGATGGTCCTCAAGCTGCTAGATATTCCCATTCTCACAGAAGCCACAAATCTGGATTTTTATATAAAACATCTTGATTTTTAACTGCTACCAACTAATTTAAAAACTGATGAAATACAGTTCGAAACATCTATGGGCTGTCGTTTTGTGGCATTTAGATTCTTCCTAAACACCCACAGTCTTCCCTCCTCCCCTTTCTCATGATTTCATCCCCATCACTTTTTTCTCCAGAATATCCAAGCCTAAAGAATAAGGAAAAGGTTCAGATGTGGAATAAAGACACTAGATATTGTTAAAAGGTATAAACTTGGAACTAGAAGATGAGTTAAGTTCTGGAGATTTAGTGCACGGCCTAGTGATTACAGTCAATAATACTGTATGATATACTTCCAAATTGCCAAGAGACTAGATCTTAAATCTCACCACAAAAAAAAAAAAATGGTAATTACATAAAGATAACTAATACTACTAGTAGTAATCATATTGCAATATATGTGTGTATCAAAGCAACAGGTTGTATACTTTAAAATTATACAGTTATATGTCAATTATATCATATTTTTTTTAAAGAGCTAAAGAATATTAAAGTTCTGGCAACTGGTTAGTGAGCTTGAAGTAAACATATATCAGCTTCAAAAAGTATGAAAATCAGAGCTACTCTTGCAGTCTTAGTGGCTCTAGTTTAAATGGTGACTACAGCAACTCTGCAAACAAAATTATAAGTCTTCTCAGCGTGGAGCAAGGTCAAGTGCTTACATGAGCTGGAAGCCAAGTTGACTGAAGATGGAGACCCAATTCTGCTACTTACTTGTCACCTCTACCTTTTCGTCACTCAACAATATCATCAACTCTAGAATGCTGTTATAAGAAATATCATATATAACATACCCAGGCTTCGTAGGTAAGCTGCAGATGACTGGTGTTTAATAAATGAGTGATAAATACTTTGGTGTGGTTTATTATAATCCTTACAACTTTGTACTTTTGCAGAAGAAAGCACTAGAGAGAGAAAAATGTCTGTCTCAGGGTCTAGCTATCAGTTTATGTGCATGTTCTCCCTACTAAAACCCTCCCTCAGACAGTTTAAAAAAAAAATACTCTACATTTTTCCATTATTCCACTATTGTTATGACCAGTGATTTGCAAGTAGCTCTTACATTTTGTCCTCAGGCTAAGAGCAATATCAATAGAAGATATAAAAGTATAATTAAGATGTCTAGCATCTTTATTGGAATGAGGTCCTAGCTCGTCTTAGTCAAGCACTTTACCACGTATCACCATCCAGTTTGGATTTTTTTAAATAAAATAAAGTATAAATTATGATAGCTAAAAGACACCTGTAGAAGTCAAACTTGTTACCACCATTCAAATATAAAAATACTTCAGTAGCATGTTTGTCGGGTTCTAGTGCCTTAGACTCAAACTCTCTACAAAGCTTACCTGGCCTTTCCCAATGCAACCACCACTAACTAATCTCTGCAGCCTCATCTCTCATTCCTTCTGCCAAGCTCTCCAAATACATTATACTCTACACACTTTTCTCTGTACGTGCTGTTCCCTCTAACAGAAACATGCTTTTTATAAAATCTGTAACTTGCAATAACAAATTAGTTTGGGATCTTTTAAAGAATATTCCATTCATGTTTAAGACACGTTGCATTTCTAAAGAACAAGATTCTGCTGAGAAGTTAAATTAACTTTTTAATTCCTGAACAAAAATAATTTTTGGAACTCCCTAGGCTGTGACAACTATAGTAATGTGTTTAGAGAAATGAATACTGTTTTAAATAAATAGCCAAATAATTGTGACTTACTGATAACTCAAATCTAAAATTATTATAAGCATAAATGTAAAGAAGTTGACCCAGAAAACTAATAAAACACTAACAGCCTAATGAAATAAAATATAAGGAAAAACAATTAATTTATATTTTGATAACACCTAGTCTCCATATTTCTAAAGCTCTAATCAATTAAAATAAATAAACTGCATACCACACCAAGTGGGAAAAGAGCTTTTAAAAGGTAGAAAATTTCACTAGAAAAAGAAAGGTGCAGAAATGTTGGAATGAATTATAACCCTAAAGTATTAACTAACTGTAACTGAAAATAAGCTAAAATCCGTCAGGTCATTTTTATTTTTTAAAAAGCGAGTCAGGTTAGGGGGCATGGAAAGATGAAAATGGGGAGCAAAAAGCATTTTCAGGGCATAAAAATTTTTGGTATAATACTATAATGGTGGATATATATTAGAAATTTGTCCAAACTCAAAATATGTACAACACCAAGAGTGAATCCTAATGTAAACTATGGACTGTGAGTGGTAATGATGTGTCAACGTAGTTCATCAGTTTTAACAAATGTACCACTCTAGTGGGGAATACTGATAATAGGGGAAACTATGCACATGTGAGCCCAAAGAATAGGTGGGAAATTTCTGTACCTTCCACTTCAATTTCTCTATAAATCTAAAACTGCTCTAAAAAATAAAGTCAATTAAAGAGGGAAAGCAAATCAGAAAAATTATAAACCTCTGCTAAGCATAAGAGACTAACTTTTTAAAGTTAGCAATTCTAATTAGCAATTCTAGGAAGACTAAAAACTACATGATAACACTAGCATGATAATTTAGCACTTGATTTATATTTGAAACACTTTTCTTTCAGCATCCTATTAAGACCCCTTCATAGAATTTTTAAGTGTTATCTCCTAACACCTTTAGACAACTTGTTTAAATAAACTTTATTCAACATCCATTAAGTTCATATATGCAGTCCCTTCTGGACACAAATTATTCATTCTCCACAAAGGTCTATTGAGTGTCTACTATGCATACTACATTTAGAGAATATAAAAAGCCCCTTACATTCGAGATCCCATGTTAAGTTTTACAACCAGCCCTGGTAAAAATTACTGCCAGCCCAAGGTAGCATACTCCAAGTACTCAAGTAATAAAGACATTCAACCAGTATGTCCTATTCCCCCTCTTGGAATGCTTTTCTCCTGGCTGGATCCTTCTCAACTTTTAAATCTCAATATAAATGCTATCTCCTCAGAAATCTTTCCTGACACCATCCTGCTATTTTCTATCATAGCATCCCATTCTTTTCCTTCATTGCTGTAGTTACATATTTGGTTTCTTGTTTCTAGTTTATTATCTGTATGCAATAACAGACTGAATACTCCACATGGATAGAGACTCTACTATATTACCAGTGATGAACAAGGCACACCAAACGCTAGTTAAATGAATGCATAAATCTGGTACTCAGGAGAAAGGTATGAAAGGTATGAAAACTAGTAAGATCACCGGTGGGGAGGTATGTGAGGTTAGAAGAGAATCTAGACTCAAGACTTGAAAAAGCCCAACATTTAGAGTTTGAGCAGAAAAGGCAAAGAGTAGGGCAGATAAGTCAGATAAACCAAAGGGAAGCTAAAGAAAGAGAGTGTTTCAAGAAGTATTCAACTACAGAACACTGACAAGAGTTCTAGTAAAAAGTGAACAGAAATAGATTCATTGGAGTTCATCTCATGGAGATTACTGATGACTTCAGTGAAAGCCATTTCAGGATAATATAGAATCTGATGACAATTTTCAGAGTGATTCCCAGGTGACGAAGTAGAGGCACCATCTAATAGTTTAAATTGGGAAGGGCAAGAGATAGATGATAGATGGAGATCTTCGGTAACCAAGGAAAATGATCCAGAACACTCTAGAGGTAAAAAGAATAGTGTATCTGAATAGCATGAGATTCAAACAAGCAGGGAAAGCAATCCTCACAAGCCTCAAGTATACCAATGTAATAAGGTAATCCTGAAAAGTACTTAAATGATTGGGCACACTGTGAGCATTCAGTAGTGTTAGTACTTTTAGATAACTAATTTTAAGTGTCCCAAGGAGGGCGGGGACAATGTCTGTTTTATCTAGGCCTGCATTCTCAGGACCTAACACAGTACCTGGCACACAGCAGGTGCTAAATAAATATTTCTAAAAGAATTCAGAATTCTGAATACAATCTTACCTATTGTAACAGTCACCGTGATTGCCTCTTTCCTCTAATTCATGTTTTTAAATTTATGAGATGGTTATGTCGCTTAAGCATAAAAGTGTTAACTGGTACAAGTATTATTGTCATTATCGCTCCATCAAACTCAAGTTGACAGAACTGTCTGCTCATCACATGACACGCTGAGCTCAGTCAGTAAGGCTAAATCATCATGAACCTGGATAAACATCTTCTAACTAAAGAAATGTGACAAATATTTCACGGTAACTCCAAGGTCAACCAGCGTACCAGCCACCCTAAGCACGGAGATGCCAAGAAAGCGCTCCCTAGGGACAGGGGTCGCAGCAGCCGCCTCCCCGGCAGGGGTCGCTGCAGCCTCCTCCGAAGGCCGTCCCCCGTCACAGTCCCCGTCTCGGTCCCTGCCCCACCCCCACCCCCACCCTCACCCTCGCCCTCGCCCTCGCCCCGCGGTCACCTGCAGCGGCTGCATTCGGGCCTCCGTTCCGCAGGTTCCACTGGCAGTTCCCACAGCCCGTCCGCACTGGCGCCGTCCGCCTCCTCGCCCAAGACCGCCGCCGGCGGCGCTACGCCGCCCTCCCGCCGCTCCTCCTCGTTTGGCGTCAGAGAACTCACTGCCCCAAGCGGCCGCGCCACGGGGTCGCTGAGTGTTCGCGCCTCTTTCGGTGGCTCCATGGCAGGCGCTCAAGTTGGCTGTCACATTGAAACCCCGCTGCCGCCGGGGGGCGCCACACGCTGGAGTAAACGGCTCGCGCCGCACCGCCCCACGCACGCACGCCACGTACGGGGCGGGTCTTCGAAGCTTCTGCTCGAGGTCCCGCCCCGCAGCGAAGAAGAAAGGAGCCCATTGGGCAATGGACGGACTTTCACCTAGAAACTGATAGGGAAGTGTGGGTCATCCTGGGGAGCCGGCGAGATTAGGTTTGTATCACTGGGATAAGTAAAAGAATCCCCTCTGAAAACACCTCAAGTAGCAAACTGGAATGAACCTTCTTTAGTTTCATCTTTAAAAATAAAAATAAGATGGAATGCTGCGTTTTCCACTTTACTATGGCAGTTTTTCATTTATTAATACTTTGTTCCTTCTACCAATAGATTTACCACTACTGGTAATAGGGCGGTAATGTATTTCTTAAAGTGTTTATTTCATATTAGATTTTTGGTTATCTTAAAATTTTGTTTGTAAATAGAGTACAAGGCTATTGTTTTCAACTATCTTGCTTTCTTTTCTCCTGCAAATAGCACCCATCATTTCTTTGGGAGTACTCTAAGGAAGGAATAGGAAAAGGCTAAGGCATCAACCTGGTGATGGATGTAGGATGGGACAAAGAACTGGCACCTATGCCTGTTGGATTTGAGAGATAATCAAAACCTAGAGATGGTAGAAAGGAAAGTGAATCAGAAAATAAATACTGGCTGTAGGTTTAGGGTAAAGAACCAACTCTTTAACTACTAAAAGTAAATTCTCATATGATAAACTTTAAACTCTTGTCTCTAGTTTCAATATGTGAAATTTTCTTTAAGTCATTTAAGGTTCCTCCGGACTCCCAACTATGAGTTATGTAAGGCAGATGAGTCCCAACAAGCCTACTTATATTTGACTTTCTCTTTTAACATCTCATTTCAGATCTTTGGCTCTACCTTTCAAAATCCAACCATTTATCTCTCCTTCTACTTCTGCCTTGGGTCAAGCCTCTATGATCTCTTGCCTAGGATTTTGCCATAGGCACATAAGGTGCTCCCTGCTGCATCCTTGCTTCTCTATAGCCCATTCTCCCAGAGTTTGACCAGAATCAAAGAAAATTCCCACGTAGTGTGCTGGCTGAAAAATTACTGCTTGGCTATTGCCCATGGGAACATAAAACACTCTAACAATAAGCTTTCTGCTTCTGTACCCCCGCTTGCACAACCAACCTGTGGGTTGACAGTCAATAAAAAAAAAAAAGAAAAATAGACTTGTGTATTCAAAGAGGATGAAGAACAGGGGTTTAGGGCTTAAAAACCAAGTACCTCTACATTTCAAGGCTGCTTAATTTGGGGGCTGCGTACCCCTGGCAGATCCAGCTGGCTGAAGAAAGAGTGTTTCTTGTAACTCACTGATTTCTGGTGGTTCTTGTGTCTACGGGGCGGCTGGTGGCTACAACAGCAGGAGGGATACAGCCACAGTTGGCAGAAAAAAAAAATAGCTATTTCCCCCTCTGGAAAGCAAGAAATTCACCCAATATCCAAGTCTATGAACCCTGACTCTGAAAGCGTGAGAAAATGTATCCCCTACCCAGCCAGCTGCTACTTAGTATGAGATTACCAGTAAGGGATGGACTGTGGTAGCAGAATGAAGACCATCAATGTCTCAATCTCTGGGAAATGCTGACATCAGGAAGGGGAACAAAAGTTCCTTTAAGAAATACAACTATTTACCAGTGCAGGAATATTACAAGACAATCTATTGAGATGTCAATTTGTTTTGTTTTTCCTCAACTCCTAGTAGGTAGTGAGACCATTATGATTCTTAGCCTCAGGGGAATTTGAGTGGTAAAAACTGTTTATAATATCACACCCTGTGTGCATTTTGGGCGGGTGGGGGTTGTCTGCAGATGAATAAATGCCTTTGGAGTAAATACAAAAACTGCTAGAGGGAAGATTCTCCTAACTGCCAAGGGGACAAAGGACAACCGAAACCCCACTCTCATGCCTTAGATGCCAAGTTTCCCAGCCTTGTGAAGATCCTGCTGTTACTACCAGAATACAAGGGACCAGTATGGCAGAGACAATGGTATCTTATTGGTAACGAATGATGACAGACAATTCAAGGGGCCTTCCTGATGTTTTTGCTGTGAAATAATATAAACAGAGCCACTTTTAAATGGAGTTGGAGGTACCATCCGGAGGTTCCTGGAGGAACTGTCTTGTGTGCCTTACTCCTCAAACATTTGGAATGTTAAAACTGGGCAAAATAATCCTTGGACTGGGCCTAAAATAGCTTGCATCCTCAACAAATGCTTGCAAAAATAACAAGAGAAAAGACATTCTGAAAGCTGGACTGAAAATTAAAGTCTGTCTTCTGAATTAGCATCATTGTGTTCTTTTATCTGTAACTATATAAATTTCTCCTGTTCATGTAATTATTCCCCTTCCCTTTCTCTTAATTACTCTCCTTATTGGTACGCTATTTGGCTTTCTGTCTAAATCAGTGCTTTCCTAATACCTATTGTTTTGGATCTCAAACCCTTGTTGCCTCTCACTTTGGCCTTTTATTTTTAGATTAACATGGCACATGGTAAGATCTTTGGGAACTTTCATGTCACTGATAAAGAAAAGGCTTTAATAGTGTCTGGGATTGAAGACCCTGCCAGCCCAATAGAATAAGGATTCAGCATTGGATACATTTGATTTAAATAAAATAAAGATATAACATCTCTTCCTGTATTAGTTTTCTATTGCTCCTCTAACAAACTACCACAAATTAAGTGGCTTAAAACAATACACATTTATTATGTTATAGCTCTTCATGTCAGCAATCTAACACAGATCTCTTAGAGCTAAAGTCCAGGTAGTAGCAAGCTGCATTCTTTTGGAGGTTCTGAGGGAGAATCCATTTCCTTGTTCATCATTTAAGTGGTTGGCCAAATTCAGTTCCTTGTGGTTGTCATTTTCTTGCTGGCTCTCAGAGAGAGCTGTTCCCAGCTTCTAGAAGTTACTCATGTTCCTTGACTTATAGGGAAGGGAAACCATTACCTCTACTAAACCGCTTGGGGTTCTTTTTGGAATTAAATTGACATAAGAAGAAGCAACAGAAGAAAAGCATATAACTTTATTTAACACAAGTTTTTTTGTGACATGGGAGCCTTCATAAGGCATGAAAACCCAAATAAATTATGAAACCAATTTGCTTTTATATTAGGTAGAAAAAAGAAAGGCAATTGCTGCACCTTCTAACTCCAGTGAAGAAGTTGAGATTCCTTTTTTCAGAGCAGGGCCTTTCTTTACA
Organism: Rousettus aegyptiacus; assembly: GCF_014176215.1. Taxonomy (NCBI): domain Eukaryota; kingdom Metazoa; phylum Chordata; class Mammalia; order Chiroptera; family Pteropodidae; genus Rousettus; species Rousettus aegyptiacus. The sequence continues at coordinate 38,261,879 of NW_023416311.1, read as the reverse complement.
GCTTCATGCCTCTCACCTGGCTTGTCTCCCAAGTCACCTACATCATTTCTTCATTAGTTATACTTTTGTTATAATGCTTGTCTTTTTTTCCCTTAACTTTCCTAAGACCGATTCCATATAAAAATGTCTTTGTTTTTTCTGCCTGGATGTGCAGTTTTGCTTTCATACTTTCTTAAAATTGTAGGTTTAGTTAACTTGGAAGATTATTATCCCTCATCTATACATATAATTTTGATCCTCTGCTTACAAGATTATTTTTTAAAAAATCTTGTTTGCTTAGATTGTTTGTTTTACTAATTAGTTTTATAACAGGAGAAACTCACTTTTACATTTTGAATTAAATATCCCTAGTGAGAGTCAAACAATTAAAATTTAAAAATCCAATTGGAAAATTTTTTAATTAAACTGTTGAATGCAACAAAATTAACTCTGTTATTAGAAACAACTGATTTTAGAGCAAGACAGGAAATTAAAGACCATCTGACATAGTACTTCTCCAGCTTGGTTTTCATTAGATTCACCTGAAGAGCCTCATGGCAAACCAATTAAATCAGAACCTGGGCAGATGGTGGGGCCCCCAGGAATCATTCCTGGTTAATCATTCCTAAAGCACGCTACAATTCTATTTTGCAGCTTGAGTCCAAAGCCACTAATCTACTTAAGATCCTACTTTCTACAGATGAGGAACCTGATACCCAAAGAGAGAAAAACGGCCAGATAGGAAATTTAAGCCTCCTGACTTTAAATCTAGTGAGTTTTCCATACCTGTATTGTTCTCAATCATTAGGATGATTAGAATCCTCTTTGGAGCATTCATAGTTATTTGATAAAGCCCTAGGTCCGACCTCAAAACTACTGAAGCAGAATCTGCCACTCCCTAGATAGTCAAGAAGAGCACCAAAGTTGAAAATCATTGCAATTTACCTAGAGTAGTGATCTTTATCATAAGAGAAGAATATAATCAAGATTTCTCTCCTACATCTCTTTTAATTGATCAGTCTTTGTTTTTGTTAGCTTATACATAGATAGATAAATATAGTTTTTTCAAAATATACCATAATCCCATTTTGGAGGCCATTTTCACTTTGTTTTTCTTCAATTTTTTTTAAAATTCTAAATTGTATAAGATGTTGAGATGAGGCAATATGTAAGTATTAAAACTGAATAATAAAAATGTGATTAAAACTAGAACATCTAAATACCTACAAAGAACTTGGCAAATATAACAGTTTAGTTTGTCTAGAAAAACATAATTTAATTTGTTCATTGATAGTTTGGTTTTAGAAAAATGCACATTTATGGAAAACTTTCAATTTGCCAGTCACAATACTAATAAGCACTTTACATGCACTATCTCATATAATCTTAGCAATAATCCTATGAAGTATTCATTATTATTATCTCTACTTTACAAAGGAAAAACAGACATAGAGAAATTAAATAACTGGCCCAAGATCACATAGTTAGTAATTGTTTGAGAATTTATAAATTGGAATGATTTAAAAAAAAATTGTCCATCTCCTTATACATAGCACTAAATAGACATAAGTAGTTGTAGAAGTCAAAGACTTTAGGCGCAAAGAAGACCAACTGAGAAGGTACAAGGCTACTTTCAGATCTTATATTTTATATTAATTCAATCTATCAAGACTGCTGACTGTCCTGATGATTTCCTAAAAATTTTAAAATTTCAAAATCTGACACAAGAAAAAAGTAGATGACCTGGATAGACCAATATTGTGAAACAGTTATCACGAGATTACCTCCAGTATACTCGGCTCAAATGAGTCTACAGGTACATAATTTCAAACATCAAAGAATGTATTATTTCTGTGCTTAAAACTATTACAGAAAAAAAGAAAAACAGGGAAAGCTATTCAATTTATTTTATGAAACTAGCAAAATCCCAGTGCCAAAACTTGACAAAAAATAGTACACAAAAGAAAAGACCATTACCATTTATAACATAACAAAATATTAAAATAAAACACAAACTTAACAAAAACCTAAGTAAAATATTAGCAAACTGTCCTTAGTAGTAATTGAATCATCAACTATGAGCAGAGTATATCAGGGAAACAGGAGATTGATTTCTATTAGGAAATCTATATATAAAATTCATTGTGCAATAGTTTCAATAAGAAAATTCATATGATAATCTCAATAAATGCTTAAAAAAATGCATCAGAGAAAATAAACAGCCATTATTGTTTTATATAGAACAGTTCTCTTTTAAAAAAATCTTAGAAAACTAGGGATAAAAGGATACAATTAGTACCTACCTATCTTTAAGTTGAACAATAATACAGGAAGCATTACCAATAAAGAGTATCCAACTTAAAAGTGTAACATATCCCATTTTGCATAAAACTAAAGCCATATTACTGTCACCATTACTTGACACTATTCTCTTGTCTAACAAATGCTACTTAAAACTTATAAATTGTTTATTTCTGGAATTTTCCATTTAACATTTTCAGACAGTGGTTGACCTAGGTAACTGAAACCACAGAAAGTGAAACTGTGGATAAGAGAGGGACTACTGCAGTATATAATGTTAATGCAAATCCAAAAGGGGCTTATTCACTGCTTGTAAAAATTTTAAATGGTAGAACTACTATGATGGTTTCTTAAAAGTTAAATATATATCTATATTTAGACCCAGCCCTTTTTTTTCCCTTCCCAAAAGACATGAAAACGTGTGTTCATACAAGAATTTGTATTTGAATGTTCATAGTAGCTTTATTTGCAATATCTAAAAACCGAGAAAAAAAAAACGTGAGTGTTCATCAACAAAATACTAAATAAACAAAATGTGGTACATCTATATTAGTGGAATAATACAAAGCAACAACAGAAAAAGAGGAATGAACTACATGCAATGATGTGGTTGAATCTAAAAATCATTATGCTGAGTGAAAGAAGCCAAACAGTATATGATTCCACAAAATTAAGTTCTAGAAAATGCAAACCAATTGATAGTAACAGAAAACAGATCAATGTTTGCGTAGGGACAAGGGTAGAAAAAGGATTGTATGCAAATTGGCTCAAGCAAATTTTTAGGGTTGATAGAAATGTTCCACACATTGATTGTAGTGGAAGTTTCGTGGGATTATACAAATGTCAAAATGAATCAAACTGTGTCCTTTAAATGAATGGATACAGTTATTGTATATAAATTATGCCCCAATAATATTTTTTAAAACTTAAATTGTATAATTTTTTCTTAGAAATATATGAGAATAGGAAAGAAAAAAATGGTAATAAGAGGTTCCTTTCAAATAAAAAACAAATTCAGATTTAGTAAGGAGATATTTTATTGAAAGGATTATTGCCAGTAGGAAAAAAGCCTACTTAATAGCGAGAACTCTTACCATAAGGTCTGCAAGCTTCTTCTTTGTAGAAGGAATAAACAAGGCCAGTAAGAACCCAGTATGGAGTAGTGAAGTAAGAGAGTGGAAGTAGAACATTTTTTTTTTTTTATCCTGAGGCCAGTCTATTCTCTAGAGGGGCCGTTAAGGAGGGGTTTTATGCTGGCTCAGGTTGAGAATGGGTCAGGGTTCAGGTACCTAAAGGAAGGAAAGAATCTTAATCAAACTGTGACTAACAAGCATTTGTTCCCCTTGAGCAGTTAATCATTTATGTATGGGAATTTGGGGGATCTGCATGTAGCCTTGTTATAGGTAAATGAGGGAGGCATACTTGAGTCTGTATCTAAGGTATATGGGAAAAAATTGCTTTTGCTGCTGCAAGCCATTTCTGGAACACAAAGAGTAGACAATTTTTTTAACCATGGCTGTTCTCCAGGAGCACGTGTTCAGGTAAATTCAACACCATCATTCTTTTCTAGAGGAGGCTGCCCTGTTATACAATTCCAGGGGGCATTTTATTCTCCTAGATAGTAATGCATGTGAAACAATGGTAATTAAGACCAATTAATGGAACAAAAGAGATAACTCTTGAACTCATAACTCTTACAGTATATAGAAAAACCGAAAACATAATGAATAGTACAATACCAATCAATGGGGAAAATCACACATTTTCAAAGTATTATGTTAAGACTGAATTTTTGGATAAAAAGCAGATTAAAGCTACACATAATGTCAAAAACTAAAACAGGTAGCAAATAAAGAGTTGAATTTTATCATCTTTAATAAACTCAGAGAAAATATAGCTTAATATTTAGCTGGTATCTGTATGAGGAAGGTCTTTATATCATAAGGGCAATGCAACGAAAGTGTAAAGGAAAACTGTTTATATGGTTACATAAAACTACAAAAACATTTACATGTCAAAACCAATATAATGAAATTTTAAAATACCTAATAAAATCCACCACTCCCCTCTCATCTATAAAGAAGAGTTATTTGCTTTGACTTGGAAGTAATTATTGATACGGAGGAAGGAAGGATTTGGAGTGATTATTTCAGTATCATTGAGTGCAGACCTGATAATCAACCAATGTGCATAGATATGGCCATATCCATTATCAAAATGCTGGTTTGTAATATCTGCTGCTGGAGCCATATTTTTCCTACTCTTGGTTCAACAAACAGAGATACATTTGGCACAGCAGGAGGCCTCTAGGACCCTGATCCAGCCCTGTTATTTGCATCCATTCTTATTGTGAACAATTGGTCCCTATATGGTACTGATTATTAAATACTTCTCAGTATTATCATTGATCATATAGATACCATCCTAGAGGATTTTTACTATCAGTAAGAAGAACCATCTCTTTCTTTCCTTCCTTCCTCTCCCTACACCCCCAATGACATAGAGCTATGTTAAATAAGTTTATTTCTACAATTGCCTAGAAGGTTGACAGAGAAAATCATTAACTAAAATTTTTCAACATAGGAAGATTGAGATAGTACCCCCCCCCCAGAAAATCATTATATTTGTAATGATAAATAAAACACCTGTAACTGGGGATGGAAGAAAGAATGAGAGAAAAGCAAAGTTCAAAGAAGATGGATGGGGAGAACCCACAAAGAAATGATAGATTTCCATCTGCCTGTAGAAACTCCCACTACCCAAATCAGGGATTCCATGGCTGATACCTATGATCTAGGCTTATGAATTCCATTCCATATATTAAACTATCTATCTAAGGAGATAAAAATCTCAAACCTATAATTCTTTGAAGAACAAACATCTCCCTCCTGACAGCCTTGAGCCCAGAGAGCATCTTGATCTAACAAGTCATCTGTTGGCAATTCCTCATTTGAGCTAACAACTAAGTCGTAATTCAAAAATGTATTTTGAATTTAAGTACCATATATAGAGAAATATGAATTTTGCTTAAACGCAGCCTAACAATGATCTTTTGTTCTTCATCCTTAAACATCTTTGAGGAAACTGTTGCAAAAGTAAATATTAAGTAACTTAGTTTTTAAAGTTGAAGTTCCATAATCAGTATGTAGAGTCAAAATCCTTGAGCAGAGAGAAAGGATAGGTTTTGCTTATCTGCTTCCTCCAAAGCAGCAACCCTGCATGTGAGCCCCATTATAACCTGCAAGGACCTTGAGCTCAAAAACTGTATCCTCATCACTCTATCTTTGGTGTAATAAACCTAGCTATTAATAAGCATCCTCAAAATGGCTCTAGAATTCAGGCTGATACAAAAATTTGGAAGCAGAAACCATCACCATAGAATTATAGAATTACAGAAACACTGGGCCCACTCATTTTATAAGTAAGAAAACTGAGGGCTAGCCATTTTAAGTTACGAGTGAAAGATCTGACAGCAAGGCAGTGCTAGATAAAGTCAAGTCTCCATCTCCTTTCATATATTTTCTTAAAGGTACCATATAAATAATTAAGAAAGGTAAGGTTGTAATAGTGCTATCTATGGACCTATATCATTCCATGCTAGGCAGAGCACAGTACTTATACTTCTGTAGACTTAGGGCAGTTGAAAGCAAATATCTTTTATTTAGACAATTTGGGAGATTTAAATAGGTCTGTGGATTAGATAACAGTATTAAATCAATGTCAATTTCCTTGTTTTAAAAATTGTATGTGGTCATATAAGAAAATATCCTTGTATTGGAGAATAATACCCATAAGTAGTTAGGGGTAATGAGGCATCATGTCTGGAGCTAACTTTTAGATGGCTCCAAAAAATTGTGTGTGTATGTAGAAGGGTGGGGCTGGGGAGTTGAGAGGATGGGGGTGTGGCTTGGACTAGAATGATAAGAGAGATGAAAAGAAATGTAGCAAATTAAGGGTGTGTTCTAAAAGTAAAGTCAAAAGATTGACTAATAGCTTAGATATAGCAGACAATAGGGGGTGGAAATTATAGAAAACTACAGATTTTCAGTTGGAGTAAATGAGTGATAATGGTGTCACCAATTGAGATAGGGAAGACTGGGGTGATGAATGTGTTTGGAGGAATGGGATACCAAAACAGCATACCAAGAATTCTATTTTGTCCATGCTATGCTTCATGTACCAACACTGAAAATATGTAGAGATAGCCAATGTGCAGTTGAATATAAGAATCTGAAATATTAAGGAGAACACAGGGATGGAAATAAAGATTTGAAATATATGCTCATCATATTAAAGATGCTTTTGATTTCAAAAACAACAGAGATTTGGCTGTACCCAAGAAATACCTGGGGGTTAGCTGATTTCAGAAGGGGCAGCAAATAAAATGAGCCATAATTGTACTATCTGCAGCTTTTACTACAGCTAGCTCCGTGAGATTTTTTCAAATGAATTTGATTGTATTGTAGGCTTCCAAGAGGTATGGAACATGAAAGTGACCATTGGTGCTTCTATATCTGTTTTTAGTTTATTGTTCATGGGAATAGGACTGGTAGTGAAAGGAATGGAGAATATATAAACAGGGAAAACCTGCTATTTCTCAAAATAAATATAAATCATTGAAATAGCATATATATTATATATAGAGAGACATACACATATATTAACAGAAATAGAATTCTAAAATAAATATCCTTTGAATTTCGTTATAAATACCAACCTCAAAATTCCTGCAAAGATGAACATGATGTAGCCTTGCCACCAACATACCCCTTTGAATAGTTTGAAATAGAGTACCATTTATTGAATTCCATGGTGAAGCAGGTGAAACTATAGCAAAGCCCTGGTGTTATTTCTGAAATTATAATTTACACTTTATAATTTATAAAGTCTTTTTACCAACATTATTTCATTTAGTTCTTCCCTTTAGCCACAAGGTAAATAAGATATATATTATTATCTCTATTGGACAGATAAGGAAAAATGACAGCCTCTGAAAATAAAATGACTTGTCTAAATTAACATGACTATTTTAAGTGACAAGAATATGCTTAAAAGTTAGATCATCTAACTTTGGGGCTACTGCTCTTTCTGTGATACCATAAAGCTTCTTTCTTTTTTTTCCACACCGTTAAGTGGATATTAATTAATAGTTTCTCCAATTTCATAATGCACAAAATTGAGATTACTTAGAGTGAAACAAATGCCTTGACACCATGAAATTATGTATATCAGAGAGATAAGATTAGAATTTATATATCCTGAGTTGCTGTTTCTTAACTAATTCATTAAACATCTATTGATGACTTAGCTAGAGATATTTGGCACTGTAAATCATTGTTTCTACTACATAAATACCTTGAGCTAAAACCTATGAGCAAAATGTGCTCATACGAATTCTTATAATTCAATTTCTTACTATATTTACTACATTTTTTTTAAGTTTCCAGGGAGGTAATGGTTATATTATAAAAGCAACATACATGTTTTTAAACCCCTTTTGCAGAGGAAGTTTAAAAATTACAAAATTGCTGAAGCAGATGTGGTTGCTGCCAAAAAAGAGGAAGTTTACAGAAAGACTAAATATACACAGATTAGCACATGTTAGAATGCTTGAGTGGAGGCACTGTGGCAGTCACACATGCAAAATCTTATATTTTACATTTTGAGGACATGTTATACACAAAGCCCCTAGTCGGTAAAAATGCTGTTATATGGGTATATGATAGATGATTTATTTCATTTATTTTAGAAGACGTATGAGCAGCCCAGAGAATTGCAAGTTGAAATTTTCTCCATTGAGTGTGATGTTTCTCTTCTAAAATACCTATTTTTTTTTGTAAAAAATCATTCATTCTTGCCTTCAAATAATAGTTTTTGAATATAAATTCCAGAATTAGAATTTAATATGGTAACGTATCAGCTGACACTTAATTTTGGCCCAAGGCATATTGTTATAGTCTCAATCAACTTGTTACTTGTCCTGGAAATACTCCTATACTAAAAACACATATAGTAGCCCACAATTATTACATAAAGCATGTCAATAGTTGAGGACCCAAAAGAGTCATACTCTTCTATACATAATTTAGTCAAATCAAAATTATTCTAAGATGATAAATCCATGATGTAAAAGATCAGTGGGATATATATTCCAAAATAGTTCATAATCTCCAAAAAGGAATTTAGGACATGCATTCTAGTGAGATATAAATATTTAATATCTTGAGAGTATACAATTTCTAAAAAAAAATTGTTATATTATGAAAGCTGGAAATCTAATTAGATGAGAGTTAGGTTTTCTATCCTGGTTCCTAACTATAATACTTTCAAACCAAAAATCATGATCAATAATCTGAAGTCATCTGAAATCGGTCCTGCTCTTGATAATTTATGAAGCCTGACCAGCTCACTTCTAGCTCTTACCCCAGTTTCCTGTCCCCAGATCCCCAAGTCTTTTTTCCAGAGATAGAAAGAAACTCTTGATTCCCTGCCTGACCTCAAGCTTTGAAAACAGTGCTGTCTTCCCTCCAGTAGGACAGTTCAGTTCTTTTTTTATTATGATTTTCTGTATTTTCTAAATTCTCTATAATAAGCAATTTTTAAAATTGATGTTTAAGACGCAATAAAAAAATACTTTAAAGGGATTTAAGTATCACTAGTTTAACACATAAATGATTCAGTACTACGTGATACCTGTTTTTGCCATTCGTTGCATCCTAGTTCTGATTCCCAGTCATGATCACTCCTCTCATTCCCTAGGCTGGGAACTCTGTCTTATTCTCCCTACGGTCATAGAGGAATTGGAGACTTTCACTGAGACTAACTCTTGCCGCTTTCATCCCTAGAACTGGGACCCTGTTTACTTCTGGTTTACTTCCTTCATACTGCATGTCACTTTTCTGGCTCACCACTATTATCTGTTGCTGCACTCCTTTGAGTTCAAGTTCTGTAAGTCTGGAGGAGATTACAAACTGATGACCTATAAGGCAAATTTGGCCCACTAACATAGTTGGTTTGGCACACTCAATATTTGAAATTTTAAAATATGAATGTCCATGAGCCAAAAATATGTTCTCCTGTTGGTCCAGTCTCTGACACTGCCTGTTTTATTATACCTGCTCTTTTATTACTTTGCTTATCTACCTGGGTCTTTAAGCCATTTGAGTTAGAACTCTAGAGATAGAGCACATCCACTAGCCTAACAGAGCTCTATCATCACTCGACTGGATTCTATTTACTTAGTGCTCAGCAGAATGTATAATTCCAAGTCTCAATTTATCCTAGACTTTCTGGCTCCATTGATGTTAGTAAGATCATTGTCTGAAATGACTACACCATCTCAGATACAGAGGAAGTCAGGGAGGGTGGGGAGATATTTGGATGCTAAGCTAGAATAACTGACTTATTTACTGCATCTTTCTAAATTACAACTGCACTCTGCAGAAATGAAAAAAAAAAAAAATGCACCAGAAGAGGGAAGCAAAGAACAGCCCAGATATACAAGAAGATGAAAATCTGATAGCTACTGATGTGAAAGTCAAATGCACTTTTTGATGAGGTAAAAATGAGTATCATAAAGAAGTTCATTGACCAACCTCTCCATGTGTAGTAGGGTCAGGGGTCCCTCCAGAAAGTGTACATGCCTCTCAGCCCACACTAACTAAAGATTCACTCCTGCATTTCATGCAGCATATCAGGAATTTAGGAAAGCATTTCATATCAGTTTGGGGAATATTTGCAGGGGGAAAGCATCAAGAGAGGTGGAACAAAGAAGACAGAATGGCATAAGAAGCAAACAAGCAAGCATGAGTGAAAGTAAGGACTAAGGGAGAAACAGAGGCAGGGAAACAGGAAGACAAATTAACAATTTATTGAGTATGTACTAGGTACCAAGCACGTACTCAATCCTTTTATAGACATTGTCTCATTTAGTACTCATACGTCCTCTGAAGTTCAAAATTAAGGATGTACTCAGGCTCACAGGGGCACAAAGCAACAAAGTGTTTTGTGATGGGTTGAATGAATAGATAAATTTAACTTTTGCAACAATCCTGTGAGATAAGTATTGCTTTTCCCTTTTTCACAGATGAGGAAAAGAAAGGTCAAAGAAATTAAATATCACATCAAAAGCCAAAGGAGTTGCAAACGTCAGCATTATTACTAAGTGTATGCCACAGGCAGAAGGGTCCCCTACTCTCTGAGCATCTTGTAAAGAGGTGAGATAGGCAGGGCCAGGGTGTAGCTGGATGCATAAAAAGGCTGTCCTTCAAGAGAGGGATCCCATGCCCTGTTGCTCTCCATTTTATAGAGCAAGATAAGAGCAGACTTATAAGTTAGAGACTTAAAGTCTCGGTTTGGGCACTAAATGGCCTGGCCTCAGTCACCAGTTGCCTGTGAAACCTAGTTGTTAGCTCTTGTGGAAAGCTGGTTTGGAGTGCAGCTCTTCCCATTGGGGAGAAAGAAAACTACTGGTGCCCCACATTGTTTCAGACACAGCGCCTTCCGCTATGAGGGGAGAGGAGTCCCCTGCCCCAGCTAGTTCATCCAGACGACCCAGAGGGAACTTCTAGGTTCATTTATTGGATGATACAGCTTCTCTTTCCTCATTTGCTATAAATAGTGGCAGAGCCAGGACATGAATTTTGATTTTTTTAGAACAGTCTTTTGATTTTAGAACACAGGTAGAAGTTGAAAGTTAGCCCCTGTTTTGGCTATGGTAAATTCTGGGTTATTTCACATGACTTATTTGGGATTTCAGGTGATCAAATAACAGGTGATAGTCAAATAGGTAAATGCCAGCATCCTGGTTCCAGGTGATGGATCTATTCATAGCACCTCAGACATAGCTAAGAACTCGAGGAGGAAGATGTCTCCAACTAGGAGAGGAAGGGTACCTCAGAGACTGACAAAGGGAGTCATAGGAAACCTTTCTCATTAAACTCATTGGTTGAATTAAAGGACAGCTTCATAAATAACCATACTCTTTGTTTTTCACCAATAACTCTCTTAATGAAGAAATTTTCTGTACAAACAAATACAGATGATCAAAGGTCATATATATTTAAGAAGTTTGGATCTTTCCCACTAATTTACAATATTATTTTTGTTTCCAAAATTAAGTAGACTATATATAAGGAGTCCTACTGTGAATACTTTTGTGAATAAGTACCCCGTGATTTTTTAAATTTTCCAGTTAATTTTTTTCCAGTTAATTTTTAACTATAATAATTTTTAAATACAGGTTTCCTTATACTAAGTTTACAGTTTTCTCTATTATGTTTTTGTTTTATCTCTATATTAGATTTGGAGCAAAGACTTGCAGTTTTCTTTATTATCTAAAAGGCTGAGAAATGTTTTGTCATAACATGTGAAAAACCACTGTTATTAAACTGATACTAGTCTGAGAATGCTCCTGTTTTTATTCCTTTCTATCTTAAAACTGAACCAGAGATGAAAGGCAAAACAAAAAAATGAGTCTTTTTTTTTTTTCAGTCAAATTTTTTTTTTCACAAATAGCTCATTCGATGAAGTAATATTACCTCTTTTTTACTTGAGATCAAAATCAGGGCTCTAGTGTTCATTTATTCCTACATTTGATCCTCAGAGGCATGGTTCTGAGGGACAAATGACACATTGCTAGTGCACATGATTCATAAAGTTTATTTACAGATATTCATGCTGATATATATTTATTTTTCTATGTTTTCTTAAGTTTTATTTCTTCCTTTTTTGCTGTCTTTCCTTTTTCCTTCTTTCTTTTAGCCGAATAGCCTATAATTTAACTCATAAATAAATATAGTGTTAATAAAGTTCTATTTTATGATTAAAATGGGAGAATCGAATGTTAAAATATAAATATGAGAAAGTAAACTTTTACTGGATTTGTACTATATTTTACTATATACAGTTTACTATGTCGTCAATGTAATGTTGTGTTTTGAATCTATATATTGGTAGTTTTTGCAAGACCAGTTTTTGATACTTGGGATCAGTGAATAGGTGGGTAGAGTGTGTCTTAGATTGGGTTTCCCCAGAAGCATGTCTTGAGACAAAGAGAATCTCAGAAGCTCCAGCAGAAGAATGAAGAAATGAAACAGGAAAGGGAAAAAGAAAAGCAAAGAAGTTAGATTTTATTGAACAAATTATAGCTGTGAGCAACTGAGCCTCAATCCTGCTGGATAACTCTGGCAAATAGGTAAAATTAGCTACTGAGTCATCCCAATAAGAGCCAAGACTCTTCCTGAGGCAAAAGGGAGCTATAAATATGAAATGAGAAAAGATGAGAAAGATCCTGTGACATTTGATTGAAACTATCTGTATTAGAACTCACAATTTATAAAAAGTGTATTGGGTGCATATACACAGAGCATATCTAAAGGGAGATTGAAGTTTTTGTGCATTTGGGTGGACTAGACATTTTAAAAGCAAGAACCTATATCTGAGAGCTAAGATAGGTGGTATTGGCCCAAAACAATTGAGAAATTCCCAAAAGGAAAACCCGGAGAGAAAGAGTTTTCTCTTACTTTGTGGAAAATATCTTTCTAGAGCTCTTCCTGCTCTAAACTGGATATATTTTGCATTTGTATTTAATAAGGAGGTTGCCTGAGCAGTTACTTTTTCCTTAATCAGTTCAAGAAAGCAGGATAATGTTTACTATAAAATAAGCTTTTCTTCATTTTTATAAAATAAACATGAGACTATGAAAATTCAATATTTGGTAAATAAGAGGGTTCTAGTAGTAGTAGGAGTAGCATTAATTAAAAGATTTGATCCTTTGTTTTCAAAACAGAGGCCATCTGATTCGAATAGTGGCAGATAAGATAATTCATATGAGTGTTTTCACTGAAGACAACTATAACTCTGTAAGAAATATAAAACATCTAATCATGAGTATCAGCAAGCTAACAAGTGAATGAAAAAGTACTGGGTCAAGATGTAAGCTAAGACAGAACTCCAGAAAATACACCTGCAATTTGAGAATACTTCTGTTCTGAATATGTTTATCAGTTCCTAAAGAGATATCTGAGAGTACGAATATATTGATATTCACAAATATATACTTGTTTTCCTTTTTCCTCCTAGCTTCTTTAAAGATAAAAAATTATGTCAAGTAACAATTACAACAATGTCTTATTGAGTTTATGATATTTATAGATGTTCTAGATGTAATATGTATAACAACAATACCACAAGGGGGGAGAAATGATCTATAAAAGAAGTAATGTTTCTATATCTCACTGAAATTAAGTTAGACTACATCTGTAGCTGATGCTGATAAATTAAGATATATATAGTAAGCCCTGGAGTAACTGACAAGGAAAGAAGAACAAAAATAGTGGGAAACCATCATTAATAAAATTTAAATGATACATTAGAAAATATTTACTCAATGAAATTAAAGCAGTAAGGAAAAGTAGAACACAAAAAAACATGTGCTACATAGAAAACAAAAAATAAAATGGAAGATGTGAACCTAACTATGTTAATGACATTAAATTTGAATGTATCGAACATTCTAATCAAAGGCAGAGATGGTCAAACTGGATTTTAAAAATAGAAGTCCAATTATATGATGACTACAGGAGACACACTTAGATTCAAATACACAAAGGAGATTGTAAGTTAAAAGATAGAAATGCCATACCATGCAAAACAGGAACCACAGAAACCTGGAGTCCTTATACTAATATTAGACAAAACAGGTTTAAAAAAAAAAGGCTAGATCATTAAAACATGTTTACCTATGTTCAGACTGACTTTCAAAACCCATCCCAGTTCCCCCCAAAAAATTTGGAACAAATTTTTTTGCTTATGGAAATTCCTTTGCCATTCTTCAAAGTTTAGTTTAAATTCAACCTCCTCTGTAAAGACGTCCTTGACCATCTTCCAAAGCCTTCTCACCCACTTCTGAATATCTCCAGTCAATAGTGTCTAGACCATTTTTAGTAAAGATTATTTCCTATCCATAAATTAGGATCTAAAAAGAAACAAAATTAACTTCTCTGTTTTTGCTTCTGGTGCTCTACCCAGGTTTCCTCCCATTACACTTTAATATATCTGTGCCCCGGCCCCCTTCCCTCTTCTGTAACCCTTTCTGCAGCACCTTTACCTCAACCTATACTCTCCTATGCCTTAAGTGACTTCTTTTTGTACATGAACTGAAAAACTATTTCCTTTGGAACATATCACAAGGCCTACTAAGTTTTATACGTGTGCGTGATTTGAGATTTTTTTACCTTGGTAAAAATAAATGATCAAGCAATGCAGTAGATGCTTTGGTGCATCATCCAGACCTCCCCTTCAGGACTGAGGTACTCATTCTCCTCACTTCCGGGTGTGTGAGCTACTGATGGCTCACAGCTGAGTGCCTCACCTGACATTGTCCACCGCTGAAGAGAAGCACCTTGCCGAAGGTTAGATACCCTTCCTAGGGATGAACAGCTTCCAGAGACCTGTCCATGTGGGTATACAAATGCTCGGCCCCCAACTTTGATTTAGTACAACTCAGATTTAATACAACTCAGATTTAGTACACCCCAGATCCAGTCTCCCACAAATTCTGTAGGAGGCCTCTGTTGCAACTACGTTGAAGTTCATCTTTTCTCACTGGCCAATCTAGCTCCCCTTTACACTTACCAGTATTGTTCCCAAGAGCATTCTTTATAAACCTCTTGAACGAATATCTTGGACTTATAGTCTGTTTCCGGAAGAACTGATCTAAAACAAACAATGCATGTTTGGCATCTGTATCAGTTTCCTAGGGCTGCCATCAGAAAGTCCCACAAACTGAGTGCCTAAAACAACAGAAATTTATTGTATCAAAGTTCTAGAAATCTGAGTGAGACCAAGATGCCAGTTGAGCCGTGCTCCCTCTGAAAGCACTAGGAGAAGTTCTGTCCCAGGCTTCTCTCCTTGCTCCCAGTGGTTCTTTGGACTGTGGCAACCAACATAACACCAATCTTCACCTGGCATTCTCTCTTTGTCTCTGTGTCCAAATTTCCCCTTTCTACAAGGCCACATTGGCTCGGGGCCCACTGACCTCATCTTAACTGGATCATCTGCAAAGACTCTATTTCCAAATAAGATCATATTCATAGATATTGAGGGTTAAGACTTTAACATCTTTTGGGGGGAATACGATTCAACCCATAGCAGCATATTACAAGAATTAACTTATGTAAAACAACCTCCTCATATTTGAGAGCCTATTAAAAACATAAAACATAAAAATTTACATAGTCCATACAATCTCATTCTCATCAGCCTGGGACTAGAAGAGAGTCACAGTCCAACAACAGTATTTCTCTGATTTTGGCTCTAACAAATTTGCAATAACCAGCTCCTCAAGTTGTTCCCAGATTGTTTTGGAGGTTCTCAGGGAGTGACTACTCTGTACTGTGCGGACTACTCTGTTATCTTATATGCACAATGGTATCCATCAGTATCTCTTGGTCTTTCCTTCCTTTTCTATTTACACACACGTGCTACATACTAACTCCTTATCTATACTAAACACACTTAAAGAGTTTCATTGATCTCATTTGTTTTATTTTATAGAAGAATTGAATATTCTCAAACAATACAACATTATACTAACTACCCAAGAACATTTTATATTTCATTTGGTTTAATCTATTTAAATCTCCTTTAATATCTTTCAATAGTTTTTTTCTCCGTATTGTAAAGGATTTATACAACATTTTTAATGATTTATTCCCAACTACCTTTTATCTTTTGTAGATATTATAAATGGATCTTATTAAATTTTAATAATGCTTTTACTGATGTACTCACCCTATTCAGGTAACACACTATAGTTGAAAGAGAATGATCTTCTGAATCAGACAAAATCAGGTACTCTACTTACTAGCTATGTGATCTCGGGCTTCTCAATCTCTTGGAAGGTCAATATCCTCATTTAAAAAGTAAAGGAAATATCTATCCATAGCATCACTGAACGATTTAAGATATTCTTCATGGAGCTGTCTTGTGCACTGTAGGATGTTTAGCAGCATTCCTAACTTTATCCACTGATACCAGCAGCATGCTCCCACTATCAAGTTTAAAAAAAAAATGAATAAAAAAATTTATATAATGTACATAGAGCTAGTAAGTTCTCAAATGTTGCAGTTATTATTATTAATGAGCCATCTGGGCATCCGAATAATTGAGTTTTTATATTTTATGAACCTAGAATCTCTTAATTTAATCACATTTGACAAAAATATTTCCAATACATATTAAATATCTGCTTCTAAACAGAAAACACAGAATAAAATTTAACATTTTATTGATGGCCTGGAATCATTATTAGGAAATATTATAATTTTAATAAATGAGGAAAAGAATATACACTCAAATGCATGTAGCGTTCTAGACAATTTATGTACATGATAGGATTTAATCCTCATAATAGCTTTAGAAGTAGGCACCATTATCACTATCTTATAAAGGAGGAAGTTGAATTACAAAGTAGTTTCTCTAATGTTAAGTCACCACTAAGTAACCAGGTTTGTCTGATGTGTGAGTCAATGTCCTACTCACCACCCCAGGCGGCCACATGATAAATCTTTTGGAATAAATGATACATTTGTCTTTACATTAAATGGCCCAGACCAGTGTGTTTTTTGAGTTTGTGTGTTTGTTTTGCTCTGCTTGTACAGCAGACTTACTTGTACAGCAGACCCTATTGATTCCCTAGTCAATCTTTCTCTTTATAAACATCCTTCTCTACAGCCATTTCCCAAATTTATTCTTTTCTAAGAGAAGCCCTGCTTGCTCAGGTCTAGGGTTGCCTTATGATTTAAGAGAGGCTCGTCTCCTCCCCAACTCCAGTGGTCTCGATTGGTGCCAATTATTGCCATTTCATTCTCCCTTGACAATGACTGGTTTAGGTGTGGACATGTGAGGCAATTTTCACCAATGATACATGACAGGCAGCCTAGTAGGGAGTTTCCAGCAGAAGTTTCTCCCAGCTGATAATAATAGACCCATGGAAGAAAATGACTCCTCTTCTTTAACTTGATGACATACCATCTTATATCATTTTGTGGTCATAGGGGGACAACCCTCGGAGCAAGAACCAACATGCCAAAAATGAATGTGAAAAACAGAAAACTTCAGCCTTTAATGATACCATCAAAATTAATACATTGTGCATTCCTAGAAGGTACAGTCTGAATCACACAGCTGGTGTTTTTGTTTTGCTTTGTTTTGATCTCCTGTGTGCTATGCAATAAGCTGAACATCGTGTAATACCTTACACTCCTTTCTAATAGGTGAAACGCATTTGAAAAATAAAATCAAAGTTAAGAAGGTAACAAAATGATTAAGAGAACCCTGCATCCTTTTCTTTGTTTTGCTCTGTAAAGCTATGTAGGAAATATTCCCATCTCAAGATTTTTCTACAGTTTAAAAAAAAATGTTAGGGCTGACTGCTTCATTACTATAGGAAAAGCAGTAAGGAATGAGATAAGATGCCAGGCAGGTGTTCATTATTATGCCAATTTTGTAGGACACTGAGAAACCATTCCCCTGTCCTTAGAGAAGTGTGTCACACAGGAGGCAGGTGGCAAAAATGTTCATCATGGCTCTGACTCTCCTTTGTAGTTCTGCCTATGTGATACACCAAAGGTACCACTATGATCAAATTTGGTTGGCCAAACTGAATTAATATCAGACAATATGAGAGCTTTTGTCCTAGCTGTAATAGTTTGGGATATACTCATGGGTAAAGTACAGGACCTATCTATTCTTACAAACTATTTACCTGTACCTCTCTTATAAATTGGCATAGGTCAGGCTCCCAATGCGCCAGGTCCCGGATGCTCCAGGCCCCCGAGCAGGCCAGGGGTGCCAGGTCACGGGTGTCAGGCCGCAGGTGCACGCTGTGCGCCTGTGAGAGGACATACCCCGCCTTCAGAAGATCCAGTTCTTAAGGCGTAAACGGTAACATCCATAGGTCAGGGTGTAAGTAGGAGGGGTGGAGGAGGGAGGAATTAAAGAGAGGGAAAATAAAGAAATAAATTGGCATAGGTACTCAATAAATTATGGTATGAGTGAATAAATTTGTGCTATTATAAAATAAATGTAAGTAAAATTTGACCAATGCATGCATTCATTCATTCATTCGTTCGTTCTCCTTGCTATTGTAAAGCTTAGAATATAGTCATGACAAAGTAAATAGATAATTGCAATGAGGAATTACAGGTATTATGCAAAAGGTATACACAGGAGTATTGTGGGAGAACAGAAGAGTGACTTTTTAAAGCTGTGCATTTCAAGCAGAGGGAATAGCATGTTCAAAGGGACAGAGAATTGTACATTGTCTATTCTTACAGTGAAGAGCTAGTGAAGAGCTAACCTTCACAACTATCTTCTCCATCCATTATTTCCAGAACCACTATGCTGGTTTTGTCAATCTTCGCACATTTCAATTTAGCTCATAAGAAAGGTCACAAGATATAAAAGGGCCAGATGGATAAATAATGAGCCATGAATAAGCTGAAATGTTGACTTAATCTATGAGGTAAAGAAAACACATGGGCATAAAACAGTAAAAATTATGTAAACCAGTTGGTAAGTGGAGAAGCAAATAGACATCCTGAAACATTTGCAAAGAAAGTAAAGCATATTAAGAGGGAGCCCATAGTTGTTTCAGACTTGAATTCCTATGGTATCACTATTTTCCTGATAATTACCATCTTAAGAAAATTAGTCTAAATGAGTTTCTGTTCTTTACAATTCAAAGAGCCTAATGAAAACCAACCTCTCCAATATGCATTCTCCGTTCCTGTTGAGGAGGATTTTTCCTTTGTTTTCCCACGAACATGTCATTTTCACTTCTGCCTGTCTTCTACCTTTTATGTCATTTATCTTAGACGAATTTCCTTTTTCTCTCTCCATTGAATCATTCAGGCAACAACTTGAGCCTGAACAAATGTGCCAGACACTTTGCTAGATGCTGGAGCCACAGAGATGACTCAGACATGGTCCTTGTCTTCAAAGTTGGAAGCAACTTAACTGTCCAAAGACATAATTAAGGTAATTGTGGAGTTCCTAACAAAATAGATCACTTTACAGCCTTTAAAACTATTTTATGAAAAATACTTAATGATATGGGAAAATTCACACATCTAATGGTAAATGACAAAAGCCGGTCAGGGTAATAGTAGAGAATATAGGCGTTAGGCTTTGTAGTCAGATCAGCCTACATTCTAGAGTTGACTCAGATACTTTCTAAATGTATGACTTTGAACAAGTTGCTAAAACTTATGAGCCTGTTTCCTTATCTATAAAAGAGGAATAATAATTGTACCTACTCTTATAAGGTCGTGGTGATAATTAAATTAGGAAATGTATGTACTTAGCTTGGTGCTGGCTCATAATAAGTGGTCATAAATGCTGTCCATTATTAGTACATCCTAGTATACTAACAATGTGAAATAAATATATATATATATTAAATGTATACAGGAAAACTGGAAGGAAATATAGTAAAATGTAAATAGTGATATCTCGGAGTAATATAAATACAGGTGACTTTTATTTTCTTCTTTTTACTTTTAGACTTTTTTTTATGTTTCCTACAATAGCAATGTTTTACTTCATAATAAAAAAAAATTATTGGAAACAATGATTAAAGTTCTAAAATAGGTTAAATATTTTCCAGTTTGATTTTTTTTTTCGAGCAAGTCAAATATTAAAAATTTTTAATTAGTAGAGTTAGATTTAGATTCTATTGTGGCTTAAATTGTGATATCATTCTAAAAAACATGTTTAAGTGTTTTAATTCTATTTCACAGTTTAACAAATACTAGGAGATTATGGAGGACACTGAACTTCCCTTGGAAAACAAAATATACCAAATTATACTTAATAGAAAGCCCTGCTTTAAATGGACAGTTTTAGATTTAACTTTTTCTTTTATTTATTTTTTTAATTTTCCCCCTTCTCCCTCCCCCCTCCCTTCTGGCTTAGATTTAAATTTAATGAGATATGGCATGTGTGTGTGTGTGTGTGTGTGTGAGAGAGTGTGTGTGTGAGAGAGAGAGAGAGAGAGAGAGAGAGAGAGAGAGAGACCATAGCAGCAGAATCTGGCTTAGCAGAAAATAAAACAAAATAAATAAAATAAAATAAAATAAATATTGTGAACACTGTGAGTGAAGAGTCAGGAGAAAAGCCTTGCCAGGAACTTGGGCAGATTATGTAACTACACTAATGCCTGTATTGAGGAATAATATACTATCTATTCAAAATTGAAGCTAGACTCAAAGATAAAAAGATACAGTCTCAAAAAATGTAGACTACTGAAGATATTTATGAATCTGAAGACATCATGCCTCTTAGTTTCAAACTATATTACAAAGCTATAGTAATCAAAACAGTATGGTACTGGCATTAGAGAAAAAAAAATACAAACCAAAGGAATGGAATCATGAGCCCATACAAAAACCCACACATATATATTTCAAGCACCTAGCATAGTAGCGTAACAGGTGTAAGTCATGTGCAAGCAGAAATTAGAAAGGAATAGAAACTATAAGCAGAAGTTAGCTACCACGCAGAGGATGAGCAGCAATACCAAGGGAAGTAGAAACTAAAACCCATGAGAGAGAGGTGTAAGTTCATAAGTATCTTTATACCAAACTTCTTTACCCTTTTTCTTAATCTGGGTGAGTATTTTTTTAAATTTTTCGAAACTCATGCTACTTAAATAGCAGATGAATGACATACCTTGATCCATCAGAGCAAACAATCCAAATACTTCAGTAAAATGAATATTAATAGTTTATAAATTTTAAACGAGTATTGATGAATAAATAAAAGAATTACTTTAAAGCCTAAAAATCAGCTCTAATCAGCCCCCATGTCCTTTTACTACCGAGCCAATTTCCTTTTTTATTTTCCTGCATGGCAGTGACAGATTTAACCATGAAGCTAACCTTAAGCTTCAGTGCTTCTCATTTGCATGTGTCCCTTCTAAGAAATGAACCTAATTTTATCTAGTCTTTTAAAGTGCCTCCAAAAATATATAATTTTCATGTCCCCATAAAATCTGGATCTACCCATGCCTTCAGGGATGTTATTGGTAGTATCAGTTGATTAAGGGTAGAGTTATATGTTTTAGGAACTCCGGTCTGCCAGGTAGCCCTGGCTCTCAGGAACCCTGAAAGCTGTGTTGCAAGTTGAGTGGTTGCTGCTGAGATGATTGTTGGTTTCTTCTTAACCACTGAGGTGGTTAATCAGGGCTCATAGAAAAATATAAACGGAGATGAGAGACCATGGCCTAGTAAATGTGTATAAAAGGAAGTGCCAATATTGTCCAAGTAAATTCTGAATAAAAATATATTTTATAATTTTTATTTGACTTGTAATTCATATAGATCTTTAGTTAATCTTGGATGAAATATTAGAAATAAACTGAAGATCTGGATAGACAGGTATGAGACAAAACTAGATATGTGCATTGTTTTCAACATCGTTGTTATTAAAGATAACATCAGAAATATTTTTTAAAAAATAAAGGTGAATATAGAGGGAACAGGAAAATATCTTTGATACCTTTTTCCCTTAAACCATGAGTTAAAGGAAATATCCCCAAATGATTTGGGGCCTACATAGATTTGCTAGAGAAAGGGTCCCATTCTAACAAGCCTTCAGGAATCATATAGGGTTGACATCTCAAATTCTCCATTTTAAAAAACTGCTTAATAAGGTGGAAAATTGATTAAGATAAATTTTTGACTCAGAGAAAATTAGAACTAAAAGAACTCTCACACTCAGCCTTCAAAGTCATGTTAGGTATCCTTGAGAAAATAAAATACATCTAGGCTAGCATCTGCCACAAGGCTTAACATTTATCTGGTCCACTTCGGCCTGAATATTAAGGTTCAAATAAATATATCAAACACTTTGCTATATCCTTTTATTTATATTTATACATTTAATATCAATGTATAATGTTGTCCGGTTCTAAGTTATAAATGTGCCTTAAACCCTAACAAATTTCAGATTTACCTCCATTCTTATAAACAAATCATTTCATTTCCCTGGGTAAAATTTCAATTATCTGTGATGGTTGAATATTGGAGTGTTTTATGTATGACATTTTGAATTTTCATCTTTTAAAAAAAGTAAAATGCAATATACAGTATTCAAATTATCTTTATATGTTTAAATCTTTGATTCAGACAAATCTTGAGGTTCTAACCCTATATTAATTATTTTTATAAATTCTATTGTAATCATGATATTTGCAGCTATAAAAAGTATGAAAACAAAATTGAATTCATACTAATCTCATGATTATCTCTTATTATATTAAATGCAGAAAAAAACAGTTATTCGAATTCTCTGACAGTTTGGCTGGGAAATAAATAAGAGTTTATTATAATTGTAAGTTCTAACTGGCAAGAAAATATAATTTTTAAAAAGTTTTCAGCTATGCCTAGACAAGCCTGGAGCATCTTAGTGCCAGAAAGTAAGGAAATGCTGAGACAAACAAACAAAAACAATGGTGTGGCATATCAAAGTAACTTAGGAGCCAACTGAAAGCACTACTAATGGCTAACGTGGGAACAATTTAAGCCACAAAATACAGTAGTATGAGATTATAAAACAACATATAAAGTAAAGATCCATGACTCCATACTGATATAAACAAATGATTGAGTAAATAAATAGGGGAGAAGAGATAAATTTCCTATGCAAAAGAATAACAAATAATTTATGTAGCTACTCTACCTCAAGGAGAGGGAGCATAACTCTTACGGAGTTATGGGAACTCTATAAATATGGTCTGTGCATAGTGACCTCCTTCAAAGAGTACAGTATAGGAAAGGGGGAAAAAGAATAACTCTGCACTAGAGAAACCTGAGAAACACTACCAGGTGATCAAGGTCAACATTAACAGCAACAAATCAGGTGGAGATAAGTAGCCTTAATATGATGTGACAAAAACGGTTCTTCACCTCAGTGTTCTTCTCCCCAAAACCCTTGGCTCCAGTTCAGTTATGAAAAAAAAGAAATCATGAAAATCGCAAGAGGAGCATCTTACAAACTACCTGACCAGTACTCCTCAAAACTGTAAAAGTCATTGCAAATAAGGAAATGTCTGAAGAAGTGTCACAGCCTAAGGACATATAATGACTAAATGTAATGTGGTATTTTAATGGGATCTTGAGTCAGAAATAGGACACTAGGTAAAACTAAGAAATTTGAGTAAAAATCTGGACTTTAGTTAATAATATGTGTCAATATTGGTTCATTAATTTTAACAAATGTACTATAATAATGTAAGATGTTAATAATTGGGGAAACATAGGCATGGGGTATATGGGAACTCTCTGAGTTATTGTCTCAATTTTGCTGGAAATCTGAAAAATAAAGTATTATTAAAAAGTCAGTTATTCTAATAAAAGCATATTATTTATATATTGTATCATGCTTCCTGTTTAATGGAAATAGTTTTAAGAGGCTGACATTATTCATCTTTAAAAACTTATGCTGCAGACAGGTTTAATTCTACTTAACCGAAGTGAAATTAGCAACTGATTTAATTAATCTAATTATGGCAGACTCTGGATATTGTGTGGATTTTTTAACTTAATTAGGAAAAAATATTAAATTAAATCCAGTACTGAATGTTTGTTTCTTTCAATTTATTTTATTTAACCTAATGACTGGAAGAATACAGAAACCATAAAATTTTTTAATAAGGTATTTCATTTGGAGGGGAGGTAGATTTCCCCTCCACACACATAAGTAGGTTATTCCAAAATTGATCTACTAATGAACTAAAACATCTGCTTGAAGTTTCATAAAACTATATTTTAAAATAAGACTCTCTAACCTTGTATTTTCTAGCACCTTTTATATGAGCATTCAAGCATTTCATAAGCACCTTTTGGTACATTTATAGTGACATTCCCTAAATAAGAGAAGCAGACGAGTCAAATGACTTATACCAGATTCTCTATGAGTCAGAGGTAAAACTGTTCCATTGAGTCATTAGCTGTCAGTCCTAAAGTAATTTTCAGGAGAATTATTTAAACATAAACCATCTGAAATCATAATAAGGAAATAAAATAACCATTTTCCCATTAGTTTTTGAAATTAGGTTATTTAAGATGAAATTTGGGAAGATTCAAATACCTAAAGATACTGCTAAACTTTATGCAAAGATATTTTCCTCACCTTTAAAAAATTAAATACTAAAATATGTTGTATGTATGCTAATCTTAGGGACAAATAGTAGCCTAAGCTATTTAAAACTTATATCCTTATATTCTTTCTGTTATTGCATCTATATATAGTACATTAGACAAGTCAATAGCTCTCTATTCAATCTTTACTAAGTATCCTAGCTTCTGAGGTAAGCACCTTATAAGTAATGTAACAAATAACACTGTAGCAAAAAAAAACATAATTAGGAAATTTTTGAACACCCTACACCAAAAATATCTGACTATGGAGTTATCACTGCCCTTTCCTATAATAATGGTTTCATACGAAAATAGATACCAGAAATAAAACACCAATATATTGTATATCGTTCTGAATTTTTACTAAAATTAGTTCTCACTTATACCCAAAGACAGGTTGGGCCCAGATAAGCTTTTCCTTAATCTATGATGTACAAGCCTGTGCTAGTAAGAGACTGTATTTCAAGTAACCCATTTAAAGCAGTATGGTTTTTAAAATGAGTAATATACAGAAAAATACTTGATCTAAAGCACACTGGAAAAAACATATTAACACAGATGATCCAATAATTCTTGAACTGCCTGACATTGTCACAGGAGTCCCTAACCTTGCTGGTAGAGGCCTGAGGGCAATGAGAATTGTTGTGTCAAGCAAACAGCAGATTCTAATCAAATTCCTGGTTGCCTAGTTACAGTACTTGATAATGAAAAATAAAAACACTGTATTAGTTAGTACATGTTTTGTTAGTATAAATTAATAAAACTAATAAAATAAACTAGTATACTAATAAAACCCTGGGACCTTGAAATGTAGTTTAGTATAAGGTAAGGCCTTGTTGAATTCTAGGGAAGTAGAATTTAATGCTAAGAAGTACCCAAAACTCTCATTAGAAAGTCTTCTTCTCAAGGACTCAGAGCATGTACCTTGTGGAGAATAACTTGCCTTATATTCCTATTGTAACACCCTTCGCAGGGCCCCAAATAAAGGACTCACGGGTGAAACAACACACATTCCTTCATGATCACCTCATAAATAATTTCCTCTGGAGGAGTCTAGGACAGATCTGTTTCATCAGAGAAAATCCAATTTCATTATACCTGTTTAACTTAAGTTTCTATTAAAGGAACAAATTCCTGTATCAAAGCAAATGCCCCATTAATACTAAGGCAAGTGATATAGTAAAACAAATTGCATTGAATGGAAAGCTCCAAATAGAAATGCAGTTTCCAAACATGGTATATCCAACCATGGCTATTTTAGAATTAATTCTTTATGCTAAAATTGTGCTTACATGCTGAGACTTTGATGAGCTACAGAAGAGAGGACACGGAAGTGGGGCAAATATGACCCACTGGGCAGCTCTAAGAAGGTTTAAAACTCAAGTCTTGGCAAAATAGAAGAGGTGAGCTAAAGACAAAGTTATTGCTAAAAACATGTAGAAAGAGGTAAAGATAAGAGAAGGGGCTCTTGGCCAGGGTCACAGAGTTTGTAAGTAGCCTGCTTGTTCTTGAGCCCCTGCTTCCAAATGACCCTTCATGTGAGCTTGGCACCCAAGGGGCTCACTAGCAAATATGAGAAGGCCAACACATCTGGTCGGAGACTCGAGGTGTATGAGAATCATCTGATCCTTCCATAGTTCCACCCAAGTCACCCTCTGGACGGCATACCGCCTTGCCGGAGTGTGCACAAAGGGGCTTCCAGAGCCACAATTCCACATGGTCCCTTCTCATCCCAGAGGCCCACGGGCTTCTTCCTAAGGTCTCAGTTCCTTCCTGCCTTCTTCATCTGAAATCAGATGTCTGGACTAGAGCAGAGACTTTCCTCTCCCTCAACTTTGTGTCTGGCCTAATTGTGCTGGTCCTTTTATATGTATTTAAAAATAAGAAAACTGAGATTCAGAGAGGTAATCACACAGGTAATAAGTGACAGAGTCAGAACTAAGACCCACAACTGTCTGAAGTCTCACAAACGTGACTTTTTTCCACAAGTTTAAGGTTGTCAGTTTGGCTTTTCCTCAGCAAGGATGGTTGTATGGCTGGGACAATGCAAGGGTGGGCCAAAGCATCCCTGGGCACGCTGGCCGATCCTGAATTCATCATGAGGATATAGAGAGGAATGAGACATAGTTTGTACCCCAAGGAGCCCAATGCTTCTCAAACATTTATACCCAACTACCACAGATGACTGAACATTCACTACATAACACCAAAGCCTTGGGAGAGCCTGTGCATTTGCCTCAAGTGAGAAATTTCTCACAAGTCTCCACTTTGAGCTTAAAATTGACTTGACGTGAGTGTGTTATTCCACAGCTCCCGTGTGTGTGTGTGTGTGTGTGTGTGTGTGTGTGTGTGTGTAGTGGTTTTTATTTTTAAAAAGGCAGCGTTGCCCCCAGATCCTTTAGGAAAGACAGGCCGTTCCGGCAGATGCTTTTGAAAACATCTTCCAAGAAGTTCTGCTTAGCTCTGGCCCAGGGCAGACATGTAGCCCCTGTCAGGAAGCAAGAGAGAGTGAACGTGTTGTCTTCCTCCAAACTAAAAATGTGGTAAAGAGCCTATGGAGAAGGCACTTGCCCAGAGTCACAGGGTTTGTAAGCAGCCTGCTTGTACATGAGTCCTCACTTCCAAATGACCATTCCTGTGAGCTGGGCACCCAAGGGGCTCACTGGCAGATATGAGAAGGCCAACACATCTGGTCGGAGACTTGAAGTGTATGAGACACATCTGATCCTTCCATTGCTCCACCCAAGTCACCCTCTGGACTGCACACTGCCTTGCCAGAGTGTGCACCAAGGGGCTTCCAGAGCCTCAATTCCACGTGGTCCCTTCTCATCCCAGAGGCCCAGAAGCTTCTTCCTGAGACCTCAGTTCCTTCCTGCCTTCTCTGCCTGAAATCAGACGTCTGGACTGGAGCAGACACCTCTTTCTCCCTCACCTTTGTGTCTGGGCTGGTCATGCTGGTCCTTTTATATGCATTTAAATTGAGAAAACTGTAGCTCAGAGAGGTGATCACACAGGTAATAAGTGATAGAGTCAGAACTAAGACCCACAGCTCTCTGAAATCAATCAAAACTGACCTCTTTTCATCAGTTTAAGGCTGCCAGTTTGGTTTCTTCCTTGACAAATGGGTTCCAGCCTAGCTGACATTTTCCATATAACCAGATTAAACAACAACAAAGAATTCCCTAGTGAATAAGTAGTCCTTTTCACAGACAAACCCTAAAAAAGACACTGCTTTATTTTTTTTTAAAGGTTGTCATCTATACTCTGTAGCAATTAGTTTCCTTTTAAATATCATGTAGATTAATCCCAGGAAATATGACGTCCTATCAAGTTCATTCAAATGGGAGTTTAATTATACTGAATTTTTCCATTTTCTGAATTAATTTATAGAAAATGACCAGTAGAGAGAAATGACTCCTTTAGGAAATAATGAATTTGATGTTTAAGGGCTGATCCAAATGTCTGCTTAGATTAAATGAGATCTGTCAAAAATTGGTATGAGAATATGTCTGGAAGAGTACCCAAAACAGTGGTTACCTCCAGGAAATAGGTATCTGGGAGCAAGAGCAGGAGAAAGATCGCTCACCATAAACACTTCTGTAGCTTTATACCTTTAAACCATATGACTTCTATCTATTCAAAGAAGGAAATACAATTTTTGAAAAATTAAATTATTGTGTTTTTCCTAAAAAATTAAGAAGACCAATCAGATAATCTATTAGGAAAACTGTATTCTTGAAACAGTACAATACACAGCAAACACTATTTTATCCCACAGGTTAATGAGCTATGCTATCCTGCAATCAGAAAGAGTGCATTCAATAGTCTTTTGGAGTCAAAGAACAGAACTCCCAAAAGCCATTTCGACAATTGTATTTCATTGGGTGTTATCATACATTATTTAATATACCCTTTGGGGCAAAAAATAAGCGTGGTTCCAAAATTAACACATTTAGCTCTTCTAGATAGAAGGATAAGTGAGAGTATAGGGAGAAAACAATGTTAAGTTTCTTTTACTTTTTATGTTTCAGATCCCAAGGCTGATGGAAACATAAAAACTGAACTTTGAAAAAGGAAGATGGACAGGACAATATTCTATAGACCTGTGAATTATTCTGTGTAGCCTATTTTAAATCCTACAATAAAAATATTTCCAATTGACTATATTATTACTACTGATGAAGTTTAAAACTACTCAGTCCATCCATGTCAACAAAGAAGGGTTCTTAGAATTACTTCTCTTTAAAGCTAGGATCATCAAGAAATGGGACAGAGACATAAGAGCAGCCAACAGGGTGGTATATAGAAGAGGACATCATGACAATAGTGTTTTCCTAGGCCCACTTCACTGACTCTAGATCCTTCCTTTCTTCTGTCCATCCTTCCTTCCTTCCTTCCTTCCTTCCTTCCTTCCTTCCTTCCTTCCTTCCTTCCTTCCTTCCACCAAGACATTATCCCAAGAAGTGGGAGTTCTAAGAGCTATCAAATGGATAAGTACACAAGTAACCAAATCACTTACAGCTAATACATGATAAATGCATAAACAAAAAGCTATGGCCATGCAGATTCTGGTGTATTCTGATTTGGCCAAATTCTAGTGCCATGACTCCCAGTGTTGCCACAGCAACATCCTGGATCTATGGCAAATGAAGTAAAGTCTGGACTAAGTAAGGGCTGTGGTAAGGGAAAAGGAATTTAATAAACAATCTATTGTAAGTAAAAAAATGGGTAAACACAATACTGCTTCCCCTTGGGAATTAATGGCATTTTTTTTCCTGCTAAAATCTTTTGTAATTTATTACAGTATTACATTTTTAAAAAGTGGCTATCTGTTCAAATGATCCATGGCAGTGCTTTGAATATTTGAGAGCAACTCATAAAATAAAACTACTATTTTGCTTTTGAATACATTTGGACAAGAGTGGAGCTAAAAATTTATCTTTCTTATTACATTTTGTTTGGGCTAATATTGAAATTAATTTTAATATATTAAGATGATAGTGAGCTTTAAAAAGAGTGAATTGGATGAGGAAAAATGCTAACTGAAATTTTGCCAGTTAGCCCACAGTGAAGGTAATCCAAATTCTAATATATGCAAGGCATTTAAATCCAAAGACATAATGTCTTATTCTTTTTCTATTATTCTTAAAAAATGTTTCTCCAAACTCTTCATACTTTTTAAACTAATATCAATTGGATATTACCTCTTTTAGCTACTTCTAACAGATTCAGATCAAGGCTAGATTAGATACAGCAAGACATAACCTCCCTCTGCAAAACTGACATGAAATAATAAAGTAAAACAAAGCAAAAAATCTTAGAGACTGAGATGTAAGGATCATAGAGGAAAGGTTAACATTCAGTGAAGTCATAGAGGCATTCATCTAATATTTTTATATAAGTGCCTATGTCCCAGGCATAGGATTGTTCTATAATTATATATATATACATATATATATATACACATATACACACATATATAAATCTACAATGAGAATCTCCAATTCTGACCACTTCTAAATTTGTGATAATGATAGTAAAAACTAAGAATATCAGAGAGGCTTATTTGCCTCATTATTTTATTTAAAATAACAATAAAAACCACTAACATTTATTATTAATAACATAATATTAATTATTTACTGTTTGTCAGAAACTAAGCTAGTCACTTTACTTGCATTATCTCATCTAAATCTCTCATTTTTAAATGGTTAAAAATAATATCTTCTTCATGGGGTTCTTGTGAGGGTTAGATGAAATAATGTTAAGGAAAGTAACACAGATGGGGAAACCAAAGTAGCACAGATGGGGAAACCAAGGCAAGGACACAGCAAGGGTCAAGACTGACTTAAAAGCCCATGAACCAATCCTTTGTGCTGCACTAACTTTGGGAATTTTAGTGATGAGGAAAAAAGAACTGGTGTTGTTTATGTGACTATGAAGAGATTTACATTGGGATCTTGATGGTGACTGTCACTTCAATTTAAACCAACTTCATCCTCCAATTTTACCTTCAGGTGAATTATATTCCAATTAGGCAACACATAAAATAAAACTGCTATTTGCTGTAGAACTAACAGTTAATACTAATTGAACCCTTAGTATGTTCTAAGTGCTGGTCTAATTCATGAAGTAGGTGCTATTTTTGGCATCCATATCAAAGCCCTGAGGGGTTAAGTATATACTGCTAGAGAGCACCAGAGCCAGGATTCAAATACTGGCAGTCTGGCTCAAAGGCTCTAAGTCATTTTCTATACAGCCTTTCAACTAAAAGAGGCTAATGAGTAAATAACAATGATGAATCTTGTGTCTTGAGAAGTGAGGGTCAAAACAGAGTGCCCTAGAGCAGAGGTCTGCAACCCCGGGACCACGGACTGGTACCAGTCCGTGGCCTGTTAGGAACCCAGCAGCACAGGAGCTAAATTTTATGTTAGAATTAGGCATCAAAAGGGAGAGAAATGACCATAGTTACTCAGGTAGCCTAGAGACCCACAGTATCAGTTCCCACTAAGATCTGGTCATTAGTGCCACCCACTTCCTAATTGATCGGTTGGTAAAGTTCATTGAGGGCTAAACTATTTAGTGTTTAGAAATAAACACAAAATTCTTCAGAGAAAATAAATTTCCTTTCTAATTGCCTATCAGTTATAGAATATCTGCCCCTCTTATATTACTAAGTCTATAAGTTTGGGTAGGTTCAATGCTCTATGCTTGTTTATCTTTGAAATATCTTATTAATGTCTGAGTGAAAGACCTATTATTAATAAAAATATTAGTTATATTTATCTTCAGAGTTATAAACATAATTACAGATTTTAATGAGGATATATACTAACATTTATTTAATGCTTTAAATCTTTACAGTCTTATTTACAAACAATTACAATGTCACTTCCATTTCTTAGTTGCAGAAACGGAGTAATAGTTTGGCAAATGACTTAAAGTTACATTGGTAGTAGATATTTCTAGCCTGGATTGCTCTGTCCAAATTCAAACTTTCTATGCCATCCATGGTCTAACAATAGCAGCAAAAATGTACTGAGAGCTTATCACATACCAGACACTGTGTTAAGCACTCTAGGTGCATAATCCAGTTCTCACAACAATCCTATGAGGTAGTAATTATTATTCCTACTTTGTAGATGAGAAAATGGAATCTCAGGTTAAATCATTTACCCAGATTGCATACTCATTAAATGGCGAAAAATTAGGATCCAAACTCTTGATCTCTCTCTGTTTCCATCTAAACTCTGGGGAATGGGAGTATATATGTAAAATATTCTCCTTATCTAAGATGTTTAAAAGTGAGGAGACTGGGGGAAAGGTTGGACAAATGATGGCAATGTGCCATGAACAAGGAAGTTTGATTATTAGCTTTACCCTCTAAACCTGAGGTCAAAAAATAGAATATAAATAAGGATATGACATTTTCTGTGTCTGTCATTAAGTTCTTCATTGCTTATACTCTAAATAAAAACCGACTGGGTAAAGGTACTGAATTGTGATTCAGCTGGTTTACTATAATACTTCACTCCATGTACAATGTTTACTAACAACAATGCTGCTTAACAATAACTAGGAACTATTAGGTGATAGCATGCCATGTTGGTTTTGGGTTATAAAAGGATACTACAAAAATAGAAATGATACATGTGGGTACAAATATACAGATAGATGCACAAACACAGATACATATACAAATGGGTATTTGTTATTCAGGTACAAGAATATTGGCGGTGTCTATAAATTGCTTTGTATACTTGAATATCAGAACATGATTGCTTTATCAATTTAAAAAAATCTGGTTAAAAGTAGACACATTTGTACAAATTTATGCTTATTTAGAATGAGGTTTTGAAAATTTTTATGGTGGGAGAAAGCATACCAGTAGAATTGAAGATGTGGCATAATTTTCTTAAAGTCAGTCTTTGGGCAGTTAAAAATAAATAAGACTAACAGGATGAAGATATATTCATGATAGTGAAAATAGAAACTTTTCAGGTAAAACACTATTAATCAAGACTTACACTTTTAGCAAATTATTTCCTCTAAATTGCTTTGTTTTAGGCATGGATTAAAGCACACACATTTTCCACAATAAATGTATCATCTCTTATTTGTCACTCAACTGCTCCAGCCACCCAAAATGTTTGCAAGACTCTGGACTGACCAAGCTGTTTCACAACTTTTGCTTGAGCTGCTCACTTAGCTTGGAAAGCACTTCCTTTTCCCTTCTCACCCTCATCTTCCAAAGGCTTAACTCAGAGGTAGCTGCTTCTAAGAAACTGTTCCATATCCATTGCTACTCTCCATCTCTGTTTAAAAACCATACAATTTCAGGGGTGTCTCTATAGTGCAGTGGTTAGTATGTCTGTTTTGCATGCAGAAGGTACTGGGTTCATACCCTGGGTGGAGCCATGGACTGGGCCCCAGGTGCTTCAGGCTGGCGTGCATGACTTGAGCGCGTGTGGGAGCGGGGGACGCCTAGACTTCAGGGATACTCTTGACTTCAGGGATACAGTTCTTAAGGGGAAAGTTCTTAAGGGGAAACGGCAACATATATAGATCGGGGCGGGGGGCGGGGATTAAAGAGGGAGAGAAAAAAAAAAAGCCCATTTTCTTCATATGCACCTCTCCACATATTGCCCTAAATGTTACTCATCATAGTATTTATATCCCTTATGGTATTTAGTAACTTTCATGCTTCTGTCATCTGGCCACATTGTAAACGCTATTGAATTCTGGCGTTCTGTAATAGACTCTTTGAACCTCTCCAATGATTTAGATTTTGAGATATCATGAAGGCTAGGGTTTTAGTTGAGTGCCAGAGCATCTCCTTTATTTAGCCTTTTGTATGAACTCCTACTTTTATAATTACTACATCCTTAGAAAACAGAATATTCAAAATTCTTTAATTTATTGACCATTCTTAATTGGGCTCTTCCTGAGGTGCATTTCAACTTCACAAACTACCCCCAAAGCACATCTATTATCATTGTAAATGTTAACACTCTTATCTAGTGATTAAGCTCTAGTGAGCACAGTGAGTTCTGCCAGCTGACTAGAAGTTAAGTCAGTTATTTATTTGTTTGTTTGTTTTTTGCAGTGCATTTTACCTGATATTTTTCTGTTTTAATTTTAAAGTATGACCCATCGAAAATATGGTTAAGTCTCCATTTTCTAAAGTGATTTGTAATAAATCTATTCAGAACAGATTCACAAACAGAGATTAATCAGTCATAAGATTCCTCTTCATCAGATAATAGAAGGACAATAGCAGGATTTAAAGTATTATAACAACGATCAGAAATATGTAACAGAGAAGGTAATAGGATTTCATAGGAGACATGCTTATTTACTAAGAAATATAGTGTGTTTTCAGTGAGGATCAAAGACTGTATAACATGAAGGAACTTCAAATTTAAAGGGGGCCCCAAAGCAAGTGGCTGATGTTTCTACTAGTTTAGCTGTTGTTCCTACTATTGTGAGACAAGCCATAGTGAGATGCTGCTGAAGGGCTCATTTTAACTTACAAAAGCCTGTTGATATTTAGGTTCCCAAAGATGTTCCATTACCAAGGATTTAGTTAAGTCACATAGATGCTTTTAACAGACACTGGCAAGACATAATTTCAGAAGAGCAGGCGGTCCACTGCCTAAAAGAGTCAGTGTCACCCAGGAATCTTCTTAATTGTGTCTTAGTTACTGGCCTGGCAAAGTTTTATACAGTCTATAATCTGTAAGAAGTAAAGGGTTTATAAATCATGAACAAACTAGTGAACTTTACTTTGATAAAATTATAAATTCTTTTGGAAAACTTATGGTCTTTCTGAGCTAAAACAGTAACTAGAAAGACAGAATCAGTCATAAGACTTAGGTCACCTTCAGAACACAGCAAAAGGTATGCTTCCGTGAAATTCAGGGCATAATTGTCCAGAATACCTGTTGAGTTTCCCAGGAGAAGGCAAACAAGCATTAACTATTTCGATCTAAAGGAAAAACATCAAATAGTAGAATTTCCTGGGAGAACCATCAACTTTTCAACAGAAGGTATCAAACAACGGTTTACATCCCAACACGTCACAAAATCCTCACCTTGCTGTGTCCACCAATTCTAAACTATAACTTCAATGTAATCTGTAGTGACTCATACCCAATCCTACTTAACAACATCTCCCATCCCCAGAATTAAAAAACCTGCCTTATTTCAGACTTCAAATATTTCAATAAATACCCCAACTTTGACCTTCCCTCTCTGTGACACTAGTAAGACTCTGTTGTTGGGAGTGTTCTCTCTTATCACAGTAAACAATAAACTCAACATTGCCTTATCAACAGGTTGTTTAGGTGATTTGGGGGAGCCAGATTCAATAGTCCCTGGAGATTAGGGATTATGTTTTATTTATTTTTGTGTTTTACAACATCTGGTGAAGCATAAGACACCTATTAAACACTTTAAAATGTTGTAAATCGATATTTGCTGAATGATTGCAATATTTTGAACTCTAGAAATGTTCAGCAAGTTGGTAAGCCTCTTTCTGAGAAGACGTAATTCTCATGATGGGTGGTACCACCTCTTTAGAGAGCTTTGGGTTAGGGTTGTTGTTGTGGCGCATTCAAATCTAAGACCCACGTAGCCAATTGAAATTAATTATAAGCCTTTGTTAGCCGCTGGCGACTGATTCTCCCCACAAGAGAATCAGCCATGAGCTTCCAGAGGAGGCATCTTATATAGCCTAAAACCATGTCTTGGTGGGCTTTGATTATGCAAGCAAGCAGATTACAGAAGCAGATGTTGGCTGTTAGCATCTAATCAAAGAAATATGGTTTCTGGTGGACAGCTTTGTTATCTGTACTCCGGTTGCAACATTGTTTTATTTTTCTTTTTGGGAGGCTTGGGAGGTATTTTCTCCTAGGCAGCTGGTGCATGGAGATATCACTCTCTGCCCTGAACTTGGGACTAACTTACTGAGGAATTGATACCAATAACCCATAACAACATATTTTTCCAAAGTGGTCACGGGTGGAATAGAGAGAGGAGATGTGAACAAGGAAGATATTATTGAAATGCACTTTTACATTCCCCACTGGTTTTCTAAGGGAATTCAAATCATTCAACCTTCAACCTTGAGTGGCTGGCAGTTTGTTCTGAGGACCATGAATTTTACTGCCTGTGCCTGCTTTTTGACATAGGCAATTATCCAATTAATTATACAGGGCCCAAACAGAAGGCCCAGGAAGACTAGGATAAGAGGGCCTGTAATGGATGTCAGGAGAGTTGTTAACCAAGGGATATTATTAAAAAGTCCTTCATACCAAGATTCTCCATGCTTAAGTCGTTCTTCTCTGTCTTTAACCCTCTGTCTTATTAGCGCTAGGCTGTCTCATACAATTCCAGAATGGTTAGCATAAAAACAGCAAGTTTCACTTAGTGCTATACAGAGACCCCCTTGTTTTAAGAACAGAAGGTCTAGTCCTCTTCTGTTCTGCAGGACTGCCTCAGCCAAGGAGTTAAGAGAGGTCTTAAGGTGATTGATAGAATTTTCAAGGGTCAGTAGATCTTCATTTATTTGTTGGGTTAAGCCCTTATGGTTAGAGTCTCCAGCTATCAGAGCTGTTGTTCCCACTCTGACTAAAAGGGGCACTAAAATTAGAACTCTTTTTTCTCTAGCCCCTAGATATTGAAAATGTTCTCGTTCTCTCTCACCAGAGTAAAAGTAGACCTGGCGAATAACGTGAACTAAGATACAAAATCCAGCATTTTCTTTCCAGTAGTTAAGGTTAATACAAGGGGTCAGTCCAGTATTACAAGCAAACCATGTGCCTTGAGGGGCACTTAGGAAGCTGGAGGTTGTGGGATCAACAGAAATGGTGGAGTTACAGTTCTTTGCAAAGGGTGAAGAGGTGAAGTTGTAAGATGAAGTCAATATACAGGTACCTTGGCCTTGTAGGTTCCCAAGGGTAAGTTTTGGAGTCTTTTCCCATGGACAGATGGAGCTGTTGGGGGCTGAGACATTTTGGATCTGAGTTCTACTGGTGCCAATGGCTCCCAATCTGACATAGTATGGAGGGGTAGGATTAAGACAAAACCAACAATCATCAGTGATATTGGGGTTGCTCTGGTTAACAAATTTATATACTGTATTTAGCATTTTAAGTATGGGGTGTTGGGCCGGTCGGTTGGGGAAGGTTCCTTGAGGGCCCTGTGGCCTTGGGGCGGTCACAGAGGTGGGATCCAGGATGGCCGGCGGTGGCTTCAGCTGTGGAGAGTTAAGCAGCTGGTTAGGGCCAATAGGATTAGCTTGGCCCTATGGTTAGGCTCTTAACCACTCGTTTTTGGACTGTAATTAGCAAGCCAGGATCTGTACCAGACACATACAGCTGTAAGTCCCAAGTCTTTCCTGTTACCCATGTCTAATCATTCCATTGTTTTATAGTTAAAATCACCGGGTTGCACTTACCCGAGGTGGTGCAACTGACCTGAGAGGGTTGGCTCAAGGAAATAATGGATCTTTGTTGACCCATGGGGCGATGGTCTCACAGCCCCACGAAGCACAGTAATACTGCCTACCATTAAAGCAAGGGCTCTCCATATAAGTCTGAGGGCACATGTACAGCTAGACCTGTTGGAGACCCTTCTCTCTAAGCACATTTCCACACCCATACCAGGGTAGTGAGTTGCCTGCTGTGGCACCTATCCAGCATCGGTTTGTCCTAAGATGTCACAAAGGTCTACCTGGAAGATAGGCTGGTAGTGGGTAGTATTGGTGGAAATAGGAGTACCAGTCTCAGAGCTTATTAGTTCCCAATTAAACACCTGGGGTTGACTGGGATTACATTTGCACAGGTGAAAGAAGGTTAAGAGAGTTAAGAGGGTCCAGAGTGGGCCCTTGAAAGTCTTATTTTTAGGGGATCCTCGGTCTGGCATATGGTCCATTGTTCTGTCTCCTTAGGAAGCCGAGCTGTTTTGATCTGGGTTTGGTGAATCCAGTGTCAGTGTCCAGCGACCCTGACTGTGGTGGGAGTGGTGAGGACGACAGGAAAGGGTCCGTCCCAGCGGGGTTCAAGGGCGGCTGGCTGTATCTTTTTCACCCAGATCCAGTCACCAGGAGAGTAACTGTGAGGTTTAAGTGGCTATCCAGGGCTCTCCCAGGTGGCGGAGACTAAGTGTTGAGTCTCTTTCCTTGCCAAGTGTAGTGCCTGTAAGGACTTAAGTAGTGAGAAATTGTGAATTTCAGTCACCTTTTCTACCCCTATCTTGGGTAGAAGACGCGGTGGTCTCCCAAACATAATTTCTTATGGGGTGAGGCCTTAGAGGTAAGGGGTACATCTCACCCTAAGAAGGGCAAAGGGGAGGAGGCTCACCCAGTTTTCTCCAGTTTCAGGTTTAAATTTGGTTAAGGTTTCTTTTAAGGTCCTGTTCATCCTTTCTACGTGGCCTGAACTCTAAGGTCTATATATACAGTGTAGTTTCCAATCAATACCTAACATTTTGGCTATGGTTTGACTTGTTGTGGCGATGAACGTCAGGCCATTGTCGGACCTCAGTGTTAATGGCAAACCGAATCAAGATACTATTTCTGATATTAATATCTTGCTACTACCTATGCTATCTCCTTTTTGGTGGGGAAAGCTTCAGTCCATCCTGAAGAGGTGTCAATGGACATAGCAAGTACTTGAATCCGAAGGTACCTGGGTTGACCTCAGTGAAATCCAATTCTCAATATTCCCCTGGTGCCTGTCCACGAAGTCTCGTCTTTTGTTGTACTCCCTTGGAGGGCCCTGGATTCACTTGTGCACAGATGTGATACTGGACCAATATCTGCTTGGCTATTTGTTGCGGCCCCGGAATGCAATAGTTTCTTTTTAACAGTTCAATTAACTTTGTACCTCCTAGGTGGGTGCTCTGATGGATGAGTGAGACTAGTTCCTGACCTAGGGCACTGGGTACTAGGGTGCGCCTGTCCAGGAGATGGATCCATCCACTGGGTCCTTTTATATCCTTTAGCTTACTGCTATATGGTAAAAGAATATGTTTAGTCACTCTTTAGACCCACATCTCTAATACAAATGTACATTCATCCCTTCAATAGCTTTCAATGACATCTTTGCTTTTAGTCCCTATATACATAACCATTTTTCTACTGTTCTTCCCCACTCCAATCTAAAATATAAAGAAGGATTAGCCTAACAGTCCCCATTAACTTCTTTAACTCTTGTATTTTTAATATAAAAAACAAACTCACTTCTATCACTGAGTAAATTATTTAAACTTCCTGCACCTCAGTTTCTTGATCTGAAAGGCTGTTTGCAGGTCGAGTGACCCCTCTGATGGCCACCCTGTTCCAAATGTAGGCCAATCTAATTGGCAAAACCTCTAGAGATCGAAGGGGGTGATGCGGGACCCATAACCTTGGGCCCACCGCCCGAAGTCTTTGAAATTACTGAGGAGACACTGTGGAAGAGTG
Organism: Rousettus aegyptiacus; assembly: GCF_014176215.1. Classification (NCBI taxonomy): domain Eukaryota; kingdom Metazoa; phylum Chordata; class Mammalia; order Chiroptera; family Pteropodidae; genus Rousettus; species Rousettus aegyptiacus. The sequence goes on along the minus strand of NW_023416311.1, from coordinate 38,222,927 downwards.
GGTCTGGAGGAAGCTTGACCCATGGCGGTTGGAACAGTGAAGAAAGAAAATATGATACCTGTAAAAGTAAAAAAAGTTAGAGCAAGAGCCACGTGTTCCCTCAGGGACCAGTCCGGCGGGGCAGTGGCAGCTAAGCCGAGGGCAAAAAGAAGAATCAATAGACCTATAAGGAAAAGAAGAAGGATAAAAACGTATGACATTCAGAGAGACTACAATTTCAAAAACAGACACCAAAGAGACAGAGATGACGGACCAACACAAGACAGGCACCGGTGCAAACAAGGCAAAACCAACCAACCAAGCAGGGTCAGGATCTAACGTCTCAGTCCTGACCAGACTAGGGAAGTTATGCTGCATCCAGCCCTCCACGAGTTCCCAAGGCCCAATCAACCAGATACCCAAAAACTTGAATACCTGTAGTGTAGTCTAACTCACCAGTGAAGCTGCTCCAGATGGCTCGTGCCCAATTGTTACAGAATTGAACCTTTTGTCCACCTGCCCTCCTGGGCAAGTCCGCTTGGCGTCTGGGGCTGAAGAACGTCTCTCAGAGGCCATCCCCTGGACAAGGCAGGTCCCCTTCCAAGGTGGCCAGGGCTGCAGGTCTTAGGAGGTCTCCCCGCCTTGGAGAGATCTCGCTGGGGACTCCAAATGTTGTGATACGTTTAAATCTAAGACCCGCAGAACCAACTGAGATTAATTATAAGCCTTTATTAGCCAGCCGGCGACTGATGCTCGCCACTAGAGAATCAGCCCCAAACTTCCAGAGGAGGCAATTTATATAGCCTAAAACCATGTCTTCTTGGTGGGCTTTGATTACGCAAGCAAGCAGATTACAGAAGCAGATGTTGGTTGTTAACATCTAATACAAAGAAATATGGTTTCCGGTGGATAGCTTTGTTATCTGTACTCTGGCTGCAACATTGTTTTATTTTTCTTTTTGGGAGCCTTGGAGCTATTTTCTCCTAGGCAGCTGGTGCATGGAGATATCACTCTCTGCCCTGAATTTGGGACTAACTTACTGAGGAATTGATACCAATAACCCATAACAACATATTTTTCCAAAGTGGTCACGGCTGGAATAAAGAGGGGAGATGTGAACAAAGAAGTTATTGAAATACACTTTTACACTTTTACAGTTGCCAGATTTAGTATATAAAAATATAGGAATCTGGAGCACAAATGATTTTTAGGGCAATAAAACTGCTCTGTATGATACCAGAATAGTTGATACCTGTCATTACACATTTACCTGAATCCACAAAATGTACACCGCCAAGAGTGAACCCTAATGTAAAATGTGGTCTTGGGGTGATAATGATGTGTCAATGTAGGTGCATCAATTTCAAGAAATGTACCTTTTTAGCAGGGGATATTGATAATGGGGGAAGCTATGTATGTGTGAAGGAAGAATGTATATGGGAAACCTCAACCTCAATTTTGCTGTGTACCTAAAATTTCTGTAAAAGAATAAATTGTTAAATAATAAAGGAATCCCAGTTAAATTTGAATTTCAGACAAACAACAAATTATTTTTTAGTGTATGTCCAAGTAATATTTGGAACATACTGTAAGGTAAACACAGGACAAGCCGAGAAGTTTTAAAAGCAAGCCTTTATTGCGAGGGCACTCCGGGGTGAGGTTCTCTGGTCTAGAGAGGAGAGGGTGTTATGGGTGGACAATTTTCCAGTAAACCAGTATTAAAGATTTACTTCTGATTCTGTTAACCAGGGTGTGGTAATCTGATCAAGGATTCTGTTAACCAGGGTAATCTGATCAAGGATATGCTAATGACCAACTGTTAACCAGGGTGTGGTGATCTGCTCAGGGATGTGCTGGTGGCTATATAAACTGCCTCTTCTGGGAGCTCGGGGTTGATCTCTTCTAACCCTGTGTGGTAGAGAGTCAGTCCCTGGCCAGCTAATAAAGGCTCACAATTCATCTCGATTGGCTCCGTGGGTCTTTGATTTGATCGCACCACCACAAGGGGCCAGAAAAGTGGCGCCCTAGGACTGAAGGGCGTAGTTTTTATAGGGTTATGTGGGGGTAGGGTATAGAATGGGGAATGTCAGTTAAGCATGTGGATTAGGGTGGTGGCGGTTTTGGGCGGTGGCACCAGGGCTTTAGGGTGGGCCCTTGTCTGGACTCCAATATCAAGCTGGGAAGACCCTAGGCAGGCCCCTGCCAACCTAACACATAATTACGCATGAAAAATTGCTCTGAAATAATCAGAAATCTAAATTGAATTGGGCTTCCTGTATTTTATCTGACAATCTTACTTAGGATTTGTGTAGGTATTTTTGGATAACACGTTGTGAGGTGGGGGGAGTGGGGTGTGTGAGCACTACAGGCAGCGGTCAGGGACACTTAACATCCTGAAATCATGGGATAGTGCAAGCAACAAAGAACTGCCCCACCAAAAATGTCAATAGCATCACTAGTGAAAACTAGCAGAATTTTGAGAAGGATATAAAACTTTTCCTCTACACTCTTATCTATAGTAATTGGAGGCCTGCAAATTAAATTGACAGGAGAAAACTGGTTCATTTATATGCATAGAAGGAACTAGCAAAACAAGTAGCTAGCTCATTAAACTGTTATAGAGGCTTACATACCTAAATCGAAAGTGAGAGATGAACCTTCTGTGTGAAGAATAAAACTCTTTAGGAGATAGGAATGGGTTTTAGGAAAACAAAGGAGAGATAAAAAGCTTGTGATAACGTTTTGCCTGTGGAGGTGCAGGTGGTCTTTCTCCTTCAAGGCTATAACCCAGCCCCCCCCCACGCCCCCAGGGGATTGATATGGGTTTACTCTTGGCTTCCTTCCTGGGAGTACAAGCAGCCAGAAGAGGGAATTTATGGCAACCTCATTTGCCAAAAGCGCCTGCTTTTAATGAGGGAAACTCCAAGGAGGCTTCTTTCTGCATCTGTTGAATCTCAAATGTCCTCAGCTTAAAATAATCTTCATACCAACTCTGGGATTTCAAGTGTGTCCCAATAGACTCTTAATCATGAATCGACTTTCTTTTTAATGTCTTCTGTGTACAATCTTTGGAAAGAATATTCTTAATTATAAGCAGAATTTGGTTATTATTTTTTCTATTTATCCTTAGAGAGAGAGTCAGCTATGATATAGTGAAAAGAACACAGAAATGGAAGCTTTAAATAACTTCTTTTTTCTATACTATAGACTCTCATAATAGTGAATACAGTGTTCTTTTTAATCAGTTCTGTATTTCCTTTGTTAAAAGTAGAAATCCAAGAGTCAATATAGTCAAAGTTGTTAAAGCTAGAATGTATGACCTATATATAGCTCCACTTATTAATAACACTGAAAAATAAATCAGCGTGGTTCCTTTTCTCATGCTTAATAATAATAATAAAAAAGATATTATTTGAGTTTAGAAGTTCCTAATTAGAAATACACCTTCACACACACAAAAGTTTTTTTTTTTTTTAAGTTTTCAATTTTTTCAGAGATCCAAGTTCTGAGAAATAGATTATATTTCTCCAAATATCAGCACTTTTCTTTATCCTTTAGTCCACAATTTGGGATCTGCAGTGTTTTACTTAAAATCTCTTTGAGAGTATAGAGATATTAAACGTGACCCAATTCAAAATTAAGATGGAAAGAAAAATAAATACCATTATTAGGAGTAGTTGTTAGAAACACTCCCAGCTACCTTGTTTGAGATGGAAATATCCAGGCTCTTGGCCCCTTAGGCATCTACTCTGGAGGTGACACAGGAGAATTCCAGGAACAGAGAGTACTACAAGAAATCTATAGCCCTCCCCAACTCAGTGGAATTAAAAACACAAAGCAACCTTAATCAGATTTATTTTCATGACATATTTTCATACGCTCATGTTTTGATTTTTGAAGTTTTGTTTGCTATTCAATTATGCTATTTTTCTCAAATCTTAGTCCTCAGTTTTCAAGCTTAAGCTTAGTTTAAATGAAATTTGCTCAAAAGATCCTCAAGCAAATATTTTTTGGTTTTATTATCCTTTTTCCCACTGAACAATGTAGCAGACAGTTTGGTTGCCTACCCCAAAATCATTTCCAGTCTCCTCTTTTCTTGCACTTGTTTCTCTAATGCTACAAACCAGTTATTAATTTCCCCAGCCTCCTGTGCAGTTAGGGGCTTGCAATGTGACCCATTTTGGGCCATCAAGATATAATAAGGACTTTGTTTGGTTGCTTCCTACAAAGCTTTTCCTCCTTGGTTTAAAAACAAAAAGTAGACAGTAAGGAGAATGCCTTTTCCTTCCCCATCCTTCTTGCTTTCCTATATGTTTTCTGGTGAGGAAAAATTTGAAGCTGCCATAGAAGAAAGCCCACATTTTGTTGCTGTACCTAACATCCTGGAACTATCTTTGTTGTATGACACAATTATATGTCTTTAATATTTAAGCCACTATTGGTTGCATAGTCTGTATGTACAGCCTAAAACATCCTATGTAAATATTATTTATGCATAAGAATATTTAGTATATACATCATGTTTGCATTTGTTTTATTTGGAAACATATGGTTATACTCCATTTGCTCCTTGCCTGGAGTGACTGCTAGAAAATTGGACAGGTTCTGTGGAAACCTTTGGAGCAATCTACTATTTCAAAGAGAAAGGAAGAGAGGAATATATAGACAATTGCAATCACTCTATATACAAACATCATTAAGAGGACCTATAACTAGGAACTACTTTGCAGAAAGGATAAGTACTACCAAGTTTAAGCTTTCTTACTTTACCTCTGTAGTCAAAGGTCTCTATTTCTACGCTTAACATTTTCAAGTCCAAACCCTCGCCCTTGATTCCTTAAATCCTTGATCTTTACTCCATCGAGAATCTTTAATGTCTTTCCATTTGTGTAAGAAGCTAGCTCTCTGATGGGCTTTTCCAAAGGAGGAATAAGCAGTAGGGTGTGAGACAAATGAGGTTAGCTAAGCAGTGTGGTCAGACAGCAAGAGGTCTGGGCAGAGCAAGGTTGCTGAATAGACAGAGGCTGCAGCACTTGGCAAGTTTAGGAGACTGAACAGGCTTTGAAGCCTCTTTTAAAGGTAGCAATCAAGGTAAGAGAAGCAAACTAATTACACTATTCAGAAAGGTGGTCCAGAGTCAGTGCTAGAAAGAACTTGTTCTCTGACCAAAGACATTGCCCTTTCATCTATTGTAGTCTAGGTATTCGCTAGTCAGCACCTCTCCCTGTTAGTCTTCTAGATATCTGGGAAATTAAAAAAACTTCTTAATCCCAAACAAACAAACAAAAAGATTTTAAAAAGAAGGAAGGGAAGAAAAAAGAAAAAAGGAAAGAAAGAAAAAGAAAGTATTCTGTCTTCATTTATTTTAAAGCTCTCAGTGTCTAAGTCAGACTGCAAGCTCGGCTAGAGGATTGAGTCCCTCATGGTGGGCTAAGACCTAAGAGCCTTGTCATTTTCTTCATGGTTTTCCTTTTTCAGGTCCCAGTTTGAAAAAAGGATGATGAATAAGTACAAAGGAAAAGACAATTTATAGATATTGTTGTCGGCAGATGCCTCCCTGTCTTTTTTGTGCACTCCTAAAAGTCACCAGCCTAAATTCTAAACCCAATGCTCTCTTTTTGGTCTTTAATTCTTTTTACACTCATTGTTTGTTTTAAAGAAATATACTCTTAAAGTCCCTCTTGTGGCTCCCCTATACCTCTCCCATCATCCATCTGACTCCATTGGAGAAGTTGACCCTTTTTGGTTCTCCACTCCTTGCTTCTTTACCCTCTCTCCCTCGGAAGCCACCTTCCTTCCTGAGGGTAAACTCTTGACACTATAATTTTTATAGTATTCTTCTATGGATTTTTTTCAACCATATACAAATGTAAAACTATTCTTAGCTCAAGGGATGTATAAAACCAGACAGCAGGCTAGAATTGCAGTGGAAGAAATAGATAAATTACAAGCATTTAGTTGTTTCACTGAAATAGGTCATCTGCTGTATATCAAAGATAGGTGGTTTAATGAGCAATTTAATAAGCTAGTAGAGTATTTCTGATGAGTAAGAGGTGTCAAAATTTATGACAGAGACCTTAACTAAGACAGGAATCCAGAAGGCCCCTGGGAGGAGCTTTCACACCTTTTGTTCCTAGCAAAGGTCCTGAGAATTCTAATTTAACAATAGATCTCTATGGTCCTAATAGCCCCTCCCCTTAACTTAGTTTTCCCTCTAATAAGAAATTTCTTCTTCTTGCATGTGGCTCACCATGGATGAATTACTGGACTAGACCCTTTTTGCTGGTGAAATACCTAGTCAACTTTATGTTGACAGAGGCAAAAGAATGTCCTTGCTTTTCATTAACTATTGTAATCCCATAGTTATGGATACAGACTGGGATGGCCACAAGAACATTTGTGATAGTCTTAAACATCCCTGGAAAGTTTGATCTGGACTGAGGTTTGACATTATTTGGAAAACCTTAGAAAGAGTAAGTATATGTCAAAAGGTTAGGTTTATTTAAGCATAAGAATAAGAATAGTAACATTTATTGAATTCTGACAAGGTGTCAACATTGTTCTCATTAATCTTCAGGAGAACTATATAAAGAAAGCATATTACTAGCCCCACTTTATAGAGAAGAAAAGCACAGAAGAATTAAGTAATTTGTCTGAGAGGTTAGGCCAGGATCAAACTCAGGTAGTTTATCTCAGGATTGAAGAAATTTAATAAAATCTAACAGACGTACAGAATTGCAGGAATGAAAAAGCCAAGCAAACTGTTGTTGATAATCAGGTTAAACTTGCTAATTTTACAGATAAGGAAAATGAGTCTCAAAGTTAACAAGACTTTCCAAGGTCACACAGCCAGATCAAAAGTAGATCTCAGATTTCTTAACCACTAGGTCACTTAGTTTCTATACCTGAATGCCCTTCAAAACCAAAAATTGGGCAGAAGAGAATGAGAAAACATGTTAAGCTTTAGAGCCAGACACAAAATTTATGTGATTCAGAGTTTAAAATATAAAATTAACTTTAAGTCACTTTAAATAAAATTTGAATAATTAAAATACAAATTAAAGTGAGTGTATGAGATTTTAATAAGTTTTTTAAAAACTTTAAAAATTGTTTTAAGTTTCTCATTTTTATGAAGAGATTGGGACTAATAGTGGAATTTACATCTTTCAAGTTAAAAAAGAGAGATGACTCTTCAAACATGTTTTTTAAGAAACTTTTAACTTCAAAACAAAGTAAACATACATTGCAAAAAACTTAGGGAAAACAAAACGAAATTACTGGTACTCTTTCCATCCAAGTATCTATTGGTGTTTTTTTTTTTTTCTCATAATAAAAGTATATAAAAATAAATTTTGTAATTTTTCAAAACTACTCTTTTTATGTGGAGTTCATTTACAAATGTAAATTTATTCATTTAACATTTACTTAACTGAAATTTATAAATTGGAACTATCACTGTGCTAGACGCTTGGGATAGAGACAAGCAGGCCAGTGTGCCTCTAACAGGCTTATGGTAGGGATATGGGAGGAGACATATAAATAGATGTTTATCAATAATACAAAATTGTGTCAAAACACAAAGAGAGTTGGAATCTCACTGTTGTAACTGTCACAATAAACATTTTGGAATTCTTAGGTTCTTCCAAAACAAACACTCGACACAGCACTGGTGCAATATTATTACAGCATTACTTCAAACGTCTTGTTAAGGTAAACTAGGTGAAAACATTTCATTTTAGTACTTATGAAGTGTTTAAACCTTTAAAGAATATCCTGCTTAAGGAATTGGAAACGCACGTCCAACTGGAGCAACTATTACGCCGGGAGAGAGACGCTTCCAGGGTCACTTAGGAGTACTCCCAGGCCGCCTAGGAAAGCGGTGCTTGCTGGGACTTGTAGTCTCTACCAAGATCGAGGACTCTGCAACTCCATTTCTAATGCACTTCTCCCTTTTGAACTTTCTGGCCCAACGGTCAGACTAAGCTCTAAAGTAAAACATAACCTGAAAATTCTCACCTCATTCTAGGCTCACTGTATTTCTACCTGGTTCCCTACGTTCAACACTCAAATGGACAGAATCGCTCACAAGCCTCAAAGTGATCGATCGCCCCTCGGTGGTGGGCGGAGCCATAGGTGGACTAGAGCTTGGGATTGGCCAGCATCTGACTAGAAGAGGCGTTTTCATATCCACTTGCTGATCTCTATATTGTACTGTGGTAAAAAAGTGAATCCTTTACCGCAGTATTCCGCTTCGCTCCGGGAAATCTCGCGATATTTTGGCCGAAAGGACCTAGCGACGCGTAGTGAGTGGCCAAGGCCTGTGGGGGTGACGGGCACCGGAGCTGAGGAGAAACAGGTTAAACGTGCATGTTCCCTGCGCCACTTGGGCTCGGTCAAGACCAGCCGTCCAGAACCTAAGACGTGGGTGGACCGCGCGGCCTTCCTGGCCAGTGAGCCGGTGCTGCGGCCGCTCGGCCGACCCCCCGAGCTTCACCTGGGCCTGCGCGGACTGTGACAGGTGCGCGGACGAGCACGGAGCCCCGCCCGCTCGCCGGCCCGCCCCCTCCGGGCCTCGCCCGCCAGGGCTCGGGATGAGCTGCGGGCCCCAGCAGAGCGGCTCCGGCTCCTGGCACCCGTCGCTGCCGCGGTCGCCGCCCCAAAACGGCCGCCGCCCCTGACGGAAGGAGGGAGGGAAGCCACTGCTGACCCCGGGCATGAGCCGGACGCGGTGTCGGTTGCTGGACTAAAGCGCCAACATGAACCTGCACCAGGTGCTGACTGGGGCTGTGAACCCCGGCGACCACTGCTTTTCCGTGGGCAGCGTCGGCGACCAGCGCTTCACGGTAAGGGAGGCTCCCACGTCCCTGAATCAGCCGGGCTTGGCCCAGAATGACGGGCAGGAGGCCAAGAACGCCTAGTCGTCCCCGCGGAGGTCCCCGGGTCCCCCACGGAGGTCCCCGCCCCCTAGTGCCAGGCGGTCCTGGCCTTTGAAAGCGAAGGAAGCAGAAACGTTCCGGTCATTGAGGTACTTGCTGTGCAGAGCCTGAACTCGGAAGTTAGAATGTTTGGTAGGATTTTTAAAATGTTTACTCTAATGGGATGTTTTGTCAAGATCGTTTAAACAAAAATCATGTGTAATGTGTGTGTGATTGGGAGGGGGAAGCTTTTTATTACCCACTCCATAGGCTCAAATTGTCAAGTTTAGAAATAGGTGAGATTGAATTCATTTCTTATTCTAAGTTAAGGTCAAATATGCTTGTAGTTAAAAAGAGTGGGTGTTTTCAAACAGTTACTAATTGTTAACAACTAGCTCTGGTTAAAAATATAGTGAAAACAGTGCTTTTCATCTTTTTCTTCAGATTCACTGAGGAATAACTTTAGAAAGTAAATATTTTGTATAAATGATTTACTCCTGCATTCTTTTGAATTCCATATGTAGCAGTTTAGTAGTCCTGGGAAATCTATTTATTTTAGATTGCTCACCATAATTACTAAAAGTTGTATTACTGTTTTTCACTAAAACCCCTCTTTGCTATGTAGTGGTAATTCAAGGTTAAGGTTTACTGCAATTGACATGTTCATTAGTCTTCCCCAGATATTGGAAAGAAGATGGCTCCAAATTTCTGCCTATTTACTAGTATAGTGGTATTTTCTGCCTTAATTATAGTTTTTATAATAAAGTCAAATTAAGTTAGTATTGCACATGATAATCTTTATCTAAACATATTTAAAATGCTGATGGTTTTTGCTACGACTTGTGTAGTTAGTTATCTCTTAGTTGGGATTAAAAGTAAAACTAAATTTTACATAAATAAGTGAAACAAAGTAAGTAGCTTGACGGATACCCAGGGTTTTTTTGATTTATTTGTTTGTTTGTTTTGGTATACTTTAGTTTTTTTGTGTATTTTTTTTGTCAGAATAAATAATACTCATTATTTAACATGATGCAGGCATTTAATTCCTGAATTATGCTTTTAGATCTATGCCAACCAAGTGCTTTGCTTTAAAACAGTCCATGCCTCCCCTGTAGAGTGACACATACACACATGAGCTTGCAATTGACACTAGCAGTTTTAGAGATTCTAATTCTAGATGTTAATTAACTTAGCTTGAAATAAGAGTGAACACTGAGGGTTTCTGTGAGCAACTGTAGTTAAGCATTGCTCTCTGGTCTTGTTGTTTAGAGGGAGGAATAAAGAGCATTTTGGGGAAGTTTTCCTAGTGGGAGATTATAGGATGGTAGTGTTGCATTTTCTGCCATCTCCTAACGTTATGAATGCTTTTTCCGACGTAAATTCTAAGAACTTTTTCTAATAAGGTGTTCAGACTCTGCGTAAGCAGTGATGTGGTCTTCAAAACATATGCTGGCCTATTTATATACCTACATGACCCTTCTAAGTGGATATAAAACCTTTATGAATGCTTCTGTGTTATTTTAAAAGGAGAGTTAAGTTAATGTGCCAAAGATTATATAGTCATTCTAAATGGTCATGTAGCTTGTTGACCCCTCCCACTGAATTTTAAAGTCCATTTCCACAGACCAGGCTTTAATCTTCTCCAAGCCTACTGCAGATTTCTTTCAGAGCTCAAGAAACATTCCAATAAGTAAGGTAAACATAATTTTTTATTTATTTAGTGTTGAGATCCCCACTCTCTGTAATTTTGGTGGTAGTTTGAAGATTAACAGTCATCCTTTTCCGTTTCAGCGAATTCATTCCTGACCCTTTAACATTAAGTTGATAATTCTGTTATAAATTAAATTTTGTGCCATCAGTTTCCTGGACACTATATGTATCTTTTATTTATCTCTCTTGAAATAGCCCTTTATTTTTTTCTTTCATGTTTACAGGGAGAATCTATTTATTGATTAATTCTTTAAACTAATTAATTAATTAATTATTTTACACCTACAGTGCCCGATCTTCCTAAGTGGTCTCCCATCCAAGTACTAACCAGGCCCGACCCTGCTTAGCTTCCAAGATCAGAAGGGATTGGGTATTGATCAATTCTTGGGTTTTATTTTTAATCTTTTGATTTTGAATTCTTTTCTTTGATAGGAAAGTAGCAAACATTAGTGGTAGATGGTATGTGCAGACTAAAAAATGTCCCTAAATTCTAGTTTTACTTGAGGTAGAGACATAGGATCTTCCTCTTGGAGGGCCCCTTGAAGAATTCTTTTATTCTTCTTTGTACTTTATGCCTTCTCTGAAGACAGTCCTGTGTTTATAATTCCTCCCTTTGCATTTTTGCAGATAACTTATCTGTTCATGTTTTGAAAGATTACAGGAGATGAGACCCTGTTTTCTGAGTAAAAAAGTCTGAGAGGTTTTAAATTGAAATTAAATTGAATGCCAGTTCTCATGGAGTCTAGATTTTTAAATATGCAATTACTAAATAGTATATCTAAGAATTAGATACTCTTTTTTATTAATTAAACTGGCATCAAACTATTTTGACTTTGCTGTTAGTATTAAAGCTAGTAGCAGTGACCCTCTCTTTTACACTTTCAAAGCACTTTATTTGAGATTTCATGGTATCATTAACCAGTCTTGCCTTGCATATGTCTTTCAAGGTTTCATTGTGAGTGTCTAAAACAGTGATTGAAGTACTGGTGACATCCGATACTAGAGTCATTACCTGGATTTGATTTCCAGCCTAGTCCCTTATAGTTAGTCGTATATCCAAGGGCAGGTTCTTTTACACTCTTTGAATTTCTTTTTTTTTTTTTTCCCCCTTTTCTTTTTTTAGTTTATCCATGCTTAGTGTTGAAACTATGTTTCGAATGAAATGGAAAGGGAGGTGATTTCTAAGAGACAGATTGTGTTAATATTTATGACATCCTGATTCTAGTGTAGAGTTTAAACACCTTTGCTATAGGAGGGAAAGTAAATATGTTCTAGATCCAGCACCCCTTTTGTATTGGACAACCCAGTGTTCCTAGCCAAGGGGACCCAGATTAGAAGGCAAAGACTGATGGCAGCTATCTGGCTGTTGGCAGAGAACTGAAGGCTTAATTAGCGTTCTCCTTCCTCAATTTTCTGTGATAGTAAGCATCCTTTAGTTTAACTTTTTGTTTTTTCACTTTAGGGAATCCTTTAAAGGTGGGAGGATAGAAAGCTTTTTTGGAGGGGGCATGTGGGTGTTTGTGGGTATAGTGAATAGAGGAGGGAAAGTTTAATACTGTTTGTACCTAGAGAAAGAAAGATTTTTGTGGCGCTCAAATGCCATTATAATTACTAAATTGAACTACGTTTTAAAAATTTGACTGTTTTAAAATGTTATATTTTAAATAGTATTAAAGCACCTTTAAGATTATTGAAGTAATACTAATTCTTAACGTTTTGAAAAGTGAGAATAATGTTAATTGTAACATACTAAACCTAAGTCATTTAACCAGGAAAGATACTAGGAAGAAATTCTTTGGTATATTTTAAAATTATGCACAGCCCATTTTAAAGGTTGTTTTCCCTATTTGTGTGTCTGTATGTGTATGTGTACTTGCTTATTGCCTCATTATGTTGTATAAACTCTAGAATTAATTTCATAATTATTAGAAATATCCATAAGAAGATAGGTTTATTTCCAGTGATTTTGGATGACACCTGGTTTGGATTATTTTTCCAGTTTTATTGAGATTGAATTGACATAAATCATCGCGTAAGTTTAAGGTGTACAGTGCTATGATTTGATACATATATAGTGTAATGTTTACCACAGTAAGGTTAGTTAACATATCCTTTACCTCACACAATTACCATTTTTTGTTGTTATGGTAAGACTATTAAAGCTTTACTCTCATAGCAGTTTTCAAGTATACAGTACAGTACTGTTAACTGTAGTCACTGTGCTGCACATGAGATCTCTAAAACTTATTTATCATGTAACTGAAAGTTTGTACTTTTTTGACTGACATCTCCCTGTTTTCTCTGCCCATCACCCTATGCCAACCACCATTGTTTTGTTTGTATTAGTACAGTGTTTTTAGATTCCACATGTAGGTGGAATCTATATTCGTTATGCTCTGTCTGACATATTTCACCTAACACAGTGCTTTCAAGGTTGTCACAATTGGCAGGATTTCCTTTTTGTGGCTGAGTAATATCCATTGTATATATTCATTCATCTGTTGATGGACATTTAGATTGTTTCTATGTCTTGGCTGCAGTGAATATGGTAGTGCAGATAGATATCTCTTCAAGATAGTGATTTCATCATCTTTGGCTGTATGCTCAGAAGTTGGATTACTGGATCATGGTAGTTCAGATTTTTATTTTTTTGAGGAAACTCCATACCGTGTTTCATAGTGGCTATCTCAATTTACATTTCCATTAAGAGGGCACAGGGGTTCCCTTTTCTCCACATCTTCACCAACATTTGTCATTCATTCATTTATTCATTCATTCATTTTTTATAATAACCATTCTAACAGGCACAAGGTCATGATTAGTAAAGTTTTTAATGTATTGGCCATTTATATGTCTTCTTCGGAAAAATTTCTATCAAATCCTCTGTTCACTTTTTAATCAGATTTTTTTTTTGCCATTGAGTAGTATGAGTTTCTTATATATTTTGGGTTTTAATTTCGTATCAGATACAGTTTGCAAACATTTTTTCCCATTTCATAGGTTTCCTTTTTATTTTGTTGATTATTCCTTTGGTTGTGCAGAAGCTTTTTAATTTGATGTAGCCCCACTTATTAATTATTGTTTTTGCATGTGCTTTGGTGTCATACAAAAAATCATTATGAAGATCAGTGTCAAGGAGTTTACTACCTGTATTTTCTTCTAGGAGTTTTCTTTGAAACCTTTAGATTTCAGGCCTTGCATTTAAGTCTTTATTTTGAGTTGATTTTTGTGTGTGATGTAAGATAAGGGTCCAGTTTCAATCTTTTGCATGTGGTTGTCCAGTTTTCCCGACACCATTTATTGAAGAGACTATTTTCCCATTATGTATTCTTGGTGACTTTATCGAATATTAATTGCCCATATATGCTTGGGTTTATACATGGGCTCATGATTCTGTTCTTTGATCAATGTGTCGGCTTTTATGCCAGTACCATATTGTTTTGATGACTATAGTTATGTAATATCGTTTGAAATCAGGAAGCGTGATGGCTTCAGCTTAGTTCTGGCTCAAGATTGCTTTGGCATATGAATTTTAGGAATTTTTTTTTTAAATTTCTGTGAAAAGTACCATTGGAATTTTGATAGGGATTGCATTGACTCTGTTGATCACTTTGGGTAATAAGGATATTTTAATGATATTAAGTCTTCTACTCCAAGAACAGAAGATATCTTTCCATTTATTTGTTTCATCTTCAATTTATTTAATCAATGTCTTATAGTTTTCAGTATACAAGATCTTTCACCTTGGTTAAATTTATTCAGTATTTTATTTTTTTTATGCTATTATAAATTGGATTGTTAATTTCTTTTTTGAATAGTTTGTTAGTAAATAGAAATGCAACTGATTTTAGTATGTCAATTTTGAATTCTAAGTTTGAATTCATTTATTCTGTTTTTTTGATGGAGTCTTCAGGGTTTTCTATATATAATATCTTGTCATCTGCAAACAGATACAATTTTACATCTTCCTTTTTAGTTTGGATGCCTTTTATTTTTCTTGCCTAACCTAATTGCTCTATCTAGCATTTCTAGTACTATGTTGAATGAAAGTGGTGAGAATGGGCATCCTTGTCTTGTTTATAATCTTAGAAGAAGGCTTGCAGCCTTTCACAATTGAGTATGTTAGCTATTGGCTTGTCATATATGGACTTTATTGAACCATTCTTGCATCCCAGGGATTAATCCTGCTTGGTATGTGATCTTTTTAATGTGCTGTTGAATTGGTTTGCTACTATCTTGTTGAATGTATTTGTGTTCATCAGAAATATTGGTCTGTAATTTTCTTGAAGTGTCCCTATCCAGCTTTGGCATCAGGGTAATGTTGGCTTTGTAAAATGAACTTGAAAGTATTCTTTCTTTTTCTGTGTTTGGGAAGAGTTTAAGGAAAATTGGTGTAAATTCTTCTTTAAGTGTTAGGTAGAATACGCTGATTAATCCATCTGGCCCTGAGCTTTTATTAGTTGGGTGGTTTTGATTACTGATGCATTTGGGATATTATGTTTCTTACTTTTAATTTCCAAAAGAATAAATATTGATAGTGATCATGCACACAATCTAAAGCTTTTGGTTAGGGGGAAAAGAGGGTAGTTATCCTCAACACTTTAAGAGTGCAGAGAATTCCTGAGACCAGAAAGTTTGATAACCATTGCTTTATAGTATTCCATAAATGATTATACTATAATTTATTTATACATTCCATTGGTTTTACATATCAAAGTTTTTCCTCTTTATATATGCATAAAACACAATTATAGCATGCAGGTTAAAGTAAAACTTAAAATTACATGGTGTCTTCCAGAGCCAATTATCCCATTGTTGATAGATATTTGAGTTTGTTCTTTGTGGCTTTTATGAATAGACATGAATATTCTTATATATGTCTCTTTGTTTACATATGGATGCATTTTTGTTGGGTATAAACTTAGGAGTAGAATTGCCAGATTATTGGGTAGCATGTGTTTAGCTTTCCTTAGTAGTTGTACAGTTTTATTTTACATTTCTACCAACAGTTATGGGAGTTCTGGTTGCCTAAAATCCGAATAAGGCATTTTTATTTATGGGAAAAAATTAGGGAAAAATTATTGAATTCATACCAGAGTGTGTTTATAAGGCACTGCCTGGCGGAATAGCAGATGGATGGAAGCATGTTCTTTCCCATTAGTTATAACTTGGTTTCGTTCTCAGTTGTGCCTTATACTAGCTCTGAAATTTAAGCCAATTACACAATTTCTCTAAGCTTGAATTTCCTTTATTAGTAAAATGGGGTAATTATAGTAAATACCTCACAGAATTATTGTGAGGATTAAATGGGATACCAGTGAAAAGCATTGGACCTGAAGCATAATGCCAAAGAGAAAGAAATTTCCTCAGATGACTGTAGTTTGGGAAAGAAAGGAGAAATCACTAACAGTGATAAAATTTTTTGTTGTAATTATTTTGGAAATAATTATTTAGGTTTTAGGTGTTTTCATTATTACATGGAAAATAACTATTTAGAAGTAATTTCATACTTAGAAAAAGTTGTAAAATAAAAATAGTACAAGGGACACCCATATTCTCTTTACCTAGATTGGCTATTGATAGTAATTTAACCCCCTTTTTTTTGTCATTTGTGCACACTGTATATCTGTGTGCCTACATAATTTTTTACACCAAAACATTTGAGGATGAGTTACAGACATCATGACCCTTTATCCTTAAGTAATTTAGTTTATATTTCATAATAGGAATATTCTTTTACATAATCATAGTATAGATATCAACTTCATAAGTTTACATTGATACGCTACTTTTATCTAAAGTATTGTCCATGTTCTAGTTTTATTGGTTGATATAAGTGTTCTTTGGCATTTTTATCCCTTCGCTTCAGGATTCAGTCTGTGAGCAAGTATTACATGTATTTATCATGTCTCTTTAGCATTATTTTCCTTTTTCTTTATTCCTTTTGACATTGACATTTGAGTATTATAGTACCTTTCCCTTTTAAAAAACAATCCTTTTAGTTCCAGTCAAGATGGTGGAGTAGAAGTACAAATTGGCAGTTTCAAAATAGTTATGGAGCTGTAAGGTTCAGCATGGGGAATACAATTAATATTGTTATAACTATATGTGGTGCCTGATAGGTGCAAAACTTATTAGAGGGATCGTTTTGTAAGTGATATAAATATCTAACCACTGATATACACCTGAGAGTAACATAATATTGAATGACAACTGTAAAAAAATAATACAATTAAAATTAGGAAAATAAAAACAAACCTTTTCTCATGTTGCATTTGTGTGATGTTTCTTCTTGATTAGTTCGAGGTTATGCATTCTTTTCCAAAATTATGAATAAATGATGTTGTGTCCTTCTCTTGTTATCACATTTGGTGACTCATGGTCTCTGTTATTAGTGATATTAATTTTGATGACTGAATGACTGATCAAGATGTTGCCCAGTGTTTCCACTAGTTTTTTTTTTCTTGGCACAATAAGCAGTGTGCGATAAACATTTTATGAACATGCAAGTATCCTCATACTCATCAAAATTTTCTCTTGATACCACTTTTATTTTATTTATGTATGTATGTATATATGTATGTATTTAAACACTTACAGTACCTGATATTCCAAGGTGGTCTCCCATCCAAGTACTAACCAGGCCCGACCCTGCTTAGGTTCTGAGATCAGGCATGTTCAGGGTAGCATGGCTATAGACTATTTTCCCCTGGATTGAGCATCCATTGATTATAAATACTGCCTCATTTTTTTTCCCTTTTTTTTAAAAATTTTTATTTTTTAAGCATCTCCTTTCTGGCATAACAAGGTATTCTAGGCTCTCATTATAGCTACCCTTCCCTAGCCATTTCTTTGAGGAGCCTTGGTTTCTTTTAGTAGGGGATACTAGAGAACAAGATCAAGATTCTTGATGATCTCATTGTTACTGGAATATCTACCTCTTGGCCCTTACATTGGACATACATATGTAACGTGTATAACATACAAATATATACAAACATGTTTACATGTATATATGAAAATATAGCAGGTCCTCGAATAATGTTGTTTCTTTCAGCATCATTTGGTTGTAACATTGGTGAGGTGCCATAGGAATGTAACTTTTATCAATTAGCCTGTGGTAAAATTAGTTTCATTATATATAGCTTAACAAAACCTACCAGTGCCATTAAGGGAGGACTTTTTTATTGTATGTATATTTTGGAAAGCATAATTTTTATATCAACATTTCCAGTTCCAGTCCAACTGTACATATCTATATTGTGACTTCCCCCACTTCATATCTTTCTTCTTTCTTATAGCGTGAGAACCTTGGCTCTTCCTATAATCTAAAATATTTTCAGAATTGCATAGTATGTACCACTATAATTAACAAACCTCCAGAAAGAGTTCAGAATTTGTTTGTATTTCCTCTCCCTGTCCCCCACCCCACTTCCCACCACATTTCTGGCACAAAGCTTTTGAAATCCTTATAAATTCCCTATATGATAAGAGCAGTAGGAATATCTTTTGTTCTAATGAGACAACTGGGTGATTCCTAGATAGTGGTTGGTCACCAGAAAGACGAAAGACCAAGCCATGATAAGAAGGTTGGAATTTTCAGGCTTACCCGCTATTTTCCAGATAGGAGAAAGGGGCTGAAAATTGAGTTAATAATTGATCATGTCTACATGAAGAAGCTTCCATAAAATTCCAACAGTACGAGCTTTAGAGAGCATTTAGTTTGGTGAGCACATCCCGTGCCAGGAGGGTGACACACCCCAACTCCACAGGACAGAAAATCCTGTGCTAGGAACCATCACAGATGTCACCCTATGTATCTCTTCATCTGGCCGTTCATCTGTAGTCTTCATTTTTATCATTTAATAAACTGGTAAACTGCAAGTAAGTTTCTCTGAGTTCTGTGAGCTGTTTAGCAAATCTTTGAATCCAAGGAGGGAGGTCATGAGAACCTCGGATTTGTAGCCAAGTAGGACAGAAATTGTGGGTTATCTGTGTTTCTACTATGTATGATTAGTACCTAAAGTGGAGGGCAGTCTCAGTTAAGACTAAGCCCTTCTTAATCTGTGGAATCTGATGCTATCTCTAGATAGTATAAAAATTGAGATAAATTATAGGACACCCAGTTGGTGTCACAGCATTGCTTGGTGTGGTTAAAATTCCCACACATCTAGTTGCAAAAGTATTGTGAATTTGGTGGTAGTGTGACAGTAAAGGAGAAACAAAGGAGGAAGACTAGTTTTTTCTTTTAGCTGCCCAAGAGAAGAAATATGATCAAATTGTGTGCTCATGTTACTTAGTTTCTTCCTGCCATCTGTCTTTAGGTGTGGCCATAGTATTCATTTGAAAAGCAGTTCATTTCTTTTTATTCCCCACCTCATTCTAATTGATCTAATTTTTCAATGTATATAACATGTTTACAAAAGTCATAAGTATATAAAAAGTTAGAAGTATCATTCTTTCCCATATCCTTTCCACTCTATCCTCCCCTGCTTTGTCAATAACAAACTTTTTTGTTTCCTAGTATTATCCTTCCTGTGTTTTTTTTTGAAATAAGCAGATACATGTATGTTTTCTTGTTCCTTGTTCCATACACAAAAAATAATATACCATGTATGCCCATTGTACTGTACTTTGTTTTTCTCACTTAATAATCGCCCCTAGAAATCACTTCATTGTCAATTAATAGATATCTTCCTTATTCTTTTTACAACTGCATAATATTCCATTATGGATAGGGTACCATAGTTTATTCAACCAATATTCTGTGTACAACAGGATTTTTTAGGAAACAGTTGAAATTCTTGAAAATGATTAAGAAATGTGACATATGATTTGAGTTTTTAATGCATCCTACATTTAATTTTACAGTTAAATAAACTGTAAACATGTACATTTTATATCAAGAAAACCACAGGATCTTTATTATAAGCCCCAAGCAAAATAGTCACATATGTGAAATGCGGAGTGTGGTTTGTTATATCCTTTTTTTCTCATCTAGTAGTTTATTGCCATACTTTAGTTATAACTCTCAGAGAAGAAATGAGGAATGACTGAGAGAGATTCTAGACGAAGATCAATAATTTTCATTTGATTTAAAGTTCACCAAAACTAGAAAGAGAGCTTTGGACCTTCTAGTACTGTCACTAAGGAAAAGTCCAATGACAGTGATAATAAAATACAGCAACAGCAAAAGAACAAAGATAATCCAAAATTGGATAATTCTTTGAATGACCTAGGGTTTGGTTTGTTCATTGTATTATAAGTTGGCATCTTCTTCTCTATAGGGTTAAGTATATTTCTGGAATAACTGCATTTATCAACTTTGCAAATGTTTAATACCTGTATTAAACAATAATTTTGTAAGGTACTTAGGCTTAAGGTAGACTTAATTCTGGAAAATTTAGAGTTGTGATTGTCAAAAATAGTTGCAGTTCAATTTTTGAACGTAGGTAGATAATTTTAGGTATTACAAAAGGAAAGCAAAATTGTGTGTGTGTCTGTGTATTCCAGTTAATGGAAACTGAAAAAAATTTGTTATAAAGAGGAGGAAATCTAAGTTGTAAACATTCAAAATTTAACACAGTATTTTGGGAAGACAATGACAATGTTTTATCAAAATTTAATAATAAAAAATCAGTTTCTGAGATCTTAAGATATTTAGAGAATTATGAATGAAAACTTTAATTAGTTTTTGGAACTTATTCTTGCTAATGGTCTTATGACAAGCCTTATGATCTATTGTGGATATTTATATAGGTGAGCAGACCATCATGAGATTTTTTTGTTTGTTTATTTACTGAGTCAATTTTTTCCTATGAGACACTAGTGGAATCAGACTTGATTATCCCTAATTTCTTTTAGGAAAATTCCGGGCAAGCATGATTAACTAGGGAAGCATGATTAACTGGTGGTGCCATGGAAATAGCACTTGATCAAGAATCAGGAGATGAGGTTTCTCAAAGCCTCTCTCTGCCACTAAGAAGTTATGTCAGCCTATTTAGGCGTCATTGCCTTGTCTGTAATGTGAGAAGATTTATTTGTTTTCTCAAGTCTCTTATTTTTTTGGTAGCTTGTATAGGACCATTTTGGTTTTGGTAGGAATTAGGTCATAAAGTACATATTAAGTATATATTTTTTTATTAAGTAAGGTATATATGCATGTGCAAAAGTAATGAAAAAATGAAGAATTATTAAAACTTTAAGAATTGATTAGAATGGACAACAGTTTGTGATAGATATTTTATCGTCAATGTTATACTGCATGCCAGCCTATAATATGTGAATTCTAGGAGAGCCATGTACCCTTTGAAGGAGAAACTCCTGTGATCTAGGAAGGAAGGGAAAATGACACAAAAAGAATTCTGGTTGAAAGAGTTCCGCTCATTGTGAAATTCAAAAAGAGCTATAAAATACAGGACCAACAAGCCTTGCACTATTTACCCTTTTATTTTGTTTGGTTATGGAGGTTATTTTTGTGAAATTAAATACTTCATTTATTCCACAGGTATTTCTAAAGCAGGCCCTTCAGTTAGAATTGTGGGCTTGAGCAGAGTATACTATAAACTTGAACCTTACTTTTTTGTCTTGGAACTTAACATCTAGTAATAGAAATGGATAATAAGCAAGACATTTACAAATTGTGATATATGCTATGAAGAAAAATGAACAGTAACATGATGGAAAGTAATGAGATTGAGAGAGGGAGAGTGAGAACAAGAGCAAGAATGAGAGAGAAATAGAGAGATTATGAATGGTCAGAAACTGAGACTTGAATGTCAAAAAGAAGCTGGCTAGAGAAAGACTAGGCAGGTAAAAGGTAGATAAACAACCTTGAGGTGGAAACAGATTGATATGCCTGTGGAACAGAAAGAAGGGCAATATAGGATGAGGAGCCAGTTGAGGAAAGGAAAAAGAAGCTTGAGATGGTTTTGGAGAATTAGCACAGTCATTTAGGGCATTGACTATAGTAAGGAGATGAGCTTTTATTCCAAGTGCAGTGGGGAAACTATTGAAATAGTTTAAGCAAGGAACATTACTTTGTTTAATAAACATTTTAAAAAGATGATTCTTGTCTTTGGAAAGGAATTAGAGGAGAGCAAGAATGGAAACAGTCAGATAATTAACAATAGTGCAAGAAAGAGATAATAGCTTAGACAAGGGCTGTAGCATTCAGTGGAGAAGGAAGACGTGAACAGAATTGGTATATTTTTTGCAGATAGGGCTGATCAAGTTTGTTAATGGGACTGTATATGAGAGGTAAAAAAAATATTCTCAAGTAATACAGATTTAAAAAAATAATATTTAAAATTAGACTGTTAAAATGTAATATTAATTATTTAATGCCAGTATTCTATATGATAATTTTGTTAACAATTTTATCACTTTTATTTTTATTTATTTTTTTTAGGCTTATGCATCTGGATGTGACATTGTTATACTGGGAAGTGATTTTGAAAGATTACAAATAATTCCAGGAGCTAAACATGGAAATATTCAAGTAGGATGTGTAGACTGTTCAATGCAACAAGGCAAGGTTTGTAATCTTGTAATATGAGATTTGTTTTGAATATGATTTTTGCCAGGATAGTCTCTGAAGTATGTATTTTCTATTGAATTGGAGACTTGCTTTATTTCCAGGACGATGTAGCTTCAAATTTCTTTGGCTAAGATGTACCATAGAAAATAAAATTCCTGACTCTCTCAAATATCTCTTTGAGATGTCAGGAATTCTATTCTTATATAATTTTGAAATAAAGCATAGTCTTCTCTATGAGTTGACAAAGAACTATAATACTATCTGTAGAACATGTCTAAAGCTTAGTTATATAAAAATTGATTGGATTGAGGGAAAGGAATGATAATAAATCTTCAAGCTATTTACAAATACACTACTGAAGAGAAGTCATTTGTTAGAGTCATTCTTTGTAAACATAGTTATCACCTTGCAACTTCTGGATAAACTTTGTACTAAAAAGAAGATCAACTCTTCTAAAATCTATAATTTTTTTATTATTTTATTCCAAGTCTGTAAAAAAATGAAAAATTTTATATGGACTTCTGTTTGCATATGATAAGTAAAATAACCTTGAAAGTAAAACAAAAGAAATAGGGCATATGATGTTATAGCATAAGTTAAATATGGTTCTAGGCAGTATCAGAATTGGGAGAGTCATAATTAGTAGGCAGCATATTATATAGATTAATAGAGTACCATATGTGTATAGGTAGCCAGGCCTAAGTATAGTTGTAGCTTGACTGAGCTGAACTTTGCAAATTTAATAAAATTTAAATAGTAGAGATTTAAATACTTTGACCATATGATTCTACCAGAACATTTTGTGCGCAGAATCAAAGTAGATCCGATCCAATCCTTTCTCCTTTTTTAAAAATTTATTTCTAATAGAGCTGCCAGTCTAAAAAGTTACTTCTTGGGATCTACTTTAAACATACTCATGGTAAAAGGAGTTTTGGCTCTTGCAATATTTACCTATTTGTTGGACTATTCTTTTTGTTACTCCTGTGTCCTCGTCCCTTAAAGTAGTAACAAGTATCTCTCATCTATCTTTCTTTTGTTTATGCCTTTCATTCTCACTGTATTACAAAAATGATCTTTATTATGGAATGCTAAAAATTGTTGAGATTTTTTCCCCTTCATGTTTGTTTGATCTTCTAGCTCTGTAGTTCCATAATCTTCATTATTGTATAGAAACTTGCTTAGACTATCTAGATTCACATAAGGTTGGTTAATGTTAGATATTAATTTTTATAACTTTCAAAATGAGTTATCTTTTCATGTTAAGCTAGACAGTTCAAATTAGAATGAAAAGGTCTTTGGTTTTATAATCATTATGTAAAAGGTAAATTTCTTTTTACAAGTATCAGTATAATCAAATGATTCCTTAAGGTATCAGGAAGAAAATTTGCAGGTTCTGAACCTGAAGACTTCTGATTGCCTTAAAGAAGAAAATGTTGCTTGATACCATAGGCATCAGTATTTTATCATCACCACTTTCTCTTTGTAGTACTACCAGATTAATTTTCCTGAGAAAATTCATCTGCATTTATTTTGTTATTCATTTGCTTAAAAACATTCTTAGCTTTCCATTACCTTGGGAAAGTTCTAATTGTTCACCTTGGCACAACCAACTCAAACCTGCTTTTTTGGCCTACCATCCATTATTCTGTTATAAGGGACACTCTTCTAGCTGGGCTTATGATCAGTCTCCTCCAAACATACTTTGCCTGTTTTAATCTTTAGACTTGTGTTCATATTATGCCTTATTTCTAAAACTGAATATTCATTATCCTTTGAAGAAATCTTACCAACACTTTATTTTTATTTTTATTTTTTTAACATTTTAAAAATTAAGTTTATTGGGGTAACATTGGTTAATACAATTATATAATTTTCAGGTGTACATTATAATTTGACATCTATATATTCTATTGTGTGTATATCACCCAAAGTCCAGTTTCCTTCAGTTACCATGTATTTGATCCCCTTTACACACTTCACCCTCCCCCTGTTCCCCTATATTTAACTCCCTTTACCCCTTCTACCTCCCCACTCCTTCCCCACCCCACTAGTAGACAACACTCTATAGTCCTCTGGTAACCACTAGTCTATAGTCCATGTCCATGAGTCTCTGTTTGTTTGTCCTGTTCATTTGTTGTTTTTAGGTTTATATCCCACATATAAGTGATATCTTGTGATTTTCAACTTTTTCTGTCGGCTTATTTCACTTAGCATGATTATCTCAAGGTCCATCCATGTTGTCACATCTAGTAAAGAGGGGATAAGGAATGAAGGTATAGCATATGTATGGGGAAAAAAAAACTTTCAATGGATATTTTTAAGTATTCGGGAGAGTTCTTAGGAGCTTGAAATTATCTGCCCTGAGTTGGTCTGGGATGGAGTGTTTAGTTTGGGCCTTTAAAGTGTTGGTTAACGTTGAGGTTGCTTTTTTACTATATGTATGCTATATCTTTATTCCTTACCCCCTCTTCACTAGATTACATATTCTTATTTTTATCTGTGATTCATTCATTCTTTCTTTCCCAATCTATTTATCTGTCATCCATCCATCCATCCATCCATCCATCCATCCAATTGTTGATATTTCAATATTCTTCATTTGTGACTCGCTCAAGCTTTAGTAATAGATACCTTATAGAACAGAGCTAGGAAGAGTTATTCTCCATTCATCTAAAGAGTAAATTTTAAACATGAAAAAAACATACCCCTTAGACAATTTGAAAAGCAGTAAATCTAAGTTTTACTTTTTAAAAATTAAATAGACACTGACAGAATTGTGAATTTTGAGGACAGATAACCCCAAAACTGATTTTTAGTCATGTCAAATGCCATACTTGAGAAGAAATACATCAATACATAGTCTTATGTGAGAAAGAATTAGTATTTACTATGCATCTTATAGATAATGATATACTAGATATTTTACAAATATTTCAATTCACAAAATAATTCTGTTAGGATGTTAGGCAGATAAACTAAGTTCAAAGAGATTAACTTGTTAGTTGCACAGTTAGTAAGTTATAGTATGTACTGATATTCTGATCCAGATATGACGATCTCTAAAACTTGACCTTTTCAACTATTGGTACATGAAATTGTATATGTGGGCATATTTTAAGTTATACTATTAATTTCTTTTGATCTTTTGATTCATGTTAACATATCCTTAAGTTTTTTTCTTTTTTTTCTTTTTAAAAGATTGCAGCATCCTATGGAAATGTTATCTCTGTTTTTGAACCTGTTAACCTACCAAAGGAAAAGAAAAATTTGGTTAGTAATTTATCATTTTCCTTTCAGGAATTGAAATGAGTATTAAAAGATGTTTTTAAGAGTACAAAATCAGTGCAAGCATCAAATAAATATGGATAAATCATATATTATAAGTAAAGATACATGTTAAATGCCACTTTTATGTTAAAAATATATTTAAATCTTTCATTGAAATAGAATTAAATTGGACTGCTGAATTGTCTTGAATATTTTTTCTGATTTTTTTTTCTTTTATATAAGCATTTGAAGAATCAACAACTTTAAGTTTGACAGTTACTTTATTGCTAGTGCATACACCATTGTCCATTCATATGTGGCACTTAATTCTTTGTTTTTATTATCCACTTTCATATAGTTTTCCTTTTTATTTTAATGTATTTTATTCTTATATTACATGTTTTAATTGCAGAGTCTTAACATACCTCCAAGACTTAATTTTATATCATGTAATACAATCGTTAATGGACCAGTGAATTTTTTTTTTAAAAAAAGATAGTATATTTAGGAACAGTTCTGAAACAATACTTTATAAATATGGAGCTTATGTAGTATATTTCTTGGGTGCTTTAATGCTTTTTAAAATATGATAGACTGGTTATTTTACCTATCTCTAATGAAGATTAAACTAGTGATCTAAACCATATAAAAGAAGATCAGCATAGTGTGATCCAAAGAATATTTATTAGTAGTCAGCTTTTTAGCTGACTTAAGCAAGGAGCCCTATGAAACTATGCTCAATTCTGAAATTGAATACTATCTATTCATTCTTCTTGGGATATTGTAAGGACGAGATGATGTCAGAGACTATGTTAAATGTAAAGAATTAAACAGTGTTTTAATAATAGACATACCTTTATGTCTTTTAATAGTTTTCATTCTCACTTAGCTTATTGGTATCTTACAAATTCCCTTTAGTTTGGTAGGTATTATTTCTTTTTTCATATAAATAAGGCAGCAGAGGCCCCTAAATAAATAAGTGATCTGATCAATGAAACAGAACTAAGTTTAAAAACCCAGCTGTATTGGTTCCTAGGTGTGAGCATTCTTTTCTCTACCTTGTGTTAATGAAAAATATTTTCTCTTGGGTTAATTGGAATCCATTTTTAAATTTCATGGAAGGAGAGTCCACAATTCTTTCCTAATTTTTATTTGTGTTTATATATTACCTAATGAAGCCAATACTAGAAGCTTTTATAGCCTTATGAATTAGTAATTATCCAAACTAAAAATAAATTTTAAAGGTGGTCACCCCCCCCAGAGCAATATGTTTCAATACAATAAATATTTATCGATCGAAATAACTCACTTCTAAAAAATCTGTATGTTAAAATGCCTTATTAGTAAGGGTAGAATTGAGATTTTTAGTTTTTGCCTGTTTGCTCTTATACTAATGATAATTGCTTAATATAACAATGTCAAAATCTCAAGAAGAGACAGGTTTTTTGGTAGGCAGCACTGACTTTGCAGAGAGGGTGAAAAAAAAAGCTTGATGAATAAGAGGAAAACTGGATTAAATGGAAAAATCATAGACTTGGAAGGTGTACAAAATCTATAATTAGAGAATATTGTCTCAGTCTTTAGATCCTCATAAAAAAGACATTCTTTCCATTTCTTTGTACATTCTAGAGTATTCTTTTAAGGCAGTGATTCTTAATGAGGGATATACTTCAGAATCACTAGCTGATTCATGTGTCCAGATTCTGCCCTGGGGTTTTCTAAATCTGTAGGTATGGGGTTGTGCCTAGGCACTTGTATGTCTCTTTCTAGGGAGAGTTCTCATATGCACTGTGATTGAGAGCCATTCCGATAAGATAGTGTTTCATAAAAGCATATTCTATAGGCCAACTGTATCAAAATCATCTGGGGTGTTGGTTTAAAGTGCAAATTCCTGTGCCCCATCCTGGACCTTTTGAAACTGAACCTTTGAACATGGGTCTCGGAAATTTGAATTTTACATAAACATTTTGGACTATTCTTGTACTAAAATATGAGAACCACTACATTAAGAGAGTATTTATGGGTCTCAGTGTATTAGAGGTTAGTGACATCAATTTAGTAGGCCACAATCTGAATTTAAAAGAAAATGAAATAGAAAATTTTAAAACACATCACATGTAATAAGGTAGATTATTTATGATTGCATTTATGTATATATTATGTATATTCTGGGTATAGTGAAATATATTTCTTACTGGTTTTCAAGTAAAAATGTTAAAAAATATTGCTTTAAGGAACGAAAGGACCTTAAATTATACATTATAATGGAAGTGTTACCTCTCTTATTCTGAATTTTCACACATACAATATGCTCTTGGGTGAGGATGAAACATTAAAAGAAAAAAGCCTCAAATAGAAGACACACAGAGACACATTTAAAATTAAACCTTTGTAACAATAATAATAAATAATAAGTATTTCAAAAGTATGAGGTTAGAAAGTATATTGTCCAAGGTGGCATATACTTATTGGTTGTTTAAATGTACTAAAGACAGACTTTTGGACTTCCTGAATGGATATTCTCACGGTCTCCTCTATCACATATTCCTTATTATTTATTTATTTATTTTTTGACAGAATTGAGCATTTTGTTCTCCTTAAAAATGACTGCATGGTCAGTTATACCAAAAAAAAAAAAAAAGACTGCCTGTGTTAATGAGAATAATAAGCATGACTATATACATTTCACAGAGAAAAGATGCCAATAATATTGGATAAATGAGTATTTTTTTTTTTTTAATTTTAGGAATTATATAGTCAGTGGCAGAAAAGTGGTCAATTTTTTCTGGAATCAATAGCACACAATATAACTTGGGATCCTGCAGGTAAGAATAGAAGCAGAGTTAACGGAAATGAAATCACTTGTCTAGGCTATTGCTTTTATTACTTTCATGTGTTTCAGTTCTGCTTAGTGCGAGCTTGTGGGAACACAAAAGTAAGTAAAACAGATTGTGCTCTTTTAGAGCTCCTGCTGAAATGAAGAAATGCATGTATTGTGTCCAGCTATGGTAGGAATACCTGTTGTTTTGGAAAGGCAACATTAATTCCTTCTGAATAGCTTTTAAGGGGAGCCTTTTGACCTGAGCATAGATAGATGGCGGAGGGAAAAAGATGTGAATTCTAACAAGAGTCATGTATATATGTATCAGTTATCTATTTCTGCTTTTAAAAACCATCCCAAAACCATTTTTACCAGTCTACCTCAGTGAGCAAAGGCACAAAGAAAGTGTAACATAAATTCTAGTAATGAGGAGAGAAGATTGCAGCATGTTATAGAAGGCCTTTGCAGTCATGCTAAGTATTTTTTTTTTATGCTAAGAGTTTTGAATTTAATTCTTTTTAATTGTTTAGAAAGTATTGCAGATTTTTGAAAGTGGCTAGTGACAATTGGTTTGTAAGATTTTCTGGTAGCATTTGAGTTAGATCAGAGATAAGAGGAATAGGAGGATAAATATTATATTATTTATAATTATAATTTCCTTTTGAAAGTATGCATTCACAGGAGTCTGAATGAGAAATAAGAACTTGTTTCAGTGCCTTTAACATGGTAGGTACTAGATTAATATTGAATGAATAATAAAAAGAGATACATTTAGGCAATAGAATTGACATTACTTGACAACCGATTTCAGATTACTTTAAGGATTCTGTGAATATAGGAAGAGTGATATGTAGGATTTAGAGCAGAACATAGGTTTTGTGTGGTCGTGTGGAATTTGAGATGCTTGTATATCATATAGCAATATGCAATAGATAGAAATTTTAATATAGAATATAAGAAAGAAGTTATCTTTGGAACATAGACCTAGATGGTTAGCTAGGTAAGATAGTTTCAATTTTAATATAGTAGATGAAATATAATAGTTTTAATTTTAATATAGTAGATGCTGAGGACAAAATGTTAATTTAGAACACAAATTTCAGAACTTTTAGAAATTATAGAGAGTGAAAAAGATTTGAGATTATTTCTTCTCATAAGATTGTTGGATTGATGCTTATGCTGGTAGCCTACATGTATGTTTTTATGATGTATTGAAAAGAGATCAGACCTGGGTTCAAATTTGGCATTTAGTACAGCACTTTGTATATAACTCTACAATTTATAGGGTGACTTATGTCCCAGTTTATGCCTGTTGTCCTCATTAATGTGTTACTTTCTGCTCTCACAAGTGTTCCTATTTAGATGATTAATTATATGGTTACTCTATTATAGCACTACAATTTATTGTAATTATTTGTTTAGACTTTTTTTTATTAAATAAGGGCTGAAATTCAATTTTGTTTATTATTTTATTTATCTTTAGGGCCATGTCATATATTAAGCTCTCAATAAATGTTCAGATATTTGACGACAGGTTTTGTGGTCATAAACAGATAATTTAACAGACTAAGAATGGTCAACCCACTTCTAAATTAAGATGATATCTATTTCACAAGATACTTTTTTAATGATGAGATATGGCAGTATATATGAAAGTATTTGGTAAATGATAGAAATATTTTTAGCAAGTGAACTGGCTACTTGAATTGTCATATTAATAACTGCAAATAAAAATTTTATTTGAATTGAGTGATATTTCTTTAGTAATGACATAGTAGTTGCTTGGGATTTCTGTGTCTGTGTTCTGTCAGTACTAATGCTTCCAAGGATAGTATTAATGTTACATTCCTCTAAAATCATGATTACAGAGTAGTATTGAAAGATACTTATTTTCTTAACATATCTAGTAGTGAATTGATAGCAGCTCAGTATTGTTATATTTTTAACTGCGAGTTAAAATTTACATAAACATTTACTTTCTTTTTATTGAAAAGTTTAAAATTTAGTGTTATGGTTGAAGAATAGATTATTACTGTAATAAATATTTGGGAACTTAGTATATTATTACTTAGGCAATTGAAATTTGTATTATTTATAAAAGGATTTTAAATATTTATGTGAAATATTAGTATTTTGGTTTTGATCAATGTTTACATATTTATATGCCAGCTATTGGAATATAATTTTTTTTCAGATGGTGTTAGTAAACTAGCTATAGTGCTTTTATGTTATCTCTAAACCCACTATTGCGTCTTGCTTATTATCTATTTTATACTTTGTACTTTTTTCCTTTTTTAATACCTACACCTCTATTTTTTGTGTTCATATGAATTTTTATACCATACCTTATGGAATTTTGTATTAAATTCTTAATCCTTCATAGGATAATTTTATTTTCAGTTCATGTTTAAGAAAAGAAAACTTATAATAACCAAACTCATAGATCAGAGAACAGATTGGCGGTTGCCAGAGATAGGAAGTGGGGAGTGGGCAGTATAGATGATAGTGGTCAAAAGGTGCAAACTTCCAGTTATAAAATAAATAAGTCCTGGGGACAAAATGTATAGCATAGCAACTACAGTTAATGATACTATATTGCATATTTGAAAGTTGCTAAGAGAATAGATCTTCAAAGTTATAAGGAAAAAAATGGTAACCATGTGAGGTAATAGATGTTAGCTAGATTTATTGTAGTGGTCATTTTCCAATATATTCAAATATCGAATTATTAGGTTGTATACCTAAAACTAATATAATACTATATGTCAATTATATCTCAAAGAAAGAAAAGAAAACTTGTGTCTGTTGGTAAGCTAAACAGTGAAATAATGATCATATTTACATGGAATGTCTCGAGTACTTTCCGGGTTGTTTTTATGTGAGACTTTCTACCTAGCTATTATTTATTAAATTTCTGCTAAGTGCCTAGCCTATGCTAAATATATCATACATATTATAGCTAATACCGCAACACTCTGCAAATTTTTAATTTTATAAATGAGAAAATAGAGGTTCAGGTTGCCCAAATAAATATACATAGCTAATTAAATGACTTATTTGGGATTTAGACACAGGGATTTCTGATGTAAAGTCTGCATTTTGCCATAGGCTCACTTTCCTTTAGAAATAAAATGATCTTTCCAGAGAGACATCAATCCATAGTCCTTAATTGCCAAGGCAAATGCCTTATTTATTGTTAGCTTTTGACCAAAATTTTCTCTATCTTCTTTGGACGATAGCACAATTTTCTACTCAGTTACCATACCATAAAATTACCATGCCTTGAAACCTCTCATATGTCCCTGTTTTTTATTTTAGTTGGTGTCAAGCCTTAAAATTTTTGCTTTTTAAAATGGCTTTCAAATCTTTCATTTTAACTTTAATATTTGATTCAGACCCTCATGATTTCCCATCTATATTATTAAAGTCAGTTAACCAAGTTTCTCTGTCTTATGTTTTTTCTAATTTTGTCTGTCTCTAGAGATAGTTTCTAAAAAGGATCTTTACACTTTGTGAACTAGAATCTTTGAAAGTATGGTGAAAATTATAGAATATCTCTTTAGAAAAATGCATATTCTATACATATAATTTTGCATATCTTATTGAAGGGAGGTTCATGTCTCTTCAAGTCTTTCTGTTGACACTCTCCCCCAGCTGAGACCACTTATTCTAAAATAATGATCCACTAATTAGACCCCTATCCTCCACTTAAAAATTTGAAACTTCTAACTACCTATAACAAACTCTAAACTCGTTATGAATGTCAAAAATGTTTCATAATCTGACCTCAGAATTTTTCTAATCTTAATTTGTTTTTCCAGGTCTACTGTGCACCTTATTCCTTAACCATACCAGATTACAAGGCATTCTTGAGGATATATTTGAACGCACATACTTTCATGGCTCTGTTTATAATATTTCTCTACTGGAATGTGAACTCATCATGAAAAATGACAGTGTTTTGTCATTGTATCCCCCACGTCTAGCATAGTGCCTGGTACAAAGAAGATGCTTATTAAACGTTTACTGAATGAGAGATTATAAAATCTTTTTTTCCCCCAAGGTTCAACAAAATTAAAATAACAGCTTTACTCTCCCTTCCTTCAAATCTCTTTTTGTTATTTGACTTTTTTAGAAGTTGTTTTATCTTTATAGTATTGTATGACACTATTGAGTAGGTAACTTAACTCACTAATTAAATACCTAAATAATAAATGGTGAATAATATATATTTTTTAGGCAATCGCCTTTTAACTGGTTCTAGCTGTTTGCAACTCTGGTCCAGTGCTGACTTGGAGAAGCCAACTGAAGAAGAAACTCGAGATAAAACTGATCTTAACTTTGGGGGTTGGAGATGCATTTGGCATTGCAAGTAAGCAATTAATTAGAGGATTTAATTGACACACCTGTTATGTGTGATTTTATTGTATTATAAATGCTTTTTATTTTGTAAAGCTACATTAACATAAAGTATTGATTTTTTTTTATTTTGTGGCATGCCTTTTCATACATACAGAAGATTCACCATTTCCCATCTATAAATTTTTTAAATCGTTAAATAAAATAGCTACAAAGAAAGATAAGAAATGTGTAAGGCCTATATTGAAGATCATTAAATAGAACTTTGCTAAATTGTACAGAAGAAGAAAGAGACACCTTTCATGCTTTTGAATGAAAGTTTTGTTATTGTGAAGAAGTATATTTTTCCCATATTAATGTATATATTGAGAATACTTCTTGTCAGAATTCCATTGGAATTTCTACTTTTGAACATAGTTCTAAACTTCATTTAAAATGACAAATGTAGGAAAATTCTGAAAGATAAAAAAGAACAACGACATACAAGATAGGAAAATGAATTCTAAAGCTATAGCTGAGCAAGCAGCTTGTTGTTGATATAGGAAAAGATAGATTAGGGTCCATCAGGAGGGCAGACTTGCTAGCTGTGTGGAAGAGAAAATGAAGTTAGAGTCTCTTTTATACCTGGCACCAAAATAAATGTCAGAGGAAGGAAAAAATGAATTTCTGTGCAGTGAAACAAATATTAGAAGAAAATATAGGTGGATTTTTATATTTTTAGAGCTACAATGTCCAGTATGGTGGCAACTAGCCACATACCACTGTAGAGCACTTGAAATGTGCTAGTCTGAATTGAGATGTGCTGTAAGTATAAGATACACACTGGATTTCAAAACAACACAAAAAAAATGTAAAATGTCCTATTAGTTTTTTTATTGATAAGAAATGATATTGATATGTTAGCTTACATAAATATTTCACCTGTTTTTACCTTTTTAAATGTGGCTGCTAGGAAATTTAAAATTACATATTTGGGTAATATTTGTTATTTATATTTTATTGCCATCAGATGAAAAGTTAGGGAAAGACTTTTTAAGTATGTCACTAAAACTAGAAACTGAAAGGAAAGGAAAAGAAAAAATTGATAGTCTTGACTATATCCATAAGAAATTTCTATGAATCAAAAGGACCATAAGGAAAAGAAACAAAAACTTGAGAGGAAGTATTTGCAATTTTGAGTTAATGCCTTTTAAAAAAGGAGATCTTAAAAATTAATTAGAAAAACAAATACTCTCATTAGTGAACAAAAATGGCCAATAAAGAGAACCATTTTAAATGGTAGAATAGATGAAAAATAAGCATTGGATTGACCTCACTCAAAACCCAGAAGAGGATGAATAATGTCAATTACTAGTGAGTGTGTGGAGAAACAGAAACAGGTACTGCTATATACAGTAAATAAGAGAGTGTAATTGGTATTATCTCTCTAGAGAGCATTTTGGAAGTACAAATTACCAGGCATAATTTTTTCATATTTTATAATAGCAATTTTAAGTTTTGTTCATTCAACAAATATTTATTGAGTGCTCATTATGTTCCAGGCAGTGATAAAGTGCTTGGAATAAAGCAGTGACTAGATTGGGGAAGATAGGCAATAAGCCAGTGAACTTGCATGACAGAATGTTAAATGCCATTCTCGCTGAGTCAGTTTTATATGAAGCAGTAATAAGATATATGTCAGATACTAAACTGAGTACCCCAGACCTTCTACGAATAGAATTTACAGAGATTTCAAATGAGTTGGTTCCAGGTATTCTGTATCCTTCAGCTAGATCATGGGAATTAAAAAGGGTTAAAGTGTGGAGAAAAAATAGGATTTTGTAAAGATAGTTCCTTAGAAAGAGCCATCCATGGTTTTGTTTTGGAGGCTTTTCATGTAAAGTTGGACAGAGAAGAGCAGCAAAGTTTTACATTGCCTTCACTGCAGATCTACTAAGGGGCTTCCATGGGTTAAACTGAGAATTTGAAATGTGTTTCATTTATATGGGAGATGGAAAGAACCTTAAGTTAAATCAAGATCAAAGTATTCAGTAATAACTTTGATTAGACATATTAATAATTTATTTGAGATGGTTTGTTATTTAAGTAAGCAGAATAGCTTACATGAAACTAAGAAACTATGCAAAGTTTCAGTTTAGGATCAGCTGAAGATCAATCACACTAACTGAACTTAAGTAATAGGTCTCTATAACTTACTAAGTATAGGCAAAAATTTAAAACACTGGTTATACATGTTAGATGAAGATCAGTAAGTATGATAGAGAAAAAGTAAGTAGGGTAAAAAGAAGAGTAGAGGTGATGTTTGAGTGTAGACCTGAAGAAAGTGAGATAGTAAGCCATGTGTGCATAGTTGTGGGAGAAGATTATTATAGGCAGAGAGAACATCAAGTACAAAGACTCTGAGGTAAGAGTGTGCTTAGCTTATTGCTGGAGTGAAGTGAATAAGGTGAGGAGTGATAGAAATGATCAGAGTCAGGAGTCAGCTTATAAATTATTGTGAGACTTTTCACCTTTTATTCTGATTTGGGAATCTGTTGGGGTTTTGAGCAGAGGGTGTGTCGAGATCTGATTGCCTTTTATTTTTTATTTTATTTTTTATTGCATTTTAAAAGGTCTGCTTTAGCTGCTATTTAGAGAAAAGATTTTAGGTGCGACAAGGTCACAATCATGGAGACCAGGCATTTTTAATCATTTGTCTTGAGGACATCCTTAGCATTAATCAGATGCATAAAAATGTATGTGCAAGAATGTTCATCGCATGCCTCCCTTTTTTTGTAGCAGTGAAATTGAGAAAACAGCAGCAAATTACTAAATTATTTTAAATCATTGCATATATGTGTAATAGAACACCATAAGCCAGTAAAATAATGCAGATCTAAACACATCGATATACATAAATGTTCATAACATATATTTAAATAAATAAATGTTACAAAGCAAATTGTAACTAGGACCTTAGTTTCTATCCCCTCCTCTCCTACGCCCTCCCATAGACAGTAGATGGAAAAAGAATAGAGAGAGGGGTCTAGGAAGTCTGTGCATTAAAATGTTTAGACTAGTTTTGCCTGGGAATCATGGTATTGGCGAAACTATAGATAATTTGATTTTCTTTTTACCCATCTGTATCAATATTATCTATTATTTATTTAATACATTTAATATTAGGGAAAAAGTTCTTTTATTCAAAATGGACTATGGCAGAATATGTTTTTGTCTTGCTTTGCAAATGAATTTAGGATGAATCTATCTAAGCATGAACTTGGGTAAAAAAAAAAAGGAAAGCAAAAATAGTGAAAGGTGTCTTGAGATCAGCATATATGGGCAGCCAGAAGGGAAGGCAGTGAAGGGAAGTGTGCCAAAGCTCCTTGGAGAAAAAAAAGGCAAGTATTCACCAAGTATATATGTGAAGCTGGCAAGCTGAGTCCGGAATTGCCATTAACCCACACATAATCTTTAGTAAGTCAAATGCAACCAACCTTAAGGTAAAATTCATTTTAAAATATTGGTTTGTTTATGAAAATATATGTTGGAATACAGATATCTGTGGCTCTGGAAATTAGATTTCCATATTAAAAAATAAAACCATTCTTTCTTCACATTCTAAGGGAGTGAGAGCTATAACTCTTGTCTTAAAGCTGACGAGTCATTTCTCACATAATTCTTATGCATGGTATTTTTACATAAAAATTATTTCTATACTTAAAGTTTTATGTTTTAAAATTTGTATTTATAAGGTATACTTAACAGTAAGTGTGAAACGTGTTATCAGAAAGTTTTATTCGAAGAAATTGTTGAATATAGTTTAGCAAAGTCATATTTACATTCTCATTTATGTGAATTTCCTTGGAAATTATTCCTTATCTGTTTAATTTACAGAACTGCCTCCCAAATTCATTTAATGAAATTTTCACCAGATGGAGAATTTTTTGCCACTGCTGGGAAGGTAATTTGTTAAAATGCTATTGTCAGATTGTGTTTATGGTTTATTTTGAAACTTCAAAAACATTAACCAGGCTTATTCTTTTATTTATATAAGTTGAAACAATGTTCTGTTAAAAATGTTAAATAGCAAAAATTGGCACAATATTATTGTGTTATAAAGCAGCATGGTATAATTGAAGCAACATACACTTAAAGGCAACCTGGGCCTAAATCTGCCTTTACCAACTTTTTGATATTGGGTAAGTAGTTAATCCCTGAGCCTTGGTTTTTTCATGTGTAAATTGAAGATAATAACACCTACCTCATAGGTCATTCATCATAGGATTTAGACAGTGTATGTAAAGTGATTGGTATGTAAAAGATATGTAAAATGTCTCACATGTAATGTACTATCAATAAACTTTTATTGCAACTATTTATATTTAAACTGACAGATATATTAGGCTGTTTATAAGATATAAGAATTTACAGACTTTCTAGAAGGACATTTGTAACCATTTTCTTTGTTGATCTCAGAACAGAGTATTTCCTTGAAATTATTTTTAATTTATTGGTTCACAGAGTAGTTAATGCACAGCTAATAGTTTGAAGTTACTGTTCTCATGGCTCAAAGTCTTCTTCAGATTAAGAATGTGAAACACCCTAAATCTTCAGTGAGGTTTTTTTAGGAGTGAAGTTGATCTGTTTATTCTGATTGAGTTTACATGTGAGAATACAATTCTAGCTTAAAAGCAAAACCTGGTACATTTTAGTCTTCCTTGTTCTCTTCCCAAATTATGAGATGCAATTTTGATTGTACTTAGATTATTTTGTATAGTAGTAGTAGTTCACTGCTTATGATTATCTTCAACATTTTCTTTGAACATTTATATAATTCATGAAAACTTGTTTTCAAA
This sequence comes from Rousettus aegyptiacus, assembly GCF_014176215.1. Lineage (NCBI taxonomy): Eukaryota > Metazoa > Chordata > Mammalia > Chiroptera > Pteropodidae > Rousettus > Rousettus aegyptiacus. The sequence goes on along the minus strand of NW_023416311.1, from coordinate 38,185,499 downwards.
AATTAGCAGTCTTTTTTTTTTTTTTTAAGTCTGCTAGTGATAATACTTTCTTATTTGATATTTGGCTAAATGGGAAAAAAGGACCCTTAACTTCATCTTTCAGTCTTTCCTGAATGACTCCATTTTCTGTAGTATATGATAACTAGAATTTTCCTTGAACCAACTCTTGCAAAATACACGCATTCACACACCTTAATTCTCAAAGCACAATTAAGGAGTGCTAATAGAAAAGTATCAGAATTAGAGATTTTCTTCTCAGTTCCTCAATGTTCAACCTGCTCTCCTTTCCCTAAATTTCTGTGACTGGGGAGAAAAATCTTACTTTTGCTATTTGGCTTAATCTTTAATTCTGATGTGGATGTTTTTCTGTTTTTGTTTTGTCTTTTTTTTTTTTTCCCTTTTAGGATGACTGCCTTTTAAAGGTATGGTATAATGTAGAAAACTGGCGGACAGCTGTTACTTCTCCAGATAAAAGTTCAGAAAAACAATCTCAAGGAGAAATTGACTTTTCTTTTGTATATCTGGCCCATCCTCGAGCTGTAAATGGATTTTCCTGGCGTAAAACAAGCAAATATATGCCTAGGTCAGTGGATTAGTAATTTTTCCCATGTATTAATAGAACATCATTTTTGTGACTTTGATTGCTTTGATTGCTTTTCCTATTTTGAGAATCCATAGCTATAGAACTGTTAATATTAGATAGTCCCTGGCTGGCAACCCTCTGGCCACAGGTCAGCTATGATTGACACCAAAGAGGAGAGCCATATGAAAGGAATATTTGCTTTCTATCAGATATCTTTAATTGACAAGAGTTGTCCATCTTTTTCTTCTCTGTTTTGTATCCAATTCTTTTATCTCTTAGTCATTCTCCCTGTTGCCATTTACATGGACTTTTTCACATTTCACTCCCTCATCTTGTACCTTCTATGTGTATCTCCTCTGGTTAAACAAACAAACAAACAAAAAACCCAGCTTTTTTGAAAGGGCATACCTTGAGGCCTCAAACATATCTTTAATTATACCTAGCATCTTTGAGGAAAAGATAGTGGATTAATATATTATGATGCTCTAAACTAGGTATTAGTTTAATCTACACGTGTATGCACAGGTATACCTGTTAGTCCTTCCTTTCTTTCCTGTAGTACTTGGAACACTTGATATCCCCTTGAATTTTTGCCTATGCTTAGTACGTTATAGAGACCTATTACTAAATATAGGTAGAAATCCCTTTTTGTTCCATAGGCCATTTTCAATTTGGCTACACTATGGAGCAATACAGTTTCTCCTTTACCCTTTCGTTACCTGAGATATTCTAGCTGATGTATGGTAGTATACCTGGATCATTTGTTGACTTCAGTTTTGTTCTTCTGAGCCAGCAAAGGATAGCTATATTTTTTTTAAGTTTTTTTTTTTTTTTTTCTTTAGAGCATCTTAAAGTTCACAGCAAAATTGAGGAGAAGGTACAGAGATTGCCCATATACCCTCATGCCTATATGGGCTCACACATGCATAGCCTCTCCCAATATCAACATTCCCATTTGTTAGAATTTATGAACCTACATTGACGCATTATTATCACCTAAATTCCATAGTTTATATTACAGTTAACTCTTAGTGTTGTGCGTTCTCTGGGTTTGGATAAATGGATAATAACATGTATCCATCATTATTTCACCTAGATTTTTTTGAGCTAATTTTTAGTGTAGTAGTTACTATTCTCCCTAGCCCAGCTTTCCAATATAGGAAAGCATAGGATTAGGACACTCTAGGAACAGTAATGGTTCTGTTGTTGGGAGAGTGGTATAGACCAACAGTCCCCAACCTTTTCGGCACCAGAGACCAATGCTCCTATAAGAGTCTAATACTCGATGATCTGAGGTGGAGCTGAGGCAGTGATGCTAGTGCTGGGGAGTAGCTGCAAATACAGATGAAACTTCTCTTGCTCACCTGCTGCTCACCTCCTGCTCTGCGATCTCGTTCCTAACAGGCCATGTAACAGGCCATGGCCTGGGGATTGGGGACTCCTGTATATAGGGTGCCTATATAGATAGATAACCTATATACAGGGGTCCCCAATCCCCAACTGCCTACTGCCTACAGGTATGTAGTGGGAAGGCTGACCGTTTTTAATGAGAATGAGGGAGATGCCATAAAAGACTGTTGCTCTTTCTGTTATGGCATCTTCATTGGTTCATATTGGTAGTTTTTTTTTTTTTCACCCCCACATAAAATTAAGATGCTCAACCAAATGATAATACTTACACAAGGGTCTATTGGCCTGGGAGAGAAGAATGGAGATGTGTTTGTAATAAACATATACTTCTTTACTAATTAAAAATTGGTGAATGTAGGACAGGTTGGGAGATTTGGTTATATCCTCCAAAAACTTCCAAAAGTTAGTTCTAGATAACTAGTTTCAAAGCTGTCTTGGTATGTTGTTACATCAAGATAGGACAGGTGTTGTAGACACTTACCTATCACATGGTTGCCTTTTATAAGATTATACCTTTTTTTGGTGGAGGGGAGAGGGAGAGGGCTATATGTGAATGATATACCATCGAAGAGAAAATAAGATACTCTGATAAAGTGAGGAAGGGCATTATTGCCAAAGAAATGCCTCAAACAGATCAGAGTATTTCTTCCACTCTGCTTATATTACCTGCCAGCTATTTATTCTGACTGTCTGTAAGGCCTGGTATTCTGATAAAAGTCACTTGGGGCACCCACACTTCAGTGATAAAGCCCTCTCCATTCTTCTGAGTTATATACCTTTCTTACTTGCTTTGTTGGTCTTGCCTAAGTTCTTACCTCTTTTCAGATTGCTCTCTATTTAGCCCTAGTCTCCTACCTTCTGCTCTTCCTTTGTAATCCTTCCATTCTTCCAGTTACTGATTGGCATTATGAATCTTGAATTTTTTGTATTGCCTTTTGACGTATTTGCTCTTCCTTCTATTTGCTTACTTAAAATCTCATCGCCAGTGCCTGTGTGTGTGAATTTACTAGAGAGAAATTAGGAGAAGGGCAGAAGGGAATAGAGAAAAAAAGAGGGAGAAAAAAATGAAGGAGATGGGATAGGCATGAGGATGGGGAAAGGGAGGAGAAATGGAGTTTGGAAAGGAAAAAAGGAGCAGCCTTAGGAAGTGGGGAGGTGAGAGATAGAGGGAGGAGAGGTGGTAAGTAAGGGTGATGTGGAGATGCTGAGAAGCAGAAAATTAAGGGAGAGAAGCTCAGACAGTGGGTGGCAAGGGAGTAGATAGAGAAAGAAGGGAAAGAAGGTGGGAAGGAGAGAGGTAAGAGAACAGAGGAAAGCCGAAGAGGAGAACAACCAAGACAAAACATGTTTTTAATTTTCTTCCTCTTTGCTGTTCTTTTTTTAATCAAGTAGATATGTTTAACAAAGTGACTGCTGCAGAATATTTTGATATTTTTTCTTTGTTTAACTTACTTAGTTACTTGATAGAAGCTTTCTATTGATTGTTCTTTTCTAATCACATATGTTTGAGTGTCTGTTACAGGCTATTTTGACTTCTTTTTTTTTTCTTTTCTTTTTTTTCTAAATTTACTGAGTTTCCTTGATAGGAGGTAGTCTTTCTTGATAGGGTTTTAACCTTTGAACTCTTGATGCTTACGGAGTTTATTAATATGTGCATAATTGGTTTTGCTTTTTTTCTGTGGGGTAGCAAGACAGTCAATTCACTGAAAGACAAGAATGATTAAGGAAGGAGGTGGCCATTACCTATTTAATCATGAATTTTCTGTTCTTGTACTTTACTGCTTTTGGAATATGTTAGGTAAGGAGGGAATAAGTGTACTAAATAGATACGATAGCTTGCTAGTGACCAGTGTGCAAGCGCCTTTATAGAAAGTAGAAAGAAAGCATTGTGAAATAATTCAAATAACCATCCACTGAATAAAGCAAACAAATTTAATAGATATCGGTTTTTTTCTTGGTTATTAACTGAGGGATTATGACATGATTTCAGTCTTTATTCTTTAGAGGTAAGGAGAATCTTAGATTATTGAAACCAGAACTACCAAATTCTAGGCAGAAACAAAAATAGGTTAACAAGCATTTTATGTATGAAATCAAATACTCAATTATAATGGTTTTGACTAAATATGTTACATAAATGTATATTGATGTTTTCTTCATCACTACCTTAGTGTGTGCATTATAGAAGTATTATAGAATGTGATACTGTGTAACATTTATATTTTTGCTTCTAACATTTTCTTATTCCTTAGGGCTTCTGTATGTAATGTACTTTTGACTTGCTGCAAAGATAATGTGTGTCGTCTTTGGGTAGAGACATTTTTACCAAATGATTGTTTGCTATATGGAGGTGACAGCAACCATTGGACTGAACCAATTAATTTGACAAATAACTTTGAAAGAAATGCTTCCAGTAAAGAACGAGTTCAAAACACTTTAGATGTGAGTGTTTTTGTTAGATGTTATTTTCTACAAATTTTAAAACCTTTTATATATTGCCTTTTTAATAACATTGTCCCTGATATTTAAAGTAATTTTCAGTTTTATTTGGTTCAAAAAATATTCTTAAAATTTTTGTCTGGAACAAAAAACTAATAATGATGAAGTCAATCTTAGGTTAACTGATAATAAAAGGATACATACACTTGTCTTAGCTAAAATAACAGAAATTGACATCTGAGAATGCAAAGATGTGACTGTTTAATGCTATTTTTTCTTTAGAGTATTATAGTGTTTTGTCCTGTCTTAATTACAGGAATGATTAGAGTAATTTATCAGATTCTGTTCTACATTTGTTACCTTTAGAACTCCCCAGAAGTTGGAGTATTTACTAAATAATGTGGGAAGTAAAAGTCAATTTTTGATACTTGTACTAATCAAACATAGACCAATAGTACCAGATTACTATTATTTTCTTAGTATTGAAAAGAGAAAGTAATCTAAAAATGATTTATCTTTGAATGCTTTGTACAATTATGGAACAACTACTTTTCAAATTTATATAGTGTTCTGATAGCTCAGAATATAATTAAATATATGATGCATGGAGAGTCAACAACTGATAGAATAGTTATGTGTAATTATAGTTGAAAAAGTCCGTGTCTAAAAATCTGAAGGTTCTTTTCTGCTTTTAGGTGATGTTTGGTTCTGTATAAACTGTTTTATTGTATGAAATATGAGAATAACAATATTTTCAATGTCTACTTTATGTGTCAAATGAGATGATCTCTGAAAATGCTTTGCAAATTATGCAATACCACCCTAACTTATTATGGCAATATTATCTAATGTTTGTGGTCATAGGGAGTAAGCTGCGGATACAAAGAGAACAGTATAAATAGAAACATTGTTGTCCATAGACACATTATTGTAAATTTTTTTTAGTTCAGGAAATTAATAGAAAAGTAAACCAAAAAAAATTGCGGTATATTGTGTGATGGTTAAAAGAAGCATCCACAGTTTGAGTTCTAAGCTTCTTTAGGTTTCATATTTGATGTACAAAAATACTGAAAGATATTCGTATATATAAACTTATCCGAAGTAGAATATCTGTAATGTCTGTCACTATGTTACCTACACATATACCCGTACATATATGCTTATGACAACATTGGCATTAGTTTTACTTTGTTAATTCACACAGGTAAATCTGAGACATTTTCGTAGAGGTCGGAGGAGATCACTTGCACTTGTAGCACATACTGGATACCTGCCACATCAGCAAGATCCTCATCACGTCCACCGGAATGCTCCACTGCATGCCAATGCACTTTGCCACTTTCATATTGCAGCCAGCATCAACCCAGCTACAGGTAATAAAGCATTGTTCAAAATGTGTTTTGAAATTGAGTAGATTGATTTTATAACAAATAAGTTATACTTTTAATTTATAAATAGGTGAAATTGGAGCTGACTTTCTTAGTTAACTTTTCATTATAACTAGCTCACTGGTTATATAAAAAGAGATTTTTGTTTATTTGTTTGCTTTTTAAGGCTATGATTTGGTTTGTGATTTAATATCTTGATAAATCATTGAGATTCTTTATTAGTATATTCACAAGTTGAGTTTTTAGCTAATCCTTAACAGAGGTTAACACCACAGAGTAGTATTTTATAATTATTGTATAGCCGTTAAAACTAATGAATTTAGTACATGATCTTTAGAACCATTACAAAAATATGACAGAAATATGTGGAACTTATAACTGGAAGAATTAAGAAACTTATCTCTGTAGTTAAATATGCACTATTAGATTGACAGACCTAGAATATATGTATCTGTTAATTTGAAGAATAATTACTCATCATTTTAGTAATTAGTATTTGTGAGTTAAAAAACCAAGTGATCACAGGGCATTTAAAGTATAATCTTCGAATATTACTGGGGGAAAAAAACGATATTTGCATACATTACCGCTATCTGTACAGAAAGTGAAAAGTAAAATCCTTTTTTCACCTGTATTCCACCCTAATTCTTCTCCCCAGAAGATAACTACTATTCATGAATTTTTGTATATTTTGGGATATTCTTACATTTAGCATCACCTATTTCCATATAATAAACTGGATTTACTTTAATGCATTCTTTAAACATAGTGATAAATATGGTCCATTAGTTACTTGAATCAAAGTGATAAGTGCTCTGATAAGGTAAAGTGTAGAGATACTGTGGTACGAATGATGAATATTTGCTGATTCTTTTAGCTTTGATTTGGTAGACACCAATGCCAGCGCTAAAAGAATCCTTGAGTGAATAAAATGTGAAGGGGAGAATATTGAATTATATGTATTAAAAAACATATATAGGCTTGGGAAATACCATTACCTTTATAAAAATATATACATTGACAGATTATAATATCCAGAGGCAACTCTAAGGTCAGTAAAATAAGTTTGAGTCTCTGCTGAGTAAAGGACAATATTTTGAGCATATAGAAAGCGTGAATTCCCACTTTAATGGAAAAGGTTGAGGGATTACAGTAATGGAAACCCTAAATTCCAATATAGCATCTCCTTAATTACCTTTCAATAAGGAAAGCTCTAAAACCTTTCTTTAGATTGTAGGCCCCTAAGGAAAATCCATACATATAGAGTGAATCAAAGCAAAAGAATATTACTAGTTGGTAGATTAAACTCTATGGAGAATTCCTTTCCCAAAATTAGATCTGGATGATCGATTTCTTACTTAAGGCCTAACTCTCAGATTTGGCTTCACTTATTTGTCCATCAAAAATAGAAATAGATACAGGAGAGGAGTTCATGAAGAGCATGTTTTCTCAGTTCTAGTTCTTATATCCTTTCCTTGAGGATTTCTCATAAAAAATAACTTTAATCAAATTCTTTTTTTTTTTTTAAATCAGATTCTTTAAGTGAGGTCAAGAGATAGAAGAAATGAGTTTCTTTTTAGCCAGAATGCTTCTGCTGAAAGCCTGTATTAGCCCCTCCTTCTTCTATACTTAACAACTAGGCCTGTGGTTTCCCAGAGGCATTATTGATCTCTTTTTGGTTGAATATAAGTCAAAAATCAGAAAATCCTACCCATTAGGATTCTTGGGGGCACTCTCTCAATCCTTGGCATTATTGTGTATCTACTTAGGAACAATAGAAGTGACAGTTCAGTACCACAGGGCTTTTATTGAGTGTTTATCTGTGCTAGTATAGGAACTGGAGATAGTGGTAGGAACTGGAGATACAGTGGTGATCAAAACAGGTTCGATCCTTGCTCTGATGAAGTGTATAATCAGTTTACATTCCCGTAATTTATTTCAACCTTTACTGTTGAGCAGATAACATCATGATCTAGATTTAGATTTGATTTAATATGATAGACAAATTTTTCTTCCCCTCTGTTAATTAAAGATTATCATTTGCCACAAACTACTCTGAATTTGTACTTCAATATACTCAATTTAGCAGTTATATCAAAAGTAATACCAGGGAACAATTTTTTTTAGCTGAGTTGGTTTGTCTTGAATGCTTTTCTTGAGTATCAGAAGGAAACCTCAGTTTGACTTTCCAAATTAAACCTTTATGCTAATAAATAAGCATGTCTTATCTTAGAATTCGATGGCTAGGTCATTAAAAAAGATAAATGTCAGTGTACTACGAAAGTTGTTGCCATTGAGATAAATCACTGGTTCCTTTGACATCATGATAAGAGAATTTTTCATGGTAAAGTTAATGTATAAAGGAAAAGTTTATGTATAGATTAAGACTTTTCTATTAAGATGTCTATAAATTATAGACATTTCTTAATGAGAATATTTTTTAGAATTAAAACATATGTATGTATATATGTTATACTATATGACATAAAATGTATAATTTTACCTCCTTTATAATAGATATGTTAAGTTTACCATTTAAATATATTATCATTAATAATAATTGCAGCAGACATTATATTGGGAGTCTTATAGGTCAAATAAAATGTATTACAGAGATTTAAAGATAAATATAATAGTCAATAATAAAATTATAAGACCTGGATGCTTTGTGTGCTAGAATGATAGAAATTTTAATTGTGTTTTTGTTGTTGTTCTTCACAGACATTCCACTTCTTCCTTCTATTACATCTCTAAGTCTAAGTGAAAATGAAGAGCAGAGTGGACCTTTTGTGGTTCACTGGCTAAACAATAAAGAATTGCATTTTACTTTGTCCATGGAAGTTTTTATACAGCAACTTAGAAAAAGTTTTGAACAACCATCTTCCGAGACCAGTGTAGAAGACTCTAATCATGCGGATGTAAAATCTGATGAAGGTAAAGCTTTAAGAAGTATAAAAAATGTACAGTTTTGTTCCAAATAGTGAAGATTTTTAAATTAGGGTCAGAAATAAGCTTCAAAGTTGCAAGGGCATAATACAAATTTGGACTAGCTCATTTAATAATTCAGTGTAGATGTTCCTGTTCCAGGTAGCTTTCTTTCACATGATGATAGAAGGACTCAGGATTCTCCATACTTATGCTTCTGCCAGCTTAAGGCCTTGCTACTTAAAGGACTGTCTGTGACCATGCAGCATTGGCATTACCTGGGAGCTTGTTAGAAATGCACAATCTCAGGTTCCACCCAGAGCTACTAAACAAAAATCCAAAGTTTAATGAAATCCTCTGGTGATGTATATGTACATTTCAGAAGCATTGCACTAAGGCCTTAAACTCCTCTTCATTTAGCCTTAGTCAGGTCATAGGAGAGAGAGCAAAGAAAGTATAGCTGTTTCTCAACTTCCTTGACTTAAAATTGGCATATATCACTTTCATTTTGTTGAAAAGCACTAGTCATAGAGCCCCTGTACTCCCTAACTGGATATCCATTCTTTATTAAAAACTAGGACGCATGAATTTGTGGTGGGTAGTAAGCCATCTCTGCTACAGTTTGTGGTTCATAAATATTTTTGTTTTAAAAAAGTTTTGTTTAAATTACAAGATTGTACATGCTCATTAGAAAAAAAAAATCACACAGTACAGACAGGTATAAAGTTTCCATATTGTTAAATTTGATGAGTATCCTTCAACACTTATTCTTTTCTATGCTAATACAAACATATTTATAAACAGGCAGTTTCTTTTTACAGTTCGATGGGAGTTCATTTTTAATCAAAAATAGTGTTCTACAACTTGCTTTTTAAATTCAGTAACAGGAACTTTTCCATCTTTTTTTTTTTTTTTTTAATAGCTCCTGAGTATTCCATGTGAAGAGAAAACTTTAGCATGTCCTCTATTGTTGGACATTTAAATAGATTTAAATAGTTTTCACTATATTGATAATGGTACAATGACACGTCTTTTCATTTTGTGCGAATTTTTCTGTAATGTAGATTTCTAGATGTGGAATTACTAGAGTGCAAATATTTTAAATTTCAATAACTTCTGCCAAATTGTCCTCCAGAAATGTCTTACCAGGTTATATTCCCTCTAAGTATATCCAGATATCCTTTTTTTTACATTTTTGTCACCACCGGATTATTTTATTATATTACCTTTTTTGCCAGTCAATGTAGGGAAAATGACATCTGGTTTTACTTGGCATTTTCCTGAAGCAAATGAAACATAATTATTTAAGCCCTTCTGTGGTTTGCCTCTGTGCCCTGTGCCTAATTGTCTGTTGAGCTATTTTTCTTAGTGATAATATGTATGTCTTGACTAATTTTTAAAATCTGGTCAACAGTCTTAACATTTCTGTAGAGCCCCTTTTAATAAAATCTCTATATTTCTAAATAGTTGTAGGGGTTGGGAGTTTTGTAATAGAGGTCAGAATGTATATATTTAGCTGGATTAAGTTGGTATACAGTTTATTTTTAATTACCTTTGTGTTAAAGAAAATCTAGAAATTGGGCATTATAAATGTATTTCTTTAAAGTGGTTTCTTTAAGATGTCGTATCAGTTTCAAGTACATACACTTAGAGGATTGCTAGTGTAGCACACTCAGGTTTCGATAAATCTGATATTGTGAAGCAAGTACAAATTACATTCTAGGGATATATTTTAAAAATTTAGCCCAGATTTATAGCCCCAGTTTCAACTCCCTCATTTTACCATAAGCAAAACTAAGGTCCAGAGAAGTAGTGTGTCTTCTCTGAGTAGTTAGTTAATTGTGGTACATTTGGGTTTAGAAACCAGTTTACCTGTTTTTCAGTCTCATATTAGTCCTACCAGTAATCTACTGACTCAGTCCTTTAGGCTGTCTGATTACTGAGTTAACTCCAATGGCCTTATATTCCTGGACCAAAGTTATTTTTAAAGGGAAGCTAATTTATTGTTTATATGAAAACTGTTATATTTTTCATCTCGAATGCATTTGTAAAGATATTTCTTGATTTGTAGTAATAGCTTAATTATATTTACTTGGTTCATGAACCTTTTGCTTATAGAAATGGATAATGGTGTTGATGATCTGAAAATAAATCATGAAAAGAAGGAATTGAGTGGTGATAAAATGGTACCAAACTCAAGTTTTATACCATTACCATCAGCTGCCATTGATCATCAGATTGAAGTTCTTCTGTCTGAATGGAGTAAAAATGCAGACATGCTTTTCAGCATTCATCCCATGGATGGCTCTTTGCTGGTTTGGCATGTGGATTGGCTGGATGAGTACCAGCCTGGTATGTTTCGTCAAGTACAGGTACTATTATTATGATTTCTGGACAGATTCTTGTTAAATGCAGGTACTGTTTTTTAATGCTGCTTTATACTATTTCGTGTTCTAATGCTCACTTTCTTAATTCTAGGTGTCCTTTGTTTCCAGAATTCCTGTTGCTTTCCCTACTGGTGATGCGAACTCTCTCTGTAAAAGCATAGTGATGTATGCCTGTACCAAGAATGTTGACTTGGCTATTCAGCAAGGGAGACAAAAACCATCTAGCCTCACACGTTCCACATCGATGCTTATCTCTTCTGGTCACAGTAAATCAACTAATAGTTTAAAATTAAGTATTTTTACCCCTAATGTTATGATGATTTCAAAGCATGCTGATGGCTCTCTAAATCAGTGGCTAGTCAGTTTTGCCGAGGAATCTGCTTTTTCTACAGTTCTCAGTATTTCCCACAAATCTAGATATTGTGGTCATCGTTTTCATCTTAATGATTTAGCTTGCCACTCAGTATTACCATTATTGTTGACAACATCACACCATAATGCATTAAGGACACCTGATGTGGATAACCAAAAACAAGCTTATGTTGCTGTAAATATTGAAGAATGTTCGTTGGCACAACAGAGTAAAAGCACTGATGATGTGGCATTTCAGGATCCCAATGCAGTTTATAGTGAGCTTATTCTTTGGAGAGTTGATCCAGTTGGGCCATTGTCTTTTTCTGGAGGTGTTTCTGAACTTGCCCGGATTAATTCTCTTCATGTTTCTGCATTTTCCAATGTGGCATGGCTGCCCACTCTTATCCCCAGTTTCTGTCTAGGTAAGCATTCTGATTATTTAATAAATTTAGATTTTCTGACATTGCTTGAGTATTAAATTTTAAATGTTTGTAAATACTTTATAGGGGCATACTGCAACTCTCCTAGTGCATGCTTTGTAGCAAGTGATGGACAATATCTGAGATTATATGAAGCAGTTATTGATGCCAAGAAACTTCTATATGAGCTTTCCAATCCTGAAATTTCTGTAAGTAAATGGCTTTTAAAAATAAGTGTGTGTATGTGTGTGCGTGTGTATAATGTTTTTAGATACTTTTTACTTATTAGACATGTTCTATAATTGTGGCATATAATGTGTAATAAACATGTATGTTTTTTAATTTACTTCTTTGTAAATACATTGTACTGTTATAGTGATTTTAAGTTCCTTTAAAAGGAAATTATTTCTTTTATTCATTCCAGAAGTAGTTTAGTATCATGTATATGTGTTTCTATAATACTTTTTAGTCAAAGATAAATGGGAACTAATAACAATATAATATGGAAATTATTAGTTTATCTGCAGTTTTTTTTTTTTCTAGGTAAGGGGAGCTGAAATAACAGGAGTGGAATTTTAATCTTAACCAAGAAAGAAAAAAGGTCTCACCTTGGTTATAATACAGGCAGGAGTCCTTTCAGCACATTGCAAAGCTTTTATTTTCGCACTAGCAGTCCTTCTTCTTGTGCCCAACTAATAGCAATTCGCCACCTGCATTATTTCAGCACCTCCAGAGAGTCAGCATTTCCACCTTTTTTATTTTGGTGTTTTAAAATATCCCCTGAGGTAACCTTCAGCCATACCGAGCTTCCTGTTTAGGAGAGTCAAGCCATCTCCTCAGCTACCAGTTAATGCTTTTGTTAATGCTCTGGTTACAGAATTGCCTAGGTATCAATGGTCTGCTCCAATCGTGTTTTATTCCTAAGTTATTTTTAATGCATAGTTTTGCAGAAAACAAACCTTTTCAAAATACATACATAGCATTATAGTAGGAATGCTACTATAGTAGTGAGAGCCTTTTATTTTTCAGGAATTGTTTTAAGCGCTGAGAATTTAGATGTGAACAAAAGATACAAAAATCTGAGCTTACAATGTAGTGAAGAGATACGGCGGGGAAGGTAAAAATATATTAATATAAACTATGGAGAGAAACAGTGTAGCTAAAGTGGTAGGGAGTGCTAGGTGTGGTGCTGGTCAGAGAAAGCCTCATGAAAAAGGGACATTTGAGTAAAGACCTGAAGTAGTTGATGGAGCTAGTATGTGAATATTTAGAAGAAGAGTATTACAGGAAGAGAACAGCCAGTGCCAAAGTCCTGAGACCAGAACATGTTTGGTATGTAAAGGAGCAGCATGGAAACCACGTGACTGGAGCAGAGTGAGGTGGAAGGAGAATAGTTAGGGATGAGTCAGAAATTAGCCTGGACAGAAGAAGGCCTCGTAGGCCGTTATGGTAACTTTGGCTTTTACTCTGGAATAACATAGAAACCATTGAAGAAAATGACAGAGTGATATGATCTCACTTTGGTTTTAAAAGGATCACTCTGGTTACTACATAGATTAGACACGAGAAGCAAAAGTGGAATCAGACTAATTCAGGAAGCTATTATAATCTAGAAGAAAGTCAAAGGATCTTGGTATGGTAGCAAGTAGTGACAAAGACAATAGGAATTGTCAATTCTGGAAATGTTTTGAACATCAAATAGTCAGGATTGGACTGTATATGAGGTTTGTGTGAGAAAAAGAGAATGACTCCTAAGGTTCGTAGCTGAGCACTATGAAGAATAGAATTGCTTTGAGATGAGAAGAATGTTTAAGTAGAGATATTTTGAGAAGCAAGAGAATTCAATAGCCTGGCTTTGCACATTAATTTTGAGATGCCTGTTTGACATCTAAGAGATCTAGTAGGCTAGTCTCTGGAGTTTAGAGGAAGATTGGTCTGAAGATATAAAGTAAGTAGTTGTCAGAATACGAGTTTACAGTTGTAGAGCTGGATGAGATCACTGAGGGAGAGAACAGAGTTGCAAAGTAGAAGCGATAGAAGGATTGGCTCTTCGGGCATTCCACTATTAGAAATGGGACGAGTATAGTGTATAATGAAACCAAGTGAAGAAAATTATTTCAAGGAGGAAGGAGTGAGCATCAAGATCAAATGCTGCTGTTAATCAAGTATGGTGAAGATTGAATTTAACAATGTGACCTTGGTAAGAGCAATCAGGACATAAGTGGCTCCAGAAATCAGCATATATAAACAGTATGTCAGCTTCTTTCTTTAGCTCCATCCTCCTCATCTCAAAATCAATGCTTAAAAAAGCATTGATTCTTAAAGCGTTTCTATGAGATTAAAGTAAGTTTTTCACATTTATGGATATAAAATCCTTTTTCCCTCTTACAATAACCAAGCATTGCTTTTGTTTTCTCTGCACCAGCTGACCTGTAATTCTTATTCATTCCCTTGTTATTCCCTAGTAAGATCAAGTACTAGAATGTTTGTAATGAAAGAGACTCGTGAACTTATTTAGCCCCACTTGAACATATTTATTACTGAATTTTATGACTGAAATTTCACATTATTTATTATTATTTTTAATTTGATTGTTTAATAAAGGAGATATTAATTTTTTTAAAAAACAGAAATATGTTGGTGAAGTGTTTAACATCGTAAGTCAACAGTCAACAGCCAGACCAGGATGCATTATTGCATTAGATCCCATTACCAAACTTGTAAGTATTATTTTTCTGGCCACTTTGCATTAGGTTAACAACATATATGTCAACTTATGTTGCTATTTATTTACATTCAGCAAGGCAAAAAAACCCAGCTGCTTCATGTTTTTCAAGAAGACTTCATTTTGAATAACTTCAAGAAGAAAAGTCTTGGAAAAGACAAAACATTATTGGATGAAGGTAAAGAAGAATTTTTATGTTATAAGAAATATTCTGTAGAGTATGTTAGGCAGTTAAAAAAGATAAATTGATACATTTCATGTCACCTGTTTGAAGTTAAAATTTTCCTATGTAGGTTCATCAAATTATTTATCATAAATATCAGTATCTTTTTATTCCAATCAGGAAATAAACATGAAAAATTTAATTTTGTTTTTTAAAAAGCATAATAAGAATGTTTTTTGTCATTAACGCATGAGTGCTCTTTGTATGGATGATTCCTGCCCTAACAATGTAGATAGTATGGACACTTGAGCTTTTAGAAACCTACAGTTTTTAAGCAGTTGCTTAAAACTTCAAATTATAATTTAAAGACTAAGTTTCTTAATACTTTTATAATGAAACAGTTTAAAATATTATATTAAACTCCTACACCCAATATTAGCTGCTTTATTTTGCATGAAGGATAACAGAGCAAAATAAATTTAAAATCTCTTGATCATTACTTTCAATTACAGAGCCAAACCAACTCAAAAATGGCTTTCCTTATAGTGTGTACTTGTTGTTTTAAAAGTCAGTTATCAAGCCTCAAGTACCACATTTTATGTTTGTTCTAGATTATTTTTCTTCTTTTGTATATTGTTTATTCTTCCTTTTTTCATTTTTCTTCTTTGAGAAGTATTTCTTCGAGTTCTGCATTTTTATGTTAATGTCTAATTTCTTAGCACTGCTTTTACTTATTCTATCATTTTTCCTAAGAATTCACGAACCATGCAAAAACACTTATAGTGCTTTTGTAACCTCTGAATATAATGATGGAAAGATGCTTTAAAAATGGGAAATAAAAGTATCAGGTACAGGATAAAGGGTTATTAAAAAAATGTTCTTTGTTTTTCTTATTAAAATATTAATAAGAATGTTAGTATTGTTAACAATCCAAATCTCTTTAAAACGTTTTAAAGAAGTTACTCTTCTATGCTTAAGGTTGATCTTCATCTTTTCTAGCATTTTCTTTTCTGAGATTTTTCACTTTTTAACTTTTTTTTTCTCTTTAAGAGTTAAGTATTTTTTCTAGTTTTTCTTCAAATATTCAGGGATATCTTACTGACTTTTATATAAGAACGATTATTATCAGAGTTTTCCAGAACATATCCAAGAAGTTATGTTTTCATTTAATTTTGCTTTAACGTTAAGAAGAGAAGAAATGTTTAACAGATGTTTTTATTATTGGTGCATTCTTTCTTGTTAGTAAAATTATCAGAAATAAATTGATTTCTGTTCTTTTTTCTTTCGTATAATCTCTTATCCTTTCCTTTCTCTTAATTTTTATCATTTAAATGCCTATCTTATTCACAACACATTACCAAAGTTATCTTTTCATTTAGTCTCAAGGTATTTTTGGTAATCTTTCTTTCCTAGGGTTCCTTTGAAAACTTTTTTCCTGTCCAAATTTAAAAGGACAAAAGGATTACACTCTAATAATAGTTGCTCTCTGATTTTTTTATATATTCTGTGATTTATATAATCACATAATGATTTATATAATGTAATTTTTCTTTACATAATATTGTACATAATGAAGACGAGCTTATAATTAAGAAAGGCTTGGATTAAAAGCTTGGATTAAAAATGTAAAAATTTTAAAAGCTTTTTTCAGGGAATAATGTACCACTTATTTTGTGATAGATGCATTTTTCTTTTTAAGTTTAGAGTAACTTATGTACTGCTTAAATTATGCAATGTTGACTAAGAAAAATTTTCTTGAATAATACATTATGTAATGAATACTTATATTTTATTCTTTAGATAACTTTCATTAATAAGTCATTTCATTACAGGACTTACTTCAAAATATGTTTGGCAACACAATTTTCATCATGAGATGTTGACTTAAAGTATCTATCTCATAGTTCTTATCTGTTCAGAAATTTCCTACTTAATATGGTCCAACCTATGTGAACATTATATTATATTAGATGACTGTAATATGTGATTTTTTAAACCTAACAATTCAAAAATGAAATTTAAGCATAGCATATTTATAAAAATTTTAAGTTAATACAAATTCATGTGGTAAAGAAGTTGCTTACATTCTATAATTCCAGTTTGTATTTGGAACTTTAGATATGAGTTCTGATTTTTTTAAAAATTGTTTTGACTTAGTATATGTAATAAATTGTCTCATTTATGCATGTTAGTAGTGAAAAAATATTATTAATACCTCCAGGCAGCTCACCTAATGGATTTTCTGAAAAGTTCTACCTAATTGTAATAGAGTGCACGCAAGACAACCGTTCATTGTTACACATGTGGAATTTACATTTAAAATCTATTCCTGTTTCATTGGGTGAGTCTTTTCTTTTCTGAACTTTAAGTGGGTTTATATTAACATATATAATTATATAGTTCAGTGCATATTGTTAAAGCTGTTCTTATTAAGTGATAATATAATTAATTCAGCTAATTAAAAAAATGATTTTCTGATTTTGTTATAAAGAATCATACTAATATGTTTATCTTTTATAAGATAGTTTTGGATTATGAAATGTAACAATTGTAATGTTTATATGCTTCCCCCAATTTCCCTGGTTTTTGGTTCTTTTCTTATGTTTTTATAGATGAAAAAGTAGATACCAAAATATCTGAAGCAATTTGGCAACCAGAAGAACATTATTCTTCTTCTCCAGAGAAGGTCCTGTCTCCTTTTTCACAGAAGTATCAGGCTTGCAGAGCAAATCTCCAGAGTACCAGCAAGCTGACTTTGTCTTCAGAAATGGTTTATAGCCAAGAGTTGCATTTGCCAGAAGGAGTAGAGATAATAAGTGTGAAGCCATCAGCAGGTTCGTAAATTGTGTGAAAAGAGACTAAACAAACTTTGTAATCCATGTGAGTGTTCACTAGGTATTTAAAAATCGGGGAAGTACCTCTTTTTAAATCCAAACAGAAGCGGAAATGAAAAGAATATCTTATTCCTATATTGAAAACTTAAATTTTTCATTGTTTTCAGATTACTCTGATCTGTCAGCTAGTAATAGTCTTAAATATTGATTTCTAAAATAAAATTTTTAAAAATCCTTTTGTGAAGACGAAGTGCAGAGATAGTAATGTTACGCCTTATTTGCCCAGAGCCATATGCTGTGAAAGGTTCTGAGTTGTGGTTGCTGGTATATATATTTATCATCTTAGGGCACTGGTTCTCAAAATGTGATCCCTAGATAAGCAGCATCAGCATTACCTGGAAACTTGTTGGAGATCAAAATTCTTGGGCCATACCCTTGACTTACTGAATGGCAACCTCTGGGATCTGTCTTCACGAGCCTTCTAGGTGATTCTAATGCACACAGAAGATAAAGAACCACTGTCCTAGGGCAGCAGTCCCCAACTTTTTTGACACCAGAGACTGGTTCTCCTATGAGAATCTAATGTGTAATGATCTGAGGTAGAGCTGAGGCAGTGATACTAGTGCTGGCGAGGAGCAGCAAACCCAGATGAAGCTTCACTCTCCCTTGCTCACCGCTCACCTCCTGCTGTGCGGCCTGGTTCCTAACAGGCCATGGACTGGTAACAGTTCATAGCCTGAGGCTTGGGGACCCCTGTTCAAAGATATCGGGAAAACCAAGACAAAATTCATCTTATCACTCAATTCTTCCATTTTCATATTTCAAAGTGTGGGGTTTGGTCTTTTCTACTTCTCTTTTTTTTTTTAACTGGTTACTTTGATTGCTTTTCAGCTTGCCACATTGTTATTTTTTCTAATTGGTGAAGTTAGCAGGTGTAGATATATTAACAGTGTTCAGATAATGCTTGTGTTCTGCTTCTTTGTATATTTTAATAAAAGAGGCATATGTGCAAGGAAAGTTAAAGTTTAAAAAAGAATGACTTTTGTATTGACACACTTTTTAAGAGCTATTGCCTTTAGCCAGAACAGTATGATCTTTACTACTGCATTCCAATTAAAATAATATGGCAAATGTAAGAGAAACTGAATATTTTTAAAAACAACCCTCTTTATTTAACTTGGCCCAAGTTGGGTTTAGAAGAAAAGAAGTTCTAAGGAAAAAAAAAAATTGTTTTGTTTGGCAAAACAGCATATGGCACAGTAGTTCCCCCCTTATCATTGGAGAAGTTCCAAATTACCAGGGGCTGCTTGAACTGGGAATAGTACCAAACCCTATATATGCTGTTTTTTCCTATACAGATGTACTTTTTCACTTAAAGAAAGTGCTTTACAGCTTCTCCTTGGCGTATCTGAATTGCCAGCATCACTACTCTTGGGCTTCGAGGCCATTATTAAGTAAGATAAGAGTTACTTGAACATAAGCATTGTGATATACCACAACAGTCCATCTGATAACGGAGATGGCTACTAAGTGACCAAGTGTGGCTACATTGGACAAAGGGATTTTTCATGTCCTAGGTGGGACGGATGGAAATGGACAGTCAGTGTAAGGTTTCATCTTGCTACTTAAAACGACATGCAATTGAAAACTTATGAATTGTTTATTTTTGGAATTTTCCATTTACTATTTTTGAACTGCAATTAACTATGGACAATTGAAACCATGGAAAAGGAACTGCAGATAAGGGGGAACTACTGTTAAAGTTTTATTCCTGGTCTTAAGAATTTTTTTAGTCAAGGCTTTTGGGAAGGGTAAGCTTTTTATTCTCTGTTCAGCACATAGAAACCAACATACAATGCTAATTGTGTCCTTTTGCAATACTGCTATATTCCTTGAGGAATTTAAAAAATTTATTACAGTTATGTTAAAATATACTTTTAAAAGATGGTAAATGTTCAATATAACATTTACTGTAATTAGTAGTTTATGTTGAATAGCTTAGGGTGGGTTGGCATGTGTTGCTATGTTCCACTCAAACTTGTTTACAAAACAGGTAAGTATTTGTAAATACTTACCTGTTTTGTAAACAAGTTTGAGTGGAACATAGCAACACATATTCATTTGCTTTTGTGTATGGCTACTTTTGTTCTACAATGGCAAAGTTAAATAGCTATGGCTAGCAAAGCCTAAAATAGTTATTATAATCTCACCCTTTAAGAAAAAGTTTGCTGTCCCCTGGTTTAGGAAATTAAGAGTATATAGTTACACTGAGTCCAAGAAAATGGTATGTCCCACTTTTTCAGCTTCAGTTATATCAAATACTCTTTAATCAGTGAGGGCCCATTTAGTACTCAGGTAAGCATGGTCAATTCCAAAAATTCTGTTGAAAAATAAGGAGAAGGAGCCATGAATATATTTTTAAAATGTATTGATGTCTTTAAAATGATACTTACAATAATATATAAAACTAACAAAGTGTTGTGAAAAGAATATTGGGTTGAGAATCAGGACAAGAATTCAGGTTTTCTAATTCTTCCTTAGTCTAGCTGTTCGATTTAGGCATAAGATATTTAATGCATTTGGTTGAGGGTCTTTGCCTGTAAAATGCAAGAATTGAGGTAAATTATCTCAGAATACTCTTTCAGCTCTATGTTTTGGTAATACTGTCTTTTTATATATCTTCTTGATGTTATTAAAAACTTCTTACTGATCTTGCTGACCCTTATACTAAATATAGACTGTTATATTGTTAACAGTAACATGTTAACATTAACATTTACTAAAACCTTTAGTACAAGAAAATATTAATATTTAACCAAATTTGACATTTTGTTAATGAATTATTTTTAGGTCATTTGAGTTCTTCTTCCATATATCCTATATGCAGCGCTCCCTACTTATTGGCAACTTCATGCTCAGATGAGAAAGTAAGATTCTGGAGATGCAGAGTAACAGATGGAGAATTTGCCACATCAAAGAATGGGAAAATGGATCTTGTTTACATTTGGGAAGAATGGCCATTACTTATTGAAGATGGACTTCAGAGCATTAGTAGTATAACTGTACCTGGTAGGCCTATAGAAGTTAGCTGTGCACACACAAATCGTTTAGCAGTAGCATATAAGCAGCCTGCATCTAATAGTAGATCTTCTCAGGACTTTGTGATGCATGTAAGTATATTTGAATGTGAGTCTACAGGAGGTTCGTGTTGGGTCCTTGAACAGACAATTCATTTAGATGAGTTAAATACAGTGTTGGATTCTGGGATTAGCATTGACAGCAATTTAGTGGCCTATAATAAACAAGAGGTATATTTATCCAGTAAAGAGAGTATAACATCAAACATAAGGCGTTTGGTTCACTTAGATTGGATGTCTAGAGAAGATGGTTCTCACATCTTGACTGTAGGAATTGGATCAAAACTTTTTATGTATGGACCTCTGGCTGGGAAGGTACAAGAAGATACTGGTAAGGAAAGCCTGGGATTTCCTCTCTGGGAAAGTACTAAAGTTGTGCCTCTTTCTAAATTTGTATTATTACGAAGTGTGGATTTGGTTTCTTCTGTAGAAGGCTTTCCACCTTTTCCTGTTTCTTTATCATGGGTCCGGGATGGCATCCTGGTGGTAGGAATGGATTGTGAAATGCATGTATATTCCCAGTGGCAGCCATCTTCTAAACAAGAATCTGTTATAACAGATTCATACAATGGGAGCACTCCATCTATAATAAGTTTAATAAAACAGAGTAACTCATCAAATTCTGGATTACATCCTCCAAAGAAAACTCTGACTCGATCCATGACCAGTCTTGCACAGAAAATCTGTGGAAAGAAAACTGCATTTGATCCTTCTGTGGACATGGAGGATTCAGGTCTTTTTGAAGCAGCTCATGTTCTTTCTCCAACTTTACCTCAATACCATCCCTTGCAGCTTTTGGAACTCATGGATCTTGGTAAAGTTCGAAGAGCAAAGGCCATCTTGTCACATCTTGTCAAGTGCATTGCTGGAGAAGTTGTGGCTCTGAATGAAGCTGAGTCCAATCACGAGCGCCGCCTTAGGTCTCTTACTATCAGTGCCAGTGGAAGCACTACCAGAGACCCTCAGGCATTCAACAAGAGTGAAAATACAGATTACACAGAAATAGATTCTGTCCCTCCACTTCCTTTATATGCCTTACTTGCAGCAGATGATGATAGCTATTACTCATCTTTGGAGAAATCTAGTAATCAGAGTACCTTAAATAACTCAAACCAGTTATCAAAAGAAAGTTATGATGAATTGTTTCAGACCTCAACTTTAATGACCGATAGTCATGTGTTAGAGGCAGATGAAGAAAATACAAAGCCCAAGGTTATTGACCTTTCACAGTACAGTCCAACTTACTTTGGTCCTGAGCATGCTCAGGTTCTTTCTGGCCACTTACTTCATTCTAGTTTACCAGGACTCAGCAGGATGGAGCAGATGTCTTTAATGGCCTTAGCAGACACAATCGCAACTACCAGCACTGATATTGGAGAAAGCAGAGACAGAAGCCAAGGTAAAATTGGGTCAAGGACTAGAGGAAAAACTGATGATATTTTTACTTATTTACACACAAAAAATCTAAAATTTTATTAAAATGATGCTCATGAAGGTTTTTGCTGACTTCATAATAGTTTTAACTTGAATGTATACTATTCCATTAAATCATAGTCTCTGAGAAATTATCTAAATATTCTTTATGCCAGTCATTTTAATTTTTACCTAATTGTCTCCTTAATAGTGTTAAAGATCCAGCTGTATCCTTTGAGTTTAGAAAAAGTTAACATTCTTATTAAATATTATTTTAACTGCAAATGTGCTTTCTGCTTTATTTTTCTCATGTTATTTGGTTTTTAAAAGTGAGGTTTTTTTTTTTTATTAAATAGCATTAATATATACTCCTACCTAGAATAATGAAAATAAACATAATCAAATTAGATCTTTTCCTCACTCAGAGGGCATTTTTTTCTTCTTAATTTCCTGAGTTATGAACAAATTTGAATGTAGACTTCTCATCAAATCGCAAATAAGATCTGAAATTACAAGTCTTGCCTTGTGTACTAGATATAGATCAGTAGATGATACCCCTTTAATTGTGTTTGGAAGGAAAATATAGAGTAAATTTAAGAAAAAATTAAAAAATTAAAAATTTATATGACTCGAATCAATATGAGAAATATTGTAACATATGCTACAGAGGAAGTTAAACTATTTTAAGATTTAGTCACATTTTAACTTAAAGTTTCAGATTAGAGGAGATCGATTATAAAAAATGTCACAGACCCTAAGTCAATCCATTCTCTTCATTATTTTTCAAATTATTTAACTATACTACTATTTTCTGTAATGTATATTTATATAGAAAAAAGAAATACTAGAGATATTTAGACAGGTAACTTTTTCGGTTTCAAAATGTTTTGTCTGCATTTGGTGCTGTAACATTTGCCGCTTACCAGAATTATTAGCATTGATTTGTATTTTGCTGATGGATTGGTTTTTTATGAATAAAAATAAGTAACACTTTTTTTTTCTTTTTTATAGGTGGAGAAACTCTTGATGAATGTGGGTTGAAATTTCTTTTGGCTGTTCGACTTCATACTTTTCTTACAACTTCCCTTCCAGCTTATCGAGCACAGCTCCTTCACCAAGGTGATTTCGGTAGTATTCTATTAAAAGGAAGTAAGGCTAGTAGAAGAAGAACGATTTGAGAACTTTTTAAGTTCGTTTTGGCTCAGATATGATAATGATGAAAAATTTGACACATCTAAGTTTTCTTAATTTATTTTTTAAAATGTTTATTTCCTCTTAATTTTCTTTGCTTAAAATATTGGAACTTTCTTGGTAGATGGAAAGAGTTAATAAAGAAATAGAAATATTTAGCAACTGGGCAGTAGAATGTTCTGTGTTGTTATACACATTAAAGACTAATATCTTTCTCTTCAATTTCTTCTTTATATTTTCTTTTGTCTTTTAACATTTATCTACATTCAGCTGTTTTCTCTAAAATTTGAAAAACATTTTTGTTATAGAAAAAATACTTATTTAACTTTTAATTATTTTTTAAAAAAGAATGACTCCAAAAGTATTTTTAACATTAAGGTGTATTTTAGGTATTAGTTTAACAATATTTCAGATACCGTTACATCCTGTTAGTGAGGACTCTCAAAGTAACAGAAGTACTTAAGTTTGAGGTAACATAAAACAGGACATTTATTGGTCCAGGAAGTGCAAGAGAGAGAGCTGGCTTCCAGCATTATTGGCTCTATGGGTTTAAATTGTTACTGGGACTCCACTGGTTACCCTCTGCTAATTGGTCTTTGTCTCTTATTTTTCCTTTCTGTTTCTTTTCCTGCTTTCTACTTCCCCTCATTTTACATTTAACTTTGAAAAAGTAAAGCTTAAAATTCTAAGTCAAATTCTTTAATTATTTTTGAAAAATTATTGAACTTGATTGAGAGATAATAGAAACCTAAAATTAATTTAGAATAACAGTCTATTCACAGCATAGGATTTTTTTTTTTCTATTTCTTTATTTTTAAAGATTTGGATATAGTGAGAATTTCAGATTCTTTGGCACTGGATACAAGGACATTCAGTCCATATATGTGAAAGTCACATCTTAAACATTTACTTCACCTAATAATACTAAACAAAATATACTGTGAAGAGACAAAATAGAAGCTGAACAATAAACACTCTATGTTGGGCCTGAAAGCTGAGGGAATTGCTGATATACATAGTGCTGTATACGGTGGCAGAAATCTAACTATAGGAGGTGAACACACAGGGTACAGCTGAAACTTACTGGATTTCATTAACCAAGGTCACCATAAAAAATTAAGTAATTAAAAATAAATAATAGTGCTGTATAAATATAAAACTATCTTCCTATTGTGATGTGAGATAATAAGTTGTTATGTGCCAGGTACTTTATATTATTTACCCTTTACAACAATAAGGTAGGTACCTTGATTATTCACATTCTGTAAATGAGGAAATTGAGGACTCAAGAGACTAGCTTGCCAGGAATTAAATAATTAATTAGGGATGGAGCTGGAATTTAATGTCTGTATTCTGGTTTCAGAGTCCTTACAGTCTTAAGGTCTGTTCACCAAACTATACTGTCTATTTGATACTTTTTTAATTCCATGGAATAAAATGAACAATACAAATATTGACTGAGAGGATAAGAATCAGCTTTTTGTAAAATAGTTTTTTAATTTTTTTAATTACAGTTAATGAATGATATTTTCTTAGTTTCAGGTGTACAACATAGTGATTAGACATTTATATAGCTTACAAAGTGATCATCCCGATAAACCAAGTATCCACCTGACAGCATACATAGTTATTACATTATTATTGACTATATTCCTTATGCTATACTTTACATCATCATGACTATTCTGTAACCACTAAGAAATCTGTATTCTTAATCCCTTCCCCATTTCCACCCAGCCCCAAACCCCTCCCATCTGGCAACCAACAAAATGTTCTCTGTATCTCTCTCTAGTTTGTTTCTGTTTTGTTTATTTTCTTCTTTGGATTCCACACATAAGTGAAATCATATGGCATTTATCTTTGTCTGACTTATTCCACTCAGGACAATACCCTCTAGGTCTATCCATGTTGTATATATGCATCACCTCTTTATTCATTCATCCATTGATGGACACCCAGGTAGCCTCCATATCTTGCCTATTGAAAATAATGCTGCAGTGAATGTAATGGATTCACATGTTCCTTTAAAATAATGTTTTAGGTTTCTTCAGATAAATACCCAGAAGTGGAACTGGGTTCTTCTTCGTCTCTTGTTATAGCCCCTTTGTTTTAAAGTTTATTTTGTCTGGTATAAGTATTGAAACCCCAGCTGTTTTGTTTGTTTTCATTTTCATTAAACATCTTTTTCCATCCTTTTACTTTCAGTCTATGTGTGTTTTTACCCATTTAGCCACTCTATCTTTTGATTGGAGCATTTAATCTGTTTACATTTAAAGTAATTGTTGATATGTAGGTATTGCCATTTTATTATTTATATTTTTTTTATTTTATTAGTTTCAAGTATACATTACATTGGTTAGACATTTATATAGTTTATAAAACAATCCCCTTAATTGCTCTTTCTCTCCTCTGGCTCTCCATCTAGCCATTACATTAATGCCAACTGCTTTCCCTGTGCCATGGTCCCCATCCTCGTGACTGTCTATCAACTACTAATTTGTACTACTTTAACCTGTAACCCCATTCTCATATTTTTGATCTTTTTTATTTCTTCTTCTTAAAGAAGTCCTTTCAACATTTTCTGTAATACAGGCTTGATGGTAATGAACTTTGTTAGCTTTTTCTTGTCTGGGAAAGTCTTTATCTGTCTTTCTATTCTAAGTGATAGCCTTGCTGGATTGAGTAATCTTGGTCGTATGTCCTTTTCATCACTTTGACTATTTTGTGCCATTCCCTTCTGGCTTACAAAGCTTCCATTGAGAAATTCACTGACAGTTTTTTGGGAGCTCCCTTATAGATAACTGCTTTTTTCTTGCCATTTTTAAGATTCTCTCTCTGTCTTTAACCTTTGGCATTTTAATTATGATGTGTCTTGATGTGGACTTGTTTGACTTCATCTTATGTGGGACTTTTTGCACTTCTTGAGGTTGTGTGGTCTATTTGCTTCACCAAGTAAGGGACGTTTTCCATCATTATTTCTTGAAGTAGGTTTTTAGTTCTTTGGTCTCTCTTCCTTCTGGCATCCCTATGATGCAAATGTTGATATGCTCCCAGAGGCTCCTTAAACTGTCTTCATTTTTTTGAAATCTTTTTTTGTTGTTGTTGCTCTTCTGATTGGGTGTTTTCTGCTACCTTATCTTCTAAATCACTGATTTGAACTTCTGCTTTATCTAATCTACTGTCGATTTCTCCTAAGGTAGTCTTCATGTATTGTATTCTTCATTTGTGATTGGTTCTTTTTTGTGTTTTAGATTTCTACTTTTATGTTTTCAATCTCTTTGTTAAAGTTCTCACTGAGTTCATCTACTCTTCCCCTAAGTTCGTCAAGCATTCTTATAACCAGTGTTTTGAACTCTGCGTTTGATGGATTGCTTATTCCATTTTGTTGAGTTCTTTTTCTGTAGCGTTGCTCTTTTCTTTTATTTGGGACATGTTTCTTTGTCTCCTCATTTTGGCTTCCTCCCTGTGTTTGTTTCTATGTGTTAGATAGGGCTGCTATTTCTCCTTGGCTTAGTAGAGTAGCCTTATGTAGTAGTGTCCTATGAAGCCCAGTGGCACAGTCTTCCTGGTCACCTGACCTGAGTGCTTCAAGTGTGTTCCTTTTACGAGTTGAGTGGGACCTCCTGTTATTGTTAAGCCTTGGTTGCTGTTTGCACATGAACATGAGAGATTGATCCTTGGGCTGTGAGACTGGCCAGTAACTACAATAGAGGAGCTGTTGTACAGGAGCTGACCTTACAGAGCAGAATTAGCTTTAGCAGGGTTCTAGTGCCATCTAGTCTGCCCTTTGGGTGCATTGTCCTCGAATGTGGCTCTGAGTAGTACTCTGGCTCAGACCAAAAGCTGGCCACCATGTTTACAGGCCAGGGCCTCCTGGAAGGTGCCCTGCTGCAGGCCAGGTTCAGCCACTGTCTGTGCCCTGTCCGGAGTCATATTGCCTGAGCCACCAAGGAATCTTTGGTTAGCCATCTTCCATGCTGGGCTTTGATGTGCTTCGAGCTATAAATCAAGGCCAGCTTCCACTAGTGCCAGGCTTAGGGCTGCTCAGTAATAGGTATGAGATATGCCGAGGCCAGATGCTGCTTATTTAGATTTTGTGAACCTTTGAGAAATTTAAGGAAAGTCCCCAGTTTAAGCCAAGTAAGGGCATTTGTATGGAAAATCTACTGGAAATGGCTTGGGCGGGCCTGCGTTTAAGTGGGTGAGATCTTAGGGAAACACTGAGGCAAAGTAGTCAGTTTGATGATAGAGACTCAGACATGGTGGTCTGAGTCTGTTACTCCAGGCAGGAGAGGGCTCAACAAAGGCACAACAGCTTCTTCCAGGACTTATGTGTGGGAGAAAGCTGTGTGGGAGAAAGCTGCTACCCCCTGCCCTCACCCTGAAACGAGACAACTCATTTCCTTCCCAGATGTCCCTGGTACCTTTTGAGCTGCTGCCTGAGTGCTGGAGCTCGGAGTGAGTGAGTCCATCACCGAGTAAGTCCACATGTGGGCTCTGAAGAGCAGTGTCTTTGACTCCCATGGCCCTATATTTTACTCTGCTACAATATCTGCTGGTTTTCACAGCCAGAAATTGTGGGGACTTCTTTTCCTGGACTAGAACCCAGGATTAGGAAGCCCTGTTTGGGGCCAGGACCCCACGGTCCTCCAGGGGACCTCCATAACCGAGATAGATATTCCTCCTGATTCTCAACACCCACACACAGGTGTGGGACCAGCCTATTCCATGTCTCCACCCCTGCTATCAGTCTCAAGGTGGCCTCTCCTGTGTGTCCCTAGTTGTAGGACTTCTGTTCAGCTACCCTTCATTCTACTCCCAATGATGGCTGTCCTGTAGTTGTAATTTTGATGTGGTCATGAGAGGAGGCAAGCACAGCATTTATCTACTCCACTGTCTTGACCAGATACCCAAGATGAGAATCAACTTTAAGAAGAATCAAACCAGTATATAGAGTATCTCTTTAAATGCTTCTCATTTCCTAAGAAAGTTCATGGATAATAGCTAGAGAACAAAAATACTCAACACAGTCACATTTGCCAAAACATTTTCTTTTTGAAAATACATTTTTTAAATATAGAGAATATGTGTCCATTGTAGAAAATATTGAAATGATACAATTGTTTGGAGAAGCTAGGAAAAAAATAACCCATATTCCTTCTAGTCTTAAACACTTAATTATAACTTTTGAGTTTTATGTAAAGTTTAGACATTTTTTTATTGCAAATATGGAACATGCGTTTCTGATAATCATTGTCTAACCATGCTTATATTTCTTATAAACACTATTTTTGTCATTTCTTTAGGCTTGTCTACTAGTCATTTTGCCTGGGCGTTTCACTCAGTAGCAGAAGAAGAACTGCTGAACATGTTGCCGGCACTGCAGAAAGATAATCCCACTTGGTCTGAACTGAGAGCTATGGGTGTGGGGTGGTGGGTCCGGAATACTCGCATCTTACGCAAATGCATAGAAAAGGTTGGTAATTTATGTTGCTATAAAGGTGAATTAATATATTTTGGATGTTCCTTCAAATGACATTCCATATTTTTTCTCCCGTTACTCTTTTTTTGAAGCAGTAACAAATGATTTTAAATAGTCTTTATATTTGAAAATATCATGTTAAATTTTAAAATGCATATTCTAATTCTAGTTGACACATTTATTCACTAGTATATTTCTGGTTTTTACAAAATAATATCTATATATGTTTAGAAAAATAAAATAGTATAGAAGAGCTTATAATGAAAAGTATAGTTCTAGTCCTACCTGTCTATCCTTGGAGGCCGCCACCACAAATTATTTTGTAATTATTAAGTAAATAAATACATGCATGTATACATGCATGCATTTATATACACATTTTTAAATTTATTGAACATTTAAAAAGATAATGTGTGCCAGTTTGTATATGAAGGAAACTAGTCACTTAAGTATTTATGTGAAATTTTGACCAATATTTTCTAATTATAGGTAGCCAAAGCAGCCTTTTATAGAAAGAATGATCCTTTAGATGCTGCCATTTTTTACCTTGCAATGAAAAAGAAAGCTGTGATTTGGGGATTATATAGGTAGGTGAGAAAACTGCTTTAAAATGAAAAAAAAATTTATAAGGAATAAATGTATGAAGTAAAGATTTGTCATTCTTAGTGTGATTAATAAATATTCTTAGTTATTTTTATATTTAAGGAGATATTTCATAAAGAAGAAGCCCAGGTGTTTTCCAGAGCAGAAGATACTGATGAGGTCACTTTAGTTTTCAGGTTTATGAGTTCAGAAAAATATTCTTTTGATTATTTTAAGAATATCTTGTAATGTTCCTATAGAACAAAGAACTAAACCAGAAGTTTGTATCTGTTGTAGGAAGAAGATGAATTGGTATAATCTGGAACAGGCATCTACTTTATGCCCTATTAAGAGCTTATGGACCAGGCTATCCTTCCAAACTGCTGTCCTTCTATGGGCCTGCACCCCATTCTTGAGCTTGGGTCACTTAGAGTTTTTCTTTTTCACTTGTCCTTGGCAAGATTTCTTGAACACGATTACCATAAATACAAATACTATTTGTTTTGAGTTCATTTCCAGATGAAACCACATTAACAGTAACCTTTGGAGGAAAATCATGGTACCAATCAGATTTTTAAGAGACTAGATCTTTTAGGATTGTTTCAAATCAGGACAGATTCTTTAGGTTTTGATGACCGAAGTCATCTTTAGATGGGGGTAAAGAGTGATTGAAGAGGTTTAAACAGTGAAGTAGCATAGAAGTTGATATAAATTATATATATTCTCTTGGATTAAAAAAAAAATTTTCATAGTGCTGCTGATGTACTTTGTAGTTTGAAAGAAATTTTTGCAATAATCTCTGAGATACATATGAAAAAATAAATGTTTACCAGAAATGTTGTTTTGCTCTGAAAAGAAGCAGATGTATATAGTATGTTATGAACTGACAAACGTTTCTTTTGAGTCCGAACCTTTAAGGGGCTAACTTTACAAAATTTGTTTTAATGTAGAACCATTGTGTTTCAAAATTTTTATACATTTTTTCTTCTTTATAGATCCCAAAAAGACACCAAGATGACACAGTTTTTTGGACACAATTTTGAAGATGAGAGATGGCGTAAGGCAGCTTTAAAGAATGCTTTTTCTTTGTTAGGCAAACAAAGATTTGAACATTCTGCAGCATTTTTTCTTTTAGCGGGTTGCTTGAGAGATGCAATTGAGGTAATGAAACCTTTATAAAATTAGCATTGTCATTCTTAAGGTGTTTATCTCAGGCTGAATTTTTTTATTTTTTTATTTCAACTTAAGTATAGTGGAAATAACACAAGGCTATAAATACTTAAAGTAACAGATAATATTTAAATAGCGACTTTCAAAATTTTGTCATTTAGCTTGAATGATATTTATACAGAATTAAGATTAAGTATGTTGTGTTGGTTGGTAAAGATAGGTAATTGATCTGACTCTTTAAAAGAGTATTCATGAGCAAGTTAAATAAGAAAGTTTGTCATATCTTTTTAAACATATTTGAACCTATATTTGGCTCTTTCTTAATTGATGAACCTTAGCACATTTTAAACTGATTATTTCCCAGTAAACCTTAAAAAAATTATGAACATTTAAGATTCAACATTTCTATCTCAAATTGCCCTTATGCTCAAAATTTCATACAAATGATTCAGATAACTTTTTTATTTGGAAACATTATAGTCTGCTAAGGTGGATGGGAAAGAGTAAAAGTTCAAGAATAAAACAAAATATGTCATTTGAATTGCTGCTATTAGTATTTCCTCATTAGGTATATTCTTTTTATAAATATATATTTCATACTAGCATGTAGATTTGCAAGTTATTAGCATAAATGTTGTTAAGTAGACTTACTAAAGGTAGCAGTATATGTTTTGTTTATGTCCTTCTTTGTTAATTTCTATTATTAATAAAGCCTTGTGTTCATCTAGTTTTTAGTGAGTCAGCTGAATTTTTCTTAAATGAAAGATACCCCATTCTACTTATAAACAATATTTCTTTTTTTTTTTTAAGGTTTGTCTTGAGAAACTGAATGACATTCAGTTGGCTCTTACAATAGCAAGACTCTATGAGTCTGAATTTGATAAATCTGTAACATATAGGTCTATTTTACGTAAAAAAGTTTTGGGAATTGATTCTCCTGTCAGTGAACTCAATTCATTGAATATCAGTATGCATTATGACCCTTTTCTTCGAAGTATGGCATATTGGATTTTGGAGGATTATAGTAGTGCTCTGGAAACATTAATAAAGCAACCTATCAGAGAGGATGATGGTAAGCTGCTCTTCTAAGATGTTAATGATTAAGAGTTTTATTAGTATTTGCTGGATACAGAACATACTATTGGGTACTAAGAGTAACATAAAGCAAGTTGAAATCATGGTCTAAGACTTTATGATTTAGTTGGGGACACAGTTATATATACTTTTGGCGGGGGGGGGCATTGGGTTTTTTTTTTTCAGTAAAATAAATCTTTTGAAAAGTTAGGATTTTAGATTTTTTCTTTTATGAAATCAGTGTATCGAACATAATAGTAAACATTTGAATATGAATATTTTGAAGAAAATACTAATATAAAGTCAGTTTATCTTAGGTGAAAGTTAATGTTATTCATTTTATAATTTTTATTATAAAGAAAGTTGACTTAAGCGATATGATTAAAAATCTTTTGTCTCGTTCATGAGTGAGGATAGAGAATTTTTTAAAATTTCCCTGTTGAGTCTACTTCTACCTTTTGTTTTTAGATATTAGTATAAAATGTAACTATATAATTTTCTGAAAAAATGATGAGTTATGCTTTTTAAGTATTTTTCCATAGGTAAAATTGAATTGTGTATGATGGGTGATATAGTAGGTATCATATCTTTTGGAGTACTAATTAGAAAAAGGTTCTAATTTATAGGTTTTGATATAGCTTCATTCAATTAGGAAGTATCATGTGTCTTTTTATGAGAAGTTTATGAGAAAGCCATGCTACTCAGTTGTTCTAGTCTCATAGTCAGCTGAGCTGAAGATTTCCAAACTGGCCTCTGTGACGAAAACGGAAAAGAAAAGGTCTTTTTCAGTCACTTATTTTATACCAAATAGTCATGTCAAAAATATATTTTGATTTTGGATTAATATATGATTACATACTTTCAAAACCAGTTAAAACTGTATTTTAGAAGAAAATTTTAAAAGATATTAGTGGCTTGGACCAGGATGGTAGGAGTGGAGATAGAGAGAAGTGATTGGATTTGGAATATAACTTTAAGGTTGACTAGATAGGACTGGACTGGATATGGAATGTGAAGGGAATAAAAATGAAGGATAACTCTTGGAGTTTTAGCTTGAGCAGCAGAAAAATGCTATGGGAAAGACTGGGAGCAGATTTGGGGAAGTGTTGCTTTAGATAGAGAAGACTTCTCTGATAAGGTGACCTTTGAGCAGAGACTTAATTGAAATGAATTGAGTAGTCAGTATAGATAACTGGGTAAAGAGAGGTTTAGGTCAACGGCTCACTAAATATAAAGGTCCTGAGGCAAGAGTATGTGCCTGTAAGTGGAATTGTGATGTAGGCCTTTGGATGTAGTAGTCTAGATTTACAGGGTGAAATTGGGACTGGTAATAGAGATATGCAAGTTATTAGCATAGAGATGGTATTTAAAGACATGAACTATATGAGTTCATGCAGGGGATGTAGGTAGAAAAGCAATCAAGCACTGAACTATAGGATGCTTTACATTCAAAGGTAGAGTAGATGAGGAGGTCTAGCAAAGCAGACTGAGAAGGAATGTCCAAGAAAATAGGAGAAAAAAGGACTAAGAATGCGTAAGCGAATATTTTAAATAATCTTAGATTGTTACCTAGAGAAATATAAAAGCATCATAATCTTTGTTTTTCTACCGTGTTAGAACACTTTGATTACAAATATGGTTTGTCTGTTCAGTGCTATATATTTGTGTGGCCTATTAAAAGATCAGGTAGATAAAGGTGCCATAGTAGAGAAAAAGGACTACCAATACTACTCTCGAAGAAGTTTTTTTGACTCATAAAATGAATTTACTTTCAGGTCAAGTCGTAATGCCAGCCTGTAATCCTGCAGTTTTTAATTTTTACAATTATTTAAGAACACATCCTCTTTTGCTGAGACACCATTTTGGATCATCTGATGCATTTTCCACACATGTGAGTTTAACAGGAAAAAGTGGACTGGCAGGAACAATTAATTTGAATGAAAGAAGATTATTTTTTACTACTGCCAGTGCTCATTTAAAAGCTGGCTGCCCCATGTTGGCTTTGGAAGTATTATCAAAGATACCAAAAGTCATTAAGAAAACGAAACCTTTTTGTAGAACATCTAGTTTTCTGGATACTAGTAAAGACTGTTCTCCTACTTCTCTATTAAAATTGGATGCAAGGGAAGATAAGTCTTCTGTTATTGATTGGTCACAGTCGCTGATGAATGGTTTTGGATCTTCTTCAGAGGGTTCCTCAGAGAAGCAGTCAAACTCCACTCTTTCTTTTGACTGGAGCCAACCAAGTGTTGTATTTCAGGATGACTCTTTAGAATTAAAGTGGGACAGTGATAATGAAGAAGAAAATGAGGATCTTCCTCTTTCAATGAAAGAACTCAAACCTTTACAGAGAAAAATGGGAAAAAAAATAGATGAAACAAGTTCTAATTACACAGAATCTCTCAGCACACTAGATGAAAATGACATTTTAAGTCCATCAGAAGATATAATTGCAGTTCAATTAAAATTTAGAGCATGTTTAAAGATTCTCACAGTAGAACTTCGTACTTTATCTACTGGTTATGAAATAGATGGTGGAAAATTACGTTATCAACTTTACCACTGGCTTGAAAAAGAGGTAATAGCTCTTCAAAGAACTTGTGACTATTGTTCAGATGCTGAAGAATTACAATCTGCATTTAGTACAAATGGAGATGAATTGGGATTAAATGAAGATGGTGAAGATTTGCTTCACCAAACAAAAGTGAAACAACTGAAAGAAAATTTTCAGGAAAAAAAACAGTGGCTTTTGAAATATCAGTCACTCCTGAGGATGTTTCTTAGTTACTGCATACTTCATGGATCACATGGTGGGGGTCTTGCTTCTGTGAGAATGGAATTGATTTTGCTTTTACAAGAATCTCAGCAGGTATGTAACTTACATGATAGCCAGTCAAAATAGTACATGTGTAAAAAAGCTTTTGATATTGCTTGTTTTTAAATATTAAAATTGTTGACTTTCTTCATATGGTTGCTTTAAGGAATGTTCTTTTTTGTGTGGTGCTTCATATTATGAATTCCTAGAAATGTGTTTGTATTGCAGTTTAAGGACAATTTGATATCAGGCCCTTCGGTATGCTGAATGCATACTCTACATTCTTATATTAATACCTTATGAGGTGATAAACTTCTTATAATAAGAGTATCATCAGTTTACAATATAATTGGTAGAATGTGGACCTCCTCAAATCACTTTTAATTCTATAAAAAGTTTGTTGTGCTTTTAATTTTTAATTATTTTGAAAATTTTCAAAGAAACCGCTGAGTTACATGAGTAATGGATTATAACTATAAATGGTTGATTAATCTTTTTTTTCCTTTGTTTTTAAGGAAACATCAGAACCAATATTTCCTAGCCCTTTGTCAGAGCAAACCTCAGTTCCTCTCCTCTTTGCTTGTACAGCCAGTGCTAAAACAGTAGTTGCCAATTCATTACTGCACCTTAGTAATCTAACACATGATATTCTACATGCCATAATAAACTTTGATTCACCACCTCATCCTGATATCCAAAGCAATAAAGTAAGTATGTTGTGTTACAGTCTTTTAATTTACTTAAAGACTATAATAAAACTAAAAGGTAAGTGTTAGAGTTTTTTAAAACAATTTTAAACATGAGACCATACATAGTGATTTTTACATTGCCAAGTTTATATTGATTTTGATCAAAGAAAACTTCTAGTTGTAGGCCAGGCTTATCTTACTTGTGTTACTTATACTCAATAGGGTACTTCAATTTTTAATCACAGTGCTAGTTATTGAGTCTTATTTAGCCATTTTATTAAGAGTAATAGGTGTGTATGCAAATACATGAGTAATTTCTTTAGCAGTACACTTAACCAAAAAGCTGATTGTTTTTTAGAGATAGAAACTTAATATTTTGGTATAAAATTACAAATATGTAAGCAAAATTTTTCTTTGTTAATATTAAAATTTTACCTATGTTAAGGATAACATGAAGTATTTTGACCCAGTTATTCCTCTAGCGTAGACAGTGATTTATAATTCCAGCTACAGCAGAATCACCTAAAGTGCTTATTAAACATTTAGATTGTCAATTTCACCAAACTTATTGAATTAGTCTGTGAGAGAGAGTCCTAAGAATATTTATCTTTAAGAATTTCCTTAGGTGATTCTAATACAAAACTAATCTTACAGTTATTTAATCAACCATATCACCTTCCCATTCATCACTCTACTGTTAACATCACATTTTATATTTCATCTTTACTCTCCACACATATTGAATCTTTTAAAGTATGACCAAATTTGACTATTTTCATGTGTCTTTTTTTCCCCTCATGGTCTGTCATCGGGTTCTTGCCTACCTCACGGGCTATAATATCACACCAGTTTAATTTTCTAATTGTGCCCCTCATACAGTTTTACCCTCTTAGATAACCTTAACCCTTGCAATTTATTTTACCACTTATTTTCCTGTGCTTCTCTAATATAATTGTCCACATTGCATATTATACAGTTATGAACTTAATTTCCTTTAGATGGTGTTCATTGTAGCCAAACCCTGTTCCATATTTAGCTTGAATAATAAGCA
Organism: Rousettus aegyptiacus; assembly: GCF_014176215.1. Classification (NCBI taxonomy): domain Eukaryota; kingdom Metazoa; phylum Chordata; class Mammalia; order Chiroptera; family Pteropodidae; genus Rousettus; species Rousettus aegyptiacus. The sequence continues at coordinate 38,149,268 of NW_023416311.1, read as the reverse complement.
TACCCCTGGTATGTCATTTAGCTTTTGCCGCTTAAGAACTACCCTGAAGTATTTGTTCCCTAAAACAGCTATTGTTTATTTTGCTCATAATTCTGTGGTTGGCTCATCACTTCTTTTGGTTTGGGCCAACTGGGCTGATCCCTAGATACTTTGATTTTTCTTTGGTCAACTGGTATGTTGACAATTCTGGATGATCTGTGATGGCCTCATTTACATTTCCGATGCTTGAGAGACTATTTGCAGGGCTGACAGAAAATCTGTGTCATATGCGTCTTATCTTTCAATAGGCCAGCCTATCGTATTAGTCTTTGTTCTCTAGAGAAACAGAACCTATAAGGGGTGTGTGGTCTGTGCATGTAAAAAGCTTTATTATAAGCAATTGAGCCATATAATTATGGAGGCTGAGAAGTCCCAAGATCTACAGTTGGCAAGCCGGAGACCCATGAGAGCTGATTGTGAAAGTTCCATTTGAAAGCCAGCAAGAAAAACCAGTGTTTCAGTTCCAGTCCAAAGGCAGGAAAAGACCTGTGTCCCAGCTCAATGCAGCCAGACAGAAATTCCCTCATACTCAGCCTTTTCGTTCTGTTCATGTCTTCAGTTGATCAGATGAGGCCTATTCACATTAGGGAGGGCAATCTGCTTTGCTCAGTTGACCAATTCAAATGTTAACCTCATCCAAAATCACCCCAACAGATGCACCCAGAATAGTGTTTGACCAAATGTCTTGGCACCCCAAGTCCCAGTCAAGTTGACGCATAAAATTAACAATTATGCCTAGATTATTTCACATTATTGTTGCAGGAGTTTAAAGAGCAACAAGAGTAGAATTTGCAAGGCTCTTTGAGAACTAGGTTTAGAATTCACACATGACTTCTGCTGTGTCCTGTTGGTCAAAAGAGGTCACAAGGCTAGTTCAGATTCCATGAGTGGGGAAGAGGGTGGCACCTTTTGATTGGTGAACCTGGAAAATATTCTGTTCATTTTTGCAGTCATCTGAATGTAGGCTTTGCTGTCTTCATTTTACATGATGATATCTTTGATTTTGATTTATCCACATGTCTTATTGATAATTGAAAGAGAAATAGCAATGAGATTATATCACTGTTTTTATCTGCATAAAAGATTGTTATACTTCATAATTAGATCAAGAACCTAGTGTTTTAAAAGTCTAGTCTACTTTCTTACCTAGGTGAAGCATTTCCTTCATCCTCAGATCTACTTCTCTTAGTTCTCACCATGCAATATTTAGAACTTTCTCTTCCCCAATACAAATGTTTACCTTTCAATTGCTGTCTTTCATACCTTCCCCTGTCTCTAGAATTTTATTCTCTTAAATTGTTTGTTTTCTACAGTAGCTAGAATGTGGTAGCATATTCTTCAATGACCTGTCCATAGGTGAACTGTCTTTTATGAGGCTGGGCTTCTTTATATTTTAATTGAAGAAGTAGGTTGAGCCTTAAACAACTTGCTTTTGTTACATGGTTCATGTACTACTGAATAGCTAACATCTGTTCTCATTTGTTCTTGAAATAGAAATTAAGTAGCAGGTATGTGTTTTATGATTTCTGCCAAAGGCCTCAGTATCTTTTCTTTACTTGTAGTGAGACCTCTAAAGATAGAAATGATTGTTAAGGAAAAAAGGAAATAGAAGTTATACTTAAAGTAATTTTGTTTTTCTTTTCCAGGTATATGTAATGCATACTTTAGCAGCCTCACTTTCTGCTTGTATATATCAGTGCCTTTGTGGTAGTCAAAACTACAGGTAAATAATCTTTTTATGAAATTTAAGAATGCTTACAGTAACTGATGATGTTTCAGAATATGTATACTCTTGCTTTCAAAAACCTGCATACAGCAGTACACTCTAAATAAAACAAAAACCATATAGCTGAGGTATTGAGTACTTTTTTTTCATCTTTGAAGATTTAACTTATGTTTTTATGGGAATTAAATTTCAAGTAAGTCTTGTTATTATAACTTATCTAGCAGCCTTTTATTGATCAGTGCCTAATGCCAGATACCGTGATACATGCTGAGATAAATTCTCCTTCCTTAAGGTGAATTTAGTTAGAAACAAACGTAAACTGATAAATGATATATAACATGGCATCATACTTAAATAAGTACTATAATATGATGGGTAGTAAAAGGCTCAGGGAGCACAGAGGAGGGAGTAACTAACTTGGAATTGAGAAAAAATTTACAGAATTGATGATTATTTTGTTGATGATTTTTCTCTTTCTGTCTAAGGTTTCACTATAATTTATCTAGGTTTTTAAAAAATACTATTTAATACTCTCGGGTTTTTGTATACCTTTCTTTAGTTTTTTGAAATTCTCTGACTTTATTCCTTCAAATATTTTGTCTTCTCTCTTTTGTTTCCTTTCTTCTTAGACAGATATTAGAACTCGTGGGTCTATCTTAGTTTTCTTTTAGCTTTCCTGTCTTGTACTCATTCTCTTTATTTCTTTTTGCTTCATTTCAGGAGAAATCCTAGCTTCATTTTCCAGACACTAACTCATTCTTCACCAACGTTCTTTCTTTTATTAAGCCTATCTAAGTTTGTATTTTAGGAATTCTATTTTTCATCTTTAAGATCTCTGTTGATTTTACTAGTCACCGTATTTTTTAAAAATAACTTACTGTCTTTATTTCTTTTTCTTTTTTTTTTTTAACCTGTTTGAGTGTGAAGCACTTTTCTTGATGTTCTGAGCAGTCTGCTTCCTCTGTAGGCCTTTCACTGAGTTTGTTTCTTACATAAACTTTCCTTGGTTTGATTTTTTTATTGTCTGTTTATCTTATGTGTTTGAATTTTCCTGTGTGTAGCCTAAGCATACTATTCTAATTATGTATTCTAAGGTAGTTTCAACTTAATTTTTCTGACCCTCATCCTCCAAGAGTTCTTTTTCTTGTTACTGAGTGTGGCTTTATTTTCATCAGCATATTTTTATCTTTCTTATCATTTCCATAGGCATACTATAATGGAGGATATTTTTGTTGTTACTTTGTCTTCTTGAAATTGGAAAGCAAAGCAAGAGAAACTATTTACAAATGTATCAAAATGCTATGACTAATAAGACTTGCCAATTAGAACAGGTCTAAACTATTAAATGTGCAATCTTTAAATACTATATTTTTTTACTTAATATATGATATAGAAATTTCTGGCAGGTTAACAAAATCTTTTGTACTTATATTTCATAGTTTATGTCAAGTTACAAGTTAGTTTGTCCATTTGTTTAGTTTTAGTATAAAATGCCATTTACTTGGAGAAGCTTACCCTGAATTTCCAAATTGTGTGAAATACTCCTGTCTTTTGCTGTCGTGGCACTGTATGTATAGGTTGTCTTTAAAAACAATATAAAATTATTTGTATCTGATTTCCCTACTAGACTATACATTTCATAGGAGACAGAAACCATGTTTTTCATTATATGCTTGGAACCTGGTGCATAAACTTGATGTAACCTACCGTGATGTAGGGTAGACTAGCCATTAAATATCAGATTGAACCTAAACTAACTTTGTTTTCAAACAGATAACCTTGTTTTACAGTGTGATATATAACCTTGCTACTTGTCTGTCAATAGAAATTTAGTTCTCGCATTTGTACGTATTATACCTTTCACTAAATAAATAGACTTAAAACCTATCACATGTGATTTAATTTACAATATTTGTATATTTACACTTAAAGGACACTTTATTTTAATATAGCACTAGACTATAGAGTATAGTATAGATATAGTAGCGGTATAATTAATAAACAAAAATTTCTATTTAAGGTACCCAGAAGTTAGATCTAAAACATGGAAATATTGCATGTGAAATTCATTTTAGATCATTGTATGTTATTATTGTTTTATTATATTGCTATTATTGTATGTCACCGTAGATTACTATTATTGAAATATTTTCTTCTCTTAGTTCATTTCAAACCAATCAGTTCACTGGAATGGTATATCAGACAGTACTTCTTCCCCATCGGCATTCTTTGAAAACAGGAAGCTTAGATGAAGCAGTAACTCCCAATACATCGCCAGCGCAGTGGCCAGGTATAAATAAGTTATACATGTGTGAGTTTTTCTTAGCCTTATCTAATTTAATTAGATGAAGAAAAAGTAGGTTTTGTTTTGTTTTACTGTATCATAATCATCATTAACTATTGTTGCAATTATTACCAGTTAAGTATTCACCACTCATTACAAATTATGCAGTTACTTAGCTTAGTATTTCCTTCATCATGTACTAAATTAACTCAAATGTTTTGTTATATTCTTTTTTATAATTTTACTTTCATCATAGTAAAAAAACATTTTTATGGCAATTAAATTTTATCTGTCAGATTTCATTCAGATTACAGATTTTCAGTGTTTCTCTAAATTGAACAAATAGCTCAAAATTCATGCATTAACTGTAATAACCTCTATTAGTCTATGAATTTACAGAAAAAATATTTTAATTCTGATGCAATGAAGTTTTCTTAATAATTAGGAAATGTAGTTAATTTTTTAAAATTTATTGTCAATGGTATCTGTGTTTGTTTTTTGTTCTAGGAATAACTTCTCTAATTCGACTTTTGAATTCTTCTGGTGAGGAAGCCCAGTCAGGGCTTACTATTTTGCTCTGTGAGATTCTCACAGCAGTGTATCTTAGTCTCTTCATCCATGGCTTGGCAACACATTCTAGTAATGAACTATTTCGTATTGTGGCACATCCCCTAAATGAAAAAATGTGGTCTGCTGTATTTGGTGGAGGTGCTCATGTTTCAAGCAAAGAACAGATGCACTCTAAAGCTTTACCTGGTTAGTTTTTAATTTGTTTTATCTTTTTTATTTATTCACCTGAATGATAACTTTGTCGAATGTAATTATATTTTAATTTATTCACAGAAAGTTCTTGATACAGACTATTTTCTTAAATCCTAAACAAATAGTTTTATGATGAAAATGCAGTATAAAGTTTCTGGTGTAATTTCAAACTTTAAGATATTCATGCACCAATGATTAGAACTATCTAATGTAATTTTCTTTAATCTTTTACTATTGAAATTTTTATTTGTTGAAATATACCGTGACATTGGTTTTTGTTCTATCCCAAATACAGATTCTCTCTTCTTTCTTTGGCAGGAAGGCACTTTGCTATGCCTAGTCCCCACCAGGTAGTGGTATTCTCCATGGAATGTGTGGGCTTTTCCAAAGCTCTTTCAACCATCAGTTCTCATAGCCCTCCCAGTCTTGCAGGCAAGATATTAGCTCTAGAACTAGGCTTTTACAGTTTAGCTTGCTTTGTGTTGTTTTGGAATGGTTGGAATACAGTGGGCCAGTTTTATTTCGTTTGGCGTTTGTAATAGAAAATCGAGAATTTTTTTAATCAAGCCATAGTTTTGATTAAAAACAGTGATTAGCATTTTAGAAAATCATCTCACATTTTTATTCTTTTAAATTCTTTGTTTTGATCATTTCTGTTCCTTAGAGTTTAACATATTTTTAAATGTGTAGAAATAAAGAAATGTCAGTGCTAATCATGATAAATCAGACTATGGCTTGAAATGACTAGAAAAATGTTTCAAATGAGGCTGCTTCATGTTTTTCATATTATGATTCTGGTCATCAGGGTTTTGGATTTCTAAGTGTTCATAATACCATGAAAGTAATTATTTTAAATAATTATATCCCCTTTTCTATATTGTATTTATCCGAAGATTGAAACACCAAGCTTTCTTGACCTGAAAAGAATCTTTATGATGCTTTCTGCCTTTATTTTAATTTTTTTTGTAATTTATTAGCTCATATGTGATCATCTTGCTTTTAAATTTATAAAATATTTTAATTTTCATAACATCTCTTCTAATTTTTAAAGTGTAATTTTCTACGCTTATATTTTTATATGGATAAAAAGAAAATACTAACTTTTTATGAGTCTTGCTTTAGAGTATATACTTCTTAACTTCAGATATCTGAATTCAATTAAATTAACTTTCAAAGTCTAAGAGAGAGTAAAATTTATAGTTCTATCGAGATTAGTATTAAATAAATAATTGATAAACTAATTTTGGCTATGTTTTTAATTTGTTCTAAGAGAAAATGATTTATTAAGACTCTGATCTTTTAATGTAGAATGTTAAAAAGTAATAAATTCTTGCTATAGAATGTCCACCATCTGTAAAAAATTAAAAATACATTCTCACTGTCTAGTCAGTAAGTCTCAATTCTAATTCTTTTTGCTGAGCACAAATATGGAAAGAACCTGATTTAAAGTCCAGGTTGTTTTTTGTTTAACCACTCAGATTTAGTTGTTTCTAGGCAGAATTACCAGTACATAAATTATCTTTCAAGTACTATCATAAGCACTATCATAAACTATATCCTACCACTTATTGAATCCTAAATAATCAAAGTGACTAAAAATTATCTGCATCTATATATTTAACCTTTGGATTGGGATATGGTAGCTAAATAATATAGAATACGTAAAACATGTGGTTCACTTAGTGGTAGAGTTAGATGTAGCCACATCTAGGATATGTGAGTTTCTGTCTTTGATAACCCAGAAAACTATTCTGAATACAAATAATCATGGGTGTACCTGAAAAAACATTTACAGAGAGTGTGAATGATATGATTCATTAGTTAACAAACCAGAAAAAAGGGAGTATATTCACTGTATGGTGAAGCTAAAGGCTTCCTGGTTCCAGAGCTGACCTAGTTTGAGAAAAAGAAAGAAGGAAAGAAATAGAAAAAAATAAAAAATAAAAATAAAGACAGTATGTAGTAAGGCAATAATAGTAATTAGAAGCAGCAGTCCTGTGAAGCAGATCAACCGACAACCAGAGAGAGAGAATCTGAGACCATAAAGTCAACCAAGACAAGGAACAAACAGGGCTGATTTCAATGTAAGGCAGAGTTCCGAAATCTCAGTTTTAAAGGCAATATATTGTTCTAATATAATAACAAACTAAAGCAGCACAGTAGCCTGATAAATTTTAGGTGGTAAGTAAGCAGCCCTGCATGTTTGAATTAGTGATGTCCCGAGAGACTAATTGCATATGTATTCAATATACATTGTTGACCAAGGGGATAAAATAATGTATTTTAGAAAAGTTGATCTGAATTCAGCCAAAATTAACATGCTTTTTTATTTTTAGTTTTGACTATTTAAATTTAGTCAAAGAAAAACCGACAAGTTTACAGTATTTTCCTGACTACCTAATCAGTATCAAAGTATTGTATATTGAAGATGAAATACATGTTTGGAACCCCTAAAAATCTATCTTTTACAAAGAGTACTAGGGAGAGGAATTTAAAAGTAACTACTTGTTTTTCTTGCTCTGGTATGAATTCTGATTTTAATAGTCTTTGCAGTAAAGGTTTCATGAACTAAATTGTATTTCTTCATGTCTGTTACATAGTCAGTGTACTAATTCTTTTAGTAATATGAAATATATGGCTGAAGCTTTGTGATATAAGGAAATGATAGATGGTTTTTTTAAGTATTTAAAATATTAAATTTATTGCTATAGTTTTTTAAATCAACTATAGTATATGTCTTTCAGTTTTCAAATTCTAAATTAAAGATTAGAATCAATGTTTTCCATGATTTAAAACTGATCTTTAATGAAAGGAAAATATAAATACAATCAAACATAAACTTCAAATTAATGATTTTGAAATCCTGAGTTCTAATAAAAAAAAATTGTATGAAAGCCATCATTTCTCAACTGAACAGCTACACCTGAAAAAGATTGCAAATGTATTCAGACTGCAGAGGCTGGATTGAAAGTGATTTTGCTAGCCCTTTCCATACTACAATCCATGATAGATGATTTTTGTTAGACATTAGCTTGGAAGGTCAGCATTCTTAGCAAAAATGTTAATATACATAAATGAGTAATTTATTTTTAATTAAATTTAATTTGCTTTGTGAACGCCACACTATATGTTAATGAAGGATTTATCTTTTTCCTAATTAATTAAAACTACAGGGCAGGCATATTTTCATGAGAGTTCTGAATTATTTTGTTGTTATGGTTAATTTTTAAAGTAGATAATCAGCTAAGCAGTAACAATTTTCCAAAAATTACTTCTTTATTGCTAACAGTTAGAAATCCATACTTTTGCTTTTTATTGCATATTATATATCAAAACTTTTTATTTTATGAATTTTTATTGTATTTCATAATAGTTGCAATGATAAGAACTGTAAATTTTTTATCTTGACAAAGTTACAGTAATGATTTTTTGTTTCCAAATTGAGAATGAAACATAAAATGAATATTTTATTTATAGTAAGCATGTCTTTTTATTTTTTACTATGAGACTGCTAATGTTCTAGACATTTTAAATTATATTTTTGACATTCAATTGTTTAGGTTAAGTATGGACCAGAAAATCCAAATATTTTGCTTTTTCCCATAAATTTGTATAAGAATAAAAGTGCTGTATTTAGTATTTAATGATTATATGTAGCATTGCTATCATTCCTTTAGGAAAATAGCAGCCTTCTTCACTAGAAAATGTTAAGTCAGCATATTTAAAATATAAACAAAATCAGCTACTTAAAATAAAGATGAATATGCCAAACACTTATAATTGTCTACTGAACCACAAAATAGTTTTACTGGAAAAAGAAATACATTTTTGTTGTTGTTGTTAATGTCCTTGACAGACTTTTCATTGAGGGTCATATAATTTCTATTTTAATTTAAAGTTTAAAAAGCATTTTATTAATCATTTTATAACTACTGAGGAAGGCAAATTCTTAGATAATAATAAGGGTTGAGAAAGAAAATAGAAGGTAAAAGAAATACTAAGAAATGCAAATGTGTGAAGTTTTACAGATAAATATTCTTTTTTGAACCATTTCAGCTTTCTCACCATGACTTCCTCACTCAGTATTTTTTACTGAAACCAAACATGTGCTCTCTCTGTCCAACCCTGTGTTCTGATATTTCTGGCAGTCCTAAGTGCTGCAGTAAAACAGCTTTAATGTATTTTCTTCATTCTAATTTTTTTTGTATGGTCAAAAACACATAAAATTTACCATCTTAACCATTTGTGTACAGTTCAGTAGTGATAAGTATATTGACATTGTTGTGAAACAAACCTTCAGAACTTTTCCATTTTACAAATTTGAAACTTTATATCCATTAAACAACTTCCCCTTTCCTCTTCTCCACATCTTCTGGTAACCACCATTCTTTCTGTTTCCATGAATTTGACTACTTTAGTACCTCATATAGGGGGAGTCATACAGTATTTGTCTTTTTTGTGACTGGCTGCTTTCACATAGCATAATGTCCTCAAGGTACACCTTTGTTGTAGCATGTGACAGAGCTTCCTTTCTTTTTATGCCTGAATCATATTTCATTTGTTTGTGTGTACTCCATTCAAATTTGTAATAAATCTGTTGAGTTTGAGCTAAAATCTTATAGACAGATCTGTATTGTAGCCTTCCAGGTGATTGAAAAGGAGTACTTTAGAGCCATTATCTCCAGATTTTTTTATTACATAACCCTGTCCACAAAACATGCTTGAGCAGTCCCCTAGTATATGTACATTTATTTATTTATAAATGCATGTACTATTGTTGATCCAGATAGTAAACATAGACACATTTTACATTCTTCCTTTTGCCTCATCCTTCTTTCCTCTCTCCCTGCCCTTTTCTATCTTCTTTACTTTTGCTTTCTCCTTTCCCTCTACCCCTTACCCTCTCTTTTCCTCCACTCTCCTCTGATCTTTCCTTCCCCTCTTGTACTTATTTAAAAAATTAAATAGGAGTTGTAATTTTCCTTCCATATTCCGATGAATCATTTTGAATACCAACAATTTTGGAGTCTACCTTGCTCTGTGGTTTGGAGACAAATCACTACTTTCTATTAAGATATTTGTCAGTTAATTTTTATATTTATGAAGCAGGCGCAAGGTACTGTGCAAAGTAGTGATCCTAGGAAGACCTTGAGAGTCAGTCTTTCTAAAATATGGATATCTCCTGTCAGACTTTTTTTATATTTTATTCTTTGAGGAATAAGAATTACCTTAAAGTCACTGCTCCTTTAATCTCCTGATTTTGTCTTTTCCTTTTAGGAGTCTTTGAAGTTTCCTTGTAAAATGACATTTTACATATAATTTTGAGATTTTATTTTGTACTTAATTTGTATTCACATATTTGTAGTTCTTATACTCCTAATGAGAAAGGAGATGAATATATACCTCTTAGATTAAATTGCCTTGCTGAAAGCAAGAAATAGATTTGAAATCTATTTTATCTTAAATTTACATGACTTTTTATCTTCTACATATCTGTTTCTTTCTATATAAATTTTTTAAATCATCAGTTAAATTATTTACCCCCACAAAAAAAAATTTGGGGGGAGCTAAATTTGAAGGTCCAGGACAATGTGCTTCCCAAAGTTTCATGTACAATACACTCTGGCACACTGATGAATGTGGATATGAGTGCCGTAGGTAAAGAATGAGATGATTCTGCTGGTTACGTGGAGGTTAGTTTTTAAAAGAAATAACATTTAAATCTAGGTTCAGAATATTTTGTTGTGTCTGATTTAAAATGACAAACTGAAAAAATAAATGTTAACTTACTATTAATACCGGCCTTCCTTTAGTATTAATTGAAGCACAATACACATGTGTGGTAACAAATCCAGTAGTACAGAAGAACTTATGATAAAAAGCAACATTATCTTTTTTACTCTTCTATACCTCCATGCCCATTCCTTATATGTAGCATCTTAACCATTTCTCCATTTCTGTTTTGAGTTCTTTTGGGAGTTACATACGTAATTCTAAGAAAACCACAGCAGAATGTGCTGGGGATGAGGATGAGGCTTCTTACAAGGGCAGGAAGGTATATTTACATGCTCAGTCCACAATCTTGACTTAGAAGCCCATTTTTAAATAATACATTCTGTGATTTCAAAGCAGCTAAGAAATTTATTTTTTTAATCTATATCAAGACATGATTTTGTCCTTTTCCCCATGCTTGCTTTTGTTTTTCTTTACTTGCTTTCTTGCCTATCCATGCCCCTTACAATTCATAAGTTCTATATCTACAATTTCTTTTCATTTCTTCCTAATACTGATTTTTTTCTTCTATTACTGGCAAAGTAGCCATATGTCGCCTTAGTAATGGAACAGTATAGTCAGTTTTTACCCAAGTAGTGGCATAAGTACTTGATATTTAATAGCATTTTCAAAAACAAGCAGTTGAATACCCAAAGGCTAAATAGTCTCCATTGACATTTCTAAGCTTCACGACCACTATTAATCCAACATGATTTAAACATAAAACCATCTTAGGTCTTGCTGCAATTTGAGGAAGGAGAGGGAGGATCCATCTTAAGGACAAGCTGAAGATCATTTCTTGTGTGCTGGGAGGCATTGCTCTGGCCCTTTTATTTATAGCATTTCAAGTAATATAACACTCAGTATTGTGAACTTGTTTGCTATTTTTCCTCCTATTATCCTCGTTTATCAATAGTGTTTTTGATAGTTTTATACTTGAGACATTGAGTCTGTAATTTTAAACATTTTTCCACCTATGACACCGTGTCATATGTCTGATTTCACAGATGATTTTTTTTAAATGTTTTCTCACTTTAAAAACCCTTTTATGTTTTGCTTTTTAATAACTACATTTTTATGATGTAGCCATCTTGATAAAATATGTAATTTAGCATTGTTTATAAATTTTATTTTCCAGAGATCCCTTATTTGTGTTTACATGCCTTCTAATGATCTAAAACAAAAGCAAAATAGTAACGTTAAAGTCAAATGATAAAATAACTTAAAACAATAGCATTGATTTTTGAAAGGTAAAAAATACCTTATATTCTAAATTTTTTGCCTGATGAGAATTTGGCAAAGCTACTGCTTAAATTTTAGAGCGTTTATAAATGTATGCACATTTAATCTGATGGTTCCTTTTAAAGTTATTTGAAAGATTATATAATAATTATATCACTTAGCAATCTCTTAGAATACTAATTTTATTCAGTTTCCTTTTTTCTGAAATAACTTCTGTTAAACTCAGCTTGGCTGTAGCTTGATATAATGCATGAGCATGTTGTTTATGTAAGCTTAGTAGCTTCAAACAATAAAACAAAATTGTATTACAGCACAGATACTTGCTTTCTTTTCAAAGGTAAGTAAATTCTCACTGGAACCACTGAAGGAAAATATTGGTTTACTTTAATATGGAGCTGTTCACTTATTAAACCATGCCTATGTCTGGGAAATCCTTGATTCCCTACTGGTGATTTACCTGTGACTTAGTGTTGATTAAAGATATGTACTAACATGTTTTTCTATACAAATGCCCTTAATGTTCTAAGGGAAAATACTAAGAAAATATTGTTAAGTGTTTAGAAGTTACAACAATAAAGATTACATTTTCTACTTCTTTGTTATTCCATTGACTAGAAAATTCCATTTCCAAGCCATTTCTAAAAATCTGAATTAATTTAATTACGTAGTTATGTCTTTTAATTTTTAAAATATTTTCAGTGAAAGTGTAGTTTTATGTGTAGATAAGAGACCCAGTGATACTGAACATTCTCGTAAATGAGTTGTTGCTTTTAATTAACATCGACATCCAATGATGTTTGTTTGGTCCCCGTGATATTCATTAAAAGAAAAAAGAGGATAATGTCGGTAATTTCCTGTCATGGTCTTAGCTAAATTATGCGCTCACTTATAAGGAGATATGACATTCTGTTACCTATGTATATAATAGATAAGTCAACATTCAGAGAGTGAGGGACAGCTTGAGATAAGAGCGGAGATTGCTATACAAGGTGATTTTTTTCTCACTTCCTCTACCTATTTTTTTTACTATCATAATAAGAATCTCAGTTTTCAGTGTGTACATATTTGTAGTTAACCTTAGATCTTATGTAAACACAGGCAAAATGAATGCAATGAAAATAGTACTTATTTAATAACACTTTACTTTGTTCTTATTAGTTTCTTCACTAGTGGAAGGAGGAGATAAACAAAACAAACATTTTAGGCCATCAAAAATGTCTTGCAAAGAATCTGCCCCAATGACCTCTTCCTCACCACCAGTTAGCCAGGAATCACTGACAGTCAAGGAGAAGTTCATCCCACCTGAGCTCAGTATCTGGGACTATTTCATAGCCAAGGTAATATTTATGTAGTTAAATAGAAATGAAAATGTTTAAGTGTATTTGTTGGTGCTGCCAAGTATTTTTCTACTGGTTTATAAAATTTCCATTTTATCAAGCTACATTACCAAAAATTATACCCTAAAATATTTTGGTCATATTTCCAACCATTTTTTAAGGCCATTCTTTGATAAGTTGCAGTTTTTGCATTTTAAACAAAATGAAGTTCTTAGTAAGATGAAAAGATAAATTGGTTAATACCTTGATACTGATATTCTCGATAGTAATTAAGGAAACAAAACTGCCAGAATTTAAAATGTCCTTCATACTCTCATCCCTTTTCTGTACTGCAGGCAGTCCTGCAATGTTCTGATACACACTGATTTGTTACCACTGTTTATTCCCTCAACAACATGGTTTAAATTTAAGTTACCACAATATACGAAATGTGAGCAATTGCATAAAGTACAAAGTTCCCTGCTAGCTCTTCAATCCATAAATTACAATTAAAATAATAGATGCACCTCATGATCAATGACCAGTCAAAACAGTTCTTTCAAATACTGTTGGCGATTGGTCATTTAGTGCCTGTTATTCATTTCACACATAGACAGAAAAGCATGTGATCGTCTTGCTTCTTTGTCTGCCATGATAAACCCAAGTGACATTTTACAAAATTGGTTTATTAAAAGAGAGAATTGGCTAACAGTAATGAAAGTGCAACAACAACAAGAAAATGAGATTAACAATATACTGTAATAAAAGTTATGTGAATATGGTTTCTCACTCTCAAATATTATACTTTACTCACCCTTCTTGTGATGATGTGAGATAATACAGTGCTTACGTGATGAGATGAAGTAAGATGAATGACATAGACTTTGTGATGTAGTGTTAGGCTACTATAAGGGTTACATAAACACAAGCAGTGCAATGCCACAACAGTTGTTCTGATAACTGGGATGGCTACTAAGTGCCTAGTGATTGGGCAAGGAGTGTATATACTCTGGATACAGTGGACAAAGGGATGATTCAGGTCCTGAGTGGGATTGAGTGGGACAATCCAAGATTTCATCACATTACTCAGAACAGCACACATTTTAAAACTTATGAATTGTTTATTTCTGTAACTTTTCATTTGACATTTACAGACTATAGTTGACTGTAGGTAATTGAAACCACAGAAGGCAAAACTGCTGATAAAGGAGCAACCACTGAACACATTTTCTATATTGCCTTAGATCCCTTTTATGTTTATCAATTTTATGACTTCTCATACAACTACCTTGCTGAAACTACTGACAATGAGATTAAGATAGTATCTATATTGTCAACTGTAACTGAAACTTCATGATCATCATTTTTTTTTGACCTGTTAGCAATATTCAACACATGAGCATTTCCTCCTTTTTGAAATACATTTCTCTTTTGTTCTCTGATGCTGACCTCTTAGTTTTTTCCCTAACCTTACTATTTATTTCTTTATATTCTCCTTTCTTCATCTTTCCTTTTCTACCTGACATGTGCATCTTACTCTTATTCAAGATTTGGGTTTTGGCATTTATTTTCTCTTATACTTTCCTTCTCACAACCAGAGTACTCTGAGTTCACTAAATGACATCTTCATCCTTGTAGTTGCTCAAGCCAGAAACCCAGAAATCATCTTTTTTCCCTATTTTTCTTGCTTTCCAGATTTATCAGCAAATCTGTCATCACTTTCCCCAAAATTATTTCTCTCCATCTGCATCACTGATCACCTATTTCTAGACTGCCAATTCTTGCCTTAGTTACCGATGTCTCCATTTCTACTCTTGCCATTTGACTTTTTCCTCATAAGAGAGTAGTTATGTAATCGTCTTAAGATAAATCTCAATACCTATCCTCTATGTAAAACTCATTAGTAGCATTCCATTACACTCTATACTGTGATCAACAAAAAGAACCTATCCGATCTGTCATCTGCCATGCTCTTTCAACCTTTATCCCAACACTAATTCTCTTGCTTTTTTTTTTCATACCAAACTCTCCCATATTTAAAGATTTTCTACATATTATTCCACTGCCTAAAATGCTTTTCTTCCCTTTTGTTATATGGCCTATTTATTTTTGTCCATTAGGTCTCACTTAAATTTTACTTTTTGAAGAGGCCTTTCATGATCAGCTTATCTCAGTTTTTGTTAAAGTTTTCCATCCCACCTCTTTTTTTTTTTTATAGCACAAATAAAAGCAATTTGTACTTAGTTTTCTACTATTTGCCTAATTTCCACTGAAACATAAGCTCTATGAAGGCAACGACTATATATGTTTTAAAATTTTTTATATCAAGTATGCTTTTTAACATATAGTAGATACTTGATAAATTTTTTGTTGAATTGATGGATAAGTAAGGGAATTGTGTAGAGTGATGTTAGAGGCATGGAATGTCAAAAAGTAGCCTAATACTGGTTCCTTTACTCCTCGTAGTGAAGAATCCAAAAATGAGATAAATTGCTAATACTAGACTATGTAATTAAATGTATTATATCAGATAGTTGATTGATAAGTTCTGTAACTTTTTTATTTTAGCCTTTTCTACCCCCTTCTCTAAGTAGAGGAGAATATGATTCAGAGGAGAGTCTGGAAAGTGATGATGATGATGATGATGATGTTTTAGCTTCAGATTTCCATCTCCAAGAGCATTCTAATTCAAATTCATACAGGTATGGAATACTTAATAATCTTCTTTTTAAATAATCATCATGGCTTATATATATAAAATTTTGGAAAATAATATGTTTGAAATTAGCTTGGGGACATGTAACACATTATAACTCAGATTTCATTGTTGAAATTGTTAAATTCCTTTACAATAATTTCACAGTTAATCTTTTATTTTCCGTGAATGGATGACCTATATTTTTTACCTCTCCTCACAGATGCTATCAGATTATTACTTCTCTTTGCTCTCTGAGATAAACAAATCCCACTCGTTTAGCTTAGAAAGTCTAATGTCTTTTCAGTGAACACTAGTACTCTAAGATGTCAGTGATTACTGTTTTAAAAATGGCTTCCACATGGTATAAAAATCATAAATGTTCCAATACTGCATTATCCTTATGTGTACATGTTTGGCATATTATTTTGTCTTTATTAATATATCTGAAAGGTATATTTGAAATAAAGTGAAAATATTATATTAAGACATGGTCTGTTAATGGTGTGATAGAAGAGTATAAATCTTCCAGAAGAAAGAAGTATTTTAGAGAAAATGAAGTACTTTATTGAAAAGAAAAATTATGAGATTTCTACTTGATGTACTGGTAGTTTTTTTCCCTATTGACCTAATTTTAGTTTTTAAATATATAAAATAATTACATGGCTCAAAAGTCAAAGTGTATACCTCAACAACAAAAGACCCCAAATAACCCAATTAAAAAATGGGCAAATTATTTGAATAGACATTTTTCCACAGACGACATACAAATGACCAATAAGTACGTGAAAAAATGTTCATTGTCTCTAATTATTAGAGAAATGCAAATCGAAACCATAATGAGAGATTATCTCACATCCATTGATATGGCTACTATATATATATATAAAAAAAAAACAGTGTTGGCAAAGTGTGGAGAAATTGGAACCCTCATGCAATGTTGGCGGGAATGTAAAATAGTGCAGCACCATGGAAAACAGTAGGACAATTCCTCAAAAGTTAAAAATAGAATTACCATATGATCCAGCAATTTTACTTCTAGGTATATACCTAAAAGAATACAAAGCAGGGTCTTGAAGAGGTATTTGTACACCCATCTTCATAACAGCATTATTCTTAATAGCCAAGGAATAAAAGCAACCCAAGTGTCTGTGGACATATGAATGCATAAACAAAAAGTGGTATATACATACAGTGGAATATTATTCAATCTTTAAAAAGATAGAAATTCTGATACTACAACGTGGATGAACCTTGAAGACATTATGCCAAGTAAACTGAGCCAGTTACAAGAAGACAAACACTGTATAATTCCACCTGTATGAGATACCTAGAGTAGTCAAATTCATAGAGAAAATAGAATTGTGATAGCAAGGGGCTAAGAGAAGGTAGAAATGGAAAATTGTTGTTTTGTGGGTATAGAATTTCAGTTTTCCTAAATGAAAAGAATTCCAGAAATAGATGGTGATGATCATTGAACAGCAGTATGAATATACTTAATGCTACTGAATTGTACACTTGAAAGTAGTTAAAATGTTAAACTTTATGATATGTATATTTCATCACAGTTTTGAGTAATAAAATGCTAGTACTCTAAGAAATAAATGTTTCACTAGAAATAAAAGAGAAGCTGAAATATCTTTTTTAAATGAAAAATGCAAAGCTGTATAAAAATGTGAACTCAGAAGTCTTACATTTCTTTCTTCTACCCAGTTTCTCCTCTATACCCTCTACAGATACACATTTTTATTAGTTTCTGGTTTATCCTTCTGTTTGCAAAAATAAGCATGCGTACATGTGGATATATATATATATAATGTTCTATAACTTTGTTTTTTAATCAATAATACTGGAGTTCATGCCGTATTAACACTTGAAGTTCCCTCTTCATTTTTTAAAAATGGCTACCCTTATATTCCATAATTCGAAACTAGTTATTCAGCCAGTACTCTCCTGATAGATAATTTGGTTGTTTCTACTCTTGCTGTTTTAGATAATGCTGAGTAGACATGAGTAACTGCATGCATATATTGTTTTGTTTTTGTGGAGGTATATCTTCAGGGTAGATTACCAGTAATGGAATGGTTGTGTCGAAGAGTGATATACTCTTCTAAATCTCTATAATATTTTAACAGATCTTCTGTTGCCTTATTTTTAGTTGGTCATTGATGCGCTTGGCAATGGTACAATTGGTGCTCAACAATTTGAAGACTTTCTATCCCTTTGCAGGTCATGACCTTGCAGGTAATATATATGTTAACATGAATTAATATTGCCATTACTTCCAATTTACTGTTTTGTATTTTTTTTTTTTTTGCAACTAGGGAAGAAACTTCCTGTTGTAAAAGATAGGTTTCTCTAAAACAAACCAAGTGTTTTTAAATATGTCTATTATATTATTAGGTGTTCTTAGGAGGATAACATCCAGGGAAGCAGGGGATTTGAGCATGATGTGATTGACTGTATTGAGACTGTATTTATACCTGTAGCTGAGGTTTTGGGAGATTTAATAGTAATAAACACATAGAAAACTAAGCAAATGCAAAAACTTAGTAATTGTTAACTCCAAGGGAAGAAAAGTTTGTACAGGAAAGAAAGGGGTGTGATAATACACCAGGTGGTTTGGCTGTGATCTGTATTTACACATATATAACAAGGTTATAACTAAAATAACAACAACAAAAATTATGTGATCATATTGGAATGATGGAGAGAGAAGTTTATTCTCACATTCTATAGTAATATATCAGAAGATAATTTCTAAAATTGAAAAAGCAAGAATTCATACTATAAGCGTGTTATATAGATTTTTGTAGGTAAGTATCAGGAATAGTTAAAAGTTGTGGGTGGGATCAGGACTCAGGAGTATGGAAATATAAAACTGGAAAGTGCTCAGTTTCATAGTATTGTTTAAAATTTTTTTTTTACCTTTGTGTATCATTTAATTTTCTAAGCAAGTCTTAGTTATATACCATACAGAAATTTGGCTGATACAAAGGTTTAAAGCAATTAATTTTACTTCCAGACATATTTTCATAATATGCAGATATATTTTTTTGTCACATGGAATTAAAGTCAAAAGCAGTCATTGATACAGAATCATTTAAATCATGTTATAAATATTATTTCAAGTACTTGTAGTAAAGCTATCATGTAATTTCAACTTAAATTGCCTTTTTTCTGTTGTCTTAGGCCACCTAATTATGTTGAAATGTTACACCAATTTATGACATTCTTTTTTTAATCCTCCAGATTTTTATGCCCATCTCTTTCACATCTCCTCTGCCAAAATATGCATTAATATCTTATCTCAGACATTTTTACAATCCAATATAACATTTACTGCAGAATATAAATATGGGTCAATTTTATTTTCTTTTTTTAGAGCTTCCAGTTAGTTCACCACTTTGTCATGCAGTTCTAAAAACTCTTCAGTGTTGGGAACAAGTTCTTCTCCGACGACTTGAAATACATGGTGGGCCACCTCAAAACTATATCTCAAGTCATACCTCTGAAGAGAGTTTGTCTGCAGGTCCTGCAATTCTCCGCCACAAAGCTTTGCTGGAACCTACAAACACTCCTTTCAAGTAGGTTTTCCCAGATACTGTTTTTAACCATGAGTTTTATTAAATCAGAATGTTTTCAGGTCATATTTAAAGAAAAATATTTAAGTCCTTTTATGTTTAATTTGCTGTTCTAGGTTCATATCTGTGTCTTTGTGTGATGTATATTGTAGTCCAGAGGCTAGTAAATATTTCCTGCAAAGGTCCAGATACGGAAATATTTTAGGCTTTGAGGGCCTTACAATCCCATGGCAGCTATTTAACTCTGCCATTGTAGGTGAAAGCAACAACAGATAGTAAATAAATGAGTGGACATGGCTGTGATCCAGTCAACTTTATTTTTGAAAATGAAAGACAAGCTGGATTTGACCTGTGGGCACTTGGGAGTAGTGCTGTTCAAAGTAGGCAGTTAGCAAACTGTTTTGCTGTCCATGAAGACTTAAAAGCATTTGTACCAAAAGGTAAATCACTACAGTATCACTTCATCAAGAAAGTCTTGCTACAAAAAAAGGTTAACTGAACTAAACAGTGTACTTAGAGACATAATGACATAGTTCATTTACATGAACTAATTAACCTCTTACCTCATTGCACATCAATAACAGAGTTCATGGACTTGTGTTTGTTCATAGGTAAGATTTGGAGCCGCTGTGCTTGTAGATCTCCTGTAGGAAGCATAACTAGTACGTTCCTAAGTTAGGGGTCAGCAAACTGCAGCCAGTGCGGCCAGATTCACCCCTCCTTTTACATTGTAAATAAAGTTTTATTGGCTCACAGTTACACCCTTTCCTTTTAATATTGCTTCTGGCTTCTTTTCCACTTTAGTGGCAGAGTTGAAGCATTGTCCAAGAGATCTTATGGCTCATAGAGCCTAAAATATTTACTATCCAGTCCTTGAAGAAAAAGATTGCTGATTGCTGCCCTAGATGATTTGGTCTGATACTAGTTAATTTATTATTATGAACATTTATATAGCACTAAGGAAATGTGATCAAGTTAATCAGAAATCTCCAAAGTGTATAATTAAATATACTTTCTCTCTGTAGATCCAAACACCATCTGGCACTGTCTGTGAAGAGACTTTGGCAGTACTTGGTAAAGCAGGAAGAAATTCAGGAAACCTTTATCAGAAATATATTCACCAAAAAAAGGTGTCTAAATGAGGTCTGTATAAGTTAAACATGTTTACTGTTTTATTATTGAAGTCTTTTGTATTATAAAGAAAAAGTTGCATTTTACAGTCTTTTTAAAAACTCATTTATGTCGTAAACATATACTGTGCAATTAATTTATAGAAGAGTAATTGGAAAGGAAAGAGAGGCTCAGTATTTGCCTAAATCAGTTTAATTTTCATGGTACTAATTCAGATGTATTTGGAACTTTTTTCCCAAAAAAGATACTGTTTGAATTAAGATGCTATATCTTGTTTCCTGTGTTTTGAGTTGTCATGATACCCAGTTTAAGAAAGTGTAGAAAATTCCCATGACTTTCATGTGACAGTTAAAAGTAGCTTATTTTAGAAGTTTAACTAAAACTAGGTTTGCATACTGAAAACATTTCAAATATATACATTTTTTTATTCTATTGGTTATGCTTCTTAATAAAATTTTGCAAACTCAAATTAATGTATAAGAAATACTGTAAATGGTTAATTGTACCTCAGTATTATCATTAAAATGATTATTTTTCTCAGTTCAGTGCTACTTAAAGAGTTTCAGTTTGATGAAACTTGAACCTGAATGTAAATTAACATTTTGCTTCCTTCTTTGAGACAGTTTTGCTATTAAAAAAATATCGGGTAAATTCAACAGTGGACATAGTGATATAATTAATTCCTTTTCTCCTCATGTACTAGTAACAGGGAGTTCAAGACTGGCAACTGGTCTGTGAATCACATTTTGAGAAGCACTGAACTAGTCTGAAAGCAAACTTTGTACAGTTTTTGAAGTGGGAGGGAAAAAGGAAGGTATTTCAGTTGGAGAAATAAGGAAGTGGAATGGCTTCTTAATATACAGGTTAGCAAAAAGCAAGATGGCATCTAACCTCACTGAAAAAAAAGGAAAATTACATATACTCAATTGTCTCTCAGTTTAAACACTAATTTGTAAGAGGCAACTGCATATGCTATTATTTAGTAATTGTCTGTTTATGTAAATATATTAGAACTAGCCAAGCCAGGAAATATATAGTTGTCTTGCTAACTTAGAAGAATTTTGATATATGTACCTTAGTATGGAATTGAAAACTAGGCAAACAATAAATACAAGATATACAATGCAAATGAATGTATATCTATATAACTGTATAGAAGATATATTTTAAATAGTATATGAATTACCATTAAAACAGTTTGAGATAATTTTTGATGAATAAAATTAAAAATTTGCTAGGTGAGAGTGTCAGACTACTTAGCATATGTTGACTCATGAAGTATTGTTTCTTATTTTATACATAGCTTTGCTTAAAATAATTTGTTACAAGTTCAAGCATTCTGGTAATAGTGTATAAAGCACTGCTGTATTCTGTATAAAAAGCATGTTGACTGCTTATTCTTTGGTTTCTCTGATGCACCTTGTGATATGAATATACACATTTAACATTATTTCAAGTACAAAATCATATTTGATTAATATAGTTATAAAAATTAAGACATTTTTCTACCTCTGATACATTTAGTATATTTGGGAAATGAAACAGCTCTCAAAACAAAGAAACTATTGTACCATTCGCCTGTCTAGTTTAATCAGGGAGTAGGATCATTAAGAGAATAGAGTAACCAAGCCAGAATGAGTAAGAAAGAATAGCAGATAAGTGCAACTACACCTTTTAAATTCTTCTGATATTTTATTCTTCTGATATATTATTTTATTCTTAGTTTTCTTGGAAGATTTATGAAATCTTAAGAAAATTTTAAAGTTATTTTCGTATTAAATTATTTTAATCAAAAGCGGGAAAATGAATGCTGGACTAAAAGCTAATAACTATCAGTAAGCTGAGTATTTTCTCTGAATTGTAGTTTTTTTACCTGCAAAATGAGTATAATACCTTTTGCTTTGCAGTGTTTTAGCCAGTACATTTAACTTAGTTAAAAACCGGCATGATTAATGGTGGCTATTAGAAATTTATTGTTAGTGCTTTGTTGTTTTATTCTTCGTGGAGGTACTCGTGGATGGAACATGATGGAGAATATTTTGAGAGTTCTGCTGCTTTCTTTATTCCTTTATGTGTTTAAAAATGAAATTTTCTTCATCTGGTATTGAAATCCCGATGTCAGATTTTTCTTTTCCTATGTACTGTAGTACAGTGGAATATACATTTTTAAAATAGGTCTTTCCTATTTTTAATTTTCTTGGAAATTAAGTACAGATAGCTGCAAATAGACTATCTCTGAATCATTCCCAACAACTGAAAAATACTTGGCAGCTGTGATCTGTTTTTCCAGTTCCTTTTTCTGTTTTTTTTTTTTATGAGAAAAACTAAAGGTCCTGAACCAGCTCTTTCTTTAACTAATGCTAATATCTCCTTTTAAGAAGTATGTTTGCCTCCAAGCAATTTTTTATTATTATTATTATTATTATTATTATTATTATTATTTCTAGCTAAATCAAGAAAAGGCGCGAATTAGAAACCTAGAATTCAAAATTTTTAATCAGGGCATTTTTATGAGTGAGACACCATAGTGAAGATAAGACATAGTAAGTACTGTGTAAGAACAATTTGATTTTAATTTTCAGCTGATAATACTCTGGCACAAGTAGCTCTGAAATTTGTAATATGAAATACTTTGGGCACAATCTTGCTTTAATGTTGACATTTCATAAGACAGTAAAAAATTTCTTTAGGAGAAAAAATAAAATCTATAGTGGTTAATGAGTTTTGAGAGATTAAGTTTTCTCTGACGTCTTACCCCTAACCATGCACCCCCATACATGTTTCTTTTAAGATATATTAAATTAAAAAATAATAACTCAACTTAGTGTTGTTTTCTAGTAAATTTGGTTTAAAATTAATATAAAAATATCCCCAATATTTGCATGTTACATCTCGTCTTTACTCTTTGTCATGTGGTTATTCTTTCTTAATGAAGTCATTAGAGGACAACTGTGAAACCATCAAAAATTCTATGATGGAGGAGCCAAACATCAATAAGGTACAAAGTATCATTCAACTGAAATTAGAAATTGCATTCTTTAACAAGAAAAACAAAGTGTCGCCATTTTAATTTTGGACTAGACTTTGTTTCCAATGCAATTAATGTTTTACTTTCTCAGTTTATTTTTAAAAAAAATTTAACAAGTTAAATATTGCAATCACAAAATTGTTTCTGCTTTATTAATAAGAGAATGCAATTTTAAAGGAAGTTGAATGTATCCTGTTTTGGCTACAGATTTCTCTGGGTAAATACAAGTTCTTTATAAAATGTAATTGCAATAGCCATTACAGAAGTATCGTAGTAGTGTTCTGTTTTTGCAAGCATCACTTTGAAGTTAAAATTCTTTTCTATGATACTGATTAATTCCTTAAAATATATCAAATACTATCATATAGCATTTATTTTACTGGTAAAAATAGGATCTAGCATATTGCCTTGTGCATAGTAAGTACTCAGTTCTTGAGAACAAAAGCACAAAGGTTAAGAATTTGTGCAGTAATGAAATAATTCCCAAATGTTCTATCATCACACATTCAAATATGGCTTTTATTAGGTTGATACATAATTCATGTGTTTCACATTCAAGAGTAATTTTTAGAGAAATTTTTCTCAAAAGATTTTTTTTAAGGCTATGAATTTCTACCTCTTATTTTTTCCCAAATGAACCTTTTAGTAAATAAGAGAAATAATTCTATGCAATTAATAAAAAAGGCTGATTTGATGTCAGATATATATATCATAACTAAACCTTGGCAGAATAAATATATGCAGTCCATACTTTGGAAATTTCTAATAGCCTTTGGGGGTTTTAACAAACTAGAATTCAAACTTGTAATTAGTTAATAATATTCCTTGCTTGAATAATCATTACTTAGTACAGTCTATTCATTACCAGAATCAGAATGTTGTATTACTGTAGTCATTACACTACATCAAAAAGCAGTCATTCTGTTAATATCATAATCATTTTTGGCCAATGTTTTCTAAGCCATGTGTGACAATTTTATTTCTAACAGCTTTATTAGGTATACTTGACTTAAAATAATTGCACATATTTATTAAAGTGCAGAGCTTGATCAATTCTCACCTATGTACACATTGATGAAGTCATCAGCACAAACAAGAAAATATATCTATACTTTAATTCCTTACTTACTCCTCACCTCTCACCTCTTCTTTCTCTCCAGGCAACTACCAATCTACTTTTTGATATTATAGATTAGTTTGCATTTTCTGGAATATTTGTAAATGAAATCATACAATATTTTTTTATGCACTTTTTCAGCATAATTATTTTGTGATTTCTCTATCTTGTGTATTTCAGTAGTTCATTTTTTTTTTTTTTTTAATTGCTGAGGTGTATCATTGTATGGCTCTACCACATTTATTTACCCACTTACCTCTTGATGAACACTTGAGCTGTTTCCATTTTGGAGCTATTTCAAATAAGACTGCTTAGAATATTAATGCACAAGTCTCTTTCCAAGGGCATATACTTTGATTTCTCTTGTGTAAATGCCTAGGAGTGGAATGGCTGGATTATATTGTAGGTATATCGTTAACTTTTTAAGAAACTGCTCAAGTTTTTTCCAAGGTGGTGGAAACAATTTACATTCCCAGCAGCAGCATATGAAATTCCAGTTGTTTCACATCTTTATCAATACTTAATATGGTCAGCCTTTTTATTTTGGTCATTCTACTAAGTATGTAGTTGTAGTTCATTGTGATTTTAATTTATATTGAGCATCTGATCATATGCTTACTTGCCATGTGCCTTTTAAAATGTGTGTTTTTTATTAGGTTGTATGTTTTCTTAATTGAATTTTAATAGTTCTTTATATATTCTAAATAAAAGTCTTTTATCAGATATGTGATTTGCACATATTTTCTCCTAGCATATTGCTTATCTTTTCATTCTCTTTACAATTTCTTTTTAATTCATTCTGGGTATGGATTTTCTTTTTAATATCATACCTAAGAAATTTTTGCCTAAAGTCACAAAGATTTTCTCCTGCTTTGTTCCAATGTCTTATAATTTTAGTTTTATAATTAGGTCTATCACCCATTTTGAGTTAATTTTTTTATATGATGCAAAGTATGGATCATAGTTACTTTTTAAATTATCTGTGTATCAGTTGTTCCAACACTTTTTGTAAAATGATTATTCTTTCATTGAATTGCCTTTTCCTCCTTTTAAAAAAGCAGTTGACATATATGTGTAGGTTTTTTTCTTCACTCTGTTTTGGACCACTGATCTGTTTGTTTATGCTAATACACACTGTCTTATTGTGCTAACTGAACTTCTGGTCTGATATTAAATAGAAATTGTGAAAGCAAACATTTTGGTTTTGTTTCTGATCCTGGGGGAAAGCATTCAGTCTTTTGTCATTAAGCATGATGTTATCTATAAGGTTGCTGTAGATGTCTTTTACAAGATTGAGAAAGTTTCTTTTCCTAACTTGTTGAGAGTTTTCAATCAGGAAAAGATGTTGGATTTTGTCAAATACTTTTTTAAAAATTCTTTTAATTTAAGTTTATTGGGGTGACATTGGTTAATAAAATTTTATAGATTTAAAGTGTACAATTCAATAATACATCATCTGTATATGCATTGTGTTTTTGCCACCCAAAGTCAAATCTCCTTCCGTCACCAAATATCTTACCTCCTTTACCCTTACCTATTCCCCACTCCTTTCCCTCTGGTAACCACTAAACTGTTTTCTGTGTTCGTGAGTTTTTGTTTATCTTGTACATTTGTTGGCTTTATGTTTTATATCCCACATAATGCTTTTTTTTTTTTTTTTTTTTTTTTGCTACTACAGTCATGCACTGCTTAACAATGGAGATGTATTCTGAGAAATTAGTCATTATGTAATTTCACCATTGCATGAACATCATAGTGTATTTATACAAACCTAGATGGTATAGCCCACTACACACCTAGGCTATATGGTATAGCCAGTTGCCTTGGAGGGGAAGAAGAATGACTTTCCCTCTACCTTTCTGGCTTCTTCTTGGCTGAGACATCTCTGTAATAAAAGACAGATTAACAGAAGAAAACAAAAGTTTAATAACACGCATACCTCCTTTATACATGGGAGAGATCCAGAAAAACTGAGTAACTCACAAAAATGACTGAAGCCACCATCTTAAATATCATATTCAGCTGAAGATAAAAGATCTTGGGCATGGGGTTAGTCAGTAATGGGAGATTACCAGTAAAAGCACAGTAAAAAGGGTAAGTTTATTATACAGATTTAAGCTTTTATCTTCTGCCTTGATAAGAGTTTCTAGAAACATGGTCATCCCTCTCTTGCTGATACAGTTAGGGAGAAACCATTACAAATGGAGATTTCCCTTAGAAATGTAAATGTCTTTTAGAAGGGTAATTTCTCCTTGGTTTTCAGAGCTACTTTCATGTCTGCTGTTTCTTGAAATTAACCAGTCTAAAATAATTTTTATGCTAAAGAGACATATTTTGGAGTGGCAAATTCTGTTCCCCTACAGCTTGTAGGCTACAGACCTGTACAGCATATTGCTGTACTGAATACTGTAGATATTTGTAATGCTATGGTAAGTATTTGTATAATGTATTATATTACAATGTTACAAGGGCTAAGAAGTCACTAGGTGATAGGAATTTTTCAGCTCCGTTACGATTGTTACTGTCACATATGCAGTTCATCCTTGACCAGATGTCTCTTGTTAATTAGTGCATGACTATATTGAGATAATCACAAGATTTTTTTTTTTTTTTTTTTTTAGTCTGTTAATATGGCTAATATTAAACCAACCTTTCATTCTCAGGATGTTCCATTTGGTCCTGATAAGTTATCTTTATTATATATTTTTAGATTTGATGTGTTAAGATTTTTGTTAAGAACTTTTGCATCTATGTTCATGGTTTGTAGTTTTCCTAGAATATTTTAGGGTTTGTGGTTTGTTTTGGGGCGGGGGGCTTTTTTTTTGTCTTTTGGTTTCTGGTTTTAAGCTAATGCTTGATAGAATGAGTTGTGAAGTGTTCTCATTGTTTTTTTGGAAGAATTTGTGTAGAATTAGTAATATTTGTTTCTTCAGTGTTTGGTAAAATTCACCAGAGAAACCATCTGGGCCTGGAGATTTTTAGCTAAAAATTTAATTTTTTAACGGATATAGGGCAGTTCAGATTATCTGTTTCTTTTTGAGTGAGCATTGATAATCTGTGCCTTTCAAGAAATTTGCCTGCTTCATCAATTGTCAAATTTATTGGTGTAAGCTTATAATATTTCTTTATCCTTTTAATATACAGTAGAATCTATGGTAATATCACCTCATTCTCTGCTATAAGTTTGAAAACAAAATTATTTCTTAATATTTTTATTTTGTAATATTTTGGATATTGGTGGCATTTTATATTCTCCTAATTGCTTTTCATTTTCTTCTAGTATGCCTTTGATATTCTTTAGTTCTCTTTTTACTTCATGTTTGTTTATACTTTATCGCTAGAGTATTGCTAAAGTACTCCAAGAACACAGCTTTACATTATAGAAGGTAGTAGTAACTCAAAATCACTAAAGAGACCTAGAGTCTCAGTTCAGTTTTTCCATAGATCTGCTGTGAGGCCTCGAGCTCATTGCACCCTTGAAACCTCATTTATTAACATATAAAATAAAAGTTGATAGTTTTATACATCCTGCTGCTCTAATTGAAAGAGTAGTAGAGTCCTGGAGCTAGTCTGTTAGAACTACCCTCTCCAGTTTCTAAGGGAAGCTCTGTAGAACCCAAACAGAGTTCAGATCAGTTTCCGCATAAAATTTCTTTTTTAATTGTAAAATATACATACAAAATTTACATTTTAATCATTTAAAGTGTATAGTTCAGCAACTTTAAGTACATTCACATTGTTGTGCAGCCATCAGCACCATCTATCTCCAGAACTTTTTCATCTCCCCAAACTAAAACTCTGTATCCATTAAACAATAGCTCTCCATTCCCCAACATCCAACTACCATTCTACTTTCTGTCTCTATGAATTTTACTACCCTAGATTCCCGTTTAAGTGAAATCATTGAATATTTGTTCTTTTGTGACTGGCTTATTTCACTTAGCATAATATCTTCAGGATTCTTCCATACTGTAGCATCTATAAATTAAAAATTATTTTAAACCAGGAATAAGTAAACTATATTAAGCAGGCCATATCCAACCTGTTGTTCTATAGGCTATGAGCTAAGAATGATCTTTATATTTTTATGAGGTGGTTTTAAAAAAACAAAAAAGTATATGCAACAGTGACCCTCTGTGGTACACAGAACCTAAAAAGTTTAGCATCTGACTTTTTACTATTTATAAAATATTATCAAAGGATTATAATACTAAGAAATCTGGTATAAACAAATCTTACTTTAATAATTAGAATATCTTGATCCTTTAAATTCATTACGCTTGAGAACATAAGCAATTAATGAAATTGTATGTTGTATCAGCTATCTTATTATAAGGGAAAAAACAAGTTAAAAAACTTTAATACCCTTTGTCAAATAAATCTTGTTTTGTGGATAATGGATAATACCTTTGGAGTTGAAATATCTAAAGAGTTCTTTTTAAATAATTTAAGAAAGTATTAAATGACAGATTGGCATATATTATTCTTCCAATTACTAAAATCACTGTATTTTTAATTTTCTTTTCCTCCATTTAGATAGAAGCAGATTTGGGATATCCTGGAGGTAAAGCAAGAATTATTCACAAGGAATCTGATATCATTACTGCCTTTGCTGTTAATAAAGTAAGTACATAGACATTTTTCATTTCTTCAAGTATTAAGTACTCATAGTTGGAGAATAGTTCCTGTTGTCAGTTTATTCAGTATCAGTATTTCTTTTTCCTAAAGCTACTTCCCACTTTTAAAATTGCAATCTGAATAAGTTTTTTATTTTATAAAATGATTATATTGATATTTAATTTTTTGATTTTGAATATATAGCAGATAAAATTTTTTTTCTTCTTCAGAGACAAGTATCAATATACGGTAGCCTTTAGAATTTATATAACACATTATAAGGGTTAATTCAAAGAAAAAGTTTTCTGTTTTCCATATATGAATATGTTGACTGTGGTTCTTAATAGACCGAATCTAAGCTTATGTGATTCAGAAATTGTTGTTCTTGACTTATGGCTGTAAGTCAACTAGAGTGTTTTATTATTATTATTATTATTATTCCTTAACCTTCTACTCAGCATTCTCATTAAAGGTGTCTGTAAACTACTCACAGAAGAGGCAGCCTTATGTACAGTGGTCCACAGTTGAAATCAGTCTTAATCATTTTTTCCCTCTGTCTTCCCTAGTTGGCTTACTATAGAGTTTTTTAGTGACTTCTTGATACTCTTATTTCCCTTATTCTCATTAACTTAAAAGATACATACACACACACAGTGAATTCCTAATTTAAAAATAATCTTTAAATATTATTTAGATGTATATCCTGTGCCATTATCTATTCAATAATCATTTCACCAGTTGGTTCTCCATTTTACTGTGCTCTCTCTTTTTTCTTTGATTTCTCTTAGATAGTTATTTTGTCATTTCGTCCTCATCTCTCTCTGTGTGCTTTGTCTTATTGCCCTCATAGACACCCCTGAACAATGGACTAGTTCTGTTATGACAGGCAGTTTTGGAATATGCCTCTTACCTATGCAATTCTCATGTTGTAATACAGTATATGCATGTTAAATACAAATACAAAATTACTGTCTATACCCAATAAATATATTCCTCCCCCTGAAGAAAATATGGTTTTAAGTATTCTGTACTATAAAACAAACTAGCTTTTTCCTTTTTTTTTTTTTTTTGGATGTATTTAAGTAACTAGTAATGAGCAATTATCCACATATACAGAGTCTACCATTTACTGTTTAAAAGTATACCTATTTAATTCTTATTTCTCCAGATTTGTTAAATTTGTAGCTGAGAAATAATACCTTTTGATTTAGATTGCATTCTTTTAAAATGCTGATGAGATTGAACTTTTCCCATTTGTTTAGCTGTGATTTTCTGTGCCAAGAATTGTGAAAGATCTGAGATGTTCCCCGGCATTCCAGCTAAAAGTTAGCTTTTGTAGTTTAATGGATGCTGTTAAAAGACAGAATACTCCAGGGCCAGAGACATAGGATAGTTTATCACTAATAGCGAAAGCAATAACTAGAATATTAGCATTTTTACCCTGGGTCCTAAACTATAATTCCCACAAAGTGACAGGGCGAGGGTCAGGTGATACCTGCACACAAAGTGGTGCGCATTACAGGAGAGGAACACTGAGTTAAGGGAACCCAAATCTTTTCTAATGATAGTAAGCTTACCTGCCCTTTGATTTGGAGGGGAAGACTATAGCTGTATATATCCGGGAAATAATACTACGACACAAAGGACAGTCAATGACTCACTCACACAATTGGCAGAAGAGACCCAGGAAGAATTATCTCCCAGCGGTCAGTCAAGTTATATCCTTTTTCCATTTATCTCCAAGGTCTTTGTTTTCTTCTAATTAGTTTTTATTAGCATTTTACATAGGATGGAAATAATCTTGTTTTCTCTTTGCCATCAATAGCTTTCATTTTCTGTTTTAGAGATGCACATTTTTAATTCATGGATATTTAAAATTATGTATCATTTAATCTGATCAACTTTTCGTTTCTGGTTTCTTCTGGCATACTTCCTCCACTCTTTCTCTACCTCTATACTTTGTCTTTATGCCCCTTTCCAAAATTCTGTGTTTCATACCTAAGAGTGAGAAGCTTTAGGTAAGGTGATATTATCTTATTTGAATAATTCACTGCTATTTCTTTGGTTTGATGTTTCTTTCCTCCTTAATCTTTCATTACCTTCCAGGACTCTTTATCTCCTTCACCATCTCCCTACCCATTTCTGAACTGCACAAACCTTACAGAGATTGTACCATTCTGGTAAACTAGAGAGACAGTGCTGGAAGAAGAAATAAAGTAGTACATGCATTACCATTTATAGCTGGCTTTCCATTGGATGCTCTTGAATTCTTAGAACACAAGCATGTCTCCAAGCTCAAGCTGATGATTATTACACTCAAAATTTAATTATTTAAATTAAAATATTTATTTGTGAGAATACTATATATTCTGTACCTTAACAGTGTCATTTCTTGAGGCAATTTTGTAGTTTTCATTTTCAAAAATACCTCATGTCCATGTACTTTTTTGTTTAAAATTTACGGTATGTTTTTTTTTTTTTAGGCAAATAGAAACTGCATAGCAATTGCTTCGAGCCATGATGTTCAAGAACTGGATGTTTCTGGAATTCTGGCTACACAAATCTATACTTGGGTAGATGATGATATAGAAATGGAAACCAAAGGGTACCCTTATACTTCATTTTTTTTTTAAGTAACATTGCAATATGAATGATGATATCCATAGAACTATAACTTTCAAAAGATTTTTTAAAGGAATATTCTTAGATTGTAAGCAGAGTAGAAGCTGATATGCTAAAGGATAAAGAGGTGGTGGAAGGAGATCTAAAGGAAAGGAATTGAGAGTTAAAAGAGAATAAGTGTAGGAATATGAAGTTATTCAAATATGAAGTTATCATCTATGAGTTAGGAGTTAAGAACTAAAAAAAATTAAGAAACACGAAGTCATGTGTTACAACTTTTAGGAATGATAAAAGAAATGAAGAACGAATGGGTTGCTTTCATTCTGGTTGACATTCCTTTGCAGGTCAGAAGATTTCTTAGTCATACATGCTCGTGATGATTTAACAGCTGTGCAAGGTACAACCCCATATACACATAGCAATCCTGGTACGCCAATCAACAT
This sequence comes from Rousettus aegyptiacus, assembly GCF_014176215.1. Classification (NCBI taxonomy): domain Eukaryota; kingdom Metazoa; phylum Chordata; class Mammalia; order Chiroptera; family Pteropodidae; genus Rousettus; species Rousettus aegyptiacus. The sequence continues at coordinate 38,116,890 of NW_023416311.1, read as the reverse complement.
GCCATGGCTTGGTAGTACACAGACTGGCAGAGGAGCATCTGTGGTATGTAGTTAAAAATATTTGTGTATAAATATCTTATTTTTTCTCTAGCTTAATAGATAAACGACGATCTAAACAATTTTTCCTAAAAGTTCCCAACTTTTTAGTAAGTCATACTCGCTGGAAGTTGTCAACTTTGATTATGAAGAATAATGTTTTCATTTTAAATGATAGAAAATAATTTTAAATAATTTAAATATATTAACTGCTGTATTTTAAGTAATAATTATTTGGAATTTATTGGTCCAAATCAGGCCTTAGCAAGGTATGGTCTGTGAATTAAATTCTGCCCACCACCTGTTTATGTACAGACAAAATACTAAGAATCATTATTACATTTTTTCAATGATTGAAAAAGAAATCAAAAGAGGAATGGTATTTTGTGACACATGAAACTTATATGAAACCAAAATTTTAGTATCTCTAAATAAAGTTTTATTAGAATATAGCCACAGTCATTTGTTTATATTTTACCTGTGAATGGTTTTATGCTACAGTGGCAGAATTGAGTATCTGAGACAGAGGCCATATTCCATAAAGCCTAAAATATTTATGATCTTGTCTTTTACAAAAAGGTTTGCTATTCCCTAGTTTAGATAATATCTTTTAATGAATATCAACTAATAAATATGCCCATATTAAGTATGACTTCTTTTAATGCTAAGATAAATGTTTTTTGAACAAATGAAAATAATATACATTCTTTTAAATTTAGCCAAAGTAAAATATGCAGATGATCTGAAACATAATTTTGCTGTGGTAAAGGAAGATCTTGACCCCTGATTACCTAAGATGTAATGATATTCTTTATTGATACTTTGAGTAGAGGAATTGATACATAAAATCGAAGAAACTCAACTCCTATAATTCTTTCTGTACCTTCTAGGTGGTAGGTTTGGGGTTTTTTTTTGTTTTTGTTTTTGTTTTTTTTCAGTTTCCTAACTCCTGTAGAATTCTTTCCTTGGCCAAACAAACAAACAAACAAAATTGTTTTTCCACTAATCAGTAAGTGTTGAAATAAAGGCTTAATCATTTTTAATAATATCTGATAATATTTGATACTTAATGCAGTTCTTTTATTGCTCATATAGCTATTATTCTTTGAGATATATGTTGTGCTGTTATAATTACTCTTTATTGTCATTCTTTTCATGCTTGAGATTGCACAAAGGTCAAGTGATTTAACTAGGGTCACAATCTCAAATTTGTGGTAGTTTGTATTAGAGCCCTCCATTCCTCTTAGCTCATTGATTTCAGGGAGGAATGTTTTAAGATTAAATTGAAGAATTTGAAAACCTATCTAGTAATTACTCGAATGACTTGGTCATTAATATTAATTTCTTTCCAATTAACAGGTATGTTAAAATTCATTCATAAAACCTATTAATATTATCATCTTTTACAGGGGAACTTAGAATATACAAAATATATGAAAAGAAGTAATAGATATTTTTTACAACTCCAGTTCCAGAGAATTCAATATGGTTCTTCCTATAACCACTTTTTTTGCTGGTCCAAGTCCTTAACATGGCCTCCAAAGCCCTATGTGATTTAACTCCTGCCAGATTTAACTCTGTAGCCTCATCTCCCTCCATCTTACACATGATTCTCTTTGTTCTAGTTACAGTGGCCTTCTTTCTGTCCCTTGACCACATCAAAGTCATTGACATGTTGGAGCCTTTGCCTTGCTTTCTGCTTAAAATGCTCTTTTCCTGTTTTACCATTTAGATCTCAACTCATATTCCCATAGATTCCCCTTGCTTCCCTAGTAAAGGCATCTGCCCTGTCCTACTCTACCTTCAATATCCCTATATCATATTATTCCATTCTGTCATCTTTATAGCTTTTGTCAGTTTTAAACTTATATATCCATTATTTAGATAGAATGGAAGCTCTTTTAGAAATTACTTTATGTCTGCCTTATACACTGGTGATCTCTAACAAGAATGGTGTTTAATAAATTGTAGGTTCTCAGAAAATGTGCTTATACTCCAAAGCATTATAAACCAGATTTTATCATTGCCATTCCTCTTAGAACTAAATTTTCTTCCTATCTAAATCTTAGAAGGACATATTTTTAATTTGGATCATTGCGATTTGTAAACATAAGTATTGGGATTGCCCCACTCTATCTTCAAGTAAGACACTGATACGATAAGGTGGTTCTTTTTTATATGGATCTTCTCCAATAATGAATGACTTTTCTCCCCTAAAATATTTTATGTATGCTTTCAGAAACTTTAAAGCTGTGTTTATTATTTTTACTCTTAGTTTTTCTTTGATACTTACTCAAAAAGTATCATTTAATTAGGAAAAAAAAGATGAAAGAACAGGAACCTTTAGGCATTTCTTTAAGAGGAACAGGAGATTTAAACATGAAGTTTCCTAAACAAAAGTAACATTCAGCAGATTTTCATTTTTTGTGGAGAAATGATAAAATATTTTCTTAATCTTATTTTATTGGATTATAAATACTAACATAAAAGAATACTTGTTATGGCCAACTTCTTTATGGGAATATAGCTGTATCTATACATCTTTCAGTGTTTCTATCCCTCACCAGTTCTGCTGAATAATCCCTTTCCTCCCTATCAAATCCCCTCTTTACTCACATACATTAGGCTAATTGGACAATTTAAAATCCAAAAGAACAAAAACAACAACAAAAAATATACATGAAACTGATATTACAAACTTAGGATAACATATAACTGCAGTTATGGTACTGTATAAATAGGAAATGTTCTATAAATTAAAATTATCCCTTTAATTACACATATTTACTCCTGTTTGACAGGCTACTTAAATCATTCAAAGCACGATTTACAAATAGGTAAATAAACAATTCCAAACGATCATTAAAAATTTATACAATTTTCTTTTTACCTCTTTTTTTTTTTTCACATGCTTCTACCTGTCTTTTTAACCTTATACTATTCAGGATTATTCCAATAAATTTAATGGGATCAGAAAAGAATTGGCAAGAAAGGAGGTAAGACTAAATTCTCAAGGCGAATTTGTTTCTAGAGCCTAGTCAATGATGCAGAAAATGTTTGTGCACTTAAATGTAAGAGCACCGAACTATTAAACTTAATTTCTGTTACCATGTTTAGTATTTTTACCACTCATAATGGCAATTATGAAATCACATAAAAATAAATGTTATTTGAATTTCCTGTCACAAGTAAAATTTTTAATACTACTATAGTTACTAAAAGAATGATTTTTCTTTGTTAACAGATGATTAAGAAAGCTATTAATAATGTCAGAAGAATGACTTCTCATCCCACTCTTCCTTACTGTAAGTCAATAATAGCCATTTTCCTAAGGAATTTAAAGAATGCTTTTAGTTTAAAACAAAAGATTTGCTGCTTTTGTGGAGAATGTTTGCTAGAAATAAAATCTTCATTTCAAAATTGGATAAAAATAGAAAAAAAAGTTCCTAAATTAATAGAGAAGTCTAACTTAATGTAGTAAATTTTTAATATTTGACTACATATTTTAAGTTTGCACATTTTGTTTTTGAACATTTTCGGACTCTTTACACATGCTAAATTGTAATTGATAATTATTGTTTTAGTAATAGAGTCACTCCCATCTTTTGTTACATAAACCGGAACCATATCTTGGTCATTTATGGCCTCATTATGATCACTTTGTCTTTTATCAGATACACTAATAGTAAGTATAGAAAACAGTTATTTAAGTTCTTATCTTCTAAGGCAGGATTTATTTCCAGCTAATCTTTCTAGGGATCTCAAAGGTTTTTCTTCTCTTTATAAAGAACTTAATTAATGGGGAATTTATTGAAAGTATTGAAGCAGAGAAAAATTGAGACAGTTTTCAAATTAACTGGTGGATTGGAATCAATATTCATATTGGCGTGCGAGTATTCCAAGTGTTTTTAACATAATTTTTAAGTTGTACCCTTCATCCAGTTATTCTACCACACAGTAACAAAAATAGTACATATTAATTAAGGGGTATTCCTATCCCTCCAATTAAATAACCTATAAAAATTTTACCACCTTTTATTTGAGAGATACTCTGATAAAATACACTTGACAAAACCAATGTTCTTTTATACTTATTTATCGTAGGTGCTGTAAGTTACCTATTATCAAAGTTGTACACCAGTGTCCAATAAAAGAGTTCAAGAGAATCATACATTTAAAATGAAGAGAATAATTTCTCATACTTATACTAGAAGAATAAAATAATATAAAAAATTCGTTTCTTTTCACTATATTGAATGTATTCAACTCTAGAAGTATATTTTCTATCAACAAGTCTAAAGTGAAGTGAAAACTAAAAATCTGTCATGGAGCATAGACTATAGGAGTCAAATGTGTTTTACATACAAAGCTTAAATAATATTACTCCCACAGCAAGAAACATTTAACATTGCTTAAAACTCTATCCTTATTCTATGCAATAAGGTTTGGAAGTTTCCTAAAATATTGAAGGAACTTAATTTTTTTCTCAGCCTCATAGCATGTATCCCAACAGGTGACGAGTATTATAGGGAATAGTCTCTACCTCAGTCCCATAAATTTGAATAAAGAGATCCCTAGATTCAAAGGCAATTAATGGAGTTATTTTCAACATTGTTAGGTAACATCAGATCACTTCTGTCTTGGGATAAGGACTCTGTCTCTTCAGAGAAGTACTGTAATTGTCAGATAAGAAACTTGAAAAATTAAAGCTAATTACTAGATTTTTTTTCAGTTCATGTCATGAACAAGTCCCACCAATGGTGATTTAATTCAACAATAAGCACTTTTTATGGAATAGAAATGGTATGAGACAGGATTTTTTAAAATTTTACCCTGAATTTCAGTTACCTCAAAATAGTTCCTTTCTTACTTTGGAGTAGATATTTTAAAAAATCTTATTCACTAGAACACACTACTTTTTGGCTTTGACTCTAGGGAAATTTTTAGAAGTTAGGCTAATCGGTTGGATTAAAATAGAAATGGAAGTCTTAAAAGTCCTATTTTTTAAAATAATGAGCTTCGAAGGTTTTTACCATTGTAGCTAACCTATTCCTTACTGCTTTGATATAACACTCTTTAGTTAGTAATAAGGGATATTTGATCAGACAGCCTGTTTTTTAAAATCTTAGTTTACAAAGGTTTTAAGAGATGATTTCATTTTATATGTCAGCTCTTAGTAATTAGGGATCATTTTCAAATAAATAAAACTATTATAATATTTGAACACTTTGAGTGGTTTATAAACACAAATTGGCCCAATTTATTTTTTCACATAAGCTAAGTAGACTATTGGGGGCAAGGGAAAAGAGCTAACATCATGTCTCAAGAAATTCTTTCCACCCTCCCAACCCCAGGTCAGTGTTAAAACATTTCAGAACAATTGAAGTCCATTTATTTAAATACTTGGTAAGGAATGAGAGAATCTTGACTAATATTTGACTAGTAATGTGCTACATCTTTATATACATTAATAAAATTTCTTACTACCTCTGTGCCTCATTAATATTAATAATTATACTTAATATAAATTGAGTCCTGTATATTAGGTGTATTTCTGAACAATTTATAGGAATTAACTCATTTACCTTCTCACAACTGCCCAGTTACTTATATATCATTATTCTCCTTTTACAGGAAGGAAATAGGCTCAGGGAGGTTAAATAACTTTTCTACTATCACACAATTAATAAATGGTAAAGTGAAGAATTAGTAATTATTTGTCTTATTCATATTTCTCAATGAAACAAATAACATTTGAGATAGCAGGTCAATCAGAAAAACTATTGGAAATGTTTTTTTCTTTAGCTTGACATTCAAGGCCTCCTACAATCTTTTGAGAAAATGTATAAATTTAAACATTAATAGTATGCTGATAAGACCTGGCTCTTTAATAGTCCCAAGCATTTTTAAGGAGTTATCGTAAAAGTTATTTATTAAAGGCTATTAAAACATTATTGAGTTCATTTCAAAAGGAAATAAATTTATAGAGGTCTGATTTAATTGCTTCTGTTTTGTATGAGGATATATTCTCAGTCAAAAGTACATCATATAGTTAGTTAACTGCGTCTAAGATTAAGAGTATTCACATGAAATTTTATACAAAGGTAAATTCATGTTAATGGACTATGAATCATTTCTTAGGTGTTTCTTTCATAAAGATTTTCACATTGGATTAAAAAGCTAATTTTCCAAAGATTCTTTAAATTTGCAGTTTTTGCCTTATAATGCAGATCTGACAGGAGCTCAAGATGGAAGTGTCAGAATGTTTGAATGGGGCCATTCTCAACAAATAACCTGCTTTCGATCTGGTGGCAATTCAAGAGTTACAAGAATGAGATTTAACTACCAGGGAAATAAGGTAGTATATAAAAATTCAAATGGAAAAATGGTTTGTTATGTTGGAAGTTTATAAATGTTACCAATTTGGGTTTCCAAAGAGAACAGCTCAATGAACTAATGGTAAAGTATTAATCTATACAAATTCTTCTTTAAAAAAAATTTATCTGAAAGAATGCTTAAATTCATTTGGTTCCACATTATATATTTATCTATTAAAATTCACTTAAATCATGCTTCAAGACCAAATTATTATAGGACCACCTTATGTTACACATTTTCGATTAAACAGTTATACTTCGCTTATCCTCTGGAACCTACTCAAAGTATGGTCAAGTACTAGGCAACATCTGGAAGCTTCTTAGAAATGCAGATTATTGACTGCTCTAGACCTACTGAACCACCATGCGCATTTTAACCAGATACTCTAGTGATTTGTATACACATCAAAGTTTTGAGAAGCACTGTGCCAGAACGGCATCCACAAACTATGACCTAGCTGCCTGTTTTGTAAAAATTTATGCATGGCCAGAAACCCTTACTAATAATTGAAGGAATACACATTAAAATGAGCCTTTTTTCCATAAATTGATAAATATTTAAAATTTTAGTAAGATGTAGTGTTGACTAATGTGTAAGAAAAATGGGTACATAAATTAATATTACCTCAGGGTTTAATTTTGTCTTCACCTACCAATTTTAAATGTTCCCCTTTGATAAAGCTTTCTCATTTCCAGATATCTATCCTACATAATACTCAAAAGTATATGTACAAGAATGTTCAAAGCTGTACTTTTTATAGTAGGGAGAAGTGGAAAGTTTCAAAAAGTTATAATACAACTATATAGTGTAATTCCATACAGTACAAGAATGAGGTAGATTTATATGTACAACTGTGGAAAGTTGGCTATAATAAGTCAAAAATATAATTATGGAACTGTGTATTTACTATAATCTCAATTTTTAAAAACCCTGTAAGTGTGAATGTTTGAATATTCATAGAACAAATCATCAAATTGTTATTTGTTTTGAGATCTGGAAATGGAAAAGTGCAAAGTTGACGTTTGTCTTCTTAAGTATGCATTGGTTAATATTCCTAGTGTTAGCCCTTATTGGTCAAATTACTTTATAATCTAAAGAAAAAAATTATTAGCACTCTTACTCATCCTTCAAGATCTGTATAATACACTCCCTCGCTGGATTATTTGATATCTTCCCAATCAAATTGCCTGGAGTTTCCATAGTGGAGTTTTTTTACTGTGTTAATCTTTCTTTCATTTTACTTTCTACTGTTGTTTACATGTTTTCCTTATTGTATATTTCTGAAAGTCCTTATTTTGTCTTTTTCAAAATGAACAATTTTCTATCTCATGTATGTTAAAACTTTGTTGTATAGCTTAATGTGTAAATCCAGTATCCTATTTTTGGAGTACTTATAGAGAATATACAGATTGCGCTGTTGGTTTGTATAATAAAATGAGTGATGTTTATTTCTTTTACATCGACCCTAAGCAGTAGCTAAATGTTTTTCTAGACTAGATCCATGCATAGGGGAAGTGAAAAGTCAAACAATATATCTATCAAATGTTTACGAATCAAAATATGAAATTCACAGTAAGGGTAGGGGTATATATGTGCTTTTGTATTAAACATTAAATTTTTTTTTGCCTCTAAGTTTGGAATAGCTGATGCCGATGGATATTTAAGTTTGTATCAAACAAATTGGAAATGTTGTCCACTTACTGGAAGCATGCCTAAGCCATACTTGGTAAGCCAAGAATACCAACTTTAAAATTTTTTGAATGTTTATTTTAAAGACGCTATCAATATATATTTGAGGCCAGAAATATTAAAGCCAAAAAATAAATCTATCTTGTCCTATGTATTCGATCTGTTTACTATAAGCTCCTATTCTTATGTGAAAATTACCATGTGAGTTTTTAAAGCTCTTATAACTTGGAAAATTAACCTGTATAGAACCAACATGGCACCTACAGAGAGCCATGCAACCTGTGGCTTGCTAAAGCTCTTTTCCAGCCTCACTAAACTGTAGTCAACAGACTAGAGATATGGTTACTTTTCTTCAATTATCCCTTATGAACAAAGTAGAAAACATATCCTGTGGCTGGTACTATTATTTTCTTGCCCAACTCTTAAAAAAAATTTTGATATATATCTATTCAAGACCACATGAGCTCAATGAACCTTCTATAGCTTCACAGAACACTGAATTTATATTTAATATGTTCTTTAGTGAAGCTCTTTAAAGGACTAATCAATACCTATCAAGAAAAATTAAGAATATAGGTTAAGATTCTGGTAATTCACCCAAGGTTAAATGCTAGAATATAGTACTAATCTAACTGAAAGCAAGCAAGGGAGAGTTGATGAGGGTACCTTGAAAGAATACTTATTTTTCCTTATATTTTCATTAAGCTCACATATTTAAATATAAAAATTTGTGTTCCCTAAGAGATTGCCTTTTTTTTTTTAATTTTTAAAGAGATAAATTGGATTAAAAATGTACATTATTGGCTTTGGGAGGCTAAAGTAGATCTGTTTGCTTATTTGTTGGTTAATATTCCTAGTGTTAGCCCTTATTGGTCAAATTACTTTATAATCTAAAGAAAAAAATTATTAGCACTCTAACTCATCCTTCAAGATCTGTATCATATAAAAGGCCGTTACCACCTCTAGTGGTGGTGAGGGGAGGATAGGGAAGTAACTCAAAGGAAAAATCTTTCATGTAATGATTTTGATGATTTTGACATATTTTAAAAAGTTACTTTTTGTTGAAGAGAAACATCTGAACAAACATACCTTGGAAGCCTTTATCATTGACTGAACCTCATAATATTTTAAGTTCTTGTTTGGTGAAATATTGAAAAACATTGTAGATCTTTAAATTTTGTCGACTATTAGTAATATGTTTTTATTCACATATTTGAAAAATTATTTAAAAGTTTAAATATTTTACCTAAGAATCTAAAATCCTAGTTTCTGTCTTCCAAGACAAAATTTTCACAAATATTGTAAGGGAGATATTTAGAGTTTAACCTCCTTTTGTTTTCCTTTGAACTTTTGGTTGAACAAAAGCAAAGGGCCTTGTAAAGAGTCATGACATATGAAGCTTATTTAAATGGTTCAGGAAATGTGTGCGTGTGTGCGTGTGTGTGTGTGTGTGTATGGAAGTGTATGAAAGAAGGAGAGGCAAAACAAATGTGGCAAATATTAAAAATTGTAAATCTGGGTAAAGGGTGTGCAAGAGTTCTTTGTATTACCCTTGAAAGTTTTCTAAAGTTCAGTGAGGAAAAAAGAAAAAGAAACCATACACAAAGGGTTTAAGTAAGCCACAAATCACATGATTACTTTTTGATTAATGCATCTACCTGATTATAAAAACATTAATGACATCATTAACATTTGTTGTTTATTACCATTCCAGACTTGGCAGTGTCATAACAAAACAACCAATGATTTTGTCTTCATCAGTTCCTCCTCTCTGATAGCTACAGCTGGTCTTTCAACTGACAATAGGTAAGAGATTACAACTGAAATGGAAGTGTGTATATGTATAGCTAAGCTTTATTTTTAAGTGCTTTATGTCCTATGTCTCAAAAATAATCATGCCTTTTCATAATCATGCCTTTAAATACTTTTATTATGAAACTTGTTTCTAGAACATTTTTAGTGTTCTAATTATACATTTAAGAATAATCGTAATAAGCCCCATTAAAAACAAAATCGATTCCTTTTGTATTTTTAATATTCTAATATTAAGATTTTAGGATAAAAGGATTTGATTGTTGGTGACATTAATTTTTTTTCCATATTATTGCCTGCATGTTAAGAAAGCTTGAGGTTGTTGTACACCTTAAGCTAATATAATATTGTGTCAATTGTAATTGAAACATTTTAAAATTATTTTTTTAAAAAGCTTGAGGTAAAAATTAAAAAAAAACTATTTTTTGGTCATACTATTTAGTTACTCCTCACCATGATATTATCACTTTCACAAAGAGCAAATAAGAAACTCAAAGCTTTGTTAATTGTACAGTAGCTACTAAGTAGCAGCCTGTCCCCATTTCCCCACAAACTTAAATGTCTCCTCTTGCCTCCATCTCCATACCCCCAGTTTTGAATTACCTCATACAGCTGAGTTCGGAGATCAAGGCCAACTGAGGTTGCTGAGCTGTTATATTTATCTGTGAGGCCTCACTTAGCCCTAGAAATGAGATTGTAGGAATATGGAGTTTTCAGCCATCTTCCATAGAAATTCTTACTTATCTTGGCGCCTCCTTTGCAGCCCACAGAAAAGATAAAAGCCACTCCCATTTGTAGTAGAAATAAATTTTCTTTGTGCTCCAGAAAATTCAGTGTATCCTGCTATTTGTGTGTGTTAGTCTGTTAGAGAATCAATGAATAGAAAAAGTAGCTTCCATATTCAGGCTTCATATAGTATTATATGTAAATACATGTTGATCTGAAGCTATTCAATTTTATGAGCTAGTAGTTTTTTTTTTTTTAATTTTGTGTAAAAATCATACATAAATATATTGGTTACTTGTATTATTGTTTTTATAAATTTAAGAACTTTTTAAATTCTTTTAACTTTTTGTGTCACTCAAGAAGTAATCTTCTTTCTTTCCAGAAACATATGTTTGTGGGATACTCTTGTAGCACCTGCCAATAGTTTAGTTCATGGTAAGTTTTGAAAGCTAAATTGTATAAATTTTGGAAGTCAAGAAATTTATAAACTAAAAATAATTCTCAAATGGATTTTTAATGATATGTTTATTAGCCCATGAGGTTTATTTCGACCAGAGTTTGAAACCAGAAGAATGCAATATATATAATTAACCCTTCACCGTACCTTGATGAGGGACAGTAGAACATAGATAATATAAAAATCATTTGTTTTACTTTGAATCTGTTAGGCACAAGTCATAATTGTGAACATCAGTTATTGCATAATATTATGTCCCCTCTAACCATTCCTGTTTAACTAACATTGTAGTGGAAGTCCTAACTAATGCAGTAAGACAAGAAAAGGAAATAAAAGGTGTACAATTTGGAAGAATAGAATAGAATCATGATGACATGATTATCTATCTAGAAAATCTCAAAGAATCTACCAAAAAAAACTTCCTGGAGCTAATATGCCAATATAGCAAAGTCACAGGATATATGGTCAATATACTAAAGTTTAGAAAACATTACCATTTATAATAGCAGCCAAAATAACAAAATGTAGAGGCCTGAATCTAGCAGAATATGCATAGCATTTGTTGGGGAAAACATCATAAAAGACAAAATAAATCAAAGGAAAACATCATAAAAGATAAAATAAATCAAAGTTCTAAATAAATGGACGCCCACAGATTGGAAGACTTGATATTTTTAAGATGTCAGTTCCTCCCAACTTTATATAATACACTTCCAATCAAACTCTAGAAAGCCATTTTGCAGATATCAACAGACTGGTTCTAAAGTTTATATAAAGAGGCAATGGACCTAGAATATTGAATACTGAAGAAAGACAAACTTGGAGGACTTATACTACCTGATTTCAGAACTTACTATAAAGCTACAGTAATTAAGACATTACGATATTAGCTTAAGAATAGACACAGATCATGGAACAGGATGTAGGCATACTTCAGTGATGTTGTGGGTTCATTTACATACCACTGCCAAAAGTGAAAATTACACTATAGGCATATTTCATTTTATTGCACTTCACTTCATTGTGTGTCACAGATGTTGCATTTTTCACAAATTTTTTACAAGACCCTCCATCAGCAAAAAGATTACTACTCACTTTATTGTGATACTCACTCTATTGTGGTGGTCTGGAACTGAACCTGCAGTGTCTCTGAGATATGCCTGTAAAGTGAGTCACACAAATCTTTCTGTTTCCCATTACCTATAAAAGTTATATTTACAGTATACTGTAGCCTATTAAGTGTACAATAGAATGTCTAAATATATAATGTGCATACCTTATTTAAAAGATTTTATTTCTAAAAAATGCTAACCATCATGTGGGTGTTCAGCGAGTCATAATCCTTTTGCTGGTGAAGGGTCTTGCCTCACTGTTGGTGGCTGCTAAAGGTTGGGTGGCTATGGCAATTTCTTAAAATAAGACAGCAGTGAAGTTTGCTGCATTAATTGACTTCCTTTCATAAACAATTTCTCTGTGGCATATGATGCTGTTTGATATTATTTTACTCACAGTAGAACTTCTTTTATAATTGGAGTCAATCCTCTTAAAACCTACTGCTGCTTTATACAATGTCCTAAATCCTTCTGTTTATATAATGCTGTTTATATAATGTCCTAAATCCTTTATTGTCATTTCAATAATCTTCACAGCACCTTCCCCAGGTGTAGATTACATCTCAAGAGACCACTCTCTTTGCTCATCATAAGAAGCAACTCTTCCCTTGTTCAAGGATTATCATGAGATTACAGCAATTCAGCCATATCTCCAGCTCCACTTCCAATTCTAGTTCTCTTGCTATTTCTATCACATCTGTAGTCACTTCCTCCACTGAAGTCTTGAATCCCCTCAAGGTTATCCAGAAGGGTTGGAGTCAACGTCTTCTAAACTCCTGTTAATGTTGATATTTTGACTTCTTCCCACGAATCACAAATGTTCTTAATGATGTCTAGAATGGTGAACCCTTTCCAGAAGTTTTCAATTTAGTAGGCCCAGATTTATCAGAGGAATCACTTCTATGGCATCTATATAGCCTTAAGAAATGTATCTCTTAAATGATAAGACTTGAAAGTCAAAAGTACTCCTTGATCCATGGTCTTCTGCAGAATGGATGTTGTGTTAGCAGGCATGAAAATGTTAATCTTGTTGTACATCTCCATCAGAGCTCTTGGATGACCACATACATTGTCAATGAGCAGTAGTAATATTTTATTTTTATTTGTTTGTTTTTTTGTTATTATTTTTTTAGCACCTACAGCACCTAGTCTTCCTAGGGGGTCTCCCATCCAAGTACTGACCAGGCCCAAACCTGTTTAGCTTTCGAGATTAGATGAGATCTAGTGTGTTCAGGGTGGCATGGCCATAGACAAAGTAGTAGTAATATTTTTAAAGGAATCTTTTCTGTGCAGTAGGTCTCAACAGTGGGCTTAAAATATTTAGTAAACCATGTTGTATGCTATCATTCAGGCTTCGTTATTCCTTAATACAGAGCACAGGCAGAATCAATTTAGCATTATTGTTAAGGGCCCTAGGATTTTTGGAGTGCTTATAAGTGAGCGTAGGCTTCACCTGAAAGTCACCAGTAGTATTAGCCCCTAACAAGAGAGTCAGATTGTCCTTTAAACCTTTGAAGCTAGGCATTGACTTCTCTCTAGCTATGAAATTCCTAGATGGCATCTTCCTCCAATATAAGGCTGTTTTGTCTACATTGAAAATCTGTCATTTCCTGATTTTCGCTAGTTCTGGATAACTAACTACATCAGCACTTCTTGCTTTACCTTGCACTTTTGTGTTATGGACAGCTTTCCTTAAACCTCATGAACCAACCTCTGCCAGCTTCCTGCTTTTCTTCTGCAGCTTCCTCATCTCTATCAGCCTTTATAGAATTGAAGATTGTTAAGGCTTTGCCTGTGGATTAGTCTTCAGTTTAAGGGAATGTTGTGACTGGTTTGAGCTTCTACCCACTAAAACTTTTTCCATATTAGCAATAAGGCTGTTTCACTTTCTTATCATTCATGTGTTCCCTGGAGTAAAACTTTTCTTTCAAGAACTTTCCCTTTGCATTCACAACTTGGCTGTTTGACGCAAGAGGCCTATCTTTCAATCCGTTTCGGCTTTTGACATACCTTGCTCACTAAGCTTAATCGTTTCTAGCTTTTGATTTAAAGTGAGAGACGTACACTTCTTCCTTTCACTTGAACAGTTAGAGGCCATTGTAGGGTTATTAATTGTCCTAATTTCAATATTGTTATATCTCAGGGAATAAGGAGGCCCAAGGAGAGGGGGAGAACAGGGGAACAGCAGGCCAGTAGAGCAGTAGGAGCACACATATTTATCTATTAAGTTAACTGTCTTATTTGAGTACAGTTCATGGCACCCCATAATAATTACAATAGTAACATCAAATATCACTGATCATAGATTACAGTAACAGATGTAATTATGAAAAAGTTTTAAAATTTCAAGGATTACCAGAATGTGACATAGAGACATGAAGTGAGCAAGTACTGTTGGAAAAATGACAGCAGTACACATGCTCTATACAAGGTTGCCACACATCTTCATTTGTAAAAAGAACACAGTATCTATAAAGTTCAATAAAGTGAAACAGAATACAGCAATTTATGCCTGTAGAGAGCCCAGTAATAGACCCGCACATATATAGCAGACTAATAATAAAGACACAAAAAAAAATTCAATGGAAACAGTTTTTTCAACAAACAGTGCTGTAATAATTGGATGCCAATTTGAAGAAAAATTAACCTAGGTGCAAACCTCATCCCTTTCACAAAAAATAACCAAAAATGAATAGTAGACCTACATGTGAATACAAAACTACAAAACTTTTAGAATAAAGTGTAGGAGAAAATCTAGGTAACCTTGGGTTTGGTGATGGTTTTTTATATACAACACCAAAAGCATAACCTATGAAAAAAAATAGTATATTCAAGATTTTTAAAAAATCATCCCCTTCTTAATATCTGAATGGAAATCAGGGAAATGCAAACTAAATTCACCATCACATACTACTTTATACACTGAACTGGCCAAAATTAAAGATTCCAGGATACCAAAACTAAGTATTGGTGAAGATGTGAGAAAATTGGAACACTCACGATTTGCCAATAGAAGTATAAAATGATACAACTGGTTTAGAAAACTGCTTGGCAATTTCTCATAGTTAAACATGCACCTAGTATGACCCAGCAGTATATATTCTTCCACATACACCCAAGAGAAATGAAAATACACATGCACAAAAAGACTTGTATAGGAATGTTCTTAAACAGCTTTGTAATAGCCAAAACTGGAAACAACACAAATGTCTGTCAGGAAACTGTGACACATTTATGGGACAGAATACTGTTCAACAATAAAAGCATGACTTACTGATAGATGAGACAACATAGATTAACTTCTTAAACATGTTGCAGGAAAAGAAGCCAGGCAAAAAAGAGTATATACTATAAAATTTAATTTTTTTTCAAGTTCTGGCAGCTAATCAGATAGAAGTCAGAGTAGTGATTATCTTAGTGAGAGAGGAGGATTGACTACAAAGAGGCATGAGAGAACTCTGGGATGATGAAAAAAACATTTTGTGTTGATATAAATGTCCATCTTTCAAAGCTTACCAAGGATGTATACTTAAAATTTCTGTATTTTACTCTACATGAGTTTTATCTCAAAGAACTGCTAAAATTTTTTAAATTCCTCTCTATAATTAGATTTATTTAGATTCTTACAGTAATCATAATTAAGTGTTATTGAGTACTTACTATATGCCAGGTACTGTGTATACTATGACTACATTAACTAATCTTCACACAAACCTTTTAAGCAGGTGGTATTATCTCTTTTACAAACAATGAAACTGAGACTTAGGTTAAGTAATTCACCTAAGGTATACATTTAAACCCAGGCAAAAACCTGGAATTCTAACTTCTGAATCTTCACTTTTCATCATTATGCCATATTGTTTTTGAGCTATAAACAGATTTTTTTTTTTTTTGGTCCCTTTGTTAGGCTAGATTTTTTAAAGAAAAAGATTATAATTTTATATTTTTGATATTTATATTACCATGTCTTCAAATTCATTACTATTTTAATCTCTTAATCCCTACCAGTTTTTCATTTAAACATTGTAAGTTTTTCTCTCTAGACTTTTGACTAGGGTCTTTTATTATATCTTTCATGTCCCTGTTTAATGTGTCAGTCTTTTGCCTAGCTTCTTGAACATATAGAATATAATTATGATAACTTTTAATTTCCTTATCTACTAATTCTGTCTTCTGTCATTTCTGGGTTAGTTTCAATTGGATTTTCTTCTCCTTAAGGGTTGTATTTTCTGGCTTCTTTGCATGCCTGATAATTTTTTATTAGATGCCAGGCATTATAAATTTTACTTTATTAGGTGCTAATTATTTTTGTATTCCATACATATTTTTGAGCTTTGTTCTGGGACTAATTTACTTGTAAACAGATTAGGGGACTCTGTTAAATGGGACCAAAGCAGCATTTGGTATGGGACTAATTTTGCCTTACTATTGAGATAAAAACCCTTCTAAGTACTTTATCCTGTGCCTGGTAAATTATGCGGTTTTCCCTTCTGGCTGTTGAGAACAGGAACTGAGTTCAATTGGGTTCCCCTCTCTTGTGCCATGACCAGAAAACACTCTACAGGCAATAAGTTGGGTAGTTGTATGGCTCACTCAGCTTGTTTCCCATCTCTTAGAAATCATGTTTCTTCATTGCCTGATGCCCAGTGTCACAAACCGTTGTTTCCTACATACCATTTAATTTTTTAATTATTTCAGGCAGAAAGATAAATCTGTTCTAACATTCAGCCTTGGCCAAAAGCCAGAAGTCTGTTTCTTAGTATACTATTAAATGGTTTTTACTCTTTTTTTTTTTTTAACTTTCAGCTTTTATTTGCCATGATAGTGGAGCCACTGTTTTAGCATATGCTCCAAAACATCAGTTACTAATATCATGTGGCAGAAAAGGGTTTACTTGTATATTTGACCTTCAGCAACGACAACAGAGACAGCTTTTCCAGAGCCATGATTCTCCTGTTAAAGCCATTGCTATTGATCCAACTGAAGAGTACTTTGTTACAGGATCTGCCGAAGGCAACATAAAGGTAAATATAGTTATGCCACAGTATCTATAGAATGAAAATAAATCTTCAGAAAACTTAGGCCTTTAGTCATACTGATGATATCAGTCTATTTAAATAATAGAAATTTTAACTCCTTTGTAGTCCGTGATGTTAATTGCTAGTTAATAAATCTTATAATGAATGAAATATTATTAAACCTGAAAATTATCTATTTTTCAATTGTTTTCAAAGATGCTTAATTTAATGCATGCAAAAGAACTGGATTTTCCATGGATATAAACATATTTCAGACATTATAATTAGTCTTGACTGCATGTTGAGAGTTACTGATTCAGTTTCCAGTGCCATGAAATATACTGCCATATTTCTTTATGACCATTTTTCCATTTATAGCATCATCATGCAACCTCTCAGTGCTTGATTTAAGAATTCTGAAAGCACCTGGATAAGCCCTACCTATAACAGTACTTCTCAAACTCCACTGTGTTTAAAACTTATAGGTTGTTTAAAACATTAAGTAGCTTGTCAAAAATGTTAAGCAGCTTATTAAAAATGTACCCCGCTCCAAAAATACTGTTGCTAGGTCCCACCCCCAAAAATAGTAAGTCCAGGGTTCAGGACTTCACATTTTATAACACATACCCTACTGGTTTTGATGAAGGGTCCACGAGCCACATTTGGAAATATCTACAGGAATAAGTAAGTTTAGACCAGTCTCTAAATTAGTCTAATGTTCAGTAACCTGCTGGAGTAGTCTAATTTCTTAGAACCCACTAATTTAAGCACTAGAGAGACTATTTAGTACAAATAAATTAGACTACTTTGTTAGAACCAGCATATTGTTTTCATAATTCTCAGCCAGAAAAAAAAGTTAACTAGAATTGTAGAATTTGGAAAGGGCATTTCTTAAAATCAAATGTATGCACCGACTTCCATACAGAATTATTTTTGTTTTGAAGCTAGTTTTTTATTTGAACTCCTCTCAGTTTAGGTGTTCACATTATGTTTTAGATTAGTTCTTTAGTTGTACTCTGATTCTGAGGTTTAATATTTAATCAAGTGAAATAAGATCTGAAATTATACAATGTAGTATTCAGAAGCCACTGTTTAACAATTTCTATAATAGTCAGAATTTATTTCTTAGAGAAAAGAAAGATTTTTTTTTAATGTGATCTAAAAATATCAGGAAATAAATTGGTTTCCCTAAACTTAAAATGATGTCCCGAAAGTATTTAGTTTCTTCATAAATGTAAAGATGCTTATTAATTACTTTTGTAACAAACACATTTATTTTGGTAACATCTGAAAATAAAAAATTTCTACATAGTAAATTAAGTATACTGAAATTATAATAATTAACTTTATCTTGCAATTGGAACATAGTTTTGTCTGGTCTGAGGGCCTCTGGATGTGTAGTACTTCCCTTTTTTCAGCGGTTCTGATCCTCCAGTAGGTATTCTTTATTATAGGGAAAGGATTACCCCACTATAGAGTTACACAGCAAAAGCTTTGCTATGAGAAGGAATCTTTATTGTAGTCCCCATGAGCGTGCAAGTTTCTGTAGCTTTGTACACTTAACTTATTTGTACCTAAGTTTTCAAATCTCTAATGCAGGGTTTAAAATGCCTTCCTCTGATAATGAATTTTGAAGAATATAATAATATCGAAATGATTTAGAAAATTGCAACACTCTGTACAGAATCAAGATGTCATGACCTTAGGCCTACACAGGTTTTCTCCATCCTTGTTTTAGAAATTCCTTATTTGCACAAGAAGACAGGCCTAAATTTTACATTTGGATATTTTATGTAATAACCCCAAATTTTATTTTGTTCTTAATATCTTTTAGATTTGGAGTCTCTCTACTTTCAGTCTTCTTCACACTTTTATTAATGAACATGCTCGGCAGTCCATTTTCAGAAATATCGGAACTGGAGTGATGCAAATTGAGACAGGGCCTGCAAATCACATTTTTTCATGTGGAGCTGATGGAACAATGAAGATGAGAATACTGCCAGATCAGTTTAGCCCATTAAATGAAGTGTTGAAAAATGATGTGAAATTTATGCTGTAACAATAAGATGTATAATTTATTACCTGTTCCATAGACATGGCCAACACATATAATGTACAGTGATTACTTTCTGTGCCACAAATAAGCTAATGCTTTCTTGTTTTCACATTTATTTTATGGAGCTTTGCCCTTGATGCACTGATGCCTTAAAAAATTAACAAGGTCATTCAGAATTAGACTGCATTGCCCGAAGTAGAATGTGTAAGTAATGCTGTAATAATACATATAGTATGTTATAGTATATCGTAGTGTTAAAGGAGTTTTGTTTTCTTATGATTGATAAACTCTTCTGCAGATATCTCTGCATGAATTTCTTGTACAGTAAAAAAATACTCTTTATGTAAAGGCAGTTGGACATGAGTCATCGCTTAATTCACCACACTCTCACTTTTTCAAATTTATATGTCTCAAACTCTTCTCTTAATTAATGATAGATTGGTATTTGGGTAAGAATCAAAAAAATAATGAACATCTCTGTTAAAGCTGTCACTGGGACTTCAGTGCTAAATGAGCCAAATGGTTCATATATTAACTTTTCATCAGTTTCTCTTCTGGAGCTTGATCGTATGTATGTATACATGTGTGGTTGTGTGTATATATGTAATATACCTTACACATTTTATTTGAACTTATTATATGTGTATATGAGAAAATTACAAGTCTTTATGTATTTTTGTGCCATAACAACTACTGCCACCAGAATAACTTTTTTGCAGCTTTTTTTTTCCCCCTTTTTGTTTTAAATTTTTGAATTCTCATCTTAATTTTCAAATAAATTTCAGGAAGACTTCCAAGATTATTATTTTAAAGATCACACTGAATCAAATCTTAGCAGGCAATAACGATTCTGTGTTGGCATATATGAGACACTTAAAAGAAGTGTATAAATTTGTGAAAGGATTTTTTGAGCATCAAACAAACTTTTTACTTTTATTTCTTTTTTTTTTTTTAGGTGCTTTTAGTCTCAAAGTTTTGAAAACCTTATAGCAGTGTTTTTAGAAATGAATGTGAAAACAGTCAAATAGATATTTACAAATGTAAAATATTTGCCAGATCTACCATTAATAGAAAATAAACTAAACCTTATATTTTATTATTTTTTGCCAAAATATATTATTTTATTATAAAATATGACCAAAATATTAAAAATGCACAATGCTTTTAACTTAGATGTGCTAACCTTTATTCTGTTTTTTTGTGCTATACCTTTTCTGATTCAGAATTAGAAAACTTGATAAATACTTGATTTTAACCAAGGAGAGAGGCAGATGGAACTAAGTGTTTAAGGGGCAATTATATGCTATTTAGCTTCAATATATTTTGTTAATAGGAACTAAAAGACCATTTTTATGTAACCAAATATGGACATCTATTATCTTGGAAATTAAAGGGTTAAATAAAGCAAAGAAATGAAGGGCTGGTAAAATGAATTTTGTAATATCCTCAGGATACTTTTATCTTAAAAGTATATTGTTAAAGATTTTGTAAATTGTATTCATAATTTTAAATGTGTTGAGCAAGTTGCAGTGAAAACACTCATTATGTAGAGAGTTGATGTGCACATAATAACCTGTACGTATAAATTGTGCAATAACAATATGTGACTATTTTGCCATAGAGAAATCTGTGACAGCATTGCAAACAATACCATTGTTTGATGTAGTTAAGCTTAAGTTATTTTTCAGTAATTCCTTTATAAATCAAGATTCAAAAGGCTTTGAACACTTTCATTGAAATAGAAAATTTATTATTATGCTTATTAGAAAAAAGGCATTGTGGATAAACAATTAAGCATTTTAATTGAGGGTTTATATGAACAATAAATTATGTAAGCCCATATGTATTTACATTCAGAGTCATAATATTTTAAATAAACAATCATACAATGACTTTTACTATGCTATTGTTTTAAGTAATATTTATGCCATTTTCATTGACTTAAAGTATATGTCACATTTTAAAATGGAGAAATTCTGTATGTGTATTTGGGTAATGTAGGAAGGATTGGATAATTTTCCCAGATACCCTGTTCTTCCTAATCTTGACATAATAGGTAAGCATTATTCAAAAAAAGTGAAAATAAAAATAGTTGAAATGTATGTTTAAATACAAAATGATATGTATATATAGGTAAAATTTCATCCACATTAATAGAGTGAATACATCAAAATATATTTTTTAAATTGTGCACTTTCTAAGAATGTGGTTTTGTAATGATGGGAAATTCACAACATTGCAAATCCCATTTTCTGAAATGTAGGAATTTTCTTACATAGAATCATGAAACAGTCAACTCCATCCTCCTTTCTTGCTCTCTGTCTTGCCCAAATTCATTTTTGTCTTTTTAATTGCTTTAAACAAAAAAATTGCAGAAATTTCTCACACTGGTCTCAACAATCAGAACACAATACAAAAAATACCCACTTCAAGAAAATCTTTATACAACCTTAGAGGGTGAGTAATCTTTTTAAGGTTGGAAACCCAGATAGACATATTTTACTAAACAAAAATTTAAATGTTGTATGGCAGGGGACCACAGTCAAAGTTAAAAGAATAAGTAGACTAGAAGAAATATTTGTAAGAGGAAAAGTATTAATGTCCCTGTGTACAAAGAGAACTTTAAAATGATAAACAGATTATCGGAGAAGTCAACAAACAGTTCACAGAACAGGACATTGATAAAGTCAACAACCATAAAGTATGTACGTCCTCACTAATGGTTAAAGGAATGTTTTTAAAAAGCAACAAATGATAACACTTTTCATTTATCATATTGTTATAAAGTGAAAACAGTGACATTGATTTGGTGAAGAGCCAAGGAAATGGGCACACTGAAACATTGCTACTGCTACAGTACTTCTGCTGCTACCTATGCAGACTAAAAATATACACACTTTAACTAAGCAGTCTTATTTTTGAGAAAGTATACTAAGATCAAAGCACCTATGCACAAAAAACACATGTATGTAGATGTTTATTGAAATATCTAGGGAAGCAAAAAGTTTACAAACCTAGACATTTAAATTAATTAGTATGTAAATGGTTGAATAAACAGTGGTACATCCATACAATGGAATGTTCTCTCAACGCTAAAAGAGTATCAGATTTGTATCTATTAAGTTGAAAAGAGGTTGGCGAGAAAAATTGCAAAGTAAAAGGTGTAATATCCTATATTATTTAGAGTTTAGTCTTATTTGTATGTAGAAACATACAAATATGTATGGAAGAGTACACATAAAACAAAATTTTAACATGGGAGAAGAGAAGGAGGTAATCCTTTTCCAAACTCCTTTAAACCCCAGTCAGTAATATGATTCTAAAGATATTTGTGTGTGTGTGTGTGTGTGTGTGTGTGTGTGTGTGTGTGTTGGTGAAACAAAGCTGTATTTTTATGCCAAATAGGACTTGATAACTTTGGGAGCTGCTCTGGAGTAAAGTTGTCAGAAATACTCCTCTTTGAATTGCTGAGATATTTTCGATGTTTGATATTATTTAAGTAAGAAAGGTTAAAATGTTACCCTTTGGAGTACCTGGAAAAAGCTGAACATAGATTACCTAAATGTACCTATAGGTCCTTTAGAAATGTGTATAGCCTTTGCTACAGTCATTTTTAAAGCTAAATCTGTTTTTGAGTTTTTCATGACTTTTCCCCTTCTGCTTGCTTGGTGGTTTTCTGCATATAGATGGCCTATAATTAAGGGAGCTAACAATGCGGGATTAGAGTATCATATTGTGTGATAAGACTCTGGAATGAGAAAAATTTGTTCTTCCATACAAATACAGATAGATGGTAGAAAAAATTGGTGTGATAACACATTTCTTTCCACAGTGGACATGCTTTACTCATGTACAACTGATTGTCTTAATATGTAGGTATTACCTATGTACAGTGTATTGGCCTGGGATATGTATTGAGTTTTTAAACCTATACTCCTTCCCTATGCAAAACACTCTCTCCCTCCCAAAACTCCAATATTTTCATCCTATTACTCTGTCAGGTTTGGGCTTGAGCCCCGGGATCAGGTCCAGATTTGTATATGGCACTTTGAATGAGGTTCCTTAAGTATAAAGACCTATAAACTAAGGAGACTATAAACTAAGGAGACAAGTTAGGTGCCTCCCACACACCAAACATACAGTGGTGAGAGAGAAACAGGGTAGCTGTCTCCCATTCTAAAGGGGGAAAATAAGAGTCACACATAGGAGTAGTCCCTGGTCAATAGAGATTCTGAAATTTCGCTGGGCACATGTCACCAGTTCCTCAGTTCTTTTCCCTGAAAGTAATTCTCTACAGTTGTTCACTCTACCCACTGGGCTGTTTTTTCTACCTCTGAGACATCCTTCCTTTTCCAGAAAAGTGGTCCATGTTTTTCACTAAGTAGTGTTCTTAGTCTATTTCCTGACCAGATAAATTTGAGGGTTCAAGGCCTCTACATTTCGTACTACCCCTTCCTTTATGGGCCAATCTAGAAAAATTGCTTTTAAAAATGTGTGGGTTTCTTATATATTAAATTATAATCCACTAATTAGACAAAAACGACACTTTTTTTTTTTTTCTGAGAGAGGTTCTTTTCTGTCTTGGGCCACCTATGAGGTTGCTGTGGTATATAGATTTTTTTAAATTCTAGTATTTCACACACACAAAAATGTGTACATAGCACATCCTTAAATCTTTTTGATATCTTAAAATGACTTAACCACATCCTTGGTTGTGTCTTTACTGAAGAAACATTTTCTTAAATCCATAGAGCCATTGTTATGTAGAGGGTGGGAGAGAGAGACTTCGTGGGCACACACACAAAGAGAACTCACACATGGAAGTAGCACATTGAGCTCTTTACTCCAAAGATTGGTAATTAGACGTGAAGAAGTGAGGCTATTGAACAACATGGGCGTCTACTAGGTGAGGGTTTGTGCTTGGAGTGTTCCAGGAATAAGGTAGGAGGAGCCTTTCTTGTTTAAAATCAAGTAAAACATTACTAACTTGGACTAGCATTTCATGGATGTAAGTACACAAGAGACCTCTGTTAATAGAGTCAGGAATTTAGGCCACATTTCTAGAAAAAGTTTTTCGGTGTATAATTGTGCAGCCATAGACAAGACAAAACAAAACCAGCCTTTGTAGTATTTGGAATAGGCTCAAGTGAGAATCAAGATGGTCAGGGAAAAAAATAGTTCAGGTGAGGAAGAACCCACATAGACATAGACTCCAGTGGTGTAATCACAGAAAAATAAGAGTTCTAGTTAGGGGTAGCACTATAATTTCTATAGAGAGTGGTTTAAGGGGTGAACATCTGGAAACAGGCAGAGAACTTGGTTTCATGGAAAGGGTGGCTGATGGAATCGGCTAAGATTATGGATAAAGTCACCCTTCGATACAAGCAATAGTTCTAGTAAGCTTTTTTAGGAAGAAGTATATTTTAGTGACTATGTGGAGTTAAGTGATTCTGAATAAATGAAAAATATTCTGATAAAGATATAATCCCTAGTGATGTATAAATAGCTATGAGTGGGGGTTGCCATCTATGGAGGTAATAGGAAAAGGTCATTAACCCCAGATTCTTGATGTTTATTCTGTTCCTGAGTTTCTAGTCTGTAAAACATTGAACAAATATCTATATACTTTATCTTGCTCATATACTTTAAAGACAGGTTACACATTATCATAATACTCTTAAAAGAAATAGAACTGGAGGATGGTGAAGTCATAACCATGTTTTGTATCAGGCATATTCACCAATACGCTCCCATGAAAATGTAGGTAAAGCACAAAAGCCACACATTTCTGAAGGCTTTGTTTAAATTGTATATCCTTGCTTCAGTGCTTTTAGCCTATTGGAAGATGTTAGATCTCTCTTCACACTGCTTGAGTGCTCTTCTCTCTGCCTGGCAAACTCCAGTGCATCCTTTTTCACCTGATTGAATTAAACCTCTCTTGTGACATCTTTCCCATTCCAAGTAATATGAGTCAGTTCCACTCTCCTGGAGTATTTGTGCATACATTTTTATTGCATACATTGTGCTAGGTAGTATTTTCGGTCTGCTGTTGGGAATTTGCATATGCAGAGGGATGACTAGTAGTTATATGTGGATTATTCAACTGTGAGGATTCAGCACCGTTAATCCCCATACTGTTCATGGGTCAACTGTAGTTATTTCCTTACACTCAACAAGATGAGGCTGGCACAAAGTTAACAGAGTAGAGGTTTGAAGCAAGAAATAAGAATAAAAGAGAAAACAGGGTCAAGATTTTATGAAGCTACAACTTTGTCTAAAGTTAGTTCCTATACCTTGAGCTGGGCAGAAGCAAAGATCGGAGGAAAGTACAGAGATATTTTTGGTATGCAGCTATAGCTAACAGTTATCTCTATTTTAGGTGATTTGTAGGGTTTAGGGGATTGTGTCTTTTGGGTTTTATTTGATCTGAGGGTTCATTAATCCAGATGTAGCCATTTTTAATATATTTAGCCATTGAATTATAGATTGATTATTAGGAGCTTACTAGATTTAATATGTATTTTATGACCCAAATTGGAAATATGAAAGAGCTAGTTTGAAAATGAAATCAAGTACCTATTGGCCCAAGTAAGATAAGAAAGAATTATGTTGGTACTTTCTAAATATTATCACACTATGAAATAAAGTGGAGTTCTATGTCTTTACCAAAGTTAACGGAAAGACTAGTTGTCTTTGATGACAGTGATGCAAGTTGCCTGACATTGTAGAGCCCCTTTCCTGGCCCTCTAAAGCAGTGGTCCCCAACCTTTTTGGCACCAGGGACTGGTGGTCCATGAGAATCTAATGCCTGATGACCTGAGCTGGAGCTGAGGTGATGATGCTAGCGCTGGGAAGCAGCAATGAATACAGATGAAACTTAGCTTGCTCGCTCACTGTTCACCTCCTGCTGTGTGGCCCAGTTCCTAAGAGATCACAGACTGGTACTGGTCCACAGCCCCGGGGGTTGGGGACCCATGCTCTAAAGTAAGCACTGAAGCAATGGCCACTCTGCATTGTTTCTACTCTTAGCATCTGTGCTTTTGCAGGTCCAGATGGCCCTAGTAACGTAAGTGGTGGTGAGAGAAGGTGGTAGAGTCCATAGAGAATTTCACATTTTATGTCATTTCTAATTTTAGCACTTTTATGTCTTGCGGGGAAATATGGAAATTGAGAGGTCGAAGGTAAAAGAAAAGGGGTATTTTACAGAATATGGCCCCTGTAGATGGGGGGGGGGGGTGGGACCCAGAGATCTGGTGAAGGTGAATGTGTTTGCTCTGGTCCACTGTGATGGGGGAAAGGAAGTCAGGATGAATGTGGATGGAGATGTAATTTTTGGTAGCTGGGACAGGAAGTTGAGGAAAATATTGAAGATCTGTTTATTGTGTATGAAATAGGAAGTGAGATTGTATCAGTCAAGAGCAGGAAGCATGTTGGGTGGGAAAGATGTCTCAAGGAATGGGTAAAGACTGAACCCCCTTCTTTGTGGACGGCTAGAAAGATTTTCCAGCTGAGTAAAAGGAAAGGTTAATGAGGTAAAGGAATAGTAGGCACTAGCACTAAGTGACCGAAATGTTAGTTCTTGGGGTTAGGCCAGATAGGAAAGGAAGCTGCCTGGGAGAAATGCAAGTAAGTCTACATGAGGTAAAGAAAGAAAGGGGACCAAAAATGAGAGGCTGCACCTGGGGTGTGCAATATTGGAGGTAAAAATTATAGAATCTTTAGAAAGGTAGATGAGACTCTGGGGATTGATGCTCCAGGGTGCAGCTGGGAACAAGGGAGATTGAAATGAGGGAATGGTGAAAGTTACTGGGGTTGAGGGTGCAGACACCATGACATCCTCCTGGCTGCCTCTCACAGGAATCATACAGTTGGTGCTCCTCTTTCCATCTCACACAGTAGAAGCTAAGTCTCATTAAAGCTTTGCGCTTTGTCCAAAGTCATCCAGTTTATAGTAATGGAGCAGATCCATTACTATACTTCTCAGTTGGTAGTGACAAAAATCGCTGCCCATGGGCATTCAGGGATTGTTTCTAATTATTTGCGGGGTGTGGGAGGCTGGGAGTGTACAAACTCTTTAACCTTTAGTTGCATCACTACAGATTCAGAGAGGATTCAGAAAGCACATGCCTTTGTCCCTCCCTCCAGAAACCTGGTAAATTAGCCTAGATGATTCTCCTTTCCTCACCCTAGTTAAAAATAAAGGAAACCTCATTTAAAAATGGAGTTAGAAAGACCCAAAGGAGGAATTCTCATGTACTGCCCCCACCCCCACTTCGTCCCCAGACCCTAAACAGGAAGACAGAACACAGAAGAATTCCTTCTTCCCAGGCCAAACACCTCTACCTTTGTTAAACCTCAACTGAACTTCTTTATCTGGTTGCCTGGTTACAGCCCAGCCAGTGAGAAACTGCCACACTCAGCCAATGAGAAGCTGTTACCACCCTGAACTCTTCAGAAACAGCCCATCCCCACTTCCTCTTTTTCTCTTATAAAAGGAGTTCCTCTCCTCTGCTCTTCAGACTTGCCTATGATTTGTCATAGTTTCTCTGTCCCAAATTTCATTTCCTGTGATGTTCCCAAATAAGCCCATTTTGCTGGTAAAATAACTCGGTCTTTTGTTTTTTAGGGTCAACACCTCCCATAGCCCATCAATCTCCAGGGCCTGTATAAGCCTCGAATTCATCTTCTTTCCATCTACTTAGTTTCAGCCCTCAGTATCTGTATTTATTTCCTATTACTGCCGCAATAAATTGCCATCAATTTTGGGGTTTAAAACAACATAAACCTATTATTTTACAGTTTTATAGGTCAGAATTTCAGTACGGGTCTCACCAGGATAAACTCAGTGTCACTAGAGCTGAGTTCCTTTCTGGAGGCTCTAAAGTGAGGATCCATTCCCTTGCTCATTCAAGTTACTGGCAAAATTCAGTTCCTTGTGGTGGTAGGCCTAGGAGTTCCATTTTTTTGTTGGTTGAGGACCATTCCCAGCTTTTAGAGGCCACCCACATTCCTTGGCTCCTGACCCAGGTTGAGTTCCTCATACTTTGAATTTCTCTGAATCACTCTTCTTCTACTTCATAGGATTCATATGATTAGATTAGATCCATGCAAATAATCAGGATAATCTCATCTTAATGTGTTTAACCTTAATCATATATGCAAAGTCCCTTTTGCTATGTAAGGTAACCTATTCACACGTTTCAGGGATTATTAGGATGTAGACATCTCTCTGGGAGTCGTTATTCTGCCTGCCACAGTATCCTGTCAAAATTTATGACAGAGACCTTAGTCAAGACAGGGATCAGGAGGGCCTATGGGAGGAGCTTTCACATCCCAAGATGGTTGGTTGCAAAAGCCCTGCGAGAAGAACTCTAGGTTTACAATGGAGCCGTACAGTTGAACAACTCCTTCCCTTAATACCCTTTCCCTTCTATAAATGAGCTTCCTGCTTCTGGTTTTCTCTGTGTGCCCATTGCATGCCTGTCTGCACATACTGGATTGCAGTCCTTTCCTTATCCTCTCCTGAAATACAGTCATACAGCACACAATGCTGTTTTAGTCAATGCCTTTTGGTCAACACAGGACTGCATATACAACGGTGGTCACACAGGATTATAATGGAGCTGAAAAATTCCTACCATCTAGTGACTTTGTTGCACAGCTAATTACAGAAATATTTACTATCGTCTACAGTATTCAGTACAGTAACATGCTGTATAGGTCTGTAACCTATGAGCTGTAAGGGAACAAAATTTGTCACCCCAAAATATGTCTTTTGGTATAAGAATTGTTTTCAGATAGTTAATTTTGAGAAACAGCAGACATTGGAGAAGATCTGAAAACCAAGGTAGAAGCTACCCTTTGTATAACACATTTCTATTTGTAAGGGATATTTCCATTTGTAAAGAAGGGTGTCTCCCAGGCTCTATTAGGAAGAGTGGGGTTCACTTTTTCTCTAGAAACTTACCAATGCAGAAGATAACAATATAAACCTGCATAACAACTTTATCCTTGCTACTATGCTTTTCCTGGTAACCCCCTCCCCCCCACACCCCAACTGATTCCTCCTATCCCCCAAATCTTTTGTTTTCAGCTGAAGATGGTATTTAAGGTGGTGGCTTCAGTTGTTTTGACAAGTTACGCAGTTTTACTGGGTCTCTCCTGTGTATCCAGGAGGTATAGATGTTATTAAACTTTTTTGTTTTTCTCCTCTTAATCTGTAGTTTGGGAATGTCTCAGCCAAGAACTCATAAGGGTAAAGCAAAGTTTACACCCTTTCCCAACAGAACAATAGACTAACATATAGCCTAGGTGTGCAGTAGGTTATACTATCTAGATTTGTGTAAGTGCATTCTGATATTCACAGAAAGACTAATTCACTCAACCATTGGTTTATTAGAATGTATCCTTGTCGTTAAGTGGTGCATGACTAGAAATTATTTTGGTGACAGAATACCTAGCCAATTTTTGTTTATGGTAAACAATCTGAACCTGACATTTTAATAACCTCATAGGCAAGTTTTGTGCCTCTGGCATTTTTTATGCTGTTTTCAGATTAACCTTTCTAGAACATTTGACATGTCTCCCATGCTTAAAATCCTTTTGACTTCCCACACTAATTGGGGTCAAATTAATATTCTTTAGCTCCTATAAACAGAAAGCACTTGGATTTAGTTCTTTTATATTGTTTTAGCTTCATTCCAATCTACATTCTACTTCTTTCTCAAACCCCCTTAATGCTTGAAAAATGTTTCCTGTGCCCCTTCTCCACCTATAGCTGCTTGTGAAGTTCCCATTCCTTCTTCCAAACCCACCTCAAACATCCCCTCCTTCAAGATCTTCCTGATGACCTCTTCCTCATAGCTATAATTACAGGAGGGTGTCCTTAACAACTCTGAACCTTGTGTATATTCCTATTTGGAGCAATAAACTCTAATGTGTTGTAATTTTTGTCTGTTTCACACATCCCTGTCTCCCAATTATACTCTACTACTTACCAAATATATAATTCTGAGCAGGCTATTTTACTTTACTATATTTCCTTTTCCTTTGTAAAATTAAGGTAACTAATGGACCTACATTACAGGTTGTTGTGACAATTAGAAGAGTGACCTGCACATACTAAGTTTTGCTGGTATTATTAATACCTAGCTCTTCGCCCAGAACCATCATACAATAGGTGCTTAATAGATGTTTATGGTACAGATGGATTCATCCTACTTTAAAGAAGGTCCAGCTGCCCCTTGCTCTTAAGAATGGTTACCCTGGGTCAGGGCTCGCAGCAGAAGGAAGGCCAAGATTCTGTCCCATCCAGGTGGAGAACTAGTTCTCTGCTTCGAGTCAGGAGAAGTCGCAATAAAGTCCGCGGGGGTGGATGAGACTGGACTGGCTTCCCAAAGAGCCAAAGAGCTTTAAACTCAGAGAAGCCCTGCAACCTCCCTGAGTGGAAACCAGGAACCACAAGAGCATCAGACACCACCGGATAGACTTGAGGCCAGTAGAGACTGAAAAGAAAAAAAAAAAAAAAATTAGAGCAGGCAGGGTTTCGAGGCTCAGAGGGACAACAATAATAATGACAACAGAGGCTAACATTCACGCGTACATTTTACGTGCCAAACATGGTGCAAAACGCATGAGCTTACTTAACCGTTTTAACTCCCCAGGAGGTTTGTATCTCATTTTTACAACTGAAGAAATTGAGAGGCCAGAAACGTAACATTTTCCCTGCGTATGTCACTAGCCGGTCCCGACGCCTCTAGTCCAGAGGTCTCGCCTTGCAGTCTGGGTCCAGCACCCAGGGCGCTGTCAGGCCTCCACCACTTTCTCCGGAACACTCTCCACTCTCCTGGGGCTTCCGGACGAGAAAGTCCCCGCTGCCCGGCTCCTCCTCCTCCAAGGGACATTGCGCCCCCGGCCGCCCTGGTTCTGCTGGCTAGCCAGAGTTCCTCGAGCCTCCTCCTGGCCCCGCCCCCGGCCCCTCCTCTCCCGCCCCGCCCCGGGTCCCGCCCCGCCCCTGGCCCCGCCCCCGGCCCCTCCTCTCCCGCCCCGCCCCGGCTTCCTCGAGCCTACTCCTGGCCCCGCCCCGCCCCTGGCCCCGCCCCCGGCCCCTCCTCTCCCGCCCCGCCCCGGCTTCCTAGAGCCTCCTCCCGGCCCCGCCCCAACCATTCGGCTCCTCCTTCCTGGCCCGCCCCTCCCCCGGCCCCCGACTTTTTTTCTCCCACCGACTCTGGCCCGCGCTCTGCTGACCAGTCCGCGGGAGTCCGCGAGCGGTCGAGCGGCTAGGGAACTCGGCGCCGTCAGATCTTCCAGCTCACCTCTCAGTGTCCCGGCGCCACCGCGCCCCCTCTTCCGAGTAAGTGCCTCCCTGGCTAGCCGGTCCCGCAAGCCCCTCAGGGCTTCTCCGGCCGCTGGGTTGCGAGCAACTTCTGGGGGTTCGCTTTCCGCCCACCGAGAGCTTCGGGAGTGGGTGTGAGTGGTTGCGTGTGCGCTAGCGTGTGTAAGTGTGTGTGCGGGCGCGCACAGCCCCGGAAACTCCACGGAGTTTTACCCGATTCCTACGTCGCAGCGGCAACCTGAGACCCTCGGCTAGGAGCCCCTACTGACTCGGGCCGACACCTTAACTTCCACCTTCTGCCCTGAACCTTACAGGCTACTCCTTCCTTCTGTAGACACGTCCCCCGCTATGTGTCACGCCCTCCTGGTAACAGCTCTTGCTGTCGAAAGGGACTGCCCGGGTTATCAGGATGCCCCAGATTGCAGACCGAGATGCTGGCCTGAGATTGTAATGAAACCCTGCATTGTAAAACAGTCAGGGGCTAGAGTTTTGCCTTGAGATCCTACAGTGGAGACTTCCTTTGAAGAAGAGAGCTGTGTGTACGCGCACGTGTGAACTCGAGCCCTCAGCGCCTGATGCAAGAACACCTGTTGAGAGCTCTAGGGTGGCTGATATGGTTCAAGACCATACTGACCAATCAGGCTTGGGCACCTAGAGGATGTTTATTGATTCAGCGACACCGTATTTCTAAAGCCAACTGATTTCCCAAAACGCAGGACCATGTAGAAAGAGCATAGTATCCTGAGGGAATCATGGAAGGAAGGAGACAGTAGTCGAGTGTCCAGTGCTGACAACAAAATCCTTGAGTTACTTAAGACTGATAATTCCATCCGTCCATAAATTATGTAATTGGGTGTCAATACTATCTCAATGTGGGACGTATTTTTACATTTAAAAAGTTAATTAATATCACTAATTGATATCACTCTATTTTAGTCCCTCTATGAGTCCCTGGTTGCTGAGGTCCCATCCAATTAGTCTCTGAATTCTTCTAGATCTCAGTTTATTCTTGCTATGTTCTTTCTGTGAAAGTTGAGCTACCCAGAAAAATCTCTCCACTTCTTTGATAAGAATTCATTTAAGAAATACTGGTAGTGACATTGAGTAGAAATTATTCATTGAGGTGTAAGGATAACAAAACTGTGGCTAAAGGAAATAACCAGAACAGAGCAGTCTTTAAGTTGCCATTGTGCGTTGGGATATGAAAGTTGAGTTGTTAAATCACTCTAAGTGCTGCTTATCACAGCAGATATTTTTATCCTGGTTTGAATTCTGTGTCACACCAAAGTGTTTCCACAGTGTTTTAACTAAGGAAACATTATGCTTTGAAATATAAACATATGACTCCATCTCTTTAAGGAAAGAAATAATTATCACACTTAGTTAAACACCTGGAAACATTTATTGCCACCTTCTAATTAGATCTGTCATGGAGAGTTAAGTCAGCAAGTTGTTAATACTGTAGCTGGTAACACAGTTAACTTTTTTTTTTTTTTTAATTTTTTGAATGCCAGTTTCCATCCATACCCATTAATTGCCTCCCCCACCCCTTGCCTGAGGTTTACCTGTAATTTGAGTAAATAAATAAAGTTTAGGGAAGTGGACTACTACCACTTACCTCCCTGTAAAATATGAATGCCTTAGATATCGAATGTTTTGTAGTAAACTTTTTGCATTAAAAGATATTATATTCATCTAGGTTATCTGACAATTTAAGAATCATTAATAAATTGTTAATATGAGAAGAGTCTCCAAAAAGTATAGTGATCCTGCACAAATGGGCCTTTAAAATTTTTTCTTTAAGGGAGATTTTTATCTATTGTGCCTTTGTTCTAGTGTATTTAAATTTAATAATAAAAAGGGTGGTGTGAGCTGGAAAATCTTTTCATCCTCATTGTCTCTTAATTTTTTGTTTCTTACTATGTTGCTAGATTTAATCTTCATCTTCATCATGAGGTGTTGTGAGGACAGGCTGTTCTAGGATCCCAAATGGATGGCAGAAACTGAGGGTGAACTCACGTACTGCCAGGGCCGGGAACAGAGTATTTTATGTGGCCTATTCTCTGCAATTCTTCATTCTTTTGAAATTGGAGGAAAGGGTGTGTGGAGAGAAATGATTGCATCCAAACAGTACTCATTAGGAAATGCCATGTGTGGGGAGGAGAAGATTTCTAGGTGGTTTATGGCACAGGGAACTTAAAATAGCTGATCCTTGAAGTTGAATCTAACAGAGGTGTTAGTAGTGAATTGGTCCAATTAATCCTTTTCTGCTTGGGATAGCCCCTTGGAAGTAACACATTTCCTTCTTGGAGATGTCATTCATATTCAATCAGAATTGAGCTTTGCTTCTACTCCAGGCAGAATAAGGCATTCCCTATCCCCTCCATTTTTGTCTGGTACAAATGGAAAGGATTGAATGTGGGGTAACCTTCAGGAGGCAGGGGAAGGTCAGCGATAACAATAACGGCCACTTGTTTTCTCACAGAGGGGAAAGGGAGCGTTAGTGCAACCCCAGTACCAGGGGCATGGACTTGGGTGATGGGGTCATTATCAGAGGCCAGCCTGGATAAAAAGTGGACATTTTACCCCCAATTTTGCATTCACAGAAAAAACCAGCTCTGCTACAGAAGTTAAAGGAAGGCACTTTGTAGTGCCAGGTTAACTTTTATCACCTCGCTCCTATTCATGCTGCCCACATCCTGCATTTAATACCAAACGCACACAGTAAGAACCCAACAAACACTGAAAAGAGACTTTTAACACCCCAACCTTTATGTTTTCTCATGGGTAACAGTTTAATTCCAGGTCTCCCATCTTTGGTTTTGATGACTTTCTTTCGCCCAGGGTTCTGAGCTGACCGCAGTAAGAAGAAGAAATAAGCTACAAGTGGAGGATAGATAATTCTAGAATGAGAGAGGCAAGAGTCACCTTAGAAACCATCTGGCCCATGAGTCTAGGACCATAACATTTGTGACATACTAGTTGGGAGGCATCTTCCCTCAGTCCAGCTCACAGGAGACGAGCAACATTCATTCACACAGCAGGCACTTACTGAATTCCTTTGTGCATGGCACTGCACAACCTCTCATATTCACATGAGGGCCTGGGATCCAAGAGCACTGGTAACTTGAAGAAAAATGTTTGTTGGGCAGAATGGGCCTCTGAAGATAAGCTGATAGTGGCAAAAATGGGTTTGGAATTCTGTGTTTCATGAAGAAAAGGAAAGGCACTTCCGTACGTCAGTAGAAGAAACATTTTCAAAAAATTTTTATTTTGCAATAATAAGAAACTGAAATAAGCATATTTCTTCTGATGTCTGTTTCAAATAACTAGTGTTATAATAACTGCAATAAACCTGATTCCACAGGATTTTGTTTTCTTGGCCTTTCATGTCAAGCATAGAAGTTACCTGAGAAATTTGTTTTAAAATGTCCTAGGTACTACAATATTCCAATAACACCCACCCATCCCTTTAGAGAGCAGTTGCTTTTTCTCTAGCAGCAAGTATTTATGGTTCAGAACCAAGGGAACAGAGGTTCACAACCAGCTGCAAAGCTGGATGGGTGTTAACAAGTTTGTTTTTCTAGGGTTGTGCTTTTTCATATAGAACAAGAGGTGTTATAGACCAGCATGACTATATTTCCCTCAAGGTGACTACAGGCTAGGCATACAGCAATCTTCCCCACCAAAAAAAAAAAAAAAAATGGCTGGGGGTTGGTGATAGGCCACAGGAATGGACCTCTGCTAGACTTATAAAACAAATCAGGGTTTCTTTACTAACAAGAATGGAATTAAGTCCCAAATTTCACTCATCGTCATTTGCTTAAACATTGAGAATAAAGATGGCTTTTAGTTTAGTCAAGAAGTCACTGGTTCACATGACTTCTCTGGAATCAGCTGTTCATGTCTCAGCCCCACTTGCTGTGTGACTTTGGACAATCTACTTAAGCTCTCCAGGTCTGTTTCTTCCCCCTTAAAATGGGATAGTATTTATGTTATAGGATTGTTGTGTGGATTCAACCAGAATGTTCTTCTCTTGTTGTCCGGTATGAAAAAGTCACCCAGCAAGTGGTAGACTTTGTTGGGCTGACCAAATCTGTCTCATTTAAGAGGGTGGAGTTTGTACTGGGTCATAGTGGAGTAGAGAGGGAGAGTCGTAACTTGTACCTCATGTGCTTTTAGCATGAGCTTTTTTTCCTCACCTGATGCAGAGGATGGGGCGAATATAGCACAATTTCAGGGATTCCCACCTTCAGGGTCACGTGATTATATAGTGAAATCTTGCTGCTGCTAAAGAGAAATGAACTAGAGCAGGCCATCTGGATTTTAGGTGTCTGAGCATGAAGAAGAGCATGGCGTCCAGTAAGCCTCCCTGTGTATGAGTGAAGCTTTTAAAAGAACCATTATAGTTAAGTAATGAGTATTGGATCAGCCTTTTACCTCTAGAGGCCTTTGTTTAAAACAGGTAATGGTTGAAACCAGATTATCCAAGGCAAAGACAGGAAGGTATGTCTCAGCTGCTCTAGGCGTCGCAAAAGGACTCAAGCTGGCATGTCCTCAGGGGAAGTCGTGAGAGTTCCGGGAGGCAGAGGGCAGAGACGCATCTGCAGGGCTGTCCACTCCGACGAGCTTTTCTGGGGACATAGCACTCTACCGGGCACACAGGACACTCATGAACGTTTGAAAGGCGCCAACAAGTAAAAAACAGTTCACCCAGCCAATACCTTTTCTAAACCTGGCTCTTATTCCTTCAAACCAAAGTTATTTAGCTCAAGCCTTCTCCACTCCCAGCTATTATATTTATTTAAAAAAAAAATCAGTTTCTTATAATATGACTGTCAACCAGAGTGAGAGAGACAGAGGTTGTGGTATATGCTCATAGAAAGCTAACTATCTTCATCCTTTTCTATCCCTCTTGAGCTGAGTAGGTTCAGGCTCTCACATGCATGCAGATGCAACAAGAGAATTCCACAGCAATGCCACGGTCTTCTGAGAAAAACTGCAGGCACAGTGCTGGCAACACATTGCAAAGTTCCAAACAAACTTTGATGATTCAGACTTTTAAGAAATAGATCTAGTACCTGATTCCATCACTCTATGATCAGGAAACAACTCCTTAATTTTCTTTCTTCTCTCTTTTAAAAGATGAGGTAGTTTTCTGGGAAATGGCTGATGTTAGCTTAAATACTGTCACCGCCCTAGAAGGGCAGAGCAGTCTTGACTCAGTGACAGACTTCCTTCTGCCTTTTTTCAGAGAGGTCCCCAGTGACTCACGGAGTGTACCTGAGAGGCGAATGAGCTGACTGCCCAAGCATCCAATGATGGCCTTTGTGTTGCACGCACTTGGCCATTTTGCTCCTTTGCTTTTATGGCCTTGAATGACTGAGAAGGCCTGAAAGAATGGCTGCTATTACTTGCCAGAGTGAGAGACCACATGTCAGCAAGCAGCTTCCTTGTGGGCCCCTGATCTGAGAATGTGATTATCTGGGCAGCCACAAAGATGATAGGCCAAATGAAAATTTGAACTTGTCCAATGTGCCCATCGGGGGCCATAGTTCCCAACCTGACTTTGTGTCGTAATCACCTGAAAGCAAGGTACAAAAGGCACAGATTTCTGGGCCCCATCTACTGCAGCATCACAAAGGCTGGGCCTGGGAATCTGTATTTCTAACAAGGCCCTCAGGTGACTGATGCACAGCCAGCTGAAAACCGCTACCCTAGGAGACTAATTTTAATGTCTTCTTCTATAAGGATTATTTGGGCAGCAGATATCTGTAAGGTTTTGTTTGTTTGTTTTGGCAGTGAAAAAAGCATATGTTTAAAGTTTAAAGATTAAAATAAACATGCACAAAATAAATGCCTATGTGCCCATCCTAAGAAATAACAGCATGGTTTTTCAATTAGGTTCTCACTGGACTGAAAAATGTTGTCCGACAACCAGGTCAAGAACAACAAAAAACAACCAAAACCAATAGTGGTGTCCCACAAATTAGATCCAGGAATCCAAAGCCGTGAAGCAGACACACTGGGGAATCTGCTCAGTGTTCATTAGCTCAAACTAGATTTCAAATCACCGGTATTGCTGACAGCATTATTGATAGTGTCAGCTGACTTGAGCACATATCATGTTGCTTTCTGGATCACCAACAGGGGATGGGCCTCCTTCTTCCAGGAGCGACACATGGTGGGAGGAGCCCCAGGCCCTCTGAGTTGCCAAGTGGCCTGTTTTCCCTACCTTAGGCCTACCCCCCCACACACCCGTGTCCTGAGGTCCTGGCACTCATAAGAATCTATCCTATTCTCAGAGCACCCCTCTCCTTTTGAAATGGTGGGAAATGAGAAAATTGAGAACAGACTTTTTTCTTCGAAGCCACCTTTTTGTAACTTTTTCCTCCTTCCTCTTTCTTGTCCTCCGTTATTTTTTTACATTTTGAGTTGTGCTAATACATGAGATTTTTTTCCTTATTTCTGATATGTTTCCAACTTATTCTAATAGGTGTCCATGGAAAGTATGAATAATAAAGGCCTGCCATTAATAATACATACATACTACTAATTTTAGCAGAACCACTATTTTTTTCCTCTAGGTTTACATATTTGTCCAGAGACCAACAAGTATGAAAATGAACTAATCTGAGTCTTGCCCTGCTCTTCTTCTCTGTCCAGCCCTCCTCCAGGTTTGCTGCCCCAGAGTCCAGCATGTCAGGGGCCTTCTAACCTTACATTTTCAGAGGGGTAAAATTAGAGGTGGATGTGCATGGAGAAGGTTGGAAAGTGGCTTGCAGAGACAAGAGAACAGGTTTATTGCTGCCTTTTCTGTTTCTCACCCCTCCCCCACATCCACATACACTTGCTGCCTTTGAATGAGGTTGTGGGGAATGTAAGATACCCATTGCTAAGAAAATCATTTTCTGCCCTTGTAGTGTCTCTTTTCATCAGGAAATAAAATCTTTCCTGAAGCCTCCCCAGGCCTCATTGGCCAGGTCTGAGTCACTGCTGCAAGGGAAGCTGTGAAAGTGAGTAATGGGCATTGAGGGAACCTCCATAGTGGGAGGTGGCTGTGCCAATAGGAAGAAGGGAGAGGGGCTTGATTATTGGGGCAGACTAATAACATCTGCTCTAGACCCGGCTCCTGTGCCCTAGCAGCTGTTGAGCTAAGGCCGTTGCTATTACTGATAACAATAATCCCAGGTTTTATTGGAATGAAAACTAACTACCCATGCTGAGTAGTTGGAAGAAAAACAAAACAAAGATGTGGAAGGTGTTGACAGTCACGTATACTTAATGTCTACTAGCAATGACTCTTTAGTGTCAAGGATTGTGGGTTTGTAAAAATAGCGCTTACTTTGGAGAATGCATCCTGCATTCAGACCCGGAATATGTCCATCAAAGAAAGTTCTTTATGTTCCTGGAAATGTTCACAATCTCAGTAACAGTAATCATGACAAACATTTATCAAGTTCTTAAAATGGGCCCAATACTGTGCTTATACACATTATTTTATTTCATCTTCGAAATACATATGTGAAAAAGGTATTATTGTTAATCCGTGTTTACAGGTGAGGGATTGAGGTTTGGGAAAGTTTAATAACCTGCCACAGATGCATAGCCGAACTGGGATTCTCACCAGGGCAGCTGAGCTGCCTCCCATACTTGTGCTCTGAACTGCTGCAGAGTATTACCCCTCAATAAAACTGCTGCAAACTCCCTCATTTTCTGTGAACTCTCAAAGGCTGTTGTTACCTCTCCAATAGTAAGGGTCTACGTTATAACTTGTGTCCCAATTTTATATTTTATATTTTGTTATTTTCAGTAGTAGAAAGATGAACCATGGGAGTGTGCCCAGCCGGCTCTCACTTGCCTAGTGACCTTCGACAAGTCACCAGTCTCCCCTGGCAGATGTAGAGTGAGATGGAGTGTGCAGGGTTGTGTGCCAGCACTTTAGGTCCGTCATTCACAGACCCGTTTCTATCTACAGATTGTACCAAGAGCCCTATGTTTATTTCACACGTAATTCAAAGTAGGGGATGTGGAAGTTCAGAGTCAATGAAGCTGCACTTGCCAAACTGAGAGGATAACATTGATCTCCTTTTTAAGATTAGAAAGAAGTTGGACAATTTTAATAACCCAGAAAAATGTGTCTTCCATTATTGGCTCATGCCGCAGAGTGCAGATCTGTGTGATAGCAACTTTGTCCTCAGGCATTTCATGAGGCAAATTTTATAAAAGCTGGGACAACTTCTTGATGGCCGTCGTGCCAAAGCTGCGCCCTGCAGAATGCCTGGGCAGTGGAGGAGGAGTCACCTTAACAGATGCAGGGCTTCGTGTGCTTCTTGTCTGGGTACCTGATGCCAGGAGTGCAGTGGAGCCGCTGCTCCTTGGTCTCATCCCCACAGTTCAGAACCAGTGTAGACCTTGGGAGAGCCTGTATTTCTTCACTTAGTTCCTGAACTCATGTTGCTAAAGCTATAACAACTCAATGGGTGTGGCAGTTCACTTAGGCTTTAGGATACTTAAAGTTTGGGGGAAATTGTTTGATTTAGTTGTTTTTTAAATCTACTGTTGCTAATAATTTACATGAGGAAATGAGTCAAGTGATGAATCTCATGCCCATGAGAACCCAATACCCAACAGCTTTTTGCAATTTCAGTAGGCATTCAAGGTGTCATTTTAAATTGGGATTGCCTTTGAGATATGTCGGAGCACATCATTTACTATAAGCTTTAAAAAATAAATTAAGGTGTTATAAGTCAAGTTTTAATTAAGATAGATGCAATTATTTAAACCTGAGAAGTTCATTGAAATAGAAGTCTTTTGTAAGACATTGGCTACCAGCTGATTTGCTGCTGGCCCCTTTCACTTCTCCCTGAAGTCTTTTCCATCATGTTGGCTGACACGCCCAGATCTTCTTAACAAATTTTTAAATATTGTTATTGTAAAATAAAACAAATACTAAAACACCACAGAAAACAAATGTACACTTTAGTGAATTATTTTAAGGCATGCACTCATAACCATCACTCAGGTCAAGAAATACAACTTTACCAGCTACCTCAAAAGTACCTTCACATACCCTGTCCCAATCGCATTCCCTTCTGTCCCTCCAAAAGTAAGTGCCACCTCGACTTTTATAGTAATCACTTCCTTGCATCTCTGTATGGCGTTATCATCCACCTGACCCACTGTATGATCATCTTGCCCATGTCTTAAAAACTTGATGTGTGTTTTTAAGTCTCTTTGAATCTACAGATTCCTTAACATCTTCCCGCATTTAAAAAATATAATTTTTTTGGTTAATGGCTGTTGGATCATTAGAGTTTCCAACAGTTTTGATATCAAGAAATTTTCACATCCATGGTGCACTTCGACTTGCTCCTTTACTTTCTATTTCCTGCACCTGGTTGTACATTCCTGCCTTGACCTGGAATCAGCCATTTCTTCATTGTTGTTCAGGGCCCTAATCCAGGCACTAGAGATGATCATGCACTGAAACAGTCATTGGTTCTAGGCTTTTTTACTGGTCAGAGCTGGGAAAAATATATATACGCACATATCCATATTTAGATACAAACATATATGTACATATAAAGATATAATACATTGCGAGTTCATGTTAATATTTCCAAGCCAAGTTCAGGAGGGGTTTTTTGTTTAACCTCCTCTATATGACATTAGTATTTCCTTTCTTCCACACTTAGAATCCTAGTTTTTTAGTTATAGGAGAGATAGAACATCTTATAATTACCCATTTGATTGTCCTATATTTCATATGCAGCAGTCTCCTTCTTTTTACAGGTAACTGTATATGTCCTGCTTATTATCAGTCCTCATGTCAGTGTCTATAGACATTTTGATTGAAGTTCTTTCTGCAGTAGATTTCTTAGGTATGGCTCATGGGAACAATATTCCCTAATATTTTTGTTGCCCTAATTCTTTGATAATACCTTGTCTGTGACCTTTTCTGATAGGCCAGTTTTGTTAGATACAACATCCATGGCCTACATTTTCTTTTCTTGAGAATCTTACAAATGTTATTCCATTTTTTCTCTGACAAAATATTGTTGTCAAAAGGCCTGATTATGATCATTTAATTTTCTTTCCCTCTATGTGACCTATTCGTTTAGCCCGTTGGGAGCATCAACTATATATCTACTTCCTTCAGTCTGCTATCTACCTAGTATTTTAGTACAGTATTAATGAGTATTATGTTACCAAATCAAAGTTTATGTCTTGACCAATGATGACCAAATTTTCTCTCCCTCCTGTTAACTCAGAATAAGCCATTTACTCTCAGTTCCTTTAATTTTTTTAGCTTTGTAACCTCAGCTGTACCTTATAAAGTGTACAGCATTAGCACAAAATATATACTTGTTTATGAAATAAATGATGTAGAGGATGTGGGGTTTTTTGTTTTAATTAATTGATTGATTGATTTTTCCTTTTTAGCCTATCAGGAACTGCCTTGCCCCTTTGACACTTCCTTTAATCAGGCAGCTTTGCCTCAGACATAGCTGTGCTCGCTGAGTCAGTCTCTTTCCTAAGCAGGAGGTGTGTGGGTGCCGCACCCGTTGGTCCCAGCTTGTCCTTGTACTCACAGTGTAAAGCTGTCAGACCATTTTTCATCTTATGTTTTCATGACCACCACACCGGGAACCCCTGCTCAAAGAGTGTTTGGCTCTACATCGAATGCCACGGTGGTCTCCATGCCTGCTTGCCCTCCCCGCTGTAGGTTTTAGTTAGGGCTCATGGGAACACCAACCTCTCATTGTGGCTTTAAAGGCCCAGGCGTTGGGCGTGTGGGGCCAGACTCTGGCCCCTCTGAGGTGCTGGGGGCCCTCCTGCCCTTCTCTTTCTTGGCTGACCTTTTTGCCCTTCGCTTATTGGCCACCGGAATCCATGGCAGGGTACCAAAACGGGAGGCTTAGACCCAGATGTAATCCCTGATGCATTTTGTTCAACATTCACACTGTGTTTAGCTTTTAAAATGTAAATGCTGGTTAGTGTTGCATGCATGTCAGTTTGGCCAAAGCCTTAGCTGCTC
Source organism: Rousettus aegyptiacus (assembly GCF_014176215.1). Lineage (NCBI taxonomy): Eukaryota > Metazoa > Chordata > Mammalia > Chiroptera > Pteropodidae > Rousettus > Rousettus aegyptiacus. Next base: position 38,074,231 of record NW_023416311.1, on the reverse strand, counting down.
GCTGCTGTGTTACCTGGGTCATTTATCTGCCTGCCTCCTACAGACAGTTGAGTTTGTGACCTCTGACCTTTGGTTTCTTATGTTTCTCAGTGCATTCATTATACGGGCATGACCTTGAGCTGCCCGATTTTATGCTTGCCCTGTGTTAGTCCGGCAATGTCCCTGCTCTGGGTTTCCCTGTTAGGTCCTGGCCTGTGGACCATGCAGGCTGCTCCCCCCCCACCCCCCCGCCACTTCCTCTCGAATGCCTCAGTGCCATATAATTAATGGAATAAATAAGTAAATACATTTATTAATTAATTTAATTAAAACAAAAGCAACATAGTTTTAAAAAACATTCAGATCATAAAAGCAATGATGAGACATATACAGAAGTAATGGAATAGTGGCTCTGCCCCAGTGACTCGCATGCTGAGTTGATCTCTTACTTCAGACATGAAGAGATGGTGAAACCCCACAGCAGCGACCACACCAGGGGAATCTCACTGGTAACAGAGAGTCAGTGATCTGGAAAAGCTGCCAGGACGTGAGGAATCTCTCTGATCGACCCACTTTTCTGTTCTTGGTCAGTGGTCCTGAGGTGAGGAACTAAGAGTGGGCTCTCCACTCCCGCGGCTGAGCCCGTGGGAGGCAGCTCACCAGCCTGGTCCACCCCCGTGCATTTTTCCCCAGATCTAGCATTTAAAATTTCAGTTGAAACAGTCCTGGGAATGACTCTTTGCTCCTAGGAATCTCCACAGACAAATATGGACTTGTGTAGAAATGTAACCATTTTCTGTTCTGCTTTTATTAATATATTAGAAATCATGCTGAAGACTTTTTCTTCTTTTCCTCCTTTTAGTTGCCTGTATTTTTTTTTTTTTTTTTTGCCTTTTTCCTCTTATTGGTCCCTGTGTGAGCCTGGGACCCTGTGGGGGTGAGGCTCAATATTTATTGAGCACTTACTATGTGCCAGCTGTTGTACTAAGATCTTTATATACATTGCCAAATCTTAGATTTTATTATTATCATCCCCATTTCAAATATGAGGAAACTGAGGCTGAGTCCCCTGAGTGGGAGACTCAAGTCCTGCACTGAGAGAGGGAGGATTCTTGACCGTGCACAGGAAAGAATTTGAGTGCATGCCAGCGTTAGAAACAAAAGGAAATTTTATTAGAGAAAAAATAACGCTCCACAGAGAGAGATGTGGTCTCCTCTCAAAGACAGACCTGGAGTGTTTGAGGAATTCAGTTTATGTGTCATTCTTAGTTTCTATGAATTACAGTTTAAAGACTGTGTTCCTGTTTTCCTTTTGTAGTATGGGTATGCAGTGTGAAAGGCATGGTTATACAACGTTAAAGGCATGTTAGCAATCTCAGCCTTCGTTCTATAGGTTCCCCATAGAGAATGAACGGTTGGGTTTATTTTGTGTATGCTTCAACTTAAAGACTATGTTTTCCTTTATTCTTTCCATAGTATGGGTAAATAGTTTGTTAGTAATCCCAGCAGGAATCTTCCTTTTTTCTGTAGGCTTCTGGTGGTCTGGCAGCAGCACATTGCAGGCTCTGGGTACAACTTGGTTTAATTTGTGTAGTTCCTCTGCATCTTCCCTAGATCAAGACTATGAGAGTTTTTGACCCAAGGTCAAAAGCATAGCTGATATTCATATCCATTCGTTCTTATCCATATTGCTGTACTTCTCCATGAAGAGACACAGACTTCACCTACCCAGCTTGAAGGGGCTCACCCTGGTTTGTTAACAGAGCTGGACTCCAGGGCTTGGAAGGTGGAGCTGGCTACTCTATGATGTTTAAATCTTGAACAGATTTTTCTCAGGAGCTATTCAAGATCTCTACTCTAGACTCTGCAGTGTGAGTGGGAATGGGGAGGGGGGAGTTATGTAAATATGGCTCAGAGTCTCACAGCCTGGGGTAGTCCCAGGTTTGAAAATCTCATTGTCAGGGCTGCCGACTATGAGAACTGCACGTCTTGCTTGATAAGTCAGCAGTGTTACCATCCCTTGCTTTTTAATGCCTTCACAAGGGATAGGAGAAGGGAGGTGAAAATTAAATGTGTCAATTTTAAACTTGTTAGACATTCTAGTAGTGAATTTGGTGGAGAATGAAATTAAAATGATCGAAAGTAAGAGTTTTGAATTTCTTACTCTTTGTGCTGTCTCTACATATGTTCTCGAAATGGTCCCCTTTTTTAAGCATCATATTTCTATTCAGAGGAATATTTTAGACAAATTATGCTTCATAGTCTTTTTGAAATAATTAAGCAAAGGATGCAGATGTTATTTGGTTCTATGTAGTGGAAAAAGCTCATGTGGACAGGCGTGTGGAAGGTGGGCTGTGCGGTGAGTGGCTGGCTGTGTAGTCTTGCTGAGATATTCAACCCTCTAGGTCACAACTGCAGCTAAGAAATGTAAGGCATATAATTCCTATAAAGAGTTTAGAACACTAGGCAGCCCAGATTCAAGGAGAGGGGAAATAGAGTCTTTATCTTAATGAGGGAGTAGAAAAGTCACATTGCAAAAGAGCATGTAAGACGGGATGTGTGCCCATCTTTTGAGACCCAATCTACCACAGAGGAATACTTAAGAAACCTATAAGGGTGGTTACCAGAGGGAGTGGTCGAATACAGGGTATCAGATGGGATAAGAGGAAGGAGGGGTAAAAATATGTAACATTTGTATATTAAGAAAAATTTTGTGTGTATCAATTAAATAAAACTGCTTCAAAGGAAAAAAAAAAGAAATGTAAGTGATAGACTAGATGGTCTCTAATCCCTCTACAATTCTGTAGTTCTGAGTGTTATCGCCTGTACATTTCATTGTCATTTTAAGCATTTAAACCAGGGAAGGCTGAAGTCACTGGTAGAGTGATAAGGGTAGCACTTGGGACCCTCTGGAAGGCATGCTGTCTGCCCCGGTGTGGAACGGGAGTTCTGCTCACCGGGCTCAGGGTGGGAAGGCAGAATTCTGGCCCTGAGTCTTACCAGAAGGCTTGAGGGCTACATAATTAGATACCCCTGTGCGTAAATTTATTTTTAGACTATCTTTGCGTTCCCCTTCATTGCTAAGTGACTGCTAACTATATTAACATATGAGGAAATTTGCTAAATTATGTCTCACATAAGAGAGCTCATCTGTGACCATCCAAGAGACTGATACAAATGACTCCAAGTGAATTCAGTTTGAGATAAAAAGAATTCATTACAGTGTTGTTTTTAAGAATGCACAAAATGAAAACTCTACACAACTTAAATATATGCCAACATCTTAAATACATTATGGTACTTCCTTGAGAAGAAACATTATGCAGCTTTAGAACAAGGTTATTCTCTGTGCACTGGAAAGATCTACAAGACAGATTAAATAAAAAAGCAAAAATAATGATTTCGATTTTTTAAAAGGCATATATGTTTATGAGTGCATAAGCATTTTTTTTTTTTTAGAAGCACAAACAATATACTATTAATAGTAGAACTATGGGTTGGAAGAGGGGAAAGGAGTTTAACTTCATTTTAACCTTCTGTGATGTTTAACTTTTATAATAAAAACACATTTAGTAAAGGAGAAATTTTGAACTTCACTTGGGTTTTTAAGGCATTCTAATACTTCCTTAGAAAACTCTGTGTAAACAAAGCATGCTAACTAAGTAAAGCAGGGTGTTGCCTGTAAATACTTTAGACTCTAAATGTTAGGTAACTCCCCCATTTCCACCTCCCAGCCTTTACTGTACTCTTTTTAACACACAACTCTCCAGTTACCATGTCCCTCTAATCTCAAATTGTCAGTGGCGCCCAACGTCAATCAAAACAAACCCAGAAGAGCAATATGGCAGAGTGGCAGAGCACAGAGCTGTTAGTTTGTCATCCATGCATTCAGGCAGTGTTTGGAGGACCTTATAGGCACTAGGCTCAGTGCTACCTGCAGGATGTGTAGGTGAATGTCATGCTTTTCTCATTTCTCGCTTGTAAAACAAGTTGTCAGGATTAAATACAACAGCAAAGGCCCAGGCCCCAAAGGACAATATTTGCTCACTTGCCCCACCTTTCCCTCCATGTTCAAGGCCAGGTCTGTTCTCCATTACTCTTCTGCATGTTTCCTTTGGTTCCCATTCCAAAACTGTGCATTGTTCTAGAACATACCCCCCTTTTCTGCAATACCCATTTGCTTCTCTTTCCTGAGCAAAATTAGAGCATCTTTCAGGATCCAGTTCAAATGTTGCCTCCTCCATGCACCCTTTCATGGTTCTGCTCTTTACCAGGAAAAAAGTCCAGAAGAATTCTTTCCTTTTAAGAATCTGAGTGGCGCCTTCTGGTCTTCCTATTTTTATGGTGATTATGTCACTTATGGCATTCCACCTTAGCTTGCAGCTCTCTGTGTCCTCTGCTCTATGAGAGTACCTTCCCAAGGGCTGTAACTAAGTTTCATTCATTTCTAGAACTCATCTCTGTACTCGTGTTCTCAATAAGTATGTATTAATTAATGAGTTTATTTTTACAATTTGCCCAAATATCATTTTTACTTTCCTTAAAAGTATTATTTTAGTTTGAAATGAGAAATAATGGCATTTCCTTTAAATCTACTATTATTAGCATGTTAGACAGAGTTTCTTTCTCTTTGCAGGAATTATACTTGAAAATTGTGGAATTGCCATCTCTGAGGAATTTTTAGGAAGAGACAGGCAGGCATCTGTTTAGGGTGGTCCAGCCAGTCTCCACCCTCTACATGACTAATGACTAACTGGCTCATAAGTTCTTCTCTGACGAAGCAAGATCTTATCCTGTTTAAAAAAAAAAAAAAAAAAAAAAAAAAAAAAGCAAACTACATCCACTTTCAAGACAACCACAGCAGAAGTAAAGGACATTTAGAAAGAAAAAACCTAAGGTTGTAGGTTATAGATGTGTGTGAGAAAACAACTTCATTTTTCATATTCCTTTTCATCCTTATCCAGTTATATATTAGAGCTGTGACCATATTATATACACAGTTTCATATTCTGCCTTTCTCTTAATGGTATTGCCTACATAGTTTCCCATGCTTTTATGGACATTTGTTTCTGTTTACCAATGAAATGTTTGGAGTTCAGTTGATTATTGCCTTTCTTGAGCAGGAAATGGAGACTAAAAAACAAAGATATAGCCTGAGAGAATGTCAGCATTGTCTATTTTTAAAAGACATGATCTTATTCTGGTATTGCTGAGATGCACTTGAGCAAAATATTAACAAAATGTAACTTGATTGATGTTTGCGGCACTATAAATGAGATTAAGATCACTAGCCACTTTAAAATGTTTTCTTAAATGAATACATCTTTAAGAGATTAGACAGAGTTTTGCCCAAGCTCTTTATTTACAAAGGCGTGTTGGGAACAGCTGAAAGGCAGCCTTCCCTTATCAGCAGGTTTGTATAACTAGCCTCAAGTTGTTTGCTAATGAATTTCAGGTCTCTAACACTAATAGGATGGAATAATTTTACCTAGAAGAATCAATCTCTAGCCTTCCTTTTCTGAAGGAACTAATCTGACTGGTGCTGTAGGCAATGAGGTGTGTATAACATGTGGAAATCATTAGGCTAAATACCAGAATCTCTTTGAGGTTTGTGGATCAGTCTCCAAAGAAAGAGGGGGGCATTTAAAACTAAATTTCATAGAATTCTAACAAGCACTATATACTCATTCTTAGATCTTGCTTTGGCCCTAGGCTAAAGTGACTCAATTTGTACTCCTTTTGTTGACTTCAACCCACATTCACTCCTTTCTACAATGAGAACCACTGTTTCTAACATAATTTTGTAGCTTTCTTATACGGAAGGTCTTGATTATTTTGCTACTTCTATCATCGGTCAGTGTTTAATACAAATATCGATTCAAAGTAAATTTACTTTCTGGGCCACCTTACCTGTTAGGAATTTGTATATTTTATAAACACTCTGCTATACTTATAATCTAGCATAGAGGCGATGATCGGATTTCTTTGTTTCCCAAAGGGGTGACTATATCTTTGTGTGGTATCTATAGTTAGGTCTATAAAAGGACCTGTAAAAGATTGGTCCTGTTTTTTTTTGTTTTTGTTTTTGTTTTTATTTTATGGCTTAGAGAGGTATTCAGTCTTATTGGGCATCCAGCCCAGCTACAGTGAGTCCCAAGAAGACCTACAAGGACTCTGTTAGATGGTAACGGTCCTTAATTCGAGAGAGGTGCACTGGACTGCACTTCTTTTTAAAATATTGGAAGATTCAAAAGAAATCTCCATTAGCAACCTATGAAATGCCTTCAGTTCCTGAGACTGGTGCGCGAGTACCCGGAGCAGGGATTCCACCAGTTCAGGCTACTTTGACATGGCTGGCTGACAGCAGACCCTTTAAGTGGTTGCTGTTTAATATTGTCACTCTCGTCCCTCATTCTCATTCCTGACTCCTGCCCTGCCCCACTGCCATTTACCACCTATGACACTGCTAAACTGCTCTTGTCTTGGGTAAGGAGGAATGTCAGGGTGAGAGGCAAGTCCTAAGGCAGAGGTGAGGCTGATCTGTTTTTATTCCTGGCAGTATTTCCTAAAGGCCAGGGCTGGGATCAGAATCTGGTCTGTCAGCTATTACTACTACACTTCCAAGTCCTTGAAGTAAAAAGTATAAAAGTTTTTAAAAAAATTAAAAATAACAGAAGCATCTAAAACATATATGAAGTCAGCCCAAGGCACAATTTCACCAGTGGTTCCTTATAATTTTTCTATTCTGTTATTAGTCAGTCAACCAATGACTACTATCCAATTTCAAGTGTCTTAGGAAAGTGTGAAGATATGAAAAATAGCAAAGAAGGTCCTCGTCCTCTGGGAAATGTTAATCTGGTTCTGATGCATATAATTATATGCATGCGGACTACACGAGAGGTTTATTTGTTTTTACTGCTGCATTATGAATTGCCCCAAAACTTAGCATCTGAAAACAGCAATAAGCATTTATTACACACAGTTTCTTTGCGTCAGGAATTTGGGAGCAGCTTAGCTGGGTAATTCTCACCTGAGTTCTCTCAGAGGTTAGAGTCAGGGAGGTAGCCAAGTTTGCAGACATCTGAAGGTTTTGGGGGGCTGTGAGTGTGTGTGTGTGTGTGTGTGTGTGTGTGCGCGCGCGCGTGCGCGCACACTTGAGGATCCAATTCCAAGATGGTTTACTTAGATAACTGGCAAGTCGGTGCTGGTTCTGAGCAGGAGGTCTCAATTCCTCACCATGTAGATTTCTCCATGAATTTACTGGAGTGTCCCTGTGATATGGTGGGTGGCTTTTTCCAGAATGAGAAAAGAGATCAAAGTGGAAACCTCGGATGATTTTTGTACTCAAACTTTGGAGGTCACAAACCATCACTTCCACAGGACCCTATTGGTTACACAGGTTGTCCTTGTTCAGTGTGGGAGGAGACTACACAAGGGAGAGAATGCCAGGAAGTGAGAATCATTGGGTGCCATCATGGAGACGGACTGTCTCAAGAAGCAAAGATTTTCATAGTGAAGAAAAAATGGTTGGAGTACCCTCCAGGAAGAAGGTAGAATGTAAAACTGATGGGTTTTTCAGTAGCTGCGGCTGTGGGAAAGGATGTTGAGAAGGATAGAACATCAGGAGCAGAAAGAGTTGACCAACAGGTATCAGTGTGTTCAAGGTACATTTGACTGGAGCAAAACCTAGCAAGGTGAAAGGGGCCAGGGCCTATGAAGTCTCGAAGGCCAAGCTAGAGAGGCTGGACACTCTTTGTTAATGATGAGTCATTGAAGGTTTTTGAGCAGGTGAGTGACATAATCATTGGCATATTTTAGCTTTAGTCTGTGTGTGAGCTTTAGGGTTTTGGTGTCCTCATATGCTTTTTTCCCTTCAGTGTTATCCAGGTTGTCAACTTTCTAATTCGTAAAACTCTGTAACACTGCTGCCTGTGCCTCTTGATCACATACTACCTTGTACTGATAACTTTTCATGTTTTTGTCTTATCACAAATAGATTACAAGGGCCAGAAGGGCCATATCTTTATCCATTTCTGTTTCCTCTGCTGTGCCTAGCTCACTGAATGCCCAATAAATATTTGCTAATTGATTGGATAATAGCAGCCAATTACTATATGTGAGTGCAGCCGCTGTTTCCGGCCTATGGTACATAATTTACAGTTAAACATTTTTCAAAAGAGAAAGCAATTGCAATGGATTTGATTTATGTAGATGGAAAAAGTGTTCAGAATCTTTTTTGTGTGCTTGTCATTTCCCAAAATATTTATAGGAAACTTGAAATAATAATTGTATTTTTAAAAACTTATAGATTATTTTTAGCTTCAAAGAGAGTTCTTATTTTGCCTAAATTAAGCATATGGAATAATAACCAGCTACTGAGTGAAGTCAGAGCTGCTTCCTCTTTGAAGAGTAAAGGCAGCCAGCCTCTTTCATGCACATATGAGACATTTATGGAATAAAACTCGTGTTTAGAATTTGAGGCAGAGTTTTGTCTTCCTTCCCCTTTCTTAGTTTGAAAAAAATGATCAGTGTCCATGTATTTTTGTTAGCAAGTAAGTATTTCACCAAAGTCTCATGAAAGTTAGAGACTTTTGGTTTCAAGCTAGCAAAGGGAGTTTTCTCTTGAAAATCTCATTCAAGCAACTAAAAAATCAAAAAATTAGGAATACAGACTATGTCTTCATAAACCTAGAAGACAACTGTAACCCTGAATCACACAGGACTTGGAGAAAGCAGTTGAAACGATGGCAAATAAGTTTGCAAAGAGAAGGGGGTCAAGAATAAAATGCCTGCAGGGTGTGAGAGGAGGACCAGAAACAACCCATGTTCTCACAGAATCCTGGGAAGGCTCAGAAACTAGATTTCCCAGGTCCACAGATGTGAGGTAGAGGGCCTTAGGATGGGATGGTGGGTGCCAGTTAACAGGAGGTGACGGAGATTCCCAGATGACTAAGGAGAGAAGTTCCTCTGCAGCAGCTCTGGAACAGAGATCAGCCGGCCCGGAATGGAGCAGAGTAAAGAGGGCTCCACAGGGGATGTTTCTGAGGGAAGCAATGAAACCAATTTAAAAAGAAGAAAAAGGAAAGAATGGACAGCTCTGGGTTTGAATTCTGTCTCTGTCACCAATGAACTGTGCAAACAAGCAAATTAGTGAATGTCTTTAGACTTCAGTTTTCTCATTTGTTAAATAAAAGGTTGGAGCATATGTTTAAGGTCCATTAAAACTCTGATATTTTGTGATTCTATTGGGTAAAAAGGCAATAAAAACCCCAGCAATTCTACTCTTAGGTGTCTACCCAAGAGAAATGAAAACATAAGTCCACACAAATACTCCTATGCAAATATTCATAGAAGCATTTTATACAAGAGCCCCAAACTGGAAACAGCTCAAGTATCTGTCACTTGGTAAATGGACAACAATATGTGTGATATATTTATACACTGAAATACTATTCATTGATGAAAAAGAAGAAAGTACTGTATCTGCTATGACATGGATGAACTTTTAAAAACATTATGCTAAGTGAAAGAAACCAGACACAAAAGACTACATACTGTATGTTCTCTTTAATGCAATATCTAGAAAAGGCAAATGTATGAAGACAAAGTACATTAGTGGTTGCCTGAAGCTTAAGTGAGATTGGGGATTAACAGCAAACAGTCACTTTTGGGTTGATGAAATGGTCTAAACCCGACTTGTGGTGATGGTCGCACAACTCTATAAATTTACTTAAAATCACTGCATTGTACAATTAGGATTGTAAGTTATATCACAATAAATATGTAAAAAAAATAAAAGGTAACTGACAAGGGGTAAGAGACAAAGAGGTATAAATGAAACAAGATTGACAATATGTTGATTATTGTTGAAGGTGGGTGACGGAAAATGAGGGTGCATTATACTCTTCTTTCTCTTTTATGTATGTTTGAAATTTTACATAATAAAAAAGTTTAAAATATAAGGATGAAGAAAAAAGGCGTGTTACTGTGTGGAGGTGAGATAACACTCCCAACATCATATGTTTTACATTTTATAGTGGGGAACATTCTAGACACTTGCAAGATATAATTTAACCCCCACTGACACCTAATCCATAATGTCAAGTCGCTTTTTCTAGGTTAGCTGTTTGCGATACTTCAGTAGGTACTTGAGGGAATCATGGTGATTACACTCTCAGAAATAAGATTAAATTTCGATCAGCATATTCCGTTTAAGTATGATACATTTTAGAAAGGATAAAGTTAAAATAAACTTTAGTGCTTTACAGGGGAAACCTCGATCTTGGAAAAGCAGATGACGTATAACAATGTCACTTGTAATAGCTCTGAATACCTGAGTTTTTTTATGCTTGAAACTTAGAAGCAATATTTCATTCCAGATTCAGTCTATTGTCAAAAATGAGTATAAGAATGATAATTATTTACTTTTGTTCCTATGTTTCTGTACAAGGATCTGTTTTCAAACCTCACGTCAACATTCTACAGAAGGTAGGATTTTGGTCCCCATTTTATGACAGAGGCTGAATAACTTGACTGTGATCAGATAGCTTGGTAAATGTTCCTTCTGAAACTGCTTGTGATTCTATAGACTGTGCTCTTATCAATTTTACTTTCCTATTTGCATTAGAATATACTTGCTGTCAAAGGTCTTGGTCTACTCTATAAGATATGCTTCTTTTACGGAATTACATAAGGTCAATGAGAAAGAGGGGATGGTCTTCTGGGGAGAGGGACTGTGGGTGTGGATGCCAGATAAGGCAGTGACCATATCCAAGACACTCGAGTTTTGGGCTGCCTCATGCTAAAAATATTACAAATGGGTCCCAAGCTTAGTTTCGAAGGTGATATAGACAGTTGTTTGGGATTCAGACCCTTATTTATTGTCAGAATTATGTCTTGTAGATGGTCTCACAGCTTCCAGTCTATTCTTGGACTTGCCACCCATGTGTGTTACTTCTGGGTGTAAAAACCATCAATGACCTTGCATTGCCTACAGATTAAAGTCGGAACGTCTTAGTTTGGTATTCAGAGCTTAATTGGTATTCTGTTTGGTCTTGTATCACCTTGTCTTCCTATCCTCACTCCCAATGTTCCCCATTGCGCACCTTATGCCCATGCTATCTGGAACATCCCACAGTTCTTACCCTTCTATGGATTAACTTGTTCCTACTAATTCCATGGTCACCCTTTCTCTACTGGGCCAATTCCTATGTAACCTTCAAAGTTCTAACAAAATGTCATCTCCTACAGGAAGCCTTCTTTGATTCTCTGTCAATAGCACCTGCTGCTTCCTTCTCTGGATTTGTATGACACTCTCCACACACCTCAATATATGCAATTTTATCAGTTATTTATGTGTCACAGCTTCTTCAGGCTGGAGACCTTGGTGTCCCATCTTTGTGTCTCATAATCACCCAGTTCTGTGTCTGGTATGTAGTAGGCTTTCAGGGAATGTGGATAGAACAGATTTTCCCATAGAATTCTGATTTATCATTTAAAAAAATTTTTTTGACAAATCATCTTTATGGGAACTGACCTGAAAGAAGGCATAAATTCATAATCTACCAGAAGTGTAGTCCAATTTTTAGTGTCTCAATGTTTTATCTAATTGTTTTGGGGAAGGTGTAGGAAAAATGAGAGTCCAGGAACTGGAGAGAGGTGAGATAGATTTTCCTAGGAATTTTCCAGTTGATCTTCAGTAAAGAAAACATTACTTAGATTATTTAATTTTTAAGATCCCATCAAGCTCTGAAAGGTATTTAGTTGGTCTAGTTCCCATCTTTCAGGAAATAAGAGAAAGGAAGGGTTAGTGATTCACTCATGGATATTTTGAGTCATAAAATCAAATCTGGTGTCCCCTTTGTGGTCAGATTAACCAGTACATTGAACTTGAGCTTCAACCCACATGTTTATTTTATGTTCAGGTCAATTGGTTCTAAGGTATAGCTTTCTTGTAACTGCTGACTGGTTTTTCATGGACTAGAAGATCCATGTGCTTCAGAGATGATAACCTCAAAAAGCTTTCATTCCGAAGGAGATAATCCAAATATATGGGCATTCTTTTATTAGAGAAAATAATTTCTAGAGAATGCTGATTACTTTTTTCCTCCTCTACTTCTAGTATGGTTCTAGGTAGTATTCTGATGTTTTCTGCTCTGCTTCTAGTATGTTTCCTGCTAGTCAGTGGGTGTTAAAAATAAAAATTCACATTCCTTTGGTAAGGATGGGCTGCAAATGACTTCTGTTTCTCTTGAGAATTGGATCTGCAGAGCTGTCAAATTTTCCACCTACAATGAGTGGACGGCCTCTGGTTTTCCATCATCTCCCCCTCTTTTCCCTGTGGTATTTTGATGGACATTTTATGAGCTTATCTGGAGGGTGTTGCTCACCTGATCATCACCTTTTCATCAGGGTTAGCTGAATTGGTGCATTAATTTCCATTCTTAATTAACACTTAAAGTGTATGACCTAAGATGATTCACCTACCAAAACAAACAAAACTCCAAAACAACAAAGCAAAGCAACTCTCCTGTTGTATGCTGAGGAGAAAAGGGGAAAAGTGGAAATATTCCTGGTGTTTCTCCCTGCCCTAACTTTGCGTCAGTGTTGAAGGAGCAATACCTCCGAATCGAGATTTCTCATTTCTGAGTGAAGCTTTGATATTGTATATTGTTATACTTTGAGCCATTAAGACTAGAATTTCTGCCTTCATTCATGTGGTTTTATTATGTTTTAGAACCTTGCTTGGGAAGACTCGCCTGTCGTGTCTGCCATTCTCTTCTCTGCTTCTCTTTTCTGAGACTCTTCCTGTGCCTTAGAGCCCTGCAGAGTAGAAACTACAAACTAGGAAATAGGGAACTGGGGCCTGGTTTCCTGGCAGATTCCTTTAGGAGAACAGCTCTGCAGCCAGAATAAACATTCCAATTTGGTTAGAGATAACTTCTTGGTTTTCTGTTACCCATACCAATGGGGTCATGAAGAATATGCTCACTTTAATGAGCATCGTGTTTTGTTTAAAGTGTATGTTGTCTAGGAAACGCTCAGTTTGGAAGCTAGAGGATTGGATCCCAGTGTTTTGCTACTTACATGTTACACAGGAAGCACTTCACCTCCTTCCTCCTCCCCATGTTCTCCTCTGCTGTATACAGTGAGAGCACTGCTATGTGCTCTGGGATGCGCTCATTAGATGGACCTGTACCTCTAGTGGATCAATACAACTATGTGTCTTGACTTGAATCTCAGAGCCCTCCAGGACTGGAGGCAGGGCTTCTCCTTTCTCCATCATGCGGGTACCAGTGGGTGAAGTGGATCCAAAGCTATATGTAATGGCATGGAAGCCAGAAGGGTTGAATGCTTGCTTCAGACAAATAAAACAGAAAGGAACAAATAGTTGAATTCAAGTAGTAAGTTTCACACAGTGTGTGTTAAGGACTACGATGAATAGCCGTGGTAGGATAGGAATTGCTGGGGAGGAAGGACGAGCTCTCCCCAAAAGTGGCACACATATTCATGAGATGGTCACCCTTCCCGCAAGTTCTCGCCCATCACATCGTTTAAGTGAACAGAGTAGTAAGAATAAATACAAAACAACCACATTTAGTTCCTGGCATCTTGTTGTAATAGTTTCCCACCATTATTAGGTGAAATATTTCACCTAAGTAAATTTACCGAGTAACTAGTTTCCAAGTGTCAACATTTCAACCAGCTTGAATGGAAATTTTCTCAACCTTTTCGTCTCTGTCTTCTGAGTGTAAATGGAGAAACTGCCCTCTCTGGATCTTCCTCCCGAGGGCTCAAGTGATCTTTCCAAGACAATTCACATCCTGTCATTCCCCAGCTTGAAATTCTCAAAAGTGTACCCCTTGTTTTCAGGATAGAGTTCATTTAGACTCCTTCACCTAACATATTAAAGGCCTTGTTATCTGGTTCCATTCCAACTTTCCAGCCTCATTTCCTTCCCCACCTCCAAAGGCAATCTGTACTTCAGCTATTCTGAACTATTTCTTACAGTGAGTTGAATATAAACGTTCACACACATCACTCCTTCTGCTTGGAGGGCCTAACTTCCTTCATTTGGCTATGCCTCTTGACTCATGCTTTGAGATGCTCCCAAGTATGCCTTCCTTCCCTGTGGCCCCTGGTGCCCCATATAAATTAGATGCTGCCCTTCTGGATTCCCTTAGGGCGTCTCTCCAGGGCTTGTTATATACCGTACTGTAATTGTGGATCCATTGCCCTGTCTCCCTCATTAACAAAAATTATAGCTAGCATTCATTGAACAGTTACTAAATACTAGTTATTAAATACTAGGCCCTTTTCTAAGAGTTTATTTTTATTAACTCAATTAATCCTCAGAGCAACACTTTACAATAGATGCTCTTATTTTCTCCATTTTTAAGGATAAATAAACTGAATCACAGGATGTGATACAACTCACCCACGGTCTCGGTGCTACTAGTTGGTAAAAGTATGATTTGGCTCCACAACCTTAACCTCTACATGCACTGCCAGCTGTTGGCAGGGGCTGGATCCCCAATTAGGGCACACAGTGGGCATACTGTGTTTAAGGGGACGAATGAATGAATGATGCACCTTGAGCTTACTGAGGCTCAGTGGTCTGAACAAAGACATGTACCAGATTGGCATTTAAAAGTTTTCTGTTTAACTTGGCTACTTCTTCATAGTTGGATGTCAGTTTTTGATGGGATCCCTACTAATCTTTACCTTGATTAATAAAAAAAAATCTTTAGTGTCTTCTTGTTTAAACACAGACTGGATTGCCTGGGGATAAGAGCTTGTGGGGATTGGGGTAGAGTGTTGACTACTACAGAGGTGGTGAAGGCTTTCTGGAAACTTCTGGCACTCAGTGACCCCCCAGGGAAACCTGAACTGTTTCCCTGCTGTGATTCAGGGAGCGACCCTAGGCAAAGTCCTTAAAGCGTGCATGTCAGTCATGTCTGTATCAGATTCCAATTCACGTTACCATCTGCTTGGGAATGTTGTAAAATCAAAGACCACAGTTACGTGAACGTCACTTCCATCAGGTGAAAGTAGCATAATTGCCCCTTATTCATTTTCAGGAGATAAGTTTCTTTTAATATACTGATAGTATCCTTTTAGAAATTATATTAAATTATCATCTATATAAACCTTACAGCACAGGTTTCCCTTTTGGATGCATCTGGAAAAAAATCAACACATCTCTGTTTAATACAAATTTATTTAAGTGATACATTTTCCTAAATTCTAACCCTGTGTTCGAAGCTGCATTGCACCAGAACAAAAAAGTCTTGAAGAAATGGTGAGGTGAAAATTATCTTTGAGAGGACATATAAGTGAATCATTTATAAGTAAGTCAATGTAATGAGCCTTCTATCATGATATAAAGAAAAAAATAACACCACACTGCTTAGAGGAAGGAGTAAGTTAAGCTTGAATCTTTAAACTCTAAACTGAAACACCAGAAAAGGTACTTGAGCTCCCATGTGCGGTTTTACCCAATGAGCGGAATCTAAATGAGGTGATTTGCAAAAGAAAATGGAAGTTCTGAGAAAATGTAGGTTATGTAAAACATAATAGTCATTTTAGAAGTTTCTTTCCTTATTCAGAACTCTTGAGTTTATTAGGCTCGTATTCTCTGATAAGAGAGCATACAATAACAAAATTTTCAAAGTTGCCTCTCAAACTAAGTAGAAGAAAGAGAAGTAAAATTAACTTGTTAGATATATAGATACTTAGAGAACTGATTTTTCAAGTGACAGTTTTATTGACTATATTGGGAGAGAGGTATGTTTTCTAGTTGTCAAGGAGTAGCTGAAATTTCTAAGTGTTTTTTTTCAGTTTGTAATGGCTATTAAAATATAAAGGTCTTAATCTCAGGAGATCTAGGTCCTTCCTGTTTGAATGGTAGTATCAATTTTAAAATTAAAAGTAATTTGGAACCAAATTTATTAAACTCTTAAATTAGTTTTCACATATTATAAAGTTTGCTTACTTTATGCAACAAATACAGATATCCAAATCATGTTAGCTCAGGCCATTGTTGTACTGTGTGGAAATCACTTTGCCTTAGACCTGGGTGAGCCAGAGGAATCTGTATTTCAACAGCCCCCCTTAGAGATTCTGAGGATGGAGGACCACAATGCTGGGAAACACTGCCCTAAAGTCTCTACCTTCTGAAGGTTCTTCTGGGTCCCAGCCTGCCTGTGCTCAGGGCCTGGCTTGTCCTCTGGCCACTGTCTAGTTCTGGGCATAGTTGGCCTAGTCCTGACCCACCTCCCTTTTTTCTCCCTCAGAGAAGGAGGACACTTGCTATGCTTTGCTGCTTCATCCTACCAGAGGACAAGACTTCTTTTGAATTCTCAACTCTCTTCATCCCCAGCATGGAGATCAAGCTATAGCTTTTGGCAAGACTTGCCTGAGTGATTAGGAAACAAAAAAGAAGCAAAACTCTGCTAGGTGATCAGGATCCCTTAGTGAACCTCTCTCTTCTTTGGTCCTTGCTTTTTTATTTTTTGCAAAATAAAAAATAACAGGAAGGTGGTTTTCCCAAAAAGGAAAGCCTATCTCAATGGTTGTTCAAGCCCCTACCTTTTAGGAGCATGGAACTACTTACATTTTGTTTTTATGTGGAAGTAATAGGTGTTCAGTGAAACACTTCAAATCTAAGGAGAGAAGATGGGGTAAAGTAGTTTAACCATTTTTCTGTCTCCTACTTTATAGTTAGAAATAACTTTCCAGAAATTTTCTATGCCTAATCAAACATGTATACACACATATACACATACACACAAATAAGGTCATATTACTGTATTTCATGGATTCTAAGATGCTCTTGATACACACCAATTTTAAAGATGTTAAGTTATGAAAAAATGTACATTTACAGTTAATAAAATATAAAATATTACTCTTTTAGAACTCACTCCCCTCCGCACACACATACATACATTCGGTATCTCGAACATCAGTCCATACTATCAGAGAGAAATCTACTTTATTTTTATTTCATGGTATCTCATATTCCAAATCTGTATTAAAATACATATTCGAATTCTAAATCCATGAATGTATCATGATTTAAGAATTCCCTTAATTGTCGAACATTCAGGTTTATAAGTTTTTATATTCCAAATAACGCTACAATAAACATCCTTGTTTATATTGTCACTGTTTGCAAGCAATTATAGTTATGTTAAGTTTCTAGAGGTGGAATTGCTGGATCAAGAAGTATGTACACAATACAGGATCCCTTAGTGGAATTGCCTGGTCAAAAAGACTTCTATAAGTCTCTACTAGCTTCTGTGTTTTCAGTGTTAGGAAGGAACCAAGCACACAGATGAATAGCTTCTACCAGGATCCCCGATAGAGAAAGTTTCTGGAAAAGTGGATAGACACATCTAGTTAAGCATCTATATTTATCCATTCATACTGCAGACTTTCTATTCTAAGATGCATATTTTTTCATTTTTTAACAGTTCTCAATTGGGGATGCACTGTAAAACAGATGTATACAGATAACATCATAGTCCTTCTCCCAAAATCCCTGCTATTAAACTGTGTATCTTAAAATCAGTAACATTTTGGAATTGAGGAAATACAAAATACAATGTAGTTTAGTAAGTGTGTGTAAAGTCTTTCCAAGACTTGTTTGGAAAGTACTCCTATTCTAATTTAATGATGAAAACACAGTTTTAGTTATTTTCCCATTGAAGCAGTCTTGTAAATAAGCCAGGGTTTTGCAGACAGAGCTTATCAGCAGGTACCACTCTCCTATAGAGTCTGCATGTGTGATTTGCAATCAAACCTTCATGTACTAAAGAGTCCCATTTCAAGAAAAAAATCAAATGACAGGCAGCACCTTGAGAAACACTAATGCCCAGCCACCTAGTTACAGAATTTACAAGCTGATTCCCCCCGCCCCCACCCAACCTATAGAGAAGGAGACTTTTTATGGCTCAACACATGGTATTTTGTGCATCTTGCCCAACTGAGAATTGATGTTAAAATAATGTTATTAAGTGAATATTGCAGAGCTGGAGGCACATTTGAGGCATGAAATGATAGCTGTGGTGAAATGACGGCATTCCCTCCTGTCCGGCTGACGTTCTGCCATCTTCCACCTGTGAACACTCGTAGGGTCATCTGCGTCATTTCCCAGAGGCTCGGTGTTGGCAATTCTGTCCCCTCACATCTGTCTCTCCTGTTTAATTAGGTTTGAAATCGCCTATATTTTTCTCTTCGCCACTCTTCCTCCAGCTTTATTTTTCAGTTTCTCAGCTGGTGTGTAGTACATCATGCAAGCTGCTCTCTCCTGCCTCTTGGCACCGAAAGCTTCCATTACATCAGGGACAGTCTTGGGAGTAGGTCTGAAACAGTTGGCACTTAATAAATGTTCTTGGCCGTCCTAGTTTTTTCGGTCTTTCTTCAGACTGTTCTAATAGCACCCTAGCGGGGCATCTGAGCCAGTGTGCTCCTCTGTGCCCCATAGACATGGACTCATTTCCTTACCAGTTATCTATCTCGTGCCATAAATAAAAAAAAAAAACAAAAGCAGTTGTGCACGTGTGTGATAAAATTGTTAAACTGTTCTTGTTAAATGTCAACTGGTATTGAAGGAGACAGTTATTTACATTTTCAGTTGCTTTTTGTGAAATACAAAGATCAAAGGAACTTTTTCTGCAGTTTCCAACTCTGCTCAAACCACAACTTCCTTCCTCTGTGTTAAAAGCCTCTGCAACATGCATTAGTATTCGACTTTCTCGCCCTGAATGGCAAGTAATAATTTTATTGGATGAAATATGCCCACTTCATCAGTGGGTGCCTCTGTATCTGAGTGGACACCCTTGCAAGACATGTAGAGGGCTATATTTAGAAGCATGTTTTTATTTTTATTTTTTTTCTTAATGGGAAATAAAAGACTTTGTGGAGGTGCTTCTCAGTAGTTTTCAACTTTTTTGGTTATGGACCCTTCTGAGATTTTGACGAAAGCTTGTAAGGGGGTGAGGCTTGGTAACCAAGGACAGCTGTGGTTCATTCACTCTCGGACTTTCTCTGAAAGTGATTTCCTTTCAACAGTTGTTTAAATGATATGTTAACAAGGTGGCTCTTAAGACTAATGAAAAGATAACAGTAGAGGAAATGGCATGAGAGCGAGGGCGGATAGTTCTGCATATGACTGAAGCGTCAGTGTTCAGACTGTGTGGGAGGAGCAAAATGAGAGCCGGTCTCAAGACAAAAGGCACAACACGTGGTCTGAGGGTGCCAGGACGACGTTCTGACAGCCCCAAAGCCCACCAAGGGGCTGCTGGTGGTTTACAGGCCTTAGTTGGAAAGTTCTGCTCTCGGGCTTGATAGGAGTTGTGTGTGGGCCCAGGAAGCCTGGGGTGGACCATTACCTGAATTTCAGCTCCAATGCTTTCCAAGTGTGAGGCCTTGGCCAGTCAAGTTACTTCACTTCTTTAAAGCAGAAGTAACTTTTAAGTTTTCTTTTAAGTTCTCCCACTGAAAGTGGAAAGAAATAAAACTAGACACAGGATTGCGGAAGGCATACCTGTATAACTGAAATAAAACATCTGTCACATAGTAGAATTTCAGCAAGTGGCTATTCTTTTCTCTTCCTCTGTCTCTCTTTGATTTCTCTTGTGGGGGAGAGCTTTTCTTTTCTAACGTGATGGATTTCAGAGAAACAGAAATCACTAACTGCGCTAAGGGTAGTTATATGTCTCAGAAGTCAGTTGCCTTTGTAGAGACTAGGAAATAGACGTCACTCTTCACTGCCACCCACCATAAGATGCTGCTGAGGGCAGTGGGGCCGGCACTGTCTCTGGTGAGCACTGCTCGAAGACTGGCAAGTCATTGGGCCCAATCTGGGGACGGGGCAGAGGAGAGGGAGCCCCTGCGCTCAGTCATAGAAATGGAAGCTCTGCCCAGGACAGTATCCCCAGCAGAGGCCACTCCACTGGGAAAGGCCCAAGGCTGTAGGCCAAGGCAGTGCCCCCTGGGGGATTACAGGACAACTCTCCACAGTGGAGAGGAGAGAGAACCAAACCTGGTCAGGGCCAACGCCTGGTCTCTAAGACTGATGAAAATACTTTGAAAGCAGGGGTTCCCCCATCACTTCATTCTCCTTTTCCTTCCCCTTCTCTATTCTCCAAGATCCATTTGAGAGTTTTGGAATAAAAACATTGTACTCCGAAGGCTTAACTATACTTAGCTTTGGTGTTCATTTTGAAGGGAACCAAAGGGGGAAATGGAAAGGTGAATTTTGAAAGATAAAATGAATGTTAAGAACCATATGAATGAACCGTTTTACATTAATAGGATGGGAAAATAAGGTGATTAGCAAAAGTGGAGTAAAATTAGACGTGCTGATGAACGGACCTTGTGGGTTTTCATTCAGGAAGGAGGAACGAAGCTCTGCTTTTAGAGTGTTCCAGTGTTCAGCAGAGGAATAAAATATTCACAGACCTCTCTGGTCCTTCTGAGGTTCAGCAGAATATTACTTCTGTTGTTTCTCCAGGACGATTGCAAAGTATGGAACTGGCTTCTTCATGACAAAGTGTTTCTTCATCCAGTTTCCACTCTAACCTTAAAGAACCGCCCCTCCCCTCTTTGAAGTCTCTTTCTCCTGCATCCTATTTTATTTTTTTTCTGGGTTCTTTTTATTGTGCAAAATAGTCTTAATGTCATGATATGGACAATTGAAAATAGACGATCTAGTAACCTTGTAATTATAACTTGGAATCGGTGAAAATGGAATTCTCATTTAGAACATTTTCAGTGGGAACGCAGACATTACATTTATCAGAAAGTGTTAGGTGACTCCAGAGCAGTACTAGGTCTGTGTGCTTTGGGATATCATTTTCCACTTTTCTTATAGGCAGGATTTGATAAAGCCCAGGATTGGAGTGAAAGTGAGTAAGTAGGGGCATTTTCAATCTCAAATGCTATTGATAAGAATGCAAACTGGTACTTTCTGTGGAGCATTCTGGTAGTATGTATTAAAATTTAAAACAAGTATACGTTTTGACCCAGCCATTCCACTTCAAGGAATTTATTCTTAGGCAGTAATTGGACACGCACACATGTATTATGTTTAAATGTATTCTTATGATAGCCACTGAAATATATGTAATAGGAAAAAACTGGAAACAGCTTAAGTGATCATCATATTTAAGCAAACCCAATTTAACTAAGGTTTATTTTTTTGTGGTACTACCTAACACATGGTAGACTAGAAATGACAGAAAGGAAAAAGAGCTGTATGTTGACTTTAAAAGATATTAGTGATATCTTATTAAATTCCAAACTAATGTGTATAACATGATCTTGTTTAAGTAAGAGGGAAGAAGGCAATGGAGCAAGGGGTAGGCATGCTTATTTGGCATTTAAAACTTTGGAAGGGGGATGGTAGGGGAAACAGATGTGAGGCGATATCTCATGTGGCTGTGATTTGCATTTCCCTATGATTAGTGATGCCGAACACCTTTTCATGTCCCTGTTGGCCGTTTAAGTATCTTCTTTGGAAAAATGTCTATTCAATTCCTTTACCTATTTTTTAACCAGATTGCTTTTTTTAATTATTCATTTTTTTTTGTTATTGAGTGATATGAGTTCCTTATATATTTTAGATATCAAGCCCTTTTATTAGAGATGTGGTTTGCAAATATTTTCTCCCATTTAGCAGACTGCCTTTCATTTTTTTGATCATTTCTTTGTTGCGCAGAGCCTTTTCGTTTGATTTGCTTTTTTTATTTTTGCTTTTGTTGTTTGCACTTCTGGTTTCATATCCATGAAATCATTGCCAGGACCATTGTCAAGCAGCTTTTTTTCCTATACTTTATTCCAGGAATTTTATCGTTTCAAGGCTTACATTTAAGTCTTTAATACATTTTAAGCTAATTTTTGTGAATTATGTAACATAGGGGTCCATTTTTATTTTTTGCATTTTAATATCCGGTTTCCCCAGCACCATTTTTTTTTTCTCTCTCTCTCTATTGCGTATTCTTGGCTCCCTTGTCAGCTAACTTTATGTGCATGAGTTTATTTCTGGGCCCTCAATTCTGTTTTATTGGCCCATGTGCTCTTTTTATGCCAATATCATACTATTTTGGTTATTATAGCTTTTTAGGATAGTTTGAAATCAGGAAATGTGTTGCCTCCAACTTTGATTTCTTTCTCAGAATTGCTTTGTAGTTCCATATGAATTTTAGGATAATTTTTTTTTCTATTTCTGTAAAAAACGCCCTTGGAATCTTGATAGTGATCGCATTAAATCTGGGTAGTGTGGACATTTTAATAGTATCAGTTCGTCCAATCCACTGAACACAGGATAGCCTTTCATTTATTTGTGTATTCTTTAATTCTTTTATAAATGTCTTATAGTTTTCAGTGTACAGATCCTTTACCTCTTTGGTTAAATTTATTCCTAAATATTTTATCATTTTTGATACCATTGTAGATGAGATTGTTTTCTTTGTTTCTTTTTCAGATAACTTCTTGTTAGTTTATAGAAACATAGCTGACTTTTTGTGTGCTGATTTTGTATCTTGCAACTTTATTGAATTTATTAGTTCTAACAGTTTTTTGGTGGAGTCTTTAGGATTTTCTGTATATAAGATCATGCCATGTGCAAACAGAGACATATATGCTTCTTTTAAATTCTGAGATTTTATATCAGGAAGCAGCTTTAAGATGAGGTAGTTTTAGTTGGTACATATACACAGAGCATGATTTTTGTGCTTAATAAGGGCACATATTCTGGGGAGACTCAGCTCAAGCACACGAAACATTTTCACGCATCTAGCTTAGCTTGTAAACTAAGTGCTAAATTGTATGATATTGACTGATTCATTTATTCAACAAATATTTGAGTGCTTACTCTGTGCTAGGTCTTTATGTGTTAAGTCTGGGATTAAAGTCAGGAACAAAATTAAATTAGTTTTCCGCACTATAGACAGAGTAATTTCAATTAGTATGCAATGTAGTAGAGGCAATGTAGCATAGTAATTAAGAATGGCCTGTGTCTGTTTTGTTCACCCATGAATCCTCAGCAGCAGCTGGGACAGGGTCTCTCTGATAGTAACCATTCAGTAATAGCTGTGGACTGAATAAGTGCTCATAGAAATAGCCCAAGCCCTCTGACAACTTACACACTAGTGGTAAAACCAACTTTTCCTACCATCTGTAGGATATTTCTCTCTCTCTCTCTCTCTCTCTCTCTCTCCCTCCCTCTCTCTCTCTCTCTCTCTCTCTCTCTCTCTCTCTCTCTCTCTCCCCTTCATAAACACAGAGGTTTTTTTTTTGTTTGTTTGTTTTTTTTTTTTTTTTTTTTGACAAATGCTAGGTTAAGTCAAGTAAAGCAGCCCTCTGTTCTGCAGGACTTTTCATCTTGATTCCTCAAGAGAGGTGCTGGATATAGCATGTAGCATTTATAAACTCATTTGACATTAATGTGTATGAGCCTGGCATCTTTGGGAAAGGTTGGTTTGGCCAAAAAAAATCCTATGGAAATCTAGATTCCAGGAGGTAGGGCACTTTACCACTTATACTTACTAGTCTGTCTCTAACACCTAATGTGATACTTGGCACTGCTTAATAAAATTTTTGTGAGGAAGGCGAGCACCCCACATTCAAGGATCAGAGAGTCTCAGTAGGCTAGTTATGCCTGATACTTATATCAGTGTGCATGTGTGTATATGTGGCTAAATGAATAAATGAATGTAATAAAGGATTCAAAGTAAAGAGGTGGGACTTGATTTAGACATGGAGAATGGGACTCTTAGAGCCAGGTCAAAGATATTGATGTGAGCAAAGTATGTTTGTGGGAATAGTGGAAATTGGTCAAACTAGAATTTTGAGGTTTTACAGTGGGAAAAGGTAAGGAGAGCGCTAGATGATTAGTATAGTATCTGAACAAAAGGAATCTTCAGAGCCGTGCAGATTTTTGAGAAGAGGGACAACTGGAAAGTGTCATTGAGAGAAGATGACATCTGTGTACAAGGTGGGTTATAATTAAGTGAGCTGGACTGAGCCAGCTCAGAGGCACTTGCAAATCCAAGAGTGAGAAATGAGAATTCTAGTAAGGAAAATAGAATATTAGGGGGAGACTTGAAAGAAGAATCGGCAAAGCATAGTGAGTGTGAGGAATCAAAGCTGAACTCCAGGATTATGTTAAGGCAGGTTCTAAGTACTCCATGGCCTTGTTGATGGAGTCTGGAACAATATCCGCGTATCATGTACCCTCTCTATATCTGGGAAATTTTCTCCTAATCTAGTGAGAACTTGATGCAGTCACAGTTGGTGGAATTCAAGTCACTGATCTGGGTTCTTCTTGCAGAGCTAGGGAGGCAAAATTGCGTGATAGTTAAGAGCATGGGTCCAAGTCCTGACTTTGCCTTGGATTAGTTTCTTAAACTGCCTGAGCCTCAATAACCTTGTCTATCAAATGACGACAATAATAGCGTCCCTTTACAGCGCTGTCAGGGGTCAGTGAGTGAATGCATGTGTGGCACTTGGCAAAGTACTATACGCATCATAAACACTCAATACGAGTTGCTGATTATCATTGTTCCTGAACTAGGAGAAGAAAAGCTGTAGTGTGCGAATGCATATGTGTGTGTGTACTTGCTTTTTTCCTAATTTAAAAAAAAAAGCAATCTGTTAGTGTAATCAGTAGGCAGGCATGTAGTTGATGGGAAAGCCATAGCTAGAGACGAGGACTTAGGGCACAGTGCCCTCAGGGGCAGTGCCAGGCTATTCTACACAAAAATTGGAAGTAGGCCCAGTGTTGCTGAACAGACTGAGGAAGCCGGCAGAGAACGCTGAGGTGTAACATGGAAGAGGGACGAATCCCATTTGTTCATAGCCGTGGAGCTTTTGTATAGGAGTCAAGCTTTGCTGTCACCTCCAGGTAGGCCCTTGGTAACGTCATCTACTACGAGGATGAACCCCCCGAGGAAGGGCTTGCTTTCTGTTTCCATGTGGGTTCTCTGGGCATCTTCCCACCCAACCCCAGATGGTTTGTTTATTATTTTTAATGAACTCAGCATTTGTCCAAGGCCAGCTTAGTGGCACTCATTAAAGAGATGGCAGCTCCAAAGTTCTCTTGATTGTAGAGCTGGCATTTCACCTTGTGAGAAAAGAGTTCTGTTTTTTTCCCTCTGTGAAACTTGGTTTCTAAATCTCTCAAACTGTAGTGTTTTAAGATGAAGCATTATGGTTCAAATGAATCTCTATGCTCTAGTTCTTGTCCAGATTCAGAAGGGAAAAATGTTTGCAGATCAGAGCTACAGTTTACCTTTTTCCATGTCCTCTACTTTTTTTCTGTTTACCGTAATCATGTAAATTCTAATACTAAGATAAGGAATATCTAAGTTGGGGGAATACAATGCCTTTTTGTGTTGTGTTATATTGATTCAACAACTTACTTGATATCATACTCTAGGGCAGAGAACCTTACACTTGGCTATATATTAGAATCTCCTGGCTTCAAAAATCAGGTACCTAGGACCTAGCTCAAATGAATTAAATCAAAATCTCCGGGGGTGAGACTTGGAATCAGTATTTTTCAAAACCCTTCAGATACTTTCAATGTATAGCCAAAAACCATTGTTCTGGAACAGTGACTCTCAACCAGTGGCAGTTTGGTTCCCCCACATCGCCACTCCCAGGAGACATTTGCCAATATCTAGAGACATTTTTGGTTGTCACAACTGGGTAAGGGATATGCTACTGGCATCTAGTGGGTAGAAGTGAGAGATGATGCTAAACAACCTGCAATGCACAGGGTAGCTCCACTGTAACAAATAATTATCAGGCTCAAAATGCCAATAGTACTTTGGTTGAGAAACAATGCCCTAGAATAATCAAGCTTAAGAAACGATATATAGCAGAGCAATGTATATGCCCACTGTGCGGAAATCATAGCATGTATAATAAGTCTACATTTTGGGCCTCCCAAGAGGATGAGGAGTGGGAAGTGGCTTAGTAAATGCCGCTACCCCTTGAGTCTCTCCCATGCCTGCACTCACAGGGGTCCAATGTGGTCCGACCTGGCCTTATAGCTGGCAAACCTCCTGGTTCTGATTTTTCTGGCAGGATCTTTTCCTGTGGTTCTATAAGTTTATTGCACTTGAATGGCTTGGAAAAAGACTGAAGTTAGGGAAATTAACCCACTGAAATTAACCAAGATAAATCATTTTATAACAAGCTTTTGTGTCGCTTGTTTTCTTATATGAAGTTCTCTGAAATTAGGGAGTGAACAATTTGGAAGTCATTTTTACATGGGCTATAAGAAATCTGATTTTGTGTGCTGTAGAGAGTTCTTTCTCTTTTTTTCTTTTGTTTGGATAAGAGGAGGCTAGGAAATTTTAGCTCAATAAAATTTTCTTTAATTTTGAGGCATTCAGGAATACTTTTGTAACAAGATAATTGTAACCTATATTTATTATACTATATAATTAATCTTATGAATTTTATCTCCTTCCACCCAGTTTCCCAGAGTATGACACACATAAAAGGTCTTTGCCATAAATAAGTTGTCTTTTTCTTATGTATACTTATCAAATTTAAAGTGTTTAATCGAGGTGGTAAATTATAATATTAAATATAATTATAATGTGTCACAGCAAGTATACTCAAAACTATTGGTGTTTCCAAAAACTGCTGAAAATGGGTAGTTACAGCTTTTGGGGTTCTTCCTATAATAGTTTTTTTCAGTTTTCTCCTTTCTTTTTTGCTGTTGCAAGAGCTCTTTGACTCCAATTTAATGGAGTCTATTTATTCAGTAAACATTTCAGGGCCTACTATTCACATTTTACCTGAATTACTATAATTGCTTTAGAAACTGTTTTAGCCTAGTTTAGTCTGATTTGAGGCACTGATGCAATACTCTTGGATGCTGGGTCCCTTTTACATCTAGTGGTTGAAATGTTTTAAATTAAGATTTTAAAAATAATGCTCATG
Source organism: Rousettus aegyptiacus (assembly GCF_014176215.1). Classification (NCBI taxonomy): domain Eukaryota; kingdom Metazoa; phylum Chordata; class Mammalia; order Chiroptera; family Pteropodidae; genus Rousettus; species Rousettus aegyptiacus. Next base: position 38,047,285 of record NW_023416311.1, on the reverse strand, counting down.
TAATATTTGGCATGAATACTCCAAACTTCTGTGTTAAGATAACATATCCTGTTTCTTCATTGAGTTTTAGCAATGACTTCATAATCCAAGGGATACTTTCATTTTAATCTAAGCCTGGTTTTTGTAGCTGTACTTTTAACTTAATTAATAATTGCATTTTTAAAAAGCTCTCTTTGGATATGTAAACATTCAAGTTTTTCTTCTGACTTTGGAGTTTTGCTGTATAAAGTTTGCAGAAAATTAATGTATGTTATAGAGACTCTTTCCTAAAAATTTGATCATCATGAGAACCATTACAAAGTATGCTGAATAATAAATAGTCAAATATTCTCCTGACAGGCTGAGTGAGTGTGCATATATGGTATGTGTGTGTTGTGTGTGTGTGTGTGTGTGTTTGTGTGTGGGTAAATCGTGTGTTTGGATGGTGATGGTTCTCTGCTGGGATTGGGGGACAGGATGAGGAGGAAGAGAATTAAATTAGTGCTTAAGGATTGAATGGATCAAGCCCAAACTTTGAAGTAGAAATAGCCTCAAACCATTCTGGCTTCTTGGAACCCAGTGTTACTATGGGTTATTTGTGTAGATATTGCTATAACTTTATTCCAATATGTATATCTACACCTTCACATACTAAAGAACAGCTAGGTGGATTGGTAGCCCCTGTCTAGATATTTTCTAAAATGGAGATCTGTTTGTCCGTAAGTGTAAAAAACAAACAAACAAACAAACAAACAAAAACTAGTTTGGTTTGGAGAGTATGGGATTAACAGGGTGGGGCAAGAGTTAATAGTTTCAAATTTTCAAAAAACATAGAAGAGGGATTAGATGCATTCTGTGTATCCTGAAGCACAGAACTAGAGCCAGTGGATTGAAATACAGGAAGACGGATTCTGGCTCAATTTAAGGAGCATCCAATCAGATCATGAACCATGGGCTGGTGAGAAGAAGTGGGCGGAGGGGGTGAAGTGCTGTAGGAATTCCCTTCCAACAGAGGTTGTCAGGAAGACCACAAATGGGGGCGGACAGAGAATTCCAGCCCTGCACTGGGAGTGGACATTGGACTAGACATTGGATTGTTCCATTTCCAGTATAACCATTCTGTGGTTTTTAGGACATATTACATCTCCTAAATAATGAAAAAGGAAGACACCTGGCATTCGAAGGGGAATTTCAGATTATTAGTTCGGGGTCCTTAATAGCTTTTTCTCTCCAACTTCTGTGAGTCTTCCTGCAATTACACCCCCAGTCCTACAATATCAGTGTCTTTCTCTGTATGGGAGCATCCTCATCAGCATTGAAACATGCGTTTTTATCACCTGTCTTAAAGAGCAAATGAAAAACAAATTTCCTCAATCCAAAGTAGCCTTCCAGCTCTAGCCCTGCTTCTCTCCCATCCATTCTGATGGGACTCCCCAAGGGAGCTGTCTCTGCCGCGGGTTCCCCTGCTCCCTCCTGGTCGCCACCCTTCCTCATCCCTCCACTCTTCTCAAACTGTTCCCGTTAAGGTCACAAGAGACCTCCATTTTACCAATCACGTGGCTGCTTCTCCATCTCCATCTTCTTCGGGTTCAGCAGGATTCCTCATCGTTCATCCCTCCCAGTTCTCAAAATACTTATTGATTTGGCTTCCAAGGCATCACACCCACTTTTCCTACCACTGCATAATTCCTCCATGGGATGGCCTTTAAGTACTGACGTGCTCCAGGGCTCAGTCCTTGCCTCCCTTCCCTACACTCACTTAACATGGTTTGAGCTGTTAAAAAATAAAAAGGGGAGAGGAGTAGGTCTTAATTCAAGTCTAATTAATTTGGAATCTCTAGGGTAGACTCATGGGGATTAGTTTTTTAGATTTAGTTTTGTTAGTTTGTACTTGGTTACCTGGGTATACTAACGTGCAGCCAGTATCTCAAATCCAGGTGACCTCATCTAGTTCCATGGAAAAAATACTAAATACTAGTGAATGATTCCCACATTAAAATATGTAACACATCTTTTCCAAACTCCAGACTTGACTATTCTGTTGTCTGTTTTACATTTCCTATAGGAATAGGTATCTCGATTCCACCTCCATCCCCCAACCTGCTTCTCCCCTGAGCTTTCATTCCTCAATCGACACATTTGTATATATAGCTCTCAGGCTAAAAGCCTGGGTGGCATCTTGAGTCCTCTCATTCCCTCAGCGCTGCGCAGCCAATCTAATAGCAAGCAAGCCTTGCTCATTTTCCTTCCAAGTACGTATATCTTACATCTCACCGCTTGTACTGCTACCACCATTTCTCTTCTCAACAACCTCTCGACTTCCCCTGGGCACTTGCCTGCCCCCCTCAGCCACTTCTCCTTAGGTAGTCAGAGTGCTCTTATAAAACCCATCAGACCATGTCATTCCCTTTCTTCAAACCCTCCTGTGCCTTGTCTTCGTAACGAAGTCCACATTTTTTACCACGAGCAGCTACAGGGCCCCCTCACATGGTCCCAGCCTAACTCTCCAACCTCATCTCTTACACTTCCAACTTCCCCCATTCCTTTTAGAGCTCACTGACTGCCTTGGTTTTTCTCAAACTTTCCAACCTTTCCCTCTGCCTAGAAGGCACGTTCCTTGGCTCTCTCCCTCACTCTTATCAGGTTTCTGATCAGATATCACCCTAGGAGACGCCCTTCCAAATGCTTCCCTCTCCCAATCACTATCGCTTTCTTTTGATTTCTGCCCCTTCCCAACACTCCCCCCCACCCCCATACACAGCATTTATCTCTGTTTAACATCCTGTTTTTCTGGCTCTTTCACTAGAACTTCACTGCTTTATCCCCAGCACTGTGAACAATGCCCATACATAGTAGATGAGCAGTAAAAACTTTTGATTGAATAACAGAGTGCTTCTCCCTGAGGCCTGGTCTCAGAATCTTGTGTTTTGTTACTTCTGTGGCCCTTGGCCCTTTTTTCAGCCCCTGAGCAGACTCTGACCATAACAGGATCTGCTGCTAAGTTTATCTCAGAAGCTACTCTCTTACTTTGCTGCCTCCCATTTGGCCCCTTCCTGCTCACAGATGATTCCGGAAATACAGAGAGGTGGGAAAGAAGTGGAACAGTGTCTATCATTTTACTAATAGGTGGATGGGCACCTTTCGGTTCTTTCTTGATTGTTCATTGTGAGTCCATACTGCTCCTGTTTTCTGTACAGACTTTTCCTTTATAGTTCACTCTCCTGATTTTCTTCTTCCTTTTCTCTCTGCTCCTCCTCAGTCTTTTCTCTTCTTTGCCCCATTTTTACAGGTTGATATTTCTTAGGGCTCTGTCCGAGTGCTATGCTCTTGTTATTCCACATTCTCCCTTGGTGATCCTATCCATCCCTAGGGCTTCATGGCAATGGCTTCCAGATTTATTGTTCAAGTCTAACCTCTTGTCTAAGTTCTAGACCTGTGTGTCTGGCTGTACAGTGTTCATTGGTACTTGGATATCCCACAGGCAACTCCAATTCAATATGTAGTAAGCTGAACTTACCTTCTCTTCCAGTTTTCCCCTCAGTAAATGATCTACTTGATTACCCAGAAATCTGGAATATATCTCCCAGTACCCAACCCTATGCCCAATCAATTGCCAGTTTTATCAGTTCTTCCATGAAATAGCTATAGAATCTGTCTACTGCTTGTCACAATATACTGCCATCAGCTAAGACCAGGTCACCACCGTCATCTCTTATCTATCTTACTTCAAGGACAGTTCACTTGCTACATACATCCCCTGTTCCCACTCCCACACTGGTTTGGCTGATATTGGTCTTTATAAAATATCCATCTGATTATGTCATCCCCTGGTTAAAGTGCCTTATTGGAGTTTTGATAAAGTTTAAAATTTAAATAGGGCTTATAAGATTCTTAATAACCTGTTCTCAAATTGACTGTACTTGTTGGAGTTTCTTGGAAGTGTCTGTCTCCCTCACTCTCCGCACCCCCACCCACCGTCCCGATACATCGCACGCCTCCTCCGGCCTCATTTATCATTAATCCTGGGGGCTGCCATGGGGCACAGCACGGCCTCAATAAATATGTGTCGAATGAATGTGGGAAGACAGTGGCCCTGGATTGTAATTGTCAGTGATCTCAAATTCTGATTTAATTTGCCTCAACAATTTAAAGGTTTCCAAAGTTATAAACTTCTGTTTTATCGTGTAGTCCTATGTATGTTTCCCTCAGCTCTGTAGTCTCCAGAGGATTATTAAAAATGGAATTAAAAGAAGTCTGTGGGGTTCTGCTAGCAAATCACTTTCAGTCTGTGCTCTTCGAATGGCTTCTGAGTCCTGAGTTTAGGAGGCTGCCAAACAGGACTAGGAACCAAACCACCTTTGTGACCCAGTGGCAAGCAGGGAGGCAAACTGGCTGAATGGGCCTCTGCGTCAACTTTTTCAACTCGGGCCTGTGTAAGCCAGGATCCAAATACCTGAGACCTGTTGTGACTTGTCTGAACTGTTTATTAAATTCTCAAACCTGTTTGGGGAGAAGGCTTGAACACAAGAACATATTTGGGTCTTGAGCAGTAAATCTTGTTTAAAAGAAACAGGCAAGAACTAAATCATCTTAACCTGTAATAATTGAAGTGGGACTGTTGGTCTCAGCTGTATTGAATCTAAAGACTGATAGGGAAAAGTTATTTCCTTAGAAGATCCAGGTCAGCATTTCAGACTTCACCCCCAGGGCTGGGAGATCCTGGGTGAGGTTTCTAACTCTTCCTCCCAGAACTCCTATCTCTAACTCCTTCAGAACAAGGGTGAGAGGGGCCTAATAGTCAGTGCTGAGTCAGAAGGATAAGCCAGAAGGGAATGACACACTTCCTGTCCTAAGTTCTAGGGAGTTTTTATGGTTTGTTTTTCTGTTTTGCTTTGAAGATTCCCTAAAAAGACAGACAATTGCCCTGGCCATCTCTTGATCAGCAGCCTTTATTTATTTTTGTAATCTCATAGGGTATCCACCCTTGCTATACCTTCTTGTGACTCATTGATTTTTAAAAACTTTTTTCCTTGTTTCAAAACAAATTTTAGCATATTTATCAACTATAGTTTTACACACATCAAAAAAAATAGAAAAATGAAAGATAAAAAGTATTCTTTATTTCACCACTCAGAAAAAAAAAAGCGTATTGTGAATGTAACACACCAGGCATTTATCTTTATGCCTGTAGTTTTTCCTCTATAAAAATTATATACTACTTAATATAATTTCTTTGCTTTTATATATTGCTTTGTAGCCTTTGTGAAGAGTTCTTATTCATTATTCCACAAGATCATTTTTAAAGACTATATTGCATGGTATTAGCTAGATGTGCCATCAGTCACTTAACCAGTACCCCACTTGGGTAGTTGGGCTGTTTTGTTTTCACGTTGTCATAATAACACACAACTCCCTTACTCTAGCTGTCCACACTTGTCTGTTTCATTGGCTATATTCCTGGAAGTGGTTCAAAGAGCATGTGGAGTTTTAAGGTTTTGATCTTTATTGCTACTTTGCCTTCCAGACATTTTACCTGTTTTACATTCCTACCATATGGCCCTTACCTATTTTGTTCTTTGCCCAACTCCCAACTGCTTCTCACACCCTTCTCCCCTGTGCTTCCAACGCTGCAGCCGCACTGGCCCCCTTTCTGTTCCTTCCCCTGTAGCGTGTCGAGCTTGTCCTCTCTCAGCTGGAGCGTCTGCTCTTCCTTTGACTCTGGCATACCCCTCCAATGCCACCTCCACCAGACGGTCTCCTTTGGAACCCCGTGCTCCTCTCCATCCTAGCATCTTTCATGGTCTTTTCTTTATCTATGTATTTGCTTGTCTGTCATCTCTTTCTCCTACAGGATGTGAGTTTTGTGGGACAGGAGACCCTCATGTGTTTTATTTTCCACCATGTCTCCAGCATCTAAATCAGTGTCTTGCATGCAGTATATACTAGATAAATGCAGCTAGATTTTGTTGAATGAATAAAGAACTCTCCCATCACCTAGGAATGCGCAGTGTAAGGGGGGGTCATGAGCTGCATAGCAATGGCCGTCCCTTGGAGCAAAACTTGCTAAGTGCTGTAAGAAAGCTTCTGAGTGACAGAGGGAGACAGAGGAGTGGGAGCTGCAGTCCTGACAGGTCTTATGTGAGCTGAGTGTTGGGACACTGGCAGTATTTTGTAGCTGATGAGGATGGGAAGGATGAGAGAGGCTGAGGAAAGCTGGTGATCAGAGGCCCAGAGGTAGAATAGCACTGGACATGGCGGGGGCAGGGCTGGGACTGCCTTAAATCCTATGCTGCCTGTGCAGACTCCACCCATGAACAGCAGGGAGGCATTGCCCATCCTCATCAGAGTGACTTGGTGCAGTGAGGATGGGGAAGCACTTTTTAAACTAAGTTCTAGGCACAGGTGGTGACGTTATGGTGATAGAGCTTTGTTTTGGGAAGATGTGCCATGAGGGCAACTAAGTCAAAGGAACAGAAAGTTCAGGCCAGAGGATGAAGCCTGGAGTGGATGGGGTGATGGGGCTGGAACGAGGGGAAGGCAGAAGGGGCATTGCAGAGGCAGAGAAACATGAGAACATGGCGGCTGGCAGGGAAGAGTGGGGTTCATCATGACACTGAGATGTCAAGTCTGAATGGCTGATGGGAAGGTGAGATATGGAGCACCCGAAGAGAAGCTGTTCAGGGGTAAAGAAGTATATGAATTTGTTTTAGACTGCCCCTTTGCTATATTATGAGCATCTTTAGATTATACGAGTCCACTTGCCCTCCTTTGTCCTGAAAGGACTTGGATGATGAGCAGATAGTGGAGGAAGACAGAAATATACCAGAGGATAGGGGACTCAGGGCTCCCACGGCTCCCTCCTCATCTGTAGCAGGACTGCTGAGTGGGGGAGGGAAAACAGGGCTCCGATGCCTCTCCAGGAGATGAGAGGTGGTTTCCTGGCAATGTCTGCTCTCCAGCCACCTGTGGAAGGAGCTTGTTGGATAGCACCTTGTCGTGAGACAAATCTGTTGAGTTGTTAGGCTGAGGGGAGTGGGATGGAGGACAGGTGCTGATTGTTGGGTACAAAAACATGGGAGTCTTGGTACAAATGGAATAAGACCGGGAGCTGGGCGACATATTGTCCTTTTGCAAATGGTCAAAACTTCTGTATGTATTTTTCCTGGAGCAAGGATCAAAGAGAAACTTTGCTCAAGACATGCTGTAAGTTTTGATTGTTCTCAAAATTAAAAGTTTTTTTTTTTAATTGAAGCTCGAAAATAGTCTTGTGGGTAAAATGACAAAATGACAAAGTTCTGTGTCCTCTAAAGGGAGAATGGAGAGTAGAACTGCTTCGCTGCCATTCCCTGGAAAGCTGTCTCCAAGAAACCACCTTCTGCTCCCTTTAAAGCAAAGCGTTTAATAGAATCCAAATGGAAATGAGAATAGGAGGCGCACGGATGAGAAGACAGCAGAACTTGGTGAATGAGTGACTGTCCAAACTCAGAGAAGAATCGATTTTGACAGGAAGACAAGGTGGCACTTAAATCCAGAGAGGTTAAAGCAGAGGGAAATGATCAGGTTTGGTGATGGAGGGAGGATGAGGAATTCAGCTTGGGAAATGTCATATGTTGCAAATTAACTAAAAATTCTAAAATTTGTAGAGACATTTACTCTGCAGCTGGAGAGTTTTTCTTGGCAAATCGAAAGTTTAATTAGTTTAGTATTTTATCACTAGGGATCCTGTTCAGTTTCACATGAAGGTTTGCAATGGAAGAATGCTATAAAATGTCAGGACTTTGTTTATACTCAGGTCAGGAGAAAATAAACTACATTTAAGCGTCAGCATATTTATTGCAGCAGGCACTCAGTGTTTCTTTGCTTTCTGAATGCCGGTTTAGTGTTTTCATTGGTAGTGCAAGTGTGAAGAGAGATTTGAGTCTGCATCATGGGAAGACAGACATAAATGTTCTTTCTAAAGCCCAGAGTACCGGCTCTCACCGCGACTGCACAGCTAAGCAGCTAGCGGTATGATTTTTAGGCATGCCTTTGGCCTCTTTGGGCTGCCTCATTCTCCTTGCTTGTGCAATGAGGTTAGATGATATCAGAGGTCTTGCCGATACTGAAGTCCTGATTCTAAGAGAGAAAAGAGAAAGATGGCCTTTAATTAATTTATTTATTTTGCTTCTGAGTAACTTTTAATAAAATGTATGCTTAAAACAAAGAAACTCATACTATGTCGTAGGAAGGTCTGCCCTTCCCCAATTCTGTGCAGCCTGTTTAGGGGGAGACTACCATTAATGATAGTCAACTAGATGACAGACTTGCGAAGTCCCCACCCCAGCTCTGTCTTTGAGGCCAGGGCTGGCCCCCAGCAGCTCTGTTCACACTGTTTATCTCATTGTTCTGCCTGCCCTTGAAAGGTGGGGTGCAGATGTTCTTTTTATTTTCCAGATAGTCCCTTATTTTTGTTTTCTGCCCGATTAACCAAGGGACACATTTGTGGTGTGATATAAAGAAAAAATTACAACAGATTTGGAGTTAGGTGTACCAAGGCTCATATTCCTCATTGCACTGAACAGGTATATTAAATTTATGGAGCTCTGTTTTCTTTCTTGTAACCTGGGGATAATGGAGTCCACCTCCCAGGGTTTTGGTGAGGACTGGGTGAATGCAGGGAAAGCATCATGCACGCTGCCCAGCATCCATCGGGTGCTCAGCCAATGGGATTTTCCCTCCCTTGTGTAGGCATGAACCAAGTACTTCTCTGCAAGGCGCCCTTGGGTGAGAGAGGATGAGTCTGACCATCTTCTGTCTCTGTGATAATATCTAGAATGTTTCTGTAACACTTTGCCAATTTCAGGCACTGCGTTTCCTGGAAAAATTTCCCCTCGGTCTGTCTTCTTTCCAGCTTTGGCAATGATTCCTTCTCCTTGAAGGAGAGGGGCAAAGAGAAGCAAGTTGAATTGAGGAGGCTCTGGTTGGCCATGGTTTTAGGGAGTCCATTGAAAGAGTTGAGGTCGCTAAGAAGGCAGAAGAAGAAAGAGAACTGATGGGAAGATGGGAAGGCAGGAAGGTGAATGGAAAGAAAATAGCACTGCTCTTGGGAGCCACAGTTTCCTACACTAGGGACTAGGCAGCATCTTGGGAATGCCAAAGCCTGAGGTCAAGGTGTTTTGTAGACCTATCCAGTTTAGTCTCTGAGGCTGCAGAATCAGATAAAATAAACAGAGGTATCTTTTCATGCAGGCACATGTTTCATTATTCTTGTGTTGAATGTACTGTTGATAAGGATGTGGGTAGCTATAAAGGAAATACGTTTCTTGGGGTATGTAATAAGCAGGCGATGAAACTAGGCCAGAGAGAAAGTGTGTGTTCTTGAGATTGTTCTGGTAGCGTAGGGCTCGGCCTGATGGCTTCTCTTCTCAGCCCTGCCTTATCTGGCAGAGCCCTGTTGAATATGCTGCTTATCTCTTTCTCGCTCTGTCAGTCTCTTCAGAAATTGAGATCACCACCCACTAAGTGCAGGGACAGAAAAACGATTTAAGTGATCATACCCTGCTCCAGATGCCTAGACTACGTGAAGTACATGTGCATGGAAGAGGAGGATCTGGTTTTCTAAAAGCCACTGTCATGTGGTTGCAGATAGGTGGAAAAGTAATACCAGATAAGATGGACCCAGACTTCCTTAATGACAGCTCATTGAGCATCACATGCAGCCTGAAGTACGTCCATCACAGGCAGTGCCAATTGTACTCCAGGGGGCAGGGGGCTTGGGGCACCCTGCTTCAGCTGCAAGAGCTGTGCTTACCAGAAAAACACAGAGAGCCACATGTATTACTCAGCACAAGTGCCTTAACAAAGCTGGATCTGGACAGATTCCTTGGTTGCTGGGCCACCCAGCAGGGTTTCTAGGGCTGGAAGACCTGGCTACCTCCCTCTCTACCTCAGAGCACAGGTGATGCCTCTGGCCCAGCAAACAACTGTTGATCCTTGAATCTACTGAGAGTGTCCTAATTTGCAAGTCCTAGAGAAGCACTGAAGAGCTATATCCATATCTAAAAAGGCAACTGAAGAGAGTTAGATATTAGATATTTTTTTTTTACATAAGGCTATTCTGTAAGTTTTGACTGCTCCCCAGATCTTCTTGATCCTTAGCCTCTGTCTGTGAATCTTCTTTCTTCCCAAATAAAATTTTCTCTCTTTCTTCTTCCCAAAGGATGAGCAGAATATGTAATTACAACTTCTGGGATTGCTTTAAACAGCAAACTTTGAGTAGATCTGAGCATGTAAGACCTGGGCATTTTGTTCTCAAGTAAGAGAAGAGGGAGGGATGGCTTAAGGAAATGACCCCCCTGCCTGATTTGTAGCCCATCCAGATGGGTTGCTTTTTATGCTTCCAATGTTGGAGCAAAATCAGGAATCTGTCCTGCTGGGTATGGAGGTGCTCAGTTGATACGTGAGGCTACGAGGCTTGAAGCCTTCTCTGCCCTTGCCTGGTGTCAGAACTATATGCCTCCCTGACTGTGCCCAGAGCATGTGGAAGGGCTCTGCCACTATGTTAGCAGAGCAGTTGTTTTTTTATGTGAGGCTGTTTGACTCCAGCCTTCCCTTCCCATAGTGTCACTGTGCTTCTCCATCCTCTCTCAGTAGATTAAATGGTTGCTAGTAGCTACCTAGCCATGCAGCTACCACCGAAGCCGCATTTTAAAGACATGTGGGAGACCAGTTCTTCTATTTAGATGTAGCATTTCTGTTCTTTACACTTTGTAACCTACCCTTGGAATTGCCAACAAATCAGTGTTTGGGAAGTCCTTGTGATTTAGAAACCTGCAATCCCAGGAGGAGTATTCTCTTGGCATTTTCTTTGACTCTTGGTCCCTGATGATGTCATGGCATTAAAGAGCTAGGGAGAATTTGGGGAGATAACACAAACGAATGCAAAAGGATGTTTTCTAAGGTGTAAACTTCAAACAAGTTAGTCACATGATAATGTAAGCTAAAGAAAATGAGAAATATGTAATATATTTGTAAATCGAAGTTGATTTTGGTATTTTATTTCAGTCTCCCTGATTTATAGTATGTGTTCGATGCTGATTCAAGTCAACATCAAGTTGTTGCTGTTTAAGCACTCACTGTTCATCAGGCAATATGTTATTTGCTTCACATGTTTCTCTTTACATCTTGATAGCAATTCTATGAGGTGGATGATATCATTCTCATTTGATAGAGTACAGAATTGCTCAGAGTAAAGTAACTTGCAAATCTACAAAACGAGGAAGTGGCATCACCGGAATATGAACGAAGCCAGCAGGCTCCAGAGCACTTGTCCATTGCATTCCAATTGGTGTCTTTTTTGCTGAGTACCTGGCAGGCTCAAGGCAGAGTGTTATTGCTGTAGAAGATAAAAGAAAATAAAAAAAACTTACCAGGTAGGAGAGGGTACAATAGATATTCCTGCTACCAAAGATAATACAAAGGCAGCTGTGAATAGGTACCCAGAAAGCATTACCAAGAAAGCTCCAGTGAGGTTCCATGAGGATTAAATGAAGACATTGAGATCCTACATAGTCGATGGGGATCTTCGGGGAAAGCCTTCATAGAGATGGCGCCCTTGAAGTGTGCCACGTAGGACTGGCAGAATCTTATGTGGTGGGGTGGAGAGATTCGTGTGTGGTGATGACTGTGAAAGCCTAGGTAAATAAATAAGCTTCTGAAGGACTGTTAAATAGTATATATGTATACATCTGTGTGTGTGAACATGTGTATCGCCTGGATACAATTGCATGTACATTCTTTATAAAAACCTTATATTCTTTTCAAAAGGAAAGACTAATGATTTTATGTAGCAACATTGCCTCAACTCTGTTCTCTAGTTGTGAGAACGAGAACACTTGTAAGCCGAACTTACTATTAATAGACATTCATGTTTATACTGGCCAGGTAGGAATGAGGTGTTTTTTGATTTTCTTTTTTCCAGGCGTCTATGATTGGGGCTGCTCCCTTTTGTTTTTTAAGTATCTGCTCCTCTTTCCTAGCATGTCGAAACGTTAGACTTCCTGTTTCTGCTTGATTTTGAAAATACCTCCTGTTCGCCTATCACAGGTAATCCCTGTGTTTCTATTTATCTGTAGTTTACAGGTAGCAAGTACAGGCAGCAGCCAGTCCATTCCCATTAGGAAATGGAGACCTCTCTGGATTCACAATTAAAGGCCACAGAATGCATTCCACTATAGGTGACGAAACCCAGCTCCCAGAATAACAAGCAAGACAACTTTTAAAGTGACTGTCTTCTGTGCGTTTGTTTGGTAAGCTTATGGTGGATTTTTCAAAAGGACGACGTAAATATTTTTGGATTATTCTTGGGGACGACTGACTCTTCCTGAAGGTGATACAGATGCCGTAGAATATAACAGGGTGGCCGTGTATGTTTCTGCAGTCTGTGTGACTCCACCAATACTCTGTGAAGCTGTCCTGACTGGCACAAGGAGAAAATGCTGAAACTAGGTGAGTTACAACTGCCCTGTGACTGACTCGGATGTCAAGTCCATGTCGGAATCTGGCAGAATATTCAGATGACTAAGTGACATGGTGTTGCTGTCTATAAGGGAATGACTTGGTCACGGCTTTAAAGTGGTTGTGTTCAATAAATTACTACTTTTCTTTTGCTGTGACTTTGGGTGTGGAGAACCAGTGTTAAGCTGAGGTAGGTTCGTGTCGTGGGTAGGGAAAATGGCATCTGATGAAGGCTCAAATGTTTCAGAAATGGGGCTCAGAAAGGATTGGATAGCTTTCCCACTTAAAGTTTCTCCTTTTTACAATTTACATGTGTTTATTAGCTTTAGTTTAAGACATTTCTGATTCCCAGTGGTCTGGTAGTGGCAGTAACACCATGTGGTGATTTGCGAACACAAGGGTGTTTATTTCTGTTCTCTCATTGTGTAGGTATTTGTCAGAACATCCTTGCTTCCATTTCCTCTAATAGCCAATCAGCAATTTTATCCTGTATATACAATAAACCCTTTTGTACTTTTAAAATACACCTTAGGCTTCTTTTTAGCCTTACTTAATGCTTTTTTCTACAAATAGACCTAATTTTATTTTTAAGGTTAATTGGAAAAGTTTTTGAGGATTGAAATAAGAGAGCATTTTAAATAGCTCTCAAAGTTATATTGGTATTTGCACACTTTTGTTCAGGTTTATGTGTAATATTTGAGAAGTTTATCTAAAATTTTTCTACTCAAGACTTTCTAGAGTTTAAATTAAACACTAGAAAGGAACTAAAAACTGAAAGACGTAGGTGGGTGTTAATATATCTAGTTTCTGGTCTCACTAATTGAATGCTTGGCAGCCAGTGCTATTTCCTAGAGCCATGACTACTACTGGAATGTGGTCACTGGCACATCATTTATGTTGAATGTACATTTGCCTACCAGATGCCCAGAGCTGTGCATGTGATTCTCTGTCAATTTTCTTTATATATGTATATAGGCACATTCTAGCCAACATATAAAAATGGTTATGTGTCTGTGACTGTATATAATGGCATATATACAGTTGGGACCAGGGCCAGGTTTGGTTGGGAAGGTTTTGTGGAAGAAGTGAGTTTTGGGGAGAGTTCCAAAGGGAGGGTAAGTAACATACTTTAGCAGAAAAAAGAAGTATACATAAAGCTTCTAAAGGCTGGAGCGATTAAGTCAAATGCATTCATGAATAAGCATGAACCATTTAAGAGTGAATTATAAATTACCGGTTGCAAAAAAGCAGGTTAAAGGTGAGGAGGAGGCAGAAGGATATGTGTGGAAGAGAAGGGAGGGTCTCGTGGAGCTTCCTAGTCTGCGTTGCTGGTAAATTTCACCCTGAATACCAGCACGCCCAGGCCAGGTTGCCCTCTAGTGGAACTGGCCTAAATGCACGTGGGAGTGTCACCTCTTCTCACCTCAGGTTACATTAATAGTGTGATATATTGGCAGTAGGGAAGCTTAATTCTCTTTCTCCCAGGAATTTTAGATGAAGAATTAGAGAAAGGAGATGGCTGTAACTATGCTCTCCAAAATGATACTCATTTTGCCTTAGAAAATGGAGCTGAATACATATATATGTGTGTGTGTATATATGTATTTATGTATATACACACACATACATATAGAATATATTTACCAACTTTAAAGAATTTCCCATAGAAATATGTTTATCAGATATAAAGAATTCTCCACAGAGAACGTTCAGAGGTCGTGGTGTTGCTGAGAGTGCAGGGTGTACATGGCCCTTCAGCTCAGGGCATGGAGCGTACAGGAAGCAGCACTGGAGAAGTGGTTCAGCAGAGTGAAAACACACCACATCTAGCTCTGGGCCGGCTTGTTGTTTCATGTGGTTGTAGAGTCCATCCTGGTACAGTGGCGACAGAGCAGAGTCCTTCGACAACATAAACCACAGACCTCAGAGCTGGAAGACACTGTAGAGAACTGTACTCCTCCTGCCCTCCCTTTCACTCATGCCTGCACGCATCCATTCACTAAATTCCTGTTATGTACCAGGCACTCTTCCAGGTACTCGAAATACACCCGTGAACAAAGCAGATTGAAACCTCTGCCCTTCTAGTGGGGGAGACAGACAACAAACAAAACTAGTAAAATATATAGTAGGTTAAGTGATATGAGGGGGAAAAAAACCAACTTTTTTTTTTTTTTTAAGCTGAAAAGGGAGATAAGGATCGTCGCATGTATAGAGGGTTTGCAATTGTGTATCCTTACTGAGAATGTGATACTAGACTCATTTGAAAGATCTGAGGAAGCTAGACCTATGAACATCTTGGGGAAGAACATTCCGGGCACAGGCAAGCAGATGCAAAAACTCCGAGGTGGGAATAGGTGTGGTATTCCAGAAACAGACGAGGGACTGATAAAAGGGGAGATGAGCTAGAGAGCTAGTGAGGGGCCAGAATAGGTGGAGCCTTATGGACAGTTATAATGAGTTGACTTTTACTGGGCATGAGATGAGAAGCCGTTTGATCTAGTCTAATCAATTTATTTTACAGATGAAATTTAGGAGAAAGAAATCAAGTTATGTGTCCATCGTTATTCAGCATCATAGTGCCAGAGCTGGGATAAAATCTTACCTCCTGACCCCAGCATTCTTCCCACCACCATGCCTGTCTGGGTGGGATGTGTGACCACGCAGGCTCAGACCTTGGAGAAGTGTAGTATGGTCCGGGAAAAAACCAAGTGGTGTGAGCTTCTCCAGCAGCAGTTTCAGTATGGTTCATCTTGGCTATCCCCGCCCCCTCCACTCCCACCCCAGTGTGTCCAACCTACCTGTAGAGGCCCCAGGGCACACATAAAAGGATCAGACCTATCCTATTATCTCAGAGGAGTCCCCTGACAAATATTGCCTTCCTTTGTTTTGGTATGGAGAAAAATCCTTTGGGTTTTACCAGTGGGTAAACTCAAGAATCTACAAGCTCATAAAGGCTCCCTACATCCCTACGTTCATTTTTAAGTTACTTGGATATAGTTAACATAAGATAAAAGAGTGACTAGTTAACATCAAATGCAGCTTGATCTGGAAAATTTCTGCCCAACATTCTTTGTCTCCTTGCCTTACTGTGAACCAGTTTGAATCTTTTTTTTTTTTTCTTTTTCTTTTTTTGCTTCCATCTTCTTTAGATCTTATGACTGTTGTCCTCTGGGCACAAGCCAAATCCTCTGATCTCACTTTCTGATGAAGGTCAGACTAGTGCTAAGTATAGAGGAAAATGACTTTGTGCTGTCACCTAGCCTATGTCATCTCTCTTTTAATCACCCATGGCCTGTATTCTGTGGACAAAGTAACAAGGTATTTGCACAAAGTCATCCCATCTTGTGGGAAACTAACTCATCCCTGACTCTCTTGCCCTAAAGCAAAGTGCCCATTAAAAGGTAGTGTGAGATTTATGTCATCATCTTATTTTGCATTTACATTTGTTTGTATTGCACTTTTTTTTTTTAGCTAGCCAAGATAATTTTACATGTTCGTTTGTGTAAACCGTCTATAAATGAGCTCTGAAGTTCTACTACCTTCAACCATTAGAGTTAGCATTGATTTTTATCCTTTGGCATCAATACTTCTTTTGGTAATTAGTTCTTTGTCTACCCCTGGAACATAAGAGCAAAGACCCCTGTGGTCCTCTGTCTATAATCTTCAAGAGAGTGGTACTTCGGGGTGAGATCTCCGAGCTGGCTTTGCGGAGAACCTCAGAAGGAGCGCTTGCTGGAGGAAATCCTGTTATCAAATCTCAGGACAACAAAGCAAATGCAGAAACGCAGGTATTTGTCTGAGAGCTGCTATGGGCAGTAAGTAGGCCTTAAGAAAACTTGACAAGAAACATTTCTACATTTCTAGTTTATGAACAAGTATTTGCTGCATGCGGGTGATGGAGAATGAGCCTAATTAAAATGCCAACGCTTCTGTGGAAAGTCATTCTGTTGGAATTCAGTGTTTCCGGTGAGTGGAAGTACAGAAATGCAATGAGCTAAGTGTTGTGTGGCTTGTATAAAGCAGCCTCAAGTGGATTTTGAGCACATTGTAAGGCAAAAATTTGGCCTGACCTTCATAGACCAGTGTTTTTCCATTGCTGGTTTGCCCCTTCTCTGCTAACAACTTAGTAAGTTCCTACCCTTTACCATATGCGTCCCTGAACTCCTCACTATACCCTTGGCTCCTGGGAAAAATCTCAGGGCGGACCCGACTTGGCTCCTGGCTCCAGATTGCGATCAGGAGCTTTTACACACCTTTTCCTACCTTACAAGACTTCCCTTTCTGCCTCCTGTCAGGAGGGCGGCCACTTCTTTGTGACAAGGATGTCCTCACACATCCATCAGGAAGCGCCATCAGGGTTGGTGGGACAACATCATGCTGGGAGTGGAGGACAAAAAGCTCAGGGACCTGGGTCCTACCTCTCAGGCTCTCCTCCCCATCTCCGCTACTGAGGTTTCTCGGCATTCTCTCCTCTCCCCCTCCCCGCCAAGGAGTCTCTGATCTCAGGTACCACTGTCATCAGATAGGCAAGCCTTGCCTTTGCAGGGTAGGGGGCTTTCCAGGCTATTCTCTGGCCTCTGTTTGGCAGCAAACTTGGGGAAATGGTGGAGAATGGGCTGGACATGTGGTAAAGCCGGCGACAGGATTAGAAGTCCTCAGCACGCTCCTCATTAGCTGCCCAGGATATTATATCAGTTATGGCTCTTATTATGCGAGAAAGAGAAATTATCAAGTGCAAGAATACTGGACTAGGCTGCAGAAAGATACAGTGTGTTGGGGGGACTGGTCACAGAGAACTCCAAAGTGAGGGCCTTGGACATTCAGGTTCTAGTCCCCGTTAAGACACTTGTATGACAAGCCTTTGAACATGTCCTGTCAACTTGCTGGGCCTAATCTCCCATTCATGAACAAGTTTGAGGAATGAGGAGATTGAATGAGAGGACCTCAAAAGCTTCCTTTGAGCACTAGCTTTCTGATCCTGGGTTTTACGCAGTGTGTGATGGGGAGTGTCATGAGGAACTGAGATGGAGTTGAGGTAGGGACTTAAATCCTCTGTGCCAGAACGTACAGACAGACAGGTGATGGCACAGTGTCTGTACTGCATGCAGTAAATGTCTTAAATAGCTACCAAGTGGCTCAACTGACTGAGGGCCGGTTGTGAAGTGTTCCAAATTGAGTGTTGTGATTTGCATACTACAGGTGCTGCAGTATAGCCGCAGCTCACCGAATAGCAGGGTTGTTTCCTCTGCCAAGCCTGGCTTGGACATTGGCTGCTAGGTTTGTGTTCTGTGACATCTGGGTGTCAGGGATCTTGTAGGAGCCTTGTACGTGAGGCGAGGTCAGACGGTGACTCGTGGCAGATACTTCTGTTAAAAAGTGGTTTCGAAGCCACAGTTATATGGCTTATCCTGGGACAGGTGAGCCTCACTGGTGTTTTTGGTCTTCTCTTTTGTTAAGAGTCTGCTTACCAGTGGTATTGCACACTTTTGTGGCTTATCGTTTTTTTAGTGATCCTGTTGCTCAATAAACCACATGTGTTCCACTCCGAAACGGGTAATGCAGGAGTTCTGCTTTAGTAGGAGAGAGTTGTTTGAACCAGGCAAGAAATGAAAGTGTAAATGCTTTGTATGGAGCATTGGATGTCAAGAGCCCTGGAGCCAACTTGCAGAGAACAGGTCCCATCGAAAAGCACCAAGCACCGAAGTTGAGGTGAAAAACAAAACTTATCTGGCCCAAGAAAACTCTCTGATCTGGATTCAAACCTCAGGCTACCATTTTGTGAATTCTTGGGCTATAAACCAACTAACTTTAGCTATCATTGATGTGTTTGCTCAGCTTCAGAGATGCCAGATTATATGAATGTAGGCCTATTGTAATTTTGTTTTTATAATAGATTTTAGCTTTTCACCTTAGATTAGAGGACTGACTGTTGTTGAGATAAGTGGTAAAAATCATAAATTTTTACTTACAAATTGGAAATGCTTCAAAAGAAATAATGGCCTCACGAAAATCATTTCTTTGATTCATGGCCTTTTGGAGGCTAACTCAATTTAGAAAAACAGAGATGGGAATCTCAATCAGAACAGTTCTGAGTATTTTACATCATTTAAAAAGTTTGCATCACTAAAGATAAAGACACCCAACCATTTGAAATTCACACTTCTGCCCTGCAATTTGTCTGCTGAGTATATTCACTTCTTTTCGCCTTTGCTTGGTGTCAGGCAGGCTTGGGGTTAGTGCCCAGGGTGGAATAAGGACTGGATGAGCTTGTGTTCAATGCTTCCCCAACCCTCCAAACCACCCTACCCTCAATTTCTGCATCCCTGCTTCTACCTCAGATGTGCTCTGCATGAACAAATAAACCAGTGAATTCATTTACTCTTAGATGTTAGTCGTCCATAGACAGACCTTTTCTCCAAGAGACACTTGTACTTTTAAAAGAACCTGATGGTAGAACAGAAAATCGGGCAAATTGTAGCCCAAAGTGCTGCCTCTAATGAGTATTTCCTGTTATGCTAAGAGGATAATTTGAGGCTTGGGAGCCTCCCAGGTGCCTTAAGATAACACTCTGTGCTGCCCTGCTTCAGGTAAGACCAGCTAGACTAGCACCGGCCACGGAGCATGGGAGTAGGGTTTGACTTTATTCTTTTTTATTTACAGTATTCAAACTCATGTCGGAGTCCACGCAAATTCTTGCAAATGTGTTTTTGTAAGAGATTGATGGTGCCCAGCTTCCCTGTGGTTGGTGTTGGCCAGTGGGAGAATTATGGGAATTTAAATATTCTTTCAGCAAAACCACTCAAAGCTGTGCTAAAATTGTGTTCTTTAGATAGTGTTTTCTCCTCAGAGTGCTCTCTCAATTTATTCCTTTCAGTGAGACTTCATAAATGAATACTCCCCCAATCTTTTCTCTATTTCCTTAACATCAGTTTATTCTGCAACCCCTTGCAATCTGGCTTCTTGTCTCTAGTCATGTTACTAAATTATCTTTCTGAGAGATGCCAGTAGCTACCTGAGGATTGGCCTTTTCTTTAGCCTTTCTTTCTTACCATTTATTCTTTCACTTTGGCCCATTATACATGCTGCTAACTCTACCTGGTACCATCTTTCCTTCTCTCTCCCTCACCTCCCCTACCTTGGCTAATTCCTGATGCTCAAGTCTTATCTTAGGCCTCACTTCTTTCAGGAAGCCTTCTGTGATGACCCCCTCCCCCAAGTCTGATTTAGGTACTTGTCCTGTGAGCTTTCATAGTGGCCCATACTTTTGTGCTATTGCACTTACCATACTAAATTTTTATTAGTGTCTGTCCTGCTCCCCCACTGTAGTATAGACTCAGTGAGGGCAGGTACCGTGATTGTTTTATCTACACCATTTGTAGCTATACATATGGTAGATACTCAATAAATATTTGCAGAATGAAGAACTACATAAGTGAAGATGACATCTGAACGGTGACATCTACAGCTACCTCTGGAGCAAACAATAAACCTCTGGTTTTCTCCATCAAACTTTGGTCCTTTTTGGGTCCCTTGGACCTCCAATTAGAATGTGAAAAAAATATTGTTAGAAATTGTCAGTAAAAAGTGACATCAGGCTCTGAGGAAGAAAACAGCTGTTGGGAAATCCTGGCTATTTATATTTAGCCACTTCATGACCAGAGAGTAACCACATCGCTTATGTTGAACAAGTGATGGCTACCTGCTGATAAAACCGACGGAGAGGACAAGTTCTAACT
This sequence comes from Rousettus aegyptiacus, assembly GCF_014176215.1. Classification (NCBI taxonomy): domain Eukaryota; kingdom Metazoa; phylum Chordata; class Mammalia; order Chiroptera; family Pteropodidae; genus Rousettus; species Rousettus aegyptiacus. The sequence goes on along the minus strand of NW_023416311.1, from coordinate 38,027,075 downwards.
GTTCTCACTACTAACAGAGTTAGAAACCATTCAGGAGACGGACAAATGGGTGGTAATGATTTTAACACCATTGTGGAAAAAGAACTTGAACACATCTGATTGGCAACTATAGAGAAACATAGACTAAGAGTTAGAGGAACTGATAAGTATTGTGTAGATACAAAACCATGTAGACAGTACTGTACTTTCTGGGCCATTTAAGGAATTTCCCAGGTAATTTTAACTATGGGCAATTTCACTTTAGTGATTTTAGAACCTAATGTCCCAGCTCTCACCTGAAAACATGATTCTACTATATTAAGGATATTACATCTGTTCTACGGATCTATATATTAGGACAGGCTTTTTGGAGTATTTAAGAAGAATGTGAAATCTTGATTACATGCATCTTCTTGTCTCTTTAAATTGGGTAGAAATTGATGACTGGCTGTAACGACAATGAAAATGAGCTGTAATGACAATGGAAACGGATAGCTTTATTAGGCAGGGCTTAGTGAGCAAAATAGGTTCGTATCTATATGAGAGAACAGTGTAGTTAACAACAATGATTTAGTTTGTCGAAAAATAAAGTGCATTCCATCGCCTTTGTTTAGTGAAGAGGAGATATGCTTTGCAATCTATTTTAGAAATATTTTCATAAAAAAATTATGAGCTTTATAGAAACAGCAGCATTCCCTTGGAGAGCCCTGGTTATATGAGAAATTGGTCTGATAGAAGGGGCCCAAGCATATACCCACCTTGATTGACTTGCTCTGGCCTCAGACTCAGATGTGTAAAGTGGAACTCTTCGCCTTCCCTCTTGCAACACCTGTTTCTGCTCTGGACTTCCCCTTTTCTATTAATGTCTGGATCCCTCTTCCTCCACATCAGCCAGGCTGTGCCATCTGACCTTTCTTACTTGGAGCATGTGGCATGTTTGCTTTGAAATATAATTATTGTTCTCTGCTCAATCAGAGACACCATAGCATAGAGAAAAGTATGGAATGAGGTCAAAGGACCCACATTCTAGTCTCAGTTCATACTCAGTTCAAGCTAAGTGATCTTGGGCCAGCCACCTAATTTCTCTGAGGATCTGTATCCTCACCAGAAGCAAATGGAGCCAATAATACCTAAGATTTCTGCCTCACGTGGTTGTCATGAGGATCAGTGGCAATATATACAGCAGTGCTTCCAAAGCTAAAATCCCCACCTTGCTGAGATGTAATGAGATATGTTCTATAATGTACCTAGCATAATACCCAGCCCATAGTAGGTGCTTAATAAATTATACTTATTATTACTGATAATTTTAAGACATAACTTAAACACATAAATTATTTGGTTCTGAACTGGGTTGCTGGTTCAGAATTTGGGGCTATGTGGGGTACTTTTTCCTTCCTTTGGTCCAGGTAACAGAATATTTGGGACAACCAAGGTGCTGCCTTTTTATATTCACAGGTTAATTTTATCCATTATGTAAACAGATGCCAAAATTAATTATCTTTTGTGCAATGATGGATCCCAAAGTGGCTTTAGAAAACACAGCATATTGTAAACACAAACACCCTCTGAGGGAAAGCTTACTCCTAAGAGACTTACTTAATAGAATGTTTAGTGCCTGAGAGAAGTTCATGCCTTGAGTAAAGAGGTGTCTGGAATTCTCATCTGGGATTTATCAGTATATGTATTCAGGTGGCCCAGTGCCGGATGTTAGTTCTTAACATAAAGGAAACAAAGCTCCCCCACCCCTCTGAGGATGATGAGGTTGCAGCTCTCTTAAAGTGGGCAGCTGCTGCTGGTACCTTTGCCAACTCTGGAAATTCCAAGAACTGAAATGGAATCTTGTTCAAGCCATCTTATTAATGGTTCCTAGGACAACTGTGGTGGGTTTGATGCATGGCTGGTAAGGTTGTCTCCATAAAGATAAGCACAATCCATTAGTTGAAGCCTAAACTGCAGTGGCTTCTACTGGGGATGTTTGCATTTACTCACCACTCTGTTTATGAAGATATTAAAAGAAGTGCATCCATTCTCGGCATGTTGTAAAACAGAAGGGTTGCAGCTGTCAGAACTATTTTCTTCTTGGCTCTTTTTCTGATAGATTTTTTGTAAACCTGGTAGATTTATGGATTGGTGCAGATTACTAGCCTCATTTCTCCAGACGCAGTGGAAATTTTCTTTTTTTGTTTTCTTTCTTTGAAGATAGCAATTATTTATGTACACGATTCCTTGTACTTAAATGTATTTTTTGGATGAGGGGAAATTAAGCTTATGTCATAATTTAATATTATGAAATGGTTCAATGGTTATTTAATTATTTATATAGTGCCTTCGAAGTGTCCAATATGTGTTCTACTCTCTAGAAAGAAAGATGTAGGGAAACCCTTACAAGGTATAATCTTGTGTTTTAAATAGCTTACAAATCTGCCTCAGAAGACAACTAACATCAAGATGATCAGCTTTTTGTAGAAGTTTATTGTGACTTTATGAAGGAGAGTTGAATCCTGAGCAAAGATTTTGGAGAGGTATGAAAAGGGTGTAGCAGCAGAAAAAAGACCAGCAGCAGCTGCTCCCACAGTGAAGCTGCGCAAGATGTTGCGATTCATTATAAGGTGTGTTCGAAGTAATTTACAGTTAATGAAAACAAATGTTAGAGTTTCTGAATGATTACTTTTCAAATCATTCAAATCTACGTGTAGGAGTGCACATTCATGATTTTGCCACTGGTATCATCATTCACACTCACTTGGATTGCCATTGCTTTCTTTGGGAGAGACAGGTTTGTATTTTAGCTGGCATCCTGGCGTCTCACCCACAGCCTGCTTATCTCTGCTGCCTATGTGCGTGCAGGCCCGCAGTAGACAATAGTTGTGGCAGATATAGATTATTCTATCTGTAGCCTTGGTGGGCACTTGAACTTTCAACCCATGGTCTCATTTCAGGGAAAGCGTGTATGTGTATCTGCTGTGCTTTCAAAAATAAGGATGCTCCAGACAGGGAGAGCCTTAGGAACCGTCCAAGCAGACTGGTCCTAATGACAGCTAGAAACACGAAGACAGGGTCAAAGGTTCCCAAGTGTTCTTAACTCATGGCGCGTTAGTGCCTCTGCAGTTTATGTATGTCATTTCTACGACGAAAGAAATAGCTAACAGTTTCATTTATTAAGTGCTTAGGTCCAATAACTTATTAAGTAGTTATGTACTAATAACTTACAGCCATGTTACAAAATAATACCCATAAATTGAAATATTAAAAAATAAGTTTTTATTTCATTCTTCACCATAGTTACTTACTAATGGAATGTATGCACCTGTTGAGCCTTGCATGTTTCACTCAGGAGCCAGTCAGGAGATAAACCACATGATAATTTGGACAGAAAAGTTTAATACAGAGAAATATTAACTAGCAAAACAGTATGGCACCTTATGATCTAGCAATTCCCCTTCTGGGAGTATACCCAAAGGGATTGAAAGCAAGGACTTGAACAGGTATTTATACACCCATGTTTATAGCAGTATTGTTCGCAAGTAGCCAAAAGGTAGAAGCAAAGGTGTTCATTGACAGATGAGTGGACAATCAAAATATCCATACAATGAAATACCATCCAACCTTTAAAAGGACACAAATTCTGACACATACTACCACAGGGATGAACCTTGAGAGCATTCTGCTAAGTGAAGTAAGCCAGTTGCATGAAAGACAAGTACTCAGTAATGTCACATATCTGGTGCACCTACAGTGGTCAAATTCAGAGCCAGAAAGTAGAATAGTGGTTGCCAGGAACTGAGGGGAAGAGAGAATGGAGAATTAGGGTTTAATGGGTACAGAGTTTCAGTTTCATGGTTCAGAGTTCTGGAAACGGATGGTGATGAGAGTTGCACAATGTTAAATGTACTTAATACACTGAAACATACACTTAAAAATGATTAAGATGGTATTTTGCCACAATGAAAAATAATAAAACGAGCTATTTTTTTTTTAAAAAGAAATATTAACTTTGATGAGGACTGGCTATTAGGAAGTAAAGAGAAATCTAAAGAATAGAGGAATAATAGCAAATGCAAGGAACAGTCACTTCCCCCTGGGTTTGAGATAAAGCACCAAGCCCAAGCTTTCCTCTCTTCCACACTAGACTTTGTTGCAGAGGGGATGGCTGGCTGTGGCTCCTTGGATGGCGGAGAAGTCATTGTGGTGCTGTGCTGGTAGAACTTGCTGGAAATCCACCCTCGAGGGCACTGAGGAAATGTATTCATGAGAAGGTTTCTCACTGGAGGCACTCTGCTACCAAACCACCTGAGGGGGATGCTAGCAGAGGCTGCTGGAGGCCGGCTGGTGCTGGCCACCAGGTACAGCAGGAGCCAATTGCCAGAGAAGGTGCCCATGTTGCAGGAACTGGGTGCTGGAGGTGCCATGTGTGCTTGTAGGAATTTGCAGCAAGACCGCACCAGAACCAAGAAGGAAAGGTCCTTCTTCCTGTAATGTCTCTACCATGCCCTTCACTGACAAAGCTTAGAATTATACCTGCTGGTAAAATAATAATAAAAAATTATTTTATTATTAATATAAATTATTATTAATATCATTATATTGTATTATAAATAATAATTATTATTATTATTTAAAGTCCCATCTTCATTTTCTCACAGTAGGTAGTGAAGGGTGAATTTGGAGCTGTGAGGCAATAAATCGATCACTGGCCACCTCACAACTTCTCAAACTTTGAAATCAGATTGGATCTCACTACCCTAATTTGCTCTTCCACATTACTTTTCACGTAATACTTGCTTTTTATCACAGCAACCACCAACAATCTAGCTTTGCAAAGGAATGATGTCATCAAAAGAAATACAGCACAATCTAATGTTACACTGTGAACTAGCTTGAACTAGAAGTTCATCCAGTGTCTGAGGGATGATGAATAATGCTACGTTTCCCTCAAAATATAAAAGATCCTGCAACACCCGTATGAATTTGCTGTTGTGCCCTGAGGCACCATGGCACACAATTTGAGGATCTTGGGTCTAAAATCATGAGTTTCTTTCAGCAACTCTGACCACACGATTCTCAGATATGAGATGCTAAGGTGCAGATTTGGTTAAGAGTACAGAAGAGTCATGTGTAAAGTAAAAATTGTGTGGGGTCAATATTATTTTTGAAAACTTCTTAGTATTTTACCAGATTGGAGAATAACATACCGTCTTCCAGTAAAGTATAAGATTTACTGTATCAGTGTTTCCTTTAGCATTGGAACAGCTTGCTGTTTCTTTGGGGCCAGATGAAACATTTGTTTTTTGTTTTTTATTTAGAGGCACTTAGATTTGAAAAAGTACATAGCCTCAAACACAGCATTCATCATCAGTGCCTGAAATGCTTCAAGTGTGAGAGGCAACAGAGACAGGAGAGTCAGGGAGGGACCAGCGAATTCCCAGCTCCCTCTCATGCTTACTCTGCAGCATAAAATCTTTAAATAGGAATGGTGGCTTGATGTACCTTTTAGATTGTTATTTCCCTCTCTCTCTTTCTGTCTGTTTTGGGCTGATTGTAGATAGCCGAAATTTAAAAAGTTAAATGACACGTGATGGGACTTTGCTGAATTCATTAGTAAAAATTCTTTTGCAATAGATTTTAAGAAATCAGCAATTTTTAGCTTTCTTCTGTTTCTATTAGGAAATGAATGGGCTTAATAAGACCTTTTTTTTAGGTAGGCACACCGTTTATATTAGCAGTTTCCCTGAAAATACATTCATTGTGGTGATGTCTACAACTTAGTGAATCGTAACTATAACATATTTCTATAGCTCTTCTTTAAGGAGTGGAATAACGTTCGTTTTGTAACCTGACCTGTTCCAACGGAAAAACTTCTGATTCATGCCTTTCAGGGCTACTGCAAAACAGCCCCGCCCCCACCCCCCGCCCCCCCAATCCCAACACTGTTTGGTTAAGTTCTGCTTTGGTTCACATTTTCACCACCTGCTGAGTTTGTTGAGTTTCAGCCTTGGCTGCTTTTACCTGGCCAGCTTGTCCAGCCCTGTCACTTCACCTCCCAGCTTTTTCTATATCCTAAACAGTGACTAGTTGGCACAAATGTTAACTTAATAGAATTCCATCGAAGTCAGAAACTCAATATAAAAATCCAATTGGGACAACTTGGAGTCCATTAGACTTTCAAACAGATCTCAGACCAAGTCTGTGGTCCAAATTTCAGATATGGAACACTATTTCTGTTTTCTTGTGGATTTCAAATTTTGTTCTGAAATTCGAATAATGCTCTTAACTGCTTAGATGTAATCAAGTAGGGCCCACTACCCAACCTGTCTTGGCATCATTTTCTAACCCTTCAGAGTGAGCAGATGGGAGAGAAAAGAGATTGTCGCTGCCACCTCCTTGACCAGAGCTGCTTGCTTCTGAATTCTTCACAATAATCGATAACAGATGTGTGGCTGGCACTGGAAAGTTGCATAACTGTCTCATATTGCATTCGACTGCAATTCACTAGCCAGTATGAGGGGGTCTCCACTAGGTTGTTGAAAAAGAAAATTTAGTTAAAAATCTATAATTCATTTTGTCACACAATGATTACTTTGCTGTAAGGAGTAAAGGCAATGGTTAAAGTGGAAATAATTTGACAATCACTGCCCTTAAACTTGAAGTTCAGTTCATTGTAAGGAAGAACTTTCTAATGATTAGAAAGGAAGCAGGGCTGTCTCTTAAAGGAGAGAGCCTCTGTTAATGGAGGTCATCATGGAGATTCTGGATGAAAGCTTGTTGCCTGTGATGTGTCTAGAAGATTGCTTCCCCAGCCAGGTAGAGGACTGGAGTAAATGACCTCTCAGGTTACTTCCAAGCCTGAGTTTCTGTGACCATGGTCATTGATCACTTTTTCCTCCTGTTACTTTTCTGAAGAAAAGCCTGGGGATTGGTAGGTCAGATGTGACACCGTGCCTTCTGGGCCCAGTTTCAGCTGTGTCGCTTTTCTTCCAGGTAACTCCTTTCTGTAATCCCTCTCATGTTAACCTCATATTGACCCCATTAACCTGGGCACAGTAAAGAAGTTCAGCCCTTTAGTTTTCGCTTTCTGTTGCTTCACCACACACATTTCAGTAGGGCCAGCATTTAGGGCTTCCAAAGAGATGCTCCACAGCCTAAAATATTCTGGTTTTATTCACAAATTATGAAGGGGACTTCATAATTTTCAGTGCTCTGTCTCGTTCTTGACTCATTTAATTATTGTTTCTACCTTGTTAAATAAGTGGCATTATCCCCATTTTACAGATGCACAAACAGAAGCTCCAAGAGGTTAAATGGCTTGCCCACATTCAGAAGAAAAATGAGAGAAGAATGAATAGGGAAAACAAACAAAACAAAACATCCTAGTGCAAATGAGGTAGTACTTTACCAGGCTTATGGTACTTAGGCCCCCATCTCCCATATTGAGTATGGTGTTCTTTACCCTGTTCCTGGCAGCCTCATGTCAGAGGAGGGTTAATTAGCATCTTAAACAAATTTTTAATTTAAAAAAAATGGTAGTTTCATGTACCTGAATAAATAGAATCTATTGAATTTATAGCTTATTTAAAGCACTGAATATCAGGAATGGAATATCTTTAAGCCTGAGGTCTAAGCACTCAAACACATCGATTTGAGCAGTCTATGCTAGAATCATTACCAATTCAAACTCTTTGGAAATCTCCTAATATAGCAATCTTTGAGTTATTCTTCAGCAAAATACAGGTCTTGAATTTTACTTGAGTAGTTTAATAGAGTGAGAAAGTCTAGGTATAGGAGACATAAGGCTGAGACTGTGTTTACACTAGTCTAAAGGACATTTTATACTTAGGTTTGTAACCTTGAGTAAATCATATAACCCCCCTTTCTTTAATTACATGACTGTAAAATGGGTATGACGATTCAAGAGAGCTAATTGGGAAGTCCGAATGAAACTTATATAAATGGAAGATATCATTGCTAAGTATTATAAAAGAAAGACTGCGGGCATAAATTCTTCAGATAATATTTTTAGACCTTATTGTGTGTGTGTGTGTGTGTGTGTGTGTGTGTGTGTTTGCATGTGTGCACACACACGTGTTTAGTCATCTGCTAAAAGCTTTTTAGCAAGGAAGATTTCTTAGGAGAGAAATAAAAGTAAATAATGAAAACCTAGGAAGCAACTGCATCCCAGATGTATTGTTGTCCCCATGTGTGCTCCACCTCAGATATCAGCACTTCTTCCAGTTCCCTCAGAATTCTCCACTTAACACTCAGAGCATTAGTGAGCATGGAGGATTTATTGAAGATGTTATGGGAAGACTGAGGAGAGGGTTTATCCATAACAAACTTCAAACTTCTAGGCAGGGCCCTGGGAGGAGGCTTTCTTGCTCTTTCATCTGCACACTCACCCTCAGGATCTTTCCTTGATTCACAGTAGTTCTGCCCCATTTCCCAGACTCCCGGACTTCATCCCAGTACCCAGAAATGCATACGCATAAGACCTCTTGAGGCACAGGGCTTGGCATCCTAAGAAGGTGCATAAGTGATCTGCACTGTCATTTGATCATCCCCTTCTCCTTTTTTTCTTAAGACAAGGAGAGGGAGATCACCTGGGTCAGGCAGGGGCTTCAGAGAGACACTCATTTAGCCCCACTTCTCTTTTGGAAGCTTAAGTGTAAGAGAATGTCTGAGGAGGATGAGGAAGAGGCAAAGCCTGCAGACCCAACCACTGAGATCAGAGCACAGATCTTTCTCACAGGTGAGGAGAGCAATTGACAACCAGCTTTATATGTAGATCATGGAAGTCTTCAAAGCTTTTCAAGGGTATAGATGTCAGTAATACAAAGAAAGCCTCAAAGTCAAATAGAAGAAAGCTACTTTTTATACCAAGTATAAACAACTCTCTTGTTTTCCCCTGACCTAAAATGTTATCTGTACAGATTCAGTCTCTTATCAGAAAGGTAGATATAAAAATATTGATAGAATGACTGTTGTTGTGACCTGGGGTTCTTATGACCTAGAAGCTGTCAGTATATAACTAATTTACATAGATGCTTAGTATTTTTCACTGTAGAGACTGTACAACATTCTTGAATGTAAGCAGAGCATGTGATTCCTCCTGAATAAACTGTACCTCCTCTTCCCACTTCTAATCTTCTCATTTGTGTGAGTCTGAAAACTGCTAAACTCCCTTGTTCCTAACAGATATCTGGACAGCTGGAAGAAAAAGATCCGAAAGCCCAGCCTTTTTTTTTTTTTAATTTTTTTTTTTAACAGCATTGAGGTATAATTTAAGAGGAGTCATTTCTGTTGTTCTGTGATAAAGCTCAGTGTAGAGATGGTGTTAATAAACTTAGAACCGAGGTCACTTGAAAGATTGAGTTCTTTAGGTCGATGGTCAAAATTACCAAAATTATACCAAGTGAGAAGGGTCTCTTTATCTGTGACACATGTAAATATTTGTAATGACTGAATGAAAAAGCATCAGAATCTTAGCCAGCATTCTCTGCCATCTTGACACAGTAGGTGGGAAATTCATTATTAGACATGAGCAGGAATTCAACATAGTATTTAAATGCAGTTTGATATTAAATGACAAGTGTTGCTAACTTAGTTGCCATTTTGTATCAGGTTGTATGACTTTCAAGCATATATTCCAAGCCACACTAAGAGATGTTAAGAGTGTTTCTTAAATATACAAGAGTGAACAGGCTCCACCTAGAGAGGATAACAAACCATTATGGTGTATTGGAGCATTATTTACTAGGGCTAAAAAGTAAACTAATCCCATTTTGAATAAATGCAGAGTACAATCAAGATGAAATGACTGACCTAGTATATATCTGGAAACCTCAGAAAATAAGCTGATCTTTGTTACCATTTTTCAGGGTGGGGCACGGGACAGTGTAGTTTGCCCAGAACAGATGGCCTTGAGGTTATACAGACTAATGAGGTTCGTCCTTATTCACATACAATCTTTTAAAATAAGCTGAGCATTCCTTGCACTTGAGGTAGATCATAGCATTAAATTTCTCTCCAGGTTTCCCGAGGTTCGTGGTGAATGTTCAAAGATCACCCTGGCTGCTGAAATGACTCTAAATTAAATTTCAAGGCTGATAGGGCAGCATTTGAACTGTTCATTCAGCAGTTGTTCTCCTTGGCTAACCTGAGCACGGCTGAAGGCCTTTTTGTGAACCCAGTGGAAAAACAAGTAGGACATTAAGGATGTATATTTTAACACACCTTATATGATTTGCACATAATTGGACTTACAAAAAGACATTTAATAAATACTTCTTTTGGAGGCATTTTCTGAAAGAAGAGGTTGAAAGTGAGTTCTGCCTACGGCAGATAGGGCCTGGAATTTGGATAGTCTGAATTTGCATTATCATCACCTTGAAAAGGTATCGCATCTTGCTCTAATTATAGATGAATGGGAGCTAGCATATCTGTATAGCATACAGCCCTGGTGACATCCTGCCGGGCTCCTGGTGCACATCCATGGACATCTGGGCTGCTGTGGGGGAGGACAAGGACAGATGGTGTATGTGTGGAGGAGGCTCCCAGAATGTCCTTTCCTTGGACAGGACAGAAGAGGTTGCTTCTGACTGGTGAGGGTACATTTCTTTGGATTCAGAATGATCCTCACGTCTCCTCTGTAAGTCTGAGGTTACCAAATAGGTGTACGCATCTTAGCAGCTCCTAACCCAGGATCTATGGCAGAGGGAACCAGATAGTTAACTGCAACTTTCAGAAGGGTGCAGCCTGTTACCCTTTTGGTGGTGAGGTCAGTTTCCCGGAGGTTCTACAATACTGATATTTTCCAGATGTTTCTCTTCTTTTCTCCTCTCTGACTGGCTATGTCTTCCTCTCATCATCCTGACCTTTTAGTGAAATTGAGATAAAATTCTGCTTGGGGGTCTTAGGCATGTTAGACTCACTCAGCAGTTGGAAGTGATTTAATATCTAGGTCTTATATTAATATTTATAAAAGCCGTAACTGTTTGTAAATAGTATAATATACTTTTTTTCTATTTAAATCCAACACTGAAATAAAATTCAAGAATATCTTTTATAAAAATTTACTTTTAATGGTGTGATAGTTCGTAATAGTCTGTGTAATACTTTATGGTTTTCAAATCACTTTTTACTTATATTACCTTATTTAATACTAGACATAAATCTGTGAAGTAAATAATACTGTTTTTATCCTTATTTTCCAGTTGAGAAAAGGGAGGCCCAGAGAGGTTAAGTAATCTGCCCAAGATCATACAAATAACAAATGGCAGAACTAAATTCAAACTCTTTAAATCCATATCTTTTGAATATTCTTTCCACTAAGTATAACACAGTGCCCCTCCTCATGGTTTTTGCCTACATAAAAATGGGAAATGAGGAAAAAGAAAGCAGCTGGAAAATAAGTTTATTAAAAGAATGTAACGTTTCTCACAATTTCCTAATCATTCTTTAGGGTATGTTATTTGAGGACCTTTTGCCTTCGATTGATAATAAAACTCGTGCTCTGCAGAATCTCTCTAGAAGACAGATATGTCTGTGGCAGCTCTTGTCCCCACTTCTCCAAGTCAAAACCAAGGCTTTACAAAGCTCGGATGCCTTCCTCTCAGCCAGTTGTAGAAGCCTGAGGACTGAACCTCGGGGCAGAATTGAGATTGGTTCTTGAAGCCCTCCAGCTACCTTGATCTATGAGCATTTCAAAAGCCTAAATACCTCCTCCTTCCCCTTTGGCATTTTGAAGGAATTTATCTTTGGCTGTTGAGAGTAGCACATTCTCCATTCGAGGAGGGGCCTTTGGGGTAACTGCAGGCACCTGGGCTGGGGTTTGACTAAAAGTGCTTGTCCGGATTATATTAGATGAGTAAACCATCTTGTCTGTTTTTTTTTTCTTCCCTGCAAAGGTAAGGGGTGGAGGCCACCCCCACTTTCTCCAAAAGACCCCTCTCTTGGGCTTGTGAAGCAAGTCCTTCCAGCTACATGGAGCAATATCCGCGTTACCTTCCTGCAAAAATCATGTACAAAACCGAGCAGCTTTACAATACTTAATTTTTGGAGAATAAGACCCCCCCCCCCGAGACAAGAAAGTTAAATGGGCATCGAAAAACGTAACCCAACGCTTCAGAAGCATTTCTTTTACTGTTTATGTGGTTATTATTTCCGTAAAACTGCAGCGCGCGCTTAGATGAGCCTTTCTGTTCTTTATCGAACATGTATTTCGCTGGCCTAGCCAGTCTCAGTTACGTTCGCCGACGGCACCGCTCCGCCTGCCCCTCCGAGAGCCGGGCTGCGGCCCCGGCCTCCTCCCCACCTGCGTGCGCCCCTGCCCGCCCTGCGACGGGCTGGGGCGCGCGCGCCCTGGGGGCGGACTCCCGCCGCCCAGCTGAGACGTGATTCGTCACTCTTGCAGAACTTTCCCCCTAAAAATCCCTGCACCAGAACCAGCCCTCCCTCCCCGGGGAGGTTTTGATTTTAGTGGCTTTCCTTCCTTTTATTTCCCGTCGTGTTTGGATTTTGGCTGCGGGGCGAACTTGCGGCCGGTCCGAGGACGATTTCAGAGGTAATCGCCCCTGCAGCGGGTTACCCCGACACCATGCACTCCGAGGCCGAAGACTCCAAGGAAGGTATGATTTTGATTTCTCTGGCGGGACCGGCTAAGTTCTGCGGAGGAATGTGGCGGCAGGGCGTAGCAGGAGAGCCGAGGGGAGTTTTAAAGTGAGCGATGAGTACTTCGTCCGCTTGCCCTGCGCCTCCGCGGCTCAATTAGAGCTGCATATGCGGAGCCCTGTACCCTTCTCACCCCGCGGCGGTTCAGAGAGGATGAGAGGAAGAGTCAGACCTAGCTCAGCCAGCCCACTAAAGGCTGTTTTTTTAGATTTCTCTGGAAATGGAACAGCCCCAATATTGACTCCAAGAATGGAAAATGTGCTTCAAAAAGCCCTGCCTGCAACGAGACCGCTGATAGCCGGATCCCCTCGAAGAACCTTCAAAGTCGAGGGTCTCTTGAAAAGGATTTGAGAAATTGGAAACGCCTTGTGTATCAGGCTAAAAGGGGAAGCTGAGTGAGGGGGGAGAAGTGAAAGCTCTTTATTTGGCGAATAGTTCCTTCCCTTCCCCCTCTGGCTTTTCAGCAGTGAATTCATTTTGTTGGGGGTTTAAGAGGGCTGAGAGCTTATGACGGGAGCCATGTGCAGCTTGAAACTGAGGAGAGTTTGTCTGTTTCTAACTTTGCAAAAGCAAAGGGTTTCATTTACTCTTAACAGAGAACGGGTGACAAGGCTGGAAAAGCTCCAACCAAAACACAATTATGTGCTGGTGTTAGTTCGGGGCGTTTATTTGTGCATGAGTGTTTGTATGCTTTGTTTCTTGAAACTTTATGTATACAAAAGTCCTCTCGTAAGTGGGGATGGAAGTGGGGATTGTTGAGGAAAATTAGAGAGTAAGAGAGGAGAATGTTCAAGATTGTGAAATTCCTTTCCTTTTCAAGTAGTCTCTTGGCAAACTGGTAAATTTCAAGTCCATCAGGGCAGCTATGGGAGCCTGAGAAAGAAAAGAGAGCCCTCTGGTTTCTCCATTTGGTAGATATCAGGGAGAGCCCTTGGAACTTGTTCTCTTCTGTCTTTTACTGATTTCCCCTCCCAAAGTGAAGCTGTGTTTCATGATGTCTCCCTGTGGGCTGCCGTTTACCTTACGCTGTGTGAGGGAAGGAGTCAATAAAAAAAATAAATAATAAAAAAAAGAGGCTTGTTTAATAGAAATATGGGGCTGGTGTGAATGAAAGTGATAGCCAGGAGCATTAGTTTTGAGCTTCACGTAGAGCTTGGGGGATTAATGTTCCCTTGCTGTGGCCTCTGTCCTGATGGAGCGACGTGCTGATGGAGGCTTTTCTTTTCTGTCTTTTTAACAGCAATTTGTAGTAAGTCAAAAGTAGTCGAAGGAAAGCAAAGAGGAAATGGGCTGAGAGAATCCAATAGTGAACTTCTGTTTTGATGACAAGTAACACTTAAATTGATGTTTTCTCCCAGGCATGTTCTTTTTCTTTTGGGATAAAAGAGTGAGGAGAAAGTAGAAAAACAGTATCTTGAAGCATATTATCTATTCCTCTATCAGCATCCACATTCTTTCCTCCTGCCCAGCTATCTGGTTGTGAGCTGGAAAACTGGAGGACGCAGAGGTCCCTTAACAGCTCCCCTCCTGCTTGTTCGTCACCTTACCTCCACTTGCCCACTTCATTTACATTCTACAGATCTGCAGCAGATTCTCTGGTGCCTGTGCTTTTTAACAGAAAGACCAGAATATTTCTTTTTAAATAATATGAGGTGCTAGAGGTTTCAATTGATGGCAATTAGGGTAGGACATAGAATAACTCTTGAGGGAGATTGATAAAATGCTTTACTAAGAGATGTAATCACTGTAGCTTCTGCCAGGAAATAAAGGATGAGTGTCTGTGTATATGTGTATGTTTTGTGTTTGTGTGCACACGTGTGTGTCCCGGGCAGTTCTTGCAAGGCTGGTTATTGACTGTGATCTAGAACCACGTCTTGGATATCTATGAAAGGAGCTATGCGATATACAAAGCTCAGTTATCTTACTAATTCTTTCCCCTCTCCTTAGCTTTTTTTCCCTCTCATGATGGACCTAAATATCCCATTCAGTGTGATATCACCGCGAAATCTTCACAATGTCTATATTGCAAGAAAATTGTCTTCAGATGCTTCATGCCTGGTTTGCTTTATTGGGAGATACTCTTAAATCTATTCTGAATTGCAGCGCAAGACTAGTACACTTTGGGGTTGAATCAGAAAAAAATATCAAGTCAGATTCAGAGGTCTTTAGAGGCCAACATATTTATGCATGTAAGTGAATGTAGAAGCAAATGACCTGAGATATTGTTAAGTCATCATAGCTTCGAATATACTTGACTCTGTGCCAGGAGTGCTGAACTTTCATCCTCAGTCTATAGCCATCTCCTAAAGAATTAATTTGATTTTGCCTGCTTACAAATGAATAGGCAATCGTGCTTGAGTATTTAACAGAGAAAAATAATCCAGGCCTCACTTTATTAAAAGCCGAAGAAATTTAAGATATCCAGTCAAAATGAATAGGAAAGCAAGAGAAATGAAGGAAGAAACCCACTTTCTTAAAAAGGGGAAGGTCCTTGAAGGATATCAACACTTTCCAGTAGGTGGAGTCTTCCTGAAGAAGTAGGTTGATGACCACATATTTGGCATTTAGTTGCTTCCTGTTGAGTAAATTACTTAATTATGAAGTAGGAAAGATGAATGGCATTTAAGATCTCTGAGGACATTTCTAATGCTAAGCATCTGGAGATCCAGGGCCCTTCTGTCCTGCTTATTGAAATTTTGGTACCAGAAAGCGAAGAAGACAAAACCTTTGTTAAAGCGGGGTTGCTTTGTGAGAACTTGCAGAAGAGTCAGGGTCGAGCTGCGAGTGGCTCAGCTCATCCTCCATTGCCTGTAGTGGCACTTCCTGCTACCACCTCTCCTGGTTCCTGTGCCTCACCAGGCGTGCTATTTCGCAAAGAAAACAGTGGCCATTAGACAGCTCCCTCCGTTTCCTGCTCCCAGTCTGACAGGCTCACCTTCACCACACCCACCCTCCCGGTGCCTGTGGGGTGTGTGTGGTTCCTACCAGAGAAGGCCACTCCTTCCTCGGGCTCCTCACACCAGGTAGACACATATCTTCTCCGCCTCTTCCCTTCTGTGTATAGACGTGCTCAGGCTCCGCACTTGGGGGTGTTGGCACCTGCTGGTCTTCTGCTGGCCCCAAATATCCTTCTCCCCACATACCCTTTTTCTCCTTTTCTTGATCAGGCCCTAGTTGGAGGCTTTTTCCGAACCTCCAGCCTGAATTAGGATCCCTTATTGCCTATTCTTAGAGCACTATTCTTTTCCCTGCTGGCACTTACCATATTTCTAGCATCTCTTCTCTAGACCACGAGCTCTTAAGGGCAAAACCATGTCTGTTTTATTCTTCACTGTAGCTCTGAGACCAATCCAATAAAAGGTGATCATTTAATATTTCATGAAATGAAAGTTCATCCTCACTACTTTGTCTAATTTTAGATATTTATCTCTCCTTTAAAAAGAACCTTTTTAAAAACAAAACAAACTTTTGCATGGTTTCTACTTTCTTGCTCTTTGTCATCTCTCATCCCGCGGAAGTCTGTTTCTTTCTCTATCATTTCACTGAAATCATCCAAATCACCAATGATTTTCCAGGTGCTCAAATCACCAGTGATCCAGCATTCATATTTTTGTCCTGATCTTACTTGACCACTTTTTGCAGCATTTGATATTAGGAGAGCAGTGTCCCTGGCAGTCCTAACCTCCTTCCTTGGTTGCTATGACATGACACTCTCCTGGTTCCCATTTCCATTCTAGCTGTTCCTTTCTAATCTCCTATACTTCCAGTCTGGGCTCTTCTCAGACTCACCTGTGCAGCCAGCACCCTGGCAAATACCTTGCTTTGAACGTCATATAAGTACCTCAAATTCAACATGTCTAAGCTGACCTCATCATTTCCTGCTCTTCACAAATCTGATCCTCTTGTATTTTCATTGAAATCATTGCTCTCTTTTTGGCTTCCAAACTACAAATCTGCAAGTTGTCCTTTACCCTGCCCTTTCCTTTATCTTCAACTTCCACCTGGCACTTCATCCTCCTCATTATCTGTTGACTATATTTCCTTCTCTTCATCTCCACTCAGCATTTGTACCCTAATTGTTATAATAACCACCTGCGCCATCAGGGCTCTTGGTTGTAAGAGATGAAAATTGATTCCCGTGATTATAAGCAGAAGAATTTATTGGAAGCGTATTGGGTAGTTCAAGCATCCACACAAAAGACTGGAGAATTAGCCTCTGAAAAGGCATCAGGAGATGCAGCCACAGACATACTCTAGCATTGCCTGGTAAAGGCCTCACCACAACTTTCCCCTCCTCTGTACTTTTCAGTTCTGTCACTGCTGGGAATCCAGATATGGCTGAGTATTTGGTCATCCTCGACATTCAAAAATCCCAGAAATAAACCATCTGATTCATCAGTGCTAGACTGTGTACCTACCCCTTGCTGCCTGTGGGAGAGGGAACTTCTGGTTCTGGCTTTGGTGGTGGGAGATGGGGCCTGACTCCTATGACCATGTGCGAAATGAGGGCTTCTTCAGAAATAGAAAGGGAGTTCCGACGTGGATCACCAAAACGACAGCAAGTATCTACCACACCAATCAGACTGGTCCGTCCAACCTGAGTGTCGTCCTGTTCATTTACTTCCTAGTTCCCTCAGCAAGTGCAGACCTCTTCGTTGGGATCACTCTCTTGCCTCTCTTCAGGAGGGCCATACTGCCAACTGGGCCCAGTTTGGAGTCGATGCTCTCTCAGAGCTTTCCTGTAACAACCTATACTTCCCTCAGTTGGTCCATGTTTTCATTGTTTTAATATATTATGGTTATTAGTTTTCGCTTACTTTGCCTCACTTCATTATGAGCT
Organism: Rousettus aegyptiacus; assembly: GCF_014176215.1. Classification (NCBI taxonomy): domain Eukaryota; kingdom Metazoa; phylum Chordata; class Mammalia; order Chiroptera; family Pteropodidae; genus Rousettus; species Rousettus aegyptiacus. The sequence continues at coordinate 38,009,590 of NW_023416311.1, read as the reverse complement.
TTTTGACATTGAGATTTGCACTTTTTTTTTTTTTTTCTGAATCCCCACCGCTTAAGCTAAGGCCTCTCATATAGGAAGGCCTGATAAGGCATTATCTAATTAATTCATTTAAAATGAGATTACCTGATATGATGAAACCTTTCAGAGTGCGGCTTAGAAGTCATCTAGCTTCACTTTATGGGAATAGTGCCCTCCAAACCTAGAGGACAAACCTATTTAGGGTTTCTTAAATTCTCCACTAAAGTACTTTAATGCTAGAGGCAAAACAAGCATGTGTCTTTGATCCCTGGAGTCAGGGCCCAAAGTGGCTTGCCAGCAGTATTCAATTGCCTTGAAGACCGAAGAAAGAATTTTGAAACAAAAAATGTATTGAGCTCTCCTATGTGCCAGACATGGTGCTAAGGATCTGATTATGTATATTATCTCATTTAATATTTATATCATAACCCTTTGCGCTAATTGCATGTAACAAGAAAACTGAGGTTCAGAGAGGTTAAAAACCATACCTAAAACCACCAAGCTAGAAAAGGTAGAATCAGGATTAGAATGGAGGCGGACTCACTGTAGAGCCTGAACTTTCAACCCTAACACAGTGTTCCCAGGAATGTCCAAAACTGCCCTCCCCATCCTCAAGTTAGCTTGGCACTCAGGAGGATGCTCTCTGTGGTCCGGTGTCCATTTGTACCCTAGTTTGAGAAGCTAGCCGGTGTCTTGGAGGAGAAAGAGAAGAGCCCAGACCCTGGCTCTTGCTCCGATGCTCAAGGCACAGGCAGGGGTCTTGAGTGCATCCTTCTCCTGATGCAGGAAAACTGGGGCCCCAGTAGGACTGGGTAGGTGGTGCCTGAAGCCTGCTGCAATGAGAGGGACTCAAGTACCATGGGTCAAGAGAGGGAACTCCTTTCCTGGGGCAGTGGCCAGCTTGAGAACAGAGAGTGCCGACATCCCTGGTGAGTGAAATAAGGTGAATTTGTGTTTCACAACTGGGTGACATTGCAGCATTCACTGAGTTTCACATTTCTTTAAAATCTGCAAGGCCTCATCTGATCTCAAAAGCTAAGCAGGGTCGCGCCTGGTTAGTACTTGGATGGGAGATCACTTAGGAATACCAGGTGCTGTAGGTGTTTTAGAAAAAGAATCTGCAAAGTGCATATACACAACGAGTGATTCTCACCACGGTTATGTTTTGCTCAATTGATTTGTCATATCTCCTAATAATACATTAATTTCTTGGGAATGTGAACAGGCATTTGCACTCTCAGTTGTAGCCCTCCTCAGTTTCAATATCATCTAAGAGGTGCATAACGTCTTCCTCAGTTTGTCTGCAGTAGTTTCTCTGGGCTCCGGGTTACTTTGAGCCCATCTCACCATACTCTGCCATAACTGGATCCCCAGTTCCCTGGTGGGTTTTGGGGAAGCCTATTTTGATTAGTCAGCTTGCCGGTCAAGTGACTGAGGTCAGTCAAGTGCCAGGACAAAGGTGTGCCATGACAGAGATATGCCTGAAGTCTGCCCCTCAAGCATATCGTGCCAACAGGCTGCCTTGCAAAACCTTCCAGGGGCCTCATGGTCAGCATCGTCTCATGTGCTTGGGATGACGACTCTTCAGGAGACAAAAAGTAGAGACTTTCAGTAGAAATCACAGAACCAATACCTAGCAGTTCAGTTATTTTATGGTGGTGACTTATTAATTTCCTCTTCTGTCATCCGAAAGTCCAGTGGCATTATATAAGCTGCCACACCACATAGTGTCCTTACTGTTTTAATCTCACGTGGTGTAGCAACTCACATAACAGCACTCACTGCTAAGCATCACTGTGCCAGCTTTCTCCCCGTTTCCCTCTTTTCCCCAGCCATTGCTTTGCAGAGGGAACAACTTTGCAGTAGTTCAGCTCAGATGGCACTTGGTAGTGTTGACCTTGATGTCACGTATGCTGTAAAAGGTATAGCCTATGCTCAAAAACACTAGACTTTAATGTGATACCATTTCCTTTTATGTAATCATTAGCTTTTGAGTGCAGTGTGTTGACAAGGACTAAAAGTAGACGATTCAGTTAGAGATCTACGCCCTGCTATCTCTACGTGGATGCCACTGATAACTTGGCATTGCCTGGCACGCACAGCTCTGTAAGCTTACGTATATTGGAAACTTTTCTTCCTCATGTCTGAAATTTTTATCGTATTGAACATACATCACACCTTTCTCGCCCCCGAATTACGATGCCATGGAACTATCAGGAAAACATTGATGATTAAATTCTTTCCTCCTGGTTGTTTGTAACCCAGGAAGTAGCCAAAAAGTGGGTGGGTAAAAGAGAATGCAGTAGGGTCAGAAAGTCTCAGAGCCCAGTAATTTCATCTCAGAATAATGCAGGATTGCAGGGTTTGCTACAAACCGCTGATTTGCCAACATTTGCCAGCATTTCCTTCTGTATGGGAAAGATGCTAACAATGTGGGAAGCAATGAGGTGAGCATGTGTACACCTCTCTTCATTTAGCGGATTGTGTCTCAAAATATAGTGCAAGCTGAATTTACAAAATCAAACCATATGTGTGCTGTAATATTTAAGGAAGATATGCAAGAGAAGACCTTTGTAATTAAAATGACTCTCTGTGACAATACAATTAGAATCACCGTAATTTAGAGTTAAAAGCAACTTTACAGGTCCTTTCATCTAACCTCTTCACTTTGGAGCAGGGGTCCTCAAACTTTTTGGTGCCAGGGACCGGGGTGTCTATGAGAACCTAATGCCAGATGGTCTGAGGGGGAGCTGCGGCCGTGATGCTAACACTGGGGAGTGCCTGCAAATATAGATGAAGCTTTGGTAGCTTGCCCACTGCTCACCTCCTGCTGTGTGGCCAAGTTCCTAACAGGCCACAGACAATGCTGGTCCCTGGCCCAGGGGTTGCAGACCCCTGCTTTAGAGAAGAAGAACTGATGCCCGGAGAGGTGATGTCTAGGCGCTTTTTAACCCGCTGTGTTTGACAAACAAAAATTTTTGCAAATGTAGGTTTTAACATCCTAGATTTTTGTATGAGATCTCCTTGAAGCAGGGCAGACCTAATTCGTCTGTATGGTGTCACCCACTACCTTTTGGAGGAACTTACCAAACTTAAATGAAATGGTTCAACACATGGAGGTTTCCTATTTCACCTTCTCCTGTGTGCACCTCAGGAGAGTAAAAGATGAAGAAGCATTGTGAAATCAACTTTAGCTCTACAAATAAACCCTATTAAATCTCTGGTTTTAAAAGTGGTAGACCGAGTGAGAGGCAATTCAACAGTGAGCTCACTTGTTTTTATTCCTTTGAGAACATCATTCAAGAAGATTAGCCATTGAGGCTACTGGTTGGGCAGGGACGCTCTTCCTCAGAGAAGATGTGCATTTGTGTGGGTGGGAAGGGAGTTGGTATTCAGACACCAGACGTGCTGCAGCAGGAGCTATTGGCATCCCATAGCCTCATTTCCCCCTGAGCCCCGCAGATCTGGTACGTTCTGGGAGTCAGACACATTCTTTTTCAGGAAGGGGCTATGGGACTGTAGCCCACTGCTCCCCCGGCCACAGACTAAGGTATCTGAAAGAGCAGTTGCTTAAATCTTGTGCTAAAGGCTTAAGAATCTTGAAGAAAAGTTCAACATAAAGCTGTAATATGTCCTGAGTGACTAACTGCTGAGTGGGCAGTAAATGGCTGAGGGAGGGAGTGCTGGTTTGGGAATCTGGAGACCTTGCAAAGGCTGTGTTATTAGGCTGGTACTTTATTTTTGGTTTTAAAAATATGTGGGATTTGTGCTTGTATATATAGTATTAACTGTGGAATTATGTGGAAATACACTTGTAGTGACAAACAGAATTTAATTTTATAAAAAGCTATGAGCAAAGTTTCTTCCAACGAAATGGCGAAGCAAAGAGAATGCCTAAGTGACCACAATAGCTACAGGCTCCTGAAGCCTTAAACCCTTATTTACCCAAGCCAGGGTTGCCTGTCAAGAAAAGAGTGAGCAACTCTCGAACTTTTCCCCCCACTTTGGCGGGCCATCTGTTTTGGATGCCAGCTAACCTGGGCCAGGTATATGTTTTCATGTGGCCCAGTCAGCTAGGCTGAGGAGCTGGAGACCAGAGGTGTTCCAGAAGCACAGGCTGTTCTGCTCGCCATGGACGGTCCAGTGTCTACTTCCAGGGAGAGGTGTAGCCATTCCCTCAATCACGGCTGCCTTCCCTGGGCCTCAGATACTCATAGCAACTGAGTCAGTACCTCTCTGTAGAGCATTGAGCAGCAGAGATGCCCGCTTGCGCACACACACTCATCCTGGGAAAAAGCTTTGGGCAATCTGAGAATTAGAGAATTTTTCTCTTCTCTCATTTGCCTTTATTTCCTCTGTCCTTTGATTTTTCATCCTGTGTCAGGAACACAAGTCTCGGAAAATCATTGATGCTTCTTTCAGAGATACCCTATATTTGACACTTAGTTTGGAACTCTGAGAGTTTTAATTTTATAAATGTTAAATAGAATTTAGGACACACTAATAAGTTAAGCCATTCTGAGAAATTTTTAATTTCTCCCAAGGAGGTAAGGAATTGTCACACCACTGGAATTATGCCACATGGCTGGCTCATCCCTTGTGAGATCCTATGAGATGCTTGCGTTGATGATTAGACAGCTTCACTAGGGAGATGCTGTATAAATAAAGAGGCTTATAATCACACCCAAAGACAAAACCCGCCCTGCCTATGGTATTTACTTGTTCGAGAAATACTCGTTTTATGTTCTGTAGAAAGCAGGCAAGGGTGAGTTTGTCTCACAAGGAATTTTTCTTCTGTAAAGTTATTTGATAAAAGTAAAATATTAGTGCCCTGACTGTTCTCATTATTGTAAAGCACTTATAAAATCATTTTCACCTTTTGAGGGTTCGAATTAGAATTAAGTCAGTTATGAAATAGAATAAAAATGTACCCCTCTCCAGTATCACAGGTCTAAACATTAGACTCAAATTTTTCAGAAAAAGAAGGTAATTAAAGAAGGAGTCTCTCAGGTAAGTTTTCCAGGAGGTAGAATTCAGGGACAGGTAAGTAGTACCTACTAAAAGGGAAGGAGAAGAACTGGGAAATCAGAATAGTGAAGGAAGTCAAGGAAATGGCCATTTGGAACATTTTGAAATTTCAAGGGAACAATAAGATCAAGAAATAGTGAGTGGGAGCAAAGAGGTACAGGAAGATGGGAGACAGGCGGTGAGATCCAGGCCTAATACAGAGCCTCCAAGGGAAGGGGTAGGTGTTTGGAGAGAGAGAAGGGAGGAATAAGGAAATAATTCTAAAATGAAGAGGAAAAAATGTGTGCAAAATTAAAGAGGTGAGCAGCAGTATAACCTGGATACCTGGGATAAGAAGTTTGGGCAGTTTATTTTGTTTGATTTCGTAGTTCTCAGGAGATATGATGGTACGATGGTCTCCAGAGTGTGATACAGACTTGCAGTCAATGAAATAGTGGCGTTTGTAGGACATTTAAGCACTGCATTTCTCAGACAGGGTTAATGCAGGGGCCCATAAACAAGGATGTGACGTTGAGGAATGCTGCTGCTTTTCCAACTGCTAAATTGGGGCCAGTCAGAAGCAAGGGCTGTGTTGTGTTGGCTTGGAGTTCCACTGACTTACTTACGGCGTTATAAAAATGATTTCCTCAAAAAGCTTGTGAATGGCAAATGATAAATTAGAAAAGCGGTAATGCCAGCCCGTGGGAGTCAGTTCAAAGCTGTCAGATGGACTGTGCCATCCATTTTCTGGAAGTTCAGTGGAACTTTTGGGGTATGGTAGGGAGCCATCACTCCTTCCCATGAAGCTGAACCTAACTTCTGGGGGGTTCACTTGTTAACAAGTCTGATGCTAAGCAGGCTCACTGAAGAATTTCAGGCTGAGGGTTTTATGGGCAGCACTGGTTTAAATTATTTGTCTCACTCAACCATAGCTCTGACTTGATGATCAAGCTGATAACCTCAGAGGTACAGGAGCTCTTACTTGTCATTGCTGTCTATCCCAGCATGCTTTGGTGTTTGCCCCCTCTGCACTCATGGTTAAGGCATGGGGGAGGGGAGGGTTTCTTTGTTTTGCTCAGCAGTGGAACTTTAACTGACTTGTTTCAACACATGTAAGGGTTAATCAGATAAATTATAATTGCTGCTGGGAAAGACAGCCTAGTTGAAGCCTGACACAGCCCTCGGGGTTGCTTCCTAAAGGGTCATTCTTAAAATCCTTAATTGTTTTCTTTTCTTTCCAAAGATGGGTTCTTACTGTAACACTATGGTGTTAAGCCAGTTGATTAGACCAGTTGATTTTTATTTTAAGCTTTTGAATACTTGTTTCTTTAAAACTCTTAGCCAGTCCTTCCTTTAAAATATAATCAGACCAAGTTAAAAGAAAAAAAAGAATAGATTGATCTTGTTGAGACTTTCTACAGTCTCCGGGCATTTTTGTAAGTGAAGGTGTGGAATGGCAATTGTAGAGGACGAGAGTGGGAGAGCTATTATATTAGGTAGTGGCGTGCTAAAATATCACAGAAATTGCCAGCAAATTGTCTCCTAAAGTGACATTGTCTGTTGTTTTCTATTTTTCCCCCCATAGCACCATCTAATCCCTGTTCTGTGAAATAGTCAGACCTGTTTTCATTGTATATCTTTTAAAGCTTCAGTTAGCCAGATTTTTAAAAAATGTTTGATGCTGTTTTTTTATTCCATGAATGACTCAATTGACTAAATGTAGGCAGCTACTAAACTTGGCAGTTTGTTGCCATCACCATGCCCCTGGACAGGAAGTGTTCAGTATAGCTATGACTAACCAGTTTTCAGGCTTAAAAATAAAGTGGGGGATTTCTGGAGAGAATAGGTCTTTGTCACTGATTTTAACATGGCTGATAAGAGTGAAGCTCAAAGCCAGCCACTTTGGCTTTTCAGTTTCTCCAGGCTATCACTTCACCTTACATTTTCAGTTACACAGATAAAACTTATTTTGTGGATAAAACTTATTTTGTGGCGTTGGTGGTTTTTTTTTTTGTTTTTGTTTTTTTTTTGTTTTTTGTTTTTAATGGAATAAGGGGATATCTGAGCAGTCATTAAGAATCAGCTATAATCAGTATCCTCTTATTGCCCCTTTTATTTTTATCTCTCTTTAAATCATCACCCTCCTGAGGTAGGTGATGGGGAAATAATCTTCACTTACCTATGTAGCACTTTAAACTGAAAGTAGTGAGAATGTGCCTGGACAGCAGTATGACTGTGTGACTTATCTTCTTGAATCTAAGGTCTGCTCGAAGTAGCATTTTTTACCTCCCAAATTACGTCCAATCAATCTAGTAATTCTTAGAATATTTTTTTTGTCAGGTAGCCCTTTAGCAACTCAGAAAGAATTTTCCTATTTTGACAGATATCAAAAGATTTTTCATTGTCTTGCTGCCTACAGATACTGTTTTAAGACTTTAAAGATAACTTCATATTTTATTCTTTATTGCTAAATAATTTTTCCTCCCTTAGTGAAATTTTTGTCCTCTTTTCTTATTCTAAGCAGCATTATTTGTTTGTTTTATGGGTTTAAGAAGTCTTAACATCACATTTTGTGGAAGTGGTAAATTAAACACAGCGTTTTTTAGATGAGAATATCTCTAACAACAACAAAAAGGTGTTTCTCTTTCTGAAGCCTTAACTCAGCAGAGGTTAGTCTCTGAGCTTCTATTTGTTTTTCAAATAAGGAATTGTGCCAGGGAATGATGATTTAAAATGCAAAATGCATGCCAATATTTTTAGTTTGGGTTAGGGTAAAGTCGGTAATGATTCTTTGGAGCAACTAGCCTTCACTTGCCAAATTTAGAAATAAATCACAAATTTATAAAGAATGGGGGCGGTTACTATAATTGGGTTGAATGTGGCTGTGGCTCTAAAATGCTTGTTCTTTCCTGCTCATTGTCTCCTACTCTGTTTTCAGGACCAAGGCAGGCCAGGGTAGAGTGACTCCTGCTACGCTTTCAATTATAGCTTGATAAAAATCTAGTCTTTTGAAAATACAGAAATCCTGTGCCCCAAATACCGTTTACCTATTCTAGTAGGATACTTTCAGGGTTGAAAATAAACTGTTGGTACAAGCCAGACTTTCATTGAATAAAATGATTCCCCGATCTCAAATGTTAATCTCCTCTAGCTTTGTAGTGATCAAGACTCTTGTAGTGGCAAGGCACTTCTAGTTTTTATGATAGTGGGCACTTTGTAGGGAAACTGCTTCATAACCAATGAAGTGTGAAGATAGACATATGGCCCAGAGGATAAAACATTTTGCAGAATTAAAATCTTCGCTGTTTTCGTGAGATACTTGGATCATCTAAATATTGATGAGGATCCATCATCTGACCTTGCTGTCTGGCTTCTAGGTACAGGAAGGGTCAGTACTCAGTAGGTAGTGTACCATCCATGGTGCCAACAGTCAGCTAAAACCTGGACATTCGGGATATACTGTGCATGGGGCGGGAGGGAGAACATTTAAGAAGGCCTGGCAGGACCTTCTTCTTGCTGGTTCCCTTTGAGGCCACACAGGTGATATTCAGCCTCCTAACTGGTGTTTTATTAGTTTATACCCAGAAGATGAGAAATGGACTATATTGAGCTTTGACAACCAATGAAAGGCCTCATCCCTCTTTACCCATGAATGTGCATGCCTTGAAGTTTTATCAAGTAATGGGTGATAGAGGCAAACTATCAGAATGATCTCAACTGTGCCTGAAAAGAAAACTTGCCTCTAAGAGGAGAAGAGCCCAAAGTGCTGGCCTTTCTAGACTTGGACCACCATTTTGCATTGAACCCAGAGACAAAAGAATAGCTATTACTAAAACTTCTACTGGCCAAACACCAGCCTCCAACCAGAGTTCTAGGCATGTTTTCAGTTACCCTTAGTGATTTAAAAATGTGTATGTTAAAATGTTTCAGACTCTTTATCCTCCACATCAGAATGCAGTAATCCTAAATCAGCTCAAAGAAAGATGACCCAACCCCCGACCCCTCAATACTTTTATTAGATGGCATTAAAACCTTGGAGAGCTAGGAGATTATTAAGACCAACATCTGAAACCTGGACTCTGAATCCAAGAATTCTATTGCTTCCTTTTTATGTGCCTATATCTAAAATTGCTCTATTTTGTGATAATACCAATTTAATGGAAAAAGTATACTCATAGGTGCTAGACACTTGCTATTTCAAGAATTAAATTCCTTTTGATGTTAGCTATAGTCTTTAAATATTCATCTAAATATGATTTCTAAATTTAGGTGGGGATAATATGGTATATGGTTTTATTGAATTCTGTAGAATATAGAGGCGAAATATTTTGTCTGATTCATCAACAGGGAAAATATGGCAGAATTCATTTGGGGTATTTGCTATAGAATGTGTCCTGCATTGGAATGTGGGTGGAGTTCTGGCATTCATGTATTTCTATGTTTCAGGGAAATAAAGGTACAGAGAAGCACTTGTTTGTTGCCTATATAAAGACTAACTGTACAGCTGACAGCTTAAAAATACTATGTGAGTTGATATTTTATATCCAACTGTTTCCTTCATTCCAAGATCAACAATTGGCATTAGAGATGGATGCTGAAAGCATTAGAGAAAAAGCCCTTCTTTTTGGCAAATCCATTAACTCCCTTCACCATTTTTTTCAAAGCAGGAGTAGACTGAATGGCATATATGGAAAATTAACAGGAGATTAGTTCAAGGGGGAAACTTCTGTTGGAGTAGATTTAATTTTCACATTTAGAAACTGACTCTAATCATACATTCAAAAAACTTGATTCATCTTTCTCCTAAGCATGTACTCTTTTTAATATGCATTGCCTCACATTTTAGAGATAAATTCAGTATTATTTTCCTAAAATATCTTATGCCTTTTGCAGCAAGGAGAACATTAGAAATCATATGAAGAAAAAAATTTTAATAAATTGGGTTGTCTTTATCCATAGAAACCCATGTTTTAATTGAAGATTCTGTTATTTATCAAGAACTTAATATAAAATACCTACTACAGATGATCAGTAATACTTTCCAGGAACATAGATATGACCATAAACTTTGGTAATCATTTGACTCAGTAAAAAAATATTTCTAACCTTATAAAATGAGCATTAATGTACCACGTGTGCAGATTTTATAAGGAGTCCAGTCTTTTAGAAAGCTAATCTAGATACCATAGAAGTACAAATTGACCATCATAAATTGTCTCCCAATATATTTTTAAAATGTTGTTCATTAATAGTTTTATTTGCTTATAGAGGTCTTTATCCTGTCTGTTTACCAAATTGACCCTAATACTGTGAATTCATTCTTCCTAGAAATGAATGACACCTGGAGTTATCAGAGAAAGTTCTCAGCAACTTTGTCCATCCCCAGAAACGAAGCATACACACTGTAACCCACTCTTCCCAGCCTGCAAGGCACACTTACTTCCCTTTAAAACAAAAACTGCCCTTAATAGGGTAGCTCTTAGCACACAAGAATGACTTCCCAGCAATAATTGCATTCATTGCTTTATATTACCCCCGAATGTAAAAAAGGGCAGAAATGCAGTTATATATCCCTGTGCCTTTCACCATATTGAGCACTTCATCTACTAGGACATGTTTCAGTTCATGTAGAAACTGGTTTGGAATTTTTAAAGGTCATTTCAAAACTCCTCACCAAAGATATCAAGACAGGCATACACCACATCCCATTAGAGAAGTTCAAGAGGTTTTGTGGATGAGATATTTGAGATAAAACTGTTGAGACGGATGACATTGGCAGGAAGCTTTGGAAGGGAGAGGCATGTTGTCATTTCCCAAAGTATGGTACATGTACTATTGGTGATGGTACAGTAAATGATTTTAGGAGGCCCCGAGCATAGTGTTAAGTTATCTTCAGTCGCATTATGAGCTTAGTCCCTTTTCAGGTCCTTGGAATATTTTATGTCATTCATGGAGAATGCCTGTGTTTGGGGCCGTATCACTTTTCCCACCTGACTTACACTGGCTCACCTCCTTTTGTAGCAGGCAGGTAGGCATGGGGCTCGTGGCCTTTGGCAGCAACAGTATCTGGCTAGAAATAAATACTACCGAGGATTTTTTCTCATCGAATTCATTTTTATGAATTCATGTGTTTATGACGAAGATATATATATTTAGGGGAATAATACCAGTTTTCATTCACATAGTACATATAGTTTTCATTTAAAACAAAATTTTTTTAAAAAATAAAAATATATTAAGTAATCATAGGGAAATAAAATATAGATAGTAAGTAGAAAACAAAAGCAAGTCATGATAGTGGTACGAAAAGGACAAGGGTTTAAGATGTTCCTCAGGTAGATACAGTGTCGCTTTTTGGGCAGAAAGAGAGATTTTAGCAAAGATCCTGGGGTGGGAAATGCAAAGCATTTTGAGGGAAGGCTGAGTAAAGAAGTTGATGAAAGCCTAGAGATCTTCCGGGAGTCAGAGCTAGGAAGCTGTCTGGCTCAGCTTGATTGACAGCTAGAGGAACAGCGTGTGGAGTCACAACTGGAGTCACACCCACGGCACCCTGAAAAGTGATTCAGAATAATTGGAGCCCCTGATCTTCTAAAGCAAGGGTGACTAACTCATGCCTTCGGTAATTTCCTGGCCTCTGTAGGGATGTTGCCTGGTGCTGTGTTGTTTTTCCCCATTCATCCCCTCTAGTGTTGCCAGGTCATTTTTCTTGAAAAGCTAGAAATGTGAATTTTTTTTTTATACCACTGCTCCCCACTTTTACATGTTTTTTTTACTAATTACAAAAAAGTTAAAACATTATGAAGGCTCATTTTGGGGGTATAAAAATGTTCTGAAATTGGATGGTACTGATGCATGACATTGTTCATATAATAAAAATCATTGAATTGTGCTCTTTTAAAATGGTTGCAATGGTAAGAGTTATGTTATATGCATTTTATCTCAATTTTAAAGAGAAAAAACATTATGGGAGCCCAACCAAAATGTGTTACCATCCAAAAATTTGTCATCTCTGTTTTAAATGGAGGAATTACTGTTTGTACTTTTGATAATCCCAACATAAAGCACCTTTCCACAGGGGGCCAGTAACCAGGAGGAGTTAGTGGGGGTGAAATTGTGACCCTGCATTAACCTTTGAGCCTGTGTTTTTATGCTTTTGGTTTCCATGGCTGCTTCCATCTCTAAAATAGGATGGGCGATAGAAATGGTGAGAGGTGGAATGGTGGCCTTAATTCTGGAGCCGCTGAATGAGGGGGCGAAAAGACAAAGCTGTGAAAAGGTGGGGCTGCCGAAGTATTTTTGGGAAGTGATTTATTTTGTTGTTATGTGGCAACTAAATGTAAAATTGATCAGTTATGTTATTTGCCAAAGTTTACTTTACCCAAATATCTACCGGTAAGGAAGTAATCCATCTCCAAGACAGCAAGTTAATATATTCAGGGAAACATTTTTCAGTTCTAACAAGGGAATGACTATAGTGTTTTTTCGCTTATTTTCTTTTAACTGAAAAATGAGTTTAATATACCGAGTTTGTAACATCGACACCAAAGGATTGTAATTATTTTAACAAAACTACTTGTCTTTATGGATCTTGGGGGCATTGTTATTTTTAATTCTAAATATCATTTAAATTAGCCAATTTCAATGAGGGCAAAATATAAAACTTAAGATTTTACATTATGTCTCAAGTTAATCTTCAACTTTTTCTTAACAAACTAGCAAAGAAGGATGGAGTTTATGCCTTTTAAAATTTCTAGTTTTTATGACTGAATCCTTAAACATGCCATTTTTATCTGAAAAAAGCAACATCTATCCTAGGAACAGAATTATCTTATTATCTCTTCAGAGTGTGGGTTCTACAGTAATTCTTACCAGTTTCAGATATTACCAAGAGGTGAGTTTTTTGGAAGCCTGTCTTTAATTATGAATTGACTCATTTAGAATAAATTTTTTCCAAAGAATTACATTGGAGTACTTACATCTTAGGTAAGAGTATTTGAAATACGATACCTAATTTGTAGTAATGTAATTCATTTATAGTCTCTTATTTTATTTGTTTCTTATAAAAAAACATTACTTGTCTACGGCCATGCTACCCTGAACAAGCCCGATCCTGTCTGACCTCAGAAACTAAGCAGAGTTGGGCCTGGTTAGTACTCAGGCGGGAGACCACCTAAGAAGACCAGGTGCTGTAGGGATAAAAAGTAAAAATAAATTAAAATAAATAAAAAATAAATAAATAAAATAAAATGAAAAACATGACTCATTTTCCACGCCTCCCTCCCTTATCTTCCTGTAGCCCTAAAATTACCTGAGAATGTTTTTAGTCCAGCAGATAGAGATTAATTGAACATTCATTATATCAAGGAATAAATTATAAATTGTAACCAACCAAGGATTTTACTTTCAAGAAAAATGGAAGCAAATAAATATGATATAAAGCAGTTTGCAATTAAGTATTAGAGATATTAAAGAACATTTCTGACTGAATTAGTCAATAAAGGCTTCGCAGAAGAGGTGACATTTGGGAAGGACCTTGGGCAAATGGATAGCATTTCACCTAAAATGGAACCCCCTTGCTTCCTGCACGTCTCTGCTGAAATGTCACTTTTTTAGAAAGGCCTTCCCTGACTATCCTGGATAAACATCACAGTTTCCCCTCTCCTCTACCTTCCCCTCTCACTCTTCCTCAACACACAGACATACCTTATTTTTCTTCCAGCTCCCGTCACTACTTGACTTTTTTTTTCACATATTTGTTTATGTTTTAGATCTCTCTCTACTAGAATCTGTGCTTCTTAAGAGCAGGCACTACCTGGCACATAGTAGGTGCTCAATAATGTGCTGAGTGAAAGAATGCGTGAAGAATGAATGACAAGGGGAAGGCTTTTCTGCTATAAGTCTTTTTACTACGTGGAACTCCAGACTGGTATGGAAAAGCCAAGCTCAACTTTCTCTTAGGATCTTTATAAATTTGGCAAATTTGCCACCTCTCTGTGACCCAGTTAACACATTGTATAGAAATAAGGTGCAGATTTTGGTGCCCAAATACAGCTTCCTAAAGTCTATGACTAAATAACAAGTGTTATATAAACATATCATTATTACTCTTAAGTTTCCCACCACTTCCCCAGAAAACCTGCCTTACATTTTCACTGGCTATACATAACTTATGTTGAAATTTTTCTAAAATCCATAAGACTCACACTTGTCCTTCCCCTTCTGACATATAAGTACACTGCTGGGCAGAATTTTTAATTTCTAACTAGCCAGTAAGAGTTCTGAAGATTGGCTCTATATATATGAAATATAGTCACATTTATTTCTGTAACAAAGGAGTTGCCCAAGAAAATGGCCTGCAGAGTCTGGGAAATAAACACAAATGTGTGAAGATGGCCTGGGAGGGCCTGGGTTGAACCTGAGACGGTAGTCTCTTTCTAATTGGGAAGCCATAACCTACCTCAAGATAGTCGTTGCCATGTGGGAATGTGAGCTCATCAGTTGAATCTTATGGTATTTCGAAGAAAATCAGAAACACGGATTTCGAGGTTCAATTTCCCAATTTTCTAACAATGGCCACTAATTCTAAGGACAGGATAACATAGTGCCACATTGGAAGTACCCAGCAGTAAGCAATGCTGCTCCCGTACTCCTCCAGAGTTTTTTTCAGTGTTCTGCCCTAGAATTTCAGAGCTGCAGTGTATCTTGATACTTGGAATGAGATTGTTCAATTCAAGGCCTGGCAGATTCCGTCTTACCATTTGCTTACCTGTGAGGAGTTCTAGCCTTTAGGACATCTACATGGCTATAAAATGCATGACTAACTTAACATTTTAATACAGCTATTGAGGAAAGGTTTTGACAAGAATGTTGGTATGTTGTGCCAAGATGCATATTTGAGAGATGCTGAAGCTGAAGCCAAGAGGTTACTGCTCCTAAAATGTTCAGACAGATGGGTTTGAATATCTGCATGGATGATTGAGTTAGCTAAATATGGTCACTTCTCCAAACAAAAGTGGCTGGTTATTCTGGATGTTTTCTTATCATTTGGGGGAGAAAAGCAGTAAGACAAAAAAAGAAAAGTCATGTCTTTTACCTAGCTTCCAGTCCTTTTAAAAAAAGAATAATTTACATCCCACACGTTTTTGTCCATGGAGTACAAGTAAATACATTTGTTAAGCTTTAGATATATGAAATTGAATTGACTTCCTGACACATCCTCATGAATTGCTGTAAAAGATTTCGATGGGTTTCATGGAGGCAGATTAGAGTATTAGGGTTCAATGCACTCCGTGCTAGCTGGAATGCACATGTTAAGCATTTTGAAGAATACAGAGATGAATAGATACAGTACCTTAGTTGTAAAGGACCATCCCTAATCAAGTAAGATAAGATAGGAATTTAACTCACCTACAAGGCAGAAAAAAGCATGTTAAAAGGAGGAGAGATTTATTGCTCATTGGATTTGGAGAGGTCATTCTACTTTTGGATTTTGAAAAGCTTCTTGGAAAAGGTGACATTTAAATTCAGCCTTAAAGGAAGAGCAAGAATTTTTCAGGCAGAGACAAAGGGAGAAGGTAAGGGGAGACACAGCTTTTCTTTAGTGTTTATTTTGTGAGATTTAAGACCTATGTTCCTTTTTGGTTCAAGTTGTTGCTTTAAATTAGGGAGCTGGCGAACTCTAAAAAGTGGGATTCTTCAGCCAATTCAGCAGCATTGTGGCATTTTAGAAAATTCATAAATAATGAACACTATCTTAATTTCACGTTTCTTAAAGAAGAGTTGTGTGCTATAGTAGGCTGCAATGTACCTAAGCTCTGCCACTAATTGCATGCCTTAGACAAGTCACATGACTCCTGAGCCTCAGTTCTTTCATTGGCTCCCACAGGATTAAATAATAAGAGGACCAAACCAGAATAAACTCTTTCATAAACATATGAAAGTGTTATAATGAAAATATTTTGCAAACTATAGAGTTCTACACAAGTGTCGACTGTAATTTTGTTGTTTGGTTGTCCTTGTTATGTGGCCAGGGACAACCTGATGAGACGAGAAAGGGTATGTTGACCATTGTTGCTAGTTTTGATGGCTGGTTCAGTAACTAAACTGGACTCTGGTGTGCTAGATTTTAAAATCTGTTACTGGTTTTCTAAACACTGTGTGAATGTAAATATTCATCAGGATCTAGGGCCTCTGGTAGGATGAGATAACTTAGGAATGGAAAAGTAAAAATCTGTTTAGAGATTTTTCCTCTACATTCTGATGTAAGATTGGATTATATCAACAGTAGAAAGGCTTCATGTCCTCAAAAAAATATGTAAATAAACCTAGCTTAATTGAAAAGTCTTTGATAAAACTTTAATGTATCCTAAGCCAACATGATAAATAGGAAGAGTCCATTTAATTAAAAAAGAAAAAGAATAGTTCACTAAAGTTTGTTTTACATAAATGCTTTTAGAATATTTTTATTTAATTTGAGGCCTTGTGATTATTAGGCCCTATTCAAATTTTGGTTAAAGTATCATGTAAGAGAGACTAACTTTCCTATTCTTTTGGATACATTATCAAAATTCTTTCAGGCTTTAATATAATAAACTATATTACAAAAACATTTTTTTCTAGATTCTGTGTATAAGCTTTCATCTGTTTTTTGTTTTGTTTTGTTTTGTTTTTAGCGAAAACATTTTGAGAGATAACCAAATCTTTTCTAGCCTACTCACAGCATGTCTTCAAAATACAGCCTTCTGGGAATACATCTCAGAGCTTGGGTCCTCCAGCTTTCCTGTACAACTGAACTACATTGGGTGCTTGTTACAAATGCACTTCTTAAGCTGCAGTCCTGGGGATTCTGATTCAGTAGGTCTGGGAACCTGTATTTCTAACAAGCCTTCAGGCCCTTCTGATGCAGATGGCCCATGTCACTGAGAATGCTATCCCAGCTACCTGCTCCCTTTGTCTTCTCCCTGCTAATCTCCTCTTGCAAACCAAGTAGTAAGATTTGTAGTAAGTTTTCCTGGGCCTTGACAATGTTATACATAGTTTGTGTTTTAAGTCTTTATGAAATCTACAGGTCCCACATGCATCGTTGGGTATCTGACATAGAGGTACACAGCTGGGCACATTTTTTAGTCTCTAACCACTCAGTAGGAATTCTGCAGGTCAGCTCTGGAATAGAGTCACATTTATTTCTGTAAGGCAGAATCTTTTTTCTTCGAGGTCAGCCTCTTGGGTCAATCTTTTTGCGAGCTATTCTTCAAACCTTGGCTTCCTCCATTACTCCATATAGCAAAATTGACGTTCGCTCTCTTTGCTACCATTTCCACACTTTACATTTTGCCAAGCTATGTGCTCATCTGCCCCAACTCCTTCCCATCAGGCATTTTAGACAGAGTGCCTGGAGACAAGGGATAGTGTCATTTATCTTTGAAACCACAGGATCTGATATATATCTTCAGCAGAAGTTTTGTTGAATGATTCATGCCTTTGGGTTAATGTACTCTCTTCTCCCTTCACTCTTATTTCACAAGACATGATCACAAGACTTTGTTATCCCAAAGCAGCAGAACTTCAACAATATCGACCCTAATAATGATAGTAATATCAATGATGATGAGAATAATAATTTGTACAGATCAACCCAAGTAATTTACATCTGGCACAGTTCTAAGCACCTGATATGGATTATTCTCACTTAATCCTCATAAAAACCTTAGGTAACCCTATTTGCATATGAGGAAACTGAGACATAGAGAGGTTGGGAATTTGCCACAGGGACAGGCACTCAGTGCCAGAGTCAGGGTTCTGACCTAGACAGTGTGACTCTAGAGCCTGGGTTTGCAGTTGCCTCATTGCCTTGCTTTGCCCAGCTGCCTGTCTTGCCCAACCCTGTTTGCATGAGATAATCATAAATCCATTCCAGGAGAAGAGCAAGAACCCAAGTCAATTTGTTAGCCCATGATTTTCACTGACCTTATTCTTCAAATTTGTTAGCAGGTCCTCTGTGAAATTAGTTTGGAAAACTTGGGTAAATCAAGTTAAAATGTTCCTTTACTAATCCTCAAGACCTTTAATATTAATAATATATTTCGTGCATCTCAAAAAGGACCTTCATATACACTGTTTTTCCAAACTTATTTAACGAGAGTGAATTTTTCTTTTTTCCCCAGGAATTTCTTAACTCCTCGAAGAATTCGTGTTTTTTTGTTTGTTCGTTTTTTATTATTAATGTAATTTGGAAAAAAATGCTGACTAGTGCTCTTATGGGGTTCTGAAGAAATTTGTCAGGTCCTAAATATTTGGTTAATCCTTACTTTTGACCCTTTCTTATTTAGCCTTGAGCGTCTTTAATTCTTAAGTACTCAAGTAGTCTTCAATGACTACTGGAATGGTCATAGATTTGTTGTCAGGGTGTAATTGCTAATAGTGCCCTTATAAAGATATCTCATTTGAGTGATAAGCTCTTTGACTGCCCTAATGATAATAATTATTTGTTCCCATTAAATAAATGCCTGTGTTTTACACTCACTACCTCCTCATCACTCAGCGAAGGACTCTCATTGCTGTGGTGTGAGTGGGAACAGACAAAGGTAATAGCCATGTGCCTCTAGCATCTCACCATTTTATGTCAGAGTCATGCATGGAATTATGGACACTTAGTTTACAGTCTCTCATCACTCAAAGTTATATTTCTTAAGAATTAAAAGACTTTAAGACTTCTTTACACAACCGAGTATCTATTCATATATATGCTTATCAGTGCAGGGGAAATAAAACCCAACTCTGAAAAGCTACCCAAATTCTAAGAGCAGTTATTGCCTCTTGGAAACAGAGTTTGAGGTCAGGACTGTGCAGTGGGTGGCAAAGCTGAGAAAGAGACTTTTCATTTTATATATATACATTCTGGTTTTTGAACGATGTAAGCATTTTTGTATTTTTAAATGTTTTAAAACTATTCAGCGTTATCCCTGGAAATACAGGCTATTTCAAGCTCAGCTGGGTTGCTCTGTTTTATGGAATTCATTTCTTCCCCCAAGGAGACCTGATCTCTTTTATTTAACTTAGTTGAATGTTATTAGGTCTTCCTGTAGCTTCAAGAGAAAGCTGCCTTTTTAAAGCTTGTATACTGTAATTAAATCTTAAGAGAATAGCTTGGAGTGAGACATATCAGGGTTCGAGTTCATCTCTTCCATTTATTGACTGATGGCCTTGAGAAAGTAACTTAATCTCTCTGGGATGCAGTTACTTTACATGTAAAATGGGGATAATAATAACCTCCCTCTTGGGGTGGTTGTGAAGTTTCAATAAGATAACTGCAGATTCTAAGCAGTTCTGGGGATAATGTAGTAAAAGTTCAAAATGTAGTGGTTAGCCACTGGGTTCATGTAACTGTAAACCTCTCAGTCGGACTTTGGGTAGCCACGAAATTCATTTCTATTTCTGTAACTTCTGTCCTAATATTTACCAGACTGACATTCCTTGGGGTCCAACCATACTACTTCGTGTAAATATCATCCAACTTTCTTACAGTTCTGGTATTAGCGAACCTGGAGGCATCTGGGATCTCTTGTCAGAGCGTATGCATGCTGAAAGCAATCGAGGCATCGTATGATCAGCAAACTGACAGAAAAAGAGCAGAGGTGGAGTATAATTTGAAGTGAAAGGAGTTGAAACTCAGGAAATGACATTTTCAATTTCAAAATCTTCACAAAAGCCACAGAAGTGAAGGGCACACAGTTGAACCTGATGAAAATCATAATGAAGAGATTCAGGAATTAAAGCAACAAAAATAGCCTGAGATCACACAGGGAAAAGCTTCATAGTGTTTTCTTTAGGACATAATTTCTCTTGTCTAGAAATTTAGAAACTAAGGGATAGAAGGAGAAATGAGTAGGAAAAAACCCAGTATGTGCAAATATGGGTTTGAGTGCTTGCTCTTCCATTTCAAATGATATGAAATAAGGGTGTAAAACTTGGTGTGTGTTTACGCTTTGTCATGAGCCTAACACATATTTGTACCTCATTAAATATTTAAGGTAAAATGATACCACACTTAGCAAATGAGAAAACTGAGGTTCAAAGAAATTAAATTGCATCCAACTTTACAACCCAGGACTCTTGGCTTTGAGCCTTTTGTTTCCACCCATGCTGCCTTTGGGCCTTGGGTTCTCTGGGAGACTCAGAAACTGGGCGAGGTAATGTGACTGGAGTGATCTTGTTGGTGGTTTTCCACTTTGACTTTATTTTTAACTCATTTCCTTTGCATCTTGCTTCTGTTGCAATTTTGCGTGGATGTTGACACTACTTCTCTTGTTTTTTTTTTTTTTTTTTTTTTTTTTTTGTAGTAGCTTTCAATTTTGTTCTCCATGGGCCAGTTTTCTCTAGACAAAATACCCTTACACTAAATATGAGAGTCCTTATAGTACTGAATCGATTGCTAACAAGGGATTCCACACCTTAAAAAAAGAGAGAGAGAAATTCCGTGATAAAGCTTTACTATATATTAGATTTTTTAAAAATGTCATCATGGAAAAGGCAATAACTCCTCACTAACTGAACTGTGTGAGTTCTCTGTTTTCATACAACCATCTGGCATTTTGCATTTCTCAGTTCCATGTTACTTCCAGAAGGAGTTGATTAATTTTGACCAAATGTGATTCAGTAGAAAAGACCATCATAATGTATTTGAAGTTTAATTTGTTGAGTTCTTTAAACAAACCTGTAGAGAAGGCTGTTCTGTGCCAGGCATTTTGTGAGACATTTATATGTGGTCCATGTCCATTTATCTTTGGAACAACTCTAAGAAGTGGAGAGCATTATTGTCATCTTACGGATGGGGAAACTGAGTCTCAGTAATATCCCTGAGCAGTATGGTAGTTCACAGAACTATCAGATACAGAATATTTGGACTTTTGTAAGTAAACTCTTCTTTTCCAGGATCCTGAAGGATTAAGTTGCCACAGGAAATGTGTACTAGTTCTAACTGGTATACGACAGGGTTATACTGCAATTTTTTTTTACTTTACTATGTGTTAAGGGGTATATTTTTAAGAAGGTACACACATGACTCTCATATAAATAAAAAATGAACATGTAAAAGATATTACTTATTAATTAATGATGAATTGGTTCAAAGGAGAATTCCAAATGCAACATAGGCAAACAAGAAAATGAAGAATCAATTACACCACCGCTAGATGTGTATATCTCTGTGGACAAGAGCCATTTGCAGTACTATCAATTCTCTACACTTTACAGAGTTGTCAGAAGGCTAAGTAAAGGACAATACAAAGAATTTGGAAGAGGAGTGCTTTTCAATCCCTAGTATGCAGGGTTGCTTTTCAATCCCTAGTATGCCATCGAAGAGCCACCCAGTGATTTTTTTTTTTTTTCTTTTTTGGCCTACTTCAAGTCACCACTTTCCATGCCATTTACCTTTTATATTATGTTGCCTTTTTTAAATGAGCATGTCCTTTTTGGAAGTAGTAACACAGAGTAAATGACTTAGCTTGTCTCTGTGATGATGCTTACCATTGGTTTTTACCATGAGTGAGGAAAATCCGTACACATCAAAATTTGCTTTCAATATCAGGTTAAGGATCCCAGAAGTGTTGATTTCCTTAAGACTGTTCTTTTGTGGTAGGGCCTTCATCTGTGTGACTTAAGGCTGATTTTAGGTTAAGGTGACTGAAACTTGTCTTTTCTCTCTGGACAAGACTGCCTCCAGCTGGCTCCCATGGTCTTTGCTTCTGACCCTACCAGGGCAGCCCACCCGCCCCCCCCCCCCCACCCACATGTTTGGAATCTCTGCTGCTTCTGCTAGCTGTGGCCCTCTCTCCTCCGCTGCACTCTCTTTTTCTCTCTTTCTTTTTGCTTGCTGTTTCTTCTCTATCCTGTTGAATATCCCACTTTGAGATTTTTTAGTGTGGAGGCCAGTGTCACAGATATTAATCACCAGCCATTCCAACTACTTTTTGCTGTTTTTCTGGAGCACTACCAAATGCGAGGGTAGAGAGGTCAACTCCCTGCCTGTTGACAGTGTTTATAGTTGGTTATGGCCACTTTCTTATCCCCAAAGCTGTCTTTTTATTAAGCCCTATTTATATTTAGACTTAGATGCAAGAGAGATAAGGTTTTATATATTTCTTTAAAGAACTTTTATTAACAGGTCACAACAGCCAGATATGCTCTCCAAATTGTTTTTTTTTTTTTTTTTCCATCCTAATACTGGGTCCACTGGATCAAATTTTAACGAGGCAAGAATTAGCAAGGACATAAATGTGCATCTGTAGTCACCGTTTGAAAGTTCCAGGTCTAACAGATTTGATGGGTGAAGATATTTGCTGGTGGGGCTGTGAAGAACTGACTTAAGTGCTTCGCTGTATTAGCAATTTCTTGGAGTGATGTTGTGGAGAATTTTTGATAATTTCATTTTTTTCTTTAATGTTATAAAAAGTTTTTTGTTTTTTTTTTCTTTTGAGGACTTTTTTCTTGTATACAGAGGTCAGTATATTGTTACCATCAGTGTTTATGTCCAGATTATAACTGTTGATGCTAAAATCAGGATTCCCTGAATATCAACTGGTTTTTTAGCACGTATTGCTAAAATGGACTATTTGATCAAGCTCAGGAAGGCGATATAGAGACACTGGGGGGAGGGGAGCAGTAAGATAAGTAAGCATAAAATAACATTTACAATTATTTTTATAATACAATCATAAATAGTTTTCATATAATAGTAATCCTTTGTGTATTTTTGACATATGCCATTATTTTTCATTGATCAACAACGTACATGTATATTCATTCTAATAATTGGTAAAACATTGAATCAATATTTTCTGCACCTTGTCCTTTGAGAACATGTCCTAGTCACATCTTAGTTACTTCCCAGGACATACCTTTTGTCTGTCCTTCTGTTACATGCTTAATCATAGAGCCAATGAGAGTTAGAGGTGGGCCCGTGTTTAGTCTTGCACTGTGGCTCAGTCAGAACTATTGCACTTTGGTTTTACAAATATTTGTTTTATTGTTCTCTGGTGTTTTCTCATTGTGTATAACAAATCTTTCCTCTTTAAAATAACTAATTGATGACAATAATAGAAACCACACTCAGTAGTGCACTTAAATGGAAGAAAATCACATACTTAGCTAGATAAAACAAATATCTGTTTCCTTAACTTAAAGAAAGAAATGAAAAAAACACCCACATATGTATTGAAAACTCTCATTTTGCAGGTCAGCATGTTTTCATAGAGAAGTATTTAAGTATAGCAAAAAGAGGGGGGAAATTGATTCTGCTTCTGTCAGAATGCCATGTACCAGGCACCCTTGTAGGTCCAGGGGATGACTCAGCAAACAAGCTATATAGTCTTTGCTCTCAAAGAGCTTAGATTCCAGTAAGGAGAAGTAGATGTTAAAAATTTAGGCAAATCGATAAGGATTTTAGGAATAAGGGGGTGTGATGGTCAGCAAAGAATTTAAGTGGAGCATCATTTTTCTAATTTACATTTTTAAAATCTGTGGCTACTACTTGGGAAGAAATTGGAAAGGAATATGGACTAGGCTGGTATCTATGGAGATGGAGGGATGTGGATATAATTTAGAGAATTGAGAGAAGGTAGAATGGTGTGGACCAGGTAAGGGAGAGGATGGTGTAGTGGATGATTCCCAGATCTCTGACTTGAGCAAAGGGATGGAAGGAATACTATTATTTAAGGTAGTAAAGAATGGAGAAGGTGTACTTTGGAGACAGGAGGGAATCACAGATTTGGTTTTAGGCATGGTACATTTGAGATGCCTGCAAAATAGCCAAGGAAAAGAAAAACCTTGAATGCATTTGCAAAATGAGTCCGGAAAAGAGATCAGGGCTGAGTTATAACTGTGGGAATTGTTAGCACATGGGTAGTATCTGAATCCATGGGAGTGGATGAGATCACACAGGGATGAGGATCGAGGACGAGCTCTGAGATATACCAGGCCTTTAAGGATCTGGTAGATGATGTGAAACTGACAAATGAGCCTAGGCAGCAATGCCTAACAGCAGTTAATTTGCTATGGGGAAAAAAAAAAAAAATCATAGTTCATGTTCACAGACCACACAGTCCTGGCTAGCAACTCTCAGCCACAACCCCTAGTTGGCTTTGAAAAAGCCTTCACTAACACTAGAAAAGAAATCTGCTGCATGCTTGTCTTCCCTGTGGGAGAAAGAGCTTCATTCTCATTTTAAAAGATGCCTGAACCCAGTACAATCCAAAGAATAAAATGAGAGTATGAAGCTGCTTCTGTATTTCTAGAAGAGGGTTTGAAACACCTCTGGGACAAATGTGAAAGCCTCAGAGATCAACTTCTCTGTCCTGGTTCAGCCGTGGTTACCAGTACATGGGGAATAATCTTGCTTAGTTGACATTAGCCTTTCCTTTTATGCTTTCTCATGCAGGAAGTTAAAAGTGCTACACCGTAGTTTTTGTTAGGTCTTTATGTTTGAAGTTAAATGGGACATTTAGATATAATAAGAAAAGTAGCTTGGAAGAGGTGCAGACTTGCAAGTCTAGCCTTGGGAAAAGGAGCACAGAAGAGTCTTTCCAACCCCTCTTTATCTGGTTTCTGTTATTTCACATTCTACTATAGTATTTTGATCTAACAAGCATTGTACTAAATCCCAGATAGGATGTTTGTAGACTGTGCCACATTCTAATAGATTAAAAAGAGAATAACTGTTGAATCTTATATAAATTGAATTCTTGAAATCCTGAGTTACTTACTGTGTATCTGAAAATTTTGGAGCATTGCTTTTTTTTTCTTTTTTCTAATGCTCACAGTCAGATTTAGTCATCACAAATGTTGTGATATTTTCCCATTGTTTTTAAGTATTCAATATATTTCCCATCTTGAGATCTAGGAATTGCATAATATTCACCTTCGTTTTCTCCTATCTTATTTTTTCTTACATTTAATTGACGTATGATATGAGGTAAGACTCTAAATCTGTATATTTTTTCCAAATAGCCAACTGTGAATCCATGCTATTAAATAATCTTTTTCACGTACATCAATTTGTGGTGTCTCATTTATTATATAAATACACAAACAAAAATGATATATATTTTCTAGAGCATCCCTCTCTATATAAATTAGGTTTATTCATTTGTTAAAGTCTGTATCATAAGTTCAGTAATGGAAGATAGTCCCTGAACTTAATATAGTAATATCAACTACATGTGTGCCATTATTTTCAGTATCAGTTCTTTAGTGCGAACTAACCCATATGCTCTTTTGCAAATTGTTGAAGAATAGATTTGGAAATGGACTACTGCTTAAATGATGAAAACATAAAAAAAGCTTAGAAACTTTCACAGAGTTGGCTATTTTTCATGCTTTTTCACTTTCCTTTTCTTTCTAAAAATATATTTCATTACTTCTTCTGCAGTTTCAGTTCCTGTTTCAGAAGTTTAAATATTGATATTTATTTGAAGATACGATTTCTAGTTCAATCAAGATGTTCTTTCGGGGTGTAGGGCTTGTATATTAATGAATGATGCTTTGGTCATCAGGAACCCCTTTACAGCTACCTGTAGTGTATACCATGAGCTGCTTTGGCCCAACCTGCAAATCAAACATGGCAGTTCCACACTGAGGGAGTCGCTCTTCTTATATATCCTCAGCCTGGATTAGGGAGCAGCTGCCTTTTGTTTTCTAATGTTGCTAGCCTATCCAAACTAGAAATAATTTTATATCATAGATGCCCTGACTCATTCCTACATATCTGTATTTGTAAGCTTTTTATCTTTCGTCACTGAATGCTTTCCAACACCCAGGCCTAGGCTTATACACTGACATAAGCAGAGAGAACAGCTACTCCTGGACCCAAAGATGGAATGGAGATTTTGAAAGCTACAGCTCTGAGTACCTTGGACGAGAGAGAGAAAGCACAGCTGTAGTGGAGCAGCATGCACAGAGTGAGGGAAGATCCTGGAGAAACACTAAACTTCGTTTGAAGATAAACATTTATTGAGCACTGACTGGTTATAAGCTAGGAACATCACAGTTTGTATCATTAATATTTAACACATGCGACTTAATATATGTATCTCGAACCTCTGTCAAATTAACTGATATTTCCAATAGTAAACTCTAAGCATCGGCTTTTTCAAAGTGTGCTGTTCAGGTAGCATGTTTTTTTTTTTTTTAGCTCATACAGTATGTTTATTTCCTCAAAGCATATACAAATTTAAAGGTAACAGTGACCATTCATCAGAAATAGCAAGCGACAATAAGCGCTCCAAGGAATATTTGTTTTCTAACACTGAACTTCTGGAGTTGAAATTCGGGGCGGTTAGGGTGGCCGAACTGGTAGGTACTGGCCAATGTCTCGAGAAATCTGACTTTTTGCAACTGGATTATAAAGCAGGGATCTCCTTTTGATTTGCTTCCATGAATTTGCCTTTTTACTCAATATCATGGCTTTGTCATTTGTCCCTCTTATATTTAAATGAGTTTTTTAAAATTGTTCATGGTTACTGTTGCCCAGGGAACAATTGTGGGGTCGATTTTATGTTTTTGAGGATTTCTTATAAAGTTAAACTAGGGAAAAATTGCGTGAAAACTTATTGCCTCATGAGACATACTGTTTTTATAGTCAGAGAAAGTTATTTTTAAATAATTTGAATCCTTTAACTTCTAAACAAAATATTGACTACATAGCAGGGGGTATAAAATACTTGAATTGCCTAAGGCCTTAAGGATTATGCATAACCTGTTAATTTCACAAATGAGAACCTAATGCCCAGAAGTGTAGGGAACTTTTTAAAAATTTCCTTTCTGAACAGAAACTAATGTCAGTAGATGAGAGGCAAACCATATAGTGGGAAAATGAGAAGGAAAATACACCTTAATATCTGTTTTTTAATTTGCTTCTCACAGATATTTGCTGATTTTTTTTTTTTTTTATCTACCCTTTGTTTTTAGTGGCCACAGATGTCTTTAATTCCAAAAACTTGGCCGTTCAGGCACAAAAGAAGATCTTGGGTAAAATGGTATCCAAATCCATTGCTACCACCTTAATCGATGACACGAGCAGTGAAGTTCTAGATGAGCTCTATCGGGTGACCAAGGAGTACACTCAGAACAAGAAGGAGGCAGAGAAAATCATCAAAAACCTCATCAAAACAGTCATTAAGCTGGCCATTCTTTACAGGAATAATCAGTTTAATCAAGATGAGCTAGCACTGATGGAGAAATTTAAGAAGAAGGTTCATCAACTTGCTATGACCGTGGTCAGTTTCCATCAGGTGGATTACACCTTTGACCGGAATGTGTTATCCAGGCTGCTAAACGAATGCAGAGAGATGCTCCACCAAATCATTCAGCGTCACCTCACCGCGAAGTCACACGGACGGATTAATAATGTCTTTGATCATTTTTCAGATTGTGATTTTTTGGCGGCCTTGTATAATCCCTTTGGAAATTTTAAACCTCATTTACAAAAACTTTGTGATGGTATCAACAAAATGCTTGATGAAGAGAACATATGAGCGTGTGAATGAAGATTGTGACTGCTCATGATTTATTTGCAGATGGAACACAGTTGATTTATGAAGGAAAAAAATTTTTTTAAGGATTATGCATATTTCAGAAAGACTTTGCCCAGTTTGACTGTCAGACATTAATGATAATGTTTTATGAGGCTCATTTTATTCGAAGAAAAGCACGTTGCCAAAAATTGTGGTTAAAAGCTTCCTAAGGGTTAGCAGATCATCAGGAAGATGGTTGAGGGCATAATGCAGGTATAGAGTTATGCAGAGAAAAGTATGTATGCCTCCAAACCTCAAGACATCTTTTTTAGGGCAGTTATGTTGGTGGCACATTGGATATTTCTAAAGTGTACAGAGTTATGTATTTTGATTCACTTTTAGTCCTTACTTTGTATATGTACATCTTTTAAAAGGCCAAGAAATTTCTCTTGCTGTCATTTCTTCTTTTGAAACTATTCCATTTTCAAGTCTACCTTTTGTTGAAGATTCTTTTGTTAAAGATTTGTCATTGACATTCAAGAATTAACTCTTAATTAAGAATTAAGACATTCAAGAATTAAGGCAGTCAAATTCAAACCTTCAGAAAAATAGAAAACTATTTCTCTGAAATTAATATTGTGGAAACCAACTGTATTTGACATTATGAATAATGCCTAATATAAGAATATGCTTCTGGAATTGAGTTCAGACCGACAGTGATACTTTCTAAAGCATGATAATTCCCCTAAATGCAGTCACATGACATTGCCTTGAAATGCTTGCTGGGGGCTTTAACTTTTATGTTATCTTGAAAATGTGCTGATGGAGTCTCCATTTTCAATATTCATTTCAAATGTAAGAGAAAAAGAGAAAATCTAGATTGTGCTTGATATTGGGACAATAAAAAGTAAGTGTTTTTAAGAAGAATAAGACAATCTTTATTTTAGAGATGAGCCCATCACAATAATTTAGGGGGATGAAGGACAAAAGGGAAGAAAAGCTATTGCTACGGAACATGAGAATGAAAATTAATGCATTTCAGTGTTTAGTGAGGTTTGGTAGGTAAATAAAGAACATTGCTTTTTTATTTAACTGATAAGGTTTTTGCTTTTTTTTTTTATATATTGGCTATTTTGATGAGTAAACCAAAGAGTGTTTGCATTTCAAGCAGTTCATCTATGTTTCTATATAATTTCATGTGTGCTCATGATAAAGTAAGCATTTGCTTGTTTTGTAAAAATAAAATAAAATGAAATAAATGGAAACCTGTTGGCCACCTATACCATGTTGGGAAATAACAGACTTAACTACTACCACTAAGTATTTGCATTGTCACTGTGTCTGTGATTTAGTGTACTCTTTTTGCCTTGAATTCGCTTGCCTCCTAGAATGTTGACTTTAAAATAATGCTTCTCCAGGAAAAGTCCTGCAGCTAAAAATTCCAGAGATTTGGGATCTCCCTTAACCCACTACAGGGGTCAGCTTCTTTGGGACCCTCATGTGCTTGTCTAAGACAAGCAGCAGAAGCAAAGAGCATCCCCCTATTTGATATTAAATCCTGACATAAAGATTTGAACTGAAATGACCATTTCTCACTTCCCAGAGCCTGTAGGTGACCACTAGATGGTATACCAATAGCAAAGTGACGGCAGAAGTGACCACCCTAGCTTCATAGCCCGCTAAGTCGCTTATAAATTTAGTTCCGCTTCCTTCCTTGATCAGCTCTGTTTTCCTCACATGGGAAAGCTGAGAGTGTGATCTGTGGGAGCTACTGATTTAGTGTATTCTGTTCTCTCCAGATCTCCTTCAAAGGTTTGGAAAATGGACTGTCCAGGCAGTTAGTGAGTCTTTCTTGCTCATCTCTAGCTATGGGTAGGGCCAACCAGAGATAGAGAGCCAACCAGGGATAAACTTAGATCTGTTTATGCTTATTTAGATTATAGGGATGTGCCTGCAGGCTAGCAATCAAATGTATGTGGGGTAAGGAAGGCAGTGAGGAATACCCTGAAGGAGGGAAACCTGTCACTCAGTGTCATCTTAACTGGTAGGAACTCCTCTCCTTCCCAGTCCTGTGCCTGGGAGGCATGCTTTAGAAGGGTCAGGTACAAAGTCTTGCAAGTTCATTTCTGATGCAATAGGAGGCCCCTCGAGTGTGAAATTAGTTGGTGGGGGGGATGGTTGGGAAGGGTAGATTTTAAAACTGGAAAGAACCCAGATATGCTTAGGATAGATAATTCTGAGCCGAGTGATAGTCATCTTGGGGTCTTACGAACTTTTTAAAAAATTGAGTCTTTTTACATTTAGGAAAAAGCGTATGAATTGTGTTATAATTGATTTTTTAAATTTTGTACTGATGGCTTCTCTGCAAACGTTATGAGTTAATATAATAGATGAGTTAATACCAGTATTAACAACTGACACAGAGTGGTTATTATGTGCTAGGCCCATAAACTCATTTAATCCCTGCCACATCATTTCACGGATGAGGACACTAAGGCCAGAGAAATTAAGGAATTTGCCTGAGGTCACACAGCTATTAAGTGTCAAAACCACAATATCAACAAAACATTTCATTTAAAGATAGTATGGTTAAAGGCAATTGGAGAAACATCATTGGTTGGGAGAAGAGTGGACAATGTGCTTCTGAAGCGGTTTTTTACATAGTGACGTTTTAGATGACATTTAAATCCTGCAGGTCTGACCTATCCTCTAAAGATCTGGGGATAATTTTATACAAAGACATTTCATAGTGTTCAACGTGTCTCCTCATGGCTCAAATGGAACCTCATTCAAGGTGCTCACAATTAAAGACTTTGAACACTGACTGCTGAGGTACAGTACACCCCCCTCCCCCCCCCCCAGGTGGTTTTTCGGTGTGCATGCAAGGCGCTGTGTGCGCATACAAGACAGAAGCAACAGCTTACCATTGTGTTCCTCAGAAAAGGTATGGCATCAGTTTGAAACTTCGATGTTATTTCCCAGGTTTAGAGGCCAGAAATATCTACCAAATTAGTTTAGAACTAGCCTTATGTTTTTCTGATTATTACATCTTTCATATACAACTCATAATTAATATAAAAGAAGAGCAAGTGTTAGGAAATTCAATGATACAGAAATAATGCTTTTTTTTTGTCTTACATAACTAATTCACAATTATCTGTAAAGTTTTTTTTTTTCTTCCACCATGTAAATACTTAAAACAAAAACACAAAACTTAAACTTTCTGATATTTTCCCCATGAAGGATGAATATAGCACTTTTGTGGTCTGTACATTTTAAGTCAGTTGGGTTTTTACTGGAAATTTTAATTTATCCTTGAGATACTTGATGAGAGCACATAAGCTAAGTTATAATTTAGCATATACCAACCTTGACTGATAATAAAAGATGAACCTGTGTATCCATATGATGAAATATTTATGGTAAAAAGTTAAGTGCTATTGCTAGGAAATTAAAATATTCTAATAAACTTAATTAGCATGTTAATAGGATTTGCAATATTTAAAAATTTTTAGCCAATCTTGCATTTCCAAGCTTGGGTTATCTAAATTAGTTGAACTTTGCAGAGTTTGAAAATTACTGTTTTACTTTATAGATTGTTTTCCTGGACATAAAGCTACTGTGTAAGTTGTTAAACTCAACACAGGTTTTAACACTTAGTGTTGTTTATGACAGGCAAAATTTTATCCTAGCTCTGAAGTAATTTTTTTTATTGTGATTCAGATAAAATTTTTATAGAAACCCCCATATGAAAACACTGAGACATTACTCAGAAAAATGAATCAACTTTTTATTTCTAAAACATAACAGAAATATAAATCTTTAGGGACTTATCATCACATATCACTATTATGGCAAATTATTGAAAATCCATTTTCTCTTTTATTGATTTGTCCTCACCAGTAGCCAGATTTTTATTGATTTGTCCTCACAGTTAGCCCGAAAGACACTTTTGCCTTGGGGAATTTCTTAAATGGAAACATTTTTCTGTAGTACTGATTTATGTCTGTCTAGCCGAAGATTTGTTTTCCATCCAGCAATGAACATCAGCCCAAAGTTACAGGGGACGAGCCACTCCAAAAACATCCCGTCTGCTGAGCACTGAAAACGGATACGGACAAGTCAGCCAGCGTTCACAGTTAAGAGAAAAACATCTGTGCTTTGGAAATTGTTCTTCAAGTACAGAGAATTGTGTGTCCACCAAATTTCCATGAGATTTTTATAAAATTATCCAGTCAATGGATAAAGTCCCCTCATCTTCCATTGTGGGTGGCTGAGAAAATTCCCTGCCTTCCCCACTAACGGCTGCATAACTGTATTTCTGCCTTATGGAAGTAAACTGGCTGATCAGGCACTTGAAATTTGTTCTTAACACAAGGAAAGAATATTTGATTTTAAAAGGTATGTGTTTTGATTTGCAGAATCAAACGAACTAAGACAATATGCTTCTCCATACATTGATTTTTCCACTTGAAAGCTTACAAACAGATTGATTAAATCCTTTAAAACTGCCTGATATGTGATATAAACACATGCACAGAAGTGAAAACTTTGAGTGTACATACCTAGATTGTCACCATTATCTGTGGTAATTTATGTTTTATAAGAAGCCCAGGTTTCATTTTCCTGGAAATGGACTTTTATCAGCCCAGCAGGAGCCACCAATTACCAATTTTAAGTGATTTATCAGCAATTTTTTGCTGCTAAGACCACTCGTTTTCACTGAAGGGTAATACTTGCCAAGCAAATTATACATTTTTATAAGACATTTAATGTCCTGGAAGAAGACTTGCTGATAACTAGATAAAAGTGCCGACATTATTGCTGTTTCCTAATCATATGGACTCTGTGTTCTCATAACGGAGTTGTCACCTTTTTAGCTTACTGAAAGTCACTGGAGAATATACAGTAAAATCCACGAGTGGAAACATTCCATAGTATTTTCAAACACTATGTGTCAGGAGTTTGGCATCTGTTCCTCGTGAGAGGGTGGCCAGATGGAAACTGGCAGGATACAGGGGGCATGTGCTGGAGCAGTTTCCAGTGTTTCCAGCTTTTTGTCTGCCCAGCTTATCTCTATAATTTGGATAAAATTATATTTTAATTTTCTAATTTTCTCATATTCTAATTTCAAGTATAAAATTGAATAAAACATGGAGGACTTTGAAACCTCCTGAGGACTATTCCTGTGTGAGGTATTGTTTATGTAAGCAGTGGAAATAAATTGGAGCCTAAAAGTATCAAACAACAAACTTCCAAAACCCAAGAGAATTTTATTAAATCTTAGTCCTCTTTAAAAACAAATTTGCTTTCCATTTATAATGAGCACCCACTATATACTCAACACAAGGCTGGGCCTTAGAACTACACAATAACATCTAGTTCCTGTAGTTGAATTGTTTACTGACTGATGCACAGGAAGATTAGTACTAAATTGGAATTCCCAGGATGAGGAAACCAAGAAAGGCTTTGCTAACCTCGAATAGGCTTTCTGGTTTTAAATTTTCCAATCAGTTTTTAAATTTTAAATTTGCGTTTTAAAAGCAATAAGCACAAAGTATTGTTTTTGTTTTCAAAATCTGTGTGTATGTGTGTGTGTGTGTACGATGATAGTACAAGTAAAAAAAAATGTTTACACATCATTTTTTCCCATTCAAAATAGAAATGGTTGCCAATCCTATCTGATCTCGGAAGCTAAGCAGGGTTGTTCCTCGTTAGTACTTGGAAGGGAGACCATCTTGGAAGACCAGGTGCTGTAGGCATAAAAAATAAAAAAAATAAGGGATCGTATGCTGAAAAGGTCTTTGCAATCTGTGAGGTAATTGAGGGTTGTCTTGCCTAAAAAAAAATAAATAAATAAATAATAAATAAATAAATAAATAAAATGTTGTAAATGGGTCTATGGCAGAGCACAGATTACAAACTGTACTGAATGAAAGAATCTAATTGAAAAATAAGAAGTAACATTTTAATAAATATTTAATTAACATTTTAATCCCTTGGAATATTTGACGAATAACAATAGAAAATAATTTAAAACTTTTTTTCAATTACAGTTGACATTCAATATTAAGGAAAGAATTTTTTAAATCATTATTTTTAAACTCTGGATAAACTCTGTCTTCACAGCCTCATCCTCAGTCAGATATATCTGTGTCCGCAGAGGCCTTGGACCAGGACACAGAAGTGCGGGGTTGAACTGGTCCAGTGAAGATGGCCCTTCCATGTTTCTCTCCATATCACTGAGCCAGGTCTCAGTGGGTCCCACCCACCATTTGGTTCTGTCTGCACACTTGTCGCTGATCGCTGCCCGAGTTCCCGCATCTTAGCTAAGAAGCAGTAACAAACAGCCAGCGTGTCCTCTTGCTGGCAAAGGCTTAGAAGTCAGGCCTAGGAATGCAGCCTGAGAACAAAGCCCAGTGTGGGGGTTAGACCCTAAATACCTTTGTCCCTAGTGGCTTTCCCTATGGCTCTAGATAGGACAGGGATCTTTTCCTTTCCATTGGATTATGGTTAGAGAGCTGGTGTCCAAAGTCCTTTTTGAACAAGTTACAACACTTCCTGACCCTTGGTAACTTATGACAGGATTTTTTTTTCTCCTCATTACAAAAAGATGGGCTTTTGAAGTTTCAGTCTGAGTTTGTTTTATCTGTCTCTTGACTAACTATGTAATTTCAACCAAGAATAATAATATAAACATGGCTGATTGTGTTCCAAACCACCTTTGCTTTGATTAGCAGGCCAAGAAAGATGTCTTCTCTAATCTGCGTTAAAACTATGTTTGCCACACTCACTTCTCCCAGACTTTAAAAGATGCAATCTCACTGGTAGGACATTGGCTGCCTACTTTTTTTAACTTAAGGAGAAGGAAAGCTGACATGTGGGTAAGAGGCTCGGACTTCCTGGTTGCTGTCAGCAGAAATTGAGTTTAGACTTTAACAAACTAAACTTATTAATCTTTTTTCCATTGCTGAGTTCAATACAGATGTTTTCCCTCAGTAGCTTACCTTAATTTTTTTTGTTTCATTCTCATATTTAAGAAAATCTTTCTACACATATATGAAGATTCCACTTTTAGGAAAAGAATCTTAAATCCTAAATTGATGTGAAACCCATTGTGCAAATCATACAAGCCCAAGGACCAAGAGAGGTGAACCTGTGAGCCTCAGAAGCATAATTTGGTTGCTCCTATCCCTTACCATTTGTGAGTATTTTCTATAGATGCACTTTCATGTAAAGATTGTGTGTTTTCATCTAATAGTGCTTGAAACTAAGATATACCAGTTCTAGGGCAGCAACCCTGCCTGCATAAGGAGAGCATCATTTACAGACATGTATGGGGCTAATCGAAACTGGGCAAGGTTGAAGATTCTTCTTTTTTATTTAAACATTTTTATTTTAAAATAATGATAGACTCATAAGAAATTGTAAAAATAGTACAAAGAGTACTGTGTACCCTTCATCCAGCTTTCTCCAATGGCAACCTATTATATAGGTATAGTACAATATTAAAACCAGGAATTGATGTTGGTATGATGTTGGTACTAGACTACACACCTTAATCAGTTTTCCCTAAATAGGGTTCATTTTTTAAAAACTTTTATTCATGTGTGTGTGTGCGTGTCTGTGTGTGTGTAGTTCTATGTCATTTTATTCCATGTATAGATTTGTGCAACTGCCATCATAATCAAGACAGAACTGTTTTGTCATCACGAAAGAACTCTTTCCTACAACCTATCTCTCTGTACTCACACCTTCTCTCACTCCACCCCCTCTCATCCATAGTAACCAGTCATCTGTTCTCCATTTCTATAGTTTTATCATTTTGAGAACGTTATATAAACGGAATTATAAAGTATGTACCTTCTGAGATTGGCTTTTTTTCACTAAGCATAATGCTCCTGAGATCCATCTAGGTAGTTGCATGTATCAGTAACTCATCTCTTTTTGTTCCCAAGTAGTATTCCATTATATGAATGTACGACAGTTTGTTCGACCATTCATTCACTGAAGGACATTTGGGTTGTTTCTAATATCTTCCTACTCTGAATAAAGTTGCTGTGAGTCTTTGTATACAGGTTTTTGTGTGAAATAAGTTTTTATTTTTCTAGCATAAATGCTCAAGTGTGCGATTGCTGAATCATACGGTAAATACTGCAAAAAACATGTTCCAGAGTGGCTATGCCATTTTACCTTAACAGCAGCAATGTATGAGTCTCATTTTCTCCAAATCCTCACCAGCACTTGGTATCATTACCGTTTTTAAATTTTAGCTATTCTAATAAGTGTGTCATGATAGCTCATTGTGATTTTACTTAATGAAACATCTTTTCAGGCTCTTATTATTTTACTTTTCTGTTTTCAATTTCCATTTATTTCCTTGTTTCTTTTGTTCTTCTCCCTCTCAGTAAACTTATTGAAGTATAACATACATCTAAAAAATCATAAGGATACAGTTCTAGAAATTTCTTACAAAGCGAACATACCTGTTAGCCAGCACTTTAAGAAAAATAACATTTCTATCGCCCAGAATTTTCCCACCCAAAGTATCCACTATTCTGACTTCCAGCACTAGAAATTAGGTTTGCCTATTTTTTGGCTTCATACAAATGCCATCATTCAGTATGTATTCTTTTGTGTGTGACTTCTTTTGCTCATGGGATTCTTCAAATATTCTTTTGAACCATCTCTAAGAATGACTGACTGTCAACTTTAGGCAGCAAATCCCGTGAGGATACTCTCCACAGTATGTTGTACAGTTAGATATAGGGGTACAAAATCATTCTTGGCTCCCTGCTCACTTTAGCCTAATGTCAGCATCCAACCTACAGTAGTTCTGACACCTGACAAATACCAAAGACCAAATAATGTTATGGGATAATGATGATAATGGTGTAACTAAGTAAATTCTGAAATATAAACTATCGAGCCAACCCTCTACCCTTTCCACCTTCTTGATCCATCTTTTCAAGGGAATAAGGGCTGCTTTTGGGATAGCTCTGGTCATGGGGAAGCAGATATCATTGAGAAGGAAGACTGATGATTTAAAGCAGAGATCAAACTTCCCTGTGGTGTGATAAACCACCACAATCTGCTTCCTGGAACCTCAAGAAGTGGAATTCCTGAGTAGAGGCAAATTGCCTGACGTGTCCCTTCTCACCCCTCCCCTACCTTTCTCATCAGTAGCAATGCTGCTGCTAGTTATAATTTGAAAACTCTTGTATACAAGTGAGAGTGGTTCAAGGGAAACTTTGATGAAAGTTCTCACAGATGATAAAATTGTTCTTTGTTCCAGGAAAGAGGAAGTGGCACATTTAAGGTTATTTCAGTCAAGATTAGTTCTTGCAGAAATAGAACAACTATCTCTGAATTTAATCCTTTTCTGTATTCTTCTGAGTTTTCTGTCTCTTCTGCAGATATCTTATATTGATTATCTGAGGATACAAACTTTCCCACTCTGAACATGATGCTATCATTGTGAAGCATTTACTGTGGACTAACATAAAGCTGTTAGCTGTTAGCTGTTAGCTGTTTTATGTGGTACTCTCACTATGAAGTATGTGGTGTCATCCCTACTTTACAGAAAAGAAACTGAAATTGAAAACATAAGAAAATTTTCCAGGACTCAGCTGGTAAGTGGCAGAGCCAGGACTTGAACCTGGGATGACTCTAAAAGCCCTACTTTCTATATAGCACCCTATAGTTCCCAGAATGGGTGGGTGGCTAAGGTGACTCCTTTAGTATTCTCCCTTCTGGTTCCAGATGTTCAACCGCAAAATGTTCTGTGGTGGGCCAAAGAAAGATGCTATCAGAAAATTATCCAAATTACCTTAGCCTTGCCCTTATTATGTGAGGCTTGTTCGTGCATATCTAAATTAGACAGCTGAGAGTGATTAGAAGTAACAACTAGCTTGTTACTGAAAGTGAAAAAATTGAGATCCTTACTGCTATGCCCACAAATCAAATGATTGGGTTAAATATGTGGAGCCACTTACTGGTTGTGACTTTGTGTAGGTCGCTTTTTTCCTTCTGTCCCTTATTTTCATCTGTTAAGTGGAGATACCTATAGAACTTACATATAAACCCCGTAAAGCACTTGGTTAAAGAAGAGTACAATATGTACATGCTTAATTCCCGTTAGCCACCGTTATCATCATCATCATCATCATCATCATCACCATCATTGTCATCATCACCGCCTATGGCAGGATGTGGAGGTGATGGGGGTGGTACTGAGTGTGAGCTGAGGCCAAGTCTCCAGGCTGAGATACCTCTGTAGTTAAGAGCAGCCTTTTCTGAGAAAGTATATTTAGGAGATTTGTCTGGAGCCATTTTGAGAAGCCATTATTAGGCACTGAAGAAGTCACATAGCTAAAAGCCATGGTATGGCTGATGAGTTTAAAACAATGGTCACCTTGGTAAGCCTCATAAAGTCACCTTTTAAGGTAATGGAATGTTATACTACCATGGAAACAAGAACATGTAGGATCTTATGTAATTGACAAGCATTGTTTTAGATAGGTATGGTGTGCTTTGCTATGGTAACGTGGTGATTGATTATGATATTTAAAAATCACATAAAAAGGCTATGCTAAATAAACTCGGGGCTGCAGCTCTGACTATATGCCCTCCCGGAAAGCTCTTTCCTGTCTTCTCTTTTTTCCCTTAGGCTTCACGCCCCTCTTTCAGGTACCGATCGACTTTAGCCGGCTGGCTCCGGCAGAGATTTGCTTAATCTTTGGGGCATTTTAAATTAGCAGTTTATGTTTAAGAAAGATTCAGATTTAGAGTTTCAAAATGTTAACCTTCATTTTGAAAATATGCGTCATGTTGCACCTTTCTCTACTTTTGGAACAAAATAACATATTCAGGGGATATGAGGGTTCTGCTAACAGTTTCATCCAACCAAAACCAAATTCCATCTTACCAGTCTGCTTTCTCCCTCCAACAATGACCTCTCTCATTCTCCAGTGCCTGGATAAGATCACATTCTCAGTAAATTCTAGTTCTACAAAAGGTGATTGGTCAGTATCTTCTGCATTACCCTTGTCCCTGGGTGTAGATTTGACATAAATTCTATATACACCGTATGTAAACCATATGGACACCATCTGAGAACTTTTCTTCTCTGCCAGCTTTTTAGGATAAGCTGAAAACTTCTGAGCCTGCTTGCCTCTGGCTCCTTTAGTCTCTCTTATGGCTCTTTTGTTTTTAAATCCTAGCTAGAATTTCCAAGGTCATGATAAAGTCATTATAAGGGAAGATTGACACTTGTTACATTGCTCTGGATTCACAGGTATTGACTGGCATAACTTGATTCAGTGAGAAGTGCTTTATATTAACTGATGAAAGCTCTATTTGCCAGAATAGAGGATCTCTGTCCATATGTTGGCAGTAGTTATCTGGCCTGTATTTTAGGAATTGTCCTGATTTCTAATGTTATGTCTTGTTGTCATTACATGTGCCTGGAGTTTAGTTAAGAATATATATAGTTGAGTACTTAGGCTCATAGAACACTAGAACCTGTAACTGTTTATCTTGCGCTTGTTTATATTTGCTGCTCAGCATTCATTCTCCTTCTATTATTGTTTACAACATTCTGCTTTTTCTTTAGAAGTACCATACCACCTGTCCCCAACTCTCTATCCAAGGATGTCACCTCTAATGACAGTTGGGCACAAAACCCAAGTCTGGCCAATGAGAGTATTTCATTCCCTTTGAGTCAGTGATTGATTCAGGAATGAATACGTAATGAAGCCATGTAATCAGGCTCAACTTGTAGATCATCCTACAACTTTAGCTTGAGATACAGGCAAAGAACCATTCTCTCTTCCCATTGAATTTGAAACTATGAGGCTATTAGTCTGAAGCTTCTGGCAACAAATGTGCTTCCATGTGGAGAAAGCGAGCCTGAGAAAGAAACAAACCTGGAAAGCAGAGTCAAGAGATGGGGGGAATGTGAGTCCTGATGCTATTATACAAGGTGATGCTTTCAGGTATACCTGCAGTCAGACCTTCCTGGACTTCTTTAGTTTCAAGAGCCAGTATATTTGGGATTTTTTGCTTAAGCCAGTTTGAGTAAATTTCTTATAACTGAGAGAGTTCTTCTGATTGATACAGGATGATTGCTAGGTTGGTTTTGAGTTCCCTGTAGAAAGTTCTTGCTCTTTTACGAAAGGAGAAGGAACCTAAGAAACCTCTATTCCCAGGAAACTTAGTTGGGAAACAGACTAGCGGGCACCTGGTTCGAGGAGATAGTCCAGCTAGAACTCAGAATTAAAACCTGTAATGATGTATTGTGAGAACATATTGAGTCAAATTAAGGTTTATTATTTTTAAGCATTCGTGATTATTTGTTTAATGTATTTTGAAAAGCTGAAAAGTGTCCTCAAATTAAGAAAACAGGCTCACGTGGGGAAACATGGCAGAGTGAGAGATATCCTCATATCTCACCCCTTGCAACTATAAGTTGAATATCTAAAACTCAACAAAAAACACCCAAACTGCATACCAGCACGCCTGAGTGTGGGATCTGTGCATAAGAGCTACCACAGGTGAGAACCCCAGGTGTCGGGTGGCGAACTGGGAGAAATAAAGAAGCTGCCTCTCACAGGCCCCAGAGTGCCTTACAGGAGGAGGGGAAGGGGTGAAGGTGCGGTGACTTCCCTGTTCAGCCTGCTTGGAAGTGCCCGAACTTCTAGCAGCCAGCAGTAGGGCCCAGTCATCAAGGCAGAAAGCAGAGAAGCGAGGAAGGACTGCAGAGAAACAACAGTTGATTTTTACCAGCCTGGGTTGCAAAACCGAAGCTGAGCCACAGCCCCCAACCCCCAAACCCTCCTCCCATACCCTCTGAGACTGATCACCACCCAGGTGAATCTGAGCAAATGCTACCAAAACTGTTGCTAACACTGACAGGGACTGAAACTGAGAGTAGCAAGTGTGATTAAATATCTACAAGAAAATTAAAAAGACATTTAGGCTTTAAATAAAGCAGGGATCCAAGAGCTTAGATGCTACCTGCTGGAAACCAAAAGAAAAGCGCCTTCTTTGGAGCAGGCTGGAGAGAGACCTTTATATAATAAATAGTCTTTCTGGTAAAACCAACAGAATACACTTCCGTTAATGCCTAGGCAGAGAAATAGTCCATTAAACACCATGAACGACCAAGGTGACAAGGCATCTCAGAAAGAAAGAGAAAAATCTCCAGAAAATAAGCTTACAGACATAGAAATATGTGACTTAAATGACAAAGAATTCAGGATGGTACTTCTGAAAAAACTCAGTGAGATCCAAAACAACTTAAATCAACAATTTCAGGAATTGAAAAAACAACTCTGAGCAGAGCAAGGAGATTCAAACCCTCAAAAGGAATCAAATAGAACTTCTGGAAATGAAGAACACACTGCAAGAGTTGAAAAATGAAACAGCAAGCTTGGAAAATAGAGTCAACCAAGTGGAGGAAAGGATCAGTGATATTTCAGACGGAAATCTAGAAATAAACCAGAAGGAAGAAGAGAGAAACCGAAGAATAAAAAATAATGAAATACAAATACAAAAACTACCTGATACCATCAGGAGAGGAAACATAAGAATAATGGGCATTACCGAACGTGAGGAAAAGGAGCAGGGACAAGAAAGCATTTTCAGACAAATAGTGGATGAGAATTTCCCAGATATAAGGAATGAGCTGGAGCTTGAAATTCAAGAAATCAATAGAACAATCAATTATCTCAATCCAAAAAGGCCTTCACCAAGACACATTGTATTAAAGTTATCAAAAATTAATGACAAAGACAGAATTCTCAGGACAGCCAGAGAAAAGATGATGGTAACTCATTAAGGAAAACCCATTAGATTAGCATCAGACTTCTCAGCACAAACCTTACAAAGCCAGAAAGGAATGGAATCAAATATTTAAACTATTAAGTGAAAGGAACTACCAGCCTAGCATAATGTATACAGCCAAGCTCTCTTTTAGATATGAAGGAGAAATTAAGACCTTTCCAGACATACACAAATTGAGGGAATTCTCCACTCCGAGGTCTGCACTACAGAAAATACTGAAAGATGTCAGCTCACCTAAAACAAAATAACAAAACAAAACAAAAAATATATAATTAGGAGCAAAGTGACTATCAGGCAAATAGAAGCAGTGGGGTGGCAACCCTTGCTAAGAACAGGGCATTATAAGCTTAAATAATAATAACAGAATTGCTATAGCAAGATAGTAATGAACGTTCAGCATACATAGGGACAAACTGAGATAACAATGACTGAAAAGGGGAGGATTTAAAGATCCAAATTTGCAAAGGGGAAAGGAGATAAGGCACATGCAGGAAAATGGTTGACTGTATATATGTGTGTGTGTGTGTGTGTGTGTGTATAAATACATATATATATACATATATATATATATAAAACTATGTTTTTCATATTCGTAATGGTAACCACACACCAAAGATTCAGAACTGAAGTATATAACATAAAACAAGAAGAACCAGAGGCAAAACCCACGAAAGCCAACCAAAATAAAGAAAACACAAGGACAAGGAAGCAATGGAAACACCGAGCTACCACCAGAAAGCAAAAGATAAAAAGGCTATAAGAAGACCTCGAATTCAATAATCACCCTAAGTGTAAATGGACTGAACTCACCATAAAAAGGCACAGAGTTGCAGAATGATCAAAAAACAAACCCTAACCATATACGGCCACCAGGAGACACATTCCAGTTCCAAAGACAAATATGGACTCAAAGTGAAAGGGTGGAAAATGATATTTTAAGCAAATGGCATTCAGAGAAAAGAGGGAGTAGCAGTACTAATATCGGATGAAATAGACTTCAAAATAAGAAAGGTAAAGAAAGATACTGAGGGACATTTCCTAATGATAAAGGAAATCATGCACCAAGAAGACATAACACTTATTAATATCTATTCCCCAAATCAAGGAGCCCCAAAATATGCAAGCAATTACAACAGAACTAAAGGGAGAAACAGACCAAAACACTATCGTAGTAGGGGACCTAAATACCCCACTGTCAGATATGGACAGATCATCCGAACAGAAAATCAATAAGGAAATAACATCTTTAAATGACACATTAGACCAACTGGACATAATTGATATATACAGAGCCTCCCATCCCAAAACAGCTACTTATACATTCTTCTCTAGTGCACAGAGAACATTCTCAAGGGTTGACCACATACTGGGACACAGAGACAGCCTCAACAAATATAAGAGGGTTGAAATTATACCAACTGTATTCTCTCATCATAATGCTCTGAAACTAGAGACCAACTGCAAAAAGAAATCAGGAAGAATCACAAAGACATGGAGATTAAACAACATACTACTGCAGAATAACTGGGTCAGGGAAGAAATAAAAAGAGAGATCAAGAGATACATAGAAACGAATGATAATGATAGCACAATATATCAAAACATTTGGGACACGGCAAAAGCAGTCATAAGAGGATAGTTCATATCATTACAGGCCTATCTCCAAAAACAAGAATGAGCCCAAATAAGCAACCTAACGCTTCATCTTAAAAAACTAGAAAAGAAAGAACAAATGAGGCCTAAAGTCAGCAGAAGGAAAGAAATCGTCAAAATTAGAGCAGAAATAAATGAAATTGAAAACAACAACAACAACAACAACAACAAAAGAAAAGATAAATGGAACAAAGAACTGATTCTTTGAGAAGGTTAGTAAAATTGACAAACCCCTGACTAGACTCACTAAATTAAGAAAACAAACTTTGTAGTTAAAGCTTGGGAAAG
Source organism: Rousettus aegyptiacus (assembly GCF_014176215.1). Taxonomy (NCBI): domain Eukaryota; kingdom Metazoa; phylum Chordata; class Mammalia; order Chiroptera; family Pteropodidae; genus Rousettus; species Rousettus aegyptiacus. The sequence continues at coordinate 37,966,274 of NW_023416311.1, read as the reverse complement.
CGATTTCCTTGAACCTCAGTATCCTCATCTGTAAAATGGACATATCCAGAGTACCTATCTCAAATAATCATTAAAGGCATATAAAGCATTCAAAGCAGGATGTCTAGTACATCTGCAATAAATAGAAGCTATCAGTGTTAATGATACTCTGAATTTTTCCTTTCTAGGATTGTGTGATGGATCAAATTATATCCTTAAGCCAGAATTAAGAGTCGAAATAATTTAAAATAGAGACACAAACTCTAGATAAAGAGGACATTTGGTGTATTAAACATTACTTAGGCTGCCTAAGATGTGTATGCTAGCTCTTCCAAGTTGGTAAGGTAAGGAAAACATATGTACTGGTTGTTTCTTATTTTCAATAGACCAAGTTATCCAATGATATTCTCCTTGCCCAGCCAGCTGCTTTAAGTTGTCAATGACAGTCTTTCTCCCAATGAGAGGAAGAGTTCAGGCTAAGCTGTACCTGCTGGGCACTTAAAAAAAAAAACCCAGCACAATACAAATCAAGAAGCCTAATCCAAGCTGATGTTTACTTAGTATTATGTGCCTGGCACTATGATAAACTCTCTTTGTGGGTCATCTGGTCTTCATCACAACTCTAGAAGGCAGGAACTCGTATTGCCATTTTATAGATGAGAAAACTCAGACTCAGAAAGAAAGGACCGTTGAAGGGCACGCAGCTGGCCAGTGGTAAAGCTGGCACGAAATCTAGGCTGCCCAACTCCAGAGCTGCACTCAACCTCTGCACATGCTGGCCCCCATGCACCGTCGAGTCTAGCAGGTGGGAGTCCTCCCCCTCTGGCTCCTGAGCCCACTGTAGGTCTGAAGAAATATGGAAACCTAGTTCCCAGGAGTCAATACACCCAGGATCACTCACAAAGCTGGTAATGGGATTTTCCAGTGGCAAGCTACAGACGTTGGGGGAAGGACTGAATTACTTTGAGGAAAAAGGATGTCTTTCTTGGGAATAATTGTTATATTCTCATCATATCTACTTTTTGCTCTGAAAATCTGGAGAAGGTGTCTCATTGTGGAAGGCCAGTCACTGCTTCCTAATGAACCACTCAATAACTGATTTGATTATGTGTGGTTAATATGGGAACCAGATGTGAGTAGAAAGTATCTGATCTTTTTGTTTATTTTTTAAAATACAATATATTTAAGGGGGAACTGGAGATGTTTACTTGAAATAAATTATTTCTTTTATGTGAATTTTGTGCCAATAATATGTCTTGTTCTAAGATGATTTTAAAACAGTGGTAATGAATACCACCACTTTGACCATCCTTGAACTTTCCCTTGTCACCATAATGATTACTATCTGAGGTCTTTGTTGTTGCTGTCAGATGTTGTCATTGGCTTGGCTTGGCTTGGTTGGCTGTGTGTGTGTATGTGTGTGTGTGCGCGCGTGCGCGCACGTGCGTGTATGTGTGTGTGTGTGTGTGTGTGTGTATAAAAGATGGTAACAATTGAAACTAATGAAGTTTATGAACAGGGACTGAAACGGGGCAGTCATGCTCCACATAACAATGTTTCACTCACCAACAGACAACATGTATGACAGTGGTCCTGTAGGAGTGGTCCTATAGAGTATAATGGAGCTAAAAAATTCCCATCGCCTAGAGATGTCATAGCTGTCGTAATGTCATAGAAAGGAAGCTTCATGGTGCATTATCTGCTTAGACTAGTGGCATTGTTATCATGGGAGATGACTGCTCCATGAGTGTTATTGCCTCTGGCGACCTTCCAGTGGAACAAGATGTGGAGATGGAAGCTTGTGTAGGCATAGACTAATGTGTGTTTGTTTATGTCTTAGTTTTTAACAACAACAACAAAAAATTAAAAAATAAAAACAATTTAATAGAAAAAAGCTCATAGAATAAAGATATAAAGAAAATTATTTTTGTACAGCTGTACAATGTGTGTGTTTAAGCTAAATGTTATTACAAAAGCTTAAAAAATTAAGAATTTTATAAATTAAAAAAGTAACAGTAAGCTAAATTTAATTTATTACTGAAGAAAAAAACTTTAAATAAACTTTGTGTAGCCTAAGTTAACAGTGTTGATAGAGTCCATTGCAGAGTCCAGTGATGCCCTAAGCCTTCACACTCACTCGCCACTCACTCACTAACTCACCCAGAGCAATATCTAGGCCTGCAAGCTCCATCTGTGGCAAAAGTCCAGTACAAGTGTGCCAATTTTTTTTATCTCTTATATATTTGCTGTATCTTTTCCATTTTTAGGTATACAAACACTATTGTGTTACAATTGTCTTCAGTATTCAGTACAGTAACATGCTGAACAGACTTGTAGTCTTGGACCAATAGGCTAATACCATACAGTGTAGGTGCGCAGTAGGCTATACCGCCTAGGTTTGTGTGAGTGTACTCTGTGATATTCACACAATGATGAAATCACCTAATTATGTGTTTTTCAGATTGTATCCTTGTCATTAAGCAATGCATTAATATATTAAGCAAACAAATGACAATGATCCTCATCACACAGCAATAACCAAAGTATGGTTGCTGATAGCCAGGGCCACCACATGCAAACACTAAGGGCTTCATTTGCACTATATTCGAATATCCAAGTGGAAGTTAAATGAGCTTGTGTAGGAGACTATGAAGAGAAAAGGACCGAAAAGTGGTTGAAGTGGATTTGTGTTGCTTCTTGGCTGCCCAGAATTCATTTACTCTATTTCTAATAGCTTCTGACATTCACTGGGAATCTACTCATGTACCACTCTCAATGTAGGTAGAACTAACCTCATCCCCAGCTCTAAGGTGGCATGTGGTCCAGGTCTGACCAATTAAGCTTCATATTCCCCTGACTATAGAGGTGGATAATGACAAGCTGCAGGACTCCAAGATCCTTTGCTGAGACTTCTGAGATAGATCTTGACACGACATAATGATTTCTCAGCTTGGATCCAAGGCTGGCCTGCTTCTCAGAGGTTCCTGAACTTTTGGAGCCTGATCGTAAACTCATATAGACTTGCGCAGATTTAAAGCTAGGAACGAACACTGATACAATGTCAGGAATATAAGTTTGTGATGTATTGGAGGCATATATTTCTCCATAATAATGAGCATTATGTTACAGAAACCTGTGTTAATAGCAGAAGGATATTAGTGATAGGATTTTGGGGATTAACATCCTGAGACTTCCTGGATCTAAAATATGCTGGAGGATTCCAAGATTCAAGATGTGATATGTCTCCCAAGCTGTAATAGGCTTCCCCAAGCTTTTGAGATCACTGTAATACAAGTGCCTTGGCTGTGTTCTCATTTCTTTAGTCTGCTGAAAGTTTTCATGCCAAGGGATTTGGCCATTGCTCTTTCTCCAGTCATCTAGAGTCATTTCCAGTCTGTAAGGCATCTTGGTTATTGTTTTTTCCATCTTTCATTTTTTCTTCCACCACTATGGCTAGACTAAGCTTTGCTTCTGGTAATGTTTCAAAGAAGTTTACATTCCATTCAGTACAATACTTTGAACTCTTCAGAGAAGAATTATCATAGAAATCTAGTAAAATAAGCATAAACTCTTGTGGCAGATATTGGTAATTTATTTTCTTTTTTCTTTTTCCTATTGTAGTTTTGAAACCTGTTGAATCCATGCGTATTAGTAAGCATCAGTCAGAATTCGAGAAATCATGTTTTCTATTGTCACAGTCATAAGTTATCTTTTATTGTATTTACCCCTCCCTGTATTTTTTGCCTGACATTTCGCCCACAGGGTCTGACACACTCAGCTAAGGGAAAACTACCTTACTCAGTTTTATTCATCGCTCTTTTTTTCCCAGCCTGTGCTAACAATGAAAAAAATATATACATATATATATCTCGCAACACTCTGTACGGTAATTAGGCATATGACTGTCGATTATAACTGAAGATTATCTGATATCCCTAGATATCAGCTTTTGAAATTTCTCACTGGCTTCTGTATTACCTAGTTACTTTAATGCCATGATAAGTGAAGTACTTGAATCGCTGTCATGGTCCCCAATTCATGTCCAGAACTACCAGTAATGACGGGTATGTTTCTCCTGGGCATTTCTCTATGCATTTACATTCTTCTAAGTGTACAAAGAGGAATATATAGTTTTGCATACCAGATCACTTTACTCCCCTGCTTTTCAAGGGCTTCCCATTAAAAAGTACAGACTAAGTCCATACTCCCAACTGTGGCTTACAAGACTCCTTACAATTTAGTCCTTGCTTACCTCTTTGACTTCCTCTCTTGCCAGAAGGTATGAAGGTGTTCTTCCCACAGAGCCTTTGTATGCATTGTTCATCTGCTTAGAAACTCCATCCCAATCCTTGCTTCACTGGTTCTTCTCAACACTCAGGTCTCAGCTCAAAATTCACCATCTCTTAAGCCTTTCTTAGATCCCTCTCTAAATTAGTGCCTCCCTCCCCTATGGCTACTTCCAATCCCTTCCGAATCCCTTTACTTGGTTTCAGGCAATAGAGTTACACCCCTGGGGTTTGAATCCTCACTTCACTACATTCTAGCTAAATTACTTAACCATTTTGCACTTTAGGTTTCTCATCTGAAAATGAGGATAATTTTAGCACCTACTTAATAGATTGTTATTAAATCAAATGAGTTAATATTTGTAAAACACCAAGAAAGTGCCCGGAACATAATGAGCTCTGTTTGATAAATCGACAGTTTTTTTCCTTTAGTCCTTGCAATTATATAGAATCGTTTATTTGTTTGTATGATTATCATCTCACTTCTCCAGAATATTAAGATCTATATGTTGCAGGGTCCTTGTCTGTTTTGTTCTCAGCACAGTGCCTGCCTCATAGAACCCTTAATAAGTAAAGGTTGAATGTATAAATACTCAAATCTTACCCCTTGCACAGGGTTCTATGTGCACATGAGATAAATGTAAAGTGGAAAACATGGTCCTGCTTTTATTAAAAGCTTTTAAGATTTATACACTGCTATTATCATATCTTGTACTGTGATACTAGAATAGATGTACAGGAAGTCCTCATTTAACGATTGGTTCTTTGACGTATAGTGAAACCAATTTTACCTTAGGCTCATTGATATAAATGAGTTAAGTTTTTATGGCATCTCAATCTTATAACAAAATGATGAACAAAACAATGTTCTTTGAGGATCTGCTATAAATCCTCCAACACCTTCAAAATAGGATCCCAATTGCAACTCTTGCATGTATCTTACTTTTCCAAAGAGCACAGGATACATACATAAAGTCAGTGTAGCAGCAGCCACACTCCCATGACATTTAGAAAGACACTAGCAACAGTTATCACAAACAAAAATGACATTTCCAGATTCCAACACAAACCAGACCTATAATGTAGCTGCCAGCCAGTTGATTTAGGATTATCTGGGGAATGGAGAAAAGAGAAAGCCTTCTTGTTTGAGCCTGTCAGATTATCAGTCATACTATTCCAGTTGGCCATGGTCGGGGAAACTAAACTCAACTGGGAAAAATATTTTGTAAAGAGGTTAGCCATGCTTCCGTGTGCTCTCAGAAACCTTGAGGACACCCAAGGCTTTCTCCAGCTATTTAGTAGCTACTGTTACCACCAAGACGGGGCTTCAGAGACACAGTAAGGGCTCGCTGCCAGAACCTTTTCTACTCTAAAGGATGGACAAACCCCTTTTTTTTTTTCTGCAAATATTTTCTTGCTACATAAGGTCCAACCTGGGTCATCTATCCAAGGCTAAGAAACAGATAAAGGAGAAAAAAAATTAGTAAAAAAATTCACTAGATTTCTACTTAGTAAGCGCAGCTTGAGAAAAAGCCAGGTTTGAAGTGCTTCCTTCTTGGCGTTAACAGCGAATCTGAAGTTCATACAAAGTACAGCTGCCTTTGCAGTGTAGGGTCCCCTGGAGAGCTTTTTGTGACTCCAGGAAAGAAATTTTTATCTCCACCGAAGATTTGATCCTGACTTATGTAATATGAGTTCCTGAAAAGCCTGTGTTGATTCCCAAATGAATCTATTTTATTAAACTCAGCTACTGGGGTCTACAAGTGCTAAATCAGCCTGCACAGGTGCAATCTCAAACCAGCTGCAATTCAGTGACAGCTGACAGAATCTGCAGGAGGCCACAGTGAGGGTCAGAGATGCTGCAGCCAGAAGCCATGCCCAAATCATGCCACAGGTGGGCTCATGAAGATACCGTTATCCTTGGAGCTGCATACTAGATGCTGCCACTCGCGCCTCTGACACCACTGCCATTGAATCTTCCCCATTCCTGCAAGAACTGATGCCACTGTTGCTTTCACCACCTACCGCCAGAATGAATTCTGCATAGTTTGTCATTTCATCCCAATTCAAAGCATTGGATTAGCAGAACTTAGGTCATGTGCTATGCCTCGTTGCAAGGGAGGCTAGGAAGGAGAGTATCTGGTATTTTCAGCTTCTGAAATAGGAAATAGGTAAAGGTATTATAACATCTAACAATAAATAAGAAGCTGGTTTAGAGACAGCAGCAAAAAAGAGATACTGTTTCACTGTAATATCTCTTCATGGTCTTCCAGATCTCCATATACCATTAAGACAAAGCCATAGTGTTTCCTTTAAAAAAGTGACCCATTAGAAAAGAGACACCCATAAGGTCCGAGCAGAGGACAAACTTAGAGTTCTGATCAACGAGAAAGATTAAGTAGAATTCTTACTGGGAAGGGATTGGAGAAAGAGTAGGAAGATAGCTAATGAGGAGTGTGTTTGGCCTGGGTTCTTCAGGGACCCAACATTCCTTGTCCCCTTCCTGGCCTGGGCCTGACAAGATGTGGCAATGAAGAAGACAGAAGCACCAGACAGATTTTGACTCTGAGAAGACACTGCCATGTGAGTGAGCTTGAATCATTACAGGGTGACTGCAGCAGAGTGGCAATAGCCTTGTCGTTGGTCTTTGTGATGAGTAAGCTGAAGGTCTTACTCCTGTCTCCCTTAGCTCCTGGCTGGCATGGAAGATATATATTTTGTTTGTTTTTAAAATTTTATTTGAATAATTTTAAAATTCAAAGCACGTTTAGACTCACATAGAAGTTATAAAATCGTCAGAGAATGAGAGAGAATGCACAGCAGGGTCTAGGAATACCTAGCCCCGCACACTGATGTAAACATGATCCTGAGGCTAGATAGATTTGAATTGGGGCCAAATGCAGGTAGGCTGAGGATTACTGAGACCCAATTAAGACCCTAAAACTTCTGATGCAGTGGCTGAAAAATGACTGCTAGAAATTTATTGCTTGCAGGAAATTACTGTTTAACTCTGTTTAACTATCGCCATAGGAACACAGGCTTTTTAATTGGAAGAACATAACATTCTAATAACGTGCTTTCTGCTTCTGTTCTCCCGCTGGCATACCTGACCTGAAGGTCAACAGGTAATGAATAGAAGAAGGATAGACTTTTGTGTTTAGACAGAATGAAGAATAGTATTTTGGGCTTAAAAACCCTGTACTCCTGCATTTGGCTGCTGCTTAATTTGGGGTCTGCGTACCCCCGGCAGACCCAGCTGGCTGAATAAAGAGTATTTCCTATAACTCGCTCACTGAGTTCTGGTGGTCCGTGTGTCTTCCAGGGGCTGGCGGCTACAACACGGAGAATAAACCACAAATTTTATCTGCCGCAGACTTTATCAATAGGTGGGGGGAGCAGCAGAGGCCAGCTTAGCAATAAATACCGCAACTTGTGCTTGCCAAACCTTTCCTCTGCCTCAGCATTGAAACCAAACTCTCAGAGTTCTAAGAACCACAGCTATCTGCTAGGCATCTCCAGCCACAGCTTCACTTCGCTTCCCAAACACAATTTGCTCCCAATTGCAGTCATGTTCCCTCCAAAAGCTGCCCTTCTCCCCTAATCCCGATGAATGGCCAACCATAACCTAGATTCTCAAGCAAGAATTGTGAGGGTTATTTCAGTCGTTTCTCCCTCACATCCACATCCAATTAATAACAAAGACCTGACTCTATTTCCAAAAATATCTTTGAATTTTCCTTCTTCGACATTTTCTCTGATTTACTTCTGATCTTCAAACTTTTTTCTGAGTGTCCATCTGCTTTCCTTGTCAACCTCCAATCAATCCTCAGTAATGGTGCAGAGCGATCTTTCCAGGTTGTAAATGTGTTCCCTGGAGCAATCCTGCTTAAAATCATTTTCAGCACTAAATTAAAACATCTAAATGCGATCAGACTTCTGCTGCCTTCCCTCTCCCCCTCCCTACCAATTAAGCTAGTAGTTCCGTTATATGTAATGTCCTCCTTTATCTGCGGAGCTCATTTCTCAAGGTACTTTGGGCATCATCTCCTTTGATAAGTTTTCCCTTCTCCCCAGCAGAGATAAGGTCCATTTATTTTGGTACCATTAGCTGACGTGTACGTATTTGTTAGAAGTCTTATCATGCTGCAGTTATTAAAAGGCTTATCACCTGAATTTGAAGACCTGCGGAGGACCTTATTGTTCATCTGTAAACTTGTTCCTACCACTCAAGGATGCTTAATGAATGTTGAACGAATTACATCCTATGACTGTTCTCAACATAAATAAAAATCATGTAGGAGCACTTGTTAATTTTTTTTTTTTTTTTGTCCTCTGAGATTCTATTTTGGGAGGTCAGCGTGGGGGTCCAGGACTGTATTATGACAGTTCTCAGATGATTTTCAAGCAGGACGTCTGGCGATTACACTCTGAGAAATCTTTACCCATTGGTAAGGGTGCCATTCCTTCTTAGGGGCGATTTCAGAAAGCTGCATAAGGATATAGGCTGCGTCCTATTTCTCTAGGCTAATGGCTAAAACAAACAAACAAACAAACAAACAAATGCTTGTTGAGAGAATGACAAAACGATAAGTGAATGGATAAACGCAAGGTGCCAAACCAGCCGTTTTACCACACAAGTCTCAGCAAAACTTATTACTACTTCTCGAAACAGAAATGCCCTGTCAAGCCAAGCGCCTGAGGCAGGCGCTCGGCGCCTCTGGAAGCACGCCGGACTACATTACCCAGAGTTCCAAGGGATCCTCACGCAGGCACGCTTGGAAAACGACAGCGTCCGTGTCCTTCCTCAAAATTAGCAGGTCACTTCTATCCCGCCTCTGCCACTGTCCCTCTCATCTCGCAGTCTGAGCCTTAGCGTTTCTGCTTGTGTGTGAGTCACTGCAGGCAAGACTTATGGATTCGCCACTGAGCTTCAACGGGCGTGTGGTAGTGGTCACCGGCGCAGGTGGAGGTGAGTACGCGAAGTGTGGAGGGCGGGCGCCCATCTCCCTCTTATGCCGTGGGCCCTACTTTTCGTGCCTGGGAAAAGTGCGGAGCCACAGCTGCGGTCCCAGCGTCAGGCGCAGCAGCCGGCAGCGGTGGAGGGTTGGAGAGGAAGCGGCTTGGGGAGCGAGCGACGGATCCCGGTGGGGCGGGCTGTTCTCGGAACACCAGATCTATCATGGAGGAAGAGTTGGGGCTGGCCAGCCGTGAGTTGGGAGCCAGAAACACCTAGTCACACAGTCAGATGCAGCCCGCTTTCCCCTGTCTCTTGTTGGAGCTTCTCAAAGGCCCAGGTCTTGCGTGAGGAGGAAGGCCCGGCTGTGCTGTGGGGTCGTTGCAGGGCTAGGTCGAAGTCCATACTGAAGCTCGTGTCTGCGCACCAAATGCGACTCTTCTTTCCTATAGACTCAGGCCTCCCTCAAGTCTTTTAAAGTTTGCTGAAAAGCCGACCAGGGTCTGGAATCACCCCCAGAGGGATATAACTGTCAGTTCCTTGCCTTTGAGAAGTCAGTTATTTAGTGTTTCTTTCCTTTTGTCCGACGATTTTAAGTTCTCTGATTTTGAGTTCTCTGCAGGCACTTCTTTAAAGAGGGCATCTAAGAGATCTCCTTGGAGTTCGTATGCTTATCAAGCCAAGCACACTATACAATGGTCCCTCTTTACCTATGGTTTCAGTTACTTTTGGTTCAAAAATATTAAATGGAAATGCTAGAAATAATAAGTTTTAAATTATGCACCCTTCTGAGTAGCTTCATGAAATCTGGAGCAGTCCCACTCTGTCCAACTCCAGACATGAGTCATCCCTTTGTACAACATATCCTGCCTGTCAATATTGTGGTATCACAGTGCTTGTGTTCAAGTAACCCTTATCGCAGCCTAAATGCTACCTCAAAATGCCTACATCATTCACCTCATTTCATCTCATCATATAGGCATTGTATCATCTCACATCACAAGAAGGGTAAGAACAGGACATTAAGTTGAGTTACCACATTTGCATAACTTATAATATATTGTTATAATTGTTCTATTTTATTATTAGTTACTGTTACTCTCTTTTTGTGCCTAATTTATGAATTAAACTTTATCATACGTAGGTATGTATAGGAAAAAACAGTATACAAAGGGATGGGTACTCTCCGAGGTATTAATTGGGGGTCGAAGAGTATCATCCCAGAGGATAAAGGGGAGAACTACTCTACTGGAGTCCACTGGAGTCTTGGCCTCGGTTGGAAACTCAATTGCCTATAGGAGTCAAGCAAATAATAGAGGAATAAAATGAGAGTGAGGTGGGGACAGTAGGAACGGGCAAGCAGAGACATTTCTGAAGCGGGCCAGATCTTCCTATATTTCAGGAGAAGCAAAATGACGATTTGTTATTTTTAAAGGGCAAAAAAATTAAAACGAGCCACTCATAAACACACCAATTTTCTGTAGTGAGATTTTACACCATTTCCCATAAATATGAGACCTCTATAATGTCCAAGTGTAGGAATCTTGACCCTCCGTGCCTTCGATTTCCCAATCAAATCAAATGCATGCATGACCCTAATGCATGATTAATTTGAATTATATATTAAAAGTGATAATGGAATTATCAGTTCATACGTTAATTTTCAGTTAATCCTTTTACATTTCCATCGATAAAATGGATTCTAATGCTACCTCTGAGAAAATGCTTTTAGTATTAATTAGTGGCCAAGTATTTTAAACTCAGCTATATTCATTCTAAAATGATCATGTTTTGAGGAAAACATTTTGTTAGCACTTTGCTTTTGATGGAAATAATGAAGTGATGTACTTAGTGTTTTAAACCTCTTGACAGTGATTCACAATATGAAATATATTTTACATTAGGACCCAGTACACACAAACACTATATATGAAACAGTCATGGCATGGTACATAGTAAATGACGTGCACTCTATGAGATATTCTGTTCTGTTTCATTAAATAAATGCAGATTGCAGCCCGTTAAGTTGATTTTGTGAAGCATTAATAAATTGTGACTAGACAGAACTTAGCACCTCCTGTTCACAAGCTGGTTCATATTTTAAAGAGCCTTGAAGATTTTTCCAACCTCTGCAAGCAGAAGGTGAAGAAGTTGTTGAGAGAACCAATGAAGACTTCACCATTGCAATGTAATTGTTCACCAATTACTTTAATAAAGAGATTGAATCGACTGGACCAAAAAAATTATGCTAACATTTGCTCAACTTTCTAACTATTTTGTTTTCCTTTAGGACTGGGCCAAGCCTATTCTCTGGCTTTTGCAGAAAGAGGTGCATCAGTTGTTGGTAAGTTGATATATTTTTCTTTTTAATCAGTGGCTGGTAGCTAAAGTACTACAGTCTTCACAAGTCAGCCACCTCAGTCTTTACATCAAGTAAATTGTCCAGGTCAAATTTCATCACTTATTTTTTCTTCTGTGAGCAAAATTTTTTTCTCCTTTGAGTCTGACTTTATAACCTACTTTAAAAAGTAATGTATTGAAGAATCCCAAAGCTGGGAGGTTTTAGTGATCTCTTAGACTCGTCTGATGTACTTGGCAGTGGGGGTGGGCACATCATATTTGTCTAAGCCTTTGGGGAGAATAACTGAATGAGTGGTCAGTGCAGGATAGGTGGATAGGGTGGATGTTATGGCCCAATATTTATTAGTTTCTTTCCTGGGATAAAATTGTTGGCCCAAAATAACAAAAGAGTATACAAGCAACCAGATTTTCTAAACGAAGAAGATCTAAGCAGGACATTAAATATATTCTTCTCCCTCATTGTAGATGTGTAGCTTATCTTTATGGAAGAGACACAGAAACTTTGAATGTTTCTTGTTAAGATCATAGCCATTGTCTATTAAGCCAATCTGTTTCTTGTGTCAAGGACAAATTTTGACATTGTGGTATTTGGCTAGGGAGTGTATAGTTTCAGTCCTCTTTGCTGGATTTTCCCAAGAATATTTAATGTGAGGACCTAAAGACATATGTTGTTACTGTTTTTTTCCCCCTTTTTCTTCTTTTTTTATATTACAATTCTTAATATTCTTACTTTATAACTTTTTTTTTTATATACATCTTTTCTACTGACTTCCGCAAGTGTAAGGACCTCGTTTTATCTTCTGTATCTTCTAAAGGACCTAGAATATTGTTTTGTGAAAAGAGAGTACTTTCTTCATTGGTTCTTTTTTTTAATCGATATTTTTTTGGGAAGAGGGGCTGGCATATCTTTGAGATTGGTTGAATAAATTTCTATTTTTATGTGACTAAGATAATCTTAGTTTATAAACTTGTTTTATAAAAAAACTTTATAGCAATGTGTGTGTGTGGGATCAGTTTTTCTATGTTTATCTGTTACTTTTGACTTTGTTAAATTCTGTTACCTTGGACTTTGTTAAGTTCATATTAGGAGTTTCTGAGTTGTAGGAAAAAGGTAAACAGACAGTGTGTCTCTTTATTGTTATTACCCCAGAGATGATACTACAGCAATTGTGGGTGAAAGGTCAAAAAGGCAAGACTCATTTCTTAGAAAAACATATGTCACACTGGGTTAAAGAGCCAGATTTAGTTTTGTTTAGGGGAGAAATTAATCTTTGTGAAACTGCAGAACTTTTGCCTATTTTCTACCGTGGCTTGTTTCTCATGTAAGTTAACTTTTGCTAGGTTATATTGGGTTGGCAAACAAATTTAAGTGGCTTACAAGAAGTAAAGGATTATTTCATACTTACATGGCCTTTCAGCTTCTGGTCAGCTGTGTCTCTGCTCTGTGTCTTCCTAATTTCAGAATCTTAGCTGAAAGTGCAGCTTCTATTGGAACATTAATAATTTTGAGACAGAGGGAAAATAACCCATGTGGTGGCTTTTAAAGCTTCTGTCCACAAGTGACTTGCCACTTCCACTCACTCATTTCATTGGCCAAAGGACATCACCAGGCCAATCCCAGAGTTAAGGGCATTGTGTAAGATATTCTCGTATTTACTTCATGTAAATATGATTGCTACATTTTATATTTGTAATGTGAAACATTACAGGAGCTTTAAATCTGGGTATGAGAACTGCTAAGGCTTTGGTTGATAATTATAACAAGTGACATTTGGTTTTATGTCTCTCAGGAAATGTTTGCACATACCTGAAATAAATGTTGGGAATAGAATAGTTTTGAGGTTTCTTTAGTAAATGAGCCATATCTAGTTCTCTGAATGTTAAGTTATATCTTGAGGGTTTGAATGCAAAGAAAATTGAAGTATTCCATCAAGAACCTTTTCTTTGACAGTAAGAAAGGCAGAAAGCTTTCTATTCTTGAACTGGAGAAGTAACACCTTTGAGTAATTGCAAATACAATTTTTAAAAGTATGATCGACGTGACTTCTTTTCCGTGTTGCAGTTACATAATAACTGGTAAAGATGAGTCTTAAATTCCTGTGTTCTGATTCTAGAGCTTGTGATTTTAAGTACTGTCTAATCCTGACAGCCAGAGGTGAACTGTAGAGGGAAAGTGAATTACCTGTGAAGAAAGGTCAGGCTTCAAATCCTGGCTCTGTTGCCTATTAGTTTATCTTTAAATGTTAGTAACCACCGTACCTAACTTCCAGGATTATGGTGGGGATTAAATAACATAAAAAATTAAAGTCCTTTGTAAAGGGAAAAGAAAGGAGCCAGTGCCAGGCACCGTGTTCATGGTTTGGATATGTCAAAGTGAGCCCGAGGTATTGTTACTGGGAGCATCCCAGCTCCTTTATATAAAACATGTTTCTCTCAGGATGCTTAAAGAAAAGGGCCTGCCTTAGGCATTGATGGATTCAAGTGTAAGCATAGTACTTTGCTTAGTAATCAGTCAAGATAGTATGCTGATTGAGTGAATAAATTAAACTTATATAACACAAGAAGAAAGATTACAAGAAAGCACATGTGGATTCTAGCTTATAATAATGAACCACACACACACACACACACACACACAATGCCCATGTATTCCTCAGGTGGGTACAGTGGGGTTTATTATATTATTAACACTTGTACATGCTTATAATATTCTGTAAAAAAAAAAAAAAAGAAAAAGGAAGCAGAGACCTGTTAATTATTGCACAATCCACATAAGAGATGGTGTTGATTTAGACAGGTGGGGTGGTAGGGATGGAGGTGATACAACGAGGTTAAATTCTGGTAAATGCAAGGTGTTAGTCCATTACTACAAGCCTACCATGAATTTATAGGGGGAACAGTATACTTATCATCACGAGTCACTGTTGCGGTCTGGTTACATAGGTATCGATGTGTGTGTGGGACTGTCCCAAGACACAGCCCATGTCCAGAGACAGATTGAAGCATTAATCTAGCAGTCGCCTGTTGAGTCCATCGGCACTGACGATGGTCAGCGGTGGTATTAAAATCGCCGAGGACTGCTATGCCTTCATAGAAGGGTGGGCAAACATCATAACACAACCAACAGAATTTTGTAAGATTGGGGTTAGAATGATTTAAGGTAAGAAAAGTATGTTGAATAAGGGCAGTCATAGAATCTCTGGTGGTTTTAATCCTGGGTGCCCTGTTAGGGATAACAGGAGTGACAGGATTTGTAGGTTTTAGGGTGTCAGCAGCAAGAGCGGTAGTGGGGTCAGGTCTTTTTACAGGAGGTGGAAGCACCATGTTAGGTCCTATTAGGACAGATGGGGCGGGGCTGACTTGTAGCCTGAGCTGTATTATTCCTCCATAGTCTGTCCCACTCAGGTATTGCCTGATTCCGAAATTTTTCCCAGTAAGCCAATTATGACTTCTGCCTTTGTCTTTGAACCTGATTAGGAGTTGATTACACGGCTGCTTAGGTCGATTTAAAGGGTGCTGGGTAGGGTCTAGCATAGGTCTATAGGGAGATGGCTTACAGTTGTTCTGTAGTCCAGGACTCCTGGGTAAATGTATAAGCCTTTCATTATAGAGCTGCTTCTTCCTAGCAATAGTCCAAAGGAATTAGGAGGCAAGGGGCCAAAGGTGCCTGGACTCCCATCTCAGGGGTTAATATTGTGTGGGAGGCGGAACAGAGGTCCAATCCTGCACTGCCTGAGGTTGCTCTTGAGAGGTTTGAAACAAACCGTGGTTGCCGGGTGTCGGGGGAACAAACCGGATCGCCCCAAGGTTTTGTTTCTCCTTTGGGGCCTGGGGCTGGCCCCTCCAGGAGTTTCCCTGGTTGGAAGGCAGAGGGTTACCCTGTGCATCTGTTCTGGAGCAGCACAGGGTGGTCCAGTGCCTCCCCCTCCCGCACCTTAGGCATAACCATGGGCGTCTAACATGGCCCTGTCGAGGGGCATTACAGTCTTTAGCAAAGTGTCCCTCTTGGCCACAATTAAAACACCTGTTTTGTGGTGGTGGGGGGCAAACATGACATTTTTTAGGGCGGCTCCGATGGCAAGGCCTAGCTGATGGTCAGAACCCATATCTGAGCAGAATCGGATGTAATCTGAAAGAGTCCCACCTCTCCGGTGAGGACGAATTGCTGCCTGGCAGGCAGAATTGGCGTTCTCAAATGCTAACTGCTTTATGAAATCACTTTCAATTTCGGAGCTACCAGGGAGTCTCTCTGTCGCGCTGGTAAGGCGACTGATAAAGTCAGCATAAGGCTCATCAGGCCCTTGTCGTATGTTAGCAAGGGATGTAGTTGCAGCCCCTTTTTGAGGAAGTTTCCTCCAAGCTTTAGTGGCTGCATTTTGTATCTGGGCAAAGAGGCCGGAGGGATATTGGCTTTGAGCCTCATTGATGTCATGTGGCTTGTTTCCCTTTAACATATCAAAGGTCCACCCTGCGTTTTCTCCATCGGAGTGGTTTCTTTACAAATCTCAGAAGATTCTGATTTCCATAAAACAAAATCTCCCCCAGAGAGGGTGGCTCGCGCAAGGTGGTACCAGTCATTTGGTGTGAGCCACATATCATATAGACTATCTAAAAGAGAGAGTGTAAAAGGGGCGACTGGACCATATTAACAGCTGACTTTCATTCTTTTAAGGTTTTAAATCCAAGGCGCTCATGATGTCTAACAGGGTCCCCTTCTTCCTCCTCCCCTTCTCTTTTTAGACCGGGAATTTCAGTGACCGGAAAAAGGTTTAAAGGCGGCCTGAGTGGGTTCTTTTTTATAGGCTTATTGGATGCGTTTGAGACTATGGTAGGTGGGGGAGGGTCTCGGGTCTTCTTAGGGGTGCAAGGAGGTGTCGGAAGCTCGCCTCCTGGGGCAGTTAATTCAAGGTCTAGTTTCCTCAGTTCTTTGACTAGGTCATTACGTTCTTTTTTTAGTTGGATGGCTTCTCTAAGTTTTTGAATCTGTATAGTGAGTTCTTTTGGGGAGAGGACTCCTCCGTGTGGGTAACTGACCCCCAAAGCATGTGCACTGGGAGGGTGAAGCATAAGTAAAGGCGGGCATTTGGAAATGGTAGGGACGAGGGCAAGACAACAATGGTGGCCCTGTTACTAGGGGCAGCCAGTCTGGGTTATGATATTTGGCGGCCTCTTCTTTTAACTGAGCCTTTTCTTCAGGGCTTAAATAGTCATCATTATGTCTAGGCTCAGAGTGGAATATTTTTAGAGAAGGGTAGAGATCTCCAGAACACCCAGGCTTATTAGAGGAATCTGAACTAGGCATCTTAAAGGTTTTTTCCCCGTCCCTGTAATATCTTGGCATCTGGCGTGGAGTCAGAGGTATGGGCGGAGGGTATTTTGCTATCGGGAGGCATATTTATTGAAATGGGGTCTTCTTGTTTAGAATAAGGGGAGTTTTCTGAAGTCTCTTTTTGGAGACCTGGCTCTAATGAAGAGTGGCTGCGTTCTAACTCTCTTTTTAAGAAGGACTCTCCCTCTTTTAAAATGTCTCTTACAATATCTGGGTGGTGGCGGACACACAAAATGTCGGTAATGGCATTCCAATATGAAAAAGCCGTCACTGGGACCTTTTCAGGGCCAAAACACTTATAAAAATCATTAAGGGCATCTCCTACCCTTTTCCACCTTTTCTCATCTATTGTGCCCTCTTGCGGGAGCCAAGGGCAAATATCTTTTAAAAACTCAAAAAACTGTACTAAATCTTTCTTTTTAACTTTGACTCTGCGCACCTGAAGGGAGTCTTTAAGTCCCTCAATAAATCTTTCCTGGACGCTGATTTCCTGTCCCATTATAGACAGGTAATCAAAGAGTCTCTAATGTAACCCTTACTCTTTGCGCCTTATACTCTTGGTTCTCCAGAACCTCTAAATTCCTACCGTTATGTCTTATCCCATTGAGAAGTCGTCCGCTTACCTCTCGGGTCTCAGTTCCGCGGGTCGGGTACTCCCGTGGTGACCGCTTCTTCTGTTCTACTTGACTGGCCAGTCCTCTCTGGGGTCCAACTCTCAGCACAACTCCTTCAGGATCTTCGAGCCCCACGTTGGGCGCCAATTGTCCCGGCCCGTGGACAGTCAACGGAGGTCCTAGGACTGAAGGAGAAGGGGGACAAGAGACGCAAAGAATGGAGACAAGACAGGCTTTCTGATCAAGTCTCGTTTATTGTAAGTAGGGGGGTTACGTATGTAGGGGCAGGTTTAAGGGAGGGAACATGTAGCTTTAGGCGGGAGTTACCTAATCACAAGACGTCTTAACTTCTTAACTTTCTTTGTCTATCTTGGTAACGTGAACAAAGCGCTAGCTGTTGTGAAAGGATTATACTATTGTCTCCAGTTCCTAGAACCTTAGTCCCCCGGGCAATGTCAGGAACACATTTATCTTTACAGGTCTGAGTCGTTCCTATATTCAGGCGAGGGGCTTCCTCTGACTTTGGGCAGCCTGGCTCCCAACAGCATGCCCATTTATTAAGATAGCAAAGACTGAAGGAGGACCAAATTGGCAGAGAGGAGACATCCCTATTAGACTTTCATATGAAGGTATTGAGTAGGCAGTGGGATATAGGACTTTTTATTTGGGAGAACATATTGAAGCTATATAAATTAGGAGTTTATAGATGGTATTTAAAGCCAGAAGACTAGATCACATGGTGAGTACTGATAAACAGAAGTTCAAGGACTGAACTCTGGATGACTCAGTCTCTCATTTTCAGTTTTTTTTTTCCTTTAAAGATACCTTTGATGCTTTCTTGTTGAGACAAAGAAAATCAAAAGGACCTAATTTAAGACATTGCTCCCTAAACTGCTGCTACATTTTGGAGTCCTTCAAATATTTAGATACATTTATGGCTTTTCTGGAAAAGATTTCTCATGAACTAGTATGATTGTATATTTCTACCAGTGAAAATGGAATGGAAGCTCTGTGTTTTCCCCCTTTTCCTTGGCTGTCAAGAAACTTAAGGGTAAACCTGACATTGCCTCCAACTAGAGTAGCTTTCTGACAAAAAATTTTGTTAATTTTTTCCATTCTTTAAGTCCTTACATATGTATTTTATATTTAAGTTACTTTAAATACTTTTGGTAGTAGTCAGGACATAACAATACAGGAAGAAGTCCCCATTGTGCCCACAGCTCTAAAATCAATGACAATTCTTAATGCTATTGTTGCTCTAAGAAACTTTATCAAAATGGGAGAAAAGGCATCAAACATAGAAAATAGAAATATCTGGTATATGGCCATGCCACCCTGAACACTCCTGATCCCGTCTGATCTTAGAAGCTAAGCAGTTGGGCCTGGTTAGTACTTGAATGGGAGACCACCTAGGAAGACCGGGTGCTGTAGGCATTAAAAAAAAAAGAAAAGAAATGTCTGGAAGGACATCTAAGAAATGCTAATAGTAGTTATATCTGATAGAGAGTAGGGAAGGGAAAATGTAAAAAAGGACTTTTTGAGTCTGTATGGTTTGAATTTTTTAAAAACAAAAAAGTAAATAACCTCTCTAAAAAATAAATATATTTGTAATGTAATATTGCCCTTATCTTTTTATACACTTCTTGAGTTACTCAGTACAAAGCAAGTTACTTACATAATCAATACATATTAAAGTTATTCTGATTTTGTAGAATTGAAGCATCATTTTACTTTGGAAATAAAAATAGTTTATAGATATGTCATTGGTAATAGATACGACTCATTTGGTGACAAATCCTTGACTAAATATATGAACATGAGTATGCATAAGGGTAATTACAGCATATAGGTATCACTCTTCAAATATAAAGCATTATAACATCATTACTCTTGATAATTTAGTGTGAAGTTGGAAACTGCTATATGAGCGATTTCCTGCATTGAGCTGCAGCAAAAAGAATGAACTACCTGTAGTAATTGAAGCAGTAAATTGAGGCCAGACTTCAAGGGATCTTGAAAGTTAGGCTGTGAATAATAGAGTTCCACTGCAGATTTTGAGCAAGGGGGTGACCTAGTATAAATGCTGTTGTAGGACTTAACTCCAGCAACAGTCTGCTGCTAGCCTGGAGAGGTTAAGATTGGAGGCAAAAGATCAACTGGGAGACAGCTGCAGCAATCTGGGCATGAAATGGTGAAAGAGAGAAGAAACGGTGACAAACAGTTCTTCAAAAAAAACTGGAAATTCCTCAATGTACAAACTGTTAACCGTAAGAGCCCACAGGACCTAGCACAGTGCTGGATCCAGAGTGGGAACAAAACAAACATTTGAAGAACCATGATGAAATCGATGACAAGACTTGATGACTCAGTGACTTGTGCTGTTTAGAATTGGGAGAAGGGAGAGAGTGCCTGAGAGATATCTCACCCAGCAGAGAAGTGATGCTAAGATGAGACGGTTTGAGGAAGATGATGATCAGATTCATTTGCATTTTTTCTTCTGTTTAGCAGCCCTGATATCTGGAGACTCAGAGCATGTTTCTTGCTGTAGTCTTTGGAGCCAGTAGTTAGAGAAAGCTGGGGTAAAGGACAGAGAGAAAAAAAGAAAACCAGCTTCTGAGAGCAATGAATGATGTACAGCAATAGGATTACTAAAGACAAATCCAGATATCTCAACCTGATTTATATAACAAAACACTGGAAAATAATGTGTATAATACTCATCAAGTAATGTTAATGCCCAGTTCTTACCTCTATTTCTCAACATTTCCATAAAGGAAGTTATGATTTGCAACACATATGACAAATTAAAATCTTTATAAATAAAGGATATTTAAAATCTTTAATAAAGACAAATACCTCAAATAAAATGTGATTTAAACAGGCAAAACAATAAGAAATATAAATGGAGGATTACAAATATATCACATTTTAGGATCTATTGATGGTTCGAGCCAAAAAGACTCAGTCCTTAACTGTCATCATCTTAACCATTTTTACTACCTATTTTATAGCTATTTGGAGTAACTGATTTATCGTTTCCTTTATTCCCTCCCGAAACAAATGCAATTTTCTTGTTGTTATTTAGTGGGAATAATTTTTTGTTAAGGATAGAAGAAGCTTGTTTTTAGCATTAGAGAAGCAGAGTGGCATTGTAGTAGATCGAAGTTCTAGTCTGAATTTTGCCATTTCACACAGCCTTGGAGCCTTGTGGGGGAAAGTTATGTAACCTTTCCCCAACTGTTACCTCATCTGTGAAAGTTGGAACAACTGTTCTTGGCAAGCTCCTTAAAAACTTTATGGAGATCAAAATCAGCAGGTATACATAATGGTCCTTTGAAAATGCAAAGTAGACACAGTATAAGGTGGTGATGGTATTAAAAAATTTATTATTATTATTATTATTGTTATTTTAACTACACATTTAAGTGGTAACAGTGTCACATAGTATTGATACATTCCTTTTTATATGAAATTGCAGAAAATCTTTTAACATTGCTGATATCCAAGCCCTTAAGCAAGTAACCAGGGCTTTGCTAGTTAAGGTTGTAATCCCTATAATTTAGCTCTGGTGATAGTGGGATGACTGAATGGAGTCAGTATTAATTTAATGCTTACTAATGTAGAGACACTTGTTTTGAATACATCTATTCTGATACTGTTTTACTGTACGTTATTGATCTCAATAAATTATCCAAGTTTGAATACTTACTTGTTTGGTTGTACTTTGAACAATTTCTACTTGGGGGTGGTGTTTCATTGTGCAGTTTAACAGTAGTTAAATATCAGATTTGCCAATTTGCTTTTGGATTTTCTCTTGTTTAGTTAAAAGTGGTGTTAAAAGACTATTAGCTACATGGTCTTAGAATCTTGATATTTTCTACTGATTGGTTGTTTCCAGTTGAATAATTGTGTGGAATTAAACAACTAACAGGAATTTAGTCTTGGATCTTGCCACTTTTTTCATCTCTTGAGGGATAATGTAAGCCTTTTTCCATAGTTTTGTGTTTGCAGCATTTTTTACTTGCAGTAAGATTTGTAAGACTATATTAGAAAAGTTATATCCCAGTCTACATTTAGAAAACCTTATTTCCTTTAAAAAAAAAAAAAAAAGGTAAATAAAAACATATTGACTTAGCTAATTTTAAGTATTGCTACGCATTGCTTTTTCTCTGTATCACCCTTTATCTCCTTTTTCACCCAGCCCCACTTGCAACCTTCATCCCAATCCAGCAAAAAGAGAACATTTATATATTTTTTTGGGTGTGGTAATCATCAACTTGGTAATGTTAAAAGACTTTAAATTTTATATATGCCACCATACTATCTGTTTTTTAGTGATTTTTTGTCATATTCCTAAAAATTATGCAATGCAAATTAATTTTTTGTCCTAAGTATTTTTCCTAAATTCTGTTTTTTCAAGTTATTTGGCATTGATCTATATATCTTTTCACTAGTTTTTGCATATTAATTTATAAATTTTACCTTAAATTTTTGTGTGAATTATCTTTATTATTTGTCCCTATTATTTAGTTATGCTAGCTTTTACATACTCTATACTAAAATTTACTATGCATTTCTGTATTCCTCACATACTTAACTTTCAGGAGATTATCATCTCTTTAAGATGCACCATTCCTGTCCATCTGTGTGTTTCTCTGTAGGTTTCCTTACAAATAGTAAATGCTCAATTAGTGTTTGTGTCTACATAATTGAACATAGATCCTATATGGTATGTGTGGTCAGTTGTTAATTATATAAAAACAGAGTCATGGTATAAATTAGTGCCTGACTGAACAAATTAGTTCTATATGTAATTTTTGACCTCTTTTAATAGTTTTTTATTTCATTGTAAACGATGACAGTGTTTTATGAAAATTTACAAATGTTTTTCTGTGTAAGAGTTTAATATCATACTTATTTTTATTACTATGCTTGTAAACACAGGCTTTCTCGACATGGTGAAGATATTTCACATTGTGTGTTTAATTTATTTTTGTTGTTTAATTGCAGTGAGAATACAATATGAGATCTGCCCTCTTAGCAAATTTTTAAGTGTACAGTAGTCCCCCCTCATCTGTGGTTTTACTTTCCATGGTTTTAGTTACATGTGATCAACCACAGTCTGAAAGTATACAGTGGAAAATTTTAGAAATAAACAATGCATGATGAAATCTTGCACTGTCCTGCTTAGTCCCTCTCTGGATGTGAGTAATCCCTTTGTCTAGCGTATCCACAGTGTGTACACTACCTGCCCTTTAGTGATGTATTGGCCCCCTAGGTTATCAGATCAACTGTTGGGATATCACAGTGTTTGTGTTCAGGTAACCCTTATTTTACTTAACAAAGGACCCGAAGAAGAAGAGTGGAGACACTGGCAATTCAGCTATGGCAAATTGAAGCCATAAATTACTTCCTTTAAGTGAAAAGGTATGTACATATAGGAAAAAATATAGGTATCTATGTACAGTTGACCTTTGAACAGTGTGGGGGTTAGGGCACAAACCCTCTGTAAAGTTGAAAATCCACATATACCTTTTGACTCAAAAACTTAAATAATAAAGCCTGCTACTAACTAGAAGCCTTACTGATAACATAAACAGTTGATTAACACATATTTTGTATATGCATATATACATTCTTACAATAAAGTAAGATAGAGGGCAAATGTTATTAAGAAACGTGAGGAAGAGAAAATACATTTAACAGTACTGACTGAAAAAAGTCAGCGTATAAGTGGAACTGCATAGTTCGTACTCCTGTTGTTCCAGGGGTCAACTATATACAGGGTTCTGTGTTATCTGTGTTTTCAGGCATCCACTGGGGGCCTTGGAGAGTATTACTCACGTATAAGGGGGGACTAATGTACAATGCAGTATTATTAACTACAGGCACTTTGTTGTACACAGACCTGTAGAACTTGTTCATCTTGCATTGTTGACACTCTGTCCATATATTAGCGACTCCCAGTTTTCCCCTCTCTGAGTCTCTGGCAACCACCATTTTACTCCCTGATTCTATGAGTTTAGCTCTTTTAGACATTTTCATGTAAACGGAATCATGCAGTATTTGGGCTTCTGTGACTAGGTTATTTCACTTATCATAACCTCTTCCAGGTTTGCCCATTTTGTTGCATATTGCACAATTTCCTTTTTAAGGCTGAATAATATTTCATTGTATGGATGTACTACATTTTCTTTATACAGTCATCTGTCAATGTACATTTAGGTTGTTTTACATCTTGCCTGTTGTGAATATGCTGCAGTGAACATTGGGGTGCCGCTATTTCTTTGAGATCCTGATTTCTATTTTTTTTGAATAAATATCCAGAGGTAGAATTGTTGAAAAATATGGCAATTCTATTTTTAACTTTTTGAGGCACTTCCATACTGTTTTTTAAATGTTTAATCTTAAGAGTAATCTTCAGATTTTTTCTTCCTTTTTTGCCAAAAATGGATTGAATCATGTTTTTGTTCTCTTTTCAAAAAAGGAAACACATTGCAAAGTTAAAAATTTTATCACAAGCCTATGTTTAAATATTTTGTCGTTCATTTCTATATTTAAAAACAGGCACGTTTTGAATGTTACATATCTCATGGTATGTTTAGTAAGATGGGAATAGGGAAAGAGGGAATCGGGCATATGACTAAAGAAATATACTAATGATAGAATTTCATTTCAACTCATATGTTGAAGGTCTAGAAATTAATTCATGTTTGTTTTGTTTTTGCATTGCAGTGAATGATCTAGGAGGGGACGTCAGAGGAGTTGGTAAAGGCTCCTTAGCTGCTGATAAGGTTGTTGAAGAAATAACAAAGAAAGGTGGAAAAGCAGTGGCCAACTATGGTACGATATTTGAGAGAACTATACTATTTTTTAAATTTTCCTTCAACTAATGCTTTTGTTTACATTAATAATCATGGAGCAAGTATCTCAGCGTTCCAGTGTAATTATGAAATTAGATTTTATTTAAGTCAGCCAAAGCTGTTTGGCTACATATTTTTTGGAGAATTTTAAAAATTTTGATGTTTATTATTTCATGAGTCAAACTTTTATCCTAATGTTTATTTAATATTTCTATTAATGAGTACATGGTATAATAAGTAAATTATTGTAGATGTGTATATGAATATGTTCTTGTTCTTAAAAGACCTTTTTTACTTAAAGGTCTTATGTATTTCTACAGAATAACATTAAATTATTTTTAAAATTATTTCAAAAAATTTAAGCAATATTGTGTAAGAAGCGAAAAACCCCTTTCTATATTCAACCTCTATATTCCATTCTGCACAAGTAATAATTGCTATATGTAACTTTCTTATCTTTATAAAGAGTCAAAGTTAGGCATTAAAGTGAAGCCATAAGAAAAACAGAAATTACAACCTTTACATTTGATGTATTGATTCTAATAGTATTTGTAAGGAACCTTCTTGAATAGATTTATTTTAGAAAGCTAGTGTATTAGATTGTTTTTATGGGCCAGGGATTAAATTAGATTACCAGTGACTTCATTTTGAAATATTAGATATAAGGAAATAGGATATAATTTGTTTTGAGTGTTGTAGGGAATAATGAGACAATACGTTTCAGTATCTTCTTTACACACTGAGGATCTAGAAAAATGTTTTCAGCTTTTAATTTTTAATTTTTGAGTTTTAAAAACCTATTTTATAAAATTACAAAAATTTTAGGCTCTCCACTCCACCCTATTTTGATATGCAACCTGTATCAATCAGGATTTAGTCAGGAAAACAGAAGCCCCTCCAGGTTTTCCAGGTGTGAAGGATTTTAATACAGAGAATTAGAGGCTTTGCATAACCATTGGAAGGGCTGGGTAAGTGCATGTCAGGGAAATTTTCAGTGACAATGTCAGCTTGCAGCAGGCGGTTCTCAAGAAGTCTCCTAGATGTGCGACCAGACTTAGTGTTCTCATGAGATTGCCTGAAGATGCAGGCTTCTACTTTTTCATGCTTTAGGTGATTGCCTTTTTTTGGCATATCTACCTCAGGATTATATGAGTCCGAGGGAAGGGACTATTTTTCCTGGCTCCTCTCTTCTGCTTGCAGAGAATATAGAAAGAGGAAGTGATGATGTTGAGTTGATAGGTGACCATTTGACACATAACTCTGGGGATAATGAGCCCTTCCCCTGGGCCAATTAGCAGAAAATTATAAAGCCATGCTATTTCGTTCAGCTTTACTTTTTGTAGTTAGTATTTTAAAAACGCTAGGTTTATTTTCCTTGTGTAGTTATATAGCATCGAACATGTTTTTTCAAATTAAACATGTACCTCCTCCTTTCCCTCCCAAATTCTGATTTTCATTCTTAAGGAGAAGTACCTGCATGATTATTTAAAATGAAATATATATTAAATAAGATTAAATATTCAATTTATCATACTAGCCACATTTTTAAGAACTCAATAGTCACATGTGTTTAGTGGCTGCAGTATTAGTGCAGAAATAGGAAATTTCCATCTTCATAAAAAGTGATATTGGATAGTACTACATTTTAGATCGTATTTGCTCAATGTTTCTTATTTACCCCATTTCCTTCCACTTCCTTGCTTCTGTAAGTTAAAGAGTTATCTTAGGTGCTAAATTTCTTTTGTAACATTAGATCATCTATATTTTGATTCGTTATGTATTTTTCTTGGAAATGAGTTCTGTTCAGTGAATAGTATCTATCTTGTGCTTTGATCCACATAATTTAGAAATCATTTGTGAGAGGTATTACTGAAGTTTTGTACTAATTTCCCTTTCTCTCAGATTCAGTGGAAGAAGGAGAGAAGATTGTGAAGACTGCCCTGGATGCTTTTGGAAGAATAGGTGATGTTTCTTTGCATTTATGATACTAATAGAGCAGCTACTACCTTCCTAATAAAATATTTTTGATTTTACTTCTGTTTATTAAAAACTCTCTCTTTCTTGATAATCAAGTTTTTAGAATTGTTTTCCAAATTGATTACTACCTTATTCCACAAAAGGCTTGAGTTAACAATTTTTATTTTTATATGTGTTGTTTGTTTTATATTTTTCTGCACTTTAAGAGCTCTTAAAAAACTTGTAAGCATCCTCTAAGTTCTCTTTTTATAATAATTGTACCCCAAATATGTTTATAACATAAAAAATTATTAATCAATATTTTGGCTTTAGAGGACCCAGTGGAATCTTTAGATAATTATAATGATTTGGATTTAAATAATTTATATTTTGCAAATTAATTAAGATGAATTTTGTATAGTTGACCCTTGAACAGTGAGGGGCTTTGGGTTTCCGAACCGCTGCACAGTTGAAAATCCATGTGTAACTTTTGACTCCCCCAAAACTTAACTACTTATAGCTCACCATTGACCAGAAGCCTTACTGAAAACATATGGTCGATTAACACATATTTTGTATATTATATGTGTTATATACTGTATTTTTACAATAAAGCTAGAGAAGAGCAAATGTTATTAAGCTTAGAGAGAGGGAATACATATACAGTACTGTATTATATTTATTGATATTGGAAGTTTGTGTAATTGGTTTATAAGGTGAATTACCTGTCAGTACCTACTTCAGTATTATCTTATTTGATACAAAACTGTAAATGTTACATGTATTTTGAACTCTAGACATCAAAAATGAAAAGATAATGTGAAAAAGAAATTCATATTTACATGTATAACGATTCATGCTTTGATAATGAAGAAGTAGCAATAATGTTTTATGGTAGCCTAGTGTAATCAATATGATTACTTCATGGTAGCCTAGCCTATACACTAATGAGTGGTTATAAAATTTTTTGGCATTCAGCATTAGTGTCATATTCATAATACAGTATTGGAAATGTTACATTAAAAAGAAAAACTCTTACCTGTGGTGATTGGTGGATATGTAATTTCTCTAATTATAGGAGAGAGGCATACTATATGGTAATATAATTCTTTGAAAACAAAGTAATGAAACAGTAAGAAAACTAACATTATTAATTTTATATTGAATACCAGTCACCTTATGCCTGTGTAAGGATAGGTTATTTACTTCTGTACAAGTGTTGTTGCACAGTGTTCTACATGATGAATGCTTAGGTGATGATGATGACATAAAATGTCTCATACAGTTCTTGCCGTACAGTTATTTTCACACGAAGACACTCACACACATACACAGCAGATAAATTTATTACCTATGGCATCGATAATTATTTGCTGTTCATTAAGTAGAAATAGTTCATCACAGAAGTCTCCATCCTCGTCTTCATGTTGAGTAGGCTGAAGGGTAGGAGGAAGAAGAGGGGTTGGTCTTGCTGTCTTGGATGGCGGAGGTGGAAGAGGTAGAAGGAAGGGCAGGAGCATTCAGTGTAACTTTGTGGAAATACATCATCATTTCTGTCTGACTTTTTTGCATTTTCATTTCTCTAAAAATGTTTCTATACGGTACCATCCTTCCACCATTTGCCTTAGTTTCAGTGTCTGTATCATTGAAATGTCTATGCCATAAAAGAAGTCAAAAGCAGTCTTGAATAATTGGAATCTTTTGCTAGATTGTCTAATGTAAGTTTGTTTTCTGGCGCTACTTCTTCTACATCTTCTTCCTCATTGTCAGGCACCAGTTCCAGGAGACAGTCCTGTCCATGAAGTTGTCTTTTGTTAATTCCTCTGGTGTGGTATCTATTAGCTCTTGAATTTCTCTAAGAGCCATATCGTGAAACACTTTTCCTGACACCTTTTGTGGCATATTTACATCTCTTTCATGATTTCCTTGATTGGCTCTGTTGTAGATCCTGTGAAGTCATGCATGACATCTGAATACAGCTTTCTCCAGCAGGGATATATTATTTCGGGCTTGATGGCTTTCATAGCCTTTTCTATAACAACAATGACATCTCATCTTCAATTGAGTAATCCTTCCAGATTTTCATGATTTCTGTCAGGGTTTTCTTCCATAGTGTTGACAGTCTTCTCCATAGAGTATTGTATGTAGTGAGCCTTATACATTACACATTATTTTTTGGCAGCCTTCCGAGTTGAACTCATGGGATTCTGGGTGGCCAGGGGCATAGTCTAATATCCAAAGAACTTTAAAAGGCAGTCCCTTATTGGCACAGTCAGTACTTTCTAACTTCAGAGACAAAAGAGTTGATGAAACCAATCCAGAAAAAAGGTTCCCATTGTCCACATCTTCTTGTACCAAAAGACTGGCAGCTGGTATTTATTTTTTCCCTTCAAGGTTTAATAGTTAGCTTTATAGGTAAGGGCAGGCTTGATCAAAAAAACCCAACTGCATATGCTTGGTGGAGTTAGCTTATTTCTTCCTGCTTTGAATTCTGGTGCTAATTTTTCTTCGTAACTAATAGAGTCTTTGGGGGTTTCCTTCTCCCATCCCCCCCACCAGAATAGGACACTTCCATTTGTATTAAAAACCTGTTCAGGCAGATAGCCTTTCTCCTGTATGATTTTCTTAGTGGTGTCTGGGAACTTGTCTGCTGCCCCTTGGTTGTCAGAAGCTTCTTTTCCTGTTATTTTGACTTTTTTTTTTTTTTTTAAGCTAAACCTCTTTGTAAAATTATCAAATCATCTTTTGCTAACATGATATGCTTCAGCTTCAGATCTTTCACCTTCCTTTTGTTTTAATTTGTCATATTATGACTGCTTTTTCTCGAATCATGTTAGAGTCTATAGCCATGTCTTTTTTTTTTTTAACAGCAATTCTGCACCCACATAAAAGCTGCATTTTCAAAATTAGATAAAAAAGGTTATTTTGCAAAAAGTGCCAAGTTTATGTGCCTGCTGGCTTAGCTGCAATGATTGCTTCACGGATTTTTTTTCTTTTCTTTCTTTTCTTTTCTTTTTTTTTTTCAGTGATCCTTACACTGGATTCATTTATCTTGAAATGTAGGCAACAGTAGGTGGCAGCCCTTAATCTATGGTGCTTATTAAACATTTCAACTTTTTCTTATGTCATGACTTTTCTCTGCTTCTTGAGAATATTTCCAGTATCACTAGTAGCTCTTCGTATGGGTCCCATGGTGTTATTCAGGTTTACTGTGTTGCACTAAAAAAATGAAAAATATGGGAGAACTGTGAGAGATCACTTTTTACTGCCATACACAATTTACTGGAGAGAGGAACCTCTCATATGGAGCAATTAACAAGCATCATGTGATATTGTAAGCAGATACTTGCAACACTTGAGCTCAGGCAGTAGCAACAGGAAGTGGCTACAAAATTATTATAGTAGTACAGTATATACTATAGTTAATTTTATGCAGTTATGATTTAATACTGCATCTTTATGTTTGTTTACATTTTTCTCAACTAAATGGTGCCACAAATGGTCTGTATTTGTGCATATAACTTGATAAATTTTAAATATTTTATAATTTATATTTTATGGTAGTAAATGATAAAATAGACAATTATCTGCATATGTTTTGTGTATTCTTGACATAGCTAACTTTTTCTTAAATTTTTCAATGTTTCTAGGGTATATGATGTGTGAGTTTTTTCACTGTGTTGCACATTTCCAAAAAAAATGTTCCAACATTTTTATTGGAAAAAATCAAAATGTGAGTGGACTTGTGCAGTTCAAACCTGTGTTGTTCAAGGGTCAACTGTATAATAAAAATCTTCATTTTTAAGAAGAGTTTCAATATACTGTTTAGTCCATTCTTCTCTGGATAAGCTTTCTGGTTTAGTCCTACACATTTTTATTAAAAGGTTGTTGAATTCTAGTGGGAAACATTATTCCAGATATTCCCAAAATGTTTATAATCTGAAAAACATTAATTTTGTAATTTAAATGTGCTCCCCCCCCTTTTTTTTTGTCTGGTATATTTATTTTTCTAGTTATGTTTGGTTGAGCTCATTACAGACATTTTTGCATATTTTCTGACAGAGGGCTAGGGAGCACAAAGGTGTGAAATCATAGGGTGAAAATAGCTACAGGGTGGTGGTGGTTGAACCTTAGAAATTATTTTTTTTCTTTTCATAGTGAGAATGCAATTCTGTGTTAAGATAGGATATCAGTTTTTAACTCTAATGGTTTCCTTTCTGGCCTTTTGACTTTGGCAAAAACAAATTTTAAGCTTTTAACTTTCTGAGTGAATTTTGAGGTTTAATGAGGAATGGCTATGGTTACCACTGAATCCTAAGAACCTAAGAGTTGTGCAATAGCTAATTCTATAAATAAGTTGCTAGAATTTCAGCAGAAGATAGAGGTGGAAAATCTTAGATATGTAAGTTTAAGAGTAGAGCACTGATATTGTGTGATTGATACTTGTGTGGTTTTGTGAATCAAGATCTTTTTTTTTTGCTGCAAGTATAAAATTTGGTTCTGATAATGCTCTTTAACAATTATATGTATACTTTCCATGGGGGAAAAATCATTTTCAAAAGAAATATGAATTTTAAGCAAATGCAAATTAACATGCTTGCTTTTATATTTGTGACTTGGATCTTTTTATATTGTAGATATTGTGGTCAACAATGCTGGGTGAGTATTTCTATTTTCATTTTTAGTGTAGTAACATGCATTCAAAGTTGGTTTTTTTTAAGTGTATACTCCCTCTTTAACTGATATAATATCAATTTTTAGAATTCTGAGGGATCGTTCCTTTGGTAGAATAAATGATGAAGACTGGGGTAAGTTGTTTTTAATATATATCTCTGATAAATTTATACATTTAAGAAAAACCTTGATTTTATCTACTTTTTCTTCTGCTATGTGATAAATAAGCTTTATAACTGAAAACAATGAACAGTTGGTTATAGCCTTTTTTTTTAACATTTGATAAATTAAAAAAAAATCAAATCAGTTGGCAGAAGTTATTCAAAAGGATTTTGGGCCTTTCAATTTGTTTCTCCTTTTTTTTCCTTGAGAGATTGTTAGCATTTCTAGCATTATTAACTCTTTCTAACAGCCTTTAGCCTACTTATCTGGCTGTGTGAGACTTATTTCAAGAGCAAGAGCAGAATATGGAAAGGAGACAGGGTCACTAAAAATGATGGAGATCTTAGCACTGTGTGGGAAAAACCTGGATGTAATTTTGAAGCTTCTAATAAGTAGGAAACTTTTCCATTAGTGCCATTTTGGAAAGTTCAAGTTTAGGTAATGAACAAATCACAGTTATGATTTTTTTTTTTTCTGTTTGCTTTTCTTTGCCCTTACTTCATTGGCCATCAGAACTAAAACAATGATGGCTGAGACAATGGTAAGCATGATAACTAAGGTGAATTATATTATTGTTTATAGAGTGTGCTTCCAGGGGATATTGCCAGAAGTTCTTTTGGAAGAAGCAAAATATCTTTGTGCCTTAGAGTTAATCAGAGAAGGGCTTTGGTTACCTTTTTTCTTGTAACAACTGGGGTGAAAAAGAAGCCAAGAAAGATAAGATTTGTTGGCAAAGGGCTTATGTGACCCTTTCTTTTGAACTCTGGTGGTGCTGGGGTATTTACTCCTCTGATTTCATCCTAAGCTCTTGACTCGTAACTGCTCTTTCTTTCTTTTTTTTTTTTTTTAAGTTCTTTTTATCACTCTTTTAATATATACAAGAGCAAATGTTTTCATTTATTGAGGCCCCAGATTAGTAATAAATAAGTAAAAGTGGTTAAAAATTTGATAATTAAAAAATAAAATTAAGTCTAAATAAATTGAATTAGAAAATTACATCTCAAGTTTTTTATCTATCTGAATTATTTCTCAAATTGTCTATTCATTAGATTGATATCTCTAAAACAGATAGTCTTCCCTCTTCTCCTCCTTTTCTTCCCCTTCTATCTTCTCCTATTTTCTACCTCCCATCCTCCAATTTATAAACTCTGGAAAAAATAGGGATATACCGAGAATTTTATAGATATTTCTTGATGATGAACTGTGTGGCTTATGATTATGCTTTAATTAATGTTTGTGTTGAGTCCCAAATATGTATGTAAAATTCTTGGATATTTGTATTAGTGAATATTTATGTAAAGTAGGCATAAGTTAAAGATGGCATTATATTTAGATATGTACAGATATTTCAATAATTTTATCATAAAATATAAGGAAAATGAGTAGAACTATTGATTGGTTTCATAACTGGAACAAAAGCAAAAGCAATTACTTAGAGAGCAGTGTGACAATAGTTCATTATGAATGTTAGGTATAAAATGAACATATGTTTATAAGTAAATCATTGCTTATGTTGATACCGAGATATACCTATCTGAATTTTTGATAAAATATACAATAACTTCTTGTTTTAGATATAATCCATAGAATTCATTTGCGGGGTTCATTCCAAGTGACCCGGGCAGCGTGGGATCACATGAAGAAACAGAATTTTGGAAGGTAGAGTTGCATTTGGCTTTCAAGGGGGAATTAGAGATGTTGTGAGTGGATTCTTAGGTACAGAGAATGCATGATAATTGAGGAAAACATTGACATTGAGGAAAACATCATCTATGCATAGGCTTTTTAAGTATGGTTTTGGCACATATCCTCTCATTAAATTGGTCACTTAGTTATAAATTACCTGAACTGGACAGCTTTATATTTCTTTTCACATCCTGCTTTTTGTTATTAATAATTTTCCTTGCCGTTCTCTGATGTATCAGCAGTACAAACATTGCGGATTTAGCTGTAGTTTATTCTGTAACCAAAATATCATTTCATGTATCCATTGACCAACTGTGAGAGATGAGTGGCTGTTTCCTGCTAGCTGGTACATGTCAGACAAAGAATTAGTGTTTACAAATTGTTTAGGAACTGTAGGACTCTTATGATTGTATCTATGTCAGTGACTCAGAATATGGTAGAGAGAGTAAGTGGCTCCATGCACTCTAATGTCGAGGTCATTCTTTTTAAGTTAGGGCTCACACATATTTATTAAAAGTAAATCTTTTGTGATACCTCTTCTTATTGGAGAGTTCTAGTTTATCCTGATCTTAGCAGCTTCTGAAAGTAAATGATATCAAAGAGGAATTTTCCACTCTAAAGGCTAGCCTTATAATCAGCTCTTTGTTCTGCTTCTGTAGGTGTGCTTGCCGCATAGGCTGAAGGGCAGGGTGACCTCTAAATTGACTAAAGACTTATCCTCCCTTTACTTGTTCTGTCTAGATAACAAGTGTATCGCCTCATAAGTTCCTGTCTGAAATTCCCATGCTTTGTAACTCTGTAACTGCCTGTAACCCATAGCAACTCCTGGTCTCTTAAACTGCCTGAGGAGAAATTAACCAATTGGCCCATGCCACCTGGCCAACTGTTAACTACACGGACAAGCCTCATAAAAGCAAGGTTACCCTTGAGCTTGGGGCCCAGATCTTCAGAGCACTGGCTCTTCTGGGACTGCCAGCGTAATAAACCTGAGTTCTCCAACTTTCTGAGTGGTGCGTGGTTTCTCATGGGTCTAATTTTTTTTTTTTTTCTCCAACATTTCTGCAACAATATAATTTATTTTGCTTCTACTAGGTAAAGTGAATGAGATTGGGTCAGATTATGAGATGGCATTATTTTAATATGAGGCATTTAATATTATCCAGAAAGGAAGGAGGGGCAAAGTGATGACTAAAGAATTAGAATGGCTTTATCTAATATTTCTTACTAAAATTTTAACATATGTTGCCAGTTTACATTTATAAATATTGTTGTTTTCAATAGATAATGAATGTACGTTCTTACACTTGAATTCATTTGGTTCTGACCAGAGATTCATTTTAAAACAGGTAAATCTTGTAGTTGAATTTTAGGAGTTTACTTTTATTATTATTATTATTATTATTTTAGATATATTAACCATGACAGTAAGAAACTAATGACAGTATACAGACTTGCTTTTGACAGGTGTAATAGTATTGAAAAAAAAGAAGTCTTAGAGTTGCAACATTATCTAAACATAGAAAAGATGATGATGAGGGATTGGTTTTCTTTTTAGGATCATTATGACTTCATCATCTTCAGGGCTATATGGCAACTTTGGCCAGGCAAATTACAGTGCTGCAAAACTAGGTCTTCTGGGCCTTGCAAATACTCTTGCAATTGAAGGCAAGAAAAACAACATTCATTGTAACACTATTGCTCCAGTGGCTGTATCAAGATTGACCCAGGGTATAGTCCCTGAAGGTAAGTAGCTTAGATTTTTCAGTGCTTCTTGTAATTGATTTCTAGTTTTATAATGTTGTAGTTAGAAAAAATGCTTGATATGATTTCAGTATTCTTGAATTTATCAAGACTTATTTTGTGGCCAAACGTGATCTATCCTAGAGAATGTACCATGTGCACTTGAAAAAGATTGTGTATGCTGCAGTATTGGGATGAAATATTTTGTATCTATCAAGTCTCTCTTTCTATTATTGTGTTAAGGTCAGTTTCTCCCTTTATGTCTGTTTTTATTTGCTTTATATAAGTAGTTGCTCCTGTTTTGGGTGCATTTATGTTTATAAAAGTGATATCCTCTTGGATCGACCTCTAAAGCATCATGTAATGCCCATTTTTGGTCTTATATTACAATCTTTGTTTTAAAGTCTGTTTTGTCTGAGTATTGCTATCCCAACTTTCTTTTTGTTTGCATTTGTGTAGAACACACACTCAGACTCTAAGAAATACTAGTACAACTTAAGACTTCTTAAGGTATTGAACTTATTAACTAGGATATGAGACTAACAATTAAAGGACAACAGTGACATCTAGTGAACATTTCAAATACATACCACACATATTTTGGATCAAAACATTTTACTTCTAGTGTTTCACATATTTCAAACTAACTGAGCACTTACTTATATGACGAATCTTAAGCTTTAAACCAGTGGCTTAGCTGGCATGTTCTGGTTCTGGATCTCTAACGAAGTTTTAATGAAGGTGTTCGCTGGGATTCCAGTTATTTGAAAGCTTGTCTGGGTTGGAGTATCCATGTCCAATCTCATAAAATGAACACGAAAGTTGGCAGGAGGCCTCCATTCCTCCCTAACTGTTGTCTGGAGGCGTCAGTGTCTCACCGTGTGGACTCCTCCATAGGACTACTCTTGATGTGACATCTGGCTTCCCCCAGAACTAATTATCTGAAAGAGAGAAACAGCCACCAAGACAGAAGTTGCATTATCTTTTAAGTTCAGAAGTGACATACTGTCACTTCTGTCCTATTCTGTTGTTCGCAAAGACCAACTGTAGTACATTGTAGGAGGGGACTGCAAAAAGGGGTAAATAAGAGGAGAGGGGGATCACTTGGACCATCCTGAAGACTAGCTGTCACGCAGCCCTAAAACTGGGGCATTACCAATGACTTGTATGTATCTTTATCTTTTCATCACAAACCCCTTACTTCCCTCAAGATGTAATCAGTCGAATAATTGGTTTTCATTTCCTTATCCTTTCTTAAAAACATAATAAATACCTGGCTAAACCCTTTATTTTCGGTTTGCTTGTTTTTGATCCTCATGAAATATACTGTTTTGGGGGGGGGGTGATTGCTTTTTGCTTTTCCACTTTATGCTATATATTTAAGATTAATTTATATTATGTATAGCTGTAGTTCACTCATTTTAACTCTTTATGTGAATTTATCCAATTCATAAATGGACATTTGGGTTTGTGTCCTGTTTATTTGCTTTTTTTGAACAGTGTTGCCATTTTTTTTAAACAGCGTTGCTATTCTTGTTTATGTGTCCTGGTCACACAAATAAGAATTTTCTAGAGTGCGTACTTAGAAGTAAAATTGCTGAGTTATAGAATATACAAATGCTAAACTTGAGATAATTCTAAATTAGTTTCAAATGGGTTAAGCCAATTTAACATCCAACCAGTAGTTACAGAGTTCTCACTGATCTCTGCTTGTGTCAGAGGTCTTCAAGATGACCCTCAGGCTTTATGATGCTCTAGGAGAATTCACCGGACTTAGACAAAGCTGTTATACTCACGGTAATGGTCTTTTACAGTGAAAAGATACTAATTAAACTAAGCAAAGGGGAAAAGGCACATGAGGTGAAATTCAGGAGAAACCAAGCTGGATGCTGTAAAGTGTTGCTTAAGTATAAGTGACAATATGTGAAATAAGATGGAAGTCGAAGTATTTTTCCTATGTGACTTTGTTCTTTTCTTCTTTTTTCTCACCTAATAGATGTTGAGTTGGATTTCTTAGATGTATTTATTATTGCATTCAGTACTATAAAGTTAGTCAACTCAAACATCTGAATCTCTATATAAATATCCTTTAACATTCCATTTTGCAATTGATATATAAAGGAAATTCATGGAATGTTATATATTCAGATGAACAGTATATAGGTAGAATTTGTTTTATCATATAATTTGAAATAGTTGGAACATCCCTTTAGTTTTCTCCTCATGCTTATAATAGAGAGTGGGGATCAGTGTACCATTAGATTTTTTGCATACCTGAGAGCTTTTAGAGGCTTCGAAGTGAAAAGTTTTTGGAGCTGCTTTTTAATTTATAGAGACTGTAAAAGTCATCTTTGTTACTTTTACATATTAATACAAATTAAGTTTTGTCATTTTACAACTAAAATTTGCAATTATTTGATTCTTTAAAGATTATAAAATATATTAACAAATTCAATTTCATTTGAGCCATTGAACAACTTGATAGAGTAGGCAGGGGAAGCATTTTACTTACCATCTTACCAATGAAGATACAAGTCCAGGAGAGCAAAACGATGTGCTCACAGTGTCCTAAGTTGCCTGCATGGTAGTGCTAGCAGTAAAATCCAGGTCTTCTTACTCCTTCTGTAGTACCTTTCTGCTCTAAGTTTCTCACATCATCACATCATGATTTTACCATCATTACAATTGTCAAAGCTTTGTTTGTTTGTTTTTTGTTTTTGTGGCTTCCGGTGAAATAGCTGGGAGTACAAAATAATTTTGGAAATGAATGGTACCTGAGTTCCTCATGTTATATACAGCTTTGCTCATTAGTCTTTGCCTAGGCAGCCGTAACTTACCTTCTCCTGAATAGTATCTTGCTTAACTTTAAAGGTATGTCTGATGTATTCAATGTTAGAAGCTTGAAAAAAGCTTTAGGAATGTCTCCATTGTGATGAAAAAAAATTCTTTGAAAAGCCCTGGATGTTAGACTAATTAATTATGTATATTTATTTTTGTTCTTATTTTTTAAAATAT
This sequence comes from Rousettus aegyptiacus, assembly GCF_014176215.1. NCBI lineage: Eukaryota > Metazoa > Chordata > Mammalia > Chiroptera > Pteropodidae > Rousettus > Rousettus aegyptiacus. The sequence continues at coordinate 37,928,655 of NW_023416311.1, read as the reverse complement.
CTCTGAATTATCTATAATTTCCTAAGATATTTTCAGAAAGTAAAATAATTGATTAAATAAGTATACTTGTTTAAAAAAACTTTTTTGGTTATTTATTTCAGATATTCTGAAAGTTATGCAGCCAGATTATGTGGCACCCCTGGTTCTTTGGCTTTGCCACGAGAGTTGTGACGAAAATGGTGGCTTGTTTGAGGTATTCTGTAATTTTCCACTTTCTCCCAAAGTAATATTTTTGTAATTAAATATAAAAAGTGATTTAGAAATTACTATTTTCCAGTTGCTCACATTTGTAAAACTCTGCATCAGTTGACATCACTTGCATATTTTTAAAATATCGTGGTTATGTTATAATTAAGGCACAAGTGTTGACTAATGTTCTTTTTTGAGAAAGTAGCAGCAACTTCATAAATTCTGTTTTTATTTAGTTCTTCATTTCTAATATTCTTATGAAATGAAAATTGTGGCTGGTTTGATGTGTTTAGTTAAATATAGAAAGTATCATTTGGTTTGAGAAGCTCACTGGTGAAGTAGAAGGATGAGCTTAGGGTTTAGAGTCAGCCAAGCTAGATTTTGAATTCTTGTTCTGGTATTTGCTAGCTTGCTGAAATTTTATACAGACTAACCTCCCTGAGTTTTAGTTTTCTTGGGCTTTCGTTATGACAACTAGAAATCATACTTTTAAACTCTTAGCATTGGACTTAGTACATAGCAGTCATTCCTCAATTTAAAATATTATAACAGTATAGCAGGAATTTAGTCTGGGTATGATAGATCATTAAATACAATTTATTATTTATCTTAACTTTAAAAATAAATTATATTTTTCCTTGTTGCAGAACTTGAAATGTTTATTGTAAATATAAAAATCACACATAATCCCACCATCATGTGAGACCCAGTTTTTACTACATAGTTGAAATCTTTTTAGATCTCTTTATGCTAGTTTGTACATTTTTGACTCTTCCTTTGAGTTGGATCTCTTTTTTTGTAGCACAAACTGTTATTTTTAAAACCTCCTCCCTTATTTTGTTATCTTTGGGAATAATTAACCTGTTCTATGAAGAATACTGTGATATCCCTAAACATTTCTTGGTAGCAAAATAACCTGGCTCAGTTTGAAATGAATGATGTAATAGCCTGATTTATTGAATAAAAAGCTGATAAGCAAATAAAAAAAAATCCGCACATGTATAAGCAGAGATATGTGCCTCCTCTACATTCTTAATCAAAGCCATTAAGTGTAAATTGTGGAAATTTAGAGGTGGAAATAACTTTACAACTCAAATTTACAGAAGAGGAAAATTTAATTTTATCATGCCATCTGAAACTCAAAATTTGGCCTATCTTTTATCTCGTTAGGGAATTTTTTTTAAAAGCTTTTTATCTTTTATAATTATATTTATTATTAGCTCTGTTCTGTACTTTTTATAGAAAACTTTAAATATACAGAAAAGTATATAGAAGAAAATAAAAATCACTCACATTACCATTATTTAGAGATAACCACTATTAATATTTTTATGTATTCTCTTCCATTCTTTTATTAGATGTGCATTTTCCACGAATAGGCTTTTTTTAGATATACATTTTGCACACCCACTCAAATGTAAATAATTAGGATCATGTGTAAATTAAGTTTTGTATATATTTTTTTATTATATTGTGAACATTTTTAGTGAGGAATATTTAATATGCATGATTAATAAAATATAGTAAGATGGACTTTTGTAGAGCTGTGTTATTTTCTTACATTGTCATCTAGCTTTCTGTTATTCTTACTAAGATCGTCTGTTTTTTTAATTTAAAAAAATATGTTAGTAATTTCGCATTAGATGGTATAATTTTTTTCCCCTTTTTTTGCTAGGTTGGAGGAGGATGGATTGGAAAATGTAAGTCTCTTTTGGTGTTTGGTTTGCCATATATTATTTCCATATCTTTAAACCTGCATATCCAATTAGAGCTGGGGAATGATCTTGTCATATGTCTAACTATTGGATCTAGTACACACATATTCAGATATAAACATTATACCAACAAGTATTCTAAAACATGGACGTTTTCTTGGAGGCCTGTGGCATTTTCAAAAATCTGTATAGTTTTCTTTCTGTTGGCAGTCCTTATTCAGGACTTGCTCTGTCTTATTCAGAACTGACTATTCCTTAAGTCATTATTTAGATTGATGTTTGTCTTCCCATGTCTCTGGCATCACACGTGCTTGTTCTTACTGTTTCCACAGAAAAGTGAGTGGGAGGGAGGGCTATTTTTGAAAATATGGGAAGAACACAGCAGGCAAATTCTCTAGTTCTGTCATTTAATTCTTTTGTCTCTTGGAGCATGAGACATCAAGAAGAGACAGTGAAGAACCACAGTGGACAGTTTTCTGGGACAGAAATTGCAACTGATATGTGGAAATTATTCCCCTTCAGCCCTATAGTAAATTTATTTGACTTCAACCTTCTCCTACTCCAGCCCTCAAACTGTGTGACCTCCAAAATTGGATAATTACTTTAAAACATTTTTTAAAAATTTAAAATTCCAGTATTCTAATTCATGTTTTCAGTTGGCTACTGGTATCAAAACTAATTGAATTATTTAAAAGATTGCCATTACTGGAAGGCATCATTGTAACATATTATAGAATATCAGTATTTTCATCTGTTCTCTCCAGTTATTAAAGTAACATATTACTCAAGCATTTCTAAGAGTCTTATGACATCACTTTAAGAAAGGAAGATCAATTGTTTCAATAAAAGCTATAGCTGGGACTCAGTAGGAAAGCTCTAGAAGCAGGCATTTCTGTCATTCTCCAAGATATATCTTCAATTTAATAAACTTTAAAGTCTGATGTTAAAGTTACTAGTGGTTATTTCTCAAGACTTTAAAAAGGAAAGCAATGCTAATTCTCCTTGTGGAACTTGAGCAATGATAATGATTTTTATGACTCTGCAAATTTTAGTTGACTTTCTGTGGAAAATGAGGAGGAGCAAAGGAAGGACAAGGGAGAGTTATTTGGGACTATTTAATATACTAATTTGGTTACCTGGAATTTTTGACTTGTTGTCATCACTATTCTTCAGTTTGTTCCAACCAAGCTCTATTCTGTTATCTTGAAGTATATTCCTCAAGTGATCTGCAGTCACGAAGTCAGTTTTTTTGGCATGATAATATATAATGTAACTTCTGATTCAGCATTTCATTCTGGCATAGTCAAAAATTTTTCCTGTCAGTTTCAAATATATATATATTTTTAAATTGACATTATCCTAATGAGTTTGTTATATTAGGAAAAATTCATTTTAAGGGATGTAGTAAAACTATTTAGAAGTTAGAAGCCTTTTTCTGAATTTCTTTTTTTTAAAGTTAAAAAAATGTAAGCAGCTCTTATGAATTTTACTTTCTGTCTCCCACTTAAACTATGTGCTCAGTATCTTAGTTTTGTTTCTATAACCAGTACGCTGGGAGCGGACCCTTGGAGCCATTGTAAAACAGAGGAATCAGCCAGTGTCTCCTGAGGCTGTGAAGGCTAACTGGAAAAAGATCTGTGACTTTGAAAATGCCAGCAAGCCTCAGGGAGCTCAAGGTAAAGAGTCCCAAGTCAGTTCAGTCCTGTTTGGGGAGCCAGAGAAATCTATTTTACGGAATTGCCTTGTGTTTTAACTGTGGTAATTTAGACACTTGAGTCATCTAGAGTACATATTCTGCTCTAATACATATTAGAACCCTTCAAATTTAAGATATATATATATATATAAAATGTCACTCCCACTGTTAGTTTTTTTTTTTTTTTTTAAATGATCCTGTTTTTTTTGTTTGTACGTGTGGTTGGGGGGATGATATGAGGTAGTCGTCCATTTGCCCTATCCTATGGTTGGTTTCAAAGCCTTCCATTGTCTAACCAAATGTTCCTTATCTGAAGTGATTTTTCTTTATTTCACAAAAAGTTTATTTAAGCCTATTTTATTTAGGCTTAGCTATTTTCTGTTTAGTGAGTAGATTTTGGTGTTTTAGCACTTTGTCTTTGTTACTGTTTCTCTGCCTTTCTAAAATGCCCCCTTCCTCTTACTCATCTTTAGAAAAACTCAAGCCCTGGGTATTCAACAAAACCTCCCCAGATATTCTGGGCTACAGTGACCTCTTACCTGAACTCTTAACACTTAAGTATCTAATCATGACTGCTTTCCACTGCTTTTGTTTCATAAGTATGTGGTTTCTTAAATGCATAGTAAGTTCATTTGGAGGGAGAGACTGTATATCTTGTATGTAGTTGATGCTAGCACAGAACTCATAGAAAGGATTTAGTAACTGCTTGTTACTTTGAATTATTGAATCCTATGATGTGCTATAGGAATTGATAACCAATATAAGTTATATTATTTTTTCTACTGTAACTCATATTCATATAGTATATGAAATTAAAGGACCTTTCTGGGAAAGATCATGAGTTAGGGTTATTTTGCAGAAAAATCATTCTTCCCTCAGTAATTTTTTATTTAATGTTTGATAGAGGAATGTATCTGAAAAATGACTTCTTATTTTTTTTTTTGTCTCTTTAATGACACTCATCTGCCTGTTGGTACACTCACTGAAATTTCATTATGCTTTTTATCAATCAGATGATAACATGATTGTTATGTCATTAATAGTGATAGCATTTTGATATTCGAGATAAATTTAGTCTATGAACAGTCAACCTATTGATGAAAATGAATGAAAGGAAAAGGGATAAACAAAAACTTTCCTTTAATGTCTAAGTTCTATTGCCTTAAAAGTATTAGACATATAAAGAAAAAGTTAATTAAATGTAATTGTAAATGATAATCTATATCTACTATTTGAAGTACAGTTAGAAAAAAACTCACATTTTTTAATAGAATTGAGGCTTTCCAGAGCACCTATCCCATCCAATGTTCTTATTTTACAAATGAACTAATAAATCTCTGAAAAACTAAATAACTGACCCAAGCTTAGTTAACTAAGGTTTTTTATCTTCGAGTGTCATACTCTTAGCCTATACCAGTTAATAGCCTTCTATTTGGGCAGCAGTCTGAATGGAGCGGTAAGAGGACGACTAATAGGGAAGAAGCTTCTCCACTATATGCCTGGTAATCTCACATTCTGTAGTTTGGTTATAGTTTTGTCTGAGTTTAGAAGGAGGCCATATCTCTAAGGTTTGGTAGAAAGGTCTCAGAACCTTTGGAATCGTATGGCATATGCGGCTGCTCCATGAGTCTCCTTTTTAACCTTACAGACCTCAGAACAGCAGTTTTAGAAACTTATCTTGAGTCACTGGTCATAATGATGGTTTTCTCTGGAAGAATTTTTAGTACTATCTTCAGAGCTATTACTTGTACAGAAACCCATGGGGATGTGGGGGAGGAGAGGTATGGGGAGAGAAGGGAAATTAATTATTCCTCCACCAGACAGAAATTGCTTGTTTATGTACAAGGATCCCACTTTACTGAGTTGTAAAATTACTCAAAGACATTGCGAAGCTCAAAGCCTCTTTAGAATCATAACCTGGGAAGAGTATGTTGGACAATGCCTTGTTTTTCATTGAAAACAACCAGTTGTCTGGTCTGTTTTTTAAAGTCTGTAACATAAAGTCTTTCCTATAAATAGCCTGACATCGTACATTCAATTTATGACCGCCAGTGAAGAGTCTGCAGCAGGCTTGCTGAATGTTATAAGTATAACATCAGTTTATCTAGCACGTTGTAACTTTTCTAAGTCACATCTTGGACAAAAGCGTTATTTATTTATTTAATTTTATTTTTTAGACACATTTGGCACTATAATCGAAGGTCTAAGAAAAATAGATTCAGATGGAGAAGTTTCACCAAATCATACCAGTCACCTGGCATCATCAACAACCACATCAGAATTTGTAAGTGGGGGAAAAAGCCTAAAGCTGTGCCTTCTCTGGAAATGTTTTCTGTTTTTTTTTCTTTTTTTCTTTTTTTATATAAAAAATTATTTTCCAAGCAATTAGTCTATTTTTAAATAGGAAAGATAAGTGACCACAAAACTTTTCATAAAATATATACTAATATTTATAGAATTTGAATAAACATAGACTAAAATATTAAATACAACTTTTAGTTCCTCTTCAATATAATTAGACAAGTATCTTTTTTTTTTGAGCATCACTGATAATCCTACTTTAGTCATATTTTTTTAACTTTTTAGAAAAGGATAATTTATTTTAGTGCTTCTGAGTCATTCTTTTTAAGGGAAAATATTGATAGAATGTTTTTTTGGAAATATTTCAACATGGCTACAAGGAAAAAGCCTCCCATTGTGTCAGAAGTTCTAATAGAATTGTGGTTATAGCTCAGATGAAATTTGGCGATTTACTTTCTTCTGTACTTATCCTTAAAAAAAAAAACCTCATAGTGCATAAATAGTGAAAAATAAATCATTCGACACATTGGATTTTGATGTTTTGTGACTCAGGACAGACATAGTGATAAAATTAACAATCTAATTTTAACCTTGAGATTATAATCAGTTTATAAGTGTGATTTTATTTTAGAATAGGGATTGGCAAGCTTCTTTGGTAAAGGGCCAGAAAGTAAATATTTTAGGCTTTCTGGACCACATACTGTTTCTGTCACACATTTTTTTTGATTTGCTTTTTTTTTAAATCACTCTTTAAAAATGTAAAACCCATTCTTAGCTCTCAGCCATTGTTTGGCAACTCTTGCTTTAGAATGAAAGTGATTGAAAATTGAGCATCATTCTTTTATAACCTAATATATGCTTCCCACATTAGCTAGGCATATCATTAATAAATAGAAAAATACAATATCCAATTAGATAAAGGACATTCCTTCGAAGGAACTTCAGGTAAAATCTCATTCTAACACCATTATGAGGCAATCTAATTTACAAGCATTAAGCAGTGTTTTGCTCATCTGTTTACAGTGAATACACTAGATCTTATAGGGCAATTCACTGTCACTATCTTTATAACAAATTTGTTATTTTTTTTATTTTATTTTTTTTTGAGTAGCCAGTAGTTGCTGAATTAACAGGGCTTTCCAGCATCAGAAACAGGAAAGTTGAAAATGAGACATACTATAGATTAGCAAGAAGCAAGCAATAAAAAAAGTACTTTTGTAGATGAAGTCCTTTCTATACACGATCTAATCGGTTTCTATTTAAAAAAATCACATGTAAATGATACAATGATAATACTCCATCAAATTCACTGAAATGACTTCCTAGTCACATCTTTTCAAAAGCAAAGCTAGATATGTAAGCAGTTAATAGTTTTAAAAACTTAAAATTTTAAAGATTTGACCAAAATATAAGTGAAAAATCATTTTCAACCACTGTTTCATAGGGCGGAGCTATTGGCCATAAATTTCCTCCAACTTTTTCTGCTTACACGGAACTGGAAACTATTCTGTATGCCCTTGGAGTGGGAGCATCAATCAAGGAACCAAAGGATTTTAAATTTATTTATGAAGGAAGTTCTGACTTCTCCTGTTTGCCTACATTTGGAGTCATTATAGCTCAGAAAGCTCTAATGAATGAAGGATTAACAGAGATTCCTGGGCTTTCAGTTAACATAGCAAAGGTATGCCTAATAAGAAACCTTTATTTTGCTTTTTTTCTGTTTCTTTAAATATGATTGATAAATGTCACATCCTATGTGTGTTTGTGTGTGTATTAATAAAACAGTTTATAGTGGTTGATTCAGGAATAAAATTTAGCATGTCTTTTCATTTTTCTTTTTAAGAATAAAAGAGAAGAGAATTAATTGAAAAGGCAAGCAAAAAGAAGAAAACAGCAATCATGTTCAGTCCCACAACCCTGGCATAATGTTATTAATTCTCTATCATTTACTTGCTATTTGACCAAGGGTAAATAACCTCTGTAAGCTTGTTTCCTTACCTGATGACAACAGTGAAGGAGCAAGCCAGGTAATTATCAGAGAAAGAGTATTGAGGCAGGAAGAACAAGTGAAAAGGCCTCAGGCAGTTGCATACTTGGTTTTGTTTTGTTTTGTTTTGTTTTGTTTTTGAAACAGCAAGGGGGCCAGTATAGCTGCACAGTGAGCAAGGCATCAGTGGTAGGAGAAGAGTGCCTTGTACTCACTATAAAGATTTCAGTTTATACTCTGGTTAATGAGGGAGGCCATTTATAGCACTCTGAACTGAGGAGTGATATGACCTGGCTCTGTTCACTCGCAGGCTCATTTTTCCTTCAGTGTGGAGAACAGATTATATGGGAGCCAAGCTTGGAAGCAAGGAAACCAGTTGGGAGCCTGTTAAAGTAATTCAAGCAAATGGTTAAATATGAGGGGAAAGAAAAAGGAGTGTAGGATGAAGGTTTTGGGTCTGGACAACTTGGATGATATATATGCATATATATCTATACGTATTTATAATTACATACAACATATTTAATATGTAAAGTGGTTCCATATGACATTACTATGTATAATAGATATATACAGTTACTTTAAGGTGAGGATGAATGATCAGGAGTTGGTTTTGGACAGATTTGCGATATCTATTACACATTCAGAGATATAAAGTGGACAGTTGAATATATGCGTCTAGAGTTTGGGAATGAGGTCTAATTGGGTTCATAGGATTTAAGTGAGACATAAAGACACGAAACTAGATGAAATCACCTAATGTGTGTGTGTAAGCAGAGGAAATCTTGAGTTTATGGATCCTGGATTGTTTAGTGGTTGAAGAGGTGTGTAGGAATTGCAAGAGAGACTGAGAAGCAATGGCTGGTGAGGGATAAGGGATGAGATGTGTCAGGAGAACTTGGTATTTGAGAAGTGAGATGAATAAATTGTTTCAAGAAGGAAGGCATGAACAACCGTGAGAAAGTTTTTGAGGTGCGGTATATTTTATTTCTTGAGTAAGGTTCAAGTTATGGCCTCGTAATCATTGTTGAATCATAGAGCTATGAGTTGATTTCTACAACTTTGATTGGATAACCCATTTACTACAGGTTCTATTAACCCATTGCTGCTCCGAACTTATGAGAACTTATTTTATTAGAGTATTTTATAAATTGGGAGGGAGGTGGGAAATATATACAAGGCAGTTTATCGTTTTACTTACTCTCCTGTGTGTTTGCTGCATATAATTCTGTTTGTATATTGTAAGTTCAAATAAAGAAAATATTTCAGAGTTGTCCCTCAGATTTGTAAGGAGTTGGAAATCATAAATGGTGTTCAAAACCTGTGGTCAGGAATGATAGCCATCATGGAATTTGAATCTCAGTCTTCCCAGCCTTGAATTTCTAGGCCATACAGTACAGTGAGGCAGCCCTACATTTGTCCTCCTATTGCTGCCAGATCCCTTGCCCCCCTTTTTTTTTTCACTTCTGGGTTCTGAGGAAGGGTGGAAATGAGAGCGTCCCATGGCAGTAAAGCGTGGTCATGTGAATATGTGGGTTGGGTTTTGTTTTTCCTGTCTTATTGTTTTCCTACTATATTTGTATATTCTTGCTTTGAAACACTAAAGTTAAGTGGCTATCAGTTGCACAGTATTCTGAGTATACAGTCTTTGTAGGTAATTCTCAAGACTTTATGCTAAAGAAATGTCAACATTGATAGTGCTTTTACTTTTAACATGGTTGCAAGGTTTATATTTCTGTTTTGGTTGAGTCGTTTGTATTTGGCATGTGTGACCTGAAGTTACTAATACAAGCCACTTTGGTCATTTTTCTTCAATAGATATTTAATGGATACCCACTATGTTTCAGGCAAAGTGATAAGCACTAAAATACAATCTCGTTTGGTGTTTCTATTGGCAAATAATCCATTATTATCAGTCAAGAAAGGACACAAATATAAGGTATCTTCTTTGTTCCAGACGAGCTGACAGTCTTTAGGTTTCTGATTCATATGTTTAAGAAATCAAAGCCAAACTGAGACAGATAATTTGGGGAAAGTAGTGATGTGAACATGTGGACAGTGAAATGTTACTTGTGATAAGCTATATCCAAAGGCAGAACAAAGGAAAAAGTGTGTACTAATAAAACTTTGCTTACCCTAATATAGATGCTTCATGGGGAGCAATACTTGGAGTTATATAAACCACTTCCTAGAGCAGGTGAGTTCTTGATACACTGATTCCATAATCATACCATAATTTTATTTTCTGATGAATCTTTCAAACTGTGTTATAGCAGCGTGTTAAATTGGCATACAGTGACCTAAATAAACTATACCACATGTTATTTTTGTGCTTGTCAGCCATTACAGTAGGTTGATATTATCTAGTACCTGTTTTGGTTATGTTAAACTGTGTCCTTTAATAGTCTTATTTAATAAATTCAAAATACTAATAATTTACTGATATATAAAAAGGAGTGCGTGTGTGCGTGTGTGCGTGTGTGTGTGTTCTAAACTTAGTGATTGTGTGTAACCAGTTATGATTCCTGTTAACATGGTTCCTCTTTCTCAGGTGTTTATATGGGAGCTGATTTTCATAAAGCAAACATTTGTATAGTTAACTTTTTTCTATTTTCTATTAGAATAAATAAAACTAAGTCTGCCTAAATAATAAATTTTATTTTTCTGATAATATCTTACTTGTTTATTAAAACTTAAAAAATTTTTTTTCATTATAATTTGATGAATATGTTATGTTTTGATACTCTGATGTTAGAATATTTTCTAATTATATACTGGCCATATAAGGTGGTAAAATACAAAAATATCAGTTTATATTATATAATGTAGAGGTCAGCAAGTAGTTAAAATCCTACTTTAATTTTTTTCCTCAGTCTTCTTATTTTATTAAAAAATTTATGAGATTCTTATTGCTTAAAGCTGAATACTTTATTTCAGTGTTACTGTTACAGCATACGTTTTCACACAGCTCCTTTTAGCTGAGGCAGTGCACAGCGTGTGGTGACTACGTTAATTAAATTTCTGTTGCATTCCTGCCATGAGTAATGCACAGTATTTGGTTTTAGATAATTTTCTTACCTAGCTGCATATTAAAGTCATCTTTTATTACATTTATTATATTACCTTTTATTTTTAATAAAATATGGACTCAGGATCCCAACCCTGGAGATTTTGTGTGTATGCATACATCACGTGTTCATGGTATGGTGGTGGCAATGATGGAGGCTAGGAAGCTCCCTGTATGTTTTATATGCAGCCATCCTAATGGGTCAGTTTGAGAACCAGTATTATAAGGGAAGTAAAGATGTGTAATCCTTTAGGGATTTTAAATACAAAGAGAGAGATGAAACATTCAGAAAGAATTATGACTGAAAAGCAATGTGAATAAGAAGTTGTGGAAAATAGTTTTATTAATTTCTCCTTAGCCTTAAGTTATGTTTATCATATATTATTTTTCTTTAGTAGCTCCTGTACATTTTTTTTAAGTTTTAAAGTTTACTTGCTAACAAGTATGAATTTTCAAAATTAAAGTACTTATGGTTTCGAACCTCTTTAAATTGTAAAAAACCAAGATTTGATTAATATTTATAATCTTTCTGTAAAACACCAATTGATGAGACACACAGGACTTCAAGCATCAGGAGATCGATGTCAGTATCTATATCTCTTAATAGCTAATTTGTTAGCTACAGTGGTACTATCGTAGGCTGATTTACTGCTTCTTGTGAAAATATAAGCATTCGATGGAGTGCAAGAAACCTAACAGCAGTACTTTATTTTCTATTATGAACTAGGACATATTCTAGTCCAGGATATTCTGGTCCTTAACATTTTCTGGGTTTAAAAGTTTGATCTTTAATATATTTCTACTTGATATCTTTCTTTAGTAGACTCTCTTGTTTCTCATGATAAAACAATATTAGAGCAAAACAATATTTCATCTAGAAAGTGAGATTGATAGTGTTACCAGCTGGAATGTTTAACAGGGAATATGTGATCATCAAATATTAGTATATGTAAATGTTCTTATGAGCACATAATCATTATGCAAGTATAATTATGACAAATTTCCAGAATAGAACTTCATGGAACTGTGGTTTTGATTCCTAGGGTAAATTTAACCTTTTTCTCCTTTAGTACTCATATTTATTTTGACAAAATTATAAAATAACATGTTCTCAAAATTTGGTAATTATAGAAAAGTAGAGGAAGAAAATAATCGTCTGTAATTATTTACTCAGTAAATATTTATTGAATACCTATTTTTGTGCCAGGCATTTTGCTAAGGATTGGTAATATAACTATGAAAAAGGCATTAGTTTTACAGAGCTTAGAATCTGTCTAATGATGAAAAGAGAAAATGGGCAATGAAAAACATTGTGTAATATGTTATAATATGAGAAGTATAAGTTTGGTACAGGAACACATAGGAAGGTCTCTAACCCAGTACTGCAGTTGAAGAGTTGAGGAAGACTTCTTAATGGAAATGAAATGTAAGCTGTGATCTGAAATTACGAGTTAACCATGTTAAGGGGAGATTGAAAGATATGTCAGACAAAGGAAATTCTATGTGCAAAGGTTTGGAAGTGTTTAGTTTATTTGATTATTGGCTATCTTCCCCATCAACGAGGTTACATACTCCATGAGGGCAGAGTACAGATTTGTTTTTGTACTTCATGTATTCACAGCCTTAGCAAAATACCTAGAACTTAGCAATCAATAAATAGTTGAGGAATTGATGATGATACATGTGATAAATGTTACAGATGAAACATACATGATACCATTAGAACTTAAAATAGAAGGATTTGAAATTATCAGGTTGGGAAGAGAAGTGTTTCTCTGAAGAACTGACATGAGGAGAGATTTGAAAGCAAAATTTCAGCTAATTATGAAGTTAGGCAAAAGAAGGAAAGAAAGAACATTCCAGACAGAGCCAACGATTGACCTGTGTAAGGGCCCTCAGGATATGGAGAAGCATAGATGAGGAGGAGCAAAGGAAAGCCAGGGTGCCCAGAGAGCCTGGTAGTGGTGTTAGGGGATAGTATTACGTAGATCACATTAGGGGGTTTTATATTTATTGCAAGAGCCTTGGGAAGTGGTGGGGAGAGGTAGTGGTGATACTGGGAAGAGCAATTACATTGTCAGAGTTGACTGGGAAAAAATCGCCTTGGATAGAATGGAGCATGTTTTAAAGTTGGTCGGAGTGGATGTGCAGGTACTTAGAAGTCCATGTGGTAGTTCAGATGAAATGATGATAGCATGGACTAAGTGGTGGAGAGATGGAAAGAAGTGAGTGGATCAGAGAGCTATTTAGGAGGGGAAAGCAACAATCTAGATATCATCCTTGCCTTCCCTTTTACCATCTTTCGCATCCAGGCAAGTTCTTTGATTCTCTTCCTTTAGTACATCTGGAATCCTTTTATTTCTGTCCAATTCCACTTTTATAGTTCTGTTTAGGTTACTGTCATCTCTCACTTGCTCCCCTCTGGTCTGTTCATCTCTCTGCAGTTGGAATGTTATTTTCAAAATGCAGATGTGTTTGTCACTTCCCTGTTAAAAACCTCAGATGACTAAGGGTGAAGTCAAAATTTTTAGTATAATGTAGCTTTTCCCATCCTCTGTACACCCAAGTCTTGCCACACACTTAGACTCTGTTTTATGAGTTAGGGGTGATGCTCAAGTTCTGGCTTGGGCAGCTGGGTGGGTAATACAGGGAACAAAGGAGAAAAGCAGGTTTGAGAAAAAGATGACTTCACCCAGAGATAATGTTTATCTATTGAGACATCGCCAGTTAAATGACGGAAAAGAGGAGTCGAAAGAATAGAATAATTAGGAAGAAACAGCATCTCATGGAAGCCAGTAGAGTAGAGATTGAGAATGAATGGGGTAAGTGGTATTGGTTGTATATTTAATAAATGTTTGTTGAATGATTGAAAGTTGTTATTTTAAAACTATTTATTTGTCAGAATTATTGATGTTTTAAATTTAGTGACTCAGGTATTCCAATTGCCTCTAATGTTGAATTGTTTAACATTACATTGAAAATTATTTCAAACTGTAATTTTTAGTTTTGTGGAACTTACAGTGGAATTTATGTTAAATTCTCTCATGCCTTCGTATAAAAACTTACGGACTTTAAAATGTCTATATATTTTTTTTACCTTTTAGGAAAATTCAAATCTGAAGCAGTTCTTGTTGATATTCTAGAGAAAGGACCTGGTTTATTACTTCTTTTGGATGGTAACACATTTCCAGTTCTTATATTTATTGTTAGATTGATAGACTTTGTATGTAACATAATACTTCACCATAGAAATCATTAATAAGTTTGTACTTATCTTCCAATTTGTGAGAAAGCAAGGTAAGCATTCTAAATATTTATAAGCTTTTAGGACATAAGGGAGAGGGAGAGCAAGTTGATTAGGGTATGTGTGAGTAGAGTGGGGCATTTCAGAGGATTTGAGACAACATAACCAAAGCAAAGAGGGGAGAAATGTGGCTGGGATAAAGAACATAGAGGAGAATCATGCTTGAGGGAGATGTTTTTGGCAGGATGGAATACCTAGACAGCCCTCAGCTGATGAGTAGGCAGTGTTGTAGTTTCTTTTTTTGGTTAGCTCTTTAGAATTTGGAACATATTTGACCTTTGAATCATTGTTATAAATAGTAGTTAAGTTGCTTACCTTGCATATTCAAGCCTATTGAATGTGATTTAAATACTGTAGTCACATTTTTTTTGCAGTGGGCAAAAAAATTATAGTAGTTTAATAAATGTTGAAATACTAATAATTAAATAAAAGCTAAAGATACATTGTTTAAAATTATTTTAAAGTTTAAGAACAAAAGAAATGTCAAAAATTTTAGAAATTAAGAACGGTGGAAAGTTTAATGTTGTCTGGTATTTGGAATATAGTCTTATCATTTTTGTTCTAAATGCATAGGAATTTATATTATGTATGTTATTTTGGAACTTGTTTTTACTTACTATATTGAGGACATTTTTGATGCTCTTAAATATTCTTCTGCATTGCTTTTGTTAACTTATAGTATTTCAGGACATATCTGTTCTCTCTCCTCTTTTTGTCTTCCTCTTCTTTTTTAGATTTTTATATTTTCTTGTCATTCCAGATGCTGGCCAATATTTGGCTGCAGTTCTCTAACTTTTCTTTTTGCCTTCTGACCATTATATCAAATGTAACGTACAACATAACAAAAGTTCTGCAGTAACCTTAGCTTTAATTTTTAACTATTTTCTCTTGATCTACTCTTTACTTAATTATTGCTTGGTAATATGTAATAATATTTTAGAATTTATAGATAAAGTATAAATAAAATTAGATATCCACTTCCTTGTGTAATAAAAATCTTATATTAAATACAAATTGCTATAATTTTTCTTACTTTTTGTTATAATTAGATTTTTCCTTAGTATGCAATTCAAAATCATATTCCTAGTTTTCTAGAGCTGGAGATACAGATAATGCTCAAACTCACTAGAAAATGTAGTGGAAAGAGTGACAGCTGTCTTACATTCATTCATTATTTGCTTACATATTTACTGACTTGCTCACTCATGTCATTTATTCATTGATTCATTAATTTAATAAATATTTATTAGGTGCCTTTTCTGACCCAAGTGCTCTTTTAATTGCTGGGAATGTGATGATGAGCAAAACAGTCATGATCCTGCACTTCTGAAGCTTATTTCCTTCATTCTCACCTAATTCCTGTTTTACATTCCAGGCTTTTTTTGAGTGCTTTGGCAGAATGTTGGAAAGTTTGAATGTGAGGCTATCTGCACTTTATAGAGGGATTGTTTGAAATGTTTGAGGTGGTGAGAATTGAAATATGAAAGGCAGTTGGGGAGGTTTAAGAGTTGGTGAGAGAAATTGCTATTTCATGGTCTGAAAGGATTTGTGGAGATCCTCCTCTCTGCGCCTTCCAGAGACTAGTAGTAAGTAAATTAAAATGATTGCTTTGTAACCCAAACTTGGGTATCTTCAAATTACAAAACTTTTAGTAATGGGATTTTGTTTTAGAAACTTTTCAGGGATTTGTTGATCATATATTTGTTAACTAGTTGTATCTTTTGATAACTTACAATTTTTTTTTCATTTACTTTTCAGTCTATTCTTATTATGAGAAGGAGCTTATATGTTATAATCAGTTCTCTATCTTCGCTATTGGCTCTGGAGGACGCAGTGGAAAACGCACGTCAGATAAAGTCAAGGTAGGCTGTGGCTTCTAAGCAAAATATATGTATAGTTAAGGATCCTTATCTATATTTTGAATTTGCCATTTTACAATATATGTAATTTCATAGAGTAGAACTTCAGTAATCTACATTTCTTTGAATCAGAATATGTTCCTTAGATTTGAAATGCTGTTTATGTTTGTATATTTTAACACATAACATATTTTATATAGAGAGATATCTAGCTAAGATAGGTATAATGTACCTGAGATAATTGTGGGAAAATTTTTACTTTCTTATGTAAACTTTGCAGTACTCAGAAGTCTTTAGAAAAACGTAGCACATACAAGTGATTCTTGTAGAAATTAAAATTTTTGTTCATTAAAGTCAAGCATTTTGTTTATATAAGGTAATTCTAGTTACATTTTAGTTCTCAAATTCTACTTAAAACATTTTTCCTAAAAAAATGTTTTATAACTTGGATTTTACACTGATTTAACTGGGCTTTTGTCTAATTTATTTGAGGTAATAAGATTACATTGTAATAAATATTCTTCCGTAGTAAATAAAATATTACTTAAAGCAATATTGAGAGACTGTTTCTGGAATAATAGTGTGAGGAGTTCCTTGGACCCTCTCCTCAGCTAAAGAATGATAATTGGTGAAAATTATTTTAAAAAATTAAAAGTCTTTGGAAATTGTCCTAAGGGAATTAGCAAGTGAAACACCTATTCAAGAAGATCTGTATCTTGGTAAGAACACTGAGAATCTGTGTCATTCGAGCCACATCACTCTCCTTCCACCCTCTTTCCATGGTTCAGCATGACAGAAGCTTCATTGCAGGCATGTGCAGCCAAAAATACAGGATTCCTCTGCCCTCAACTCCCTGAATAGGGCCATGCTGTCTTCCCAGGAGGAACAGGTCGCTAGTTTTTCTTATTCTCCAACCAGCTTGTGTTGCAGAAGCTCTATTCTGGTTTAAAGTGGCTAAGAGTTATAGGGCTGTCTTCCTCTACCCAGCCCCCACTTGTAGGGTAGAAAATCTATTCCACCCATGACAGTCCAGGAATACTGGGGTCATGATCAATTTTGTCCCAGCTTGCTCATAGGGTGAGGGGTTCCATACTGAGAGAGGCAAGCTGAGAATACCAGAAGTTACTACCTCTGCCCAGCACCCTTGTGAAGTGAGGATACCACTTGAAGAAAAGTGGGCCACTATCTTTGCTGCAGTGGTGCAGAGTTTTTGTCCAAGGTGCAAAAAAGCAGGCTGTAATAGTAGAGGGTTCTGATGCTCTTTCCAAAGAAATTGACTCATTTTGTAACAGAGTATTTGGAAGTTCAAAAGTAAAGGGGCTCTCAAAAATGAAGTTACTTTAATGATTAAAAAAATTCAAGAAAAGTGTGGTAACTCCATGAGAAGAGTAAGTTAAACTAGCCCAACTCCTTTGCCTCCAATAAGAAGCTAATATCCCAAACCCCCACTCCCTCAAAATTAAAATATTCATAAAAATATATGCACTTCTATATTCATTGCAGCATTATTCACTGTGGCCGAGACATGGAAACAACCGAAATATCCTTTGAACAGATGATTGGATAAGAGATTTGGTACATATATTCAGTGGGATGTTGCTCAGCCAAAAGAAAAAATGAAATACTGACTGCCATTTGTGACAATGTGGATGGATCTTGAGATTATGTTAAGCGAGATAAATCAGATGAAAAAAGTCAAGAACCATATGATTTTGCTCATATGTGGGATATAAAATTGAAAACAACAAACAGCTCATAGACACAGACAACAGTATTGTGGTTTCCTAAATGAAAGCGAGGAGGAGAGAAGAAGAAAAGTGTCCAGGGGGTCAAATATAGGGTGACTGAAGGAGATTTGAGTTTGGGTGGTGAGTACATAATGCAATATATAGATATTGCATATATAATTTTATTAACCAATGACACCACAATAGGTTTAACTAAAAAGTTTTATTGTTAAAAAAAAACCAAAAAAACAAAAAAACTAGCTCAATTCGAAGTTTACTGGCGAGAACTGTAAAAAAACATCAAAGAAGAGCCCTCGAGTCATAACACACCCCTAAGAATGGCCTGAAAGACTATCCATATAAAGAGGCCTGACTTTAATTGTATCAGACCTTGAACAGTTTGTGTCCCAAGGCATTGTTAACAATAGAGCAATCATCTCCCACTTAGTGGAGCCAATAGCTGGGTATGAAAACCAAAGAGGCAGACAGTTTAACCCTTAAGGAGAGACAGTCCTAGAGAGCCTTGCTAAAATTGTTGCATCTCAGGGTGCAGCTTGCCCAAGGCTGTACACTGTGGGAGAAATAGACTTAATTAAAATAGTTTAGCCAAATTATTAAACCAATAAACAAGTTAATGACAACAATCCCTGAAGGAGAAAGATTAGTATCCAGAATTGTTACAGTATATTATCTAAAATGTCCAGTTATCAGCAGAAAATTACAAGACGTGAAAGAAACAGGAGAGTGTGACCCATAGACAGGAAAAAAACAAAACAGGCAACACAAACTGCCTTTGAGAGGACTTAATGACAGACATCAAAGCAGCCGATATAAATATGTTTAAAGCACTAAAGGAAACCATGCTTAAAGAAGTAAAGTATGATTACAGTGACTCATCAAGTAGAGAAAATCAATAAATAGAAATTATAAAAAAGATCCAAATAGAAGATCAGGAGCTGAATGTCCAAGAACAGAAATGTAGAATTTACTAGAGATGCTCAACAGTAGTTTGAACTGGCAAAAGAAAGAATCAAAAAGCTTGAAAATCTGTTTCTTCTGTGAATGTCTGTCTAAAGAACAAGAAAGAAAGGAAAGAAAAAGAAGAGCCTCAGAGAAATGTGGGATACCATCAAGTAACAGAGATCAGAATGAAAGGAGAGAGAAAGAAGCAGGAAAAAATAATCGAAGGAATAATGGCTTTGATGAAAAACATTAATCTACACATCCAAGAAGCTCAGCCAGCTCCAGGAAGGCCATAAATGCAAAGAGATCCACACTCTTAGTAAAGTGCATTTAAAGATCAATTTAAATGTGAATTGTTTTTTGAATTTTTATAGCTGTCATCATCTTTTGCATTGGAGAAAGAGTCTAAGTTTTTCTTTTTGTCAAGGGAATGGCTCTGGTTATATGATTCCTTAAACAGGGTCATAATGTGAGTGAAGCTAGCAGTAATGAAATTTTAAATATCATTATCTCTTGAACATATTAAAAAAAATATCCAACTTGCAGATTTTATTATATTAAAACATGGTTGTTTATTAAATACCAGTTTGGAGAATGACAATAGCAATTACTTTGTTAGTATTTAATATATAACTTTTTTTATTCCAGGGAGCTGTAGCCATACCCAGTAGACCTCCTGATGTTGTACTTACAGACACCACCTCACTTAATCAGGTGAGATCGTATTTTTGAAAAGTGATAAAGCCACCTGATTGCTGACACTTTTTAATTTATAACTGATACTTTAATTTTGTGAATCTAAAAGTAGTGGTTTTATCCCTCAATGTAATAAAACAATGACATATTTCTGTGGTTGGAATTCATTTTTTCTAAATTTTTATTTATCAATTTTCCCCACTAGCTAGCAATATATACATATACACATACGTGTATATATATACACACACACACACACACACACACACATATATATACGTATATATATAAAATATTGAAATGAAATGGCTTTTCATTAGTCAGTTTAAAAAGCATTATGCTTTGTTGGCAACAGAGTGGTTGCCTTCAGACGACTGCACCTAGGTTAGTGAAGAACTTCATGAAAGCTGTAGAGAGCAGTATAAAAATTAACAGGGAAATTTTAGTCATCCTTTTCTATATTGGTAAAGAAAGGTGAACTACATTGCTTAGGATCAGATTATTTTATGCTAACTTTAGCAGACAGGCAAAATAAAGCATCTTAGAAGGGCTAGGTGATTTAATCTGTTTTATTTGGCATAATTTGTTTTCTGATAGAGGATATAAAATGCATTATTGGGTAACATTCTGTGAGCATGCAAAGATTTACATAAGAAACAAAAGGTAGCCATAAAATGAGAAAAACAACTTTTTTTGAGAGACCTAAAGATTCTTCCCTAAGGTGGCCAGAAGACTAACCATGCAGATAGAGAACAGAATGCATAAAGCTCTGAAGTTACGTGAAGCTCTGTGAATGAGCATATAATGACAACACATTATTTATAGTTATTTTTTATGGTAATTTTGATATGCTTGATATGAAAACTTCTGCAGAATTTATGTTTGCTGGCAAACAGAAATATAATTACATGAACCAAAAAGAATTAAGGTTGATGCATATTAATTGTATTTTTTTCTGCACTATATAATCAGATGATGGAAAGAACAATACATTCCCTTCTCAGATTAGTTTTTGCCTTTAAATGTTTTTCTAATCCCTGTTTCTTTTCATTGTCTTAAGAATGCATGCATATTTATACTTAATTAAAACTTCATAGTAAAATTAAATTTTTTAGGGCACTATAAAAGAGAAAAGCGTTCATGGTTTTATGGTGCAGAAAACCCAACGATACTCTTCCATTCTTGGGTTACTGAAGTAATAAAATGTATTTGGAATAAATAAGAAAAATGAATAATTTCCAAGGCTTTAATTTCTACACATAGTAGTAGAGAGATTTTCTTTCTTTTACTTTTTCAGACGAGTAGAACTTTTTGTTAGTTTTTAGCAGAGTTGACTTTTGCAGTGTGACAAAGAACAATTTTTAAGTTAACAAATATTTTTTATATATATAAATAAAGAGCACTCATCATCTGACAGAGGTTCCTGACCTCTCTCTGTCTTTAGGTTTCTCAAAAACAAAGTTTTCTTTTCTCATTTAATGGCTACCTTTTGTATCATATGGTCATTGGAGAATATGATGAAAGCTATATACTATTTTTTCAAAAAACATTTTGCATAAAACTTTGCAAAATGAATTTCAGGGGATTTGTGGATTGTTTAAAATGATCTGTGCTGTAGGAAATAGAAATCAAATAGAAAAAATGTGATCTGTTGTCAAGGAGCTGAAAAGACACTTGGACACTCAGTAGGCAAATGTCTGAATAACTAGGACCCCTATTCCAAGCAATGAATGATGAAATACAAAGCCTCGAATTGTAGAGTAAGTGCTATAGACATTTAGAAAAGTGTTACTCATTAGGGAATGATGCACAGAAGGATTTGACAAGAAAGATGGGACTTAACTAAATTAAAATGGTGTATAGATAATCTCTCTTTCCAGAGACGTAGGGCTTACAGCGTGGCTGAGAATAAGGAGTAACGATAGCAGACTGTAAGAGCATGTGTACAGTAAGAATTGGAGCACTTACATTGGAGAGTAGGGGGAGATGATTGTGGTTGGGCATATCTTTACAGAAGAGGAAATAAGGAAAAGATGCCATTATAGCATAAACTTTGTGCTAGGTATTTAAATAAGTACCATAACTTTACAAATCAGTAAGAAACTGGCAACCGACCATGTTTTTAGCTCTATTAAGGTTACTTCTGGGACATTCTATTTATCATATCTGTAGGAAAACCTCTTCATTGTTAAGCTGGTATGACATTACAAGTGTATTTTATAAATAGAAATAGAAAATTTATCTTTAAAAATATAATTAATAAATAGAAATTTCATCTTCAAAAATATAGAAAGAACAAAGAATGAATAGATGAGATGTTAGGCTTTGCATTTGGAGAGAATGAAAATAAATATTTGTAGTTTCCCCAGATACATATCTAATACTACTTATTCTAACAATTAGGATTTTAGCTAATAACATTATTAAATAAAGTTAATCTTTGGTATATTATCATTTGGTATATTTATTATGGTTAAGCTATACATAAAAATATAATTCTTTATTAAATTACCATGTGTATCCTAAGTAACTACCTTTTTTGGTTTGTTTTGAAACAATGATTTATTACTTTTCACTTCTCTGTGGGTTGACTGGGTGGTCCTCTGCTACAGATGGTGTTGCCTGTCATGTAGCTGTTCTCAGATGGTGGCCAGGCAGCACAGGAAGGTCCAAGACGGCTTCTTTCACAAGTCTGGGGTCTTGGTGCTGGCTGATGGCTGGATGCCTCCAATCTTCTCCATAGGACCTCTTTCTTCATATGGTGTCTCATCTTCCAGGGACTTTCTGTGTGGCCCTCAGTGGGACTTCGATTTAGGTTTCTGGAGTGTTTTTCTTCGTAGCTTCTTCCTCTTCAGTATATACACAGAATTCCAGCTGCACAGAACTATGATTTTGATTTCTTTATGCAGTCTGGTAAATGCTGTCAGGCAGAAAGCTTGTGCTGATTGTAGAGTTCACCTTTTTTATTTCTCTTACATCAAGAATCATAATCCTGCACTGCCCACTGTCCAGTATGTAAAGATAGAGTCTCCCTTCCCCCTTAAAAAAGTTTTTCTAGTTGTTTACAGTGGAAGATTAAGTCCATTCCAGGAACTTCATAATGGCCAGAAGTGGAAGTCTTTTTATGTATCCTTAGTACTTAATTTTCTCATTACTATCTGGTTTTTCAGTTTTCTCGTTATTGTTTGATTTCTACTAGTTATATTTCTAGCAGTTATGGAGCCTATTTTATTTTCTTGTTTTTATCTCCCTAATTGTTCCTATTTTGGAGGATGCATTAATTTTACTTTTTCAGAACATTTAACATTTATATATTCTTCCACTCTCCCATTTTTCAGACTTAGATTTGTAATTGAATACATCAGTCCCTTTGCTAAAGTTTCCCCCATCACGCGGTTGGACAAAGTGCCTCCTGTAGTAGGTTTCCCAAGAAGGGCTCATGTGTCTAGTATTCCTTTGGTTACTATGTATTTAAAACTTTTACTCTTTGTTAGATACTTGAAGGACATCTTGGCTGGATATGAAATCTTGAGTTTTTTAATAATGATGTTCCATTGTTGCCTTGCTTTATATGTAGCTTTTGAGAAGTTTCATCCCAGTCTAATCTTACTTTAAGTTACTTGATTTTTATCCTTGAGGCCCTTAGGATTTCTGTTTTCCCTTTATCTTTAAAATCTAGTAGTTTTTTTTCCTCCTCCTTAATTCTCCCCCGCCTTCTGCCCCTGAACTATGGATGTTGCCATTTCTCCCTTAAGAACTGGATCTCTGAAGGTGGGGCATCTGCTCCCACATGCTTGCAGTGTACACTTGGGGCCTGGCATCCCCGGGGTATGGTCCACGTCTCCACCTGGGGCACAGACCCAAGACCTTCTGCATGTAAAGCAGACGTGCTAACCACTACACTATGGAGCCACCCCTAAAGTCTAGTAGTTTTGCTAGGATTTGTCTCAGTGTTGCTCATTCCAGGTCAGTTTTCCCATGTAGCTAGTGGATGTTATGGATATTCTGATCTTTCATTTTCAAAAAGATCTCTAAGATTATGATTTTCATTTATTTTATTTTATGTTATTTATTTTATGTTATTTTTTTTTCATCAAGTACTCCAATTATATGTACATTGGGTCCTTTTTGTCTTTCTTTCAACTACTTTCTCTGTCCTTTTTTTTAGTTCTTCCTTGATTCCATTTCCATTTCTTGGTGCTTTTTCTCTCTTCTATGCCCCTTTTTAAATTTTTATTTGAATATATTCTCCTTTGGGTACCTTATAATTTAGTCTTCATTTCTGTTATGATTTTGATTTTTTTCTTCCATTTCTTTTCAGAGTTTAATCATTTTTTTACCTTATTTCTTAATATTTGTTGTTCAAATATAGTCTCAGTTTTTGAATTTCACATTCAAGGTATTTGTTTCAAATCCCCAGATGCTTGAGTGTTGTGTTATAGTTTCCTTCTGTTTGGTAATTGTTTGGTTTGAGGAAGTTTCATTTATTAAAATATTTTAGTTTTTATTTTATTTTTTTTTTAGTCTTAGAAGTACCTTTGTACAGATGAAAATTACTTACAATATGCATTCTGTGGGTAAGTTTGGTAGTTTGGGATGGTTTATGAGATTCCCTCTTTAAGGAATTCAAGATTGCCCTCTTCTGTCAGTCTAACAAAGTACATTTTCTTTAATGCTTTTTAGAGTGGGGCATTGTGGGGAGGTGTTTTATTTTTAAAAACCTTTTTTTCCAGTTTCCTTCTTGCTTCTTTTTTTTCTTCACCATCAGGATGGAGGGGGCCATCTTCATTTTATTCTCTTCTCTCCAAGAACTATTACCTTTCTGATACTGACATTTTGAGGCCCACACACTTTTATTCTTTTCTCTGTGGTCAGTGCTCTAACCTTCCAGGATTCTTCCCAGCATTTTTGTCCCTAAGGGGGATTTTCTCTGTCTAGAAATAATTTTTTTTTTCTTTTCCTCTTCTCTCTTCTATGCACTGCTTCTGTACTCCCCTTTCAGACCGTGAAATGTATCTTTCATTTGTATGCAATGTGATGATGTATATTTGCCTAGTGTTTTGTTTGTAGTGTTCTTTTAAAAATTAGCATTTAATCCTTCAACATCTTATAGAGAATCTTATAAGTCACCACTATTCGATCATTGTTGATTTGATTTAGTTATTTTTCAAAGACATATAAAAGGAAAAAAATACTGAGATTGAAAAAGTGAATAATTTACAGAACTATCATGTAGGATGATGGGGAAAGGAAAAAGCTTATTACAACTTTATAAAATATATTAAAAAGGAAATGACGTTTTTCTAATTTCATTTTCTATAAATAAAATTTGTTAAAAAAGGATAATCAATAATTAAGAATAACAAAAAACAATAAGAAAGTCAGGTATGCTGACAAAGCTAATCTTTACACAACATTTTAATTAGTCTTGAAAGCTTCATATAGCAATTTCTGAAAAAGGGAAGAAGCCTTAAGGCAGACTCAAAAGAGTCAAATTAATATACAGGTACATTAAATGCTTATTATAAGCTGTTTTGTGAATTTCTTCCCTTAGGTACTGGAAAGTATTCTCTAGTTTGAACAATGCCCAATTTCAGTGCTGAGAAGTATGGTGACTTTTTTCTGTATTGTTATATATATATATCTTTGTACTATTCCTGCCTTATCTAAGTACAGAAGTGATATGAAAATCTGTACTCAGCAAAACTTTAATCTTAATGGCAAGCTATCTGTTTTCTTTCAGGATGAGCGAATGCTCAGGATTTAGTGTACGAGGAGAAAGAAAGTTTGTAAGAAGTTTTCGATGTGTATATGTCTAGTAATGTGTTACAAACTTCAATTTAAAACACCCTGTTAAGAAAGTTGGCATAAGTTTTGCTTCGTTAGAAGAGGTTATAAACATCTACCTTATCTTCATTGTGTTTTTTAAAATTTTAATGAGTTACATGTATACAGTACATTGGTTAGACATCTATGTAGTTAGTAAAAATGATCCCCCCGCATTGCTTCCTCCCTCCCCTGACCCTCCACCCCATTCTCCCAACCCCCAAAACCCCCTCCCCTCTGTCCATCACCAAATTGTCCATATATTTGTGAGTCTGTTTTTGATTATTTTGTCCTTTTTATTCCTTAGATTCCACGTAAATGAAATGATAGTGTTTATCTTTCTCTGTCTGACTTAAATACCTTCTAGGTCCATCAAAGCAATATCTTTTCCATCCTCTTCCTTTTCATATGTAGAGGTCTTGTTTTCTTATCTTTTCAGCCACTCTGTCTTTTGATTGGAGCACTTAATTCTTTTCCATTTAAGGTATTTATTGATAGGAATGAAGTTGTTACCATTCTTTATTCCTGTTTTTGACATGTTTTTTCTTCTTAAAGAAGTCCCTCCAACTTTTCCTGTAATTCTGGCTTAGTGGTGATAAATTCCTTTAGCTTATTTTGTCTGGGAAGCTCCTTATCTGTCCTTCAACTCTAAATGATAGCTTTGCGCTTTGTTGGATAAATTATTTTTGGTTGTATATCCTGGGTCTTCATCCTGTTGAATATTTTTTGCCAAGCCCTTTTGTCCTGCATAGTTTCTTTTGAGAAATCAGCTGCCAGTCTCATGGGGGTGTTCCCTTATAAGTAATTCTTTTTCTCTTGCTGCTTTTAATATTCTTTCTTTGTATTTAACCTTTGTCATTTTGATTATGATGTGTCTTAGTGTGGGCCTCTTTAGCTCCCTGATTTTTGTAATTCTCTGAGCTTCCTGGGGTTTTATGTCCATTTCCTTTACCAAGTTAGGGAAGTTTTCCATCATTATTTCTTCAAACAGCTGTCCAACATTGTGCTTTTCTTTTGTTATGCCGATCAGATGAATATTTAGAGCCTTGATAGTGTCCCATATCCTCCTTAAATTATTTTTATAGTCTTGGCATCTTTTTTCTTGCCATTCTGATTGAGTGTCCTGATTGGCTTTCCTGTCCTCTAGATAAGGCATTTGATTCTCTTCTTTATTCACTTTGTTTATTCCTTTGTTTATTCCATTTAATATACTCATAATGTGTTCTCCATTTCAGACTGGTTCCCTTTTATAATTCCATTTCCGTTTTTACCTCTTTGTTGGAGTTCTCTACACTTCCCAAAAGTTCATTGAGCATCTTTATAACCAATGTTTTGAACTCTGCATCTGTTAGATTACTGGACTCCATTATATCTGGATCTCTTTTCTGTTGTCATATGGTTTCTACTTCTTCATCTTCCTATTTTGGCCGCCTTTCCATGTCTGTTTCTATGTACTAAGCAAAGCTCCTAAGTCTCCCAGTTTTATTACTGTGGATTTGTGAAGTAGATGTCTAGGGCACAGTCCTGACAGGGGTTCAGCTGCAGGCCAAACAGCCCAAGCCTCTACCCTTCCAGGGCCACCTGTTAAGATTCAGCAAGCAATCCACAGATGTTGTGCTTATAGTTTCCTCAAAAGACCACACCAGAAACTGAGGCCAGCTGACTCCACCAGTGTGAATCTCAGCAAGGAGCATCTGACTTGCTGAGGATACACCTGAATGTAGCTTGGGTGGGGCTGCGAGTTGAGAGAGGCAAGGTTTCAGGGAATCCTTTGGGCAGAGTGACCTCTGTTATCCAGTTTGATGATGTCACAGCTATGGCGGTGCTGTGTCTGGCACACTGGTCGGGGGAGGGCTCAACAGGGACTATGGGTATCGCCGGCACTTCTGTACCGAGTGAGTCTCATCTCGGCCCTCACTCCGACAGTGTCTCCTTGTAAGGCTGGTCCCCCCTGCACGCAGCCAAATGGGCATTGGTGCTCAGAGCGAGCAGGTTGGTCACCGTGAAAATCCACTCGGGCCGTGGTCCCTTTAAGAGGTGTCTGCCTCTGCTGCTGCCGCAGCCTCCATCTCACTCAGCAGCTAAGGATTAGGGCCCTGCGTCCTCTCCCCATCCTCCCTTCTGCCATTGCAGGGTGCTTTCTTGGACTTCTCCCTAGTTGTATGGCTTGTTATTCTAGATCTCAGGCAATTTTTCCTTGCTGCTGCTCCTTGTTTCTGTCACAACTTTGATTTGGTCACCATTGGGATCAACAGAGTATCATCTATGCCATTTTTTTTCTCTCTCTCTTCATTGTATTTTAATGAGAGTAGATTTATGGATTCTTTTCTGTGAATTTCTAGGCATTGGTAACCATTGTTATCCCCAGATGTAGCTTTTGGCTCCCCCTTCCTGTTACTTGACAGTCCTTCCCCCTTTTCAACTGATTTCAGTGGTGGATGTTATAGAAAGCATTTGATTTATAGTTAATCTTTTTTTTGTTAGAGATAGTTATTTTTTTCAAAGCTTAGGTACATTATGATGCATTTTGTGTACAATAACCAACCATATTTCCTGTTTTTCTTTTAATGTATTCTGAGAAAGCACTGAGTGCTAATTTCATTTATAATTCTTTCTGCACAGGCTGCTTTGTACCGCCTCAGTGGAGACTGGAATCCCGTACACATTGATCCTAACTTTGCTGGCGCAGTAGGTGAGTTGTTAATAATATATACCAATGAAAAATAATAGCTCAGTTATCAAAATAGTACTTAAAGACATTGCTACTTATGACTGGTAGTTTGAATAACATTTTAAAAATAGCCCTCTCCTAACACATTTATGCAAATGATATGAGAAGGTAGGAAGTAGTGTTCAGAAAATGGTGTACTTGAAATTGAAATTATGATGGAAGGAATCTCCTGGTAGTGCAAGGTCTAGGAAAGACTACGCAGGTGGGAGTCAGTTATAACGAAGGGCAAGAGCAAGGTCATTGGAAGAGAAAGCAAAGGGTCTGAGAGGTTAGGGAAGGATTGTCTACATACAGGGTTATTGAAATATTATGAATGATTTCATTGTTATAACCAAAGTTAAACAAAATAATGATTTGTGTTCCCAGGGCTTCTTTCTTATTTTTTTTTTCTTTCTTTTTTTATTTATAATTATTACCCAGGAAGTATTATTTACAAAATATTTTCCATGTTTCTTAGAGTAGAAGGTATAATTCATGCTAATGCAGTTTAAAGATATACTTTGAAATCCTGAATTAACGATTCTTTCTTTTTAAATGTGAAATGTGCCTATGTCTAGCTAAATTCTCTTTCTCTCTCTCTTTTTTTTAGGTTTTGACAAGCCCATATTACATGGATTATGTACATTTGGATTTTGTGCCAGGCACATTTTACAGCAGTTTGCAGATAATGATGTGTCCAGATTCAAGGCAATTAAGGTATGTGTATATTATTGCATAATGTGAACATTAGTTCTGTTTTTTTGTTTGTGTTTGGAAAAGAAAAGGAATTTTAGTGACTTTTAAAATTGATACTATACTGAAGTAATATACATTTTTATTACATTGGCTTAGCAATCAACACAATTTCTTTTTGTAGCTAGAAATACCTCTAAAAATACATTCATCATGAAGAATATCATATACAGTTAAAATTTTAACATTAATTAGATTGCTTAATAAATTAATGAGCTACATATATCAGCATATATACCTTCACAAAAACTTGAGGTTTACCTTAAAAAGTTTTTTTTACTATTTTTTAATTTGTCTTAATTGAAAATGTAAAGTAGCTGCATTTGAACTCTAATAAACATATACTTATATCAGTATGATAGTTGTATACTGATTTTAGTTTTTGTACTTCTAAGTTGGTTTCAAGTTCTAACCTGTTATAAATTACAAAGAAAACCATCTCTGCACACTACTTTGCATATGTGTAAGTCAAAAAATACATACTAAAAAAAAAAAAACCAAAAACATTTAGACAGTGTTAAATAGCTTCCAAAGCTTTTATCAGTTTGTACTCGCTGCAGCAGTGAAAGTGCATTTTCTGATGCCTTGCCTTTGTTAACACTGATTATTCTCATACTTTTCATTTTAACTTTTTATTATTATCCAAGATGTACACAACAAATAAAATAGTATAGAAAATTATGAAATAAAAAGTAGAATTATTTGTCCTATTTACCCACCCCAGACCTTATTCCCCAGATAATTTGTACCAATTCTTTGTTTTATTTTTCAGTTACAGTTGACATATCATATTATATTAGTTTCAGGTATATGACATAGTAATTAGACATTTCAAAGGTATAAAGTGATCACTAAGTCTGTTATTCATCTGACACCATACCTAGTTATTACAATATTATTGACTATATTCCCTATGCTGTACTTCACATCTCTGTGAGTACCATTTTTAACTGCTTCTTTTAAGTTGTTCTGGTGGTGATGTGTGTGTGTATATATATATTTTTATACTATAAATATAAATACAAATTTTATATATTATATAAATATGAATATAAATTATATTTAATATAATTGTGTTTCTGTTTTTCGATTTGGCAGAATTAGACAGTATTTACTGACTATACTTTGAAAGAAAACGATTAGCTTATATTAACGATATCCTTTCTCTACAAATTTTATCATATTATTTTTATTCTTTTATGAATTTAAATATATTTAAACCTCTTTTTTCTCCCATGTATGCACTCTAACTTCCCTACCAATTTGTTTCCTCACAAGTAGAAAAGTTTTATTTTAAAACATTTTTAACCCCAAAACTTATTTTTTAAAGGTTCGTTTTTCAAAACCAGTATATTCTGGACAAACTCTACAAATTGAGATGTGGAAGGAAGGAGATAGAATTCATTTCCAAACCAAGGTATGATTAAATTTTTGCTACCCATTTCACCATACTCTATAATTATGTTTTATCTTTTTCTTTTTTCTTTTTCTTTCTTTCTTTTTTTTTTTCTTTTTCTTTTTTTTGTTATTAGTATGGATATGAGACAAAACCTAGAAAGTTTCTTTTTAAATCAGTGGTAACTTTTGATTGGAAATAAGATGCCTATGTACCTTGTTTTTCATTTTATTTTCAATTAAATTGATTCCTGTCTGTGTAGCAGTGGTACAGCTGTTCTGTAAATCTAACCAACCATATCTTTTTGGCTAAACCAGTCAGACAAGTTGTCAAAATATAATCTTCAAAAAATTGAAGGCATGGCTCTCAGGCTGATTTAAGTGAAAACATGACAAAAATGTATTAAATTTCTTAATGAAGGAGTTAGCAAGATGATAAAACTGAAAAAGAGAATTAGAACAACAGTGCTTAATATAGTCCAATAGGAAAAGCATTCTAAAATAATTTTGCTGAGTTAGAGACAAAACTATTTAATACCCTATAGAATAATAAAATCATATCCTTTATGGTTATGTTTTTTATTGGACAAAAATCATATGCATCTCGATCACACAAAAATCCACAAAATAACATTTTATGTCTCAAGGTCTAAGCTTAATCGTAAGTGACAATACAAGTCAAAGTATGACTTCCTGTAGAGTTGAGTAATTTTTGGATGAGGCTGTTAGCAGTGCTCAAGGAAATACTAAAAGAACATGCAACTGTTCTTTCATTTGTAAGTTCTTTAAAGATCATTTTTGTTAACACAGTTGACTAGGCTGATATTTTTGGCGTAATCATTTTGTATTGCATAGAAGGTTGGTATTAAGCAGTTTAAACACCACTACCTATAATAACAGCTTCCAGTTATTGAGTACCTATAGCAGGCTATACCATTATATCTAATATGCATAACAACTTTACATTTATTATAAGAAAATCTAGGTTCAGTTTTCTAAATAACTTTCTTATGGTCACTCAGAAAATGCTGGAGCTGAGATAGAAACCTAGGTCTGCTTGACTCAAAGCTTTGATCCCAGGACCCTAACTCTTTTTTACTGCATTACAATTTCTCTCATAAGTAAATAATTTTGTAGAACTCTTCTTTCTGTGGTTGTCTTCCTCGTAATTACTTCCTGCTGGTTGCAATATCATTTTCTGCTTAATTTTTGCATATTATTTATTTCACTTTTCAAATTCTTCCTGTCTTTTAGGCTTCAGTTCAGGCTCTGCTTGTCCTTAGAAGCAGTCCCTTACTACTCCCTTCTGTCTCACTCAGATAAACATACATTCTGGCTTTTTCTGAAATCTTATAATTAATGTTTGTGCCATATAATCTGGAGCCCTCTTATTTTTAATTATTTTGTTGGTTTTATTTTTTGAATAAGATTGTGAACTCAAAACTAGTTTAGGATTATTACTATATTATATGTTTTTATTTTCCCACATTTATAGTAATGAACAATACAGAAATAATCTCTATGGATACAAACTTGCAGGGTTGATAAATAATTTAATATCTAAATATAACACATTGTTGCCATTTTGATAAATTGAAAGGATGTCTTCTTTTCAGTATATTTGCTATTTTTCCCCTCAGTTATTAGAGGTACTCTTTCTATTATTCTTTTCCTTATTATTATAAGACTCTTTCTATCCCTCTCTCCTTCCCTCCCTTCCTTCCTTTCTTTCTTCCTTCATATTGTATTTTAGAAACATCTTAAACTAATGTTCCAAATGATATGCTTGGCTTGATTACAAGAAAGTAATTTACCAAAGTGTTTTTTGTTCATAAATTGTCTCTTTTCATGCTTTTCACTGTAAATAATTTGAAATAAAATGAACAAAATTGTTTGAAAGATTTTCTTTTTCTGGAATATGGTAGGAGGTAGTCAAGGGAGAATGATCTTGATTGTTACATATCAGTTTTAATAAATGCTACTTTAATTTTTAGACACTACCATAATTTGTAGTAATACCATAATTTTATGAAAGAATAGCCATTGAAATAATTTTAGATAAATTATTAGGAATTAGAATTTGAGCTCTTTGATGACCATTTTGATAAAACGACTATTTAAGCATTTAGTTTATGTTGTCTACATGTTCTATTTGAAATAAGAACTAGAATTATTATTTTTAAAAGACCACTATGGTCTATTTGTAGCCAATTTTATTCTGTGTTAACAGAAAAAAATGCATGTTGATTATCACTACCTCATATGGATATTGTGGCATGCCTACTGCTATTTATAAGAATTCAGCAGTTCTCTTCCTGACTCCACATTAGACATACAGTTATATTTTTTGTTTGTTTGTTTGTTTGTTTAAAAAAAAATGCCGAGGCTCCACCCCAGATTATTTAAATTGTAATTTTTGGATGGGACCTGGTCATAGCTATTTTTAAAAAGGGCTCCAGTTGATTCTACAGTTAGGGTTAATAACAGTTATATTAAATCAGCAAGCATTCATGTTTATTCATCTTGAGGTTTAATTTATGAGCTTTCTATTTAATTTGGATTTTCTTTTTTATATGAGGAAAAAATGCAAATTTCTTTTAAATGACTTTATGTCATTTCACAATGAAATTGTGTTTTCATTGGAATCATCAGTGGGAATTGTTTATTTTTCTCCTCTTTTGTACCCCTAATAAGGTCCAAGAAACTGGAGACATTGTCATTTCAGATGCATATGTGGATCTTGCGCCAGCATTGGCTATTTTAGCTGAGATACCCTCTGAGGTACGTTACCAGAACTGGTATCTAAGTCACTTTCTGATTTCTGAATTACAGTTAAGATTACTTTAAGAATGTTCAGGCTATTTTAGAAAATTAAGAGCTGTGAAAGATTATTAATTCTTGAACTAAAGGACACTAATTCAAAACCGCTTAGAATAAAAGGAAAATTTTGACAACACATTTAAAAAAACTTTTTTGAGAGGATATTGGGGTATCTTTCAAGAGAAAATAATTAATTTTCTATGTTTAGGGTACCCAAATCAGTTGTTGAATAAAAAATATCAAGCAAACAATATTTTGGAGAAAAATAGATGAAAAAGTTAAGGATCTTGTACTTTATCTTGATTTAAAGATTTGTATAAAGCTTTATATACAAACATAAAAACAATAACGTATTATATTTACTAAAACATTTTGTTCTGTATTAACATTCTCAGGCTTTAATAAAAATGTTTATATCTGTGTCCAAAATATTAACTTTGTAATGTTTATCATTGTCATACCTTTATCTTATGATTTTTACTTGTCATAAGCCATATTATTAAATAAATGACTGAAGATTAAGATCTTAAGAGTCTCAAATCAAAAACTTATGAAGGTTTAGAGCTAGAAAGAAATTCAGTCTCATGTATTTTAATCTTATTTTACGAATAAAGAAACAAGCAAAGAAATTGATTTGTCCAGTATCTTCCTGCTGCAGTTAGTTAAGACATAGGTTGTCCAGTGTAAAAGAGGTAAAAAATACTAGTTTGCCTTATTTATGTGAAAATTTTTGAAAAATCACCTTATTGCACATATATTTTGTAATTACTTTTCTCCTTGAGTCATTGCTACAAAACTTTAAAAATTAAACTCTCTCTGTTTGCTAGGGTGGTGAGCTTCAGAGTACCATCGTCTTTAAGGAAATAGGTCACCTTCTTAAGGATGTTGGGCATCAGATGGTAAAGAAAGTAAATGCTGTATTTGAGTGGCATATCACTAAAGGTGGAAATACTGCAGTTAAGTGGAGTAAGTTGTATTCCTGATTAAAATATTTTACGGCAACTCTTGTAAATAGAGATAAAGTTTCCTTGTTATAATTGAAACCCGTGTCTTTGAAGGTAAGTAATGCTACCTTCTTAGGTAAGTTGTGTTTCATGGGAAGTAATAGGTTTTAGGATACCCAAAGACATTTTTAGAGATGTAAGGGAATCGATTAAAATGAAAATTTTGTTTTAAAGATTTTATTGTAATAACCTGAAATTAGTACTTTTAAACAGTCATCTTAATTGATCTTCAAATTCCTCTTAAACATAAAGCAAATTCATAGTCAGATGAAATATTTTTAAGTCATTATATTTTAATAATTTCGAAATTGGTTTCTTCATTCCAAAATATTAGCGATTTAAATTATCAGATTGTTATTTAAGAGCGCCTATTTAAGTGCCTTGAAAATCAGATTATTTCTCATTATAACTGTAGGTCACTATAAATACTCACTTAGATCAAAAAATGAAAATGCATCCTAAATCAACTGAAACTTTAAAAAATAATCTTTTTTTACATATTCCTAGAAAATATTTTGAAATTTTGTTCAATTGATTTTGGTTCAGTATAAACAACTTTCTTTTTAATATAACAGTTGCTGTTCCTTTCAGGCAGTGTATGTTCATTATATAAAATTTAGTATATAAAGGTATAAAGAAGAAAATAATGATATATAATCCTACTACCTACAATTAACATTTTGCTGTTTGTTCTTCTGGAAGACATTTGTAGTTATAAGATATTAATTCAGAAGGGGTATAAAGGAAGGCAAAAATGTGATATGTATTTAGTCCCCCAAATTTCAAAGTGTTTAAATATTTTTCTAAGTAACTTCATAGGTTAACACTGTGTATGTAAGTGTCATTACTTTCCTTTTTTCTTTCCGTCCTTCCTTTTTTCTTTCTGTTTATGGTGAAATTTAACCTTTCCCTATGGAAGAAAGTATATTAGAAGCTGAGTTATAAATATAAAGCATAGGACTTTTGAAAAAAGGTGCTGGAACTCTTTGTTTCAACATTGGCAGAATAGAACTCCATAGGGATTTATAAAATATATGAGTGATTCTCTCTTGGCAAGCAGAGTAATTTTCTTTAAAATAGTTTCCATAACCAAAGTTTTTCCCTATTATGTCCCTAAAATAATAACCTAGGAAAAGGATTTGTCCTTACATTTCCATGGGAATATTGAAATCCTGTTAATAATTATTATTGATGCTTAATAACTATTATTATGGCTTATGTTTGTTTTATCATCTTTTCTTCAGGTTCTTATCAAAGCTAACAGTCAAATTGAATCTTAAAGCTTTCTCTGAAATGGTTCACCATTCTTTTGGTTATTTGCTGCCTGTCTGTCATTTGATTGAATTTTCAGCTGTGCAACTATTTTCAGTTCTATTTGTTGTTTTCTTGGTGTCTGTGTCACTGAGCTAAATCACAGTAGCTGGCAGCTGTAGAAACGATCTAGGTCTTTTGGCTTATGGTGACTTAGAAGATGATTCCATGCTGGCATCTCTATTTTTCATCTTGGCACTTAATGGCATAGATGATTGAATGTTTTGATTTAGGAAATGCCTAAGGTGTTTTTTCTCTTTTTATAAACAGTTTTAAAAAGGTTTTGCTGAACATTTAATTACCAAATATTTTGTATTTGAAATTGTTATTAGTTGTTCCAGCCTTGTTCATATCTGGGCAGACCTGAACCTGGTTAGGGAGAACAGGGCTAAACTACTCAGTTTACCTTGGCTGGTCTCAGGTGTCACCAGAGTTGCACAAGTGACTGACCTTGGAGTTTGAGCTCAGTGGCCTGCACGGCCTGTTCCAGTCCAGAGATCCTGGACTGTGCTTATCTTCCCTGTTCCCTTTCCCATCTTGCCATCCAAACAAAACCCAAAAATCTCTAGGCAGAATATGTGTGTGTTTGATGAGGGACAGGAAGGGAGTCTTTTAAAACCAAATTAGTCTGTCGGAATCTAAAGAGGATTAGGAAAATTCTGGTGTCAGTGCTGGGTCAGGTTGCTTTTGGCTATGGAGGAGAAAGAGTCATAGCTGGGTTTTTTTTAGGTTGGGCTCCTCTGAGGCCTGGTCAGCTAGGAATAGGAGGACTGCCTGGTTAAGGGTCATTGTGGCCTCTATGTCACTGGGCTGAGATGATCTGACAGAAGCTGGAGAACCCTACTTTTTTCCTATGAGCCAAGAGTGTATAACAGAGGTACAAGCCTTCAATCTGCAAAAAGAACCAGAGGAGGGCCTTGGTGAAGTATTTTTGGGAAGGAAACCATATCTTGGAACGCTCACTTGCACCTTCTTATTTCTACCTCTGGAGACAATGCTTTGATTATGAAGTATTGTTTTACAATGATTAAAAACATTACATTCCATAGATAGTGCTTCCTTAAGTAGATAGAGGTCAAGATAGAAGGCTATGTTATTTATTTCACTGTTAATATTTGTTATAATATTAAGAACACAGAGATCTTGTTCTCTGTGTCTTTTTATTACTCCAAAATGTAATTGAATGCCTGGACATGTTTGAACACCTTTTTCCAATATCCTATGCCTTTAGGTGTTTTACTCTTTTGAATAAAGGTTGTCCTTTGGATTTTTATATTACCAGAGATCCTTTGATCAGGTTGAAAAAGTGAAAATAGACATCAGGTGGAGAAATAAATCTCTGAATTCCCTTTGAACAGTCTTTTGTTTATCACAGTTATCTTGCTGTATTCTGATCATTTATAATTATATGTCTTCTCCTATTTGGGTTTAACACTGAGAGAGAACTTCACATTAACTTATATCTAGCTTCTAGTATGGTTTACAACACACAGTAGCCTGATTCTATATATGTTGTATAAGTTCTATAAAAGCCACGTACAATGCATAGTTTTAAATGGAATCAGATACCTACCTTAAAAAAAAAAGTGCTGAAATTGGTGCTTTTCCTTCTATTAAAAAAAATTTATTTATATGAATAGTGATACATATTTTCTATTTAGCATAAGTGAAATACTCAGGAACAATAAGATACCATTGAAACACTTTATAAGTAAGCAATGAATTTTATGATATTTATTACTATTTATTTCTGAAACCAGTCCAAAGTTGTCCTAGTAAACCATTTGGATGACAGGAAGGCATAAAGAAAATTAAAGAATCAGAGACTTTATATCACCTATAGAATAGTCTGCTCCTGAAAATTAAAACACAGTTACTTTTACCTTCATCTCTAGAAACCAAAAGCTCTAAAAATGGAAAGTTTTTATCTCATAATCGATTGGTGGCAAAACCTGATCTGAACTTATGTGATGCAACTGATCGTTCTTGTCTTAACCTAGTGTGGATTGGTTGAGTACAGAAATCACATATTTGTTTAGAGAATGTTGCAGCGTCGGAGGTCTTTCATAATATGGATACATGCTTTATGCACTGTATTTTCTTCTTAAAAGCTGAAAAATTCTGAATTCTTAAACACTTCTGGCCTGAAGGAGTTTAAGTAAGAGATTAGGACTTATTTATATATAAATCTGATAAAATGGAGGTGATGAGACATGGGAAATGTGCTATTGGCTTTCACAGAATGGGAGGATTGGTCCATTCAACAGATATTTGAGTATGTGTCAAGTTCTCTGCTAGGTTTTGGATTATATATGTGAAAAGACGGGATGTATTTTTTTGTCCACAGAAGTAATTATTAGAAGTGGTGTATCAGGAAAATTTAAAATACTGGAGTTAAAAAAATTTGTACTGCAAATTAAAAGGAAGGAAGACCTAAATCAAGGTGATAGCAGTAATGGAGGGGAGAGGGCCTATGTTGGTCTATTGCTAAGATAAAATTGACTGACTTAGCTACTGATAATGTCTGAAAAATAAGAGGAACAAAAAAGAGACAACTAATGCTGAAGTTTTGAGCCTGCATGACTGAAGATTCTTTAATAATCTAGATTTTATTGTTTTGAGGGTAAGTTCACAGGCTTTCAATTTGTACACAATTCTTAATATATGTGCCAAAGTCCAAACAAGTCGTGTAATTGTAGTTCTTTTCTAAACAGTTATTCTAGTGACTTTACAGCTGAAAACTTGTAGGCTAATTTTCCTTAATAGAATATTAAATACTACCAGTACCTTCAAATGTTGATATGCAGTTACAGCGAAGTTCCACTAATTCACAATTTAATATATGCACTACATAATCAAATATTTAGTCATTCACAGCACATTAATGAAGTTACTAGGAAAACTAAACTACCATGTCCAGAGAGGGTGCACAAAATTCTGTTAGGGAGAGCCAAGATCAAGAAGTGGTTTCCTTTAGGAAGCAGTTCTTGAAAAAACATCGGAGTGGAAGTAATTTAAAATGTTCAAGAGATATTAAATGTACAACTGACTCCAAACTTCCATTTTGTATGCTTTGTATTATAGGATATAAAAACTATTCGCATCTATGGAACGTTAAGCTGACACCTAAGACAATCAAAGTCTTCCAGATTCAATACCCCACTATTTTCTGGTTGTACCAAAAAATAAACAACCAGCAAATGATTGCACCTCTTAAAAAAAAGCATTTACACTTAAAAAATGGGATGTAGTTGAATTCTCCCCTTAATATTTCTAAAGCTACTAAAAAACTTGTATTTACAAAATGGTTGATAAAAGTATTCTTTTGGATTATACTGATAAGACGTGGTGAATGATATTGATCAGACTTGGCTTCTTCCTCTCCTGTTTCATCAGAGGCTGGGTTCTCCTCGTTTTTAGTTTTTGTTTTCTGTAGGTAATTCTTCTTTAATTTCTTTAGTCACTTTGGCCTGTTTTCCCTTTGCTCCCCTTTTCCCTTTTCTTTGGCACTTTTTTTTGTCTGCAGATTTATCCTTTCCTCCCCTCCCCCACTCTCCACTTCCTCTTGGCATCATTTCCACTTTTGCAGGAGCAGGTTTAGCTGACAATCTTACCGGCCTCCTCTTAGACTCCTCCTTCGCTGTCCGCTTGGTGGAGTTGACCATCTTCCTGGACATCATGGTGGCCAGGCAGGCATGTGCCTGTGGGCTGCGGCGCACCTAGAGCCTTCGCAAAGCCAGGGTCCTTGGCAGCTGCAGCTCCTCCTTCTGCTCGAGCTGTTGGGACCTGTGATGGAGGGAGCAGGGGGGTCATATATTCCATTTAGTTATTAGGTCTCTTTAGTCTCCTTCAATCTAGATGAGTTCCTCAGTCTGTTTTTATTTTTAATGCCCTTGACATATTTGAAGAGAAGAAGCCATTATTTTGTAGACTCTTCATCAGTTTGTGTTGATTTGATGTTTCTTCATGATTACTAGATTTAGTTTATGAATTTGGGGCAGGAATAGCACAAAAGTATTGTGTCCTTCGTGGTGTGATTTAAAAAAAAACTTTACTTTTATTGTCAGTTTTTTGTTGTCATTTTTTTTTTTTTTTAATAGAGATACTTCTTCCATGTACTTTTGTTATCTCCCATTTAACAAAGTTACTAAGTACTTTCTATTCAAGGAACAGTAGGGGATACAAAGACAAGATATTCTTGTTCCAACTAAGAATTTATAATCTTAAGGAAAGAAGGCATCAACAAAAATAACTCCTCTCTCTTATGGTAGCCCTTTGTGATTTGTAAGGTATGTATCCCAAGACGTTCAAAGATCCCCAAGTTTCCAAATGCCGTGTTCTCATCTAATAACCTCTCTCTCCCCCATTAAATGCTATAAAGTATAACTAAAATGTTTATGGACTGTTTTAGAGCCTTAATGATTATATAAATACAGAACTAAAGTCATTTTTAAAGCTTTTAAAATAAATTCTACCAGTAAAGGAAAATATATACAGTCTGTTTCTTCATTTTAATTTCAGGTTAGCCATGACCTTAAGGTGTAGATGATGATTCTCCCACATAAGCCAAGTTATAGACTATAACCTGAATCACTGCTGAATTGAAAGTTCCACTACTTTACCCCAAATTTCTGTATCTTGCTAAGAACCTTCCCTTTCTTAGCGCTCTTTTCTTTTATCAACAGTAGTTACTAGATTTCCACAGGAGAACGTTTTCATTGCTTTACAAGAGTTATAGTATGAAGTCACACATAAAACCAGGTGAGTGAGAGGGCAGGTGGACAGCTAAGAACCTTCATTAGCTAAGAGACACTCCCACACTTTAGCAGGAAGCCGTGTGTGGTGCAGTTTTATTCCTGAGCGAGACTGGTATGTACAGTGGGCCTTAGAAGTACTTCTGAAGAATTAAACCATGAATGTTGCTTGTTGAATGCCAGCAGTTTGCTTTTCTTTAGTCTTTTCTTTCTCCCTTCCTCACTATTCCCCTCCCTTCCTGACTTCCTCCTTCTTTCTCTCCCTTTCTTTCTTTTTAAGTATACAAATAATACATGAAAACATATTCATAACATATGGCAGTAAGAACAGTGCCTTTGCTCTTCATGCCTCACTTCTGATACTTTGCACATTGTCTGACACTCACAGTAGAAAACAATGGAGTGGATGACATATACAAAGCAATAAGGTTCCCTTCTCCTTGCCCTTTTCTCTCCCCAAGGTAACCATTATTGTCAAATTCTTTTTTTTAGTTTCGTTGGCAGAAATTCTCTTCTATGGAGAGTTGGAGTGATTTAATTTTCTCTTTGGACCAAGGTTTGGCTCAGCAGAATGTAGTTAAACGCTCTGGGTTTTTCCTGTATATGTGTAGCTTGTCTTTGACCCTCAAGTCAAGTTCTCTATACACTGTTAGAGTGATGTGCCTGTAGCCCCTTCACTGTAGCAGGAGAAAGCACGTTCAAGAGGCTGAAGCAGGATGAGTGGACTGGCTTTCTGGATAACTGGTTTCAGTCATATATGAATGAGACAGTTAAAACTTTCCGAAATGTAACTCTGGCATAAAGTGCTATAAATGTTATATAATGAGAGCAATGAAGGTAAAATGTTAATAGTTTTCCAAGTTACTCAGCCTGTTTCTGGGAGTCTTAATCCTTCTGTCAAAACAGTTAAGGGAAAAGAAGCTAATGTTAATTCACAACAATTAGGGCTATAAATGTTTTATAAAATCTTAATGTGACTAATTAGAATATTTTTAAAAATTTATGTTGACTTTGTTGTCATTCATAAGATAGAACTCTGGATATTTGAAAGGTGATTATAGTATATATTCCCTTATCCCAACCCAGCCGACATGCAACTGTTTTAAAAATTCAGCTTCTTCCTTTGTTGACCTAAAGGCCTTACCCACATAACCTCTACCAACTTAACTTCCTTATATTATTTTAGATTGATTCACATTTAAAATATTTATGTTGGGATGGTTCTATAGTGTAGTGGTTAGCACATCTGCTCTACATGCAGAAGGTTCTGGGTTCGTGCCCCAGGTGGAGCCACGGACCATATCCCCCATATCCCTGGTGTTCCAGGCCCCCCCTCTCCCCCCCCGCCAAGTGCACACTGTGAGTGTGTGGGAGGAGATCCCCTGCCTTCAGAGATCCAATTCTTAAGGGGAAACAGCAACCTCCATAGGTCGGGAGTGAAAGTGTGTGGGATGGAGGATTTAAAGAGGGGAAAAAAAGAAATAAAATAATAAAATAAAATATTTACGTTGTGTAAACTTCAATGAAGAAAAATATTAATTTGACTATTTTTGAAGTACTTTCTAAAAAAGACATGTTGAAAATTAAAGGATTAATTTTTTTTTTTTTGTAATTGACAGGTAATATGTAATGTAGAAAAAGCAGCACGTTAATTTGAAAATTATCAAAATGTCTGCATTTCAATTGTTTTATTTTACTCATTATAAAGAAAAAATGACACATGTTTTTTTCCTGTTTTTCCTAGCTACTGACCTAAAAAATGGTACTGGAAAAGTATATGAAGGCCCTGCAAAAGACTCTGCTGATGTAACAATCATACTTTCAGATGAAGATTTCATGAACATAGCCTTGGGCAAACTTGATCCTCAGAAGGTACTGGTCTTGAAATGCTCATTTACTCATCATTGTTGCTTTATATTTAACAATTACAGTTTTTAGCTGACTTCTAAATTCTCATTTATAAGAGATTTCTTATAAATCTGAAGAAGACATAGTTACTAGTGTCTGGGTTGACAAATGATATGTTTTTCTAATGGAGTTTCAACTGATAACTTTTTCAAACTGAATTTGGGGTGAAATTCTTCCACATATTAACATTATAAAACCCATATCTAGACCTTTTAGTAAATTGTGTCATTAGTTCAAAGATGAAAAGCCATATGATATTAGACATTCATTCCTGATATATAAGATTACGAATTCGTCTTAATTATTATTGATAACTGGAAATAGAAGGATAGAACATAAAAGCCAGGGTCTTATTGAAGGTGAAACATTTAGAGGCATTTCAGTGGAAAGCCATGATTAAGACAAGAGTTTTCTCTCTGACCATTATGAATTAATATTGTTCTGAAACTTTTGGCCAGTCCAAAAACACAAAATTAAAGTATCTCTGTAGTAATTAGAATGGAGGAGAAAAAAATTGTTATTTTCAAATCATGATTATGTAGTTAAAAATCCCAAAGGCATCAACTGATTGATTCTTAGACTAGAGGAGTTCAAACAAGTTGTTGAATGCACAATAATTATTAAAAAGTAGCTTTCACATAGTAACAAAACCAACTAGAAGATATAATTGGAAAAATATTTGTTTATAATCACAACTTAAACTACAAAATACCAACGTCTACCCTAATAAGAAAAGTACAGTGCTTATTTGAAGAAAACTATACAAGTTTACAAGGAACAGAGCAATTTGAATAAAAGGAAAATGTTTAGTTTTTCTAGATAGAAAGACTAATTTAAAAAGAATTATAAAGTAGTACAGTGGTAAAAAATGTTTTCTTTGTCATCAGGTAAATCAAGGTCAAATCTTAGCCCTGCCACTTACTCTCTAAACCTCAATTTTCTTACTGTTAAAATGAATAATTATAATTATCCCAAAGGATTGTTTGATAACTAAACCCAATGATATATATGAAGAGCTTAGTATAGTACTGGGTACTGAGTGATCCCTCAGTTATTTTTTTCCCCGGAGTTTATTTAGTACCTACACTTATTCGGGTTCTGAGTATAGCTGAACAAGACAGTGTCTCTACTGTGTGGAGCTTAGTTCTAGAGGTAAATGAAAAAGAAATATGATTTCAGGTATGAAGAAAAATAAGTCGGGGTATTAGAGTAGTGGTTGGCAAAGTTTCTGTAAAGGATCACGTTGTAAATATTTTAGGCTTTGTGGGTCAGATGAT
This sequence comes from Rousettus aegyptiacus, assembly GCF_014176215.1. Taxonomy (NCBI): domain Eukaryota; kingdom Metazoa; phylum Chordata; class Mammalia; order Chiroptera; family Pteropodidae; genus Rousettus; species Rousettus aegyptiacus. Next base: position 37,885,393 of record NW_023416311.1, on the reverse strand, counting down.
GTCTGTTGTAGCTATTCAGTTATGCCATTGTAGAGTTAAAGTAGCCAAAGAAATATATATATAAACAAATGGATGGAATTGTGTTCCATTAAAACTATTGCAAAACAGATAGCTGACCAGTTTTAGCCCGTAGGTTGTAGCTGGCCAACCCCTGGATTAGAGTGTGATGGGATAGAGGAACTATATTAAATAGGGTTGTCTTAAAAGGCCTAATTGAGACTTGAGCGAAGGGAGGGAGGGAGCCTTGAGGCTAAGGAAATAGCTAGTGCAAAGGCTTGAGGCAGGAGTTGCTTGGCTTATTGAAGTATTAAGTGTGAGGCCAGTAAAGCTAGTAAAATAAGTAGTGGGGAGAGTGGTGGGAAGTGAGGTGGGAGAGGTAGGCAAGGGCTAGATGGCACAGGACCTTGTAGATCAGATCTCATATGTGATAAGAAGTCATTGAGCCGACAGCATCTAATTTTTAAAGGTCATTTTGGCTGCTCAGTGGAAAATTGACTTTGGGGCAGAGACTGGGTAATTAAGAGTTCTTTTTTAGATATGTTACATTTGAGATGTCTATATATAAAGATTAAATGTGGGATTAAATAAACATTTTTATAATTGCCAGGAATACCAGAGCTTTGGAGATGAATGGATTATTCAGTAAATGGTACTAATAAGCAGTTGCTTAGGAAATGGGACTGCTTTATATCATTCCAGATACCTAAGTCAATACAGAATAGAATAAAGTGTAAAAAAAGAAAAGCAGAAGTAAAAACTTGATGAAAACCTAGGTATTTATTATTCTTAATGATAATTCTTAAGAGAAATGCTAATTAATATCAGGGGTTTTCTAAACTCATTTGATTCTGTTACCATCTCCCCAACATTAGTGCTATTTATCATCACTATAAATATATAGCCAGCCCTCTGTATCCTCTGGTGTTGTATTCATGGAGGCCGAGGGCTGATATATTTATTGAAAAAAATCTACGTGAAAGTGGACCAAGCACTTCAAAGGGCCAGCTATATTTTATTTAGCTCAGAACTTTGAAATATTTTAACATGTAATCAATATTAATAATATTAATAGAATATTTTTTATCCTTTTTTTAAATACTAAGTCTTTAAAATCCAGTATATATTTTATAGTTAAAGTACATCTCAGCCAGGACTAATTATATTTCATGTATTCAGTAGCCACATGTGCTAGTCGCTACTTTATTAGGCACCACAGCCTTAAACATTCTCTTTCACTTTGCTCTTCTGCCCTCTCTTACCTGACTTCTACATCTATCACTCCACTGATACTGTCCTCCACTGATAAGGTCACCGATGACTATTTTGCTAAATCCAAGGACTATTTCTCTGTCTATGTCTTACTCAACCTTTCAGTAGGATTCAACTCAGGTAACCACCAACTTCTTGAAACAGTTTCATCCCTTGGCTTTCATGACACCATGTTCTCCTGTTTTGCTTTCTCTACCTTTGGTTATTCATGATCTCCTTTGGTGTTGTCTTCTACCCCACCATTAAATATTGGTGTTTCTCAGAGCTCATTTCAGGGCTCTTCTCTAAATAACACTTCTCTTAAATGAGTTCATCCATGCTAAGGTATTTAAAGCTATCTACATGTTGGCAACTCGTAAGATTTAAATATCTTAGTTGTCTTCTCTGAGTTCCATAGTGATATAACCAGCTCTCTGGTACTGTCACATCTGTCTGCCCAAATTAATATCCTCAATAATGTAAGAATTGTGTTGGCTTCCCTCTATACCTCTGTATCCTTCCTGTCCTTAATTCTGCCTGATCTTTCTCCAAAATATATCTTGAATTCATCTTCTCTTCATCACTAGGGATATCACCATGACCCAAGTCTCCATCATCTCTCACCCGGCTTACTATAGCAGCTTCCTGACTACTCTTACTGCTTCTAGTCTTCCTTCTCCACCAATCATTTTTCTACACGGCAGCCAGAGTAATTTTTTAAAAACTTTTAAAAATGTAAATCAGATGATAGGTCATTCTACCTGATAAAAACCTCCAATATTTCCTTTTGAACTTGGATAAAATCCAAACTTGCTCATTTATAAGTGATGAGGCAAGCAAAGTGAGATGAAGCTGGAAAGAGCTTATAATGCTAATTCCATTTACATTGTGTTACCTCTCAGTTCCTTCTCATTAGCTTTTACTCCTGTAATGTCTATGTATTTGCTTTTTCTGGAATTTCTACTCCTAGCTTTTTGCATGGCTAGCTTCATCCAAAGTAGTTTCTTCCTGTCATACTCTCTAATAGCATTGTGTTTTCATAGCATTTATAATAGGCTTTAATTACTAGTTTACATTTTATTTTTGACTCCCCTGCTACATTAGCTCTATGAGAACAGGGAGAGATGTCTGTATCCTAGCCTAGAATATTGCCTAGTAAGTATACTGTTAGATTAGAGCAAAGATTGAAATAAGGAACATAAGTTCAATAGCAGTAATTCGGGCTATGTAGAAATTAAAAACTTCTGTGCATCAGACTCCATAAGATAGTCCCATAAACCTGGGGGAAAAAATTAAGAAGATGGTGATATATAGTATATTGGTATCAATAACCTATAAATAATTCTGGAAGGCACTAAGACCAAAATAGAAAAAATGGGCAAAAGATGTGGACCAATAATTAATGAAAGAAATAGAAATGACTAACAAATATAAGAAAAACTATTTCTCCATTATCTAAAAAGTGAAAATTAAAGTGTATAATTTTTGCTTCAAATTTTTAAAAATTAAGAAAATAGTATTGTTAAGATTGGGACAGGAGAATTTGCATGTAGGTGGAAGGAATATTAATTTGGTATAGTCTCTCTGGGAAGCGCTTGACAGAGGTTCACCGGCCTTTCTTCCTTTATGGTCTCGGTACTTTTTCTTGCATAGTAGTCATCCTAGGCCAAAAGAAGTGCCTAAGGGTACAGTTTATTAAGTAGTTAGGTCCAAACAAGAGTAGTTTTCATGTCGTATTTGAACAGTGTCACAGTACTTCCCTCAAAACTTTCAATATTCCTTAGTGTCCCTGTGGGTTTGTTGTGGTACCCCGGTATGCCACGCTGTACAGTTTGAAAACTGACGGTATGAAAGTATGGTAAAGACCTTATTTAATAAATATTGTGATTTAGTAATTCTTCTAGGAATCTATTCTAAGAAAATAAAGAACGGAGATTTATGTACAAAATTCTTCCACTTAATTACAGCATCAAATGTTGATTTATTTAAGGAATTAATAATTCTTATTTTAGATTGTATGTTCCTCTGAGATTTTAGTACTTGGCAAGCAGGTCTAAGTACTGGGTCCTCCTCTACCGGAGTCGCAGACTGTAGTTTCCAGAACTGCACAGTGAAAGCAGTCTTTGTTTTGAAATTCCAGTTTGAAAAACTCCGATTTGAATCCCTAGCACTTTTGATTCTGATTGAATGAGTTCTCCCTTACTGTTTCTGGGACAGAACATTTAAGTAGTTTTTGCTTTTCCTCCAGCTGATGAGGATTTGCTTCTGAGATTAAGTTGCTTCTAGTTGATAAACAGTAGATATTGTTGAGCAAAGAGCACCTGAGTTCAAGAACAGGCCTTTCTTCTTGCTGGCTCTGTGGCCTTGAACAGATTATTTAAGATCTCTGAAATTCAGTTTTCTCATCTGTCAGCTATGGGTAAGAATTGTTGTTAGGCCCAATTCAAGTTGATAGCTGTGCCTCTTAAGTGAAATTATATTTGTAGGACTGCTTTCTAATGTTAAGTATACATGGATAGTACCATTTTTCTTTCCTTCCTTCCTTCCTTCCTTCCTTCCTTCCTTCCTTCCTTCCTTCCTTCCTTCCTTCCTTCCTTCCTTCCTTCCTTCCTTCCTTCCTTCCTTCCTGTGAGGCAACCCTTGGTTGACCTCACAGGTTGCAAGGACCGTATCAGCTTAAAATCCTTATTTTTCATTTTTTACTTTTACAGCACCTGGTTTTCCTAGGTGGTCTCCTATCCCAGTACTAACCAGGCCCGACCCTGCTTAGCTTCCGAGATCAGACAGAATCGGGCTTCTTCAGGGCGGCATGGCCGTAGGGATAGTACTATTTTTCAATCTAGCTCAAAATCTAGGGACTTCTTTTTTACTTCATATTCCTCATTATTTTCTCAATAAGCTATAAACTGATTTTTTTTTTCTTTTCTTTTACTGAAAGGGAACTTGAAACTGAGAGCGAGCTTAAGCAACCAGAATAAGTTTCTGTTGTCAAGTCATATACAGAGGCAGTGCAGGAGCTCTTAGTGTTTTAATGTGACAGCCTTTTGCTTGGTAATAATGAGTTTACTGTTCTGTACCACATGCCAAACAATAAATAAGCTATGCACTTCACACACTATTTCATTAAACTTACAACAAAGCTGTGTTATTTAGATACTGTTGTCATGCCCTTAATAGATGAGGAAGCTGGAGCTCCAAAAGGTTACGTGATTTGCTCAAGCTCAGCAGGCTAGTAATTGGTAGAGCCTAGATTTTAAACCAGTCATTCTAATGCTGTAGCCCAGGGTCCATTCACTACTTTGTTACACTATCTTCTTTTGTCATCATATAGCTTTGTATTTCATGAAGATGTAATAAATATTTTTTATCTGCTTTTAAAAGTCCTGAATTTAATATTTTTATTAAGGATACAGTAAAACCTTTTATTCATATAGTCTCAAATTCATGTTTAAGAACACTGACTAAAACCAGAAGCATATGTTAAAGCAGAACTCCCAGATCTGTCAATTCAGGTAAGTTATTCTGTGGTTTTCTAAAATACACAAGGAGTCTTTATTTTTCTTAGATATCAAAAATATGATATCTATAGTCATTAAACTATCATTGCTAGATAAAAGTTGGCTTTGTTGTCTAGAACTATTAACTCAATTGTATTCAGTCTCAATAGTGATCTTTTAAAAAATGAAAAAAAAGTAACATGATAAAGATTGTACTCTTTTTCCCTCTCTTCTTTCCAGGCATTCTTTAGTGGCAAACTGAAGGCCAGAGGGAACATCATGATGGGCCTGAAGCTTCAGTCGATTTTTAAAGCGTATGCTAAGCTCTGAAGGATATGCGCCATTATTAATAAAAATAGAAAAACACTGTCTTTACTTAAATATGCCATAGTGATTCAGCGAAAGTGATCAAAACGAAGATGCAGGGGAAATTGCTTAACATTTTCAGATTTCAGATAACTTTTCAGATTTTTCATTTTCTACTAAATTTTCATGTTATCATTATTTTTACAAGGAACTAAGCTGTCTTGTAATTATCCTTCTTAGATCTTATCTTCATAATAAAAAATTTCCACCCAAGTCTAGTCTCTTTAGAATTGTGATAGCATTTATAAGTTGAAAGGAAAATTAAATGAGTAAAGGCCACTTTGATGCCATCTATATTTTGTTTTGTTATTCTCTCTTCTCTAATTTGTTGATACCCCAAGTTTTAATTTGAATTTCTCTATATGTACATGCTTTTCGTACATTGCTCTAATAGTTTTCTGCTTTAAGGCAAGAGAATGGTCTTTGTGTTCCCAAATAGTTTTCCTTCTTATCGTTTTGCTAGAAATTCTTTCTTTTCATATAATGCTTGTAAGTCTACCAAATATATAGCATTCTTCCTTAATCAGTAATCTTAAATTACAAGGTAGTCACTAGCAAGTACTGTCATATCACTGTTTTCCCTAACATTTAGCTCAGATGATATCTGCTGAGGAAATGCTCTTTTGATGAATTGGTTGCAGAGGTGACCAGCAACTGGGATGCTCAGGTCAGTCATGGAGCACAACTGAGGAGAATATAGGTGGGTGTTCCAGGCCGAGTTCCCTGGGAAGCAGACTTTGAGGTGGAGATTCATGGGCAGGAAATTTATTTAGAAGTGTTCTCAGGATCAAAATGCAGAGTGGCCGGGGATGGACAGGTGGGTGGCAATAAGTTAAGAAAGCAGGGCTAAGCAGAGGGAGAAGTTAGGCTGTGGCGCACCTACCACAAGGCCTCAGTGGATCCTTTGGGGAGCTCTGAAGCTGAGATGCCTTTTAAGAATTGTTCTGAGCTAGCTAGTCATTGATTATGGGCTGCCTAGTAAGGGGGCCATGACTTTGGCAAAGCAGCAGGCAGTTCCTAGAATGTCCTTATAGTCAAATGATGGTCTTCTTAGTAGCTCAGGGAATATGTCTTCAGTCCAGACTAGGGCTTCTGGGAGCACAGCATAGTATTTTGCTTCAGGAAACAAGATTTAGAGAACTAGATTTTAGGGATCAAGGGATAAGATCTCAGAAATTTAGATTTGTAATGTTTTACACAGTACTAGAACATAGTATAGGACCTCAGTATACTATTGTTGATTTAATGAATGAGCAAGATATGTGGAAGAGTATAGAAGAAAAGTTACATATCTGGCAATTATGCCTTACTCTCATGAAGGCTGTTTGGTATCATACAATTAACTTTAATTCAGACTGATCCATTGTTATGCCAATGAAGGAAAAAAGTGGCAGTTTTTAAATATTCTTTTATAATAATTACTGTTTCTGTTGAGCTTGAAAAAGGATAGTGTCTTTCCAAATAGAAATAGCATATTTAAAATTAGTCAGATGCCACCATACATTAATGAATGTGTTGACTATATAGTTTAGATGCTTAAAACATGTTAAAGTGATATTACAATTACTTTACTAATCTATCTTTTTCAGTCTTAAAGACCAGGTAGCTACCAGTAGCCAGGTTTAGCAGCCGCTTTGTTAGTCCTATGCTCCTTAACCTTTTTATAATATCTAATATTGTTGAGTGCACCATCCTCCATAATTCTTCACTCCCCGTTCATCCTCCAGTGAGAAATATATTAACTTCTTAATAAATTTATGGGTTAATCTCTGGCCTATACTTGTCTCTTTTGTAATTTTTCTCTACCTATCTTTTCAGGATTTATGATTGAGGTTTCAGCTTTCTCTTTTTTGGTAGACATTTTCTTCCTAGGTGATTTAATCTATTTTCATATCTTTACAGACATCATCTCAATCTGTATCTTCTTTGACTCTCATCTTTCCATAATTCCACAGTTCCAAATCATTACGGAACTCTTGTCATATAATTATTGCAGATGCATGTCCATAGTAAACGTGATCTTACTCTCCACTCCTAAATCTGAGTCTGTTTCTGTTTTTGTCTTAGTTAAGAATATCACCTATTACCTAAACTAAGAAACCAGAGTCGTCTTTGGCTTTTCTCTTCCTCACACCCCACATTTAATCCTTCACCTTTTGTCATTTTTTCCCCCTGAATACTTAAGGATTTCATTCTCTGCTACCAGAACCCAAATATGCCCTCATACTTCATAACTCATTTTGATGGCTTTCCAACTGATCTCCGATCTTTTGCCACCCACCCTCGCCACCCACCAGAGAGGCCTTCTGAACATGTGACTTCCCAACTGAGAAACTTGTGATGGTTCCTATTTGGTCATCTTATTGTCAGCCTGTTTAGTATGGTTCAAGGTTTCATCAGTGGGGATTCTTTCAAGTAATAAAACCAGTTTAAATTGGCATAACAAAACTTATACACATAACCGAAAAAAAATCTGTAAGGTTAAGACTAGCTTTGAAGGGGCTTGGTCAAGTAATTTATTATTATCTAAGCTTAATTCCTTGCCATCTCAGAGCCTGCTCTGTCCACCAGCTCCCTGGGGATACTGCCCAGGCAACTCCAGGTTATTTCTGTTGTGGTCACAAGAAGGCAGCCAACATATGCGGCCTCACAGTCCCTTCTCAAATCAACGAGTATAAGCAAGAGGACTGGATTCTCTTTGAAGCCCCAGCCAAGGCCCCATCTGGTCTCACTAGTTGTGTTTGGGTTATAAGCCAGTCCCTGAACCCATCACTACAGCCAGACACGTTGGATACGCTGATTGGCCTGCATGTCACTATCCTTAGCTACATGTACCAGGGCCCATACATGTAGCCAAGAGTAGTATGTTGGGAATCCCTGGACTTCCCCCAGTTTTGTGGTTTGCAATGAGGACTCACAGGACTCAGCAGGTAGTCATACTGTGACTATGATTTATTACAGCAAAACAATACCAAGCAAAATCAGAAAAGGGAAGAGGCTGTATGGAGTGAAAGTCCTGAGGAAATCAGGCACATACTTCTAAGAGTCCTCTGCCCAGGGAGTCACATAGGACACACCTAATCCCCCCAGCATCAAATTGTGACAGCAGGTATGACACATCTACCAAGACTTGGTGTCCAAGATTTTAACTGAGGGGCTGGGTATTGGAGATACAGATGTGAATAAGGAAGAGAGAACACCTGACTAAGCAGCTTGATGCATTGAATTGAGTGAGTCCATTTTTATTGTTACTTCTTGAGGATTACTATCATTTAAAGAAATTCTTGTGAAGCTATTCATAGTTTCTGGTTTGATTTAAATTGCATTTAGAAATTTTTATTCAGTTTAACCTAAAATAAAAGGTTTATCCATTTCTTGAACCCCCAATTTCCAGCCTCTAGCAATCACCAATCTGTTCTCTGTATCCATGAACTTGGTTTTCAAGTTGCTATTTTTTAATTAAAGAATTAACATTTCTCAAAGTTTAAGAAGTATTTCCCCACACGTGAATTGTCAGTTCTATTCTTTAGAGTGGACAGTTAAAACAAAAACAAAAACAAAGCAAAAACCTCATTCAGCAGGTGGCAATGAAACTCCAAGAAGTTAATAAGTAGTCCCAGGTTGTACTGGGACAGGTATGAGTCAGACCAAGAAACAAGGTCTCAAACTCCTAGTTTGCGGTTAGTCCACTGTGCGTTCTAAGCGGTAACTCTAAACATGTTCCATCCTTATCTTTTCAGAGTAATATGATTTACCCTAAAGTGGACTCCTTAAAGTATTTTTACTCTATAACTTTGGAATTATACAAAATTCTCTAATTAAAGGTGAAAAAGGAGAAGGCTGGGTATCGTATAACTACTTGGACCAGAGAAGCTGCTTTGTCTTTGATGTTTTTTAATTCTGACTCTCCTTGAAGAGTTGAAAATGTGCCCCTAGCTTATATCCTTACAGCTCCTTTCTTTACATGTTGAAATTCCAGCCCTACTTGCCCTTTCACAACACCTCAGAGACTCATCTGCTCTTGACATCCATCCTTCCTCCAATATCCAAACCGATATGCTTTTTATTTTTCTGATAAAATCTTGTAGTTAACAAAGTCGAATTCTCTCTTGAATTTAATTAGGCTTAAACTATAACTGTTATAAAAAACATAATACCTAGAGGCCTAAGTATGGTCCGTTAACTTCTTGGAGTTACACTGCCACCTGCTGAATGAGTTCTTTATTTTTATCTTTGTATATATTAAAAGTGAAATCATTATTATATAAACATTAAATTGCTGTAGAACTATGACTGTCATTCAACCATTTTAAAAAAATTCTCCAAGTTAATTAGAATGTTTAGTTGATTTTTATTTCATGAATGTAGTGAGAATTAGTTTAATCACTTATTCAATAATTAGGCTACAACAAAAATGATCCAGTCTCGTATCTTTTGTAAAGGTATTGGATCTTCTAAACTGTTCACTTTAATTCAACTCACATGAAAGTCAGTTCAAGCCATAGGAAGGAAAGGAAAACCTTAGAAGTTCTGATAATCACATTGGACTCTTTTTACATTTAATTTTCCTTTTTATGTCAATGAGTTTCATCATGATATTTTATTCTAAGGATACATTAGAAAGTTATGTTATATGTATTGACATTGTTGATTGGCATACTTGAAATAAAGAGATTCTTCATTGGTGAAATAGATTAACATCTCAACTCAGGAATGTGTGCATGCAGCTAGTAATAGCTCCCTACTTTTGTGAGCCACCTTGCATACTCAGGCTTATTTTTTATTCCCTTTCTGACTTGAAACAGCCAGCCTAATGAAAAGGAAGGGAATGGTTGCCCGTGGTTGAAAACTCAAGTCCATTTGCTGCTGGTAACTTGCCATGAGAACTAGACAATTCATTTTCTATGCTAGTTTTCTAGCTATTAAGAGCTTGGACTAGGTCATCACCAGAAGGTATTTTAGTTTCAAGATTCTAGGAGGCTATGAATGTTAAAATTCCGACCTTGCTTTGAAATCAAGTCTTTCACTTTATCAAGTAAGAGTTATACTGTATATAGATGTCTAAGGAAAAGCCAGTGATGAAAAGGGAGAAAATGGTCAGCAGTCTTGGTGGGGTAAAGGTTGTGGATGCTCAAGATTTCAAGCCCTACTTGTTACCTCTCATGATAGTTAATCAGAAGAGTTCCTATCTGCTTACAGTAAGAAATCCATTGTCCCCACCAACATGTTCGAGGATCCTTGTGATGGCTTTCTATTCACCTTTTGATATGATTTCCTGATTTTACTGAATTGTCAGTCTCATGTCACCTTATTCAGCTACTTATCATTCATTGAATCTAAATGTAGAACAGCCTTCATTTTTATTGATATTTCCCTCCAAACGATACATTCAAGGTAATTGTGTATACCATTACTGAAATATTAAGGCTAACATAGAGGGTTTACATCACAGCTTTAGCCCCATAAGCTACTGATGAAAAGTTCCAAACAAGCTGATTCCTCTGAAATCTGCCCTCCTCACCTCCTGTGCCTCTGAAGCCCCAAACTCTTTCTACTTTATTATACATAACAATTTAACTGTTTCTCAACCAGTTTTGGAGCTCTTCTATTTACAGCTAATGGGGGTTTTGTGAGTATGGCTAAAGAAAAGGGTCTCTCCCTAAGAAGAATTCTGCCTCTAGCTTATATGTATTTTTTTCTTGCTGGGCAAAGTAGGATAGCAAAGTAGGGAGAAGTGAGTAGGGAGACTGAGAGATAACTAGGGAAAAGGATGTCAGGAAAGGGAGCTAGTGTCCCAGTGCCCACCACCTGTAGCACCTTGTGCCAGGGGCTTTACAAGTATAATCCCAGCTCATCGTCACAACAAGCTTATGAAGTGGATATCATTAGCCTCCTTATAAAGATGAGGTAAGAGGTTTGGGGAGGTTAAACTTGCTCGAGATTATTCTACTGTTAAGTGGCAGATTGGGGTTTGGGGTGCAGGAAATCTGTGCTTAGTCACTATAAAATGCTGCTGCCTTATCCATTATGCTAGTGTCTCACCTACATTATTGTGTTTTATTCCTGTGAGTTATGTGCACTCTTCATCATTTTTTCCAAAGAAGAAACTTTCCAAAAGTCACAGGATGTAGTGGTGCCAGGAGTCCAACGTAGCTCACTCAAGTCCTATGTCTATGTGGCATGTTGCCTTCATGGGTTTTCCACTTAAAACAGTAAAGTATCTATACTTTTACTTGGGTTTAACAAGCAGAATTTTTTATGATGATTTCATTAAAGATTTTTTATATAATGATTCCATTTGCAAAGTTTTATAATAAACAGAGTTGATACCTGAGGACATTTATTTCTAAAGTTTACAGTGTGAGCAATAGAAAGAGAAGGAGAAAGAATGCATTGAAGATTAAAAAAACACTTTCAGATAGTCAAGGTGCCATTGGGTAAGAAATACACACTTGGGATTGTCAGATACTAGTATTATTCTAGTTTTGGAATTCCAAACTCATGGATTCTGGTAGGGAACATCTTACCATGTACTTCAACTTGTCAAAAATGAACTAACTGGCAAATATGAAAAAACACATTGCCATTTATGTTTACTGTTGCTAGAAAAATACTGAGTTTTCATTGTCTTGAAATTACAGTGCCCACAGAAACATTTTACACATAAGAATTACAGAATAATAGGGTGTTGTCTGTTTTTAAAGTGTAGCCTGATAGAGAAGAAATTAAGAGAATTTAGAATCAATAGCATTGGTCAATATCCATCCCACTGGATGCCTGAATTCCTTTTTTAATGTACCTGGCAAGTGGTTCCTCAGTTATCTCTAGTGATGGAGAGCTCTGTTTTAACCAAGGCAGGGAGGGACTTCTTTAGGAATGGTCTGTGCTATGTTTTAGAAAATTCCACGGGATGATGAAATATATTTCCTGGAATGACCTATTGATTTTGGTTTTTGCTTAATGAAGCAGGGGAGATCAAGTTTCTCCTGTTCTGTAGAGTTGGTTCAAATCCTTTTTAAAAGGGAGAGAATGTGGTCTAACGGGACCAGTATTGGACTTGAAGTCAATAGGCCTGTCTTGGAATCAGGAAGCTGGCCTGAACTTCACACAGTGGTGGGTCTCGAGGGCCAGTTGCGTGATGCCTGAGAATCCCTTCTTGTGGATATTCTTTGGCACATCTCAACAGGGTTATTTTAAGAGTTAAATGAAAATGAATATGAAAGTTTTAATAACACCACCTTATAGTTCTGTGTTCTATGATTCATTAAATTGATGCAAACAATGCTCTAAACATAGGCAGATGAGTATAGAGTTTGGTGATTCAGATACTCTGCTTAATTATACAGAAATTGTCAAGACTTGGAGCACTTGTGGACAAGAGTTTGCCTCTGTGGGAGTGAGGGGTGGGTTCTTGTTGTCAAAGATTTGATGCCCGGAGAGAGAACATGTGCTTCAGTCTACCTGCAGACAGATCTTTCTTGTGGGTAGAAGATGCTCCCAAGTTCCCTTCTCTGAATCTGTCTGTTCTAGATTCATTCCTCAGCCCCCAAGAGCCATCTACAACATACTGGCTGGTTCCCTTGAGGACTGAGGTCCTGATGTTATTCTGGCAGGTGTATTTTGGCTATAGTACCCCATTGACTCTGTTTACCTTTCCCAGGGTGAGGCTTTATTCCTCATCTGACAGTGATGGGCCTGCCTTTATGAAGCTGGTTCCTGGGACTCAGCCATTATCCACCGACCTCTTTTATCATTGGTGGCTTAGTTTTCTCAACACTGCTTTCTGCCTTGGGTTGGATTCACCTCATACCAAACCACGTCTTAAATAACGCCTCAGCTTTCTAAATGCCTGATATATGTGTTCTTAAAATATGGTTCTCAAAAATATGGTCCCTGGACAAGAAGTATCAGCATCTCCTAGGAATTTGTTACAGGCAGCAAGTTTTGGGACCCCACCGCAGACCTACTGAATCTGAATCTCTGGGGGTAGCATCCAGTGATCGTGTTTTAACAAGCCCTCCGAGGGATTCTCATGCACATGAATATTTGAGTGCCCTGTCTTAGAAAGTTTGGTTGCCCTTCTCATCTCTTTCCAGTCCTATCCTAGAGAAAAGTTTCTGCTCGGTGTAAGCTTTCACTGTATCTCTACCAGTGTGTTGCTAAAATCCATTAAAAATGTCACCATTATTTCACCTATATATTAGTTTAGGTTAAGTAAGATCACCATGGGAGCCTAACAGGACGTGTATTCTGATGCTATGATTTACACTCATCTATCCCGATCTGAATTAAACAGGTACTTGTACTGCAATAGCAAATAACACAATTCTTGTAAAGACAAAAGAAATGCTACTGGGAGTGGGGTGAGGTGGGGAGGTGAGGGAGAAGGAAGGGAGGGGAAGCCAGTTAGGATAATACCCTATTTCACACTCACTATTACTTTCTGTACTTCTTTCTCCCCCCGCCCCCTTTTAGTTCTGTTTTGCTTTCTTCCTACAGGAACAGGTGAGTAGTTTGATGATGTTATTAGCTAATGAAAGGAAGAGAGCACATTACCTTATTAATAGACTTTGGGTGTTAATATCTAAAAGTTTAAATGTGAAAGCTGAGGTAGGTCTTCCTGATTGCTACTTAATTTCCTCAGGAATAACTAAGTGGGAGCTACAATACATCTTTGTTTAGCAGTTATGGTTTTCATTAAATTTAATTAAGTCTCCCAGAAGCTTTAAATTTAGGGCAACTTCAGAATGCAGGTGGCTTCTGTTAAGTATAATTATATTCCCTTTATGGCTTCATGGTTTGGGTAAACTGGGCTGTCACACTTAAAATATTTAAAAAGCTTGCCAGTGCTATGGTTTCAGAGTTCATTTCTAAGCACAGCCCACCCTCCCCACTTGTCATTCTCCCTTCTTCCCTTTTTTGCAGAAGGCTAATATGAACTTAAAAGCTGCCCAGTTATGCTTACAACCCCACTAATGAGGTCAACATTTCAGAGGTTTTTTTTCCCTCAGGATTCTAAGTCAGTCTGGTTGATCCCATTGGGGCAGGTTGGGGTCTGTGAGTTCAGTAGATTTTGTGTCCAAAGAACCAAGTGTCCAGAAGGCCTGCAGAGGATGAGAACAAAAGTCTGGGGCTGCCTTAATGGCAAATACCACCTGCCAGAGTGGAAGGAGGCTTAGTTGTATTGAGCTGCCCCTTGCCTTTCGTTTAGTTCTTTTTCCTTTGAATCGAGTACATCCTTTCTACTTTTACATTTAGAAAGGAGATCGTGCATATTTGCTGTGAAGGTAATACAATAACATTGCAGAAAGCCTTCTGTGCTTCCCAAATGACAAACTGAGTCAAAATAAGTAATTTTCTCAAGGTCAGTTTTCTGAACCCTCCACCTACAAATCGAGGTGGGCCTAGGGAGTAGGAAAAGGAGGAAGAGGAGTTATTAAACAGCTGGGCAGAACTAGTCCTTTGAGTTCTAAGATTTTCCTATGAAAAGAGTTCCTTCTCAGAGATCTCAGAACAATTGCATTTTCCGTAATTGTGCTGAAGTTTCGCATCAGCATTTTTCTCACCTTGCTAATAGCACAATATATCATCGCAAAGGTAATGAGAGAAGGTTGTCAGGAGTCGGATGAAGTCCAATTTTTTTTATACTCTCAATATCAACTCTATTTTCCTGGGCATGAACACAAATTATCTAGGTCGATTCGTTTTCTTTGGAAGTAAACAATTTTCTTTTAAGGTTGCAAGCAGATTTCTCTATACTCATGCACATTTTATTTGATTCCAGCTGTAATCTAGGGCACATTTAATGACATGCATAATTGTTATTATGATCTGTGGTCGTTGGGATAATTGTCAAGCAATTGAATAGATTGTTTTAATGGGTGTTATTTTAATACAACTAAACAAATCCTATGTAAGTTTTGTTTCTTTTTGATAGTTGTTCAGTATCTATAATCAGCATAACTATAATCAATTTTTCAGCTTTATCAGTTTTCCTGCTATCCATTCAAAATAAAAACATATCTCTCCAATTCGGGATTGAATATGAACTGGATGTTAGATGATATTAAGGGATTTTATTAAGGGTAGCAATGGTGTGGTTATGTAGAAAAATGTCCTTATGTTATAGAATCCACACTGAATTAGGTCGGATTGAAGTAATATGATAGTTGATTATACTATTCTCTCTACTTTTGTGCATTTTTTATCATTTTCATGGTAAAAAGTTAGTCCCCTCATAGGTGTGCACACTGTAATGCAAAGCTACTGCATCTGATCCACCTAAATATCAAGTCCCAGTCATGGTCCTCTGTTAAAGATGGCAGTCACTGCTGGTTCATCCACACTCCCTTTTAAGGAATCTCCTCTGTCTTGATATATCCTGAATTTTAGGTCGTAATCTCTTCTACAACACCCCGACTTCCCAGACACAGCAGGTTGAGGTAAAAGGCCCTTCTGTGGCCTCAGACCTAAGCTGTGTTTTTCAGTTTTGTTTACGAGAAGTCCCTCATTGAGGGGAATCACTGGACATGTGTGTGAGCAATGAAGGCGATTGATAAAGTGAACTGCCACCTTCTGCCAAGTGTGAAAAGATGAGCAAGGAAACCTGGGAAATACTAGGGCTATTCCCCAGTTCTTGTAGCAGTCAGAAACACCCCCACTTGGCCAGTCAGGCCCAGGAGCCTAGCTCTGGGTAATTGGTGCTGGGGTGTGTGGGGATAAGAGATGGGAAAGGAAAAGGAGTGTTGTCTGCATTCAGGCCGAGACTGCACAGAAAGTCGGGATATTCACATGGGGAAGGAAGGGCTCCAGTGCCTGAGGCTATGTTTATGGGCGCCACTTTCCTCTGGCTCATGCCTCCCACCTGCCATATGCCCTCCATTTCCAGAAAGTGGTTCTTAAGTGCTCCCTACAAATCTGCCCTCATCTACTTGCTAATGGCAAAAATACTTGTAAGGGGAGAAGACGTTTGAATCTAATCAGTGATGAAAATGCATAAAAATAAACACCTGGTTGAGATGAAGCAGTGGAATTCATTTACGCTAAAGCATAATCAGTCAACAAAAGTTAAGTGGTGATAGGAGAGCTTTTCCTAATGAGAGGGGAAGAGGTGGTGGGGATAGTGCCTGGGAAGCAGGAGAGGCTGCTCCTGAAACTCTTGTCTGTCTGTGGACTAACCAAGGCCTTTCTCACTTCTGTGGCCTCTGGTGCCTAAGGCAGGGAAGAGCCAGAGGGGAACCCTAAGGTGTGCTTTTGAAGTAAGAAGACTCTGTGTTCTATTTGGCTGGCGGAAATCAGTTTCATTGCTCTGCAGCATGAAGTTTCTCTCCGTTTCTCCAAATGTAACAAGGGAAGAAAGAGGCTTCAGAGCTTCAGAAAAGGCAAGTGTAAATTAGTGAGCTAAAACTAGAGAATGGTAAGAATGGCTGACACATGTTTTTCATGTACTTAGTTGCTGGAATGACCCCCTCATTTTGGATGTTGTAACAACTGAATTTTCTTCTCTGACTCTTTTATTTAGACACGGGGTCTCCACAAGTGAAATAGGTGAGCCTATGATTCCTAATACAGGATGGTTTTACTGGTACCTTTAAATCCTTGCCTTTTGCCATAAATTACTGGTAGTTTGTTAATATGCTTTGGCATTGTCTTGAATCATTGTGTTAGTTGTGAGAAGATAATTCAGAAAGGTTTTTTTTGGTTGTTCATTCTAACAAAGATTACCCATGACTACTCTCTGAACTGTCTCACATACAGTATTAGACATTAGGTAATCAGTGCATAACTTTGCTCCATGAGCACAGTACCAGTTCTTTATGCAGACCTCCTTTATGCCAGGGACTCTAACAGAACCTAAGATATATTTTAAGTGCATTTGTAAATGGCTTGGAATGAGAAGGAATAAATTTAGCTGACTATAAGGGGGATGTGAGTCCCAGACCCATTATCGCCTCTCCTGACCTTATGCTATCTCTACTGCAGTTATTAGCTCATTGAGGACACGTTTTTGCCTCTCTGAATTGTTTACAAGCTATTAAAGTATTTGCAATAATAGAAGCCAATATCAGATACTTCCCCTCCCTATGAATTTGGAGATGTTTTAAAATGTACAGGGACTCAATGAATTGGTAGTTAATTCTGAACTCTTAAAAGGTCTTGTGCTTTAGAGGAATCATGACCTAGTGAGAAGTTTTCATCTGCTTTCAGAAAATGCTCTAAAATTTTTTTTCATCGGCTTTTATCAGAGTTACAAGGTATATAACAATAATTTTGTGATACTGAGACAAGGACAACAACAGTGTAACAGTGAAACAGAGGGAGCCTGGAAAATTCTGAAAATTGAGGCAAAGGAGCGGGTCCAGAATCCAGAAGGCAAGAGAATCAGCAGGAAAGACTTTAGCAAGTGATTGCATAACTTGTGTTCTCTAGAGCTGGTGCAAGCTGCAAACGGGTTCTCGAAAGTTTTAGCAATTTTTCTAATCTGTTTAATCTTTGAAGTTGATATGTGTTGAGAAAAGTTGATATCTTTCCAGAGCTTAATGCACGGGGCTTTATGCAGTGTTTTTGAAATTGTGATCTTGGAACTAGCTGCATCAGCATTACCCAGGTACTTTTTAGAAATGCAAACTCTTTGGCCCAGAACAGATCTACTAAATCAGCAGTCTATTTTAACAAGTTTCCTGGTGATTCTGATGCATGCTCAAGTTGGGAAGCCGCTGGTCTACATGCCTTCAGGGGATCCCAGCAACTGGAACATGGGGTTTCTAGAAGAACGCTTGGTGAGGTGGTGAAGATTAGAGCTTGGTTTGTAACCTCTCAGTGAATGAGTGAATAGGAGTTTGAGTTTTGTGGCTAGAGTCGGCCACAAACCCAACAACAACATTTCTTATTTTAAAAATTTGGGCGATATCTTTGCCTCTTTAACTCTTCAATCTAAGAAGGAAAGTACTGATTTAAAAAGAAAAAGGGAAAAGGGTGATTCTGGGAAACACCAAGACACATACCTAATGGTTATTCACTTAACCATATGAAAATTGCTGTGCCCCAAAGGAAACTTATTTGATGATATTAAATAAAATTTTACCCAAATGAAAGCATATAAAAATTGAATATGGATGGATAATTATCATGAAATTGTTGAATTTCAGTAAAGATGATTTTCACTTGCAGAAGTTACATTTTTAACCAGCTTAGAGATTACATTAGTAGGGGAAAGAGTCATGAGATTTTTTAGTCATTAAGACTTCAATGAGTTATGAAACAGGTCCGTGATGAGAATCAAAGGGTATTAAGATGGAATGTGAAGCCCCTTTTGCAAATCATTGTACATGTCGAGTTGTTCTTCAGATTAAGGTTAATTCATTTGGTAATGTAAGGAACTCCAGCTGGAGTATGGAATTTTATGAATATTTTCCTTCATCAATGTAATCAGAATTTATTAAGTGTCTGTGGTGTGGACAGAAGGGTAATAATGTTCTCTTCTTTTCTCTAACATCCGGAAGAATCAGCCACATTTATAGGAAGTGTGGGTAAACTTCCTATGAATAACATCTATGAATAATACTTCCACAAAGTAATAACCAAAATGAAAAGGATACAAAATTAAAAACAAACTTTACCACAAGCCAAACTCAAGGCTTTTGAAATGAGAACCTCTATAGGCATGAAGGAGAAACCATATAAGAAACTAAAAATATTATATACTAAGCCAATTTTTCCTTATCGAGCATCCTTTTTTGGTTAAATAGCTTCCCTGTCACTGTCCTGACATGGTGAAGACTGAAATTATTTTTTAGAAGCCTGGCTGTAATATCAGACACTGACTCAAATATCCACTACATAACTTACTCTCCCAACTATGTTTTAGAAATAAATCATAAATCAGATTTCCCTGTGTCATTTTATAAACAATAGTATTTTGAATCTTTTTAAATAAAATATGTACTTTCTGCTACTAGATAGCTAGACAAAAATGGGCTAATATATCTTCCTCGGCGTGCTAGTGAGGATTATTTTATGTTCATGTTCTTTTTTAACAAATGAAGCTTCAAAGTAAAGTCCATTCAGCAATATCTATGGGGAACAAATGATAAGCAACAAACCATAATCAGAAATGTAATTAGAAAACAAGGCTAGTTTTTAACTTAGAGCTTGTTTTTAACCTTGTAGAACATAAACTTGTCCTAGAAGGCTGGAGATGTGTTTGCATGTGTGTGTGTGTGTGTGTGTGTGTGTGTGTGTGTGTGTGTGTGTAATATCTAACTAGGCAAAAGTTAGATTTGTGTATCTTTGAAGAAATGTCTATTCAAATGTCTATTCAATAGCAGGCCAGCCAAAGTCTTCATAATTTACAACATGGGACCCCGTTATTTACAGTACTGAGCCAGTTCCTAACAGGCCACAGACCAGTACCGGGCCATGGACTGGTACTTGTATATGGCCTGTTAGGAATTGGGCCGCATAGCAGAATGTGAGTGGCTCCATCGGTATTTGCAGCCGCTCCCCAGCACTAGCATCACCGCCTTAGCTTCACCTCAGATCATCAGGCATTAGAGTCTCATAGGAGCACTGGTCCCTGGTGCCAAAAGGTTGGGACTATTGACTTACGGTTTGGGAAGAAAACATTTATTATATTTAAAAAACAAGAATATAAGAGATTAAGACATTGGAGGCAGAATGTAGGAATACATATTAAAACAAGAGAAAGATATAATATTACAACTATAAACCAAGTGTTTCCATACATTATTTCATATAATCCTCATGACAGTGCTTAAGGGGTACCATCTCCATTTTATAGATAAAGTATAGAGGGACCAGGAATGTCCTCAAGATCATGGACTAAAAATAGGGATTTATTTCATAAATCTTAACAAAGGCCCAAATATTTGGTATTGGGATGGTAAAATCCAGGCAATGCAAGAGCCCTGGCATGGTAAATAGTTGATAACATGTACAAGCTAACCTGCACTCTTCCTAATTTACTGCTCCAGCCTTTGCCCTTCATACTCCCAGGGTTAATGGATTACAATCTCAGGAGCCTGCCTCCTCTCAATGCTACTTCTTCCTGACTTTGCAGGTAAAATCTTGGCCAAAGGACTTGTTCAAAGGTGGTGGATAAAAATCCAGTATTCAGTATAAGTGACTCTTACGACTCAAAATAGAGGTAAAAATAACTCAATTAAAAATGGGCAAAGAATTTGAATAGACGTTTCTTCAAAGAAGATACACAAATGCCAATAAGCATATGAAAAGATGCTCAACATCATTAGTTATTATGGAAAGGTAAATCAAAATCACAATGAGATGTTTCTTCATATCTATTAGGATGAGGAGAAATTGATATTTATTTTTTTTGATAAGAATGTAAAATGGTGTATCCACTGTGGACAAGTTTGGCAGTTCTTCAAGAAATTAAACTTGGTTTTTCCCATGACTCAACCATTTGACTCCTAGGTATATATTCAGAAGAACTGAAAACATCTCCACACAAAACTTGTACATGAATTTCATAACAGCATTGTTCATAATAATTCTAAAGTGGAAACTCAAATGTCCATCAACTAATGAGTGGATGAACAAAATATGGTATTGCAATATCATATCGTAGAAAGGGAGAGGCACTGCTGTATGCTGCAATGGGGATGAACCCTATGCTAAGTGAAAAGCCAGACATAAAAGGCCCACACACATATTGCATGATTTCATTTACATGAAGTATCCAGGATAGCTAATCCATGGAAACAGCACATCAGTGGTTTCCAGAGGCTGGGGGAAAGAAAGGAATGGGAAGTGATGAAATAAATTGTATGAACACTATTTTGGGGCTAATGAAAATGTTCTGGAGTTAGTGATAATAGTTGCACATCTTGTGACTATACTAAAAACCACTTGTATGACATAAAAAGATGAGTTTGGTGATATATGAATTATATGCCACTAAAAATCACTTATATCAATAAAAGTAGAGTAAAATCAAAAGCTGTTTTTTTTTTTACTAGATACATGAGATTGACAGACTAAAAAATGATGAGGAAAAAGAAAATAAAATTAGAAATGATACAGAAAGAAAATAACCAAGTAAATACTGATACAACAGGAATGTAAAAAGAAAAGATTACCATAACATTCTACCATAACAGGAACTTGATATATAGAGATTGATAATGTATCCTGCCCGTCCTTTCAAATGGCTGTGGGCTCAAGTTTTTATCTTTTCTGGGCCATTGTGGGGGCCGGGGCTGGTGCATGGAGCAACAGCAGGCAACCTTCGAAGAGGCCTCGAAAGGAACGGCAGTCCCTCTAGCCCAAATCTGCAGCATAGGGAAGGAAATTCCTGGAGTCGCTGTGAGTGACCTGAAAGTTTTGACCAGCCTTCGGTTCCAGAATTATCTATTTAAGCCAGTCTGGACAATTACCACTAGATGGCATCACATTGCAGCTAACTGGGATAAATTGGAGCTATACAACTTTGCAACTCAGCCTCTGGTTGTAGAGGCTCACTCATCCTGGACATTTTGTTAACCTCATAATTAAATATCTCTTCATTTACATGGCTGGTTTTTTTGGTTTGCACTCTGCTTATGGGTTTTACTTTACTTTGAATAACTATATGCAAACGAAACGGATACATTCCTGTGAAAATATAAAATGGCAAAAGTAGCACCAATATAGAATATATATTATATATATACCATATATATTAAATAATATCATATATCATATCATATCATATCATATGTATACCATATATATTAAATACATCGAAATGGCCCTTGACAACTTCCCCAACCTAAAACCCCAGATCATTTTACAGGTGAATTCTACCAAACTTTAAGAAACAGTTGATTCCTAACTCATACTAGATATTTCAGACAACGGAAGAGAATAAAAACCTCCCAGCTTATTTTATGGATCTAAAATAATAAGATTCAGAATGTGTGTGTGGCTGTACCCCTCTGCCAGAATGTGTGGCTCCCTCAGTACCAGCCAGACTTTGAAGACTGGATGATACCTGTGCCCAAAGGTATATCACAAGGGTGCCAGGTCCTTCCCTCTCCCTTCTTCTCTCTACCTCCCCAGCAGAGCTCTCTGCTCAGGATTGAAAATCCTGGGCGGTGGGTGGGGACTGAATATCACACCAGGACCTCCTGGTTGTAGGTACCTTGAAGCACAGAGAAGGCGAGTGCACCTCTGAAGGTGAGACTGGCTGGGAGATGAAAAGAGCACTCGCAGACTGGGAACCACCAGATGCCAGACTTGGGAGTCGCCACAGAGACCACGCTTTCTGGGACACTGCAGACATCTCTCTGACCAGGCTGTGAGAGTGCCCCTTTTCCTGAGGTGAGGCGGTAACTACCTGGTAGCCACACCCCCCTCTGACAGTTGGATTAGAAAGTCCTTCCTTGGACTGAGTTGAAAACTGCTTCCCTAGGGCGTTCCCTGAGAACACGATCTGCTTGAGCTGCTAAACTGGGAAGGTGGACACAACTGGCTGGGAAGAAACTAGGACTTCAGATCTGTGGTGCTTAGGTTACGATTACAGATGGAAGTTGCTGACTATCACACACTGGGGACTTGAAGCTGATGAAAGACCGGCCAAGACAGTGAGGGGTCCTGACGAGAATGGCCAGTGGCAGCTGGGTTAGCTGCTTTGCATACAGCCACTGTTGCTGGTATGCAGGATATGAATGTGCTGGGAAAATCCCATATTAACCAGAGGCTTCTCTGTTATACTGATATCATTTCTTTATCAGTCCACACATAGGAATTCCTGCAAGGAAGACCATATCTAGGAAATTAATTTATCCAAGAGTATGTACACACTCTATGGAGACAAGTTTTAAAATATAAAGAACATAGAAAATGATCCAAATAAATGGAGAGACGGTCTATGTTCTTGGATGAGATGACCTAATATGATGAAGATGTTAATTCTTCCTAAATTATCTATCATTTCAATTCAATCTAAATAAAAATTCCATTTGGATTTTTTGATGCACTTGATAGCCTTTACTCTAAAATTTATACAGAATAATGAAAGTCCACAAATAGTAAGCCAATCTCTTTTTTAAAAAATTGATACATAAGATGAGATCCACACTTTTCGACATATTTTTCATTGAATAGTATTGTAAACTATAAGCACAGTGTTGGCCAGTAGATCTCCAGAATTTCTTTATAGTAAACCCATCTTGAAAAAGAGTAAGTGGGGTAACAGTCCCTGGCAGATATTAAGGTATACTACAAAGCCATAGCAATAAAAACGGTGTCATATTGGTTGCAAAGACAAATGGATCAATGAAACAGAATAGAGAGCTCAAGAACAGACTTGTATATCGACCAGAAATTAATATAAAGGTGACACCACAAGTCAGTGTGGCGGGGGCGGGGGGGGGGGTGAAGGGGAAAGATTGTAGCAGATGCTATTGGGAAAACAGACTCATCGAATGAACAAAAATAAAATTGATCTTGTCATACTACCACATACAGAGGTGGAGTTCAGAAATTAAAGAGTTAAAAGTGAAAGTAAAGACTATACAATTATTAGAAGAAAATGTTGGAGAATTTTTTTGTGACCTTGAGGTTGGAAACGACTTATGAAATAAAACTTCAAAAGTAAAACTCATAAGAAAAAAAGTTGATTTTGATTATATCTGGGCAATGTTATCACAAAGGTTAGAATAAATAAAGTGGCTAATGCCAACAAGGGACTGTTATCTGGAAGACACGGAGAACTATGGTAATTAACAAGAAAAAAAGTACAAACCCTGGTAGAAAATGGCAAAGCATAGGAAAAGAACAGTTATAGGATACACAAAAATTTACAAGAACATATACAAATAAAATAAGTGTTTGAAATAAAGAGCTGTTAGGGGAAAAGGAGATGAAAAAGAGAACATTAAAATGGGGAAGAGGAAACTACATTGTTGCCTATGAAGAGGGAGAGAAATGCTAGTGGGCCGTGGGGCTTACAAAATACACATGTGGAGCAAACAAAGAAGTTAATGAATAAATAAATGAGAGGAGTCCGTGGACCAATGAACTGCATCTGAACAGCTGAGTACCATTACCTTAGTCTTTTCCAAAGGAAACCCAAAAAGATAAAAAGTTGGAGATATCTGTCTCTTTTAAACTTCAAGCCCGCTCTCCTATCCTAGTTTTATCTCTGAGACCATGTAAAACATCTTCCTGTTAGATGATTAGCAACCCTAGAAGCCGTCTAGATGATCACCTGATGTGTACAGAACACCCGCAACAGAGTACAGACTCAAACACTAGTTTCCTCTTCTCTGTTTTAATGTTTTCTTTTTCATCTGCTTTTCGTGTAACAGTTCTTTATTTGAAACGTTTAAAAATTCCTCACTGTTGGAGTCATTCCCTTCTGTTTATCTCTTTCGATGTGTGGCCACCTTAGTACTCTCCGGTAGGCCTGTCTCCCGAATATCCCTCTTTCTGAAATCACATGTTAATGCAGCCTGGGAGAGCAGCAGCAGTGTGGGCAGCCACATCATCACCCTGATGACTCTTGTTGAGTCACTGCCCCCAACCCTCCAACCCTATTTGGAAATCTGTCATGTAATGCATGCTGTAATCCTTATGCAGTTCCTTCTTAGCCCTAAGTGGAAGATAACCCTAAGTGGATGCCTATGGATTTCATTGTGTTAAATTTGCCCTTGAATTTGCCCTTGGGCTGTCAATTGTGCTATCAAAGAAGTTCCTGCAGGTTTATATCACTCCTGAAGATACACGTGTTGTGCAGATTTTCAAGGCCATTGTGGGCAGACCCAGGACAACCTGGTGGATGTTACAGGAAGGCAGCTTGAGCCTCAGAGTACGGAAAGTCCTTACAATCAGAATAGTCTAACACGGAATAGATTTCCATGGAAGGCACTGAATTCCTTGTCACCAGAGGCGTGCCAGACGTAGCTGCTTGATCAGAGTGGGGGTGGTGACGTCCAGAGGATCTCCACCCTCCTGTCACGTTAGAATCATCTGGGAAGTCACTTAAACCTCCCAGTGCAGCCCTCTTCCCTCAGATATTCTTATTTAATTGGTTTGACACGAAACTCGACTTCAGATTTTTTTCCTTAAAGCTCTCCAGGCCATTCTAATGTGCCCCCACTGCTGAGAGAACAAAATTAAACCCCAGGTCAGGGAAGTTGGGTTTGACAACCTGAGGTTCTTACTTTTATCTTAGCAACAATATTATCTGAACTTCCTATTTGGTAAAAAGCTTGGGCGCTTTTTGATGCCGATCTCCCTTTCCTTCCAGGTTTTCTGTCAGTCAAGCTTTCTCCCTCATGTCCACCACCGGGAGCGTCTTGGTGGCAGGAAGATGCCACTGCTCCTGCTCCCGTTCTCACCCTTGGTGCCGGCCTGTTTTGCTCCCCTTGAAATCGATTGCCCTAAAGTACTCTTTTAACCTCTGCACGCTGGAAATCATAGTGCTTTTTCCAAAGGGACAATTTTCTGTAGAATTGGCCATTTAAATTGCAGCACAAGATTGAAGAAAACACATTTAACTCTGGAAAGGCCATCGACAGTAGCCGTAAGTGTGTATTTTCTGTTTTGGGGTCCATATGTCAAACTGGTTTAGAAAACCGCAGATTCTCTTTAGCTTGGACGATTGGAAAAGACATTAAGGAATGATGACAGGGAACTCCATCTAGGGGCACTTGTTAATTATCTGCATCCTTCAGGGAAAAGGATGAGGTTGAGGGGTGGGGGGAAGGAGGAGAGGACTGAGGGCAGAGAAATCAGCTGTAGAACTCCAGCCTGTAATGGAAGTAACTACCTGAAGTCCCCTCATCAGAGTCTCTACTTCCAGGACTTTTTGCAAAGTGAACTTATCATGACATTTGAGTCCTCGGATGCCTCTTTTCCTCTGTCCTTTTCAGGCTGCCTGTCTGTTCTGCTCTTTCCATCTTTGTAGCTCTCCCGAGGCAGATGGGTAGGTAGGCTGACCCTGCTGTGACTCAGTGCCATTTTATAGAGGTAATGCTTATGTCTCTTGATCAGGGCTTGACATTACAATAGTCCTCCTTAAATAACTATGAGAGGGTAAAGTTCACTAAAATATAATCAGTTGCTCCTAGGTGAATAGTAACAATTCTTGCTCTAAAACCTTAACCTTCTAACCATTAAAATGTTAAATGTGAACAAGATAGACCCTTTTGTTGCCTTAAATAAATACCTTCCTTTAAATTTTTTTTTCCTCAGGTAAAGTCTTCCAGTTAGTTTCATAAATTCCTGTCCTTAACCTGACAGTTGGTCATTTTTACTCTTTCCTAAATTTTTATTCTGGGTACAGTGGGGGATCTTCTGAGCGCATTTTTTAAGACATGAAGAAAATTCTGTTTGTTTATTGCTCTGCAAGCGAGTGTTCCTGTTTTCGCCCAGTGGGCTTTGTTCAGCTAAGGCTACAACGTGATCCTCTCCATTCAGCCATCTCTTGGCCCTCCTGGAGCCAGTTACTGTGGCTGGAACTTTGGATGAGGAGGAGGAAAACCTGAAGGATGGGACCAGGGGCTTCTTATCCACAGAATTTAACATTTCCTTGGACTGATAGAAAACAGAAATTTGTGTTTATGTAGATCATTTTTAATTCATATTTTTTGGGGTAGAGAAGGCATAAAAATGATAGTCACATCAAATAGACGTTCTAGACTTCACCTGTGTGCTCTTCAGCATAGTGGGCTGACATGAGGTATCTAGCAGGTGTCTAGAGCAGAGGTCCCCACCCTTTTTGGCACCAGGGATCAGTGCTCCTATGAGAATCTAATGCCTGATGATCTGAGGTGGAGCTGAGATAGTGATGCTAGTGCTGGAGAGCGGCTGCAAATACAGATGAAGCTTCGCTCACTCAACCGCCGCTCACCTGCTGCTGTGTGGCCCGGTTCCTAACAGGCCATGTCAGGTACCAGTCCACGCCCAGGATTTGGGCACTCCTGGTCTAGAAAACAAAACACCATAATGGTTGCCCAAGTGGATGAGGAGTTTCAGTAATGGCCTAGCTCTAATTGACACCCAAAGATTTTAGAAGTCTGGTCCCCAAAAGGGCTGGGGATAGGTAAGTGCTAGAGCTACAGGGAGTTGGTTCTTAGCAGTTCTGGAATCTCTTATGAATCATTTGCATGACTGTAAGAACCAGGTTTAGCAGCTTCCTCATCAAGGACCAGTGCCCTGTGGCCTGGTGGAGGTTGACAGTGTTGGATGACCATGTGACAGATGCACCACCTTCCTTGAAGCTTCTCGGAGCCTTGACTCAGGGGAGAGTACAGCTACCACCCTGGAGAAATGGAGACTATTATTACCACTAGAAGGAATTGTGGTGTCTTGGCCCACATTCCAGTATGAGGTCTTTAGACCAACGCAGCTACCAAACCTCTGGGTCCTGGCTACCTGGAACTTTTGGTTAAATTTGAAAATGAGCACACACGTAAATTAAGTCCTGTTAAATTCAGCTGCCAGAAATCATGTAGCAGGTATGGTGGACATGAGTTTTATGAATGATATAATTTTGAACTACTTTAATTCAGCTAAAATTGCACTAGACCCATTTGACAAATAAAGAGTGTACGAGTATAAATAATGCCTTGGTATATATTTGCCTTTTATCTAAGTAAAGTTTCATGTTTATATGACAGTCACTGATCTGTTCTAGCTATCATTATCATCAGTTCAAACAGTCCTGCAACTTAAGTTTTTATTTTCTTTTTACCTGCTCTTGAAAAAAGTGTGCATACCTTTGATCTGGACTCTGGTGTTATACTTGCTCAGCCTCAGATCCTTCTCCTGTCTTATGCTAGGTGTGTTCTCTGTCATAAAGGTACTGAGCCGTGAAAGCTGTTGTTCACTGGCTTCTCACTGAATTCAGCCAGCAGAGGCACTGGTGAGACACTGGAGGGAGGGAGGGGGAAGGGAAAAGGGAGGAGCCTGGGTATTTCCCTTCCTCCTTCTCTGCCTTGGGCTGATTCTCTAACAGCAACTGAATTTATCTCATAACTCCAACTCCCATTTTACAGGCCCACCATGGTTCCAGCCTTTGTAGGCTGGTGAATTCTCCTGAGTCCCAGCAATTCGGCCTAGAGGTGGTATTGGCTTCCTGTTGTTGCTCATATCTGGGTTACCAGATCATCCCGTTTGGCTTTAGCTTCTCTATTACCTGTGTAACTCACTCTGTGTAGTAAATTTCCTCCGGTATAAATACTTGCAGCGGTACATAATCATCATTTTGTAAAGAAGGAATTTGAAGTCTGGAGAGATTAAAAGTGTGCTTTATAAGGCTATCTGGAAGTCAGACTTCTAGCATTTCAATCACTGACAATGCCATTAAGAATCCAGAAGTAAGAAAATGATAGTTTCTTTAATGTGAGCGCCTATCGAAAAATTCTTGCACTAATGCCCATGCATCAGCCCCTGTAAACAAACTGGACTTATACTCAACTTTTTAATTTATTTTTAGTTTATTTTTGTGTATAGTGCGAGATAGACTAGTTTTTCTCTTTTGCATATAGCTGTCCAGTTTTCCCAACACCATTTATTGTACTTTGTATATTCATTTCTTAGGCCAGAGCTGTGTTGCATAACTATAGCACCCCACAAGGGAAGTTGGGAAATATTTTTTGTTTGTTTGTTTGTTTGTTTTAGCTGAACACATTACTACAGTCCCAACAAACTGAGTTCTGCCACTGAGAAAAAAATGGAAGAAGGGTATTCTGTAGGAAACCAGTAGTTTCTGACCCACTTGATTTTCATTTTCAGAAAATCTTGAGTCTATGAAAGCAAAGTACCTTTTGGTAATATATATGGTAATCAGGCCTGAGGAAGAGGCAGCTGACCGTCAGCTTTTTGGTGTAATTTGGGGAGGAATTTCTGCCATTGGAAAGGGAAAGGAAGTAAAAAAGAAAAAGGAAGTAAAAAAAAAAACAAAAAAAACAACCAGAGTCCTCAGGTATTAGTAAATTAAGGCCCTACCTGCAGGGACAGGATGGGGACTGGAATCCAGGTGTCTTAAGTGCCCATTGCTAGATCACTTAGGGCCAAAAGTACTATAGCTTTAAGGTTACTTGAAATTCAAGTAAGGTAAATATTTTGATTGAAAACTGTCATAAGTTTTTCTGGTTGCTTTGGGAGGTGTTGGGAGATTCTGAAACAATCTTCTCCTTGCTTTGTGAATCTAATTGACCTTCAGGTCAAATAGTACTTGCTGACTACCTCTCATTTCCCAACACCTGACCTTGTCTTTTTTTTTTTTTTTTTTATCTCCTCTTAGATTTTTTTCTGCATTGTAAATGGGAATGAGCCAGAGCAGTCTCATCTCTCCTTTCAAATAATACTTTAAAGGGAAATATCCCATTGGGATGAAAATAGGTAGATATCTAGTTCTTAGGGATTTGCTTCAAGTTGACGAGTTATTTTTGAACAAAATGTGAAAAAAAGTAATGAGAGCAATTTTCAACAACCATATCTAAATGTTCATAGCAAAACATTTTATTTTTTACATTCATTTTGGAAAGATATCTTTCTAATGATGCTGCTATTGATTAAAACACTTTGGAATGCTTCCTATCCTACTGATTGCAGGATTACTTAATAAGTCACAAAAGAAATTTGGTGTCATTACTTTATAAGGAGACCCCAGTTGATCAAAATACCATTTTGGGGGGAAGGAACACTTACTTTATTTTCCAGATCTGGCTCTGAATATCTTTATCAGTTCTCACCACTGAGGAGATTTAAAAATCTATGTCACAAACTAAAGACAATTTTTAAAAAGGTATTAAAAAATATTTTGAGTAATGACAATATTGTTGGAGTAATGTTATATATTCCCATACTCCCAAGGTGTCTGCTTGGAAAAGGTATAAATATTTTGGCAGGAATTGAACTACCTATTCCATGAATAGTTCAAATACATAATCAGATATTCTTTTTTATTTAAATCTAAGCAAATATTTTGGATATCAAATTTTTGAATAGGGCCATCAAATTTTTGGATATCATTATTTTAAATGGGAAACATTGTGAAGCGTTTTTAGCCCACTCAAAAACACAAAACGATTTTACTCCCAAATCACTAAATTACTCTTACATACCTATAAAACAGTAAAGTTTTCTGGAACCACAATTTCCAATATTTTTACAAGTTTTTTATGCATTAAAAAAAATATATTATAGACTTGGCAGATGGAGACACGTGCATGGCCAAGTTTATGTCTTTCACAAGTTTACTTCTCTTCATGTGTCTCTCCACGTCTCACTTTCATTTTAATACATGGGCTCCCCCACCTCTCTTAGACCTGCCTTCTTCACAGGCATTTCTACCTTTCTACTCTTTCAATAGGTTTTTCTCTTAGTAATGTGAGGGAGGTGACAGTGATAATATACAATACTGTCGATCAGAGTATACAAGCCCCCAAACCATCTCAAGAACAGCTTAGAGGGGACTTTTTACTAAGGCTTTTGTGGAACCTAAATGTTTTCTCTGGCGTGCATAAGAAGATTTATTGAAGCAAGTTTTTATTTGAATAGGGAATTTTATAGAAACACTTTGGTAAATTGTTAAAGTAGACCTTCTGATGGTAAGTGGTCCGCAAGTGAGGAAACCTGTGTAAAGTAGCTTGTGTATTATCTAATACATGGCAACCAACTACCAAATTATTAGCATATCAAATATGTTTTGTACTATAGAAAATTTTCAATATTTCTTTGGAATTAATATTTAAAGTTTTTGTTTTGGCATCTGGAAAGAATTGCCCGAGTAACATTTGCCACATGATTCACAGAGTTTTTTATTTTATTATTATTTTTGGATTGATAGTCTGGTTTTTTTTTTTTTTTTTTTGCTCAGCGTGCTCTTTGTTGAATGAAGGGAGAAATTTCTATGGATGTAAACTGATCTTCCAAAGCTGACTTGTGGAATTATCTTTACTCCAGACTAATTAATTAGATAAGTGTTTCTCAGATCGGTATTTCCTGAAACAGCATTCTGGGAATTAATAGATGTGATTAAAAAATGTTTTATTGTAAAATAAGTGTGGAGGACATATGTGCCTTCTTTGGAGACTAACAACTTAAGAGAACATATTAATGACTCTGAGTCTTGTAGATAAAACAAAGAAAAGCAAAACAAAAAAATCTAATTAGCTTTCTTCCATTAATATGTCTCATTTTAAAAAATGAAACACCTATTAATATCTTGCAGAACACCAGTTTTGGAGACATTCCATTAAACCAATAGTTTATTTCTTTCACAGATTGAAGAGACTGTTCTAAAATTTGATGGAGTTAAGAAATGTTTTACGGTTATACGTCTGCATTTCCCAGTTCTTAAAAATATTCTTAAGAAGTTCGTTCTAATGCTAGACATCAGAATTTGGCAAGGACCAAATGACGTAGAAGTTGGCAAGATGTTATGCTGTAATAATTAAAAGGGTTTTTCCATGTTAAGTAAGCACAGATCATTTTCAGAAAGGGCCGAGAAGTATTTGTTTAGACTTCTAATAAAAATTAAAGAAAACATAATTATAGTTTACACAAAGTGTATTTTAAATTTTGAATAATTTCTCTAGTGATAGTATATAAATGTAGTATTTGATCCACTACTTCAAAATAATATTTATTGCTGCAGTGAAAAAGGGAGAGATATTTGCAGTAATACTGTTAGTGTTATTTTACATTAAATTCAGCTAATCTCAAATTGTTTATTAGCAGAGTCAAGTTAGTATACCAGGAGCAGATAAAATGGAAACTTTTGGAACTGAATGCTAAAGACTGCCATGAGAGCTGGTCTTCCCTTCTGGAGTTTCTGTGCAGCAACATGCCTCAGAATTCCTTCTCTCCCCCCACCCTACCATACTGTCCTCCCTGTCTATGCGAATTAAAATATTGTCCAAAGCTTAACTTTTATCACAAATGTCGCCTCCTCCATGAAGCCTTTCCTGATCTCCTGCTGTTTGTTATTTCTGTCTTTAGACTCATAGCACTAGGAGTTACCTACTATGACATTTATACTCTGCTTTGATCATTGTATTTTTTTTTTTTTTGTAAAAACAGTGTCATGCAACCCATACCCACGTTGAAATTTTTGTTTGCAGCTCTTACATTTAGCCAACATGTAGCTGGTGTCCAATATTTATGAATTAAATACTAAAAAAAAAAAGAAAAAGAAAAAAAAATCCCAAACACCCAAGTACTTTCTATTTGTACTCTCATATGAAGAGCAATTGGTAAAAACAAACTAGGCATCTGAGGATGGCCCCTTAGTGTTTTGTTTTGGAGTTAGTATTAATGGTCTCACCAGGATACCAGTTCATACCCAAGTAAGAACTTAAAAAATACTATTTCACCATTGCTTCTCTAAGAAGCAACACTAATTTACCCAGCAGAATATTTTTTCATATTTCTGTTGCATGAACTGTTTTTTTAGTGTATTATTATCTTAGAGTGTGTAAATTCTTGGTGGCTATCTGGACTAGACAAATAACAAATAAAAACGAAGGATGCCATGAAATAAGAACATTTATAAGGTCCATAGCTTCTTGACTTTGAGTAATTGACTAATTACCTTAAGTTCAAAGCTAATTCATAGAATTTTGTATAATCTAGCGACTGGAGGTTTATGAGGCACTTTATCTGTATTATTCATTTAATCAACTAGTCAATTAACAAATTATCTTTTCAACAGACATTACATTGAGCTCATTATGTAACAAATATTGTCATGCATGATTTGGGGATTCCTAAAACAAATAAGGCAAAGGTCCTG
The DNA here is from genome assembly GCF_014176215.1 of Rousettus aegyptiacus. NCBI lineage: Eukaryota > Metazoa > Chordata > Mammalia > Chiroptera > Pteropodidae > Rousettus > Rousettus aegyptiacus. The sequence continues at coordinate 37,852,510 of NW_023416311.1, read as the reverse complement.
CCCTCAGGAAGTATTTAGTCTGGAGACAGAAATCTAAACACGAAAGTAGACCAAAATGTTGTGATCAACCACACGGCAGGGACACAAGGTGGGGAGTGGGTTGTTCTCACCGAGGGAGGGGAGGGTGGACAGAAGAGCGTTCACAAAGGAGGGGTCATTGAGCTAGGTCTCGTTTGATTCCTGTTAATGTTTGTCTGTGGTTTACAGTTGGGAAGCTGACACAGAAGATTGAGGCACCGCTGAGGTGACCTGCTCTTGAGATTTCAAAAGCTAGTCGTCCGGCCCCCACAGCGTCTCCTCTGCACACCACACAATTCCTGGAATGCGAATTCCGTGTTCTAGCAGGGCTGCAAAAGAGAAGGTAAGGCCAGAGAACTTGAAACGGAGGATCAAGTTTATTCAAAACAAGCCTGGTTCCCAAAGTAACAAGAAAAACAACTTAATTGAAAATGTTATTCATCCACAAGAGAAGAGAGAAAGCCAAACCCAAAGGCAGGATTCCAGCTCTAAGCTGGAAACAATGACTTTGCTGAGAGTTACAGGCCTGTGAGAATTCTCAGTTGCAGAGAATATTAAGGAAAGTTATTTGAAAAATATTTAAATTACTTTGACATCATTTCTCCTAGGCAATATTTGGAAACTCACTTCTTGGAGGTTAAGCTTCTATTAACATGAAACTTTGGAGGAAATGGGGTTTAAAAGGATGAGCTACTTTTGCTACTGTCACCACCCATAACTCTAATTTCTTTCTTTATTCTGTTCACTAAAAGCCACTAGTTTTTTTTTTTCCATGGGAAGGATGTTTCCTTTTAGTAATATGTTTGGCGTGTGTGGCCATGTTTCACTATGCTGGTGGCATACTGATTTGCAAAGTGCCTTAAGAAGACACCCGTGTGTATTTAAGATAACAATGGCAAGATCAACTAAGAATGAGCACATATTTTTTTGTTCTCTGAAAGAGAGTTTAATAGCAGATATTATAATGCAGCATCACCCAAAGATTTCTAATAGGAGCTAAAGCTGCCCAGAAACTGTGATTTGGTCTTTTTCTTTGCCTCTGTACTTCATGTAATCACATGAGAATATGAGCTGGAGTGGTACATTTTATAAATTATTAAACTGTAATATCACACTTTTAAAAAAGAAAACCACAGGCCCAAAATGGCTCCCTTGCGCTAAAGTCCATGATACCAAACCTAGACTTTGTATCTGATCTAATTGCAGTTTTGACCTTCAGCAGAAATGTAATCTTAATCAACTGGTCTGGAATTTTTTGGTCAACACTAACGAGTTATTCTGTCATCTGGGTCCTCTCCATCTCCCATAGGAAGAAAAGGCAATCTGCATGATAAAACCCTTGCTGGTCCCTCTCCTGCCCCCTGCCCCCCCCCCGTCCCCCCCAAAAGATGTTCTAGTCTAAAAATAATTCTTTCTTTTCTTTTGCTAAGAACTCCCCTGCTACACCCTTCTTCCTAGAAAAACCTTTCATTCTGTACAACTCCTTGAAATGTTCTTCTAGTTACCAGATGTGATGCCGCCTGATTCATGAATCATTTAAAAAGACAATTAGATCTTTACATTTACTAGGTTGAATTTTGTTATTTAACAAAGTTAAGGAAGCAGGTATTTTTACTTACCTGAAAACAAAGTTCCATTGCTCCAATGAACTAGGTAGCCCCTTATTTTTTATGATCCTTTAGAGGTTAAAAAATGTTTCAAATAATCTCTTTTGGCCTTCATAAGAACCCTAATGAGAGACAGGAGATCTTATTGGCAAGATTTTTTTTTTTTTTAACTCATGAAGAAACTGAGGCCCAGAAGATTAAGGCTAGGCTGTAGCTAATATTAATGAATATCTTTTGTTGTCTTCTGGACTAGTGTTGCTTAGTTCTGTTAAAAGATAAACTGAGGCATATCAAAAATTTTAAGACTTTGAGAGCAAATCGATTCAAAAGGGGTGGCGCCCTGTGGGAGGTGGTTGGGAGTGCTCCTCCAACAGGAACCAGGAGAAAGATTTCATAGAGAAGATGCAGTTGCTCTTAAGCATTTGTGTTATTTGGGAAAGCAGAGTTGGGTGTCCTTACGTTTTGAGTTCTTAACCTTGAGGCTTTTATAGGTTTAGGTTTTGGTTTGCTTACATAGGATGCTAAGGTATTAGAACCATCTCAGTCTAATGGCCTCCTTGTTTAAGTGATTTAACGGTTGTTTATATTTTATTGCTTCTTTGCAGAGAAATTCTCTCATGCACACACACTGTGCCCCCAACCCTGACCTACTATTTCTCAAATGTGTGTGATTAGTTGCAAGGGAACCTGGATGATGAGAAAATGGATGATTCAGTATCAGCCCATCCCACTTATAAGAAAAGTAATACAAATCATATATCCCAGCGGTACAATGGTTTGAATTACTTTATATAGGAAGAGCAGCACATAATTAAATTCTAAGAATCAAGAATCATATTTCTTTTACTGGAAGCACCTGCATCAGAAGAAAGTCAGTCTGGGTGAACACAGGTGACTAGGGGTGCTCGTTCTAACACTGTGTGCAGATAAAATTATAGAAGAAGAACAAAAGCTGTGATGTTACCAAGTCAGCTCATTTTCTCAGGCCACACTAGCCCAGAATTTAAAAATGGGTCACATAAATGGCAATGACCCATATTTTTAGCTTTTTATCCTTTTGGCTATTACAACCCCCATCCTCTGGCCTCCGTCCTCCCGCCATGCCCCAGTGGAGTCCCCAGAGCATGTCTTCTGTGTGCTGCTCGGTTCCGTACACTCCCTGTGGGTTTCATGACATGTTTCCTTCCCCGCCTGCCCTAGCTCTCATGTTGGCAGACTGGGTGCCTTCAGAGGGGACATGGATTTTGCACTCAGTTGGCAGCCTTCCTGGGGACCATTCTTGCCTCTGCCTCTGATTCCTTTCTTGGAGTTCTTGATGTGACCAGAAAGAGGTGGGATAATGCCATCTTCTCTCTTTTGGGATATGCGTGGATCTCAGAGCAGGACAAGGTGGCTTGTGTATTTTCTCTTTATTTTTAGATGTACGGCTCCTCTTTTTAACACTGAGATATGAGCCTATGAGGATAGGTAGGCCATGGATAAAGCTGCGAAATATTAAAAACTGTATTAAGACCATTGCCTTGTCCTCCCCTTGGTTCCTCGTGAAAATACTTATTAGTATTTTCTGGGAGACTCCTATCTATTAGCTGCCAGAGGAACCCAAAATTCCAGCATGAAATAGAACCTAGACTCAAGCTTAGGGCATGCAAAGTATCAAAATTCTGTGCTCAGTGTGGAGTTAATTTTTTCCCTTCTAGTTCCTGTTCTTTCTTGTATTCTTGACTTCTGTTTCTTTGGTTAATTGATTTTTTTTTTTTTAACCCTTAGCATATGGAGTGAAAATTGCTTTGAAAGGCAAAGCTGCTTAGGTCAGATTTCTCTGACTAAAAGGAAGACAATGAAGGAAACCCATGGGAGTGGATGGAGTTCTGCATTTCCAATCAGAAGAGCAACATCTTGCTTATCCCTGGTGGTGAGTGACACCAAATCAGCTGGAAAGGGCTCTCACTCCTGGGGCTGAGAAATAAGAACTCTGGAACTTGGTGATGTACTTATAAAACAAAACAAATCTAAACCGGAAGCAGAACTTGCTGGCTTTGGCTTTGTGGACAGCAAGTATCTGGGTACACTGCCCTGTCTACAGTCCAGACGGAGGTGACTCATCCCCGCTCTGAGCCAGAACGCCTATGAATACTGCCAGGAGTCATCCTCTATCTTTACACTCCCAGCATCTTCTCAATCCATCCCGAACCCACGTCTTATCTTTACATAAACCTCAAAAGGGATCAGATGCCACCTGCCAGTTTGAACTCTGTAGAAAAATGTTTCTCAGCCAGGTAGCTTTAAAGGTAGCATGATGTGCGGGGGTGGGGACAACAACAACAACAACAACAACAACAACAACAACAACAACAAAAAACCCAGAGCAGTAACCTGGGTGTCAGAAGACCTGAAACTCTTCTTTTCTATGGGCCACGCCGCTTTATCCCTCTTCCACCTCCTGTCCCTGCTTTCCTTCGCCACCTCTCTTGATTCATTTATTTGTAACCAGGTTTGATATCTACACAATCCCTCCTTCTCTGAAAATAAAATTGTGGAAAGGGTTCTCTCACCCAAGGAGTTTCTTTGGAGCCCAGTGCAAAGTTTCTAGTAGCTGGAGGAGATGTTTTCCCTTACATTTATTTGAGCATCTCCTAGGTAACAGCTGCAAGTCACTCTCTGTGCAAGGTACCCTTTACGTGTGTCCTTTAATCCTTATAATGGTGGTAATGATGATGATGACGGTGATGATAAACACTTAGATGGTGCTTACTGTGCCAGGCACTGTTCTAATCAGTTTACACATATTCATTCATTTAAATCCTCATCACAAATTCTCTGAAGTTAGTACTATTATGATCTTCATTTTGCAGATGACCATCAGAGCCTTAAAGTAGAAACATATAAACAAAGATATGCCCAAGGTTCTAGGGCTGATCTCAACTACTCATAAACCACAACAGGACAATTATCCTCTTTGCAGATGAGGAAATTGGGGTTCCAATAGGCTAAAGAAAAGTGCCCACAGTCACAGCAAGTCAGTAGCACACCTGGATATCAAACTCAGTTCTAACTTGTTTCAGAGCCCAAGTTCTTTCCGCTTTGCCGCTTTGCTTCCCCAGAGGCATTTTTGCTTTGTCGTGAACTGCAGAGCATGGCACTTTTAACAAAAGGAAAGTTTGCCAAATGAAAAGCAGATTAATGAGATATTTGGGATGCTGTCCAGTAAATAATCTGTTGCAGAATTTCTTATCTTCTCCCACTCAAATTGCTAAAGCCATAACAGTAACAATTAGCTCAGCCTGGCTGTGGCAGCGTGGGAGTGAACTCTCCTAATTGTATTGCTCAGGCTGGACACTGGAGACCAACAGACCATCCCTTTAGCTCACTGAGCCATAGGTCGGAAATTGGCTTTCCCCATCAGCCTCCTCTTGCCCCTCCTGTTTTAGCCATGTCTTGGAACACCATTACTTTAGGGGAGAAATAGAGCTTAAAATTGGATCAACATTAACAATGTTAGAAATGTCAATGCTGCCCTGTTTCCCGAATAGATGAAACTTAGAGCATCATTTGCACGTGACTGCCTAAGACTTGAGAGTCTATTGTTTTTATATAGGTAATCTTAGATACTCCCTGGGAATTTTCAAATATCCCCTGTGAAACTGAGAGGCCAGAAGAGAAATGTGATTATTTTTATATGATATGTGGCTGAATTTTAAGCCAGATGCCCACATTTATATTGTGTGTCAACTCATGCTAGTTTTCGAGGATATGAGGGATATGAAGACAAGCAAGTCTCAGTTCCTTTCTCTAAGACCTAGTGACCTTTTAAGGGCAATGAGATGTAAACTGTAATAATCTGTGCTGTGAGTGGAAACATACCATTTACTTCCCGTCTCCCATAGACCAGGCATTGTGTCAAGCACTTTATGTAAAGACAAGGCAAGACGGGATATTAACCTCATTTCCAGGGTAGGAAAGTGAGGTTCAGAATAAGATGACCTGGCCAGTAGCTTTTTATCACTGTGACTGGGATTCAAACTTAGGTGGTTATAATGGCAGACCTATACTCTTTCCCTTACGTGCTACTATTGATTTGGAAGAATACCATTTGACATTGAACAGCTTAACTTTTTAGGTATCCCTTTGTGGGTTTAAAGGTTTGTGTAATTAACTCAACAAGCTGCATAATGTTTTGAGAAGATGATTTTTGACCTGGGGTAGTTTGAGGAATCTTGATCAAATCAAATATTTTTCAGCTTTTTAAAAGAAATGTACAAAATAGTAAACTTCACTTATTTCTTGTACTTTTATGTTTGTGGGATGAGGCTTATGGATGGTCTTTAGGTGGGGGATAGAAGAGGCCTAGATACCATTGGCTACATTACTTGGTAATAAATATCAGTTTTGAATTTTGATTTGGCTGCTTCAAAATGGCTGTATCCACTCAGCAAGAGTTAACACTTTGATGTGGCTAATAAAAAAGCCAGTCTTAGGAGGAGTATTTGTGGTGGGGGAAGTAAGAACTCCACTCTGCCTAGGTCAGAACTTACTTGGAATCCTGTATTCAGTTCTGGGGAATGTACATTAAGACAAATATACATCAACGAGGACACATTTAGGAGAAAATTCAATGACAATGGAAAAATGAAACCTGGATGTTTGGAAGAGTAGGACTGTGTAGCTGCAGAAAAGACTTGAAGGGCTGAAATAATAGTCTTCAAATATTAGAAGGACTGTCTTATTGAAGAGGAATGTAGATTCTTTCTCTGTGGCCCCAAGGGACAAAACTAGAAACCACTGGCTCTGGGGAAGTAGATATGTCTTTACAAGGAAGAATTTTCTGTTATACCTGTCCAAATATGTAGAGGTGTTTTTTGTTTGTTTGTTTGTAAAGTGGTGGATTCCCAACCCCTAAAAGTGCTGGAACATGGGTCAAGTAACTACTGGGTGGAGCTATGGGAGAAGAAATTCAAGGGTACCATGGGGATTGGATTTCACAAGCTTCAAAGTCCTTCCCAGCCCTGGGCGTCTCAGTATCTGTTGTGTTGTCCTTCGAGACTTTTACTCTACCTTGGTCCCCAGGGTTGGGATATGCTTTTAGGGGACAGATGGATGACATAGGACGGGAAGAAGAATCCACAGAGGCAGAGAAGTTACTTGAGCCATTCTAATTCGGTCTGCCATTTTTATTTTGCCTTTTCAATATATTCACATACTTGCTTTTGACTGTAGGTACCCAGAGGCCCGCGGTTGTAACTGTGTGATTCATTATCCTCAACTTAGCATGCCATCTCACATAATTGTGTTTTTATCAATGTTATTTGACAATGATTTTATCAAGTATCAAATCAGGTATCCTGTATTGCTGGGCTGCAACAGTAAGGCAGTCTAAGTTAGCTGCATGTACGAACTCTAACTTTAGATTTGTCAAACTTGTGGCTGCCTCTTCTCTCTGGGGGAAGGTAGAACTTGAATTCTTTTCCACATTTCAATGAGATGGAATTTCAGAACACCCAAGAGAACCATTCAAAGCATTTCACACACAATTAAAAGTAGCCCTAAAAATTACCTGTACTCTAGCTGCACGGCTCCCAGCTCTGTGTCAGGTAGGAATCATCAACTGTTTTGAGCCTCTTACCTCTTTTTACTCACTTAAGGGCTGAAAGTGATTGATAGAAGGATTTTTGCTCATAGTCTATATCCGAACTCTTATAGAATCAACCAGAAAAGATTCTAGCAAAAGGAGCGGGAGTCTATTTTACTACTTTCTTCGGGCAGGCACTATGGATTCATTGTAACATTTAATATTAGTGACCTCAGTCACTACGCCTTGGAGCAAGTTTCTTAATAATTCTTTAAACAGCAGGAAAACATGATTGATAGAGTAAGAGGCATTTTAAGCACAGCATTTTCAGGTACTTCAGATTTCCCGCCTCACTATGGATACATTGCCCATCTTTTGGAAGATATACTGAGACCCTGGTTAGAGCCTGTTAATCTCATTTACTTCCATGAATTGATGTCAAGGGTATTAGGTTCATGGAGATTTTCAAAACCCCACCAAATGAGTTTAGAGGAAAATGTGGCTCAGTTCAGATTATTCCAAGGCAACAGACATCATCTGAGCCTGCTCTGTAAGTCTCGCTTCCCTTGCTTACAATTTGTACATAGCAGCTAAGTCCTGATGGGACCATGTCCTGTACAGTTGTGGGTTTTGCCCCAGTCTCTAGGGTCTTTTATAATTAAATTTCAAATACTCTGCAGTTGAACTGCATGAGTCTCAACTCAGTTTGTTAACATTATTAATTTGCAATGGATACAGATGTGTTATAATTACTGCACACAGGGACACCATCTCAGAAAGCTCTAGTCTGTTTTAACTATATGAAAAAGTTGAATATTTATTTTTGGTACTTTCTCACTACTACACCCAACATCTTCCTCTCTACCAAATATCATTTCTTCTTTGCCCTATCTCCACATCTCCTATCCTTTTAAAAAATGGCCCAATTCTCAGCCTGTTGTCTTCTAGTCCATGCTAAGCAGTGACCTGATAAAGGTTCAAGTTAAGGTATCAGTTTTATGAGGTTATTATATTTTAATAAAAATCTTTGAAGGTTATGTATTCTAAGTACTGAATCACTATGGTTAAACTTTAGGCAGTGGAAAAAATAGTTCAATGGAGTTGGGTCGATTACACAGGACACAGGATGAACAGGGCTCTCACTTTGGTTCAGATATATGAGTATGGTCTGGACTAAATGCAAAAATGGAATTTCTGTGCTGCTATAGGGAAAAATAAAAGAAGCAACTGGTCAGGGCATTGTTTGGTCTAGAGAGAAAGAAGATCTGTTACTTTGGCAATTTTTCTATTTAAGCTTTTGGGGTTTTTTTTGGTGGGGCAGGGGGAGGTTGGATGAGCATGTGAGGGAGCTTGAACTAAGTGCAAGGAGCTGTGTTGAATACAGAGACAAGGAATCATGACCTCTACTTTCCAAGTGTTCATATCCTGTGTTGTAGGGGAATCAGGCACATTCGTTCACAAGCTGACCTGAGCAAAGAATGTGAGAAGAGCTATCATAGAGGTACACTAACATGCTGTAAAAATGTGTGGTCCATTCTCACCAGATATCTTGAAAGGCTTCTTGTAGAAAGTAAGACTTTCATTGAATTTAAAAACAAATTATACTTTGAAAATTTGTGCTTTTGAAAGGAATGCCTTGAGCTCTGTTTGAGGGAGGGGAGGTTAGAAGGTCAGTGTTGTGTTGTCGTCTGGAAATCTCAGGAGGGGCTTCAACCCTGTGAGACTTCAAATGTTTGGTTGAGTATTTTAGATTTTATTCTGCTTATATTGGGAAGCTACTAAATATTTGAGCAGGGGAATAATATTCTTTAAGAGCGTAACTATGACCAAGATGGATTGAAAGTGGAGAAAGACGTACTTATTTGTCCACAATATAGGGAAGAATGAAAGATTGCTTCTAATTCATTAGGTGAGCATTGTATCTGCAGGAGCTTTATAAGCAGCATATCTTAATGAATAAATTGTCCTCTCATATCTATGTTTTGTTTGTTTTGTTTTTTCATCATGGAGCAAATATTTGGTGGCCACGTTATCTTTAAAGTAATAAGAACAAAAGCTATTTGGAATAAATGTTTCAGAACCATTTTTCACTTTGCACAGACCTATGAGCAAATAGGATTGAGCTAAAGCATTTTCTGTAGTATGTGGTTCTGCAGGAGCTGCCACACTATTATATAAACTTTTATCTTGGTTCAACTTTAGCTGTTATCACTATTACTCAAAGACCTGGAATGTCAACAAGATAATTGAAATAGCAAAATGGAAGTCAAGAGTTTTCCGCCTGTTTCTTGAAGTCTTACGAAGATCGAAGATCGTTTCCTTTGTATTCCGTGTATTCATAATATAAAAGCCTCCCAGACACCTAATCTTTCTAGGTCAGGCATTTCAAAAGGCAGCGAAATTATTTTGCAGTTGCTTTTCAGTTTAAGACAAGTATTTTATGGGCTTTCAAACCCTCTCTCCTGAATCTATTTATGAAAAAGAAAACAAAAACTAAGGAAATGTCATATAATCCTAACTACTCGTTCCTTGTGTCAAAATCCTAACATAACATTGTGGAAAAATGTTCTGAATTATGACCTAAGAGCTCGGAGTTCTAGCCCTAGTATTGTGAATGCACAGCTTGATGGTTTCATCAGGTCTTATATTTAATGGGATTAAGATTTTTTTATATGGTTTCTGTGATATTTGGTAGTACTGTCTATAATTATTTTTGCTTATTATTTTCGCTTAGACAATGCAGAGACACATAATAAGATTACGGTCAACAATTTTGGATGCAAGTGACGTGGGTCACTTTTGGGCCAGAACATTTAATGCCTGTGTGAGTCTCTCCAGACTTCTTTCTCTCTGCTGTGATGACTGACAGTTTTCCAGGTAGTGATGGCTTTGTCAACCTGGATCCAGGAATGAGGACAATGAGAGGCAGAACTCCTAGCCAGCCTACAGTGGGCATGTACAAGGAGCAGGAAATAAACCTTCATTGTTTTAAACTGCTGGGATTTGGGGGGGACCATTTTTTACAATAAAATAATCAAGCTTATTCTTGATTGATATGGTCTCTAAAGAGTGTAACTGTGATGAATGAAGGAAAGACCCAGGGATATAGAATATCCTTCCTTTTCTTAAATTAAAATTTTAGTGAATTTTCTATAAATAGATATCAAAGCTGCTTTGAGGAGAAGTAAGTTTTCTACATTAAAAATACTGAAACATAGACTGGGCAACTTTTTGAAGATGATGCTATAGAAATTGAGGGCAGTTACGTGATATAACAAGAAATACAAGTTTGGTCTTCAATTCCTTTCTGAGATCCTAAAACTCTTGGAATTTCTTAAGTGAAGAGAGGGATAAAGATATCTTTTGTTGCTTTAATGAGGTAAGTTTTGGAAAGTATTTAAGGATGAGTTTTGGTTGTTGGTGGAGCCAACCATGTGATTAGAGGTTCGGAACTCTCAGTCTCTCCCACCCTTCGACCTCTGGAGAGGAGAGATGGCCTGGGAGGTTGAATCCGTTACCAGTGGCCAATGATTTATTCAGTCATGTCTATGTAAAGAAGCCTCCATAAAAACCCCACAGAAGGGGGTTCAGAGAGTTTCTGGGTTGGTGAACACAGGGAGATTCAGGGAGAGCTCAGAGGGCATGGAGAGGCTACACACCTTCCCTATCCCTTGTTCTGTGTGTCTCTTTCATCTGGCTGTTCCTGAGTTATATCCTTTATTAAGAAACCTTTAATCTACTGAGTAAAATATTTCTCTGAGTTCTGTGAGCCACTTTGTGTGAGCAAATTAATCAGACCCAAAGCAGGGGTTGTAGGAAACTCTAGTCTATACAGCAGGTCAATCAGAAGCACAGGTGATAAACGAGACTTGTGACTGATGTCTGAGTGTGTGTGTGGTGGGGGGCGGTCTTGTAGGACTGAACCCTTAACCTGCGGAATCTATGCTGTGACTGGGTAGAAAGCGTCAGAATTAAGTTGAATTGTAGGTCACCCAGCTGGTGTCCTAGAATGCTTAGTGGTGAGGGGAGCACCACCCCCACCACCAATCCCACCCCGCGCCCATGATGGAATTGGTACTAGAATCTTAAATTGGATTAGAGAACTTCAAGGTCCATTCTAGTTTTAAAAATATTCGTATTCGCAGTTCCTGAGAGTAACCATTGAACCTCGTATTTGTGCAGCGGGTATGATTTCGGAAATGTTTCCTCCAGTGTTAATTTGCCCTCCCGTGGATAGCAAGAGGTTTTACCTGCTGTGCCTTCCATGAAGACTTGCACAGGTGCTAAGAAATTTTTTTTTAGAAGCACACTGATTCTTTCCCTGAATTCCATAGCCGTTCTGATAATCATGTGATTTTCATTAGCATTTTCCTAATGGCTAATGATATTAAACATCATTTCATGTGCTTTTTTGCCATCTGTTGTCCTGGCTTCTGTCATGATTTTCACACAGGCCAAGTAACCCCTGATTCAGGACCCTGGCCTCTTTTTTTTTTTTTTTTTTTGCCTGGAAAAAGAGAACCTTGGCTCTAAGCACCCTCATTGACCTCAGGTCTTACTGAAACAGGGCCTTTTTAGCGAAGACTGTCTCGACCTCCCATTTAACAGAAATGTCCGCATTTCCTGTAGTCTCAAATTAAGGTGCTTGTTCTTTTTTTCTGCATGGTACTTGTGAATATCTAACTTACTACATATGTCACTTTTTTTTTTTAATTGTCTGTTTTCTCCTCTAGAATTAAGCTTATTATCTGTTTTGTTAGTAAGTGTTCAATTACAGGGTTTAGGGAGCCTGGCACATAGCAGGCACTCAGTAAATATTTACTGAATGAAGAATGGATGAAGAAATGGAGGAAGGACTAAAGTATCTCTCAACCTAGCTTGGACTTGCTGAGATAAACTTATTAGTCTTAGCTTGGAAAACCTCAGCTGGTGCCATTGGAATTATGTGAAGAGAGGTTCGGTTCTTTTGGGAACTCAAAGTCTCAGAAAGATGCCTTAAGAATCATTCTCCTTGGAATGCTGGAATTAGAACTTCTAATGAAATTTCAATTCCTGATGAAGATCATCAGTAGTTCCTAATGCTGTTTGCTGAAAGGCAGATGAGGAGCATTTAGTGGAGGGATCAATCTTATCATCAAAAAATGGGACAACTTTATGTGCTTCTTGTGATGTAATAAGAAGGTACATAGCACCACTTATAAAATAATTTTATAACAACAACAACTTGAAACTTAATGTAATCAATTCTCTATATCTAACAGACTGTTTACATGGAAATACAGGTAATAGGGGACTATTTTAAATGACATCTAAGGAATACAATCAATCAACTCCAAACTGTGGAAAATTCTACAGAATAAATAACAGTTTCTTCAACAAAGAAATGGCAAAAAAAAAAAAGGGGGGGGAGAATGGAAGAAGAACTGTTCTAAACCTAAAAATTATATCGACCAGTTCTGACATATGGACCTTGTTTGGATCTTGAAATCAATGAACCAGGTGTGTGTGTGTGTGTGTGTGTGTGTGTGTGTGTGCGCGCGCGTGCGCGCGCATGCGCGCGCGCACACACACACACACATCTACATATATACACATACATACATATGTATATATGCACATACATATGTATATGTATATATATGTGTATACATATAAAAAGAAACATTTTAACACAGTTATAGAACACTGAGTACAGCTTGTTGGTTATTAAGTGATGTAAAGGAATTATGGCTAAATTTGTTGGGTGAGATAATGATATTGTTTTGTTTTTATAAAGTCCTTGTCTCTCGGAGAAATACTGCTGCATTTAAAGAAAAATGACAATATCTCAGGTTTGTTTTGAAATGTATCACCTTCCTCACCCCCCAAAACACCTAAACTAAAAGAAATGAACAAAAAGCTGAGCATGTCTGTGTGTGGGTGGGGGACAGAACAAGAATGGCAGAATATTGATAATCGTTGAAACTGGGAGGTGGGTACACGAAGCTGCATTCCTGTTATACAATTCTTTTTATTTTGTGTGTCTGAAAATTTCTACTGCAAAAGCTTTTTAAAAATCCTCCTTGCCCCTTCTTTTCTAGGAATTCTCCAAAAAACAGGATGATTAGTCTCATCAATAAATCCTCACAGCGCTGCAGCTGGCCTGTCTTCGCTCTCCTGCGACTCTAAGACATTCTGCAGTGCCCTTTCAAACTTGGACCCACCTTTGTCCACTGAGTATTTCTCATGTCGGTAGTGACTTCTCGGCATTTACTTCATCCCTGCACTCCACTGGATTATGGCCACTGCCTCAAAATGAGGTATCTCTAATCTTAGATTGGAATCAAGAGGACCCAGATGGGTCGCCACTTATAACCAGTATAAATTTCGGCCCACAAACAGAGGTGTGCAAAAAACAGCATGGAACTTTTTTATAACTCCACTTAATTTGGATCTTAATCCTTGATCCTGCAGGTGTCCTGTGTGAGTTTCCATCCATCTCTATTTGGAAACCATACAGGGCCAGGGTTCGAGGGTGGTGAGAGCATCATCACTGTTTATCGGAGCACACGGTTATAGCTCAGATGCCCATCAGCTTGGTTGCCACGCCTCCTTTAGATTTGGTGGCCCCTGTGCCATGTGTGGGGCAGGTTGCCATGATTCTGCTTGTATGCACAATACAGCCATCTCCTCTGGCAGCATTTGCCACATCTACCCCTCGAGCCACCCATGAGAGGCCTCTTCTCCATGATCCACAGACATCTCTCTCTGACTTAATAGCATTACTCCTAGGGTAAGAAGGGAACAGCTAATTTCAAAAATCCTGTTTCTGTTATGTTTCTGCTGAAGTATCCTCTCTATATATGGTGTTTGGGATTTTAGAAACAAAAGCCAAGATTATGAGCATGCTATTGCTGCTTCCAGCCTTCGCATGTCAGTCCTTTGGCCGATAAACACAGAGTCTGCCACCTACTTGAATGCAGAAAGGAAAGGGTAAAATAAAGGGAGAAGAGAAAAAAAAAATTAAACAGGAACAGATTAACATCTCAAAATATCCCTCCATGTTTGAAAGATGTGAGAGTTGAATTCATGGGAGAGGGTCCACTGGAAAAAAAAGGAGTGGTTCTTCAAATGGGGTCCGTGTGGTGGCTGGCACTGTGTTGCACCTGGGTCCACAGAATGCTCTGATGTCATCACTGAGGTCAGAGAATCCTGCTGTGGGCCTGGTGACCTTTGAACCTTAACAGCCCTGCGCTGTAGTGGGCACTGGGCAGTGCTGTGGGTTCTCTAGGTGGTTTGAGTTCTTCAGCCATTTAGAAGACTCGACTATTTTTATTTGTAGTGAATCATTTCAGCAGATTTTCTGAGAGCCAAGAAGGGTCAATCTGCAGAGAAAAGGAGGAAGGAGCCGGATGTTAGACATCTTCTAAGGGACTCTTCTAGCTATGAAACGGCAACAAAAGAGGAAACATCTAGAAAATGAAGAGTCCCAGGACACTGCTGAGAAGGGAGGAGGTATGTGTTGGGCAACCTGTCTGGGCACAAGGGTGGCTGCCAACCTGAGCTTTTCCTAAGAAGGAGGGATGGAGGAGAATGTGTCACCTATGAAATAGGTGGGGAGAGACCTGGTATTGGCTGATGCTGCCAGGTCTGTCCCGAGGGTCCTCATGGTGTGAAACCATACAGAAAGGCCAGATGCCCCCAGCAGATGGAAAGTCAGCCTTGCTGACCTGAGCACATGTCTCCTTGGGCTTCTTGGGCCTAGAGCTATGTGGACTTACAGCAAGCTGGGATCCCACTCGCACAGATTCAGGGGTACAGCTTTTCTTAGTCCCCTCATTCTCTTTTATTCTTTTTTTTTTTTTTTTTTTTTTTGGTCTTACCCTGGGGTCACTGGGGGTGGGGAGGGTATATAAAAGTGCTGATAGAGATCCATGGATTGCACTGTTCATTTTACCAAAGAGGAAAGAGAAGCACAATGAGTTAAAGACCTTGTTGAAAAATATCTTGAGAAGTTAAAAGACTTGTTTAAAAGGTTATTTGTCTTGGTATGGTGTCATATTGAAAGCATGGAGATTTTATTTCTTCAGCAGGAGGAATTTATTAGTTGGTCCATGAGTTTGTGAATCTACAGGTGTGGGCTTCCCAGAGACCAAGGGAAAGGAAGGGATGGGGCTTCCAGAGACTGAGTCAGGTGGACGAGCATGGGAAATGTTGTCGGACACCTGCAGGGAGCTCGGAGACCCATGGGTGTATCCCCCAGGCCACGTGAGACTGCATGCATTAAACGTAAACAGGCGTCTGCCCTGAGAAAGGGGGTGGTCACGTATCAGAGGCAGGACAAAATGGAGTGCCCCCCAGAGATCCACCAGAGGCAGCTGCCCTAGGTTAGAGGTCAGCAGCTTCCACAAGGCCCTGGGCCTGAAGACTATAAAGATGAACCCTGGGAATGGAGGCCTGGACAGTAGGCAGGTTTTCAGGCAGCAGCTAGGACTGGATGGGGAAGGCACTGGTTGTCTCTGCCTCTTGCACTTCAGGATATTTTCGTCTACATGTGTGCGTTGGGGCGCTGTGGGAAGAATGGGGGCAGAGTGCTCATCAGTTGTGTAGTCTGTGTGGTAAGGTTCCTGTCAACATGCCTACACCTGAGTGACACTCAATACATGCCAGAATGTAAACAGAATTCTTGCGAAAGGTGTTCCACGAGATGGTCACTAATGTACACACTTGTGCACTCTGATACAGAAAAACATCGCACATCTCCACACACTTCTTCATTAAACCACACACAGAATGTATAGGCATACACATGTATCACTCCTACACTGCATTTAAATGTGGGTTGCTGTGCGGAAACCAAAACAGAGAAAGACACTTTTCAGTTAAAGAGGAATGGTACTCTATTAGCCCTTGGAAATTCTCGGAACCCGCACGAAACTCTAGATACATATCCCTAGCCCTCACACAAACACAGCTACCTTCAACTATTTTTAAATACCTCCATACGAACCAGTCACAGGTCATATATACCACCCATACAACACATCGTATAGTATTACCAGACCCACTTTGCACACACCACAAAAAAACACAGATTCACTAACCTTTATCAGAGTTGGCAGATAAAATATAGTCTGTCTAATTAATTAGAATTTCAGATAAACCACAAATAGTTTTTAAGTACGAGTATGTCCCAAATAGTGTACAGGACATACTTACACCAAAGGTAGGTATGACCCAAATATTGCATGGGAATAGTTGCACTAAAAATTTTTCATGGTTTATCTGAAATTCAAATTTAACTGCTATTCTCTATTTTTGTTTGCTAAATCTGGCAGCCCTTATATGTTTACCACCAGCTCATATATTATATTCTTCCTGTATTTCTGTTTAGTGTCTTTCTTCCCCTACTAGAATGTTAGCACTATCCAAGCCTGGAATAGTGGAACAGTGCCTGATACATAGAACTGCTCACTGATTATTGCTGACTGACTGAATGAATGAATGCGTGAATATATACCATAAATACAAACCATACTGTATAATCAGGTTATATGTTACATAATTCCTGAGTTGTGAACACAAACCATGCACACAGACTCTCCATAGAAAGAGATAGATGTTCCACTCTAGTCACCACACCAACCCACACTTATCAAAGACTTAGCTGATACACATCACTCTCAGACTTCTGACATATTCACAGTCACCACCTAGGCCTACATTCCTAACAAGACACTAACAAAGTAATTGTTGATTATAATTAAATACCAGAGTATTCACTGGGAACCAGGCTTTGGCCATATGTGTTCATTGCACCTGACATGTGCCAGCCGGTCTGTAACTATGTTGCACAGATGAATGATTCACAAACACGCCTAACTCACCATTTCTCTGAGGCTTTCATACCTTTGTCAGGAATCTCGAAGTCACAAGAGGATGCTCCTCAGCTTGAGTCTACCGAGGTGGCCAAAGGCTGCGGCCCAGGGGCAGGGGAGGTCTCCTCTGCTTCCGAATACTTCTCCTGTGTTTCTTCTCCACACAAGCTCCTCCATGGCGGTAAGGGCATGGGGCTCGTTAGGTGTAGGGCTCCTTGGGTGCACGGCAGGAGGCACAGAGGTCCAAGCATGAGGCTCAGAGGACATCCAGGGCCAGCGGAGGCGATCGGGGTTCAGGGCAGTCGGAGGCGATCAGGGTTCTGCGGAGGAGCCTGGGAGGATGGCACAGCTGTTAGCAGAGTGTGGATACACGCTCACTGTGGCAGAGTGAGCCCTTGTGTGACACCGGTGTGGAAGTTAGCGAGCAGAGGCCGGAAAGATCTGGGCTTGAGATTTAGGGAAGAACGACTAGATTAAGTGCCTTTGGAGGAACATGTAAGCTTTTCCTTTGCCTCTCCTGGAGGACGGTTCCTCAGCACAGGGCCTCAGCATGGGAGCGGGACCATCAGCCCAGGCCCACCACGCACCTCACACGTACAGCCACACTCCGTTCATATCCATTCTTAGCGCACACGCACACACGCAAAACCCAAACGCATGACCTACAACGCCATTGTCTCACACCACAGCCCATGTTTCACAAATAACACACCGACGGTATCTCAAATTCACATCCTTGTCAGAGCACACACAGCTCACCACCATCCCACATACCAGAGCCCTCACCCCCATACTCCATACCCCTATATACAGACACCCCTCCAATATCCCTACACCCATGAATGAAAAGCCCACAGATGACACCAGATAAACCACCCCATAATACGAAAAGCAAACACCTACGCATCACACAGTTACATGCCACCACAGTCCCTCCTCTATCCCACATAATCATACTTATTCCCTCAGCTTTTGCATGCCACCCCCCGACCCCGCCCCGTACATTCTGATGTTTCTAATTTCCTTTCCCAGGAATCCGGAGATTACATCGAGACAGTCCCCGGCCTAGATCACCCCTAGCCCAGGTTCAGGAACGAGGGGAGACGGCTTTCCCCTCGCCACATGCCTCCTTCTCATCCCCTTCATCCTATAAGACTTGTGTGTCCTTTCTGAATGTGAACAAAGAGGAAAGGGGCATGAAAATATACTACATGCAGGTGCAAATGAAAAAGGGTGTGGCTGTCTCCTGGGAGACAGAGGAAACCTCAGAGTCACTAGAAAAGCAGCCGAGGATGGAAGAAGTGACCCTTCCTGAGGATGTGCGAGTAGGTACTCCCCCCTCCGATGTGTCCACCAGAAACCTCCTGTCTGACAGCGAGCCCAGCGGGGAGGAGAAAGAGCATGAGGAAAGGACAGAGTCAGATAGCCCATCAGGGTCACCCACAGTTGAGGAGAGACCCAGGGCCAGGACACCTGACTGGCTGGTGACCATGGAGACTGGCTTCAGGTGCATGGCCTGCTGCCGGGTCTTCTCCACCTTGGAAAGCCTCCAAGAGCACGTGCAGTTTGGGATCAGGGAGGGTTTCAGCTGCCACGTCTTTCACCTCACCATGGCTCAGCTGACAGGCAACATGGAATCGGAGAGCACCCAGGAGGAGGAAGAGGAGGAGGAGGAGGAGGAAGAGGAGGAGCCAGAGAAGCAAGAAGAAAAGGGGAATGAGGAGGAGCATCCCACAGAGGAAGACCTTGGCATGAGAAGAGCCTGGAGCCAGTGTCCAGGCTATGTATTTCATTCTCCAAAGGACAGGAAGTGAGCAGGGGCTGGGTCTGCTGAGGGAGCTGTGCCTTCCCCAAGCCAGTACTGTCTCTCCAATCCATGCCCAGGCCTCAATAAGGGAGAGCTGGGAGCTGTATCAGCTCAGGGAACGACAGAAGGGCAGTCAACTGGGCTTCCTGCTTTTTGCCCAGGCATTTAATAAAGTCATGACTATAAGTGGGAATTTATCCTGAGTTTTTTAGCCCCTGCAGGAAGTTTCGAGAATTTCCAAGGGCTAATAGAGTACCATTCCTCTTTAACTGAAAAGTGTTTTTCTCTGTTTTGGTTTCCACACAGCAACTGAGATTCATGGACCAGAAGATCCTGGAAGAAGGTGTGGCCTTTTCTTGGGCAAGGTAAGGCCCGAGGTTGGTGCAGTCTTCTGAGCCTAAACCATGATGGCCCAGGGGTAGCTGGGGAAGGGGCTGCAGGCTGCGCCGGGTTGCCTGGTGGCTCTGCAGCTGCATCCACTGTGGCACACCCAGCACTTCCAGGGAATTGGCTTCCATTTACGTCAACGAGAAAGTGGATAGCTTTCACGGGTGTGTTCTCAGTGTCTCCATGATTGACCTCGCTCTAAGAGAAAATACCGCCAGTGGCCCTTCTAGGCAAAGAGCGCTCAGCACAACCTGAGGGCCAGGAGTGGTCTGAGGGAAGGGTCGGGCTGGGCACGGGAGAGGTGTAAGGGGTGAGAGCCTTTGGCCTGAGTTGAGATCACTGTGGCCCATGGGCAGAGTCCTCTGAGGGAAAGGGGCTTATGGAGAGGGAGATACATGAAAACGAGGTCGCAAGAGATCTGGAAATACCCTAGAACCTTCGTTTTGCTGTAGTTGATCTGGAAACAAACTCATTGTGGTGTGTGCAGCTCAGAGCTTTAAGACAAAGTGAAGGGTAGCTCCAACCGGTAGAGCACGTATCACTTCTTGCTTCTTCCTGTTCTGCCTCGTTTGTTTTCTCACTTCCAGGGAGAAGATAGGACCATCCAGATAGTAGCAGACAGAATACCAGTGGTATGAAGGAAGATGAAGGGACCAGAGCTCAGTCTAACATTAACATCATATGCAATAAAGGCTGTTGTGCAAAACTTCCCTGGATATGTTCTTTAATTAAATTCATCTAGCGGTATATTTCTTAAAAATTGGATTTTGCTGTTATTGTTGTTGTTGTTGTTGTTGAGTTGTATGAGTTCTTTATATATTTTAGATATTAGCTCCTTATTGGAGATGTTGTTTGCAAATATCTTCCCCCATTCAGTTGGTTGCCTCTTTGTCTCGTTGATGGTTTCTTTTGCTGTGCAGCAGCTTTTCAGTTTGATATGGTCCCATTCATTCATTTTTGCTTTTAGTTCCCTTGTCTTTGAGACTGAATTCATAAAATGCTTTCTAAGACCGAGGCCTATAAGTTTAGCATCTATGTTTTCTCTCTCATCTATGCATTTTATTGTTTCAGATCTTATATTTAGGCCTTTTGTCCATTTTGAGTTCATTTTAGTGTATGGTAACAAATAGTCTAGTTACTTTCTTTTGTATGCGGCTTTCTGATTTCCCCAGCACCATTTATAGAAGAGCCTTTCTTTTCTCCATTGTATGTTTTTGGCTCCTCTGTTGAAAATTATTTGCTCACATATATGTGGGTTATTTCTGGGTTCTCAATTCTGTTCCATTGGTCTGAGCATCAGCTAATAAAATATTGTGGTGTTTTTCTGAAACAAAACAAAACAAAACAAAACAAAACAAAACCTCTAATTCTCATGTAGATATGTATGTATGTATCTATCATCTGCATCTATGTCTTTAGTGGTTTGTGAATAAGGTTTCCCAGAAGTACCAAAGATATCCACCATCCTTTTCCAGAAGCAACAACTACCCAAGTTCTTGGGATCAATTAGGCTTCTGTGTGACTGTTTTCCAAGGCTAGATATCACAGTTCACATGAGACCATGAAAAGCTATACTGAGTTCGGATGAAGCCTTGGAAGGTAGTAGGTGCTGTGGAAACCATGTCTAGCTGAAAGCACTGAGAAGGGAAACTTTAGTAGCCTGAAGGGTGGTCCTCATATCTCTTGAGGTCTGGCATGAATGAAGGACTGTTAGTTGTGGTTTTGCAAACACCAGGGCAGAGGAAAAAGTCCTCAGTCTTGAAGCTATGAATGGAACAGGGTCTTCCTGGGATGGTGAGACTTTCTTATAGTACTCAAAAAGAGGCCATTTGAATACAGTCAAGTAATTAAGGTGGAGATCACTGTTTTGGGAGTGTGAGCCAGTGAGCTCTGATATTTCTGGTTCTAATATTAATATTTCAATTTATAAATAAATTCTAATTCTAGCCTCTCAAGTTTTTGACCCCCATTTCCTCTGAACTTCATCCACACTACTGCTACCACCCACCAGAACTAAAGGCACCCAGGAGGCACTGAAGACTCATCTTGATGCATGAGGTTGTCCACAGTCTTCAAGGTTAAGGGGGAGTAATGTGTCTTCCTAATCTGAATAGGGGGCCAAAGCCAGGCCTTAGAAGGACTAATGGAATTGGAGGAAATGATCTGAAGTTTAGAGATTTTGCCAACTTAAGAAGAATAAAGTTTATTTCCAAAGTCCCATAGACATTTTCAGGATGTGTAGCGAGTCTTCCATGAGGCTTTATTGAATCAACAATGGTTCCAGTGATCTGGTGTAGTCATTATTATTTTGACAATAATATACCAGATTCCTAACTGGTTCATGCTTCCCAGCCTCTCCATCTGGCACATCATCTGCATATCCACATCTCTTGCCTCAGGGCGCCTAGGGCCTCCTTTTACCTTCATCTCAAAGAATTCAGAATTTGAGGCTTATGCTACCCTTCTATATTCATGCTCTGATCATCTCTGTATACTCTGTAATCTTTACCTTTCTTCCTTTTTACCTGCTGTTTAGTCCACCAGGAATTATACCTCTCCCTTTCTTCGCCAGGTCTACATCATTTCCTTTCCTTTCCTTGGAATGTTTCTTGCCTTCTCTTCCATCGACTGCTTCAAACACCTAGGGTTTATGCCACGTAAATTCATAGGATATTGGTTATAAACTGAGGGTTCTCACTGCTGTTGCTGCTGGGATAGAGACTTACCTGTAAAGCATGAAGAGGGGGACAAAGTGTTGTAGGAAGCAGTTCTTGCTGTACTCACATTATCACACAAAAACTGCATTGATCCTAAAGTGGAGAATTGAGACTTGCGGCTTGAGTGCTCTTCTAAGATGATTGACCACACTTAACTAAGTTTAATAAAATATTTTAAGTAATATCTTATTTTTTATTATTTTCTTTTAACATTTTCTAATTTGTTGTTGCTAATGTAGAGGAACTTGATAGATTTTTAAAAATTTGTTGATCTTGTATCCATCTGCCTTGTTGAACTATCTTATAGTTCCTATTAGTTTATTTATAAATTCTTTGGGGTTTCCTAGATAAATGATGATATTTAATATAAATAATGTATTCTGTAGATAATTTTACTTCATTATAATGCATCTTCTACATACTTTTAAAACATATAAAACCTTTTTTATACCCCTTTTTTTAGATTTCTCCTACCCCAGAGGTAACCAACATCAAAGATTTGCAATTTCCAGTCTATATTTTAATTACTTTCTTGCATTTATATATATATATATACACACACACACACATATCTATGTATCCATAAGCAATATATAGAATTGATTAAAATATTTACACAACTATTATAATCTAACATCTTGCATCTTATTTTCTTTCAAGCAATATTAAATTTTTAAGATTTATACATGTCAGTTCATGTAGATTTAGGTCTTTTATTTTTAACTCTTTGATATTATTCTGTCATATGCATATAGCACCATTTATTTTCGATCTAAGAATTTTTGGACAATTGTATTATTTCCATCCCTTCTCTAGAATAAACAGTATTCTCTAAAACATCCTTGAAGACTTCTCCTGAGAGTCAAGAAGGGCCAGGCTGTCTAAAGACTGTTGCTTGCCTTTAGCCACTTTCCAACGGGCCACCTCCAGCCAGAAATTTGAAGCACAGATGAAATAAAAAATCCCCAAATGGGAAGATCTAAGGAGCTTCCCAGAAGGTAAGAGGTTAATCCTGGGTATCCTATTGGGACCCCAGGGGAGTCTGGGCTGGCCTGAGCCTCTCCGCTTTTTGTCCCAGCCACCTCAAGAGAAATGTGGAGGAAAGAATCCAAAAACTGAGTAGAGAGGAAGTTATGTTGGGGGCTGAAGCTGTTGTAGAGGTCACTGAGTGGACTGTCAGGGTGCAGAGAATTCAGTTAGCCAGTCTCTGCCTTCTTAGAACTTCTCCATAAAGGATGTTCATAATTAAGGTGATGCCAGGCACACACAGCTGACTTAGGCCACAATGTCACAGAAAGCTGCTGCTTTATCAGTGTCTCTTCTTATTCATATACTCATGTTTCCCAGTATTTGGTTATTGCCTTTGGTATACCACTGTTGTGAAGCACCTGAGCTAGGGGATCAGGGCCACTGAATGTGCTATTAGTTCATAGCTTAAGGGTGAGGGAGGGGGCCAATTTAAGCTCAAGCAGGAAATGTGGTGTTTGAAGAGAAGGTCTGAGATAAGGGTGTTTTCCATCTTGATGAATGAAATTTAGCTGTAGTGCCACAAGTATTTCCTGAAGTCCTGCTTGTTTTCAAGGCTGGCCATGGGGCTGGGTTTACTCAATGAAGGAACCAGGTATCCCCATGATTTCATTGCTTGTTCACACTTGTCAACCTCTGATATACACTCCGTAAGACTGATCTTCCCCTGAAACAACTTTCCACCTGCTATTATCATCTCATGGGCATTTACTGCCACTCCCCAAGGCCCTACTATATGCCATTGTAGTGAATTTATAATTTGCTTCTCACCGTATTTTCGGCAAGTTCTGATAAATTCTGTCTTCTTTATGCCGTAGTCTTCTCACATCAATAATCCTAATTTTGTAGCCTCAGATTAACAACCCATTAAGAATATTCTCTTTTTTTACTCAGTTTTTCGTTTTTTGAAATTTTATTAAATTTTTGAGGTGACATTGGTTAATAAAATTATATAGATTTCAAGTGTACAATTCTATAATACATTATCTTCATATTGCGTTGTGTGTTCACCTCCCAGATTCAGATCTCCTTCTGTCACCATACATTTGACCCCCTTTACCCTTTTCTACCTCCTCTCCTCCCCGCTTTCCCTCTGGCAACCACTATACTGTTGCCTGTGCCTACGAATTTTTGTTTGTTTGTCTTATTTATTTGTTGCTTTCAGTTTTATATCTCATATATGAGTGAAATCATATGTGTCTTGACTTTTTCCATCTGATATTCTTAGGATCCATCCATGTTGCACAAATGTCAGTGTTTCATCTTTTTCTTATGACTGAGTAGTATTCCACTGTATATATGTGTAACATCTTCTTTATTCAATCATCTATCAAAGGACACTTTGGTTATTTCCATGTTTTAGCCACCATGAGTAATTCTGCAATGAAAGTAGGGATACATATATCTTTAGGAATAAATGTTTTCACAGTTTTGAGATAGATACCCAGAAGAGGGATTGCTGGGTCATATAATAAGTCTATTCTTAATTTTTTGAGGAGCCTATATAAGAAGACATACAAATGGCTAACAGCTATATGAAAAGATGCTTAACTTCACTATCCATTAGGGAAATGCAAATTAAAACCACAATGAGATACCACCTCACAACTGTTAGAATGGCTGTTATCAACAAGACAATAATAAGTGTTGGAGAGGGTGTGGAGAAAAAGGCACTCTCATACATGGCTGGTGGGAATGTAAATTGGTACAGCCCCTATGGAAAACAGTATGGAGAAATATTTTCTTTTTCTTTCTCTTCTTTGGCACATCCTTTCTATTTTATTTAAGGAGTTTTTCTTGTCTCTCTACCATCCTGACACCCTTCTTTTCCCTCCACCTCCCATTTCAGTAAATTTCAATATCCTTCCCTAATTTCCTCACAAACATTTAAAGTTTATTCCTTACAATTTAGAGAGCATTTGTTGAAAAGGGATCATCTCACAGGTGTCCTTGCAGTTATGGAAGCTTCACTATCTGGCAACCGACAAAAGCAAGCCCTTGGAGACCCGCAGTTGAGTTTCACATCCTTCTAAGAACAAAACTCATACCAAGAACACCTCTCAGCAAATCAGAGTCTGGACAACTGCCTAAACTGAGCTTTGAGTTCACATCCAATTATGATGATTTCGGTAAAAGTCACGGGGTAAATTTGTCTTAAGAATTCACTTAAAAAGAAAACCAAAAAATACCAAAAAAAAAAAAAATCCCCAAATAAGAAGGAAATTCCACATGAAATATATTAGGGAATGGTTCCTTTTCACAAACTATGAAGAATATCTGCTACACACTGTAAGATATCCTGGGTTTTAATCTGCACCAGTGTGTGTGTGTGTGTGTGTGTGTGTGTGTATGTGTTTTTAAGGTTGTGGTGTGTTGGAGGTGAGGATAAAGTCAAAAGGGCATTTTGAGCTCTAGTTACATAGACAAGTCCAGTAGAGTTGCCCATTGTCCTGTATGCAATACCTGCATTGACCCTCATAGATTCTAGCTGCTTCTGTCATGCTTTTTGGAGCCACCTGTAAGTTCAGAGGCCTGGGGCTCCCTTCATAAGTTTCTCAGTAGACATTCCGCTTTGAGATTTCCGGGCCTAATCATGGAGCTGCCAGGAATCTGACCTGAACACTCTGCTGCTCTGGGCCCCAACAACTCTCTCTTGTCATTCCTGTGGGATACTTCCTAGTCTCTTGGCCAAGCCTTTCCCTCTTTGAGGCTTTCTGCATTTCCCCTCAATACTTTAATGCCCCCTGTTTTAAAACAGTAGTTTTTGATGACTTATTAAACCTAGAGTCAGAATCATTATCAACAGAAACACTAGTTTACCTTTTCTGAAGGGTGATGAGAATTTAATCTTTAACCTTTTCTGATAAGGAGGAAAAATACCATAATAAAATTAGTTAATGATTTCTGAGAAAGTGTCACGAGCCAGGCACCCTTCTCCACATTTGTATGGACTATTTAATTAGTCTGCAGAATGACTGTATGAGGCAGATGCCATCATCATATGATAAGATGATTCTTATCTGGTCAAAAGGAATGTGGGCACAACTCCCCAAACCTGGAAACTTTGTTCTGCAGCCCTGGGTTCAGATGGGACCAGATCACATTAGACTGGAGTGTATGAGGATGGATGAAGGATTTATTCATGCCTGAGGTTACTGTACATTATAATCATATCAGATACTAAGAAATTTCTAGATCAATGAGGTGCACCTGGTCCAAATAAAGCACACCTGTTCAGATTGTTCTATGTGCAGAAACTTCTGGCCCAGGGGAGTTCTGAGCTCGTTCTGTTTGTGCCCACCAACTGCAGGTGCAGGAGCTTCCTGTGCACCACCAACCATCAGCCCTCTAAGTGGCTGTGTCGTTCCACAACTCGAGGGTTTATGAATGTCCTGGCATAGTGGTCTCAGAATAAGTTGGATGGACCTGTTTCCCCACCCCCCCAGGCACCTCTCTTTGTCCAGGAGCCACGGGTGAAGTGCTGGCTGCTAAAGACACATACTTGCACAGAAACAAGCAGAGCGGTCTTAGGGTGCTGGGTCTGCACTTGTGTGTATGTTCCCTTCTTCTAGGTTCTCTTGTCCAGCCACCTCATTCTCCCTCCACCCTTAGCCAAGGGAATCATTTTCATCGCAAGGGTAGAATATCTGCCTCATTTTCCTTCATCATATCCTTTTACCACAATATAGTCGCTATGAGTCGTTCCCATTTCACAGGCTCCTTTTGTCTCAATTCACCTCTGTTCTATCTCTTTCCTCCAGAATGACCTGCTGACCCAGTGAGTGTAGATCCAAAGATAAAAACAAATACTAGCAATTCCAAAAAAACATATAGACACATCAGGAATAGTTCAAAATATTTATCTTGATGTTTTTAAAAAATACACAAACAGTATATTAGAAATCTCAGACTAAAAACTTAAATGATATAGCAATTGAGTAAAACTTAGCTTTTCTTTCCTCCTTTCCCAATTCATTTTAAACCTCTGCTAATGTGACTAACCATTTGATATGTAAACTTTTAGAAATTTTTCTACGTACATATACATTTTTTTTTATTACATAGAGTATGAACGAGGTCACCTTCAATATACTGTGATTCTATAATTCACTGTTTCCCACTGAGTCATTCATGGATAGAGCAGTCTTTTCTATGGAGAAATATTTCCAATAGCTAATAGTAAATATCTACTGGGTACTTACTCTGTGTCAGGCATTCTTCTGATGCCTTTATATATAATTACATAATTTTCACAACATATCCAGGGAATAGGTACAATTATAAACCCCAAGTGACAGATAAGTACAGATAAATAACACAGAAGCCAAGCGACTTGCCCAACACACTGAAGCAAGTCACAATCCGTGCTTTTCATCACTTTGCTCTGTTGCTTCCATCTGGGAGACTTGATGATTTGCCACTAAAACTTTTAAATATCATGTTACATTTTTATATCTCTAGAACTAGCATAGGGTTGTTATTATGGGCTAACTAAACTGCTATTTTTAAAAACTCTTATGCAGCTGGATGAAGGTAAGCCAGGGACTGTATGATTCAAGATTTCCTACCAACTTTTAAAAATAGCTTCTCGAATGTAATTTATGTAATGTGAGGTCTAGGATATAGTCCAAATAGTAACAGAAAAATGAAAGTACGTAGAAGGCATGTAAACTTGACAAATGCTGGGAACATAGTATTATTGGGGCTAAAGTGGAGACCTGTAGAAAAACTTGCTTTTTCTAACCTAAGCCTTTGGAAGAGCTTCACCAACTGCCAAGTTCCCTGGGGCTGTTACTCAGCTCACTCCTTATCATAGAAACATCCTCAATTTGATAGAATCCCAAGGAATCCTTAAATTTGGTTAGCAGTTCTACATTCTTGATGCAATAATATTTTCAGTGTGTGGGAGGATATAAAACTATGAAAATATCCTTGGAGAGATTTGCTTATTAAATTTGTTTTTTTTTTTTTTCAATCTTTCTAATATTTTTTTACTAAATGCCAGATGGTTTTCTTCATTTTTCAGATTCATGTTGTTCTTCCTTTGTCTAATGAACTTTTGGATACTTTTTGATGAACGATAAAGGTTGAGAAAAATAAATCTCTTTAAAATAAAGAATATAGTGACGATGACAAATACTTCCTTGGATTTCCCTGAGGCGGGATGAGCCTTCTGCTTCATGGTCTTTTAGTAAGTCTAGAAGCCCATATCCAAGGGGGAGCCCCAAGTTAGTCTCATGCTTACAGTCATGTTTCCAACTTAGAATGGACTCTTCCTGGAATTAGTTGCATGTGACTAACAAGAGATGAGGAGGAGATTTGTGAAACTTGGAATTAACATAGCTTTTACTCTTATGGCTGAAGTTTTGCTGTTCCGGGAGCAATGTGAAAGATTCCAGGTCCCCAGATAGAAAGAAATACTCTTGTTATACTTCTGGATGTGTGACCAAGCTCTAGTGGTCCACAGAATGAAGATCTGGTCTTAGACCCAAGCTTGGATGTTTCTGGGGACCAGGTAAAGACCTGAGCTTCAAGTTCACCTTTTATGGCTATGGAGACAACAATGAACTACACACTTATTCCCAGAAGGGAAATCATGGATGAGACCTTGGCTTCATCTACTGTGTAGGTTTTTATGTTTGATTTTATCCAGATTGTGTTTCAGAGGTGGAGCTTATTTACAACTAGGAAGGCCCAGAAAGTTTCTCTGATGTGTTCTTTGGACTACGGAGAGAAAGGAGAGCTGAGGCTATAGAAATGCCATGAATTTCTGGCAATGGCATTTCCTAGGCCCCAAAGACTGGGTGTTGCTCTCTGAAGTGGACAAGGTGATATTCATCTGTTTTGTGGCCTCTCATAGTATTGTAGCTGATGCAACTGACTCAGAAGATTTTATATGTGGTAGAACACTGATAATATTTAGGTAATAATAGAGTCAGAGAGAACAAATTATCAGAAATGGAAGTGTCTGAAATAAGAAGGATGTTGGAATTTCGCAAGTGCTACAGGACCAGAGAGTACCACCAGAAGTACTAGGTTATGATTTGGGTTGCAGGTAAGAGAATGAGGGGGTAGAATAGTGATTAACCTTATACAATTGGCCAGCTTCTCCCATCCATCCATCCATCCATCTATCCATCCATCCATCCATCCATCCATCCATCCATCCATTCATTCATTCATGCATCTATCCATACATCCATCCATCCATCCATCCATCCATCCATCCATCCATCCATCCACTCAATAGGTATTTATTGAGTTACTATCATGTGTCAGGTATTATGTTAGGTTTTGAGATACAATAGTGTATACAATAGATATAATAGTCTTTAAAGAGTTTATAGTTCCGTTGGAAAGCCTGATAAATAGGCAATTACAAGATAGAAAATAAAGCATTTGATACAGGAAGTAGGGTCTCTGTGGGTACAAACAGGAGCATCAATTAAGTCCAGTGGAAGATGAGTGACCCAAGGGTACTTTTTAAAGAAAGTAATGTTGGAGACCTGCAATGTGAGTAGAAAATTTCATGGACCTTCTCAGGCAAAGGTGGATGGAAGGAGAAAGTTTCAGGCAGGACCATAGAATCCTTACGATGAGGAGAATATTGTAGGTTCTTCAGTATGGCTGGGGCATGAAATCCAAGGGAGGGGAGTGACAGGAGATGTGACTGTAAAGGGAGGCAGGGCTCTGTGGGCCACATTAGCAAGTTTAAACTATTCTGTGGGCAGTGGAGATTCACAGAATGTATTAATTGGAGGACTTCATCAGGTATGTGTTTCAGAAGAGTCATGTAGTTATGTAAGTGTAGAGTGTGGATTTAACTGGGCATGGACAGTAAGCTCAAAATCTTGTGTGTGGACCATTGTCACACATGAGATTGTATAAGTCACTGGAATCAAGTGGGGCAGTGATTTTTTTTTTCTTTTTTTAAGTGAAGGTAAGCCAGAGGATGCCATGCCTTAGTTTCATTAAGAGCAACATGAAATCAGGTAAATCTCTTAAACTTCTGCAAGGCAGAGCTTTTTTTGTATTATTTTAAATTGCCTCGGGACCTAAAAGGTCCATAACTATAGAAAAGGAGTCTGGCACATGTACCACCTGCATGGAAAAAGCAGCTGATGGGAAAAAAAAAGGAATTTGAGGAATTCTAGGGCGGGGTGCTAGAAGTATATAACAGCTCAAGGTCTTTCCAAATCACAGCTTTATAATTCCTGGTCCTCTTTACCTTCTCTTCTCCCTGACCCCCAGCTTTATGAGGATGATAGGACTTTCTAGGAACCGTTAGTAAATTTCTTTCATGAACATTTTCTATACAATGAACCAACTTTTTATTTTTTTCTCATGAGAGAAAGATTAAATAAACAATCATGTTGTTTAAATAAGTTGCATTACCTGAGGAGATATATGCCACAAGTTGTAAGAGATGGGGAGCATGTACTTCTTGTAAATTTCTTCGAAGAAATTCTTTGCTCTAAATTGGTGTCAGCTCAAAATGTAGTACTGTTCCCCTAGAATAGAGATGGCCAGGCCTTTTGAACTTATTTCAAATGAGGAAGTAGAGATATTATTGGACCTTGCCATAGATAACCACTTTTGCTTCAGAAGAGGTTATAAAAAAGTGGAACATTTTTTTTCTCCTTAAAACTCGTTACTGAATACCTTATATATCCAAGATCTTCTCTTCCACCAAAGTGTATGGGCATGTGTGCACATGTATGCATGAGATCCG
This sequence comes from Rousettus aegyptiacus, assembly GCF_014176215.1. NCBI lineage: Eukaryota > Metazoa > Chordata > Mammalia > Chiroptera > Pteropodidae > Rousettus > Rousettus aegyptiacus. The sequence continues at coordinate 37,821,793 of NW_023416311.1, read as the reverse complement.
GATCTGCTCAGAAATTTAAGAAGTGATCTTAAAATCAGAAAGATGAATTCAGCGCATCTACATGAATTAAGTTCAATACATGTTTATGTATAGACCTGTCTAAGTCTCTTAGTATCCTAAAATATTTACCCTATTTTTTTTTTTTTTTTTTAAGGAGAAAACAGGCCTGACTCAAGGAAGGGAGCCACTCTTCAAGCCTCTTCAGCTTTACTTTAGAGGAAGGTAGTGTGCTGCTGTGGAACTAGTTTCAGAAGGAAACCTCTAGCCGTACTGAAGGAAGACTCTGAAAGGTTTCTTTTTCTCAATGTGTATGTGCACCTATGTCTACCTTTAGATTACGTGTCACAATCCAAGCGTAAGAAGGAAGCCTAATCATGGCAGACACTCCTCATCCCTGACCCTACAATACCATGTAGTTCAAAAGTAATGAAGTTCCCTGAGCAGTGAAAATGCTGCTTTTCCTCTTTGTTAGTTACTTGGAATCATTTATAAGTTCCAAACAGCTACTCTCTGTAGAGCCCTCTTACTTTCCATTTCTGAGTGTGTTTCATTATTATTCCTTTTGATGTTGGAAATATAATTTTTAACAAACTACCAATTACTATGAAATATCGCTACAACAAACCAGTATTCTCAACGCGATTGTTTGTTGTACTAGGATGTGACCTTCTTTGCTAATTCTTGGGCTGTCTTCCTAGTTTGTGGCTTATTTGAACTCATATTTCTTCTGTCTGTTGACCACTTCAAAGCGTTTGTCTAGAAATTAAGCTGATAAAATAACGTAGAAGGCTTTTCCCTAATGATAGTCTTTTTCTTTTTTTTTTAAATGCAAATAATTGAAAATGAGCAATGATAACATTAGAGCACTTTATGTGCGAAGGTTTAAAGAATGATTTGGAGAATCAGTAGTAAAAAGGGACTAGTAACAAGTGAGCGTGAAATATTATTTTGCTCCAAATACTATTTAAAACAGATTAGAATTTAGGCTTATTATAGAAAATGGTTATACTTGAGTTATTTGAAGTTCTAACCCTCAGATGTTGTTTGAAAATCTATTTTTAAAGTTCTAACAGGGGATCTTAGAGTAAAATTGTCATTGGTGGGATGTGGAAGGTAAAGAGGTGAAAGAAAAGTCAGACTGGAAGGAGGCTGCAAAAGGAAACCTCCCTCTTCAGGACCAGGTGGTGGAATGGGAGTCAGACAGGAAGGAAACCAGCAGAGGTGTTTTTGCAATTCATGGATCTTGCAGCTCTTTGAAAGTGCTACCCACAAAGGGACAGGTGCAAAGTGCTAAAAAAGAGTTTCTTATAAAGTCTTCTCCGGAATGGCAGGCCTGCCAGAATGAGAAGTCGCTTCATTTTTGGTACACAGATTGGAATTTCAAAGATATAAAGACACAGGTCTTTCTCTTAAAGTGGTGGGCTGTGGTGTTCTTTAGATAAAATTTCCAGAGCAGATTGCATACTCATGCTAAGGAAAATGTATCTGTCAATCTAGGGATTTTTAAAGGTAATAGGAGGCGGAAAGACCTGAGAGAAATTTCTTATTATCTACACTCATGCTTAGATCATTTGTGAGCTTGCTTTTGCCACATGTCTTGTATTGGCAACTCATTTGGTGCCTCTTCTATATCTATGAGACCCGTCCATTTTGTGCACTCAGCAGACTTCCAACTGCAGGTATATGTCGGTTTCCAGCCCAAGATCTTTCTCTGGAGCTATAAAAGTCTTTTCTGACTGTGAAGACAGAAGGGAGCAAGTGACAGGTATTAATAGCTCACCAGGAGCAGCCCTCAATCAGTGAATGATGGGAGTGGGCACATAAATGCCCAGCCCTCTTGCCCTTCAGGTGGAATAATTGTGTTTCTCTGTGGATTAGCTCCAATTGTCCATACTATTCCCCAGCAAACAGCCTTCCTTTAAGGCTGTCTTCTCCTCTCTATCTCACTTTCTTACTTTCCTATTGGAGTTTCTTCCATTTCTCAAATTCACTATTTGAACTGGATTGTTTACTATTGAGTTTGATTCCGGAGGAACCCATGCATAGTCATTTTCTTGACAAAAAAAAGTAATTGTCAACTTGCCTTCCTTGAAAATATATTAAATGACAGAAAAACTAAAATTTTCTTTATGGTTAACTCATATTTCCCTATACACATTATTAAACTACAGTATTGTTTAAATAATTATATAATGTAGAAATGATATGAAAAGCATAAGGGCACCACTGATTTTATAATTAAACACATTCACTTTAAGCATCTAAGAGTAGGCACCAGTTATGTGAAATGCTAAGGGGAAAACATTCTAAGATAAAATGATTAATGATTTAAGAGTAATTACAGTGTCCTTTGTAATAATCGAGTTTTGTTTAATTTAATTGTCTGCATACAGACAATAGTGATTGGTGTCATCTAGGAATTCTAGATCAAGTTGAAAGCTGTTGACCAAGTTTAAAAGATGCACACGAGAGGGAAATGGGTGGTCGTTCATTCTCTTTTATTTCTTAGCTACTAAAATGAATAATAAAAAGTGCTACTCTTATTCTGGTATTTGAAAAATGAAAAGAAAAAATGGAAACAAAGTGTCAGTTCTTTCTTAAGGAAAGATACTTTATCAATATTCTTAAAGACAACTTTAACTGGGTGATCATAACTGCATAATTTACAGGAGCAGCTTGATTTTGAATTTGGGGCCTATTTCTAGGAGGGAAATGAATAGAGGCAAAAGGGAGGGGTTCAATGGGGTAGGAAGGTTATGAGTATTGCTGGAACCCAAGTATAAACACAGCTCAACCTTTGAAAGTGCTTTAATTCTTTATCATAAATGTAAAAGCCAGACCAGAAACATCCAAAATGTATAGTAAATGTTGATAATATATTATCATCATGAGACGTGTTCGAATTCCTTCTGAGGTAGATGAAGCACAAATTTTGTGTCTCGCCAACTTTAGTTTTTTAGTTTCATGCATTGATCATTTATTTGATTTTGTAGAGCTGTTCCATCTGTGTGTTGGGTTGGCATGAGGTAAGAAGTCTCCCTCTCTTTCTGGTGACACCTACTCACAGCTTGGAAAAAACAGCTTGGACTACACATTCTATGTTTTGGTTCTACCTACCAGGATGGTTTGCAGATAGTATCAGTGGTTTTATCTTTAAAATAGAAATTTTAAAACATTTTTTTTGTCAGCAATTAATTCATTTTTTCAAGTAGGATATTCTGTACAAATCTGAAGTGTGAGATATATGGAAATACTAATTTCAACACACAGGTACTTGAAAAAGTTAAGGACTGCTGTATGCTCTTAGAATACTCTGCAATTATTATTTATCCAGGAACCCAGGGAAGGTATAGAAGGAAATGTCATTTCAAAATGGAATCATCAGCAATATCTAACTATTGCTCATATTTTTTATCATAAACATCAAAGTTAGACAAGAAGCACACAAAACTTCTAAAAAGTACTAAAAGAGATATAATTTAGTAATATTAAGATATTATCTGTTGGAAATTAATTTGGTATTCAGTGATTGACCATTATGTGGTAAGACTATGTTCCAGGCAGATGAGGCTGAATCTTACTGAGCATATAAGTGAGAGAGACATGTTATTGTAAATCTGGGTTATTTGTAAGGGAAAAAAAGGAGTTCTTTTATCATATACATCTCACAGAAGGTACAGTTTACTGTGATAAGTGTAAAGCATATATACTTAGCAAATTATACCCAGAGATATCAGGCTGGGAGATGTTCGATGTTCCAAGAACATGGATTCTCCATTCTCTTCAGTTCTACCTGTCTGAGAGCCTATCTAGTTGCATGAAACCCAGAGTGAGGTCTCATCTAACCCTTTATGATTTGAATTTGTCACCTGGTAAATCCAGTCTGATTCCCCAACATGATTGCAAAATCTTCTATTGATCAACCAGCCTTTGTAACTTGGCTCTAATGATTTCTTACTACACCACTAGCACCAACTTATGACATTGCCCACAGGTTCCATCATAAGACCAGGTATCATACATGCTCAGGATGGACTGGCTTAGCATGTAGATCCTGGCAAAACTTTTCACATATGTAGAGGCTTGATTGTACCTCTTTAGAAATGAGAAGAAGCCAGGCAATGGCCTTTAAATAAAAAGACCAGGGCTGAACTACACCTTTGCTGGTTCATAATGCATATAAAGAAAAGTCCCTTATGTGCACAGATTTGGTAGAAGGAGGTTTTCACTGAGGTTTGCCGACATAAATGAGTTAATTAGACAGTATCTTGGGAGAGAGTTCATCTAACTCTGTTAAGATCTAATAGACAACACATGTGAGTTTGTGATTTTTAATATATTCCCACAATGTTAAATATACATTAAAAAAATTGACCAAGTTATTTGTATGTAACACCTGAAACAACTATGAAAGATTTTAGAGCTTCTGGGAACATAGCTTAAAAATAAATCCCGAAATAACATTCCTGATTTGGAGAACTTGGATTATTGCCATTTTACAAATGGAGGGAAAACACACAAATGCAAAAATGGCAAGTTAAAGGTATTTTGGCTGACTTAGGCATGATTACATGGTAACTCAGTGGCAGACCTGAAAAGCCAAGCTCAGGTTTTCTGTGCTGAAGTCCAGAAATCTAATGAACTCAACTTCCAGTAAGTAGAGTATAGCATTGATGTTCTAGTCTAGAGCTGCATTATTTAATTTGGTGTAAAATAAAATTCATTCAAGTGGGAACTACTGGTTACTCAAAAATAATAGTGGGATATAATTTCCTATTTCTTTGACTTTGCTCCAATGTCCGATGGCTTAGTAATGATAAAAATGTTAAAGTGTAAAGCTGCGTGTAAGAATAATCATTGGGCTGTTAGGATGAAACCAGTAAGGATTGTAGGCCACGGTCTTAGGCTATGAAATCATTCATAATAATTTTTCTAATAGTTTTGGAGCCATCATGCTGTGCTGATTCAGTTTGTAGATTGTAAAGTATCCGTAGGTAACAATATGTCATTTGCTCTTCCCTACACCGATGCTAAAATATAGTTCTAATAGAATATCATTTTAAATGGCCATCATTTAAAGAAATCCTTTTCCTCCAAGAGTGAAATTCAGAACATTCTACTCTGGACTGAAGGTTTGGTTGGCTTTTTGCATCCAAGCTCATTCTCATGGGACATTTTAACTTTTCCCTCCTTTTATCATGGAGAGTCAGGGGGTGCCCAGACAAGGTGCAAGGTTTGTGTAGTGGAGGATGACATAGGGTGAGTATTTACTAAAACCATTAAGTTTGCTTATTTAGGAAATAAGCTCAAGCTTTCCCAAAGAAATGGAAGACAAGCCAAGAGTAAAAGTAGGATTATGTGGGATCAGGTGAGCATGTAGCATGGAAAGGTCTCTTTTTAACTTTATCGATTTTTCAAGTATGTGGTTTATTAGTAGAGGACAAGTGTGAACAAATGCTTTGTGTAGGTGCAATTTTCTTGTTTCCTCTTATTGAGAATCTCTGGAGAAGGAGAAGATTAGGGCCAGTGATGGTTAGTGGGTATGAATCAACAAAGAAGCAGATCTCAAGAGACAGTTCAATTAAAGAACTTAAATAACTAACAAATAATTGTATGAGAAGATACAGCATGCTTCAACCAATGCATACAAAGGAAGAACACATGCTATTTGAAAAATATGCTACCTCCATAACATATATTTGCATTTACTTGCTGGGATAATTCTGGGAGCAAGAAAGTACTTTGCAGTTAGTTGGGTTGTTATAAGGTTTTTACTACTATAGTCCTGAAAAAACTTTTTTTAAAAATTTTTTTCCTAATTCCATTTCCTGGTAAGAATACTTACAGACTTTTTAGAGTACATACAATGACTTACAGTACGTATTCTCAATGGATACATTGGTGGCTAAGTACCTCTCGGTGGAACAGGACCAAAGAGTATTGTGAATAACTCAGTGTTCATTTATTCAAGGAGGGTGTTGGGTAAATGACTCTGGTTCTGGGTCAGATGTTGTTTAACAACCTGAGCTAGTGACAACAGAGACTTGTATGTCACTTCAGAAAGGATATATTCATATCGCCACTCTTTTTGGAGGCAGTCTTTCTCATTTGCCACAGTTGAGAGGACAGGCATCTTTCCCAAAGCTGTTTAGATGACAGATGCTTCTTGCATGGAAGCTCCGAGTTAACTACCTTTCTAGAAATTCCTTTCCAGCTCAAGCTGGGATTACAGAAACCATTCAACAAATGAACACTGACTGGGCCAGCTGTTCTATTTATAACACACTGCGGCCCTTCAGCTTGTCTATAGCCTGGTACAATTTGTCTGCACAGGTGCTGCAGGTGGAAAGCTATTAAATTTTCATTTATGCTGGCATTTCACTAGAGGCATTCGAGCCTCCCTGAGCTGGAAAGGGTTGCACTCTTAAATGACAGGATTCAAAGGAAGTTCAAATCTTATGGAGAGAAGCGGGAACATGAAGGCAATGACCCAGTTTGTCCCTAATGTCTTCTTGGTTTCTGAACTCATTCAGTGTCTTGTGCTCTCCTGCCCCTCCAGATGCTGCTGTGCCAGATTCATTAACTAATTAACCCCCTTTTTCATTTTCATGTCAAACGTTTCTAATATTCAAGAAATAAACACTGGCCTCACCTGTGTGCTGCTGACTTTGGGCTTGTTTTGAATTTGCTAGTTGGCTGCAGTTTACTCTTTGAGGCTTGCCTGAAGTAATCGTTTTGTGATGTGATGTGAAGAAAGCTAATTAAAAAGGAACCTAAAGACTAGATCAGCACATGAATAGACAATTTTTTTTCATCCAAACACAGATATAAGATGTGTATAAGCTAGATACATTGAGTGGGGCATGGCAGGCCTAACGTGAATGGGAAAAGGAAGATAAATACGGAAATCCTTTAGCCCTCACATTAGAGACTAGAGGTAAAAGGACATCTTCAAAAATCTTTCCATTTGTTTAAGAAATGATTTTATCCTTGCATCTGAATGTATCTGAACATAAATTCAAGTTAAATACAATGGAACACTTTGGACTCTGGAGGCCTATACGTGCTTTGTGAAATGGCTACATAAGATAAGTGTTTTAATCTATCATGTGTTTCTAAAAGAAAGAACATAAAGACAGCTATATATCTTAGAGCAGGGGTCCCCAAACCCCTGGGCCACGGAATTGGATCACACAGCAGGAGGCGAGAGGTGGAGCTAGACTTCATCTATATTTGCAGCTGCTCTCCAACACTAGCATCACCGCCTCAGCTCCACCTCAGATCATCAGGCATTAGATTCTTATGGGAGCACTGGTCCCTGGTGTCAAAAAGCTTGGGGACTGTTGTCTTAGAAGACCCATGATATGTCAGTGTGTTGTGCTATGATACCCCTCCTCTTTCTTTCTCTCCCCATCCTCCTTCTCCTACTCAGAACATTTAGAAGACAGAAATTGCCTAGCCTTTTACCTTCAATTTTGAAAACACCATGTGGCTGGCTATGTGCCAAACATGGAACCATCATTACCTCATTTAATACCCTCAAAAAGCAACAGAGGTAAGCATTGTCAGCACCATTTTACAGACAAGAAACTGAGGATCTGACAGGTAAAGGAACTCATGCCAGGAGATGTAACTAGTAAATGATACAGCTGAGATCTGGATATATATCTTATTATAAAAGCAACCCCACCCCCACATGACCAATCTGCATTAATTCTGAATCCGTGTTCTCTTTAAAAAAGTTTGGAGAAAAAGAGAGCAAGTCTTTAACTTGAGCTGAAAGGAATTTCCTAGGCCTGAATCTCAAAATAATTTTAGAGTAAGGAAATAACAAGGAATGAGAGTCCAGGCCTTCTCAGGGTTTGGAATGGTTGCTATTCCCATAATCTTGTCTCTGTTTCATCAAATTTAAGTTGATTATATTTCAATAAAAATGACCACTAAAACATAAAGCTGGACAATGCAACATCATCTTTTGCTGCTTGAGAGTTAGCAAATGTTTTATTCTCCTTTATTGCTATGTCATAAGGGCAAATATAATTCTGATTACAAAAGTGTGATTTTATTCTTCTTTATATTCTACACAGAAAGTACTTTAAGTTTTAGTGAACTTTATTCAAAAGAGACATGATCGGTGAGTCACAAGCAGTGTGAACAATTGCTTACCCAAGATAATGTTTTGGGGAAAATGCGGCAGTTGTCTAGGAGGGCTTGGGAAGGTTGAGTGCTGAGAAATAGTAGTCACGTGGATGGCTATTGTGAAGTAGATCATCATTATGCATGTAGGGATTTGCGTGAACCCAAAACACTAAAATGGCTATCTTTAGGAAATGGGACATGGCTTTTATGACATGAGTATTCAGCAACTCGAGGCCAAGAGGCATTTCAATAAAGAGGAAAAGCACATAGGTCAATTATGTTTTGCCCACCTGGACAGGCCTTTGCTTCTGAAGCTTGGCATGTCTTCAGACACAATACATCCTTTCGATGTGTGCTTTAGGCATTGTGGGCAGGTGTTTGGTCACCACTGTGCTGCCAGTGGATCAGGGGGCTGCTTGCCGATGGAGCTCGTTGGCAGCTCCTTGCATGTCTTTCTTCTGTTCTTACCCTCCTGTACCCTTATCTTCTTTCTTCACTGCTCTCCTTAGGCACAGTGAAGCTAGTAGCACTTGGGAGCTTTGCATCTGCTCTTGAAGGTGGTTGCTTCAAGGGTTGAAATTTTATATACTTAAATCTTGCCAAAAGCTTTATTGGCACAATGTGTTCTTGAAATCTTTTTTACATTTGTAACCAAAAAAATTTTTAAGCTTTTTCCAGCTTATTTTGTTAGAATTTTCTCTGATTTATTGTGAGTTTGCTATTAATTCTCAATTAATGCCAGTATCAAATTTAATATGTCCTTTATTCATTGTCCTTTATTCATTGTCACTAAAATCCTTTTTTGGCCTGAACTGTTTTCACTTATCTTTCTCACCTCATTTTGCTCAGTCAGCCATTCTAAGCTTCCTTTGTTTCCATCAATTTTCTTCTCTAAGTCAAAGTCCTTATGATCAGTCACACCATAGAAGGTATACTCAGAGTTCACCCTGATGGGTCATAGATTCTCATATCTACCAGACAGTGGGAAGATACTGTGAAGAGGAAATATGTGAAGTCTTTATGGCTGGTGTCTCATGAGACTCACTGGCATGTGAGCTAACATGTTTTCATGATTCTCACAGACTTCGTCTTAATTTTTTTTTATTGTAGTAAAATATATATAATAACTAATTTTACAAAACGGTATATGGTTCGGTGATATTCACATTATTGTGCAATCATCACCACTATTCATCTCTGGAACTTTTTCGTCTTGAAAAAGTAAAACTCTCTACCTATTATATAATAACTTTTTTTTACTCCATCCCCCAAACCCTAGCACTACCATTCTACTTTCTGTCTCTATGAATTTGACTATTCTAGGTATCTTAAATAAGTGGACACATACAATATTTGTCCCTTTCTGACTTGCTTATTTCACTTACCATGTCTTTGAGAGTCATCCACCCTGTAGCACGTGCCACACTTTCCTTTCTTTTAAAGGCTGCATAATACTCCATTGTGTGTATATACCACATTTTGTTTATCCATTTATCCATTGATGAACGCTTGGGTTGCTTTCACCTTTTGGCTATTGTGAACAATGCTGCTATAAATATGAGGGTGGGGGACAAATATCTTTTCAAGTCCTTGCTTTCAATTCTTTGGAGTATATATCCAGAAATATATCCAGAAGTGGAATTTTTGGATCATATGCTGATTCTATTTTTAATTTTTTGAGGAATTGCTATAATGTTTTCCATAGTGGTTGCATTATTTTACATTCCCACCAGCAGGTCATAAGAGTTCCAGTTTCTCCACATCTTTGCCAACACTTATTTTCTTTCTCTTTCTCTCTTTTTGAAAAAATAACCATTCTAATGAATGTGAAGCGGTATTTAGCTGTGGTTTTGATTCGTATTTCCCTAATGATCATCGTTGTATACCTTCTTCTCATGTGCTTATTGGTTATTTATGGGTTTTTTTTTTTTTTGAGAAATGCCTATTCAAGTCCTTTGCCCATTTTTTAAAATTGCATTGTTTGTTTTTTTGGTGTTGAGTTGTAGAAGTTCTTTATATATTTTACATATTAACCCATTATCAAATATATAGTTTGCAAATATTTGTTTTTATTCTATCAGTAGCCTTTCATTGTTATTAGTGTCTTTTGATGCACAAAGTTTTAAAGTTTGATATAATCTAATTTATTAATTTTTTTTTTTTTTTTTTGCTGCCTCTGCAGCCTTTGTCTTAATATGAAATCTTTTCGTGGTGTTTTTATCCTGGCAGATTAATCTCAGTTACTTTACTCTTTCCTAAAACTTCATATTACAGACCTCTAATTAACCTCATGGCTAAACGTGCTTTTCACTCCCACTGACACTGAAGTCCAGCCTGGAAGCTGCTCCATATGGCAGGTCAGGGAGCAAGCTGTGGGGTAAAGGGCCTTACATTCCCATGCTGGCTTCTCCTGATGCTTTCCCAAAGCTAGAGTTCTGTTCTAAACAATAACATTCTGTTTAGTTTGCTTGATAGCCTCAGAATCCCAAATTTCCCCCCTCTCCCGCCCCATTATTTATTCCCTATTTATTGGTACTTATATTTTCTTTCTGTGCAGTTAGTTTTGTCTCTGTTGGTGTCATCTGAAAAATTAATGAGTGTACTAGATACCCTAATCCAGGTCAGATTTTTTACATATCCTTCTTTAAAGCAGTCGAACTCTCTTTTTGAACAAAATCTTAAGTGGGAGCTCGGTACCGCTGATAAGAGCAGCAGCTACTCTGTTTGGAGCAGGGGGTGAAGAGGTTCAGCTCACTGCTTCCCTCCTCCAGCTCCTGAAGCTTTTCCTCCAAATCTACATAGAGACTTTGTGGAGTCTACTCAGGACAGAAGCACTGATGGGGTGGGAAATGCCACACACATTCATTCTCCCTTCCAATCCTGCTTACATCAAAGCATTTCAGCTTTTGTGCAGTAAATGTATTTAGAAGTGCATGTACATTCAATGAAAACAAAAGGGTTCTCTGCCTGAAATAGCTGTTCAAAAATCCCTAATCTAGTTTACTGACCAAAAGTGATAAACCACATGGAACTGAGGACTTGTAACCGTGATAGACCTCTATGTCACCCCAATGTAATAGTGACCCAGTTTATTGATGAAAACCTCACATAGGGAAAATTCAAAAGCCAGAAGAGAGCTATCTGGTAAGAAGACCAGCTACTGAGACACTGGAAACTATTTTAATCCACAAAAATTTTAAACTAGAAGAAAACTTAGATATCACTAGCCCAGAGGCTGCAAATGCTGTATTTGGTTTGCATAGGAATTGAATAATTAGTTGATGGCATTAGAAAATCAGAAATGTTTACATAAACCTCCTGATTCTAGTTTCTCTTAAAAAAAAAATTAGAAGATCTGACAATACTAGGCCCATGGCCCTGTAGAGCAGTGATGAGTCACCAGGGGGACTTTAAAAACTCCCAGTGTCCAGTTTGTATTCCAGATAAATGTTATTTTCTGCAGTTAGGACCCAGACATAATATATATATTTTAAAAATTATAATAAAAAACATGACATTAAATTAACCATCTTAATCATTTTTAAGTGTACAATTTAATAGTGTTAAGTAATTCATATTGTTGAGCAATAAATTTCTAGAACTTATATTGCAAAGCTGAAATTCTATACCTATGTGATAGTGTTTCCTTCTTTTTTGAGGCTGCATAATATTTCATGGTGTGTATATACCACATTTTGTTTTCCATTCATCTGTCAATGGATGTTCAATGGGTTCCTTCTATTCCTAGTTATTGTGAATAATGCTGCTGTGAACATGGATATGCAAATAACTCCTCAAGATCCTGTTTTGATTTCTTTTAGTGTATACCCAGAAGTGGGATTGCTGGATCTGATGGTAATTTTATTTTAATTTTTTTGAAGACATTTGATATTTTTCATAACTGCTGCACCATTTTACATTTAAACCAAGAGTGCACAAGGATTCCAACTTCTACGCATCCTTGCCAACACTTACTATTTTCTATTCTTTTGATAGTGGCCATTCTAATGGAATGGAATGATATCTCATTGTAGTTGTGATTTGCATTTCTCTTATGTCTAGTGATTTTGAGCATCTTTTCATATGCTTATTGGTCATTTGTGTAACTTCTTGGAAGAATTGTCTGTTCCAGTTCTTTGCCTATTTTTTTAATTTGTTGTTTCTTTGTTGTTGAGTTCTAGAAGTTCCTCAGATATTCTAGATATTAAACTCATATCGGGTGTATGATTTTAAAATATTTCCTCCTACTCCATAGATTACATTTTCACTCCGTTGTTTCCTTTGCTGCACAGAAGTTATAAAGCTTAATGTAGTTTAATTTTTCTATTTCTGCATGTTGTCTGTGCTTTTAGTGTCATATTCAAGAAATCATTGCCAAATCCAATGTCCTGAGGCTTTTTCCCTATGCTTTGGCTAGCAGTTTTAGAGTTTTAAATGTTTTTTTAAATAACCAGACAAAATGTAAAATTAACCAGTATGTGACATATAGTTTATGATTAAGAAGAAAAAGTATCATTTCCAAAATTTGTAAAATAATTTTATTTTAGTGTGATTATTTCTTATACGAAAATAATATAACCTTGGAATTTAGTGTTAACTCTTCACATTATGATATGCATAGTGACTTAAAACTTATTAAAATTTCAGTAAATTATCTAATTTAGAAAGACCATCAACTATGTAAATGATTCTTTAGTTATTCTTGTAAAAATTAAAGTTGGCTATTATAACTGGAAGTAGAAGTTATTTTTGTGGTATTCATTCATTTTTATGGCATTCTGGAGTGATGCTGTGGTTGTGGAATTCTTGACAAAAGGGCTGTATTTCGTATACTTTTTATTGACCTTTTGTAGCAGAGCGTTTACTTGTAAATTTAAAATCAAGTTCATTTTTAGGTAAACTGGTTTTTCACCTTGAGATTTCATAATTATGTTCAATGAATATATTTTATTTTAGTTCTCAAGGCCTATTTTCCATATATATTTGCCTTCATATACCTTCTTCAAGTCTTCTTCTATGTGTTAAGTTTTAACGTTCTGTGTAATCACACGGATTCCTTTAAACTAGTTTTAGCATTAAAAGGACTATTTTGAACCTTCATTCAATGCCTTCACATCTTTCTCATAATACATACTTTAAAAAATTTCTCTTCTATCTCTTCTGAAACCAGCCTTCTTTTTGCCTGCTAAGCAGTAAAGAAGAAGATTGATAAATCAAGTTTTAAGGTATTGTTTTTCTCTACCTCAGCTTTGGCTCGCACTGTTCTCTCAACTCTGAATATTGTTTATAAATTTGTTCATGAGTGTGCTTTATATTTTCTCCAGCTTTCTTTTGCTATTCTCTTTGATATGTGCCATTAGCCTTTGTAAATACTTAAGTTCTTCAGGAACAATGACATTGTTTCTTCCGCCTACCTTGTTCACAGTTGCCTCTGTCCTATCAAGCAGTCAGAACATCTTTGGCATGGTGCTATCATCCTTTCTTTGTACCCAGCTCTGTGACATGCTGTGACAGAACTGTCCTCTTAGGGGTCTATTGGATAGGGCATGCTGACCATACAGGTGATCCTGTTTAAGAACTGAGTGTGTCACTTACATAAAATTATTGGTGGCCTGAGAAAGGTTTCCCAGAATATTATTTTATGCTCTTGAAGAATCTGAGTTCCAGGAAGAACTTTATCTCAAAGAATAAACACCTGTTAATAAGATTATGGTGATGATGACATTAAGTAACTATAAGGTACCAAAAAGCTAGTCTACTGTTCTCTCCTACTATGCTTATCCCCACAACCAAGGGGATTTGGCTTATGGCTATGCTGGACACCAGTTTAGCTCTGGGCCCTATAGCCGTTTTTGGTCAATGATTCTTATACTTCCTGGGGTTATTAACTTTCTAAAGAATCTAAAAACCTGATTCCCTAAGTGAAACAAACTTAAGCAGATAGGACATTTTAGAAATAATTTCAGTGTTTTCATAGATTGTCCTGAAGTTTCATCTGAGGGTCCTCTAAGGACAACTAACCTTCATCGTTTGATTACTATGCCAGGCACTGTGCGAGGCATGTTACCTGAGTCATCTCAATTAATCCCTACAATGACCTGATGAGACAGATTCTATGTTATATTTTTCTGTAAGATAAGGAAATGGAGCACAGAGAGATTCAATAACTAGGTTACACAGGAAGTAAGCAGAGGAGCTGGGACTAGCACCTTGGCGGTCTGATGCCAGAGCTGGAGACCTACGGACCCCAGTTTGAGAACCCTTACCGTGGAGAGTTTGATTTGGTTCTAGGCTGAATTCTAATCTGAAGAAGTATCAAGAGTAATCAAATGAAGGTTCTGAGTCAGCAAGGGAATCAAGTGTGTGTGTGGTCCATAGATCAGCAGCTTTGACTTCACCCGAATATTTGTTAGGAATGCAAAATCTTAGATTTCTCTCAAGAACTACAGGACTTTAATGTGATCCTCCAGGAGATTTGTACGCACATTAAAGTTTGAAAAGCATTGGCTTAGGTCACTCAGCATCAGCAGCTTTGACAGTCTCTGAAAACATTTCGAGCTTAAAATTGAGTTTTTGGTAACTTTTGGTAAAATCGCTGATGATTTCTAGTGTTGTGACTGGTGATGATGGTGATATTATAGGAAAGGTGATGTAGAGAGAGGCAAAGTTAGCATTAAATGAATTTATGTGAGAACAACGTATTGGCATCTAGTAGGTCTCCCTGCTCTGAATTAATGGTCAGGTCTATTTAGAATGTTTCTTTAAAATGCATGCAAGTGTTCTAGAATTGAGAAATACATTCATGTCTCAATTTTATAAATATCATTTATAAAAATGCCATTTTCACTTGTTAGCTGCATGCCTCCAGCAGCACAGGATGATTCTGGGCAGTACAGGGCTATGGATAGCCATCAAAGTTGGAAAGGAAAGCTTTAATATTTCTCGAATATTTCCTGCCAGGCACTGTTGCTGTGGTAGGTCTTTAAGGCCTAGCGGGGATGTGTCATACCTGGTGTGCAGGTGTCCTCTGAGCCGATTGCCTACTGAGCCCATGCCTCATACCCTTGCTTAATGACCTGGTTTCTGACCTCAAATGTTGGCTCCTCTCTTAGATCCACAGTTAACTTTGGTGCCAGAGCCTCCCTTGAACTGAATTTCCTCTTGAATGGTTACGATTTTTAATTGGGTTTTTCAAGTAACCTCTTTCTTGTTTTTGAACTGTAGTTAAGTTGAAATTCCTGTGACTAAATGATGGTACGTCCCTGCGCTGCGGATTTCACCAAGTGGTCATCCTTTGTATTCAGATCTCTCTGCCTGAGAACTCTCTGGTCATTGAGAGTAGTCATTATGATTAGTTCTCAGGGTCACAGGAAAGGACCTTTGTAATCCTTTTAGGTACATTCTGGAATGTAAGAACCTTCTGTGGGATAGTGGGATAAAAATGAGTAAAATACCCTCATAGCCACACTTTTTCTGTGAGAACTTGAGACCAGCAAAGATTTTTCAGTTAATTTAATAGGTTCCAGGATAGATCTTGGACTTTGGTGATGCTGAATGGAAAGGTTGTTATTAGAATGTTAAGAGAGCTATGTGTGCTTTACTGAGCAAGGACCATGAAATCTATTTAGAAATGTAACACCATCAGCCAAAAATGAAGAGTCTCTTAAAACAAGCAAAAAAGGCATTGTTAATAATTTTGATTCCTGTACCAAGAGTGCTCTATAAAAGTGGTGCTAAAAATTCTCCACTTAAAAATAATCTTATTTCATTACATTTTAAAGTATGGTATGACCTCTTCAAGTGATAAAGCTGAAGAGGACACAATGATTCAGAATGTTTAATATGGGGATCCACATTTGAGTTAACTGAAAAAAACCCCAGAGGATTGATATTAGATATTTATATGATTACCACTCAGGCCTATTGGTATTTATCATGAGAACAGTATTACCTAAGATGCAGGAAAATATGCATCCTTGGCACTGGACAAACCCATATACTATTTAATATGTGGGTCTTACCAGCCATGAGAATTTTGTTTTTCTTTCAATTACTCATTTGAAACAAGTGATGACTGAAAGAGTAAGCATTGTGTAAACTCTTCAGGGAGAAGAGGTGATATTTTCATGTAAGATATGGCTACATTAAGATGTCTTAGTATGTAGATTAAGTTTTTATTAATTAACCGCTGTCCAAAAATCAGAACAAACAGCAAACAGTTCCTTGCCACAGGAATAGATCAACTACTGCAAACCTAGGAAATGTCAGGTTTACTTACAGTACCTGAGAATGTTTCTTCATTGGGAAATAGCTTACATAATTAAAATAAATTAAATTAACTCATACTCTGCTTAGTCCCAAAGAAGAGTCAAGTCACTATAGATATCGCTTTCTTAAAGCTCAGGATAATTCAAGGTTGCCTAAGGAGACAAAGTGTATCAGGTGTGGAACCCTCTCTTTGTCATCTGCTGACATTTTACTAGTTCTCCCCAGAATCATTCAGATTTCTATAAACAGTATTCTTCCACAAGGGGAAGAAAGTCCAGATTGTAGTTTAACATTTCTTGGCAGTCTTGAAAAATGTAACAATTAAAAAAGTTGTCAGGTGCTTTAATTAAAGCTCCCTATGTGACTCGTTTACATATGCAAATTATCTTCAGTGGCATCATCTGTGAGGAAAGGTTAAAGTGAGTTAGCGTTTAGACTATTAATTATAAAGAGAAGATCTTGCCAATGAATCAAATAAAGGGTTTATTTAATTTAATTTCTATTTTCACTTGCACCTCAGTCTGTAAACAGCAGCCACACTACCAGGGAGATCCTTTTCGTTGATCCCTTTAGGTCACCCAAACCTCCTGTTTACATACTGAAGAGTCTTTGGCAAATACTGATTGTGTCTGGGAAGGTATTTTGGGATGCTTTGTTGCAAATGCCACAAAAACATTTATGCGGGTGATATTCTAAAGGGAATGTCATGAAAATAAACTATCTCTGATGTTTCTTATGCTGATCTGTCAGCAGCCTTGAAATTGAGAAAAATGAGGTTTGAAAGGAAGAAACGAGAGAAGTTGGAGAAGGTGATTGGGGACAAGGAACAGGGGGAAGATAAAACATAAACAAGTCAGAGAGATGGAAGGGCAGTAACATTTTAATGGAAGAGAGTGTTTGAGAAAAGAATTTAGAGAAACAAAGATAAATAGAAAAGAAACATTTATCAATTTTTTCATCAGGTTTCAGACTTTTTAAAAACTTATTTTTCTTTTCAAGTTAATATTTGTAACCATTTCCTATGTACCTGGCACTGTACTAAATGTTAATTTTTTATTTTATTACAGTTTATTATTACATATTATATTTTATTATTACATATTACATTTTATTATTACATACTGCTGTGAGGAAGCAGTAAAGCTATTAAATAGCATTTAAATATGTTAACTCTAGATCTTGATTATTTGGGGTTGGAATTCCCGAAGTGTCACTTATTTGCTTTGTGATTTTGGACATAGTGACCTTTCTTTATTTCAGTTACTTCATCTGTAAAATGATGATAATATTAGTATACATCTTACAGGTTACGGTGAGGGTTAGTAGATTAATATATGTAAAGCATTTAGAACAGAATCTACACATAGAAGCACTCAATAAAGGTTTGCCATTGTATTTTTATGAACACTCTAATTTAATAGTTGAGGTTCAGAAAAGTCAAGGCTCAGTCTCAAGATATCTCAGCTAGTTTCAAACCCAGGTGAACCTGACTTGAGAACCCATGGTTTTAATCACATCCCATAAGGTGATAGAAGACCTAGTTCATAACTTCAACATTAATTGACTCTTTTTATGAATTACTTAAACTCTCTGATTTTGCTTAGATTCACCCCTAAAGCAGATACTATGACAAGGGCTAGATGTATATATTAACTATTTATTAACTAACTACTGTATCCAAATCCAATAAAGCAGAATAGGTATAATAAATTGAGAAAAGTGAAACAGAGAAGGAAGGAAGCCAATTTAAAGGTGCGTTTTTAAAAAGATAGCTGGGGCATCTGAGATTCTGTGATGTCAAGGCCCCACTGGAGTTGCACACAATGTGCCACAGAATAATCCACCAGGGATGAGGAAGGTGGAGTGTTTATTTATCACTTTGTATCCCCTGTTGGTCAAGAGTTGTTCCAGGGGTTATTAATGTCCTTGCATTTCCAGCTTTGCAGGTGACTCAGCATAACCCGGAATCTCAAAAGCAAGGGAAAGGCAGCAGAGCTGAGGTGGGTCGTTTTGCCAAAGGCTATTTTCTTGGCACAGCTGATTGCTACAGCCATCTGAGTAAAGTGATGGGCTAAAGGATTGTACGAAGTATTTGATACACTCCCCTTAGTTCAGTATACACATTGATTACATAAGATATTTGTTCCACATTTGTGTATATAAAATTTCAGTAATTAGCATTGGGTTATTGAGGAGCTTAAATGATATGTGTGTGAAAGTGCTCAGAAAAATATAAATCATGTAGAGTGGAACACTATACATGTAATAGTGATATTTCCAAAGTTGAAAGTCAAACAGTAGTTGAACAATATATATATATTTTTAACCAATCAATGACTACTTTTGAAATCAATGCCTCTATCATTTCACTATATAACTGTATCTGGATTTCAGCCGAAGAAAGACTCCTTGGGAACTCAACATCGTGAGCATGACTGAGTTCTAAGTTGAATGTTCCTTTGGATTGGAAAAGTCAAAGCAATTTGTCCAATGCCTAGTCATTTGGCTACTTGCTGTCTTAGATGGTGCACCACTACTATTCTGAGGTAAAAATTAAATAGAACAGAATGAAAATGTATCCTGACTAGGTTAAAATCTGAGCCTGTTTGAGACTTCCTGTATTTAGTGAAAATCAATCTGCGCTCTACTTTCAGAACTAAAATACTGCTTAATTTTCAATGTCTTCTTGCTTTGTGTTTGAATACTGACTCCTTCACTTACCCACGTGAGTGAAGATGGCAGTCCCTTTAACCTCTCTGGGCTTCAATTTTCTCACTGTGAAATTCAGAAAATAATAATACTTAATCCAGTGAACTGTTATGAGGATGACAGTAATGTGTTTGGAAGAGTTCCTGAAACATAGAGGCATTCAATATGTGTTAGTTGCTGTTATTCTCATTCTTATCATTATTTGTTTTGACAAAGATCTATAGCTTTGCTTTCTGAGTATATAAATGTAGTGGTTATTTCTATTAATCCAATTTCATGATGAGCCGCTCTCATCTAACATTTCAAGTGAAATGTAAAGAGCTCTGAGAATTATCTTGATGTTCTACTGAGAGATAAGTTTAAAGCCTTTGACCCTCCGAGGAGCCCTCTGACATCATGAAAGCACAGGCCTTTGTAAAGCTGATTTTCTAAGCATAATGTTGATAACCCTGTCCAAAACTCATTTAGAAACAATTTGAAAATGTCAAGTATCTTGAAAAGAAATAACAATTTTGATGATAATCCTGTGTATCATAGATATAGAGGTTGTATCCCCTCCAAGAAGAGTAAACTGACTTGTGTTCTTATTCCATGTACTTCACATGTACCCTGTGAAGGAGATTTGAGCACACATACTAAGTATCTGTGTATCAGATTTCTATCCCCTAGACTTATATAAAAGACTGCAGGTGTAGCACAGTATAATAAAGACTATGTCTCCACTCTTTGATGTTTGACTGACTGCTGACATCTTAAGTCTCATTCTTCCTTTTTCCCCTTCAGCCCCACTTCTGGACAAGCCGATAAGAAAGTCTGAATGTTTCCGCCTTCGGTCCTGTGGGAAAGTCAATCCACACAAATACTTGCCTGTGCACACCTCAACCTCTGACGGCCATAAAAACTCCATGCCAGTCTCTTTTGCCGGCTCTTAGAGGACATTTTCCATTCGTCCCAGAAAGCCTCATCATGTAAGTTATAAACCCTCTCATGCCCTCTTGCAGTGTGTCACTAGTCTTGCCATTCCAACAAACATTTTTTTTTGAGGGGTGGGGTGGGGGTGTTGGTGGTGAGTCCTTCCCTTTCCTTTGGAGTGGCACATAGATATTGGCTTGAACTGGATGGTACCCAGGTTCCTTGGAGTAATGGCCGTGTTCAGGTCTGGGGCAAGGAGAATACAAGGCAAATCTGGGATATTTTGTCATGCCCTAAAGCAAGAAAGTACCTCAAGATGGATGGGGTCATATCAAAAAATAACAGAGCCAGGATGAAGGGGCTGCCACTTGCCAAAATGGGACAACTTGAGTACTGAAAAGAGTAATAATGGTAATGGATTATAACCCATTCAATACAAATCCATAATAATACAGAGGCAAAAAAGAGAGAGTGAGAGAGAAGAAATAAAGGGGGGAAATCTCTTCTTTATAGAAGATTATTCACAGTAAATGAGAAAGAAAAGAGAGGGTTTTTAAAAATTACCATTTTGCAGCCAATATGATTCAAGCAAAGATCATCAAAAATATTAAAACTTTTGAGTAAATGTTGTTGGGATAACAGGATATTCACATAGATGAAAAGTATTATCCCACAGATTACGTGTTTTAAGTGCTAAGGAAAATGAACCTTTATAATATGTATGTAATATGATAGAAGTTATACAGCATCAGCTAGGTATTATGCAATACTTATGCCAAATTTTTAACCTGAACTTAATGGTGAAGAAAAATTACAGAATGTGGGGCATAATATAAGACAACTGTACTGAATTTTCAATGTCATGGAAACAAAAAGAAAAACAAAAAGTAGAGTGCTCTTCTAGAAGAGATTAAAAATATTAAAGAGACAAAAACAAAAGTATTGTGTGAACCTTGATATATGAAAGTGATATTGTAGTTGCATAAAAGAACATGCTTATTCTTAGCAGATATGTGGCATTTAGGGGTCAACTATCTTATGTCTATCACATTTTCAATGTTTTAGCAAACAAGTTTATGTATAGTTATGTAAAAAAAATAGATTAGCCAAGAAAAAAAAGAAAGAAAGAAAGAAAGAAAAGTATAGAAAAGAAAAGAAAAGAAAAGAAAAGAAAAGAAAAGAAAAGAAAAGAAAAGAAAAGAAAGGAGGGAGGGAGGGAGGGAGGAAAGAAGGAAGGGAAGAAATGAAAATGTTAATACTGTGATGAATTTAGATAACAGGTATTTATTGTTCTCTTCTTTCAACTGTTTTGTAGGTTTTAAATTTTTAAATAAAAAATTAAAGTTAAAAGCTCAAAATGAAAACAATAAAACAACAATAAAAATTATAAAACCAACAAAAGGACTTTAGAGGAGTGCTGATACCACCAAAATTACTTCTGAAAACTTAACAGATTTGAACAGAATGCAATATTTGTACCTGGAAATTATTCTTAATGTATAAAATAAATAGCAATTATATTATGTCAAAAGACCTACTGCACAGCAACACATGTTCATGAATGAATGCTATCTTCCTCCATCTCTAGCATCTATTTGAATTATATTGCTTTGAAAGCAGAGTAAATATGTGCTCTCAGCCTACAAAGACAAATAGATGACTGACTTGGAAATCAAAAGATTTATGGTTGCTGCAAGTCTCCTTACTGTGGTACCTCATTAATACCAGATTTGATTTGAGAACATCATGCTCGAACTGCAAATGAACTTGACTTCTGTGATTGGAGAGCCACTAGCAAGACTCACCTGTGATTAACATCTCTTTGCTCAAATGAGAACAACTGCTTGAGGATGACATTTCTGACTTGTTCAGCTTGTCATTATTACATCTGAAAACAGCAGTAATTCCTTGTCCTGCTTCTATGCCCTGAGAAAATAATTGCCATGCTCATTATCTTTCAAGAGCCTGGAGGAATTTATCCTATTAAGACTGTGGGCAAGTGAGTGGTTACCTAGCTCTCTCTGACTTTGTAATGCCTTTCACAAGTTGTTATTATGCTGCCATTTGCCAAATCTTTTTCCCTTTCTGTAGTACATTTTTTTAACATGACAACTTATTTTTCTTTTCTCCTGCTGAAAGACTGTATGAAGAAGAATCACCAGTCAGTGTAATATTATGAACTCAAGGTAAAACACAGTTGTAGAAGAATTTTCCAGCATTATGTATTCCATTCTTGGCCTCTGTGAGATGTAGTATTATAATCATATTCTGTTTGTTTACATTTATAATAGCATTTTTTATACTTTCTTGTTTGTTTGTTTATGTTTTTTGGATTTTAGTCTTTCTTTTACCACAAATCTTTTCTCCATACTAGAGAACATAGCTCGCTATACATAAAAATAAAAACCCATAAGCCAGTTTAATAGACTCAGTGAGTTTAAGGAATATGAGTTTATATTTTCTTTTTTATTATAGGCATGTTCCATATGTTGAATGGGACACGCTTATATTAAAATAATATCCATTGTTTGTCTGAAATTCTAATTTATCTGGGAATTTTATATATCTATTTGATAAATCTGGCAACCCTACCACAACCAACACTTAAAAGCTGCTAAGCCACAGGAACCGGGCTATGTCCTCCAGAGTTCAAAGAGAAAACAAGACTCTGATCAGTACTCATCATTTGTTTTCCCCACTTTTACCCAATAACAAATTGGTCTTCCTTTCTGTATCTAAGGGTGACATACATTTATCCTATTAGCTGAGCAACGTTTCTTTGCTATGATCAACTTTATTTTTGTGAACTTGTCAGGTAGTAAAACAACCTGGAGGTTAGGAGTAGAAAGACATGCAACATTTTCTGCTGAAGAAAAATTTTACTAGATTTTAAGAAAATTGCACAAGAGCTGGGTTTTGACAAGGATCTACCGCAGCTACTGTCGTGACTTCTCATAATGCACTTACCCTTTATATATTCATTTTCTTCAATACATAATGAGCATGACATTTGACTCACAGGATTTTAGTTGCTATTAAATGAGGTCATTTATATGAAAGCGCACTGTAAATAAGAATTTTTATTAAGAGTCAGAAGCTAAAACTAGATCACACTCAAGAGAAGTATTTGTAAGATTATAGCTAATTTTGGCATTTAATAATTTTCTAGGAATATATTCATTTTGTCTACCTTAAAAATATGTTAGTGTAATAGTATCTAGCTGTTCTTTAATTGCTGATACTGTGATTGTCTACCTAAAAGAATTAATGGAATCCAGAGAGAAGCTATTAGAATCAATACAAGAGTTTAGCAAAGTTGTTAGATATAATATCGACCTACAAAAATCAAAACCATTTCTCAATACCAACAATAAGCAACCAAAAAACTCCAGAAAAAGATTATTCCATTCATACTTGCAATAAAACTATAAAGTATTCATGAGTTAAAGTAACCTCAATTATGTGAGACCTTTATGGAGAAACTTGCCAAATTAAAATTTTCAAAAAGATAAAATCATTCCTTTCCCATAAATACAAAAAGAACGTGTTGAAGATTTTAAACTTATTAATTAAGGAGATAACCAATAAGATGTTATGGTCAGTCGAAAGAGCACTTAAGAAGCCAGGAATTTATAGGCAATTTAACAGAGAAATATTAGGATAAGATTGCTGAACTAGTTATAAAATGAGTGTCCCATGGACCATAAATCTTTAGAATTATTTGTTTCATCAGACACAAAATTATTTGCATATACTGGACCAAGTTAACATGTGACCTCACTAAGCCTGAAACCTTTTATAAATAGTAAACAATGAGATAAATTAAGTATTTCTCATAGTAATCCTTTTGTGGCCTTTGCCCCCATGGGATGTTGAAAGGATGTGGAAGAACCTTTTTGGTCTTATTTCCAATTTTGAAATAATTTGCCTGACATACTTTAAAATTCAATAAAGGACATAAAAGATAATCTAAATAAATGGAATGACATTTCATGCTCTTGGATGGGATGAATTCATATTACAAAGGTGTAGATTTTCTTCAATTTTAGTATATAAAGGCAATGCAACTCCAATCAAAATTCCAGTTAGATATTTTAGAGAAACTACTAAACTTGCAGTAAAATTTTTAGAGAGGAATAAAAGTCCATGTCTGTCTGTTGCTTATAGAGAAGTTGTAAAGACAGAGAGCTTGCCTTGTTAGCTAGTAAGACACACTACAGGGCCAGCTATAAAAGCAATGAGCTATTGGTGTAAGAACAGGTAAACAGATAAGTGGAAGAAAATAATACACTCAGACACTTATGCATCCATAGGAATTTAGTAAATTTTAAAGGAACTACTACAAATCAATGGAAATTGTTTTAGTTGAAGTTTTTTGGGGGGGGAAATTGGCTCACTACATGAAGAAAAATTAAATTTGATCTCCATCTAGTTTCTCCACATGTAAAGGGAGGCCTCCAGATACATTAAAGAACTGAGTTGGAAAGAATAAAATATACAGCTGATAGAATAAGAGACATGGTAATTTTTATAATCAAGAAATGGGAAAATACTTCACCAATTTCAAAAGGAAAAACAATAAAGCAAAAGATTGATGAATATAATTGTATCAAAATTAAGGCTTTTTATTCATGAAGAATACCATAGGTCATATTAATAGATGACTAAACAGGAAAAGGTATTTTCAATGTCTAAAACTGGCAAGGAATTAATAATTAACAAGGAATTCCTATAAATTGACAAATTAGTTACTGCAATAGGAAAACAGGTAAGGAATATGAACATGTAATTCATGGAAAACTCTCCAAACCAAGAAGTACCTGAAGGCTTGCTGACGGTAATAATCAGAGAAAAAAGGTTAAATTAACAACATCAAATGGGCAAAAATTAGAAAGCTGGATAATGCTGAGTGTTGTCAGGGAAGCAGGTATGCAGGTAGCTTCATGAGGAAGGAGATGGTAGAACCATTCTAAAAACAATCTGGCATGATGTAGGCAAATTTATACATATACATTATGACCCAGCAATTCTGCTCCTGAGAATTTATCCCCCCCCAAAATTTCAAACATGTTTATACATAAAATATATAAAGATATTTATTGCAGTGTTGTTTACAATGGCAGGAGTTGGTGGCAGTTTGGGTAGAATAAGTAGGTATGACTTAGAGCATACTACATACTTTGGGTTATTATGCAACATTTGAATGAACACATCTGATGTATACATAGAAATGATTAGATTTTTAAAAGATAGAGCTTAGTCCAAAAAAGTAAAAATGGAGTGAGGTCTATAAATAGTTTAAAATAAATGCCAACAAAACCACACAACCCATTTTTGAGCACTTTAAAATAAAAGGAATAAATACAACGCAATGGTTACTTTGGAGATGGGGATAAAATGGAATCAATAAATATTAAAACTAGAAAGTCTCACTTGAATAGATGATAATAATGTGCCTTGAACTGACAAGTGTTGTTACTTCAGTCTTGTATATCTGATGAACAAATAAAATAAAACAAATCATAACAGTGTCCTGGGGGAACCTAAGTATTCATTGTCTTGCTTACTCCTTGCCTCTGTTTAAATTTATCACCATGATTGCATTATGGAGATACAACCCATCTGGGATCCTGCCATGGGCTGATTCAGGGGTTTCACATGCTCTGAGGTCAGAGACCAGCAAGGAAAATCCTGAAGGGAGTTTTGGTCTCTACTTTTACGCATATTTTTAAAATGCTGCAAAAACTGTGGATATTGCCTATGCTCACAAATACCCTAATGTTTCTGCATTCCCCTACCTCAAACCCCATTATTTAGTAAATCATTTTCATGTTTAGTAACAACTTATGCTTCTCTAGTTTTCCAGTAGGCAAATCATTTTGATGAAACATCTTCTCATTTAAGTGTCACTAGGACTTAAGATGGAGGCCTTATCATGCTTTTTTGCAGTTGAGAAAACAGAGGCTCAGAGAGACTGAATAACTTTCAAAATGTCATTTATCTGGAAAGTGATGGAAACAGAACTTATCAGATCTCCTGGCCCCATACCCAATTTTTTAATCTTATGCTTCAGTCTTCTTTAATGGAAAAAATCTTCAGTCTTAACTGAATTTCAAATAATTTAAAAAAAATAATTAATGAAATTCTTATAGATTTCTATTGCTATTTGTGCAAAAATTAACTGAGAATTAATTGGTGAAGAGTCAGTAGATATGACAACCAGGGAAAGGTAATTTTCAGGTAGAAGTCTGAAAGGCAGTGATAAATAATATAATTCCCTGACCATCCAATACTGTTTGGATACTATAATGCATTTTATAATAAATTCTGAATTTCAAGGAATTTCAACTTGTCCAAATGCATTAGTGTATAAATTGTAAATATTCTGTAGTGTCATCCCAGATGCAGTTTCCAAAAAAAAAAAAAAAAGAATATTTATGGTATTAAACTTATCATAATCAGCAAATTTTTTAGGCACATATGTAATTCAATTTTGCAAAATAACGGATATAGGAAAACCGATTAAATATAACTTACACACTGAAGAAAAATTAACAATGATATACTGTAAAGTAGCTGGTGGGCTTTTTCCACATTTTTTGTACAAGCTGAGATTATCATCTCTGTCCTGAATCACACAATGTCCACAGACTCTCAATGCTCATTCTCCACACAGCAATCAGAGTGATAGGACCATTTTAGAGTTCTCCTGCACATCTCATTCACATTTGCCTTCAAAATGAAGACGTTGGTATTGCCTGATCTAGCCCCATTTATCTTTCAAATCTTATTTACAGCCCAACCTTAATCTCTCTCACTCCAACCTTCATTTAGAGTAGGAACATGGTCCATCGCCTCCTCAAACCTTTCGTGTTCCCTCTCCTAACAGGCTGTCTGTTCATGTGATGCTCTGACTGGAATGTTCTTCAGCTCTTGTTGTCTGTCTAACTATTATTCTTTCCTCAGATCTCAAGTCAGCAATCATTTTCTCAGGAAGTCTTCTGGATGCCCAGTTCAGGTTGGGTCCTGCTGGCATAGGCTCTCAGAGAAACTGATCTCGCCCCTTTGGATGACTTATGCAATTTGTAATTATACATTTATAAATGTGATTTTTTTTCTTGATTCATCTTTGTCCTGTCTTCCCCAACAAACTACTAACTCCACCAGAATTTGTTCTTTAAAATATTTTTATTTTTCCTCCTCCTGCATCTAGTGCCCTGTTGCTTGTTGGGGGCATTGGTCATTTATTTTGACTCTTCAGCACCTTTGTATCCATTTTCTGTATTTGGAGAATTCTTTACCTTATGACCCCACTGCTCACAGTGGCAGAGCCCAGAAATTTCCTAGCCATTACACTTTGTAGCCAGGGACAAATGTATGACCTAGGCAGTGACATCCAGCCTTCCAAAGTCACAGGTTGACACTCCAGGAGATATCTCTGGTAAGTGGAATCACTAGCAGAAGCAGTGGTGTGCCGGATGGTAGTCCTGGTGCTGGCACAGTCTCGTGGTTTATTTTGGAGATTGTTCCTGGAAGAATGGTCATCAAGCCCGATTCTGTGGCCTTCCCAGAGAATCTGAGACTTAGATCCTTTAATAAAGTATTTATTTTGCTTAAACAATATCTTTGGTTTGCAACTAAGAGCTTTGAAATGAATGAAAGAATAATGGAATCTCTTCACTGCCAGCACAAATTGGATGTTTGATGTCTATGCTGTTCTACGAAGTTATTGCAAAAGGGACTTAAATTATAGAAATAACCTGATTGTGGTCTAGAGGCTTGTTATGGCCCAGAATATTTTAACTATAAGAGGCTATAAAAATATTCTTAGGTTCATGTAAATAGATGCATTGCCTTCCTAATATTTATTGCTTAAAATATTCTGACAAGTAGTTTGGATTCTGCGTGACCAATTTTAGAATAGTTCAGCTCTTAACGTTTACCGTTTGTTGTTTTATTGGACATTGCTAAGCTAAAAGAAAAAAAATATTTGATGTTTTTATGTCTGGAGTTATAAGTACTTCATCCATTGTTCTATGCTGAAAGAAGAGATTTCAACTAAAACAGGTAAATTTTAAAAAGATGCGTGTATGCTGTGATTCTGTGAATAGATGTGTCTTATAAGAAAGCAATCATGACTACATATTTTTCTGGTAATGAACTTTGGAATCTTGGATGAAAGGCCTGAAAAAGCATTAAATACAATATACGTTGCTTTTTATTAAATGTGTTAACTTGGGTAACAGGAGCAGTCATCTGACAGTTTAATTGGCCTTTCCCTGAACCATCTCCCATTGGGTCCACCTAGGACTCGCATAGCAGAGGTGTTCAAGCTCCAATGTCACTGAAACACAAAAATGTGAAACACAGTTGCTAAAAGACAATTGAGATGGTAGGGACTGTGCAGGCCTGGAGCATGCATGCTATTAAAATATAAACTGAGGCATCTTAAAATTCCTGAGTTTATTTGAGCAAAATTTGATTCAAGTCAGGCAGCACCAAGCCAGAAGTGGTTAGGAATGCTCCACCGACAGGACCTTGGGAAAGGCTTTTATAGGGGAAAGGCTTTTATAGAGAAAAGGCAGAAGAAAAGTCAAAATATTACTGATTGGAGATAGATCCGCACTTCTGTTCTTGTAAAGACTCAGTTCGTAAGACAGTATAGTTGTTTTAATTCCTTACATAATTGGGTTGCAATCTGAATGATATTGAGGCTGACTCACCCATCCAACTATATTACCTTCATTTTGCTTCTTTATATCAGGAAGATCTTCAATTAAGATGGAAATCAAAAAATTCCTATGTTCTAGATATGAAGTTGTTTGTCTTTGAAATATTTTTCTTCTGGGTACAAAGATTTATTTAGCTTAGGGGAGAAGGTCTAAAATAAAAAGTTTCTATCAAGCTATGAACATCAGCTTCCAACTTGGTCAACTTCTGACCATAGAGTTACTGAAAAAAATCCGTTTGAATATCTTATCAGGTTTCCCGAGGGGAAAACAATAAATATTCCTGGAAGTACTGAACAACTTCATGGATTAAGAGGCATCCTCAAAAGAGATGCAAAAGATACTACCTTCTCAAGATCCAGAGCCACTTCCAAAGATAACCAAAAGAAATAAAGACTTAGACAATTATTCTGAGAGCTGGCAATAGTTAGGAGGACCCTAACCATGAATTAAGTACAACCCACATTTCTGTCTGTCTTGGCCCAACCTACTGTGCCAAGTCAAGTTCTCAAGACACAAATAAGACAAACAAGAAGGCAATATCTGTGCCTGAGAGAGGAAGAATCAACAATCAGTGGATACCCAAAAGCAAATTCACAAGCCATAGTTCAAAGATCTATTTCTTACAATTGTTATTTTCCTGTCAGTCTGAATTTGGAAAGAAAGATGACAACATGAAATTTTATTATCTTAACCAGGCTCCACAAATAGAGATTTGGTACAGCTGACTTTGGTAAGATTTCTCACATTTGCTGGCTTGTGCCAGTTTTCCTAGGATCCTGTCTACAGGCCCTGGAGGAAGTGGAGTGTCCCAGCTGGTGTCAGTCAGCTGAAACTGTAGAGGAGGAAAAATAATTTTCTCTCTGCCATTTATAGTGAGTGCTTGGCTGAGACCCCTTTTTCTCTAGAGCACCTCACAAATGGATAAGCCACTGTGGCCACTGTAATCCAAGATAACCTTTGGTAAGGTCAACCTGCTCGTTTAGCCTCAAAACAAAATTTTATTCATCTGTGGCCCAGGCCAGTTCCCAAACCAGACCCAGTGCAGTTCGTAAGTCTGATCCACTTGGGCCCTGGACCTAGTCTGGTTAAGTCAGACCCAGTCTGGTTCTTAAGTCAAACCCAGTTCAACTCCGCCATTTTCAGACCCAACATGGAAAAAGAAATGCTCAGATAAGGTCTGAAAACTCACAATGCAAGAACTGCAGAGCTAACCTCTGAGAGGGACTTACCCACCACCTCCAGTGGCAGTGGGAAAGCAGTGAGCTCAAGGGGCTCAACAGGTACCTACGCCTGAACCCCAGCCTTCCTCTTTCCAGTCTGTCTGGGAGACCTCGAGTAAAAGACTTTATATAAGATTTATGCCAGTGTTTGCACCTCTGCTTCAGTCTTTTGCAGTCACTGCTCCTGTCATCTCTCCAAGACATTGTATAAAACATCTACTACTACTCACTGGACCTGCTGTGCCACTAGCACTCCATCTTGGTTGCCCATCTACTGACCTTGACTCACCCTTGACTTCTCAAACTCTTTTTGGCCTCTTCTCTCTACATGGCCAGGACTATGAGCTCTTCACCATCTTTCCGATGAATCTGACATGCTCACTCCTTTATCTGGCCAGTAGGAAATACTTATTCCTTGTTATGTCCTGTTCCTTATTTTTAGTGGTGGTAGTAGGGAGTTCTACTGCAGGAGGAATTCTTTAGTAATATCGTTTCTTTGGGCTTACTCACCCTTCCTCATGAGAAGGCTGGTCCAAATAGTCTTCAGCCTAAAAGGGTCTTTCCTCCTTTCTGACACACAGGCCCTGAAGCTGAGTCTGGTTTCACCAGGGAGGCCAGTGGGTAGGAGTGGACCTGTTGGTGAACCGTTGACTACCTACTACTGTCTGCATCTCAGCAGGATCTTCCTGTCTTCTGCTTGTTTCAGAGTAGGCAGTAATACTTAGGATTATAGTGTATACTTTATGAGAGACATTCCGTTTATAGTAATCTGATGGCACAGTGTTAACACTTAAAGGGTTTATTAAACAATCTCTTCACCAAGGTGAGGCGTAAACTACTTTAACAATCTAATGGGAAAAAAATTACTTAGTGGCAGAAGCCATTTTGAGTTTTCTCTCCATGTAATGAGTTTCTAAGTAACCTCTTTAACTTCCCAAGGAGAACAGCCATTCTGTTCATAAGAATTATCTGTATGAAAGGACTAGTGATACATGCTCCTGCTCCTTTTGTTCTGATAATAGAGACTCACACAAGCTGTTAGGCAGCTTTCTTTCCCAATGTGTTTAAAAAAAGAAAAGAAAAGCTGTACTGTGGTTGTAGAACCAGCACTGGAAAGCAGGGCACTAAGTTCACCACCTGAGTAAAGCTGGAGCAGAGTCGTGATCCTGCTCAACAGTGTCTTCAACTACAACAGTGGAAAGATGTGTATCACCCAACAACGAGAAGCAGCCTCTCACGCCGTGATGAAATGCTGTCCGTAGTCAAACCATGGGGAAAAGAAGGCTTTGCTTGTCCTCAGGTTCTTCTCTTCTCAAAGCTGGAAAGGTCATAAAACAAATGCTAATGTTTTTCTAACCTCTGTCCCTTCCAGGCGTAGGAGTTGTTTTGTTCTGAATCATGATGAAATATGACAACTCCTAGTTTTTCAGCCACTGTGTCATTTATGATGCCCAATATTTTCCAAGTTCTGGTCCTTTATCATGGTGAACCTGACTTATGAGCTATATTGAAGCTAAAAGCTTCCCTTCTGAAAGCAGAAACGATATATTGTAAATGGCTGTGTTCGACTATTTTTTGATAACATCTTACTTTGTCCCCCCAAAAAATGACATTCATCATAAATGTCTATTTAGTGCCTATTGAAACATATTTATTCTTTTACAAGAAAAATATACAAGGTCTGACTGGCTTTTATGGTTATATTTTCATTTCGATGGCAGAAATACTGAATGAATGGCTGTAGTTTCTAAATTTAAATAATACTTTTTAACCTCCTTGATCATACATATGTGTTTTCATAATATGATGGGTTTCCCCACCCCGCTCCTTTTTGATATGTTTACATGGTTAAGCTACATCCCCATTTATTCAAACACAAATCTGGGTATTGTTGTGAAGGGAATTACAGGTATAATGGAACCCCTTATTCAGCTGGCTTTAACTATGGGAGATTATTCTGGATAATCTAGGGCCCGATTAAAACAGTTGAAATGCCTTAGAAGCAGAGGTGAGGAGCATGTGTGTGGTGCGGGGGAAAAGAGAGAGAGAATTCTGCTTGTGTTTAAAAAATATTTTTTTTCTAACTTTATTGAGATATAATTCCTCAGTCTCTACCCTTAGCAACCACCAATCTACACTGTTTTTATGAGTTCAAGTTTTCAAAATTCCACATATAAATGAGCTCATACTATATTTGTCATTCTCTGACTTATTTCACGTAGCATAATGCCCTCAAGTTCCATCCATGTTGTGGCAAATGGCAGAATTTCCTTCCTTTTAATGACTTACTAATATTTCCTAGTGTCTATAAAGACAAGGAATAACACTGTTGGCAAGAACGTGAAAAAAGGAGAATGCTTATGCAATGTTGGTGGATATGCAAATACACACACAGTGTTTCCTTTAGCCAATCATCTGTCAGTGACTAAGGTTGTTTCTATGTCTTGGCTGTTGTGAATAACACTACGATGAACATGGGGGGGGGGTGCGGTGCAGATATATCTTTGAGATAGTGATTTATTTTTTTTGGCTACGTAATCAGAAGTAGGATTGCTGGATCATATAGTAGTTCTATTTTTATTTTTTTGAGAAAGTTTGTACTGTTTTCCATAGCAGCTGCAGCAATTTACATTCCCACCAATAATGTACAAGGTTTCCCCTTTCTCTACATTCTTGCCAGTAAACTTATCTCTTGTCTTTTTGATAATAGCCATTCTAATGGGTGTGAGGTTTTTGATTTGCATTTTTCTGTCAATTAGTGATGTTGAGCACCTTTTCATGTACCCTTTGGCCATTTGTATGTCTTCCCTGGAAAAAAAAATGTCTATTCAGATCCTCTGTCCATTTAAAAATCACATTATCCTTATTATTTTGCTATTGAGTTGTATGAGTTCCTTATATATTTTGCATATTAACCTCATATCAGTATATAAATTACAAATATTTTCTCCCATTTCCTAGGTTGTTTATTCATTTTATTCTTTTGATGTGCAGAAGCTTTTAAGTTTGATATAGTCCTTTATTTTTGCTTTTATTGCTTGTGCTTTTGGTGTTATACCCAAAAAATCATTTCCAAGACGAGTGTTCTAGGAGTTTTTATAGTTTTAGGTATTACATTTAAGTCTTTAACCTATTTTAAGTTAATTTTTCTGAGCGGTGTAAGATAAAGGTCCACTTTTATTTTCTTGCATTTGAATATTCAGTTTTCCAAGCATCATTTATTGAAGAGATTATATTTTTCCTAGTGAGTATTCTTAGCTCCCTTGTTAAATATTAGTTCACCCTATATGTGGGGGTTTATTTCCAGGCTCTAAATTCTATTCCATTGGTTGATGTGTCAGTGTGTAAGTTAGTACCATACTGTTTCAATTACTAGAGCTTTGAAATATAGGTTGAAATCAGGAAGTGTGATGCCTCCACCTTTGTTCTTCTTTCTCAAGATTGCTTTGACTATTTCAGGGTATTTGTGGTTCTATATGAATTTTAGATTCATTTTTTTCTATTTCTATAAAAAAAAATGCCATTGGAATCTTGATAGGGATTACATTTAATCTATAGATGGCTTTAGATAGTACGGTCTTTGAAACAATATTAATTCTTCTGATCTATGAACATGAAATATTTTTCCATTTATTTGTGTCTACTTCAGTGTCTTTCATAAATGTCACTGTTTTCAGTGTACAGGTTTTTCACCTCCTTGGTCTGAGATCTTGGGAGTTGCTGATGACTGCTAATTGGGCTCCACGGTTGAGTGGACCTGCCGGCTGGGCTCCATGCTCACATGGGGCTTCTGGGTGGGCACCGTAATCTGGCAGGGCTGCTGGCTGTCAGGTAAGGCCACTAGCTGGGCTTTGTAATCACCCCTAGTTGGGCAGGATCACGAGCTGTATTTCCTGGCAGTTTGGTGTTACTGGCTGGACTCTGCATTCAGATGGGGCCACAAGCAGGGCGTTGAGTTAGTACAGGGCCTCTGGCTGTGTTGAGTGATCAGGTTGGGGCCATAGGCTGTGCCATTAATTGGGCAAAGCTGAAGCCTAGGCTTACTATCCGGTAGACCCCTGGCTATATTCTGCTATCTAAGTGATAATCGTGATAATTTGCGGGACGGGACTATAAAAATATCTTGCTTCTCACCAAACTTACCCCCTAATCCCTACCTTAAACTAATTTAATTTATATATTCTATTTATTAATTTTTTATTTATCAGTCATTTATTTATTACCAACATGGACTCATAAATTCTTATTTTATTCAATGAGTTATAATGTGTCCTAGTCCTTATTTATTTTCATGCTCAAGTTGTGCTGACTTGTCCAATGTGAACTTCTTTGAGCTGGTTCCATGTGTTCTTTTGTTATGTCCTGATTTTTTTTTTTTAAGTTTTGTTTGTTTTTAGCAGTTCCTTACTTTTTTGGTACAAAATGTTCATGTTCATCTCACACTTTCCCTGTCCCAGCCCTGGAATCTGCCATTTCTCCAAGCACACCTGATTCCTCTTAATAGACAATGGTACTTAGAAAGGTATGAGTGTCAGGTGTGCTAATTGCTCCCAGGTGTAATTGCTTCTCAGCTTCTGGGCCCCTTCAGTGGACAGAGCTGGGGATAATAAGTTTAAACGGATATAGGAATACCTCGTTTTATCTTGTTTTGCTCATTGCACTTCACAGATGTTGCGTTTTTTCTTGCAAATTGAAGGCAAGACCCTTCACCATCAAAAAGATCCTGACTCGCTTTATTATGACTCTAGATTTACTACTGTGGTCTGGAACAAAACTTCTGCAATATCTCCAAGGTATGCCCATATTTCTTAAACCTGAATACTAAGTTTCATTTTAGAACCCAGCTAATTGACGATTTTTAAGCATGTCTTGAGCTCGACAGACATTTGTTTTCTTTTTCTTTTACACAGACCCTCAAGGTAGTTGCACTTCAATACCTGTTTCTCTTCCCTCATTTATTAACACTTTATTTTCTAGGTCCTTCTTAACCTTCCAGGATACAGTAAAAGTTTCAAATTCTATCTTTAGGGTAGATTTTCAAAGATTTATGTGGTTTCCTTGTTCTGTGACTTAAATTCCCGGCATATATTATCTATTCCTGATGCATCGATTTTCCTTTCAGAACACACACAAGTTGATAAATATATAACTGATAAATAGATAATGAGCCTAATATTAGAGTGAAGATTTTGGGGGTTGGTGGAACAAACTACAGTGGTCTGTTTTCATCATCTGAATTCTTTTTGAAAAGTCTAGTGCAAGTAGATTTGCCTAATGAGGTTATCTTGTAATTTAATTTAACACCAGTCTTCTCCAGACAAATTATGTGTTAAATAACCAGAAGTAGATACATAGTTACTGTTGCAGCCTCAAATTCTAATCTGATCTGTCCCTTCCTTGGTGAGTCAAATCACATTTGAAAGTATTTTTAAAACCTTGCATAGAAATACAGACATTTATTTTGGATACAGGATTAAAATGCTTTTGCAAAAAGAATAAAAGCTGTTAGGGCCAGGGCATCAGAGAAGCTCGCAGTTTTGATTCACTGGAGATTTTTTTTTTCCTGTTACTTCTTGCTTTACACACATCAAGGGAGAAATTTGATACTATAGCTGACAGCAAGTTCCATATTGGAAATTCTTCTCTGGTACTTTTAAACCCTGGGAAAATATATCCCTATTTTTATTTATTATACTTGGATCTACAATAGGGAAAAATCATATGATTTATAGTCCTAAAGTTTTCTTCTTGTCTTGGCTTTATTTGTCTTACACAAATTAATTAGCCTTTTTTTTTTTTTAAAATTAGCTCTTAAGTATCTTCTTACATAGGTTACTTCTCTTTAGCTGCTAGATCCAAGCTGTAAATGGGAAATCCCATTCAAAAATGACCAGAAAACAAAACCAAAAAGAGGTCTTTTTTCTCTTCTAGAGTTGTCCTTTCTGTTCGTCCCTGACTCATTTTCATCAGGAAAGAATTATGAGAGCTTGATAATAGCACCTAAAGATATATAAAGAGTTATCAAACTATTTATGCCCAAGGGAAGGTTAAAATTGACTTTTTTTTAAATTTGCAAATTATTATAATAATTATAATTAGATGAGACCAAAGAAAAGGGATTTGTTCAACAGGGGAAAAATGTTTCAAATAAGTAAATGTATCAAGAAGTTGTCTTTAATATATTAAAAATATATATATATAAATGCATATACGTATAAATATGTAAATGTGTATGTATATATTTCTTTCACTTAGAATTCATTGTTACAGTATAGTCATGAACACATAAACCAATTTTTTTGTGGCTATTTAATATCAAAAACAATTTTTTATCTGGGAGATTAGCTATTTGTATCAGAGGTGGTTTCTAAGATTCTAGAGGGCATTTTTCAATCATTGTATATAATAACAACATATCAGAATTTCCACCAGACTGTGATCTTTTTAAGGACAGGGATCCCTTAATTCTAGTAGGTACTCAGTAAAGAAATGTGATAAATTTTTATTTGGAAAAGAAAATGTAGATTTAAAATAAAATAGCCATGCTGATTTCTCTGAACTTTAGTTGAAATGGCAGGGAATGGATTGTTTCTGTAGGAATAAAGCCCTGATGACTTCATCAGGCCTTCATGGTGGCAACGACAGGGATAAGTTACCTCCGTGCTCCAGAGGCAGGTGTGTAGCTGAACACTACTAGAGTGGTTTATCACAGACAGATACAGGAAAAGCAGAGCCTCCTGCCAGTTTTTGAAAATTAATTTCTTTATTTGGAAAAATAAAACTACATCGCTTTAGCCATTTACTGGAATATGTAGGAGGTTTGCATGGAGCTGTTCTCCTCTGATCTCTGAGATACACAACATGGCTCTCCAAAATACTCAGCTTTCTACTGAGGCCAATTATGGCTGGCAGCCCAGGGGGCGTTGATGCTAAGGAAAAGCCTCATATTTCAACTTTAAAGCTGAGAGTGGAATGTGACGATATTCAAGGGAAAGCTGCAGGTAGAAATGCAGATACTCTGGGGAAAGAGAATCACAAGTTATCAGCACGTTTATAGTTAGTTTCCACCACATCTATAGGCTTCTACAAACAGTAAGCAAAGACTCTATAAAAGCTCTAAGTGACTATACAGAACTTGAAAAACTACAATTGTGTGTGATTTGATTATAAGTCTAAAAGGAAAGTATGTGCTATTTTTAGTTTTTCTTTTTACCAAGAGAAACACTAAGTTGGCCTGAGGGTAGGTCCTTCTATGGATATTCTGCTCAATGGAGAATATATTCTATTTTTTTAATGTCTTAAAGGCTATAATAGATATATTCTATTTTTGCTTGCCTGGCATCCATCATCTCCCCTTCTCAATAAAAAGGACCCCAATTTTTCTGTGGGGAACTAGATTCTCTCTCTGGCCAAGTGTTCACAGAGGTTTTTGTAATATGAAGAATGTGAGCCCAATTTCCTAGGATATAATGTTTGTTTCAGAGAAGGCACCTGATCTAAGTGGGCTAATCGAAGTGAATTTTTTGGATTCTAAGTTGAGCTTTCTAAAAGAGACCCTCTTTACTTTCTGCTGAACTTAGACATAAAAGGTATGGATTCGCTATTTTGCCTCTTCTCAGAACCTGAGAATGAGCCATCACATTATGAAACAGGACAGAGAAGGAGAGAGCCTGATTATACTGACATATTTTGAGCTCTGGGCTCAAGACATATAAATTTTTAATCTGTGTGGTCTAATAACTACTTTTATTTGCCAAATTAGCATGAGTAAGGTGTCTGCTGTGCAGCAAAAGGTGATTTAACTGATATGGTAACTGAAGAAAAAGCAGGTTGCTGGTCTCATGTTCCCTTGAACACAATGAAATGTTTATACGGGAAAACTAATTGAAAAATTGTCAGGTTACCATGCCTCTGAAACCGAAATGCTCACCCAAGTATATGATTCTATTCAATGTTGGTGCCAACAAAAATGAAATTAAAAGATCTGAAGAGGGTATTGACACAAACATTTGTGGGATATTGCTTTTGCAAAAAAAGTTTAATAAAAGATAATGTTAGTATTTTTTTAAAAAAAATCGAACACAAGAAAGGTATTATTTCTCACCTTAAGAGAGCTCTTCCCTCTTCTCATTTGCAATTCTTATTCCAAGATCCCTGGATAAGAGTTATAAATAATTGGTTATAGCTTAATTTCCCTAAACTGTGGAAAGCTAAATAATTGTCTGCAGTAAACAAGCTATCATAGTGTATTTTTCTGGGCTTACAGCTTAACTTAGAGCATATCCAATGTATGTTCCTAAAAGAAAGGAATATAGAAAATAATTTTGAAAATAATCTAAAAATATTTTGAGTATATTCTCACACTTGAATCAAATTTGCTAGATATGGAATCCTAATTTTGGAAAAATCATTCCATTATCTTCTAGCTTTTAGTCATGCTACTGAGAAATATAATACTGTTCTTATACCCAGTCTTTGGATTTCACCTGTCACCCAAACCCCATACCTCACCATTTATAGTGACAGAGACCAAACTCGGTGCCCTCCGAGTCTTTTTTTGACGAGGCCTAACCTTTGGGCTCTGCCATTGCCCATTTTGGTCCAATTTTATCAAGAATCTTGCTGGGTCCGTAGTTCAGTAAAAATCAAATTCCTCATCTCAGCTGTGGCATTTGACCACTTTTGATATCTGATCAATTTCTTATCCCTTTGATATCGCCTTGGACTGCTTTCAGCAATAATCCTGTCAAGCCGATTTAGGCAGAATCCTTCTTTACTCCTGATGTTTCCTCTTAGTAATTTCCCATCTACTTACCCTCATCCTGCTCCTAGGCTACAAAGTCCTGCTTTTCCCTGTTGATTTAGAGTGATCCCAATCTCTATCCCTTACTACAAAACTCCATTGTAATAGTCTCCCCAAACAAAGCCTGCCTTACCATCTTTAACAGATGTCA
Organism: Rousettus aegyptiacus; assembly: GCF_014176215.1. Taxonomy (NCBI): domain Eukaryota; kingdom Metazoa; phylum Chordata; class Mammalia; order Chiroptera; family Pteropodidae; genus Rousettus; species Rousettus aegyptiacus. Next base: position 37,782,859 of record NW_023416311.1, on the reverse strand, counting down.
GAATAATTTTTTCATTACCAATAGACATTCTCTTAAGTCTTCATTTTTAGTACAGCTTTATTTTCACTCTGCTGAGCCTGGTGTCTCCGAATCACGTCTTTCGGGATTCAATTTCTCTAGAGAGTACATTCCTCCTCTTCTTTTGTCTGAACTAGCGATATATCATATTCCCTGCCTATGAGTAGCTTATTATTTATTTGGAGAAATAAAACTTTTATTCTTAGAATGTTAAAAACATGATAATTTGATAACAATAGGTGGAATTATTTGTCAAATAAAATATTATTAGTGTTTGTGTTCAGAAGCTGGGTAGCTCTTCCTCTGAGGTGATATTTAAAACTTTCATAAAAGGATGGATTTGAATGAAGCCTTGATGGATGGACTTAGCTTATTTAAATTCTAGACTGATATGTCAAAGACATATGTCATGTGTTCATGAAATCCAGTTTCCTAATCTACTTATTTCCTATCCTGGGCACATGGCTAGACTATGTTTTTGAGTTAGGTGGGGCTGTGAAAAGTTGGTGGAAGCAATGCACTTAAAACATTTCTTAGTCTATGGCCATGCTATTCTGAACAAACCCGATCCTGTCTGATCTCGGAATCTAAGCAAGGTCGGGCCTGATTAGTTACTTGGGTGGGAGACCACCTACGAAGGCCAGGTACTGTAGGCACACACAAAAAAGGATTGTAAGCTGACAAGGTCCTTGCAATCTGTGAGGTCAACCAAGGGTTGCTTTGCCTAAAAAAAAAAAAAAAACCCAACGAACAAACAAACAAACCAAAAACATTTCTTATGTGATACTGTATGTTCTCTATCCTCCCTAGGCTGTGGTCAGTCTTCACACTCCCATTTCTGTCCAACTTGATAAATGGTTTATAAATCTATGTGTTATCCTTTCTTTTTCCCTAATTAGATATGTGGTTTCCTACTGCCTCCTGGCTTCCTCATCTCATTGCACTTAAGACGTGGACTGACACAAATTGAATTGGAAGTGGTAACAAAATATCAGTCATTCAGTAGGAACATAGTATGTGGGCATTCCAGCATGAAACTGGAGATGCAAATTGATTTCCACTTCGGACATTTTTCTAGAAACTCACTGACATGTTTCTAGAAAGGGTGGTTTGCACTGGCTTTGGAGTGTATCATTTGATTGATGTAAAGTGTTTGTTTGCTGAACCAATAGCTGTTCTCTGTGAAGTTTTATCCCTTCTACACTAGTGCTCATCAACTGCATGGACCAATACAGGACAATAAAACTGTACAAACACTTTGGCTGCAACATTTGTTCCGTTGGTAAGACTGACCACACTCTGTGAACCTCTGGGTGCCAGAGGCAATGAGGCCCTTATGAATTTGGGCAGCTATAAAGTAAGTGTGACCTGTGTGATGGGTATGAACTACTTGATGGAATAAATTTTAAAGCACAGGTGATTGTCTGCCATGCCTAACGCTCAGGCTCTACCTGCTCAGTGTATTTGGTAATGTAAAGAATATGATTGATTCGGGTTCTTTCATACAGCCTACTTACTCTGTTTTATAAAGTCAGTTGTGTATAGCTTTTAATTCAATTAGTTATTTTCATGTTAATTAGCTCCTGCATATTAAGTTTTCTTCTAAAATTTTAATCTCTTCTCAGTTTGTGATGTTATGAATCACATCATAGATTGCATTTTCAATCCTCCATGCACAGATTGCCTTCAATGACAGGGAAACCCAAAGGCTGTAGAGCCGCAGGAAAAAAAAAATCCAAGGATCTATTAAATATTGCATAAGCACATATAGAATTCTCTGCTTTAGCATCCTAAGCAATAAAGGTGACCAGATAGGCTTGAAGGAAACATATTATAGGAAAGAATTCATTGCAAGAATTCATTGAAATCACTTTTGTTACCCAGGGACTGTTTTTTATGTTCTAGATGCTTGGAATTAGTTCTGCATTCAAAATCTGTTTTCTAGAGAAAGAAAGATAGGCTTCTTTTTAATTTTTTAAAGGGATAAAGGTGGGGAAGTTTCTTAATTTATTTTCTTGGAGAAAACAGAATATAGCAAGGCAGCATTACAATCCCCTTTAAGGATTTATTGAAATGTCAAACTCTGGGGGACTGAGGCTGTATGAGGAAAATGAATAAACAGCAGATTAGCATTTAGACAATATTCTTTCATTGTTTGACTATAGAAAATAATGCTGAATAGAATTAATTTGGAATTTGGCAAGGATTTGAATAGTGGAAGTAAAGCTTGCAAACAGTTGAGTAAATTTGAATTTTATAGAACCATCATGATGAATCTTATAGGAAAATTTATTGGAATAAGTTAAGGAACAAAGATTCTTTTGGAGGCTCTACATACAAAAAACCAAGAAAGTAAGAATTTTATACTTATTCAATGGTTTGGAATTAAAAAAAAGAAAGTTTCCTTTTTCTTTTAAAATCAGGATTTTTTTTTTCTTTAACACCAGTGAAGTTGAGAACTAGAATTTATCATTGGTAATGGCCATTGAAAAACAATTTGTTGGTGAGCTGTCCAGGCTAAGAGTAAAATTATTTCAAACCCTGTCTGCCTAATTTCAGTCAAGAATAGACAAGAAATGACCCTCTAACTTGTTATTTGGAATATTTGGATTACTGTAGATAAAGAAAGGGTACAGTATTTTTAAAAGAAGATAGTACTTTATTATTTATTTATATTTTAAAATTATAGTTGACATTTAATATATTAGTTTCAGGTATACAGAATAGTGGTTAGACATTTATATAATTGAAGTGATTTATAAAGCGTACATTGTTTTTAATAGAAAGTTTTCTAGATAAGGACCAATCAGATAATTTAATTACTGTGGTTTATTGAACATAAATTGTGAACATTTCAGCTAGTTCCTTCACTCTCATATCTAATTGGAACTAGATGGCCTATTTAAATGTATATATGCAAAAATACTTATATTTAATGGAGAAACTTAAAAATAGCCTAAGTTAGGAAACCATTTGTTTTACTGATGAAGACTCCAAACTGTGCCATGATTTGATCAGAGTGTACAACTGAACAGAGTTAATTTCCTTCATTTTCTTTCCTATGCGGTATGACCTTTCAGGACGTTTCGGGTGGGCTCGTTCATTTTGTCTTGAGATGCTTGAGTCTATCATCACTTTCAGTATAGAAAATAGTGGTTCATTTGTTTTTCTCAGGCACTCTATCTAGTAGAAGAGTCTGAAGACAAAGGAAGAGGGGGTCTGCTGAATACTGTCCCGAGTGCTTAACTGGCCGAAGCGCATATGTTGGGGCAATGATAGGAAGAAAACCACAGCTGTCTGTAAAGTAGTTTAAACGAAAGGTCATTGTCTTAAGAATATTACTCTGTTTTTGTATTCCTTTCCCTCCGCTCTCATTAGTTGATTTGAGCGGTCACTTGTGACGGAGATATCCTTGCTCTGCCTATGTCCAGGAAAAAAAAAAAAAAAAAAAAAAAAAAGGAAAAAGAAAAAGAGTAGGCGGGGATTACGAGAGCCTGGGCTACAACTGTGGGTGTGGTTAACTAAGAGCCACGTTTCACCTGAAGGCATGTGGCTCCCACTGCTTAAGAAAATTGCTCAAGAGAACATGCTTGACCTTCTGCATGCAGGTACTGCACAATCTAACCCCCTTAGATAAGGCGTGAGTGACCCTCAGACCCACTGTGCTTTCTGAGAGCTGTGAGAAGTGATACGTGGGGCCACTTCTTCCTTTTCCTCTCTTCTTGCCTCCTTCCTTTCCTGACTGGCTCTCATTCCCTCTCTTTGCTTTTCCAACTTTCCTTTCTTCTCCCTCACTTTTCTTCAATAAGCAAATGGCTGTTTTGTGATATAGATTTGATTTACTATAAACGTTTAATAAAATTCACCGTTTATTAAACCAGCTCTCTTCAGTGTATTTGTCATTGCAGTAATATCCAAAAGTGAATTAGGGATGAAAAAAATGAGATTCTCCAAGTCCACTCATCTTGTCTCCTAATCTGATACTGCAGTCTGTGTCCCTGAATGCAATTACATTATTTAAGCCTAACAATAGTGATTTGAATTTATAGATCTCCTAAAGCCACAAGTAGAATCGAACACCTATTATATTAGTATGGAACGCTCAGCATAAAAAAGCCTTTTGCATTAAGACATTTCGAGGCCCAATGATTTTTCCTGAGTGTGTTTGAACATGAGGTAACCATATATCTTTTGCATGTATATTAGATTATTTAAATGAGTGTAAAATTCAGAACACAATTTCTTTAAATATATTCAGCAGCCCAAAACAATTAAAAAAATGATTTGTAAGGCTAACATCTCTTTCCTCTAATATCCAAAAGAAATTGTTGGCTGTGTAATGCTAGTAAATGCTGGCTAAACCTCAGAGGATTTATAATGAGTAATCTAATGATTCACTGTCCTGTTGTTGAGCATGAAGCACCTATCTTTGTAAGGATGTTTTGATATTATATGGAATGTCTTTTATCCAGTCACAGAATCCCTATCATATTCCACTTTAGTGCAGCCTATGTATTTTTCTCTCTGGCATCTAGGTACCCTCATATCCTGGGTGAATCTCTAATTATGAGTAGTCTTGGTGGAGGCAGTGTACACCTTTCAATATGGAAATGCAAAGGATTAGGTCCTCTCTTCCTTGATCCTGATAATTCTGCTTGGGCATGACCTACACTTAGCTGATCAAATGCTTCTGCCAAGGATTTTAAATTTTGAATCAGTGAAAAAAAGACAGCTGGGGTTGCTTCACAGAAGTGGCAGTGGCAGCGTGTCCTGTGGTGGTGGTATCCTGGATGATTATTCCTGCTAAAAATGACTTGTGCTTTCAGCTTCTTGGTTTGAATGCAGCAGAAGTTAGGGTGAGAAGAAGAAAAGAGTTATCCCTCATGAGGCTGTAGGCACCTGGCAGCATGTGTTAAGTGGTATGTAAGGTGAGGAGGTCAGGTGGAAAGCAGCCCACATTTGCCTTCTGTCACAGCTTCATTTGCTCTATCTGGATCACTAGCAAATGATAGGAGACATACATTCATTGCTGACCCTTTTCGAAGTGTCCATATCTAGGATACTCTGCCTGCCTTTTACTTTAGAAAAGAAGTGAATGTTTGGCAGCTCACATTGGCTCCCAACCTCATATGAAATCAGTTAGCATATTGTTTCAATGTAATAACTTTGACTCAATCCTGATGTCTAGGCCATATCCCAGACCTATGAATCAGAATCTCCGGGTTTGGGAACCAAGTGTGCATATTTTTTAAAGCTTCTCAAGTAAAATCCATATGCAGCCAATGTTGAGAACTAGTGTTCCGACCTCTGTCCTCCTGTGAGTGAAACAAACCCCATATTAAATGTGTAGACACAGGAGAAAAAGGTATAGAAGAGTAAAGACTATGGTGATATTTGTTATCTTTTGCTGTGTAAGAAATTGCCCCATAATTTAGCAGCTTGGAACAAGAATAAACCTTTATTCCTGATTCTGCGGTTCAAGAATCTGGAAATAGCTTAGCTGGGTGGTTATTGCTAAGGGTCTTTCATGCAGTTGCAGTGAAGTTGGTGGCCAAGGCCACAGTCATCTGAGGGCTCTGGAGAATCTGCTTTCAAGATAGCTCACTCACATGATCGTTTGTAGGAGGTCTCACTTCCTTGTGGGCTGTTGGCAGGAAGCATCAGCCCCTTGCCAAGTGGTTTTTCTCTCTAAAGATGTGATGAGTGTCTTTAAAACATGGTGGCTGGCTTCTCTCAAGTGAGTAATTCGAGAGAGCAAGATGGAAGCTCTCATGTCTTTTCATGACCTAGCCTCTGAAGTTACACATCATAATTTCCACACTATCCTATTGGTTATATAGGTCAGCTCTATTCAATGTGGAAAGAGACTACAAAGGTCTTCATACCAGGAGTTTGGAATCCTTGGGCTATCTTGAATTACTACAATAGGATAAAAATGGATAAATAATTTGTCCACATTTCAAGAGTAGATGACTGGTAGGCTGATAATGGAAACCCAGACTTGAGGATACTTCATCAGAATAAAATACTCTGGAGAACAGCCCTATCAATTTCTGAAACACAAGATGGCTGGGCCGAGTTCTTGGGTTATCTTAAAGGACATTATTCAATGCCCTTTAGGTAAGTCCAGCTCTGCCATTGCTTGAAGTAATTGTGTCCTTATTCAGATCAGCTGGGAGTAACAGCTGATGCTTAGGAAGCAAATAAATAGGATGTTAGCTTCATTAGTACTGATTCTTCTGAAAATGAGAGGACTTATGACAACTGCCAATTATGTATAGATATGAAAGAGCCCTCTAACATTAAGAAGTATGACTAAATTATTTGAAGTCGAATATTCTCCCTTTTGTCTTTTTTTGGGTGTGGAAAAACAAGGGTCTTCAATGCAGTCTTTAGTTCTGTCTTTTCTATAATTCCTTACATCCAATTTATTCTATCCCAGCCAATTACCATCTATATACTGATATTGCCAAATTTCCATTTTTAGTCCAGAGCCTCCTAATGAATGCCAGACTTTGCATAGCCAATTGCCTATTTGACATCTACTTTTTAATGACTGATGGAAATCTCAATTTTATTTGTCCAAAACCAAATTCTTTTTAATTAAAACTTTTAAAAATTAAACATTTCAGCTTTATTGACATAATTGACATTGTGTAACTTTAAGGTGTACAATGTGATAATTTGATACACATATATTACAAAATTTTTAACGCAATAGGGTTAGTTAACACATCTTTCACCTCACATAATTACCATTTTGTGGTGAAAACATTAAAGCTCTTCTCTCATAGCAACTTTCAAATACATAATACAGTATTGTTAACTATAGTCATGATGCTGTACATTATATCCTTGGAACTTATTCATCTTATAATTAAAATTTGTACCCTTCGACCAACATCTCCCCATTTCCCCACTTCTTAGCCCCTGGAAACTAATATTCTATGCTGTTTCTATGAGAATTCAATGTTTTTAGATTCCATTTGTAAGTGAGATCATACAATATTTGTCATTCTCTGTCTGACTTATTTGACATAGCATAATGCCTTCAAGGTCTGTCTATGTTGTTGCAAATGGCAGTTTTTTCTTCTTTTTATGCTTGACTAATATTACTTTGCATACTTTGCATATATATACACCATATTTTCTTTTTTCATCTGTTGACAAATACTTAGGTTGCTTCCATGTCTTATCTATTGTAAATAATGCTGCAATGAACATGGAAGTGCAGATAGCTCTTCAAGATAGTGATTTCATCTCCTTCAGATATACACCAAGAAGTGGGATTGCCATATAGTAGTTCTATTTTTAAATTTTAAAGAAAACTCTGTACTGTAAACCCAAACTCATAATTTCCTTCCATACACTTGTCCTCTAGTTTCTTTTTCTTAGTATTTGGCAATTCCATTTTTCCACTTGCTCAGGTGAAAATTTGGAGTCATTTTTGAACCTCTCTTACTCTTGTACTTCATATGTAACAATCCATTCATAACCTCCTTGGTTCTCCAAAGTATCTCTTGAATAAAACTATTTCTCACTATGTCTACCACTCCTATGCTGGTCCAAGGTGTCCTTATCTATTGCCTAGAACTGTGATAGCTCCTTAACACCTCTCTCTGCTCTAATCATGCCTGTATAACCTATTTTCCACAGAGCTTTAAAAAATGAAAGTCAGTTGGTGGCAACTTTCTTCAAAGTATTAAGATGTTTTCATGTGACCAAAATTCTTTCTCTGGCCTGTGATGCCCAACATGATCCACCCATTCCTCTTCCACTCCTGCAACCTCTCTGCCCTCATCTTCTACCATTTCCCCTCACACTATTCCACTCCACTCACCTCTACTCCACTCTACTCCACCACACTGGCCTCCTTGCTATTCTCTGCATACCAGGCATACTCCTTCAAACTTCAGGGCCTTTGCACCACCTCTTCCAACATCTGGAATTTTCTCCCCCATATATCTTTATTTTACTTCCTTCTACTAGATCTCAGCTTAAGTATCTTTGATTAGGAGGCCTTTCTTTACCTCCATAAGAGTATCTTCTTCAACCTCATTTATCCCCTTTTATTCTTACCCTACCCCTTTTATTCTTAAGATACTTATTATGACTTAACATCTATATAGTCATTTTATTATGACGACCTGAGTGGAATATAAAGCTCCATCAGGACAGGACCATTATCAGTTGTGTTTTCTGCTACACCTGCAGAGATTGAAACCATTTCTGGCACATAGTAGGTATGTATTAAGTTGAATTAGGTTATATTTATCCATGATGTCTCTCAAAATTTCATGCTAATATTTCAAGACTGTCTTCTGGATAGCAAAAACTAAAGTAATGTTAGAGAAGCAATGTTACAAAAAAACAAGATCTTTAATAACCTCATCATTCATTCATTCATTCATTTATTTTTACATTTACAGCACCTGGTTTTCCTGGGTGGTCTCCCATCCAAGTACTAACCAGGCCTGACTCTGCTTAGCTTCCAAGATCAGATAAGAACGGGCGCATTCAGGGTGGCATGTCCTTAGCCAATACCCTCATCATTTAAAAAATGATCAAATTAAATCCAATATGTCTAGGGTTGATGAACAAAATTATAAATTTAAGTGACCATAAAATATAATGCCATGTTTACTTTAAAGAACATTATAGAAATAAACTATTAATAATCTAATAAAAAATAAACTTGTCCTAAAACAGACCCAAAAATATAAGCATAGTGTTAGTCAGAAAGGTTTGTTTAACAGCAGTTAGTGTTTATAAGGTATATAAGAAAGTCCAATTAATTCTTCACACAATTATACTAGAAACAAATTTGTTTTCATATTCTTGTTAGAAAAACAACTAGTCTAGTCAGTCACCTAACATGGTAAGCCAAGCACCAGACTACTTACATTCATATAAAAGGTGGATGTGTAAAGCCAATTTGTTCATGGAAGTGAAGAGTTAGTATAATTACCCTGAAAGTAGTTGTGCAGGAGAACAAAGATAAAGTCAAAGAATTGGGCAAGAAAAGGAGAGGCTTTGGTTTTATACGAATATGTAAATCTAAGTGTACCTTTTTGAGGACTTCTTGAACTGTTGCATATGTAATTCCTTGCCAGATTAATGAATTATCGTTACCAATTTCCTGTTGTTTTGCCCCTTCTGCCAGTTGTTAGAGCTTTGAGGTTATAATATGTTGTCAACTTTTCAGTTTTTGGTTTCTAACTCAGTGATGATACAGGTCGTGTCTATGTAAAGAGGTGAGGCAATCCCGAAAGCAATTAAGTAAAATAATTTAAAGCTTGAACTAGCCTGGCATTTTTGGTCTGTCGTATACAGCAATCCTATAACGTTAACTGGTTTGCTTACATGGATATGATCAGAGTTGCAGGCACTACTTTTTCTTTATAATTCTGCTTTAACAGTGATTTTAAGAACCAAGGTAAATGGGGACAATGAAAAATGAAGAACTGACTTTTTAAAATTGTTTGCCAGACTGACATGACTACAAACAACTTCTTTTTTATCGTGAGCTATCAGATATCTGTTCCTTTTGTTAAGTCACTTTAATAGAGAAGATGCACCTAGTAGGCAATATGTGGTTTATTCATTTAAAAAGAATTTTTTTCTTGGAAAAATATATTAGCTTGAAATAGGCTCATGAAATTGTTTTATTTTTCTCTATTTCTGTTATTTTCATTGCATAAGTATTGCTGAAAGTGTCAACATTATTTTTTCTCTGCTTTAAGAGGTGAATTAACTCATAATTATATAAAGGTTAGACATTTAAATGAAAAATATATAAAAGTTCAACCTCAATCGTATTTTAACCCAATATTGCGAAAACGTACTAATCTATTCTTAAGCCTGAAAGATTACAAACTAACAGAATTTTAATTAATGATTTCAATTTTAGAATTACGATTTTAGCATTAGAAATTTCTGTATCTTTTTTAAAAAAGATAAAGATAGCAAAATAAAGAAAAATTGTGATATTGGATTCATATCAAATATGCTCATATTCAGAATCAAAATGATATGAATGTAAATTTCATGGCAATTAAGATTAGCATATTCAGAAAATAACATCTTGAGATTATATCTTTCATATTTTAGTACTTAAATAGTACTTAGGACACATAATACATTTTGAGTATATAGTCATGACATTGTCAAGGTTTTTTTTTTTTTTTTTTTGGTCTATAGAAAGGAAGCCTTCACCTATTATTTAAAAACTATAACTACCCGATACTCATTTCTGTCTTTTCCTAGTACAAGCAATATCTGTTCCTTTTACCTGGTGACCAGCATTTGATGATTTACCATTTCTTTGTGGTTTTTTTTTTTTTGTTTTTTGTTTTTTGTTTTTTTGCAAATTGCAAATGCCATACTTTCAGGAGAAGCAGTTGGAATAAATTATGAGGTAGGTGCAGGCCGACATGCGAGCAATGAATAAGAAAACTGATTAAGGTTTTAATAGCCTGTCTTCAGTGTAGAAGGGGTTTTCTTTCAGTCTCTATGGGAGCCACATTCCAATCTTCAAGTTGGAGTTGGTCAGCTTGTTTTCTCTTGGTATTTTGATGGGAAAGTAGAATGAACCAGGCTTTAAATTAAATAGCAGTATACTTGTGAGTTGGGTCTAGTGCTCTGTGTGGGGAGTTGTTTTTATTCTCTGCTTTGGCTCTTTTTGGATGAATTAGGCTGGAGTGTGTCCCTTAGTTCTCATTCTATAAACAGAATGCAATCACTCATTTACAGAGCTTTGTTAACACTATAAACACTTTCAAGAACTTTTTGAAATAATTACATGAAACGTTGAGTATTATTCTCTACCTTAAGATCTGTGTTGACTCTTGGATGGTCTGGCTCATTACCAGTACTCATTTGTTTGAAAAAGAAAATGTTTTATGTAGAAAAAATTGCCTCCAAAAATTGTTTGTCCTTCTTGCTCCAAAACTATTGGGAATTCTTGGCAAACTGGGCCCATGAGTGAAAGCAGCCTATAGGAAAGGCAATTTGAAACTGCCAGGAATGACATTGAAACAGCCCATCCAACAGGTCAGAAATTAATTCTAAATCAGCAAATTAAAAATTTAGTTATTTTTGCCTTAAATTAGGAAAAGACTTAAAAGTCACTTATAGCAATTCATATCCACCTCTACTCCACCCCCAAACTATAGCTCAGGGCTGTAGGCTGAGCTCTTGGATAATAATGGGTTATGATAACTGAATTAAATTGCTGTTGATTCACTTTAAGAATAAGTAAATCTGTTTGGGACCTAGTTCAGTCACTAGCTAGGTTACATCGAACAAAATGACATAGTCGTTAGGAAACTTATTTCTTCATTTCTGAGATGGGGTATTCTCTCTCATAGAATTGTCAAAAGATTGAGTGAGTTTATAAAGAACCTAGTACTCTGAGTGGTCTCCAGTAAGAACTAAAAACGAATCGGTGTTACTATTGTCAAAATGATAAATGCATAGATCATCCTAAATATTAATTGAGTGAGTTAATATTACCTACACACATAAATTTTAGGACATATTATTTCTAAAATTGTTTCATTACTTTTACTTGCTTTTGTCTCCATTGTTTTCTTTCACTAATTTCCTTAAAAGCTATGCCACTTAGCTTGTTTTTTTTTTTCCTTCTGATTCTTCTACTAATTGCTTAGTGAATTATGCCAAGTTTTGATAGCTAAGACAAAAGCTTATATAAGTTTATATATGCTATGCTGTGCTGTGAGTGATTCCTTGCTTTCACAAAATTATGGTAAACAGGCTAATGGTTGAGCTCTTCTTACTCAGGTGAGGCCACTCATGGTTACAAGTGGAGAGATGTCAGGTGTTCTCAGCCCTGAAGCATGTGAAAATCACCTGCTTGGGCTCCACCCCTAAAGGTTTTGATTTAGTGGATCAAGTGGGGCCCTGTCTTCAGTGGGTTTCTCCAGGTGCCTTGCAACCAAGATTGAGACTCACTGGGCTGTCAGAAAGGAAGCTTTGGTTTCAGCAGAGAAACTGTTAGCAAGGCGTGAATCTTCGAAAGATTTCCATAGAGGTGAAAGGACAGTCACTAGCATTTGGGAGTAAGTAGCATTTATTTACTTATTTTGATGTTGCTTTAGTTTAATTCAACTTACATACTGGAGATTTCAGATTCAACTGTGACTTTTAAGAAAATTTTATTTCCTCTTTTACTGTCAGTGTTATGACTCGTAAGCGAAAGGCTACTACCTCAAAGATGAGAGTTAACTGGACTCATTCACAATTAATTGTTGTGCTGTGGTCCAAATTTAGACAATCAGTATAAATGGACTCTAGATAGGGTGGGCACTAGTTTGCCATCTGTCTTTCTAGTGCTACCTAAACAAAATTATTTTAGAAGTGTATGGTATTGCATTTCTTTTCCTCTTTGGTTAGGGAGATTTACCCCAAGCACAGGTGATATTACATTTAGCATGGGTAAATGTGATGGGTAAACCCACAAATAAAGAAAAAAATATCAGCTTCCTATAAAGGAGGTTTCCAGTTGCAGCCCAGGTCATGCCTTCCTGACAGTCATGTGTGGGTTTATCTCTGTCTCTATATCATGTTCATGTTGCCCAGTCTCTCTCCTCCATTCTGGCAATGTGAGAGGAGCCCTTCAAAGACAAACTTAAACTCTACCTTTTCCATAAACCCTTCTCATCTCCTTACCCATCCAGCCTCAGTGAGCCCACCTTGTTTGTATTCCTGTGTTCACTTACACCATGATCTGCAATTACTGTGGGCTGTTTATACTTATTTGTATCTGCATCTTGTCTTCACACCTGACTTTAAATTGTTTCAGGCTTAGGAACCGCCTGTTGACTCCAGTAATAAGGTCCTACACTATAGTTAAGTACTCAGTAAATGCATGATGGTGGTGGTGAAGTAGAAATCACATTTGAAAAACGAAGAAGGATATGGGCTGGATTTATTATGGAAGATCACAGAGAAGGTAGAATTTGAATAGGGATTCAGGACTGGGTAGAATTTGGAATGTTGGAGGAGAGAACTTTCTACAAATTGTTATTATTGGTCCAGTTTGAATAACCTATATGTGTATGTGTATAAAAATGTATATGCAGACATATGTACCTGTGATGCCATCTGAGTTCCTAGACCTTTTTAATATCTTCAGAATTTGTCATAATATGCAGGATATATAAAATTGTATGTAACATATAAAAATTACTCCTTATATATGTCAATATTTCAATTTGCCGTCTCTAAGATGAGGGCAAACCACTCATTTTTGAGCTTTATTTAAAGCAAAGCAATACATCCCTTTTCCTGATTTGTACATTCTTAGTTGAAGAGAACTCTAAAGGATGTTCACTCTCACTTTACAATAACATGGTTAGGGAACAGGGAATACTTGTGTTCTTTTATAACCTTACATTTTCTGTTCTAAAATTTGTAACTCAGCTCCTTCCTTTGTGTGCGTTTTGAACTGTCAGGAATATTGGAATTGAGAGTGCCAGTGATCTTGTTCACTTAAAATGTCTGTGTGGTACGGCACGTAAAATTAAAAGCTTTTAAAATCAAGTGCATATCAGAGATGGTGACCCTTGTCAGCATTCCTCAGCTCTGACAGTTACCTTGGCTGAGTGGAAAATGGTTCTACAAGAGGAGGGATAATAAAATCAGCCAGTAATCAAGGTTTGATTCTTATGACTTTGATATCAGACAGTGACAAGTTTACAAAACCATTTTATTGTGCTCATTGGCTTTGGGGCACTAGATTTTTCTGTCCAGCAAGACATATACTTATTTAAAGTTAAAGCTAAAATTTTTAAGTAGATCCAAGTTTTTTTTTTTTCCTCTTCCCTTCTAAGAACCACTCAGCTTTCATTATAACATGTATGACCTCGCATCAGGCTTTCCTCCTAAATCTCCCTGTGCTTTTGTATTTAGTATTAGCTGACTCCTATAGTAAATCCTATGTGGCCAATTACTTTTCATAAGAAGTTAGTGTACATTGGAGCACAGTAGAGGTTTATATTAATGATATTGACACATTATTAAGACCGCTTTTGTCATCCTTTCTGAATAGTGACGTAACAGTCAGAAATAACATAATGTCCCTTGTAAACAGCCTTGAGAAGAAAATGAATGTTGGAAAACTTGTAGATCTCAGTTTTGGGGGGAAGGCAAGGCAGAGTATAATTTATTTCAAGTTCTAGTACAGTTTTTTTTATAACTTTTGCTAGAAAAATCATAATCTTTTTAGGATATATCAGTCATACATAATGAAACTGTTCATGTGCAGTATGGAGCTGAAAGGTAGTGTATGTATAGCGGATTTTCTAGGATACTTATATTTTCATATTTTCTGTTTTTGACATTGATATACTCATGATGTCATGCCAAGTATCTGGATTTTTAATGCTCAAAACATGGTTAATATGTTTACTAACCAGCTCACTTTCCTATTTTTAATTTAAATTGTAGAATTATTAATGATTTTATAGGAAATATGATAGGCAATGAGGGGGTACAGTCTGGGGATGAGGCGGGGCCCTTCTAAATGGTTCTTAACATGTGTTAACTGCTTACTCTGCCTATTTTTAGAAATACCAAAATTTTCAATATGTATCTCAAAGCTCTCATCTGTGGCCTTATTTTATGTTTGTTGCAAATTATTTCTATATGTTTTATTGTGTTTCTGACTAAAATGATTTAAAAATGTAAAGCATATTTTGGGAAATATGAAAGAAGAAGAAGGAATTGAAGGGGTAGATCAGTAAATCAGCATTTAAAAAACAATGCTGCACAGTGTACTGTTATGTAGAGAGAAGTAGAGGATAACTAGAATAAAGCCCAAAGGGGTTTCTTGAGTTTGTGGATGAAGGTTATATATTGGGTCATAGAAAGAGACATGATTATGGTGGCCGTATATGGGCAGGAGGCTATGATAACACTGGTCTTTGGTCAGTGAAGAATGCAGTTGAAAAGTGTGTGGTATTCCATGACATACCAGATATGAATCTTTCTATTTGCAAGCGACAGAAAATCAATTCGAATTGATTTAATTAAAAAATAAGAATTACAAACTGGCTTAATTAAAAAAAAATATTGGCTTAAGTAATTAAAAATTCAGAAAAGGCATTTTTGAGTTCAGTTGTAAAAATAATTGTGTCAAATCTTTTTCACCCTTTTGGTTCTGCTTTCCAGTCTTGCTTTCCTCCTCAGGTAGGCTCTCTCTAGAAGATTCTATGTGATTCCTGTTTAGTAACCTTAATGGGAATACAGCACCTTTTCTAAGAGTTCCCATCAGTATATGAGCTAATTCTTGTGAGTTCAACTTGATTCGTTATTCCTTTGTGAACTACACACTACTCAGAGAATACAATGATCTGAATTCACAGGTTGGAGTTGTGTGCTGGTCTTTAGAGCTTAGGATGGAGTCAGCCCCACCAAATTAGACCACAAGGACAGGGTGTGGGGGAGAGAGGTTCCCCAAAGTAAAATTGGGAGCCTATAACAGAAGAATGGGTTATGAATAGGACAGGCAGATAAAACAAAACTGAAATGCAAACAATTAAGAGGTCTGCTGCATATGGTTGCAAATGATATTGGGATGCAGAATGGCCCTTAAAGGACTGAGGGCTTCAGGAAAAGTATAAAACAGGCATTGATGTCATTATAGGAGAATCTAATGAATATTATTCAGGAAATTATAATGCTAATACCCAGTTATGGTTATTAAGAGAATGAATAACTAAATCAAAGAATATGTTTTCATGCAGATGTCCACATAATTAGAAAAATATGTAGGAAGATTGATCAAACTAAAGGATTTTCAAAATTTTCCATGAGAAAGTTTTAGGTCCAGATTTTTCATTCTTAGGAAGAAAGGTTTTTTTTTTTTTTTTTTTTTTTTTTTTTTTTTTTTTTTTTTTTTTTATGAAAATAGAAAACTTCCTGCAGAACATTTGTTTTTTAGTCTCCACTTCATCTATGTGCCAATCAGTAAAATTGCTACTCAGGCACAAGTGGTTTCATTTGGCTAACAAAATACTGCATGTTTGTCCAGAATGACTTAATTTGTCTAGGAGAAAAAAATGTATTACTACCAAATCCTTTTAAGTTGGACTGTAGACACAAACTTAACACTTTTAAAGGATTGGCTTGGTTAACATTTCAAAGCTAAATGTGTGTAAATTTACTCTAGTTTTATTTTTAAATGGTAAAAAATAAAAATTCATGCCAAGATACAGAGGATAGGTAATGTACAGATTTTGGATTTTTGATAGTCTTTGCTTAATTTTATAAATATTGACTGAAAATTTGATTTGCCAGTCAGATAATTCAGGGTAACTGAATACAATTAAGAAATTATTTATTAAAGATAGGTGCTGCAGAGAAAAAATAGGATCTTTTCTGCTTTCAAACAACTTGAAATTTAGCATAGGAAAAATTTCTCTATTTTATAATCATGATTATAATGCATAAGTGTTACAAATAATAGTATAATATGTAACAGTAGTACATGATTATAATATATAATTCATGATTACAGTACATAATAAAATACAAATCTATAAGAGTGGTATAAATCAAATATTCAAAAGAAGAAGAGGACATTTGGGGAAAGGAGAGGAAATACTTTATAAAGAAAATGGTACTTGAAAGGTATATTCTAAAAATTGAGACTTTTCATTTAAAAAGTAGAATTGTTTCTCAGATGTTTATCTTTTTTCTTTTTTTAAATGCCTACAGCACCTGATATTCCTAGTTGGTCTCCCATCCACGTACTAACCAGATCCAATCCTGCTTAGCTTCCAAGATCAGACAAGATTGGGCATGTTCAGGGTGGCATGGCCACAGACAGCAAAGGTTTTTCTATTAGAGTAAGACAAGACACACATTATATTCCAAAATAGGATAAAGACAATGAAGAACATAAGTAGTAGATGAGGCTGGAATGGAAGATTGAAGCCCACAGGAGAAGATATGCATATAGATGATATAGGTTCTCTGTTGTGCAATGGTTTAGATATGGGGATTGTGAGAGAAGGTAGTAAAAAATGCCTGACATGTTGAGAGTGCTCCAATGGGAGGCAGCTGATCCATAAATAGAAATAGGTCAAGAGGAGTTACCAGTTACTGTGAGAGGATGAAGATATGATAAATTTGGGATGAAATAATTTTGAGTGGCCAGGGAATATCCAAGCAGTTGGGTCTGTAGCTGAAGACTAATATTTAGGTTAGAGAAAGACTTCTGCATTATTCTGCCTGGAGGTGAGAGTTGAAGGCTTGGGGAGAGTGGATGAAATTATACAATGGGGAAGGTTTGAGGATGGAGACTTGGAGACTTGGAAGATAGCAAGGTATGGTCTGTAGATCAGTGGAGTTCTATTTTCCTTTAGTTTGTCTCTGATCTTGTTACCAATCCCTTCCACAGGTGTTTTCTGTCAGAATTCGCTACCTTTCTTCCAATCCCTTTGTTGTGTTCAGTTTGTCTCGGGTAGAGAAGAGGTTCCTTGTTTAATCAGATCTTGTATCAGAATCAGGTTCTTAGGTTGGTACTCAGATTTCTGGTAACTTGATTTATTTTTTGCTTTGTATTTCAGAATTTTTACTTGCCCTGAGTTGGATACATATGTCTTCTTAACTTGTACCTTGAGGTATCAGTTAGATGCCAAATTTAAAGGGATAAGTGAAAAAAAAAAAGGTTTAATAAAGGGGCAATTTGCAATGATGTCAGTAGGCTTGAGGGAACCCACAATGAGTGGGGAAGCATTCTTTGGTGAAACATGCTAATCCTGGACCTGAAAGGACAAAGGGAGATGGTAGTTATGAGAAGATAAGGAGAACTGCAGCCATGGAAGAAGGTTCATTTGATAGGAATTGTCACCTTGGGGAGAAGAACATAGCCACTGCCAAGCTTCTGTTCACGAGGGAAGGATGCGAGGGGATAAATTTCCTGACTTCTCCCTCTCCACCTCCTACATCTCCTGCCAGCTCCAAACATTGACAAACCAATGTAGAAGTCAGAGGTCAAGGGAGCCCAGGTGGTATCAGCAGTAAAGCTCAGCTTGCTGGGGAAAAACGCCGGGTAGAGAAGGGTGGAGAGTACGTCAGGGCCAGAGGGGAATTCCTACTATGCTTGACTTACTTGCTTCCCGTTCTTTTTTACCCCTGACTTCTGATAAGAATGTGTTACTTTACTCTTGCTTGTGCTAATTAGACACTGGCTTTGTCTTGCTTTTTATGATCTCTAATAGTCAAAAATGGGTATTTCAGAAGCATTAAAGACTTGTCAAAATTTTCTCCCTTTTCATTTTCCTTTTACTTTTCCTCCTCTGTCTTTAGCTGTGGAATATTAAAAGAATTTGAAGGGAAAAAATGCAGAAGGAAGCAAAAAAGACAGGAAGAGTTGCGGAAAATAGGAGGCTTCTTTTTATGTCTGTGCACAGAAAGCTCAGACCACATATGACTAAAAATTTGGCTACTAAATATGATTAAGAATTTGGCCTGGAGCATTTTGTATTCTAGTTCAATTTGACTACAGGAAACTTTTCTTTTCAAGTCACTGGTAAACACTTTCACTGTAGTAGACACTCATGGCTGCCTACCCAACATCTTTCTCATACTTCTTCCTTGCTGACAGACTCTCATTTTGTTCTAGTATTTGTGGCCAAAATCTTTTGGAAAGGCTTGGCCTTCCCAGCCCCAGGGGTGAACTTTGATTAGTGTAAGAAACTAATCAAGGTGTAGCAGGATGCTAAGTACTACTTTTTTATTTTTCATGAGTCTCATAATTGCAACTTAGGTTCCAAATTGAGGACAGAGAGTGTTCAGGGACCATATATTCTAAAGGGAGGTTGTGGATTATCTACGAAGAATTTCAAATGACTGATATTAAAAACAAATGTGGTGACTCTTAGTCCATTACCCACATCAAGAGTACATAGAAGAAGTAAATTATAACTACAATAAGATACCAGTATATACCCACTGGAGTCGCCAAAATTAAAAAGACATGATGACAAATATTGGCAAAAATATGGAACTACTGGAACTCTCATACACTACCGGTAAGAGTGTAAAATAGTACAACTATTTTAGAAGACTATTTGACAACTGCTTATAAAGTTAAATATACACCTCCCCTATGATTCAGAGATTTTGTTCCTAAAAATTACTCAAGAGAAACAAAATTATATGTCTACAAAAAACCTTATAACAAGAATATTCTTAGAATATTCTTAGAAGCTTTATGCATAATAACCAAAAACTGGCAGCAAAGCAAATGTTCATCAACAGGAAAATGTATAAACAAATTGTAATATATATATATATACACATATATATGTCTATAAAATATAATATTCAGCAGTAAAGAGAAATGAACCACTGATAAAAGCAATAAACTAGATGAGTTTCAAAAATATTAAGTTGAGCAAAAGAAGTCAAATCACTAAGACATAGGTATGATTCCATATATGTGAAGTTCAAAGACTGGCAAAACAAATCTATGGAAATAAAAATGAGAATAATGGTTGCCTCTGTGTGGGAATGGAAATAGACTGGAAAAGGGCATAAGGAAACTTTTTAGGAATGACAGAATCATTCTCCAGATTGAAGTGGAGATGATATGGGCTTATAAAATTATCAAAATGTATTAAGCTGTACACCTAAATACAATTTCTTATTTGTAAATTATAACTCAATTTTAAAAACAGGGCTCCCAATCGTACAGTCTGAATAGAAAGTCCAATGGGCAAGAGGTACTTACATTTTTCTTTAGCTGAGATCCCACAGAAAGAGACCATTCCCTAGCTGATGGTGGGTGTTTCTCTGCAGTGGAAGTGGAAGCATAGACTGATAATTCTTGTGCCCCAGTGATTGTCCAATCCATCTAGTTCTCATTGTACTGACTACATGCTCACAGAAAATATTCTCATTGTAGCAGTTGTTTCCCCATCTAGATGTTCTTATTGGAGAGAGAATTTTCTGATCAGTAGACGTATACTAGGCTGCTAGGTTTCTAGCTACAGATTGACAAAATGGCAACTCTGCTTACTGTTTTAGTCAGCATCAATGTATCCTTCCAGAGAAAATTACCTTCAGTTGACCCTTCATCTTGATTCTGCAGTGTGCCTGGTATAGGGGGCCAACTACTGAAGACCAACCTTGGTGTTCACAGGCCTCTTCTAAAAAGCCCATTCTCTTTCTGTTTAACAGCTTTGTGAGATAGTGGTGTACACAGAAGCCTTCTCATATTTTTAATCTCTTTGAGAACAGGATCTAGAGGAGGCAAGGGACTGTAGGGGTGGAGAAGCTGCCTTCCAATTTGAAATTTATCACATTTTTGACATTAAGTGCCCTTTTCATCACAGGGGGTTAAAGACAATGATTCTTTTTTTTTTTTTTTTTTTTTTGCTGACATCACTATAATTTGTTTTCACTGCATTCATGGAAATAAAAGAGATGCTTTTAAAGTGATGATGGTTAATACAAAGATGGGCACACTGTTTTGGTTGGGAGAATGAGAAGAGGGAAAGCAATAACATAAAAACTATTTTGGAGAGGCCGAGAAACACTCTTTTCCATTTATTTTCCAAACTGTAATTTAAAAAAAAATTCCCTTAAGAATCTACATAGAAATTAGTTTCTTATTGCTTTCAGATAACCTGATAATTTACTATTAAATGAACAAAAAATACGAACACTATGAACATGAACAAAGCTAGGATTGGGAAAAATTGCTCTGTACAGAAAGAAAATTCTGTAATTTATCCCAAACTCAACTCACCAGATTCATGATGCAGTCCTTGTTCATTACATATTGTTCTGTGCAACTGAACTTATGAGATCTTTTTCTTTGTCCTTTAAGATGAATCATACAACTCAAACAATATTTTATTCTTAGAGCTAGCAGATTATATATAAAAGGATAACATGTCTACAAGTACATAATGTGTAATTCTACCTGTAGGAATGAAGGAAAAGGAGTATTTAATATTATTTTAAAGATGTTCTATGGGAGACCTTTTAAATATGATCGATAAGACAGAAGCTGCTCTGAATTGAAAAGATATTTTATGATTTATACAAGTTATACATATAGATTATAAAACAGTCTTTTCAAATTTCATGAAACATTTGGAAAATATTGCATGAATCTAAGAAAATAAAAACACCCTAAAGCTAATCTCCAGAGATAAGGGCAGCTAACATTTTAGTGAATTATATTTATTTATTTATTTCAGTTTAAAATCTTTTTCCGTTTAACATTATGTGGTGGCATTGTCAAATACCATAAATATAATTACAAAGCATTATTTTAAATAACTACGTAAGGTCTTGCAATGACGTCATTAAGATTGCGACGTAGCACGTTCCTGACGTCAGTCTCTCACACAGGAGGACCAATTAACAACTATCCACAAATCAATACCATTGTGAAAATCCCAGAGCTGGGGAGCGAGGCTAAAGCACCCCCTCCCCCACCACAGAGTACAAGAAGGACCACATTACAAGGGTAAGAGATGCGGCGACACCCTGACCACACTGTCGCTCACGCGGGCGGCACAGCGCCACTTGGCTCCGGCTCCGAGGGCCCTCCTGGGCCTGTGGTTTCTCTAGTGGGGAAAGATAATCCAAGGTGGCCATCCAGCTTCCCCAGTGTTGATAGACGCTTCCCAGGAGGCTCGGGTCTTGCCTCATGAGCGTCGCTGGTGGGAACCCCCGGGGTTCTACCACGGGATCAGACGGACAGGAGGGGGTGGGGCTTACACCAACCAGTCCTCAGATCTTGTGGTGGCACCTGAGCAGAGACCCCAGACAGTGGCTCTGTCCATTTGCAGAGCCAAGTCAGTGGTTCCATATGACCAGGTTACCAGATTGGGGCCCTCAGTCAGTGAGCTGTACAGGTAGTGAAGCCTGTTCTACCACCCCACCCAGGCAGGGAAGCAAATTTGCACCCCCTCCTAACTGCTGAGCATGGGCTCCAGTCTCGCTCATCCAGGAGCCTGGTCAGAGAACCTGGGCAGCCATGGAGCTTATCCTATGGCCCCGCTTGGGCAGGGAGCCCAGCCAGCAGCCCTGCCTAACTGTTGAGCTTAGCCTCTGGACCCCCATAACTAGGGAGCCTGAATGGTAATCCTTGAGCTCTCAGCCCAGCCTCCAGTCCTGACCAGCAGTGGAGCCTAGCTTATAGTCCTACCCCATTGCTGAACACAGCCTGTACCTTTACCCAGGCAGGTAGCCCAGCCAGTCACCGTGTCCAGTTGTAGAGCTTAGCCTATTGTCACATTCAACAAAGAAGCCTGGGCAGTGAACCCACCAGAATACAGTGCACTGTCTCCAGCTCCATCCAACTACAGGATATAGCTGGAGGCTCCTCCCAGTGGTGAGTCCAGTCAGGAACTTCTCCAGCCAACATTAGGATTCAGTTCTGTAGGATCTCAAAGGCCAGTCTGTTGCCCCATCCAATTTTAGGGCACAACTTGCAGCCCCACCTGATCACACAGCACAGCCTGAGGCCCTGTCCAACCACAGTGCCTTGCCCATGGCCCCACCTGAATCTGGAGTCTAGCCAGCAGCACCATTTGGTCACAGCCTGAAAACCCAACCAAGGATGATGGTAGGGTCCAGCCTATAGCCCTGCTCAATTATGGTCCAGTCAGTGGTACCACCTTGTCAGGGAACATAACCTGTGACCCCGTCCAACCAGAGGAAATTGCATAACCCAGCAGCAGCCTACCTGATTAGGGAACCAACTCAGCAGCCCCACTTGAAGGAGAAGGCCAGCCAGCAGGCTCACTCAAATATGGAGGCTAGCCAGGGGCACTGTCGGATCTCAGAGTATGGCAGTGTCCTCACCCAACTAGAGACCCTGTGTGTGTGTGTGTGTATAAAATATATAATACACACATTTATATGTACGTAAATTATATATGTATATAAACTATATATGTATATATACATACATATATATATATAATGATTATATATGTAAAATGATTCACTAAGGTTAAATATAAAAAGTTAAAGCATTTCTGGAAAATTTAAATATCAAGAGCTACAAAGACATCAGTTTCTTGTGACTCAGGCAGGAATTTACCATAAAGTAGACATACAGAGATTTATGTACAAAAATATTCATTACAGAGTTATTTGCAATATTGAGAGTCTGAAAAAATGTAAAATATCTTGAAAAGAGGAAGAAAGTAAAATAAACCACTGTATCGTTAAATAGGTAGTCATTTTTTCCAGCTTTATTGAGATGCAATTGACATAACATTGTGTGAGTTTGAGATATAAACATGATGATTCGAAATATATACTGCAAAATGATTACCACAATAAAGTTAGTTAATACATCATCACCTCACATAGTTACAATTTTTTTGTGTGTGTAATAACTTTTAAGATTTCTCTCTTAGCAACTTTATAATTCTTAACTTTTCTTTCATCATTTTCTTCCCTTATCTTTTTTTAACTTTGAAGAAAATTTTGAACTTGTTTCCTAATTCACTAATTTGCTGTTTTTATGGTACCCAATTTTATATTGTCTGCTTTTTAAATTTTCTAAATTTTTTCCATGTGCAATTTTATATAATTTCAGATATATGAATTTTTTTTTTGTAATGACTCTGATCTAGATTCATGGACAGTGTTCTTTTGTTTTATATATAGATATAGATATACAGATATAGATATATATAGATATAGATTTAGCAGTCATCCATTTTCTTCTGTTCATGCCTTATCTCCATTCCCCTTTGTGAATTAGGATCTTCGAATCCTTTCAGTCATTGTTATCTCAATTTGTTCCTATGTATGCTCAATGTTCATTACTATCTTGCTATAGTAAATCTTTTCTTATTATTTAAGCTTATAATGCTCTGTTCTTAGTAAGGGTTGCACTCCTCCACTTCTATTTGCCCAATAGTTACTTTACTCCTAATTATTTATTTTTCTGGAAAGGTCTTAATTTCTCCTTCATATCTAAAGGAGATCTTAGCCGGATACATTATTCTAGGCTGGGAGTTCCTTTCACTTAATAGTTTAAATGTTTGATTCCATTCTTTTCTGGCTTGTAAAGTCTGTGCTGAGATGTCTGAGATTAATCTATTGGGTTAATCTTTATAAGTTAGTTTTCTTCTCCCTGGATTCCCTGAGAATTCTGTCTTTGTTGTTGATTTTTGATAATTTCAATACAATATGTCTTGGTGAAGGCCTTTTTGGGTCGAGGTAATTGGGTGTTCTGTTGACTTCTTGAATTCCAAGCTCCAGCTCATTCCTTAGATTTGGGAACTTCTCATCCACTATTTGTCTGAAAATACTTTCTAGACCCTGCTCCTTTTCCTTGCCTTTGATAATGCCATTATTCTTATGTTTCCTCTCCTGAGGGTATCAGCTAGTTCTTGTATTTCTTTTTCATTATTTTTCACTTTTCGGTTTCTCTCTTCTTCCTCCTGATTTATTTCTAGATTTCTGTCTTCAACATCACTGATCCTTTCCTCTATTTGATTGATTGTATTTCCCAAGCTTGCTATTTCATTTTTTCAACGCTTGAAGTGTGTGTTTTTATCTCCAGAAGATCTATTCTTTTCTTTTTGAGGGTTCAATCTCCTTGCTCTGCTCATCTAGTTGTTTTTTTAATTCCTGAAATTGTTGATATTATTTGTTTTGGAACTGACCGAGTTTTTTCAGAAGTACCAACTTGAATTCCCTGTCATTTAAGTTGCATATTTCTATGTCCATAAGCTTATTTTCTGGAGATTTTTCTTTTTCTTTTGAGATGCCTTGTCACCTTGGTTATTCATGGTGTTTAATGGACTATTTCTTTGCCTGAACATTAATGGAAATGTATTCTACTTTTTTCTCCAGAAGATTTATTATATAAAGGTCTCTTTTTAGCCTGCTGCAAAGAAGGCGCTTTTCTTTTGGTTTCCAGTAGGTGGTGTCTAAGCCTCTTGGATCCCTGCTTTATATAAAGGCTTAATAATGCCTTTATATAATGTTTTCATTTTCTTGTAGATATTTAATCGCACTCGCTAACCTCAGTTTCAGTCCCTGTCAGTGTTAGCAACAGTTTTGGCAGCATTTGCTCAGATTCCCCTGGGGCTCCGCAGTGATCGGTCTTGGAGGATATGCGGGGAGGGGCCCCTGGGTTGGGGCTTGGGGGCTGTGGCTCAGCCTCAGTTTTGCCACTGCAGCTGGTAAAAATCAACTGTTGTTTCTTTGCCATCCACTTCTCTGCTTTTGCCCTGATGACTGGGCCTTGCTGTGGGCCGCATGGAGCTTACAAACTCTCCCAGGCAGGGCTGTTGAGGGAACTTGCCACACCTTCTCCTCTCCCTCCTCCTGCAGGGAGCTCCAGTGGCTGCGAGAGGCAGCTTTTTTATTTCTCCCAGTCCACTGCTGAACACCCGGGGTTCTGGTAGCTCTTATACGCAGATCCCATGCTCAGTTGTGCGGGTGTGCAGTTTGGGTGTTTTTTGTTGAATTTTAGATGTTGAGCTTATTGTCGTTTCAAGGGGAGAGATCAGGGGACATCTCTCACTCCGCCATTTTCCTCGGTCTCCCCACATAGTGTTCTTTTGAAACTTGTTGAAAATTCATATTTTAATTATTTATTATTTATAGTAAGTTAGTAATTCTTTGAATTTATTAGCCAGGAAATTATTAGTTCTGATTCTATAGAGTGATATCTCGTTTGAATTGCATCATATACTCATGATTTTTTAATTTCTTTATTCTTACAGAAGGAAATCTGTATTTGTCCATATTGGTAGATGGAGAGAATGGTAAGAAATTTATGATTATTTGTAAGTACTTTATGCCTGGGTGAAAATGAAGGTGAAATTTTATATTTTCAATTACTTTCCCAGATCAGAAATCTAGGAGCCCGGTTTTGTGTGTAGTGGTGTGACACAGGAAGATGAGACATTGCAGTAAAGTAGTCAGGTATAGTGGCAATAGAGGGTCTTTTCTCTGTCTAGAAGAGTTTCTCTGTGTTTTGTTTGGACCAACCAGCAGTTAGCAACATGTAGACAACTGTGTGCTAGGAGATAATGTGCTTCATATGCTCCTCTCAGTGATGCCCTAAGACCAAGAAATTCTTCCGCAGATTCTGAAAAACTCTGGTTGCTTCGTTATTTTCAACTGCTTCACCTCTCCTTATAGGGCAGGTAGTGTGGTTATTCTAGAGTTTTATTCATTCATCAGGGGCTTATTAGTCTTCGTTCACAAGGACATTAGAGGACATGATTTAGCTCTTGTTCCATAGTCTCATCTGTGATATTTCTAGTAGAAATTCTAGTTGAAAGTCCAGAAATTTTTGACCTGTAGATGGCATCCATCCTTCAGTAGTTTCCATTCCTTTTTTTTTTTTTTTTTTTTCTATTTTATATTCTGTTCCTCACTTTGTGGATGGAGGGGATTAGGAGATACCATATTTGTCATCATCACATTGCGAATTACATTTTAACATATGAATTTGAAGATTCATAAACATTCAGTCCATAGCAGAATTCATCTGCTTAAACTGGAAAACCTAAAACAATAGCAACAATAAAGACCTGATCACTTTTTAGCTTTTTCTGGGTATTTTTAGTTGCTAATTTCCTAAATGTCTAAAATAATGTCAATTTAGAAGTGGTTTGAAATGAAATAGTACTAAGTTATGTTTACCTTATATACATGACTAACATCGATTCAATTAAATTTTTTTTTGATTTTTGAATTCTATGAAAAATCTTTTAAGATCCTTAACATTAAATAATGTTTTGTTATAGGTTTAACAAATTTACTTTATTGAATAAAAATGTAACAGTATAAAGTTGAGAATGTTTGATCATGGTGCATCTAAGGATAAATACATTTTCTTTCCTGATCAATATGATGATAGCATTTCTAACTTAAAGTGTTTTTCCAGTTATAGTCAAGTGGTTGTGAAAAATATACACATAGAGGTTCTGCATTTGTTAGCTGAGAAATACAAAGTTCTTCAGTGTTTTAAACCAACAGGGAAGCTATTCTTCAAATAAGCTACTTCTTGAACATGAGTGAAACTTTTACCAGAGTTTCTGGGTGTTTGTGTGAATTGGTGTCATTGAACTAATTGCCCAGGCCCCTGTCATGCCATTGTGGTTTTTCTGGGAATCAGGGAGGAGACCTCATATTCCTCATTAACTGATAGTTTCCCTTTGGGCTGAGGCCAGCTTGTAGCTGTTTCCAGGATATTATGTTCTGTCTCTTCTACTTAGTGCCTTGTCTTTTTGTGTATCTTATAAAAAGTTATAAAACTTACCTAAGTAGATTGTAGATAAACCAGAAATTACAGATTGCCAGAAAGAAAGTTGCCAAAAATTTATCGACCCAGAAATATCTGCTGATACAGATGTGCACATATTTACTCATACTTCTTTTGACCAAAGTGAGAATATACTAAACATACTATTTGTGATGTGCTTAAACTCACTAATATATGATTCGACTTTTTTTTTTTACTTTGTAACAATATTGACTTATTCTTCAAACAAATATTTAATCAGCATGTACTATACAGTAAATACCATACTAGGGACTAGAAGACATTGCTAAAGAAGACAGCTGCAACCTGAAACATTGTACACTCAGGTGGGGGAAATAACAATCAGACCAGCAACCACAATATACTATATTAAAATCTAAAATAGAAGCAGAATACAGCTCAGATGTTTCTTCATGTACTTCTAGAAGTTTGTGAAGACTTTCCCAGGGGTACTTGGGCACTCAAATTGTTTTAAGGCAATTCACTTACAGCTTCTCAACTCTCACTTGTACTTTGTTTCAGTTGGTCTGCCTTACAATGGTGAGAGTGGTCAGGATGCACAGGTGGGGTGTGGTCTTCCATCTGCACTTTGACAACAGCCTTTTCTTCTGTCATAGAGAAAGGTAAACTTCTCACCCACTGCAGTCCTACAGCACTGCATTGTCTTGGGTGCAAAAATCTTCTAGGCTTCCAAGCAAAAAGACAACTTGAAATCTTTGCATTGGTGTTGAGAAAGTGAGTAATGGTAACGCCCTCTTAAAAGAGCCATAATTTTGTCTGAGAAAAGCCATTCTAAACAACAAACTGGCCATTTAGGAAAAAATTCTTTTACCTCCTAGAATTCCACAGAGGTAACAACTATTGATTACTAGAACCTTATATTTTTATTGTAGAGTGACCCATGAAAGATATTTAAGGATAAAAATTATTATATTAGGATGAAGTTCTATTGGTAACGTCTAATGAAATACAAGTCAAATATAAAGAGGAATGATTCAAAACTTCCAACTGTTAAAGCATTCTTTAAATGGATAATGATAATCAAATTGCAATGGTGTTTAGATTCCATTAGATATATTTTAAAGAATAATGCAATCATATATATTAAGTGTCAATATTTATAATACTCAGGACATTTCATTCTTCATAATTACTTAATTTCATAATGAAAAATAGATATCATCTTAAAAATGTGAGGGTACACATAGCTTTTCTAAATTCTCTTGGGGTGTATGTTAAAAGTATAGTAGAGTAGTATAGTTGTTACATGAATAGTTTCTGAAGGCAGAAAAAATGGGTCTGAGCTCTAGATTTATTAATTCCTAGTTCCATGACTGTAAGCAAGTTGCTTAATATTTCTAAGCCTCAGTTTCTTCATCGGTTAATTAGTTGATAGTACCCATTCATGAGGTTTTCATGAAATTAAACGTTTAACTGGAATGAATTTGCTCTACCACAGGAGATTCAAAGTCAATCACATTGTTGTATTCCTTAAATACATACAAAAAGTTAAAACTGTCTGGACACCCACTATCAATTCCTTTATCTTTTAAATATTTTTTGGTGGGGTTGATGGTATAAAGGGGAGGATTCTTTTTCCTGGGTATTATGTAAGAATTCCAGAAGAGTAATACAATTCAGAAAACCCGGATGTGGGTCTTTAGTATATCAAGGCTATTATTGGGGTCTTCAGCTTTCAAACCCACAATAGCATAAGGAATTTCTACTTCTCTCTTTCCAAGAATATGCTCAAGTTTATTTTGAATGGGTTTTCAAATTTAAGATCTTTAATATTTAGATCCCGAGGTATCCATATGTATCATTTGCCGCCAAGAGAAATCTTCCCATACCCAAACCTGCTGTGTTGAAGATGAGCATTGAACCCTTCCTTCTCATCTTTCTCCATCTCAGGGAATGCATACCAGGAATGCCTTCAATTCAACACTGCACTCATCCCTTCCTTCTCAAAGAAAGTCTAGCTTAATGTGCTTCCATGTATCTACATTTCTTCCAAGAGCTTGAGGTTTTCTTCATGGTTCTAGATGTAGACACAAAAGTTTAGCCATCTCGTCTCTCAGGATATATGCAGAAAAGAGACAAAATAGCAGGCCTGAGACTGCTATCCTTAGAAAGACCTGTTCGTAGGGTTGACTCTTGGCTAGTGTTTGGGAACTTGGATTTCTGGAGTGCTCTCACCATTCCCTAACTCATAAAAGAGTGGCTCATGTTGCCCAATCTGTTTATGTTTACAATACGGTTTATGTGGAACACCTGCTTTACTTCTGGGAGTCTGAAGTTTTGGCAGAGGCAGAGAGTGTCTATGTGATTAGTCCCCAATAAAATCCTTGGATACTGAGTCTCTCATGAGCTTCCCTGGTATATAACACTGCACGTGTGAGCTCACATTTTGATGCTTGAGGAATTAAGCTCTGTGTGACTTCAATGCGAAGGAACTCTTAAAAGCTTGTACCTGGGCTTTTTGGGCTTCACTACATGTGCTTTTTCCCTTTGCTGATTTTTTTGGGTACCTTTTTGCTTTATTAAATGTTAGACATGACTACAGCTATGTGCTGGGCCCTGTGAGACTTCCTAGTGAATCACGGAAGTTGGGAGTGGTCCTGGGGATCCCCTACACAAAAGTGATATGGAAAAATAGCCTTTTAATATTTCCTAGAGTTTCTATATCAATGAAAACAGTAAAACCAAGACAAAAATTAGTATCTTAATGAATTTTAGAAATTTAAATAAAATGTTAGGGATTATTAAACTAAAGGAAAGCTTGCCAAAGGAGGTGACCATTGGTAGGTCCCTAAATCCAAGTGGTTAGTTGTTATGGTATGGTTAGAAAGGTTTCCAAGAAGAGAGAAACCTCTTGAGTCCAGGTTTATATCTTTTTAGAGGTGACCTCTCTTTCTATACAGTAATAGAATCCTAAGGTCATATCCATGGGATCTGAAATCCTGCCTTTTCTATAGAGCCTATCCATCTAAGGTAATACATGAAAACTTTTTAAAAAATCTTGTTGATTTTTGTTTCTGATGTTATTGCAGTTTTTTGCTGTTTTAAATATTTTGCTGAGAACCCTTTGGGGTGTGTGTGTGTGTGTGTGTGTGTGTGTGTGTGTATCAAAGCTTCAGGAATGGACACAGTTATAGAAATCCAATGAATAAATAAGTAAAAAACAAAAATCATAAAGACAGTCTGGGGCACTGTTGAATCTGTGTTGTGCTTTGCTAACAAGCATATCAGACTTTTCAAAAAATGCCAAACAGAGCCAAAAGCAGGTGATTGAGTGTATGGGAAACTTATTAAATTGCATTTTATCTCTTAGTCTCATGGATGAATTGTTGCTGCATTTTGATTTCTCACCTGTGTAAGTTCATATAAAATACTCAGGCTTCAAGCTCGCAAAATATGGACAAAATAAATAAGCAACTGCCCTTAGAGAGCAACGCGGTTTTTCTGTTGTTTTTAGAAAGCATTGGTTTGTTCTCAGGTGACTATTTCTTGAAAAACCTGTATTTGTATTTCAAAACAGCCTATTTCAAAACTAAAAACAAAACAAAACAAATCAAACAAATAAACATACAGATCCTGGAACAAAATATTATTGTCTCGATATCAGTCATAGACAGAGCTCTTCCAGGACAGTAAAAGACTCTTGACATTCAGAGCCAATGACTCAGAAATGACTCAGTGTGCAGGAAAATTGAGCTTGAGTTAGAAATTAAAAAAAAAGAGAGATAAAGATTTGATATACTTAAGTTTTTAAAATCTACAATATAGTCATACTTAAAAACCACTAACCTTTTTCTAACCTTTTTTTGTTGAGTTTTTCTGGTCCCCCCTCTCACGGTGGTGATAGTTCTTGGTGCCTCCTGGCGTACAGCTGTGGTGTCGGTCGCAACATTCCTCTTCGTGTCTTCATCTCTTCATTCTGCCCTACATGACTGTTGACACTCAGTGCCAGTGATCACTGGGTTTAGTCTTTGTCTCTTACTCATCCTGGAAGTAGAGGAGCTCCCCGATCCACAAAGTACTGCTATGCAATGTAGATTTATTATTTTACTCTTTGGAATATTATGAATAAAATACCTGATCTCTTTAACCATATTGGACAGGGGATCATTCTGTTGATCTAAACAAGTCTGGGATCTCTACAGTTGCATAAAAATTTTATGTCTAGGCAGTAAGATATTAAAGCAGAGACAGTTAGTTATTCATGGGTTCCTTTGACTGTATTTCCTTCTTCTATCCTAAAATTGTAATTCCTATTCTAAGGGTTCAAAACTTGAGCCTGTGTTAGTAGGAGCCAGAAACCCTATGCCAGTTCTCCTGGTGGGAACAGAATCAGACTTAGAGAAAGCAGAAACAGTTAGAAAAGTGTGCATTCCTTAGGTGGGATGATAAACTTAAGGCTTTTGTTCATAAGTAGCATTGTAGTATTGTTGTTAAACTCATTGGCTCTGGAGCCAGATGACTGGGTTTGAATTCTGGCTCTATATTTTACAAATCTCATGACCTTAGGTAATTAACTTCTCTGTGACTCACCAACTCATCTATCTGTAAAATAGGGATTATAGTATAATGTACCCAAGAATAATTGTGAAAATTAAGTAAATTAATGCAGAAGAAGTACTAAGAGTGCCTGATGCAAAGCGAGCATATGCAGTATTAGCTAATATCTTGATGACAGTAAGGATGAGGTTGTAAAGCGAGTGTCATAAACCTAAAGGCATTCAAGTTCAAATGCTTTTAAAACACAACAGAGGTAAGCCAAACACTTCTGTGAACTTGACTTTAGTCGATGTTTATGACCCAACTAGTTTATGACCTCCATTAAGGATGGACATAAAAAATTAGTAGAGAACCATTATAGAGGATGATTGTTCAATTAAAGCCAAATAAAACAAAAGCCATCAAATTTGAGTAGTGGTACCCTTAAAATAACATGTTTTACCAATCAATAGATATTTACTGAGTATTGAATATGTACCTAATATTTAGTTAGCTTAATTAGTCAAAGTGATCAATTCAATTGTTTATGTGGGTTATCTCACTCCACCTGGAGGATTTATCCATAACTTTTTCCATGTTTTGGAGAGATATAATTAAAAACAAAATCTTCTCCCAACCCTGAATCCTTTCCACAAAGGTATTAGAGAAAGTGGGACACATCACAGACAATCCACTAACAGATTATAAAAGATGGAAAGAAATCTCACCATTTAAACCTCTTATTTTTATGCTTGTCCTTACACACGCACTTGACATACATCACCTGAACAAGATCAATCCTTATTTTACAGAAGAGTTGCTTAGGTACAGACAAGTTAATTATTTAAT
Organism: Rousettus aegyptiacus; assembly: GCF_014176215.1. Lineage (NCBI taxonomy): Eukaryota > Metazoa > Chordata > Mammalia > Chiroptera > Pteropodidae > Rousettus > Rousettus aegyptiacus. The sequence goes on along the minus strand of NW_023416311.1, from coordinate 37,750,200 downwards.
CAACAGTTGATGGTTAAAACAGGTTTTATATATATATTTTAAATTGGCAATGATAGGAAAGATCTGATTTAGTTTTTTAATTTTTTTAAAACTGTTAAAATATGGTTCTTCTTTAATGGTATGTCTTGGAAAAGAAATGAGAAAACTCCAGATAACCTTTCATATAAATTAATATTCTTATTACAAGAACCGTGGGGACAAATTCTTGCCTATTTTAATTAAAGTGAATCGCTCGTTAATTCTTTCCATATGCAGACCATTTACTGTATTAAATCAGCCTGATGTTAGAAATGTTTAATTATTAACTAGAACTAGGTTGGTAGTTTTTTTTTTTTTACCTTATTAGAAGGTTTTCAGATGTTTTCACCAACTGTGAGCTTTATTTCTGAAAGAAAGAGAAAGGAGAGGTAGTATAAATCTTGTGAAGAATTCTCTTCATGTGCTTGATAGCAGCCTAAGGCTAAAGATGAGAAATAGAGGGTTTCTGTTGTGGTGGTGCTGGTGGTGGTGGCAGTGTGTTGGGGAAGGTGGGGGTGATGGGGAGGATGTTGGGGGCCTTGTGACTTGACATTCTTTCTGTCCTCATTTCTTATTTTTGGGTTTAGGAGACTATCTGCTTTCAGTTTCCTCTAAGATGTAATGAGATTGTTGAGTTCAGTGACTGACTTACAGAATGAAAGTTCAAATGAAGGTCCCTGATGACTCTTTTTTTCAGTCTGACATTTTATTACATGGATAGTAACCTTATCCTGTGTACTGCTTTAATTCAGAGTCTTATCTCACAGAAACCTTCTCTATGGACAAAGTGAAAACATTCATTTGGAATAAACAGTTTTTCTTCTACTCCAGTTTTTTTTTTTTTTAATAGCTTTTGCGACATTTTAAAGGCATTATTTTTTACAGACATCAGGCAGTTCAATTTGAGAGTGGCTTTAGTGACTCGCAGATGTGTTTTACACCATTGCTGAGCTTAGGGTAAGCAGTCTCCTAGCTTAGCAGATATTCTTGCATCTTGAATAAATTTGATCAGAGAACTAGGAACCTGTTTTTATAGTTTAAAACATTTGATGACCTTTCGAAGAGTGTCTTTTCAAAAAATATAATGATTAATGAATGTAACGTGTAAAACAGAAAGCTCGAATTAGCCTTCTTTTACTTTAGTTTGGAAGTGTGTTGGAGGATGCAATTATTCACATCTTGGCCAAGCGAGAGTGGAAGAAGGACAGACAGCAGCAGCTTATGGCATTCAAGTTGGAATGGGACCTGCAGCTTGGATCCCAAAACAAAACGTGATTCCTACTGCTTTTCCCCTCACTTCCAAGTCTAGATTTTGTGACGTCGTGTGGACAGCTGAGTCTGTTCTATGTGGAAGAACAAATGGGGGGTTGGAGTAAAAATTGTTTACTCTTATTCTGTTTCTTCTTTGGGGCTGGTGGCAGTGGAAGAGTGGAAGACTCAGCCACCTAGGGGCAGCCCAAGTAGTGGGAAGTTAAGGCTCTCCCTTAACATAAAGACTATTATTGCAGGAAGACTCACTTATAGGAGAAGCCGAACTCACCATCCTAAACTTCAGGTATTTGAAGGTTTGTGAGATATATAAGCTGTCTTGAAATATATTCCATCAAATTTAGGTTGAAAAAGTACTGGGTTAGGATATAGGTTATTAAGTTTAGCTCTTGCCGCACCTTTTGTTTCTGTCACCCTTAACAGTTGCCCTTCAATAGCCATGAGTCAAAACCACATCTGTTTCTTGCGACCTCTGTGCAAGGGACAAAAACTTTGTATGTCTCGCTCCTTTATGTACAGAATCTATTTGAAGAGTGGTATATTTCAAAGAGAAAATGACATTAAATTTGTATCTTGATTTTTATGATTGTCTAATATGCAAAACAGAGTATTTATAATTCTTTGGGAATGAGTGAGGTCAAGCTATAATACAAGGAAGTCTATATTTTTTAGCTCTATTGGAGACGTAGTGTCTAATGCCTAATTCTGGGTGATGATGATGGCTTCAGGATTGGGGCTTTGGGACATGGGGAAAAGTAGTCAGACCAAGGAAGACAGGAGGCTAGCTCATTCAAGGTGAACATCTAGTTATATACAAATTCATTTTCCTTTTGAAGAAAACAATAGTTCATTCTTCTGGTTGTATTTTTTCTCTAAATCTTAAAATATATAGGCAGTTGTAAGAATAATGGATGAGTCAGCTAGCCACCTAATGAGTGCAAACTCAAAGATTTGGAAAAATTTTTTTTCCTTGGAATAAACAACCTGAGGCTAAGATCTAAAACAATTTTAAGGTTTTTCTTTTGTAAAATGCAAATACATTTTGTGGAGATAATTTACTGGGATTATCACAAATTTATACCTTGTTTTAAATGAATTTATCAGGTGATATCCTGAGAATTTATTTTGATTGGGTGGATACAGAAAGAATTTGAGGTCGCTAGGTATCTAGAAAGGAGGTGGTAAAGATGGCTCAATTTATAGGACAGGCAGAACTAAAAACATGCTTGACCATTTTCACTGTTTACAAAGGACGTTTTTGCCTCAAAACGTAAACATATGCCAAGCATTTAGCTATGTCAACATGAGTTTTGATGATGATAAATGTTTCTTTAACATACCAAAGCAATGTGGTAATGTTATGTGGATAAGAAAGGAAAAGTTAATTTTAGTTTAGCCTGCAATAAAGGGTGGTAAAGGAGAGAGTAGCAAGGGGGAACTTTTGCGTACTGTCAGTCAATGATCCTATGGGATACTATGTTGGAAAAAAAATATTCACCCATTTTCTCTTTTACAAAATAATAGATAATACTAGGTATGGACTGGAATTGGTATTTAGCACTTTTGATATGCTATTCAAACATATTAATAGGAACTAAGTAGGTTTATAAAACAATAAATAATTTTTAAAATTAATTTATTGTGAGTATTTTAATCCAATGAGTCTGCAGCTTTTCACTTCATGGTACATATAGAAAAATGATATCATCTAGGAGAACTGGAGTAAAGGGAATTGATTGGTGTTTGGGGTCAAACTGAGTGAATAAATATCTCAGTTCCAAAAACCCATTTTGAGTTCAGCTTTGGAGGCCCTGCTTCAGCAGCTGAGGAGAATAATGTTGCTTCATTGAAACCACAAGGTATTCAGTGGTTTCAGACACTGTATCGTGTGTGAATCATGCTTAAGTATTAAGTAATAAACCTTTTTCCACAAGATAAGAATCTTACTTAAAACTAGAACATTTTTTTAATTTAATAAACTTTATCTTCAAAATCTTACGATATTGTTAATTTTGTTTATTGCGTAAAAACTCATGTTTTGATGAAATCTTGCTTAAGCTAGTTATCAGAATGAATGCCTAGCTTCTTTATGTATGATTAAATTTCCTAGGCTTTCCTTTTATATGGCTAGTGGGAAAAACGACCTTCAGACTATTGCGTTAGTCTGGATGTAGGTGCCTTAAACTCATTTTTTCTCAAATTGAACTCCATCATCCCTACCAATTCTGCTACTCCTGTATTTTCAGTCTTTATAAATAGTACCACAGTCTTTATATTCATTCTAGTCATCCATCTGGCTAGACTCTTTCCTTTTTCACACCCTTTTATTGAATTTCTAATTTAATAGGTCCTACTCATTCTCTATACTTTACACATTTTTGTAAATTACAGAAGCGATTTAAAAAGAAATAAATTTAAACAATATACAGTATATAAAGCAGAAGGCGAAAGTTTCTGGCTTGCCCCTTTGCTCCCTAAGATTCTAAGGAACCATATGAAATATGTCTCAGAACTATGTACCCTGGGGCAAGGAGTTTAGGTGTGCCCAGTGTGGGCTGAAGTGGGCCTAATCACCTTGTAAGTGTGCACGGCTGGTCAAAGCAAAGCCTCTGTGAAACTGGCTGAGGCAGAAATGGTTGTAGGAAGAGGTGATGCTGAAGTGCAAGAGAAGTTTGATACCATATCTTTATAGAATTTTATATTCTGTACATTTATGATTAGACATTTCTTTTAAACAAAAAACTAGATCACACATTTTGTTCTGTATCTTAAAAAAAAAATGGCTAGCAGCTTTTCTTGTCAGTTCTTACAGAACTGCCTCATTCTTTTTCTCCACTACTTCCCCTGCCCCCAGATTTGAGATATAATTGACAAATAACATTGTGTAAATTTAAGATGTACAACATGTTAATTTGACATATCTATATATTACGAAATGATTACAATCATAATGTCAGCTACACCTGCATCACATCACATAATTAGCATCCTTTTTTTCTGGTAAGAACATCTGAGATCCACTTACTTAGCAACTTTCAAGTATATAGTACTCAAAAGTACTTTTTAAGCTGTATTACCATGTGTATAATAGATTACTAGAATTTATTCATCTTATAACTGGAAGTTTGTATCTTTTGACCAATATCTCCATTATTTCCCCTACTACCCACCCCCTGACAACCACTACTCCCCTACTCTGTTTCTATGAATTTCTATCTCACTCTTTTTAACATTTTTTTTTTGAGAGAATCCATTGTGTTGATGTATCAAAATACCATAAAAACGTATTTCCTGTAGATGGACATTTGTCTTTATTTTTTTTTGTTAATGCAAATAATAATAGAGTAAATAATAATAGAGTAAACATCCTTAAGCATATATCTTTTGCCTTTGTGTTATTTATATAGATTTTCTTCTTAGTGTCTACCAGTACATTTTTATAGTTTGTTTTTTGTATATTTTTTTGTATATTTTTCTTATAATTTTTTCTGTCTCTTACAGTGACTTCTAGTGCTTTGGATATGGTATTTTTTCATTATAATTTCTAATTATTTCAGATATATAAATAAGATTGATTCGTTTGCATATTTACCTTCTATATAGCTACCTCACTAAATTTTCACTAATTAAGATACTTGATTGTGTTGACTTTTCTAGGTAGAAAATTATATATGCAAGTGAAACATTGAAATTTTTGTGCAATATTGATACTTCTTACTTTTTTTCTAGTCTTATTACATTGCTTAGGACTTTAAGAATAATTTTGAATAATATCGATGATAGTACCTTTGTACAATTTGTATCTTATGAGAATACATAAATATATGACTATAGATTTTCTATCTTTTCCAGTAATTAATGAAAACACCCATTTCTATGTATCATTGTTTATGTTCAATCTTTCAATCTTTTACATATTTTCCAGTCTATAAATAAAAAAAAAACAGCAACAATATTCCATGGTTTTAGTTTGTACTTCCCCATTATACGTAAGGTTGAGTGTGTTTTCATATGTTTATTGGCCTATATGTTTCTGTGAATTGCCTATTCATATTCTTTTGGATTATTTATAAGTTAGATTTATGTGAGCTCTTTATATGGAAATCTTTTGTTTGCTATGCATACATTGCAAATATTTTCCTCAAGGGTGTCAGTTTAAGGTTTCTGGGGAGATAAAAGAATCTATTCAAGCTCGATGATGACGCTGAAGGAGAATTAGTTAGCTTATATATATTCTGGGATTGCCAGCAAACCATCTTCAGTGAAGGCCGCACATTCAGAAGTGATATAGTTGAAAGAAATTTTCAAACTCCCCAAAGCCCAGTTTTGTGGAACTCCCACTGCTGTTTGTTCCTTAGTACCAACAAAACGAGGACCTAGTAGAGCACCCACTATAGATGGTATGGAATATCAAATGTCTCCACCACTGTTCTTTCTAGAAAAGCCTCGCAGCTTCATGATCTTCCAGTCTGCTCTCCAAGCCTCTCACTGGTCTATCTGTTTGAGGGAAACTAGTCACAAGTCTATATGCTAAGAGAAAGGGATGCTGGGAAATAATTTTGCATCCATCCTGGGAAAGGTGGGATCAACAATATGAAGATCTGTCAAAATGGAGACTGTCCAAAGGTCTTTTAACAGCCACAAATGACAGATTTCCACCACAGCCAGCCTACCATTTTGTGTAAAGCTTCATTTTTGCTTTCTTTAATCATAAAGAAGTTTCAAACATTTCAAGAATTCTCATATTTAGTGTTTGTTCATTCATTCAATACATATTTATTAAAAGCCTATTATGTGCCAAACACTGTGCTTTTTAATGGAGGTAAAATGGTGATCCTGATTTTTTGAAATTTTGAGTATAACAGGGCAGACAGACATTAAGTTATCACAGAAATAAATCATATTCATCATTATAATTATGATCATTTAGATAAAGGGAGGAAGTGGTATGCTGAGAACACATACTAGGGATAATTGACACACACAGAAAGGTCAGTAATTTTTACTAATGAAGTGGTACTTGATCTGAAGTTTGACAGGTGATTAGGAGTTGATCCAGAAAAGGTAATGGAAGGGTGTTTCAGGCAGAGCAGATAACATTTTCAAAGACTGGGGGGTAGGTGAACATTTGTCAAGTATGGGAATTTGATAGAACATAGTTGTGACTGAATAGAGCATGAGGGAAAATATGATCCAAATGTGCTGAAAAGATATGGAGAGGCCAGACTGTGAAGGGCCTTATGATCAAGATAATCATTTCAATTTTTGTCCTAAGAGCCTTGAGAAGCCTCAGCCTCAGGCTTCAGTTCTGAAAATAGTTTGGAAGATTCAAGTTTACTGTGGATGGACAAATTAGGAGGTGATTGCAGTTTCTCAGGGACTCTTCCTGAAGTGATTGACAAATGTTGGCTGAATGTACGAAGTGACTAACGCCAAAGTTAATACTGATGAGTGTCTCGTAAGCAATAATACAACGAAAATAAAGGTATCTGGAAGGCAATCTGTGAAATTTGATGAGAAAATTCTATATGGAGAACAAAGAAACAATTTATTCTAGATTAGCAAGGCATAGTATCAAAAATAATTCTATTAACTGAAAATATCAAGTTATAACAAAGAGAGCATCTATAGAACATATTATTATATTTAGCTCAGGTTATTTGTTTTGATAATTTAATTTGTTCACTGACTGGCTAATGAGATTTACCGGTAATAACATGTAAACAGGTCAGTAGAAATCTATTAATTTAGATCATCAGGTTATATAGAAGCTTCCTTAAGGAAACACTCAGTGCCTACCAAATATATAGTTAACTATTCTGGTTAATAAGGTCATTTGTCTAAGGGCATTAATCTGTCAGGCCTTGAGTTTACTTGTTAATGAACTCTTGCTGACTGTATTGAGATTTGGAGTTTGCTAGTAATAGCAGTTCATAACCTGTTTGAGATTCCAGATGGGTTCAAGGATGAACAGAGGCTGACTTAAAAGGAATAGAATGTGTTTTATAGTTTTTCAAATCCTAGGATGCAGGACCTATAGATATCTACCAAGATAAATGGGCAGGGGAGCCCTTGGAAAATCATGTTTGATGATAGTAACAGAAAAAAGTGTAGAATGAGGACATAAATGCCAAGCACAATAGTTCTGGATTTCAGAAGGGTGGAGAGGATTGAAGATTACCATGTGCTCTAAAGATCTGATGGCCTGGGCCCTTCTTTAGTCCAGTTGTCCATAGGCACCTAGCCTTTTTAATATTCTCTCTATATTTCTTCCTGGGCAAACCTAGATGTCATTTACTAGAGTCATGGAAGGCACTGAATTTCCTAAGAGTATCTTGTGACCTCAGATCCCATATGACCATCACGAATCCAGGGATCTCATTTTGAAGTTTATGTAAAAAAGGAAACAGCTGAGCTCAGTGGACTGTGACTCAGAATTTCTCAGGTTTCATTTGATTTCTGTCCCTCATCCTAAATTTTGTTAATATGTCTATACCAGGTGGCAGAATTGTCCCTGGGGTTCAAGGAATGGCTTTCTGAACTTGAGGGAAATAGTCCTCTGTTACTGAAAAGCTCATTTCTATGAAAGTGGTTTTTCTTTAAAAAGAAAACAAAATGATAATTTTTAAAAAACTAATTTCTGCTTTTGCAAAAGATATTAAAAACTAAGCTTAAAGGGAAGACTCTTATGCCTCAGGAATCAGAAGAGAATGTAGTGATATAAGCTGTAACCTTTTTTGTATATCCCCATAGCTCAAAATGCTACTGATATCAATATAAATAAATGAACTTGAATCAAAAGCTACCAGCACATAAATGCAATATTTACAAGCATAGTGCAGAAAATGCCCCCCACAAATTCCAAATTTTCTTCTTTATCAGCTATTTAAACTGAGACAGACTTCTAGCCATCCATCCAAAAACAAACATAAACCAAGTAAAATTACTTAAATTATTTGAATTTCTTTTTAAATGTCATCCAGGGAGCTTTATGCTGGAGTCTAGAGGCAACTGGTAAGATACAGTGAATATTGTAGTTGAAGAAAATTTTGTAAACTCTTGTATCTTTTCTTGTCTTTTCTTTTTTTTTTGTAGCTTAATCCTTTTGTCCTCAAACTTTGCTTGTACAAAGTAACAGCATTCTTTATTTCAACTTCCCATTTTGTCCTTGTTTACTTTTTCTTTTTATGACTCATGAATGATGGCTTCTCATTCCCTCTGGGTGGACTCAGTCCTTCTTGGTAGAAGTAAGGTGCTGAGTGAGCAGTCACACACAATCTTCCTTGGTTGTCAGCAACTCAAGGCTAAAGGTAGTGATAAAGAGAAGCAACATGGGTTCAGGAACGTTTGATCATGCCCATATCAGTGAGAGAACAATGTATCTTCAGTATTTAAGATTCCCTGAAACCGTTTGATTCTCTAATCCAGACTTTCCTCCTACAAATTTAGCTAGTTAGGTCTCATGTTTTGCCATCTACATCTATTTACTTCATTTGCATAATATAATAAATGGGAGAAAGTAGTCTATAAGCAGAGCATTGGAGAATGGTGCCTATTAATTTAATATTTACTAGTGTTCATGAATATCTGGTTCTTCTGTCCTTTCAGAAAGAAGGTGCCCATCTCAGCTTCCTTTATGTTGGGCAGAGCCATATGATTAATTAATGGCAAATGAGCTGTGAATGGAGGTGATTTGAGTCATTTTGGGCCAAGGCGTTGACTTGTTTAAGCACAAGTCTCCAGCTCTTTTAACTTGTCATGTTGATCATGGAGACACAAGAGAAAAGCAGCCTGATTCCTGAGCTATTACAGGGAAGACAGAACCTTGGAAATTTACGTGGACCTACAGCAGACTCTATTTAAGAAATAAACCTTTTTATGTTAAGCTATTGAGAATGTGGGACTTAATCATTCCTGTAGTATAACCTTGTCTGTCTTTACCATTAACTGAAATTTCTGCCCTAATTAACTTTGCATTGTCTTCTTGACTCACCTAATGCTTAAAGTCACAAGAATATAAATCCTTTGCATATAAGCCCGTTTCTCCCCTTTGTTTATTGTGTTCCCCATACCCTGCTGAATGGCACACATTTTCTAGAAGTAGTGGACAACACATTTTATTTCTGCTAAATAAACACAAGCTAAAAAGCTACAGTTATAACTTTTCCTCCTCAAAACTTGTTACAAACTACATTTTAAAATCTAATTCACATTCTCATTACTTCTTTCTTCTATGCAATAGATTTTGCTTATAATCAAAATTACCTATTCACCCCTAAAATTATAAATTCCTCAAGGATACATGAGAAAGTGTCTTGTCAACTATGTTTCTATGCAACATTGATGGATTAGTTATATCATTTATGTTTCTTTGTAATTCTCATAGTACTCTGCAGATATGAGCAGCAAATTATAGGCAAGATTTATATTCTACAGGTCAGAATTTACTAATAGATTTTGAATGGTTAGTGGTGGTATTTCAAGCTGGCGTTGTTGTCATGTCCTGCTTGTACTTGTCCTTCCCACCTCGGTTTGATTTGGCTCCAAGGAGGGATAGATGTACAGTGGTCAATCAAACCTCAAGGAGAGGGAACCTGCTTCTGGATGACAAGTATCATAACTTATTTTTGCATAACTTATGATAAGCTTAAAATACATATACCATATATATTAGTAAAGATTCTAGAGGAACATAACCAGTGGGATATAAGGATATTTATTGTAAGGAATTCGTTCACATGATGATGGAGAGTGAAATATCCTGAGATCTGCCATCTGCAAACCGGAGGCCCAGGCAAGCTGGTGGTTGAATTCATTCTAAAGGCTTGAGAATGAGGGAAGTCAACGGTGTAAATCCCAGTCTGAGGGCCAGAAAAGATGAGATGAGGTGTCCCATTTCAATCAGTGAGGCAAGAGAAAGGGGCAAGTTTCTCCATCTTCAGCTTTTTGTTCTATTCAGGCCCACAAAAGTATTGGATAAGGCTCACCCACATACGAGTGCACTATCTACTTACTGAGCGTACCAAGTCCAATGCTAATGTCTTCTGGAAACAGACATACTCAGAAATAATGTTTAATCTGGACACTTTGTGGCTAGTCAAGTTGACACACAAAATTAACCATCACATCATATCATCTTTAGAGTAACATAGCAGAAATGTTGAGTTAGTTGTTCTTTTTTGTTATTGCTGCTCTTATTATTATTATTATGTATTATCTCTAATAAAGCTAGAAATAGACATGCAGACAGAAAAGGATACTGTTTCAGAAAAGATGCAGGACTTGACCAATGTCTCATACTTAGTGGCAAAGCATGGACTTGATTCTGGGTCCTTGAACTCTATTTTTTTTCCTTTTCTTTCTGTGCCCACTAAAAACTTAACATTAGAACTAGTCTCACCACAACTCACTGATAATTATAAATTTATAACATTCTTCAAGTTTTAAAGAGTTAAAGCATGACGATTATGTTCTCATTTTTGATGCCTAGATACCTACTTCAGTTGTAGCACAATCCACAATACAATCCTATGCTGCATATCTCTAGGCTTCTTTTTTCTTCTTAGTTTTGTTCATTCTTATGAGCAAAATTCAGTGTTAATCTTTCTCTCTTAGTGTCCTTTGTTGGGAAGTGTTTTCTCTGTGGGACATCTTCTCTCATTACTTTACAGGCAGCTTCTTTTTTTCTCAGTAGTGAACACACTTTGTTAAGGGATGTGTCAAGTTTATTTTATCTTCTTTGACTATTTGAAGTTCTAGTAAAAAGACCAACTACCTAGAGGCATCACTCACTCAGGTAGGGTTCTGTGCTTCTAGCTTAGATGAATGAGGCCCATTTAAAAGCACTTTTACTGAGCTTCTCATGAAAAGGTTCTTAAAATATTAAAAGTTCTTACAATATTTTAAAACATTCTTTTTAAAGTCATTACAGTTTTATTTTTATCAGAGAAATATATGTCTACGTTAAAAATGAAAAAGATAATAGTTTATAATAAAGAATTTTTTTTTGTCCTCACTCTATCCTACCTATCTCCAGTCCTACTCACCAGAGGCAACTAATTTTAATTGTTCTGTTTTAGTTCTTCTAGTCATTACCTTCATAATTTTAAATAATATGCTTCTTTATTTTTTGATTTTTTTTTATCATTAGAGAATAGCTACCGACATTACCTACATTCCTAAGGATGAGAATTTATCTGCCTTGCACAGCTCTTGTCTCTCTGTCCTTTTTTTCTCTTCATTTCTTCTAAGTTGTGATATTTAAAGAATCTGTTGGTTTTTCTTCTAGTATGTATGTATGTATGTGTGTCTGTGTGTGTGTGTGTGTGTGTGTGTGTGTGTGTGTATTGCACTGACTTTCAATAGTCCCCTTCGAATCCCTGATCTTTAACATGGATGTTTTTAAGGTGCTAACTTTTTCACATATCGCTGTTCCCATCACTCAGTATCTGCCAGCTATACCGCTGCCTTAACAGTTTTCAGTGTGAAAACATTTACAACCTATTCTGTAAACATAATTAATTTTGTTCATTTCTCTAGGTTAATTCTTAAATCTTAAAATTAATGAACAGCCTCTTCATCATGATGGCTATATTATCATATTTCCATTTCCTTCTCTGTGGGCCTAATGCCACTACCCCATGCCACTTGAGAGAGAAGGTAGCCAGATGGAGCGTCTTTTCTTACACGTTAGTACTTCCTCAAAATCATGCACATTTTAATTTGCTACATTTTGGGGTCATAACTCTTCTGTATAGTTTCACTTTTCTTGAATTTTATTTGGTTCGTTTGTCTTTCCTCAAGATTTTCTTTTTTTCTTTAATTAATTAATTTTGCAGTTTGAATATGATAAGTCTAGGTGTAGGCTTTTTTTTTTTTTTTTTTTGGTGGAGGGTGGATATTTATCCTATTTGATGTTCTTTGAGTTGGTTTTGTGGTTTGGTGCCTGTCATTAATTTTAGAAAGTTCTTAGCCATTATTACTTTAATAATTCCTTTCTCTTTTTTCCTTCTGAAATTCCTGTTAGTGTATATTATAACTTTTGTAATTGTGCTACAGTTCTTGGATATTTTTCCATCTTTTAATTTTTTTCTCTTAAGTTTGGAAGTTTCTACTGACATATGTTCAAGTTTACTGATTTTTTTGCTCCGTATCCAATGTGCTAATTAACAGAATCAAGGACATTCTTCATTTCTGTTATGTTGTTTTTCATTCTAGCATTTCCTTTTGATTCTTTCTTAAAGTCTTTATCTTCTTACATTACCCATTTTTTCTTGCACATTGTTCACTTTTTATTGGAGCCCTTAGCATATAAGCTATAGTTATTTTAAAATCATGGTCTGATAATTTCATAATCTCTGCAATATTTGATTCTAGTTCTGATACTCGCTGTCTCTTCAAGATATTTTTTTTCCCTTTTAGCATGTTTTGTATTTTTCGTAGAAACCTAGATGTGCTATATTGAGTTAGGAATATAGGCATTTAGCGAGATATTTTGTATTTTTCTGGCTAGGATTTAGGCCGTGCTTACTGTTGCTGTGTCTGTGGTGATAGAAGCTAAAATTTCCTCTGGTGTCCTGGTTTGTGTTTCCCTTGTTATTTTTGGGTTTTCCTGGAGATTCCTTACACAACGCGATGGTTAATTTTATGTGTTAATCTGATTGGGACATCAAGTGCCCAAATATTTGGTAAAACATTATTTCTGGATTGTCTGTGAGATGTTTCCAAATTGGCATTTGAATCTGTAGACTGAGTAAAGCAGATTGCCCTACCTAACGTGGATTGGCCTGGCCACATCCAATCCACTGAGGGCCTGAAGAGAATAAAAGGTTGAGTAAGAAACAATTCTCTCTCTCTGCCTGCCTTTTCTTGCCTTCAGAATCAGACTGGGAATGGAACTTATACTATCAACTTCCTTTAACATGTTTTCTGTCTCCTCGAAATCTATTGAAATCTTTTGTGGGCTGATGACCATCCCCCATTCTTTGCATTGTTATTATTATATTTATTCTGTAAGTTTGTAATGTTATTTCAACAGAATCTTTGGTGGAATGGATACGTAGTGTATCTCCTTGAACCCAGTATCTTAGTTATTTAAAATTTGTCTTCTTTAGCTAAATGAGATATGAATAATTCTTTAAAAAATTCAAGCAACACGCAGTTATATAGTTAAAATCTGCCTTTATCTCCTGCCCACTTTCCTTTCACTTCCTCCTTATCTGCTGACCTTTGCCAAGTGTGACCCTCCCACGCTCTGTCCCACCCAGTGACCTCCTCTTATATAACCACTATTAATAGTTTGGTATATAGCTTAGTGAACTTTTACAAGTGCACTTTGAAACAAATGTAATTTTAAAGGTTTGTTTCATTCTATAATAAAGGGGATTATACTCTATGTATTATTTATGTAGTTTACTTTTTGGAAAGACTATTAAATGATATGTTTTTTTTTTAATCTCATAATTAAATAAATTTCTTCCCTCAAATTAACTTAAATAAGTGGAGATTGAATTCTTTCCCTAAAGATAGTTATATTGGATGTCTTATGTCTTATATTATTTCATAATTATCTGATAATCATTTCATAATTTAGAATCTGCTTACTTTTAATTAAATTATCTATCTTAAGCATTTTCTCTTTCGCAATGAATTATACAAAAAAGTAGAAAGTCTAGGCTACTTTAAGTCAAAGCATTTCAGTTTTTATTTTCCTTATTTTATAAAAGAAATATGGTGGTTTTCCAAGGTCACATGGATAATAAGTAGGTTTCAGGCAAAGCTTAAGGGTTTCCTGTGTCTTGTGCAGCACTTTTAGCCAGGTCATGCTTCCTTGTTAATTGAAAACCCCACCTCCACCAGGAGAAAATTTGAACTCCTAATAAATGTGAAATATTCTTTAAACTTGAATTAAATAAACCTCATATAAGTAATAAATAAGGTGAATTTCATGAGAACTGTATCTAGTAAGTCTAGGCACATACATGCACAGTTAAAAACTCTTGCTACATAACAAGCAAAGATAGTCTTGAGTGTGTATGTAAGTCTCTTCTAGTAAGACTTTCCTGACCCTGTCCACCTTCCTCCCCACCCAGTCCAGACAGTTAAATAGTTAACCACTACCTTTTCTAAACTTTATTGTTGTGCTTTTAACTCTGAACTATGATTTGTTTACATGTGCATTTCCCCTCTTTGTATTAAAGTCCTTAATTACAGAGATTTTGTCTTATTCATTCCTGAACCCAGGCACCATGGGAAGTACATTGGCTCGCTAAATGTTTCTTGAATGAATAGACATTTTCTATTACAATGTTAAGTTCATCAGATTTGATCCTAAGGATAACTAACTACAGGATGTGACAAATATTATTTATATGACTACCCTTATAGGGAGGAGATTTAAGTAGTTCTTATGACAATTATAAGATTAGACAGTGTCAACAAGCTAGGAAAGAAGATCACATTTGTCTTTTCACATCCCCGATTTTGTGGACAGAAAACACCACAGTTTTAGAACTTGTGTGTAATAAGCACATGGTTTTGTTCACTTGAGTCTTCCCTGTTTAGGAAAACCCCTGACACATACTCAGTGCTTAGTAAATAGGTCTGGAATAAATAAAGAACAACAGAAGGCAATTGGAGTTGAGTGTTGGAAGAAAGAGAAGGCAGTGAAATATAAGTGAGCAAAGGGAAAATTATTTTTATCAAATTTATTATTTAGCTATGGTTTTTCCTGGTGAGAATGAGTGCCTTCTCTGTGTAATGAATTGGAATTGGAGGTATTAGAGTGAAATTAAGAGTATCTGGGAGTATTGTTTTTTTGAACATTTCTATTCCTTATTTTTCATTTCTCTTCATGGGCTAGGTTTTGGTGTGAGAGTATACTTACAGGAAATGATTAATTGTGAGAATTGCAGTATAACAGCTTTGCTTGATTAAAAATATTCTCATTGGTTGGAAAGATATTCTAAGGATGGGAACACTTACAGGCCATTTCTGTATTCAGTTGAATAGTTTTTTATGATATAAACTAGATTTTTTTGTGTAAAGTTCTTGCCAAAAACTGAATCTCTGTTCATTCAAAAATCATCCATTTGTGTGCAAGTAAAATTGCCTGTCATGGTTTGAAAGGATTATGTATAGTCTCTAAACATTCATCTCCCCCAACTCGGCTCATATACTGCCTTTACAAAATGGAAATTGAATTCTGTTAGAATATTCTGTTGTCCAATGTATATACCTTGTTTTAACATAATTACATTCAGTTGCTTTACTTGCTGTATTAGAAAATGATAAAATATATCAAAGAGTTTTTACCTTTTTACTAGAATATATACTGGTGACAGCGACTAATACTATTGATGATTACCTTCAAAGATAATTACTAGAAACAATAATGTTTTGCATTGACCCAAGAAAAAATAGTCCATGGTGATATAGAAAAGAATAATAATGAAAAATAATTATACAATATACTCTCCAAGGAAAAAGACTTGCACGGTAGAAAACCAAAGTATAGAGTTTAAATGATATTTTTCTGTATTTTAATCTTAGAAATAGTTTCTTTTGGTTGTATCGAATTTTACTGAGTTGATGTTATATAATTGGAACATTGTATAAATATGATTTTTTTTCTTGTAACTCAGAGTACTGAATTCCTTAGTTCTTAATGTATGTTTCTGTTTTTATGAGATGGTGCTGATTGCGGCTGAGAGACAGACTGAAGTCTGGCAAAATGTTCTCAAAGACAGTTCAGCCTGTGCTAACACCAGCTTCTACTATTGAAAAGGCTAGTAATAGTAGGAATGATGGGGGTAAGAGTTAGAAGCTTATACTATTTATATGAGGGAATGCTATGTCCAGGGCTCCATAAGATGCCATATATCTAAGAAATTATAATACAGAGATACAACCAGACTGAAGGGTACCTGTCACACTTCGGAAAGTGATTCTGTTGTGCTCTTTGGCCAAACGCTTGCTTCATGGGAGGAGTTGTCATCTGCTCTAGGCATGACTCACATATTCAAACAGTATTTAAGAGGAGCCACAGTTAGGTCGTTAACAACAACAACAACAACAACAACAATAACAAAACTTTGGAGGAATTAAATGCTGTGCATGAACTATGAATAGGAAGAACACTAAGCTTCCAAAGTTTGAAAGGAAATACACACATTAGATATTCAAAACTGAATTAATTTTTAAAGACCAATTTGTATTTTTTTAGGCAAGAACAGTCTGTAGGATTTTAAACATCTACGTTGCTGTCCTTTCTCTTTGTCTTCTTCCACAACTGAGAATAATGATTCTAATAATGTTGGTGTGGTTTTTTTGACCATGACACTGAATTAGAATAGGTGTTTCCCATAGCTACTCTGTAGGAGCTAGTGCCTCTGGGGGGCTTTGTTCTCTCAGCCTCTGCACAAAGTAGGGGCTTGTTGAGGTCATTGCTTTTACCAGGAATGAAGTCACTGATTGAAACATCACGTTTTGATCTTATCTTTCTATTGTATTCTGAGAGCCACACTGTAGACTAATGCACTGCATCTTTACCTCACTTTTTGCTGGGAGCTTCAAGCAAAAGAATCTTTTCTGTCAGGTAAGAAAGTTTTACTTTCAGGTAAGAATCATGGGAAAGTTTTGAGATTATCATAAAACTTGTAAATTATGACATGTTTTAGTAAGATGTCATGATAACTCATTTTAATTCTCAGTAGAGTTCAACAATTCTTCAATTTTAATGACAGTGGGGATATATTATGATCAAAAGATTTAAAAAACATTATTATCTGGGCTCCAGAACTCAACAGGGTCTGTGTACATGCTTAAGAGATTTATTTTTGCAATAAAATGGCAGTTTGGTAATGTTTGATTATTATTTGTATTTTCTCCCAAACAATAAAAGCAATTGATATCGATTGTGTAATTTAATTTTTGAAAAGAGCATATTTATTTTGCTCTTATAATTTTAGCTGTTTGACGAATAGATTACTTCAAGGAAATCTATCACAGGTTTTCCTGAGTCACATTTTTTTCCTAAGAACTACTTCACAAACTCAACAAGGGCGAGGGCCTATGACTATTTCATTCATCTATGCCTCTCTGTAGCCTGGGACATACTATGTGCTCCATAAATACTTGTCTGGGTGGTGAAATGAATAAGAAATAATGATAGCCTGCTGACTAGTATTATTTAGTAGGTAGCATATGTAAAGACAGATATCGAGTGTACTTTCTGAATGCTAAGCATCATGTAATGTGCTAAGCAAATATGAAATTTAGGGCCCTAATGACCATATTAGATAGAGATGGGGAAAAACAAGGTGCAGAAATAGAACATAATTTATTCAGAGTGCTTGAACTGAAGAAAAATTAATTGCTATAGATGTTAAGTACAGACTGATGAAAAGGTTCTCAAGATGATTTCGTATGAGTACTTTGGTTTGCGAAATAGATGTATTTATGACATATATGTTGATAATATATTTTAATTACCAAAGAGAAATTACCTAGTAAAACAATTTCTATTGAAGAATTACTTGCAAAACTGATTATAATGCTTTATCCTATATGTAACTCTGTCCAACTTCTCCGTGGACGTGTGCACAGGTGGCTCAACTTGCTCCCTTAGGCCAAGCCAGTACGAGAGTCAGAGAGCACTTGTCTAAGGTACGTGTATATTACGAGCCCAGCGAGAAACCAGCTAAGCAAGGACGACACACACACAAATAGTTGCCAAAGCATCACATAAGTTTTATCATACCAGATCCTGATGGATTTCAGTCCTAGTAAACCACCCGGCGGTGCTGGTGGAGACAAGACACATATTAAGTAGTGACTGGCTCGGATGCTGTCGATCTGCCATGGTCGATCAGCGGAGGCCTCTTCTTCAAAGCAGAGCAGTCAGGAACCAAGAGATGGAGGAACGTAGTCCTGGGAGGATAGGGAGAACGCTCTCTGAGTCTGCATTAGAGTCCCTTACAATTTATACTCTATGATGATGTCTTTGGTGTCTTATCAGCCAGCCACATGGGTGTCTGTTTGTCTTACACACTTCGGGTAGCTAAAGCATTTTTTTCTTGGGTTTGCATTATCTGAATTACACACACACAGATCACTGCAACAAGCTCAAAATTTCATTCTTCAGAAAAGCGTGAAATGTAGAATAGTAGTACAAAGATATACAGCATTACTTGTTAAAATTAAAAAGATTCCTTTCATGTTGCCATATAATATCTTCCATCATGGAATTCTTATAGAGTTCTATCAGAATTGCATCTTGCTTTACAAATGAAATGCAAATTTTACAACCTGAGGAAAATCAGACGAAAATAAGCCTAATTACATCATTCTTTTGTAAGGTGATTTCTCACTTTGCTTTTCCCATGAGCAACTTGATCTAAAGTCAGATTGAGTGCACCCATCTATATGTGCGTGTCTATATTTCTCTATGTCTCTCTATATATCCATATCTATTTGTATCTAGATATAGCTCTACCTAATTATCTACGTCTTAGAGGGATTCTTGAACTCAGAACTCCAAGAATTTTTTGAGAATGACTGAGTCAGTGTTGAGAACTCAATTCATTATTGCTCAATTCATTATTGATGAAAGTATGAGAATAATTTGAGAGGTCTAGTATAAGATTGGAGTTCTCCTCCCTCTGGTGTGGTGATAACTCTTCTTCACCCATCCAGATGAGAAAGTAGTTTTGACCACTTCCTGCTAGGATGCCCGGCACATAGCAGATGCTATGAAAACATTGTGAAAACCGTCAATCATCCACCTTCCAATGACTCAGGGTCCTTTTGCATATCCTACTGCCTGCATCTGGCTTTAGGGCCCTTCTTATTTAAATGTGTGAATATTTAAAATGTTGTAAAAGAGTACATGGTACATTGTAAACATTTAATATGTTATTGAAAAAACAATAAGTAAAAGTACTACTTAAAAATATTGAGTCCTCATGATGCAATGGGGTCTAAGGGCAGATAGAAAAATTGATCGATATTTCAGTTGAATAGCACTAGAAAGTAACATATTAGTAAGTGTGAATGAAGACTGTAGAATATAAGGTAAATAAACAGGTGACAAGAACTGTAAGAGACTGGGATTTTACCTTACCTTCAAGCTGACAACTTAGTAATAGCTTTGTGGATGCTGATTCTGAATGAATGGCTTTCAGGACTCAGTCTTCCTGTTGAGAGGTTTGCCCATTGCTTTGAACAGTTCTTTTGACTCCATTCCAAACCAGGTGTGGTTGCTGATTGAAAAGCCATTGAAAGACTTGGTTCAGTCTCACTAAACTTGGAGCACAGTGTGAGCTACAGCTCCTGGCAATATTTGGTAGCAATTTTTTTTTATAACCCTCTCTCATAATTGCTTGGAAGTTTGGGCTAGAGATCAGTACTCTATTTTTGGGTGGAGAATTTAAAAAATTTCTCTTACTCCTAACATCTATTTCTTGCTTCAAAATTGGGGCACAGAAAAATCTGCTTTGACTCTTGCTTATCGTTTTGGCTTTGTTCCATTTCAAGTTGATACAGATGTGTATAATGTATTTAATCTCTGTTCTTTGTCTTTTAATTTTTGCCTACCATCTATCTCTGGCTCTCTCTCCCTCCCTTTCTTTCTCTCTCTCTCATGTAGAAAGGGTTAATGAAGTGTGAAGTCACTGCATCATCATGACTAATTTAGATTTTCGAGCTGTGATTTTAGGCTAGTGTCATCTTCTCTTATCCCATTTTATAATGCACACAGCAGCTCTTCCTGATTTGGGCTGATGGTCTTCACACTACAATTTTTGCATCAACTGATTAGTCTTAGTGATAGGAAAGTGTGCTAAAGGGTAATCATTTTGATGTACATCCAGCTGTAGTAGATTAAGCATGCATGTGCTTTAAAAAACATTATCTAAAGAAAAAATATATTATTACTACATTTCCTCCCACAATTGGAAAGTTCAGCTGTTTTTAATTTTTTTAAGGCACCAAAATGGAACATCAACCACATACGTTAGATTAAATATTAGGTTATAGCATTAGAACAATTCTTCGTGAGGAGTTTTCTAGAGAACAGATGGATGTTAGTCCCACCCTGTGGCACGAGAAGCAACTAAAGTAATCCTTTGAAGTTTCTCTCTGTATTAATATGTTAAGTGTGTGATAAAGGCAGACTGTTGATTCTACTTATCTCTCAGAGTAGATGCTGTTTTCTCTATTTAGTTATTACTTTCCAGGGAGGTCTTTACCAATTCAGGCTCACTTAATATAGGTCATAGCTTGATAATGACCGAACACCTCAATAAATAATAAGTTCAGTTTAATACAATTATGTCATTATGTGGAAATGGTTGGGGTCTATGTCAGTTACATTTAAAGTACCTGTGACATTAGTACCTCTGTTTACTCTGGAATTTTCTCCGTTATTTTATCTAATTTTCAACTTTCATGTCTGTTGAATTTTATTTTAAATAAACATTCAATATATCTTTAGTATGTTGGTGACTTATACTTGTTTGTATGATTATAGTGACGTGTTTAACTACACCTGACATATTCACATTTTCTATTTTTAAAAGACATCAATCATTTACCAGATTCTTCATTGCCTCAAGAGACATTCTTAGCAACAACGTTGTCAAGGAAACACTGAAACTGTTACATAAAAGAATGTCTCTTTGAGGGAAATCTTTCGAAACAGTGTTTCTATTTTTTCCCAGATAGTGTGAAATTGTAATTTACAAGCAATTCAATTTAATTAAATAATTTATAAACAATCCATGTAATGTTATAGATCTGTCAAATACAGACATTCTTGAATTTTAAGTTTGAATAATTAGATGTCACTAATACATTATAAAGACTTAATGAGAAGATTTAAAAATGATGTCTGATTCTCTTGTTAAACACATTAAATTTCAATGAAAACCTCAGGATGCAAATAACATAGGTTTTTGGAAGAATTAATAGATAAAAATGTTCCTCTATTTTAATGTTGACAGAGTATCCAAGGAAGAGAAAAAAAGGTATTGATTTTAAAGGTATGATTTTCAAAGACCTTAGGAACTTAATAGGAAGTACCATTAAGCAAATGTATATTATTTATATGTTTAGGCAACCGTATGAGAAATAATAGTTGGAGATTAGGATGATATCAGACTTCTATCTTTAGCACTTGCTTGTTATTTATTTTAAATGTGTGTTCTAGAATTGAAGGATATAATCTTGAATGATTAGTTTGGAGGAAGATATTCTAGAATATATATCACATATATTTTGCTAAAAAGTATATTTTGATCTGCATTACATCAAAGAATCTTTGAATTTGAGAGGACTGAAGAGATCCTTTAAAAGATGAGGAAATGAGTCAGGAAAGGCTAAGAAACTTGTCTAAGTTCACTTAGGAACAAAGCCAGATATAGACCTTGATTTCCTGATTGCTGGTTCAGTGCTATTTCTATGATATTGTTAGCTTAAAGAAGTTGAGTTATCACTCCTTTCCTATGCTTCTTTCCCAACCATTAACACCAGTGATCTTCAACTGAAATGTCAACTCCACATAGCATCTTAGATGTTATTTAAGTAGCTTTTTGTGGGATGGAGTAAAAGAATGTAAGAAGTAGAAAAAGAATTTTTTTTTTTTAAGAAACATTGGGATTCTCAAGGAATAAAAGACTATTCCTTGAGAATAAAAGACAATCAAGTATAAAGTACATGTAATAGTCCAAATAGATTTTGATAGTAAAATTTATGAAATGACTAGAGTTGTTAAATAGACTCACATACGTGAGTATCTACAACTGATTGAAGGATATTTTGCACTCTGCCCTTTTTCAAGGCAACAAAAATATTGATCCATTTTCATGAATAATCTTATGTCCCTTAAAAGACTATTCTTTTTTCTGTGGCTATTTTTAAGATTTTTAAGATTTTCTCGCTGCTTTAAGATTTCAACAGATTTACTGGTATGTACCCACTTGCAATTTTCTTTGTGATTATCCTGCTTAGTGTTCACAGTGCCTTTTGAATCTGTGGCTTAATATGTTTTTATTAGTTTTAGACACATCTTAGCCAGTATCTCTTCAAAACTTCAAATAGTATTTCTACTTCATTTTCTCTTTCTCCTTCTGGGCCTCCAAACACATGTATACAATACCTTTCCACCATATGCTGCTTGTTATTTACACATTTGTTTCTGTGTCTTTTTTTTCCCCCTCAGACTGTAGCGTGGATATTTTGTTCTGACCTTTATTCCGTGTCATTAGGTCTCTCCATAGCAATATTTATTGTCAAACTAGCATACCGATCCTAAAATTTTTTTTGGTTTATTTTCATTATGGCTTTAGTTATTTTCTCTACCCTATTTAGTTGATTATATTAGGCATCCTCAATGCTCTTGTCTCAGCATCCCCTGAATGACTATTCCTATAACATATTCTTGCTTTTGGATCTTAGAAACACTATGTTGCCTAAAGTTACTTAGTCATACAATATCTTCTATGTTGCCTGCTTATTTTTGATGAAGTGATATATATTACATATGAAAATTATATATATAATCTGAGGATTATGATAATGTTATCTTCTACAAGAGAGACTTAACATTTGTTTCTGGAAGGTAGTTAGGGATGCTAGCAATTCCATGTCACTGTAGTACAATCAAAGGTTGTATTAACTTGTTGAAATAATTCAAAACTAGGCTTTAGCCCATATGAAAATTGTTTTATTTCAAATTTATAATTGTTTCTAGGACTTGATGCCCCAAATCCAGATGGTTTACCAGATCATTCTCCCACCCTCTCTTCCTTAGTTGATCCCTTATTTCCGAATTTTGTTCTCTTAGCCTCATGAATGTACCGAAAGTTCTGCTCACCATCTCAGGCTTTTCTATTAAAATGGACAAACACTCTTAGGACTCAAGCAGCCCTCAAAGTCCAAGGTATTAATCTGGGTTTACTTCTTTCTCTAGATTTGTCCCCATGAGTCTTTACTGCCGCAGGAGTCCTTTGATGCTATTATGCAGAAATTTTTTTTGTGGTTGTTCAAAGTTCCTTTTTATTTTTTCTTAAGCAAGAAAACTGGTCCAGATTTTCTATAGTCTTCCATTATTAGACATGAACCTCCCAAATTTAATCTTTGAAATTTGTCCCATTTTTACATGCTTGTGAAGTTTTCATTTTTCTAACCTCAAGACTTTTGAGGAGTGAAGCTGCTATTCATATTTTTTTCCCTTTTATACTAGCAATACAGAACTAAAACCTATAAAAAAATAAACAGTATTTTTAATATATTTCTTTCAAGGTTTGCAGGGAGAAATTCAGTAGAATTTCTTGTAGTGAGGGAACTATAGTATGCTGTATCTTTTCAATGACTCATTTTATACCAGGATTGTTTCAACTGATATCACATGTATTTCTTCTGGAAGTTCAAGTAATATCATTTTTATTTCCTTATTAAATATTTATATTTTGGTACATAATAGGCAATTATCATTTTTCTGTTGCCAACATTCTGTTGAATGTTGTGTAATGTTAACTGAAAGCCAATTAAGAATCAACTCATATAATTAAAATATCTAATTTCCAGTTTTCAGAAAATTACAAATGAAAGTAAAAGTAATCTACTATTGTAAATATTTTATAACATTACATATACATGTATAGGTATATCATTCTTTTACTGTACTTTAGATACACAAAATTGAATTGCTCAGAATCCTTGGTTCATGTTGTACTTTTATTATTAATTTATATGGCCCTCTTTTATTTGTTTCATAATTAAGTTATTTTTAATAAATTAACATCCATAAAACTACCATCTGGCCTGGAAATTATAATGTTAACTATAACTTTTATCTACCTATTTGTTGCTCTCCTGTTCTATCTTTCTTTGATATAACCACTTTCTCAAACTTGTGTTTACTATATATTTCTAAACAATATATTATTTTAGTTGTTTTATGTTTTTTTCTAGAGCCTTATTTCTTGAAAATATGTTGCCTGTAGTCCTCTGGGACTCGTTTCACTTAAAATTATTCTACAAATATTTTTATTTTTGCATGAGCTGGAGTTCACTTGTTTTCACTACTGCATAATATTCCCCTGTGAAGTTACCACAATTTATATAGTCACCTGTTGTGAGTATTTAGCATGTTTAGTGATTTTTAAATATAATAATGTTCCTGTGAAAAATTATGACATCCTAATTGGTGTATGTTTACAAGATCTTCACCAGTTATATTCATAAAAGTAGAATTCTGGATTTATAGTCTACAATATATTAAAAAATATTACTCTGTGTTTGGTAGCCCTGTTACCATGAGCCAGATGGATGTGTCTTCCACTGGGTCTCTGATCATACTTTTATTGGGTCACTGAGCTGGTCCCTGGGCAGGCAGAACTGCCTTTGGACCATGGTAAAGCAGAACGGGAGCAAGGTCATAGAGCTGTTTCAGGGATAGCAGTTGGATCCAAGGCCAGTAGGACTGTTACAGGTGGTATGGACGGTTGTAACTTTTCCTAGGTCCTTTGGCAGAAGGGGCAGGACTGCGGACAGGTGGGATAGAGCTGAATCTACAAGGAATGTGGGGCTATTTCTGGCTTGTGGCCAAGGCCATAGTTGATGAGCCTGCCACCAGAGTGTGAGCCTGTCTTCTCAAAGCAACTCTCTTCTGTCTCAGGCTCCATCAGGGTTTCACAACCTCTCACTTGGGTTGCACAGATCCCATAAAGACACTTTCTCCATGGAATAGCTGCCAAATATTTGTTTCTGTGGGGGGGACATTGGTCTGGGGAACCTTCTTTTCTTCCATGTTGCTGACATCATTCCATAAGAAATCTTATTGATTCTCATAATCTTTAATTCTTTTCTTAGGTTTCTTTATTTTCCTTATTGAGTGGGTATAAAATGACAACTTTCTGTGGCTTAGATTTACAGTCTATCATTATTGATGAGATTCAGCAACTCTTCATTTATTGGTCATGTGTTTTCTCTTCAGTAGAATCCCTATTCATGTCCTTTGTCAGATTTTCCCTCTGAGTTATTTATTCTTATTGTTTTGCTGGAGTTCTAATATGTATCCATGATACTAAACATTGAGTTTTATGTTTGCAAATATTCTCCCCCCAATGTATAGCTAATATTTTCACTTTCTTAAGATGTCATTTGATAAAAATTCTTATTTCAAGATAATCCTTATAGAATATAGAATTTTTTTTGAAGGAATAACTTGTCCAGCTCACTGGGTGCAAATCACTTATCAGTAGGATATTAGAAGTTTATGCATATCCAGTGTATATTTCTATGTAACTTTTATTCTCATCTCTCCAGAAAATGGGTACAATTAACCTGTAAACCTTCTAAAGGGTTTGTTGCTAAGCTAGCTGAATAGAAGGCTAACACTTCAGGTATCTCGGGTCTATTGCTTATTCCTATCCTAGAAAAGGAGAACTTACACTCTTTGTTAAGGCTCACATCAAAACAGGCAGAGCTTCAGTATACATACTTAATAAGCATTGGTGGGTCGAATAATTGGGCCGATTTTATTGTATTTCTCAGTCAGGCCTTTAGACTCTTTGCAAAGGCAACTAGTCCATATGGGATACAAATAACTAGTATAAATTTTATGCCTTGCATACAAATGTAGTGCTTAATCAGCTGTCCAAAATTTTATTCCTCTTTATGTGAACTGCATTCAGCACCAAGGTAGGGAATTGCTGAGGAGCTAACTGCTTAAATCACGTGGATTATGTGCCTAGAGTTTTCTGCTCTCATCATAGTTCATGTACTCATGTGGGCTCTGAAAATACAAATTACATCAACTCGGACAATGCTTTTTGATTTTAGAGACCTAGATTCTGGTTTTACCCTCAGAAGGATAAATTTACTAAAGAACAAAAAGAGTAGATACTCTTACTATATAGTTAATAGTGCAAAAATGTAACAAAATTATTGTGAATCATAAAGTCTAAAGAGGAAATTAAAATGAATTTTCCCTTATATACTCTCTTCCTAGAATAGCTTTATTTGGAATTCAAGAATTTTTAAACACATGCTTTGGTTTTATTATTAGAACAGGAATTTTGGGAAAGATGAAAGAAAAGAGAAATAAAGTAGAACAGGCAAATTAAATCAGAGGAAGAGAGACATGGTCTGAGGAGAATGATTGAAATCTCAGAGGTCTGACTACCTAGATATAACAAATTAAATAAGCCCCAAATTAATAGCTCTAGAAAGTGGAACTATAAAACAGGGATTTTTCCCCCCTAGTAACTGTAGGATTAGAGAGGGTGATTGGGGCCTGTAGAAATATAGCTCTAGCATAGTAGCAGGATCACAGGGTGTAATGAAATTGTTATGCTGAGGGATCCTGGATCTAACAAACTCTTGATACGATATCCTCTGAAAGTTGCAGATAGGAAATCTTTAATGAGAACCTGCTATATGGGTAGAGAATGCTTGGAGAGATTTGAAAGGGAATGATTGAAAAATCACTCTAAAAAAAATTACTTAATTATTGTATATGGAGATAAAGATATTACCTCTCTCCCAAGAGTAGGAAACTTATGAAATAAAGGCTTGAAGGGAAAGAGCATTGGAAATAATATACTTTGAAAGGGAAAGACTAATAGATCTATTCCAGCCCAGGTAGGACATTCATATTATGGGACAATGATTGGGATGATTTAATGCTCAGTAAGTGAGAGTAGCCAAAATTTGTTTGAACAGTGGATGTTTTTTTCAGTACTAGAACTCACTGCATTTCTATATTTCTATATGTATGACTATATTTCTCACTCATGATAGGACACCTTACAAAACAAAGCCTGGAGAAAATCATGTCAGAAAAGCAGATAATAAGGGCTTAAAAATGAAGAGAAATTAGAAACAAAGCAGATCCTCAAATCTTGTGAATAGCTATACATGTGGCAGAAAAGGAAAGGAATCAATTTCAGAAGTAAGTTGAACTATTTGGAGCCTTCTTAGAGCAGAACAGCAGATAGAAATAAAATGTTAGAGCCTCTTCTCTGTTACAGAAAAGTATGTAGCAAAAAAAAACCCCCAAAAACAAAAAAAAGTGTGGATCAAAGTCTAGAACATTAAAAAGCTGAGGAAAGGTAGGGCCTGTGAAGGATAATTCTCCAGCAAAAACTGAGTTGGGGGTCATATGGAAACCTTCCCTAATAGCTAAGTTTTGCAGGCCTCAGGCATTCCAGAGCAAGTGGCAGTCGTCTCTGTGGAACAGGTCTGCCCCCTGGACAAATCTCATCCTTAAATGCAGCACTGGGGGATGGGTGTGGGGCAGAAAATAAAATTTAAAAGTTTTTGATATGCCGAAATGGACTGTAAGCATTTCAATAAGAGTGGTGACTGGGTATGCCAACACTAAAATTTTCAAACATTGCCAGGAATTTCTCCCACTTTTGATTGAGAATAGAGAATGCAAAAGTAGATTTCCCTCCCCTCATACATGTTAAAAAATAATCTCCTTATGGCAGACTTCACAATTCACTAGTTTTGGACCATGGACAAGTGATGCTGAAGAGCTGGGAGTTTGACTGAATTTCTCTGCATTCAATCTTCTTTCTTCAGATAGCACTGAGCCTCTGCTAAGGTCTTTGGGAATACTATATACTAGTTTCTGGGGATACTCTTTTTTATTTTTTTCTTGGGGATAATCACTTTGAAGCTAGGATTAGATTGATTTTTTAACTAGGACTCTAATACTTTTATATATCCTATCAACTCCTTTTATTACTTTCGTAGTGGAGCCCATGGGCAAAAGAATTTAACTACTGATACTTTGAAGGGACCATACTCTACCCATGGAACACAATGCAGACTACAAACTCAATACTTAGGCCTTTTCTAGAGAATGTATAAAGTTGTTGAAGAAAATATTCTAATATTAATTGATCGATTGGTTTTAATTAATTAATAATTATGGTGACATTGGTTAATGAAATCCAGTGTTTCAAGTGTACAATTCACCAATAAGTCATATATATTTCGAATTGTATGTTCACTACTCATAGTTAGATTTCTTTCGGTCACCACATATTTGACCCCTTTTACCCCATCTATCTCTTCCCCGCACCTTCTGGTAACTACTAGTCTGTTGTCCATGTCCATGAATCTCTGTTTGTCCTGTTTGTTACTTGTAGGTTTATATCCCACATATAAGTGATATCATGTGGTTTTCAACTTTTCCTGTCTGGCTTATTTCACGTAGCATGATTATTTCAAGGTCCATCCATGTTATCGCAAATAGCAATATTTCATCTCTTCTTATAACTGAGTAGTATTCCATTGTATATGTGTACCAAATCTTCTTTATCCAATCATCTATTGTAGGACACTTTCATTGTTTCCATTTCCTGGCCACTATGAATAATGTTGCTATGAACATCGGTGTGTGAATATCTTTTAGGATATGGGTTTTCAAGTCTTTGGGGTAAATGCTCAGTAGAGGGATTGCTGGATCATATAGTAGATCAAGTCTTAGTTTTTTAAGGAATCTCCATACTGTTTTCCATAGTGGCCGTGCCGATTTTCAGTCCCACCAGCAGCGTATGAAGGTTCCTTTTTCTCTACATCCTCTCTAACATTTGTTATTACTTGTCCTCTTAATAACAGCTATTCTAACAGGTATGAAATATCTCATTGTGGTTTTTATTTGCATTTTTCTAATAGCTAGCAATGTTGAGCATTTTTTCATATGCTCTTGGGAGAAGTGTTTGTTTATGTCCTCTGTTCATTTTTTAATTGGATCGTATGGGTTTTTTTTGTTACTGAATTGCATGAGTTCTTTGTATATTTTGGATATTAGGCCCTTATCAGAGGTGTTGCTTGCAAATATATTTACCATTCGGATGGTTGCTTTCTTTTCCTTGTGGATGATTTCTTTTACTGTGCAGAAGCTTTTTAGTTTCATATAGTCCCATTCATTTATTTTTGCTTTTACTTCCCTTGCCTTTGAGGTAAAATTCATAAAATCCTCTTTAAGTCCAAGGTCCTTGAGCTTAGTTCCTATGTTTTCTTCTATGCAATTTTTGTTTAAAGTCTTATATTGAAGTCCTTAATCCATTTTGAGTTAATTTTGGCATGCGATGATGGACAACAGTCTAGTTTCATTCTTTTGTAGGCGGCTTTCCAGTTATCCCAGTACCATTTATTGAAGATACTTTTCTTTCTTCACTGTGTTTTTGGCTCTTTTGTTGAAAATTATTTGCCCATATAAACATAGGTTTATTTATGGACTCGCAATTCTGTTCCACTGGTCTTTGTTTCTGTCCCCCCACCCCCACCCCAATACCATGCCATTTTGATTACTGTCGCTGTGTAGTATAATTTGAAATTGGGAAGAGTGATGCCTCCAGCCTTGTACTTTTTTATCAGGATGGCTTTGGCAATTCAAGGTCTTTTGTGCTTCCACAGCAAATCTAATGATTTTTTTTTGGTTGTATTTCTTTAAAAAATCCCAATATGATTTTGATAGGGATAGCATTAAATCTGAATAATGCTTTATGTCATAAGGTAATTTGAACTATGTTGATTGTTCCAATCCAAGAACACAGAATATCTTTTCATTTCTTTGTATCTTCTTCAATTTCTTTTAATAGAGTCTTATAATTTTCATTATATAGGTCCTTCACATGTTTCATTAAATTTTTTCCTAGGTATTTTATTCTTTTTGTTATAATTGCAAAAGGAATTATTTTTTCCACATCTTTTCCTGACAATTTGTTATTAGAGTATAGGAATGCTTTGGATTTTTGAACATTAATTTTGTATCCAGAACCTTTACTGTATTTGCTTATTGTTTCTAATAGTGTTCTTGTGGAGTTTTTAGGGTTTTCTATACAGAGAATAATGTCATCCGCAAATAGCGACAGTTGGACTTCTTCATTTCCTATTTGGATGCCTTTTATATCTTTCTCTTGCCTGATAGCATTCACTAGGACCTCCAATGTTATACTGAATAACAGTAGCGATAGTGGGCAGCCTTGTCTTGTTCCTGATCTTAGAGAAAAGGCTTTTAGTTTTTCCGTATTATGTGTAATGTTGGCTGAGGGTTTGTCATATATTGCCTTTATTATGTTAAGGTACTTTTCTTCTATACCAATTTTAAGTGTTTGAATCATAAATGGAGGCTGTTTCTTGTGAAAGGCTTTTTCTGCATCTATTGATATGATAATGATTCTTATTTTTTAGTTTGTTTATGCGGTGTTTCACATTAATCAATTTGCATATGTTGAACAATCCCTGTGCCCACTTGATCATGGTGTACAATTGTCTTAATATACTGGTATATTTGGTTCACTAGTATCTTATTTACGATTTTTGCATCTGTGTTCATGAGAGATATTGGTCTGTATTTTTTTGTGTGTTATCCTTACCAGGTTTTGGTATCAGAGTAATATTGGCTTCATAAAATGAGTTGGAAGGT
This sequence comes from Rousettus aegyptiacus, assembly GCF_014176215.1. NCBI lineage: Eukaryota > Metazoa > Chordata > Mammalia > Chiroptera > Pteropodidae > Rousettus > Rousettus aegyptiacus. The sequence goes on along the minus strand of NW_023416311.1, from coordinate 37,719,467 downwards.
ATTTCCTCCTCTTTGATTTTTGGAAGAGTTTGAGGAGAATAGGTATTAAATCTTCTTTGAATGTTTGGTAGACTTCAATGGTGAAGCCATCTGGTCCTGGACTTTTACTTTTTGGTAGGTTTTTGATGATAGTTTCAATTTCCATACTGCTGATCGGTCTATTTAGATTTTCCAGATCTTGATTCAGTCTAGAAAAACTGTATTTTTCTAAGAGTTTCAGCTGTTTTGGGATGAAAGGCTCTATAAATGTCAATTATGTCCGGGTGGTCTAATGTGTCATTTAAGGATGTTATTTCCTTATTGATATTCTGTTTGGATCATCTGACCTTATCCGACAGTGGGGTATTTAGGTCCCCTACTATGATAGTGTTTTGGTCTGTTTCTCTCTTTAGTTCTGTTTGTAATTGCTTTGTATATTTTGGGGCTCCCTGATTGTGACCATAGATAGTAATAAGTGTTATGTCTTCTTGGTGCATGATTTTTTTTATCATTATGAAGTGTCTCTCAGTATCTTTCTCTACCTTTTTTATTTTGAAGTTTATTTCATCTGATATTAGTATTGCTACTCTCGCTTTTCTCTGAATGCTATCTACTTGAAATATCATTTTTCACCCTTTCCCTTTGAGTCTATATTCATCTTTGGAACTGAGATGTGTCTCCTAGAGGCAGCATATGGGTGGATTTTGTTTTTTGATTCAATTTGCAACTCTGTGCCTTTTCATTGGTGAGTTTGGTCTATTTACTTTTAGGGTGAATATTGAAATATGAAGTTTTCCTATAGTCATTTTATCTTTTGCTTTCTGGTAGCTTGGTGTTTCCATTGCTTCCCTGTCCTTGTGTTTCTATTTTTTTTTTTTTTTTTTTTTGGTTGGATTTTGTAGATTTTCTCTCTGGTCCTTCTTGTTTTATGTTATGTACTTCAGTTCTGAATCTTAGGCATGTAGTTACTATTATCAGTCCATTTTCTTCTGCATGTGCCTTATCTCCATTCCCCTTTGCAAATTTAAATCTTCGAATCCCCCCTTTTTCTGTCATTGTTGTCTCAATTTGTCCCTAAGTATGTTGAATGTTCATTAGTATCTTGCAATAGCAAATCTCTTATTGTTTAAGCTTATAATAACCTGTTCTTAGTAAGGGTTGCATTCCTCTGCTTCTATCTGACTGCTAGTTGCCTTACTCATAGTTATGTTTTTTTTTTTTTTTTCCCAGTTTTTGTTTTAGGTGGGCTGACCCTTTTCATTATTTCCTGTAATGTAGGCCTTATAGTGGAGAAGTCCCTCAATTTTTGTATGTCTGGAAAAGTCTTTATTTCTTCTTATATCTAAAGGAGAGCTTTACTGGATACTTTATTCTTGGTTGGTAATTCCTTTTATTTGATAGTTTGAATATTTGGTTCTACTTCTTTCTTGCTTAAAAGGTTTGTTCTGGGAAGTCCAACGATAACCTAATGGGTTCCTCTTTATAGGTTATCATTTTTTTTCCCTGGCTGCCCTAAGACTTCTTTCTTTTCATTGATTATTGATAATTTTAATATAACATGTCTTCGAGAAAGCCTTTTGGAGTTAATTGGGTGTTCTGTTGACTTCTTGAATTTCAGGCTTCCGCCAATTTCTTAGATTTGGGGAAATCTTGTGTCAACTATTTGTCTGACAATGCTTTCTGATCCCTGCTCCTTTTCCTCCCCTTCAGGAATACCCATTTTTATATTTTATTTCCCGATGGTATCAGCTAATTCTTGTATTTATTTTTTCTTATTTTTCATTCTTTGGTCTCTCTCTTTTTCCCTCTGATTTATTTCTAGATTTCTGTCTTTGATATCACTGATCATTTTCTACATTTGGTTGACTCTATTTCCCAGGCTTACTGTTTCATATTTCATCTCTTTTAGTGTGTTCTTCATCTCCAAAAGTTCTATTTGGTTCTTTAGGACCAAATCTCCTTGCTAAAAAATCTGCCAATCTAGTTGTTTTTTAATTCCTGTAATTGTTGATATGAATTATTTTAGATCTCATTGAGTTTTTTCAGAATTACCATCCTGAAGTCTCTGTCATTTTAGTCACATATTTCTATGTCTTTAAGCTTATTTTCTGGAGAGTGTTCTCTTTCTTTCTGAGCTACCTTGTCACCTTGGTTTTTCATGGTGTTTAATGGAGTATTTCTTCACCTGGGCATTAACGAACGTGGATTCTGCATATTTATTTATTTATTTATTTATTTATTTATTTTATTTTCTAGAAAGAAGGTTTATTATATAAAGGTCTCTCTTTAGCCTGTTGCTAAGAAGTTATTTTTCTTTTGGTTTCAAGTAGGTGGTGTCTAAGCCTCTCGGACCCCTGCTTCAAAGCCTTAACAATGCCTTTTTTTTCTTATAAATATTCAATCTTGATCACTACCCCCAGTCTTAGTATCTGTCAGTGTTAGCAACAGTTTTGGTTGTGTTTGCTCAGATTTCCCTGGGGCTCTATGGTGTTCAGTCTTGGAGGATATTGGGTGGTGCCTTCTGGGTTGGAGGGTGGGGGTTGTGGATCAGCCTCGGGTTTTGCAGCTGCACTGGTAATGATCAGCTGTTGCTTCTCTGCCGTCCCCATTTTGTTTTTCTTTTTGCCCTGATCCCTGGGCACTGTTCTCTGCTGCATGTAGCTCACAGCTCTCTCAGGCAGGGTTGTTCAGGGAATCTGCTGCACCTTTTCTCCTCCCCCTCCTCCTTCAGGGATCTCCAGCTGCGTGCAGCAGCTTTGTTTTTTTCCCAGTCTACCACCCAACTACTGTGATTCTGACCTGTGGTAGCTTTTATTTGCTGATCATTCTCTCAGATGAGTTTGTATACAGGTTGGATATTATTTGTTGAGTTTTAGATGTTTAGCTTATTATTATTTTAAGGGGAGAAATCTGGGGATATTTCTCATTCCACCATGCTTCTGATGTTACTCGATTGATTTGTTTTAATTTAAAAGCCATGATGACTTAACATCGAGGCCTTAATTTTTTCCTGAGAACATAGTGGAAGAGTATTTATATTTAAATTTGGGTTATTTTCATATTATTTACACAGTATTATTAGGGAATAGTTATGCTACTGTTTGATTTCATTGTGTAACATCTAGTGAGTGATGATGATCAATGGAATTGGACCCACATTAGAATGGGAAACAAAATAAGGAGTATTTTGTTTAGGAATATTTACTTAATGTAGTATTCTTACCCAATTCATTTACTTCATGAAAAAAGCTAAGTTGGCCAATGGGGCAGGAAGAGGAATGTCTTCAAACTCATCTCCTTCCCTGAGATATGAGGCAAGCCATTCATCATCACTGATTGTTAAACCAAATAAATGATGAGAACAGAAAAGAGAGAAATGTATACACATGTGTGAGCTATTTATTCCCTATTCCTTATATTTCCATAAAAGGGAAATAGTATGTATTCTAATCTCCAGGAGGAAAAATATAGAAAATCTTTTTCCTTATATCCTTATTCATAACCAAGATTCAAGTGATGACCTGGATTTGACGAATTTGTGAAAAGGTACTGGGCATTATCAGTTTTGTTCCTTCTGGGTTTCCCCTTTTTTGGAGGCATCCTGAAGCACACACTACAGGGAAGTTTACTAGGTTAGGTTCTGTCCCGGAAGCAGAGAGGTATGACCTTTTGGGTGATTTTAACCTCAAATGAAGGTCAATGTATTAGGAGGCCCTTGAGGCCAGTGATCCAAACCATGTTCTTCAGTTTAATGTTATCAATAACAAAGTTAAATTTTTATATTTATTTTCATGACTCTCTAGTCTATATTTAAACTCTGGGAAGTTGCTTACAAAAGAATATAAGTATCATTTCAAATCCCAACAGATATAGAGAAGTACCAACTGATGCAGGAAGAACAATGGATGCAATAACAGTTCAGTGAGCAGGGAAAGCCTTTTCCTGGGCTTCAGACATTAGATCATAAGGAATATTTGGGTTGTCAAAAGCAGAATAAAAATGGTGACTTGTGACTTATGATTCCTCTTTTCTGATGCAGGGCATATGATCTCAAATGCCTACAAGGGACAGAGAGGTGAAATGAAAGGATACAAAAGACCTGAATGCGTGTGCTTATAGTGTAAGTGGTGGTGATAATTGGGAGTTTAGAAGATTGTGTGGACTGGGGAGCACATGCTCCTCCAAAAGGGGAAGTTGTGATACACACCATCAGGTTGTAGCTGTGGACAAATTATCAGATTTTATTTCTAAGAGAAAGCAGAAGAAATACATATTTTTATAGGAAATTTCCCAATTTTTAAATGTTGGCTTAAATTTAGGTGAGAAAACTCTTGGACAATTAAAACAAGTTTATATAGACTGGATGTGGTTTGTGCACTGTTACAATAGAAGCGATATTTCTCTTAACATGTTGGAGAACTGTCCCTGAATGCACTTAGAGTTGAGTTTCTTTACCAGGAATTTACTTTATTCCAATTGGCTAAGGCAGTTCAGTTTCCTGCGTGTTTGCTGTATTTAAACTTCTGCTCTCCCTCTTTTATTACCACCGATTTAAGAATTTATCATATACTGCCCTAGACCAAATGCAGAGTTTATGACTCCAGCGTTCATGGGACTTGATTACATCCAGGGAAGCACATATGGTGAAATGTACCATCTCAACATTTTGTCAATTATGCCAGTGTACTTGTGCCAGCGAAAGTGATTTCTCCCTCCTAAAGACATATGAGCCAGAAAGAAGTTCTTTGATTTCTTGTTTTATGTGACATTCTGCCTGCAATTAGCAGGCTTCCAGATGTTCATGAATTTTATATTCAACTTATATAGTCATTTATGTTTCCCACCAGAAAGCAGAGTGGTTTATGTTCCAGAAACTCAATTGAAAAACATTTCTTCTAACTTGAACTTGAAACGACTAAACATTTCATGGTGTAACTTCTAATTATAAATGTTCTGTGAGATTAGAGGACTTTTATTTTTATCTGGGTAAATTTGAATTTTATCCACATTCATTGAACAAACACTTGAAAATATTCCCTTCAGTTTGGAGCTGCTTGGATCTTTCTCTTACTTTTCATTGATAGGATTCTTCTGCTAAACTTCTAAAATCTTATAACTTTTAATCTTCTTTGAAAATCACTTTTGTATTTTTCACTAGGCTGTGAGAAACTTGAGAGGCCTCTGAAACACTTAACACAGGACTTTCTTAAACTAAGTGATCAAGACATTTACTTCATTAAAACTAATTCACTCTCCCTTGAAATTCAGAGAAAAATTATCTATCGATTAATTATTTAACTAATTTCTCTGTTTAAGATTCACGATCTGTTATCACCACCGAAGATTTAACAGTCTTTTACCTTACTTATGAAACTGAAACCTTAATTGACAAGCTTGCTCTAAACAGGGATCAGTTTAGCATGGAATTAGGCTGGATTAAGGCAGGGAAGTAGCCACATTTACCGTAATTCATTAAAGCATAGACATTTCCTCTAAAATCAGTTTTTGTTGAAATATATAGCTTTTTTTTTAGGATACCAGAAATCATGAATTGTGTGTACATTTTATTCATTTTCAGATGAATAAAATCATAACTTTGGAAGGCATCACAGTGATACTTTGCTTCAGATTTCTTCCTCATGTGATTTTGTAACATTCTTTGCAGAGAGTTCTAACCTTCTAGGGATGAGATACAATCTTATAATGCAGGTTGTTTCTTTTGAAGAGGAGGATGAGCAAGTTTTTTCTTATATCAAATCAAATCTACCTTTTTTTCCCCCTACTTTTGTTCATTAGTTCGAGTTCTCATTGAGACAGTACAAAATAAATTTAATTCTTCCTCTACATAGAATTTCAATATGTCTTCCCTTGATCTTTTCTCCTCCTCTTCCTTTTTATTCTTCTAAAATGGCTTTATAGAGATATAGTTTACATACCATAAAATTTATCCATTGTAAATGTATAGCACAATAATTTTTTGTATTTTCATTAGAGTCATATAATTATCATTGCAATCCAGTTTGGGAATATTTCCACTACCCTGAAAAATGTTTACTGTGCTTGTTTATAGTAAGCCCCCAACCCTAAGCAATCATTGATTTGCTTTCTCTCTATACAGATTATCTTTTCAAGAAATTTTGTGTAAATGGTATGCTACAATATGAAGTCTTTTATTTATAATTCTTTTCAAGTAGCATAATGTTTTTGAATTTCATTCATATTGTAGTATGTATCCATAGTTTGTTCCTTTTTAATGATAAATAATACTTCATTGTGCAGATATTTCACATTTTTTAATCCTTTCACTTACTGATGGACATTTGGATTATTTCCAGTTCTTGGTTATTTCAAATAATACTTCTTTGAACATTCATGTACAAGTCATTGTATGGACAGATACTTTTATTTCTCTTGGCGTAGACACCTGGGAGTAGAATTATAGTAATTCCTCCTTATCCATGAGGGATATGTCCTAAGACCCCCAGTAGATGCCTGAAACCAAGGATAATGCCAAACTCTGTAAATACTATGTTTTTTTTTCCTATACATACACACCTGTGATAAAGTTTAATTTATACCTGAGGCACAGTAAGAGCTTAACAACAATTACTAATAATAAAATAGAAGAATTATAGCCATATACTGTAAAAAAAGTTATGTCAATTTGGTCTCTCGTTCTTAAAATATCTTATTATACTGCGCTCACCTTTTCACTTAAAGGAAGCACTTTATAACTTCTCTTTGGCATATCCACCTTGCCAGCACCATCATTCTTGTTATTTGGAGCCATTATCAAGTAAAATTAAGGATACTTGAACACAAGAACTAATAACAGGACAGTAGATATGATAACCCAGACAGTAACATATACAGCATGAATAAGCTGGACAAAGGGGTGATTAACATCCTGCATTGGGTGAAGTGAGACAGCAAGAGATTTCATCATGCTACTCAGAATGACTAGCAATTTAAAACTTATGAACTGTTTACATTTGGAATTTTCCACTTAATATTTTCAGACCTCAGTTGACCTTGGGTAACTGCAGAAAGCATAACCATGGATAAAGGGGACTATCATCAATCTATAAACAGAATGTCTCTATTTACATCATCTTTAAATTCTTGTAGTTAAAGACATTGGCTTTCAGTGTACATCTTACATTTCCATTGTTAAATATAAATATTTTATTGTTTTTGATGCTATTAATGAAGGAAATTTTTTTCTTTGTTTTAATTTCCAATTGGTTGTTGCTAGTATATAGGAATATAGCCTAATCTTCTTTGGAAATTACTTCATCTGTTTCTACTGGTTTTAAGTTTTTAGGGAAGGTTAAGAAAAAGGCCTGAGCTTGTGTTCTAGGTTTCATTTCCCCATTAAACTTCCTTGTAAGGGCTATCATTTTCCCAAGATCACTGAATATGGATGAGACTCTGATTTACCCGTGTTCAGGATATATAAGTACTTTTTTTTTTTTTTTAAGAAAATTGCATTCTCATTAGGAGGATTATTCATCAATCTGTGTAGCTTGATAAGCATCTCCCAACCTTGATCAGGGTGACAAACCAGGGAGGCTATTGTACAGGATACCCATTCATCAATAGGCTTTGAACCCTGAGGCTCCCCCACACAAGGCCATCATTCAAGAGCCCAGAGAGTAGTGAAAACGTTTTATCTTTCAGTGTGGTTAATGAGATGTTACTATAACTCTGTGTGAGCAATCCCTTTGTGACATTCCCACAACCTGCCTGCTTCCCAGTGCCCTGTCACTTCTTTAGGAATGTTCTGCGCATCCTGTACATCCTCCCTCCTTTCATCAGATGCAGGAGAACTTGCCCCCAAATGACCATATAGTTATCTCTCCCCAGATATTTGTTATTAATTTCTTGTTAAATCATGATTACTCGTTTTTTCTACTAGTGTCACTAAATTATTTAATTAAAAAAGAAATCAGTGAGAATCTTTTACTCACTTATCTCCTCTCTGGAATCCAGAAGAATCTTTGTATTATTTAAGATTGTTTGACCACATATAGCAAAAGCTCGATTATAATGGCTTAATAAAGACTGGATCAATATTTATAATCTATCTACCTAACATCTATCATCTCTCATGTGTTTATCTCTATTATTTATGCATCTGTCTGTCTATAAAAATGTCTGTAAAGCAGTCTGGAAGTGATCAGTTCAGGGATATTTTGGCTAGGAGTTAAAGCTCCTTCTAGCTCCTGATTCACCATCGTTAGTATATAGTTCTTGTCCTCATGGTTGCGGTATCTTTGGGTATTGTGGACATACCCTGGTTGAAAGAATAAGAGAATTTGGAAGGCAAAGGAAATATGCTCAGTCTGCATCCTCTATTAGGCTTTTTTTTTGGAGGACACTTCCACTTACATCTCATTCACTAGATGGATGTCATATGACCAATCCCAGATGCTTGAAGGTCTGGAAAGCTAAATATTTAAAGATGGCACATTCCTTGTCAGAAAATAAAAATCATGATTCTGTTGGTAAATGTGGTAGATATTTCCAGAGCTTACCATAGCTGATTCTTCTGCCCTTCTTCGTGCAACGAAGCCTACACTCCTTAACCTCCTTCCTATTGGGTGAGACAATGTGACCAGTTTTGGGTGATGAAATGTGAGCAAAACTGATATATGTCACTTCTAAATGACGCCAAAGCCCATTTAAATTTCTTTAGTCTTGCCTCTTCTCCTGGAGTCTCTTGTGTGTTTCAGACAGTACACGTACAAGAGGGTGGAGCTTTCATCAGCCTGGTCCCCTTCGTCAACCCATGTGGACATATGATATGAATAAGATATGAACTTTTGTTAAGCTGAGAATTTCAGGTCTGTTAGAGCCTTATAACCCAGTCTGTTATGATAAATGAACTAAAAAAAGGGGGGTAGTAGATATTGGCCAGGCAGATAGCTGTATCTGCCACACTCTTCTACAGAGCCTGTTTCCACGGAATCCCCTAGAGCCATGATGGTCATCACTTTCAACTCTAACTCTATGTTTATTAATTATGAGAAAGTTTTATGCACAACTAAAGAGAATAATATAATAACTTGATGTACCTATCTATATCTATATCTATATATCTATATCTGTATCAAATCAATCCAGTTCATTTCTGTTCCTCTTATTTTTACTTTTATTCTCTTCTCCCTACCTAGATTACATTTAATCAGATCTCGGGCATCACATAATTTCAAATTTAAGTATATGTCTCTTTAAGATAAACAATATTTTAAACTTAACTCCAATACTATTTTCACAGCTAATACTTAAAAATAATTCCTCAATATCTTCAACTAAGTTTCACATTTTCATCAATTGTCTTATAGGGGATTTTTTTCTTTTTAAAGTTTATTTGTTCACATTGGGGCCCAAACAAAGCTGTGATTGCCTGATATGTCTTTGAATTCCCTGTTATTCTAAGAATAATGCAGACATTTCACCTCTAGTTTTAAAAACTGTCATTTGTTCTGGAGAATTTTCCACAGTTTGGATGTTGCTGTGGGCCCTCATGGTTTCTGTTCAATGAACTTTTTTGTCCATTGCATTTTCTGCCAATTGCTAATTAGATCGAGAGGCTTGACCATATTGAATTTTATTTATTTATTTTTGGCAACAACACATCATAGGTGATGTTGTGTACCCTCCTTAGTAGGCACATGATGTCTGTTTGTTTTGGTCAGTCTTCCCTGACCCCCTTATCAATACCTTGAACAATTTAGAAGTAGCTTCTGTTCTTGGCAATGGGGATGCTGTAACTTTTAGTAGAAACCTGATTGTATTGGCAGGACCATCCTCTAATTTTAAACAAGTTGAACTCTTTCTTTTTAAAATCAACTTTCTTGGAGTATAATTTACATAAATAAAAACATGCATTTTAATTGAACAGTTTGATGAGTTTTGACAAATGTGTACATTTATGTAAACATCTCCACACTTGAGGTGTAAAACAGTTCTATTATCCCTAATTCCTATTCCCTTCCAGGGCAATTCCCTCTTTCTGGCTCCAGTGATCTACTTTCTGTCACTATAGATTAAAATTTCATATAGAAAATCTAAAGTCTCATAAAAATGGAATTTTTCACTATGTACTCTTTCGTGACTTTTTTTTTTTTTTTGCTCAGAATAATATCTGTAGGTTTCAACTATAGTGTTAGGTATATAACTAATTTGTACCTTTTTATACCTAAATAGAACTCTGTTGTATCTATATGCCACAGTTTGTTTATCCATACACAAGTTCATAGACATTTGTATTGTTCCTGGGTTTTAGCTATGATAAAGTTGTTATAAAATTTTTGGCACAAGTCTTTGAATGAATGTATGTTTTCATTATCTAGGGTAAATCCTAGAAATGAAAGGACTGGGTTATAGGATAAGCATATATTCAGCTTTATGACAAGGTCAAACAGCTTTCCAAAGTGATATTTTAGAAATGTTATATTTCTATGAGAAATGTATGACAGTTACATTGTTTCACATTTTCTCCAGCATTTGGTATATTAATCCTTTTAATTTAGCAAATCTCATAGATGTGTAGTAGTATCTTAGTTTGATTTTAATATTTCTTGATGACTAATGATATTGACCATTTATTCAATGCTTACGGGTCATTTTTATTCTATATATCTGTTTATTTATATATCTATCCATCATCTATTTACTTGTGTTGAGGGAGAGAGAGATGGCCTGATCCATCTGGGAATTTTCTTGAACCCCTAATGATTTCCAAGTGCTCTGTTCTCTAGATGACTAGAATTTGAATGTTTCTCTGTTATGTATGTGCTCTTATAAGTCTTTAGTTGTTTTTAATGTACTTTATGGTATTTCATTTTTTCCTTTTTAAAATCAGGGTATAATTTACATATACAAAATATACATTTTAATTGAACAGTTTGATGAGTTTTGACAAATGTATACATTCATGTAACCATCCCCACACTGAGGTATAGAACGATTCTATTATCCCCCAATCCTGTCCCCTTGCTAGGCATTTCCCTATACATTCATAAACTACTACTTAGCTTGTAGTCAAAGAAATTTATGCAGATTTCTAGGCAACTTTTCTGTCTTCTTCATCTTCATCTTCTGTGTCTTTTTCTTCTCCCTCCTCCCCTGCCTCCTCTCCCCACCTTGGTTTTCCTCCTCCTCCTCTTTCTTCTTCTTTTATAATTTCCTTCTCTGCTTTATAACTTCTAGCCACTTTGTTCTCCCAAACTCTGATCTTTGTCCCCAGTGCCTGGAATATAGTAAATATAAATAATTATAGCCATTGTTATTGTTTTATTATTATGGAATTATTTTTCTAAATGCTTTTGCCCGGTGAGGTCATATGTGTCCCTAACTCCTCCAATCCTCCTTTTTTTACACTGTTATAGAACTTTCAAAACAAATTTGTAATTTATCTCTTTTCATGTCAATTGCATAGATTGCAAAGGCTTTTTTTATTCATCTTTGTGACTCTATCATCAAATATAATGCCTGGTGCATAACACATACCCAAGAGACATTTGTTGTTACATCAAAGTAATATGAAAGAAGCTAGGGAAGTAAAGGGATTCAAAGGAAGGAGTTAATATTAGTCAATCCTATAAATTCATCAAGAGAAATCAGAATTATAAGAAGCCATTCGATTTAGCAATAAGAAGTCACTGAGTATTTAGGTTAAACATAGTGGAGTAATTTTAGTTAAACATGGTGTTTTACAAACATTGCTCTCCAAACCTGGACTAAAATGAAAGTAAAGGAAAAAGTTAAACAAATCAATAAATAAAATGCATATATATACAAGGATAAAGATAACATGAGAGGAGATAACAGTAGTAAAATTAAGAACCTGGAAAGCAGAGAGTTGAATGGTAACTATCAGAAAAAACAAAACCTAAGTCAGTAGTAAAGAAAGCCAAGGAGCAAATCTATTCATGACTTGGAATCTCAGAAAGTCTCAGGAATCACAGGTACTGATTATTCCTAGAAAGTAGTGATGCAATTGGGGCTGGAAAATGAAGGATTTGTTGGACATCCATAACAAGAAGTATTTAAATTTCCGTATTCCACTGACAGTCAACTACTCCTCCTCTACACGATAAAAGCTTTATTCCGTCGAGATGTGAACTAGAGGGAATGTGGTTAACAAGGATAACATGCCCAGCTGAAAAAAGAGGTTGCAGCGAAAGTTCATATAATGAATGGTGAAACACTTGTCCCTTTTCATTCACTTAGCCCCAAGAAGCATTATTGCCAATCTTATTCTTCTCAGACCAGAGATTGGAGAGTTCTTCTAGGAGGAAATTGACTAACACAAAAGAAATAAAAAGCCTAGTAACTTGGATTCTCTAATAAAAGAATCTAGTCAGTTCAACTTACATGTGCATGTGCCATGGTATGGCAGAATAAGAAAAGTAAATGTCAACATAAAATATGTATCTGACTGACACCAAGAGTCACTCTTCATCTGCTTTTCCACATGACCCCTCTTCCATGCATTTCTGGTAGCATATTTTGCATAGTGGAGTTAAAATGGAGTTTATTGGAAAGAGAACTAGCTCTCAGCATTCAGTTCTGTGCATGCATCTTACTGCAGGCTTGATTTTCGGCCACATATTCCAGTGATAATCATGTCATAAGAATAGTTGAGAGGTAAACATAAATAAATGTAGATTCTCTGAGTTTGTTGAAAAAAGTATATGGTGCAGATTCAAGGTAATTAATGTTTGTGTGTCATCTGCATTTCTTTAATTAATAACAAACTAAAGCTAATTTACTTATTTCTATATTCCCAGCACCTAGGATCCATTTTCTACTTTTGAAATAAAAAATAACCAAAATTTCTGTTGGAAGAATGGATTGATAGTGATGTTATTTATAGAGGTGGAGAGGTAACTTCTGAGCAGACATGAAAGAATATATTCCCTTTGGGATGTTCTTGGGTAATGATATACTTGGAAACAGAGATCTGTAGCTCAGGAGGAGGTCATCTAGAGAGGAGAAATAGATTTGGGACTCACTAGATGAGAGGTAGAACTACTCAGAGGCTGAATTAATACTGGCCAGCTATGATGAATAAAAAAAGAACAAAAGATAAAGACTTAAGAGACCCAACATTTAATAGGATAGACAGGGGACAAAACACTTGCAAATCAAACAGAATAAAGAAGTAGAGAGTTGCCAGAGTAAGTATGAGGCATGCAGTAAGCCAAGAAAGGAAGGAATTTAGAGAATTAGAACAGTCACTTGGTGGAGGACTAGGAATAAGCATTTTGACTTGGCAGTTAGGAGATCATTGATGGCTTAGCAACAGTAGTTTCAGAATGGGTTTTGCTAATGTTCTATCTCTGATACTGATTGTGTACTTCATTTTTCAAATATTATCTAAAACAATTCTACGACAATGTCTCTAAGTTCTTGCAATATCTTGGCAATGTAACTGATCTGGGTTAGAGAATTGAACTGTGTGTGTGTGTTTTTTTTTAATGAAGACAACAAGTGCTCATGTTTGTAGAGAGTTTTAAACTTTACAGCATGGAGTTTCTGGAGAATCTATTTTCTCATTCTGGATGGGTTTGATCTATTGTAATAGCAACAAACTGGGTAAACAAACAAGGTAAAGTTTGCTAGCATTGCAAATCCATTGATAGCTTCTAGGAGAGCAAGCGCTGAGAGTAGGACCACAAAGCAGCATGGACTGAAAACACAAAGTTTGTTTACGTTAGTGGTCAGCCCACCTGCAGTGAAGCTACAAGCTTTCAAGCTCAAAGGAACTTCTTTTTATCAACAAATTATACCTTCACTTATCTGATATTAGCTACCCTTCTATATAAACTACTTCCTATTTATTTTCCTTTCTTGTGGTGATAAGAATGTCAAAATTATATAATCTCATTACCAGGAATTAGTCTTTAATTATGATTAAAGCATTTTGTCATTTCATTCAAGCTATTATTCTTAGTAGTTTTTACTTTATTTTTCAGCATAAGACACTAAATATTTCAAACACGCATTCAAAATCTCTTTTCCAGTACATGATATATTCTTCTGACTGGCCTAATAACCACCTCTACTACATTACAATAGATTTCCTTTTTTGGCCACTAATGACTCACACTCAATACTTCCCGTACATTAGTTCACTGAATCACACATCCCAGCCATCAAACTTCAATCATTTCATTGCCTTGTTTGTTTTTCCATTTTTACTTAAAATTTTTTTTTTTGTTAGGACAACAGAAAAATGAGACTTAAAAGAAGTTCTGTGTTCTCTCTGCCATCTGCTAACATTATACCATCTGCTTCAAATACTGATCTAACCCTGTTTTCTGTGCTTTTGAAATGAATCTCTGTTTTATTCCTTCCATGTATCTTTTATGATTATGTTGTCAGAAACTTCCTCCTGCTTCTTTCTTTCCTCTCCTTCCCCACCTTCTTTTATTGAGATGCTCATTCTCTTGGACTATAGGTTAGTATCTCACACCGAGAGATCATCTGTATTTTTCATAGGAAATGCTTGAAAAGAAATTATTTAAAGTCCAGGATACCTGATTGTCTGTGCTCAGCATTCATTTCCTAAATTCCATGTATGTGCAGGCACACATGCATATATGCTCAAAGGCATAGGCTAGAGGTAGGGTGGGATGGGGGATGGTGGAGGTGGGGTGGTTGGTAGAAAGGCAGAAACCTCAGCGTCTTTGGGTTGTATTCTAAGTTATTTGTCTTGCCTAATGGCATCACCATCAGTATAATTCCTCCAAAATAGAATTTCTCACATCATCTAAGACTTTTCTGATTTCTTATGTCTTACATATAGTTAGTTCCAAACTCCTAATGATTCTACCCCAGAATGGCTCTCAAGACTGACTTCTACTTTTTACTCTGCTGCCACTCCACTCCTTTAGTGGAGACCTGCCTAACTTGGACAATTATGTGACCTCAGACTTCACAGACCTTTTTCCTCCAATCTCTTCTTCACATTCTGCCTAGTCAGTCACCTATCTTATCCCACATCCTCATTAACCTCATGACTACTCCTGTCATCACTATTGATAACTTCAATATCCACCTAGATGATCTAGGCAGCACCAGGCCTCTCATTTTCATGTTCTCCTTAATTTTAATTTCTTTCCTTTATCTTTTTTAGACACCCGCTACCATAGTCATCACCAATAACTCTCCTGACTCTATAATCTTGAGTTCAAAAATTTCACTCTTATCATTTCCTGTTTTTTTCAGTTTGTTTGTTCCAATATTTTCATTCAAACAATTCCTCAACATTTATGAGTCCCTCAGTCCATTGACTTTACTTCTTTTTCACTAGCCTTAATTTTTTAACTTTCCTTTTTACTCACTGTATTAGTTCATTCAGAGATAATTTTCTGGTTTCATAATTGGAGAAAGTAGCTGATTTGTTTCTCTAAATGAGTGGATCTTTACCTAGCATCTCAGATTCACAAATTTTAAGGTCTGAACAAGGTTTATTATTGCTGTTCGTTTTTTGAGTCCTAGTAAAAATAAAAAAGAAATTATTTTAAGAAAAGAAAAGAAGCTCAAGATTACAGTTCACTACATTTCCAGCCAGGACTTAGACTATGCTGACCAGAGAGAGAATAGGTGGTTATTCCAAATTTACAGGCAACAGATATAATAATAGCATGGATAAAGTATATTCTTTCTAGCCTAAATCTAAGTGAGTCATTTATGTAGACCTCTCCATCATGAGGCCGAGTAGTTTCTGACTCTTAATGAGTAAGTCCAGACAAGTAGGAGTTGTACACTCTCCTTGGTGTATGCACCAAAGCAGGCATCATTTTGCTTAGGCATTTAACCCACAAAACTTTTTTCAACTTATAGCTAGAAGTCAATAAAATATTTACATTTCAAATGTAGCAGTGACTCCTAACTTCAAATAACTTAAATATTATGGATTTTTATCCATCAGCTTTATTATCCAAGATTGACATGCTTTAACTGTGTTAGTAGATAATTCAGTGACTAAAGAAAGTTTCCCTGCATTGTATTTGCTTGAGGGATCCCTTAGCAAGATAGGCTGTCATCTTGCTTAACTTCTCAGAATTATTTGGCAGAAATGACCTCTCCCTTCTTATGAAAATACTTGCTTTTCTAGGTTTTTGTAACATCAGACTTAGTTTTCTTTTTATTTCAATAGTAACTTCTATTAGTCTTTTCTAACTCATTCTTCTCTACCAGACCATTAAATAGTACTGCATGCCTTGAATCTGTCCTTATCTTTTTTTCATTATCTAATGGTCTTCCTAAGTAATCACTTTCATATTTGTAACTTCAAGTATTATCTATAGGTTGAGACCCATCAAATTTATATTCTTACCTCTCCCCTGCATGCTTGACTTTTACATCTAGCTGCCTTATTGACATCTAATTTTTGATGTCTTATAGACACTCTAACCCAATATGTTCAACCTAGAACTTTTGATCAACCTCCCACTTCATCTGCTTCCCTCCAAGCTTTTCGAACCTCAGAATAGCACTATTGTGTACCCAGTCGCCTAGGCCAAAATTCTAGGTGTTATCCTTGATTTATATTCTTTCCTCAAATCCCAAATCCAGTTTTTAAATAAGTGTTATTGGTTCTAATAAAAAAAAATGTTATGAACCTGAATACTTCTTGTTATCTCTATCGAAAATACCTTAATTATGAGCCTCTATCATTTCTGTTATATTGAAATACTCGTCTAATTGATTTCTCTACTTTATGCTTTCCTATAAAGATCATAAGATATATAATAGCTCAAGTATCTTTATAATACATAAATTAATGATGACATTTCTCTTCTGAAAATTCTCCAGCGACTTCCCAATGCAACCTGAATAAAATGCAAACAAACTTCTTACTCCATTTGGTATTTTCTGACTTTCTGTGTACCTTTCTGATATCAACAATCTTCATCCTTTCTCTTATCAACAATCTTCATCCTTTCTCTTATTCAATATAATCTGGCCACAATGCCTAGAAAAATTTTCAAACTCATTTCTTTTGTTTGGAAAGACCTCCTTCTGTTCTTTTCTTGGGTGGCTCTATTTCATAACTTAGGTATTATTTCAGATGTCATATCCATATCCTTAGAAAGAATCCCTGATCACTGTAACTAAAGCAGCCCACACCATTTTCTTGTGGTTGTAAGACTGAGGTCTTCATTTTCCTACTAGCTGTTGGTTGGGGATGGCTTTCAGCTCCTAGATATTGCCATATGTCTCCCATAGTTTACGATATGGATGTTTGTTTTCTTCGAGACTAGTCACATTGTATCTCTCTGCTTTCCTCTTCTGTGACCAGCTGTAAAAAACCCTGGTTTTAAAGAGCTCATCAAATTAGGTTAAGTGCACTCAGGATAAACTACCTTTTGTCATGTAATCTAACATAATTACTTGTATGGTATCATTATATGCGCAGGTTTTACCCACACTTAAAGGGGATTTATAGAGTGCTTATACCAGGGAAATAAAATTTGAGGGTCCATCTTGGAATCTTGTCTGCCACAGTGCTATATCTATTAAATAAAATGAATTAATTATTAAGAAATTCCAATAAAGAAAAATACAGGCCCGTTTGTTTCATTGGAAAATTCTACCAAACATTTAAGGAAGAACGAATGCTAATTATGCATAAATTATCCTAGAAATAAAAGATAGATTGTTTACCAACTCATTTTATGAGTCTGGCATTACTATAATACCAAAACCAGACAAAGATATTAAAGAAAACTATATGCAGATATACCTCACAAATATGTTTTAAAAAGTTATTAGCAAATACTATCAAATAAAATCCAGCAGTATTTTCAAATGACAATGTATCATGATCAAGTGGGATTTATCACAATGATATAAGACAGGTTTAACTTTAAAAAATTCACGAAATGTACTATATCAATAGACTACAGATTATGTAATCATCCCAATAGATGTGAAGAACGTATCTGAAAAAAATTCAGCACCACTTACACTTAAAAAATAAAACTCCCAGTGTACTAGGAATTAATGGGAACTTCTTCAAACCAACAAAGGGAATATACAAAAAACCCTACTTGCAACATCATACTTAACGGTAAAACACTCCTATTCAACATTATAATACAGATCTTTGTGCACTGAAGCAGGAAAAATAAAAAAAGATAAATATTAGAAAGAAAAAAAATAAAACCATCTCTATATGAACATGACATGATTAACTCCTTAGAAAATATTAAGGAATGTACAAAAACTACTATAACTACTAAATGAGTTTATCAAAGATCACATACAAAATTAATGTGGAAACTCAATTCTAGTTCTATATATGAGGAATAAATATTTGGAAATTTAAACTTAAATATGTTATAATTTTCACTAGCACTGAAAACATTAAAAATAGGAATAACAATAAAATGTGAAATATTTATAATCTGAAAACTATAAAACATTGATTACAACTATATAAGTCAAAGGAGATTTATATAAAAGGAAAATTAAGCCATGTTTATGGATTGGAAGACAATATTATTAAAATATCAAGTTTTCTCAAAATCTATAGATTTGATTAAATTCTAATTAGAATCCTAGTAGTCTTGCTTTGAGTAGAGATCTACCAGCTGTTTATAATATTTATATGAAAAAGAAAGAGCTTAGAATAACCCAATATTTTTTGAACAACAGCAAAGCTGGAGGACTCATATTACCTGATTTCAGTTCTTATTACAAACTAACAGTAATGAATCAATGGACACATAGATCAATGAATCAAAGATTGAAGAATATAGAAATAGATCTGCACAGTTATAGTTAATTGATTTTTTTAAAAAATAAAGATGCCAAGGCAAGTAAATGGAGTAATGAGTCCTTTAACATCTAATGCTCATCTAATTGGACATCCGTATGCAAAGCAAAAAATGATAACAAGCACCTCATTTAATGCAGAAAAATTACCTCAAAATTGATAATAGATCTGTTTATAAGAACTAAAATTATAAAATTTTCAGAAGGAAATGTAGACTAAAGCCTTTGTGGCATTGGATGAGACAGTTTTCTAAAGCAGTACTCAAAAACTATAAACTATAAAAGAAAATTGGTAATTTTAAAACATCAAAATAAAAACTCACTTTTCCTCTGTGATAAAAAATATACAAAAATGAAAAGAAATAGACTTGGAGAAAATATTTCCAAAACATAAATCTCATAAAAGACTTTCAATAACTATATATAAAGAACTCTCACAACTCAAAATAAAAAAGAAAAACTCTTGAGTAATGAGTAAAAGGTTTGAAAAGACAGTTGACCAAAGAAGAGATTTAAATGGCAAACAAACACATAAAAAGATTTTCAACATCATTTCACATTATTTAAACATATTCAGAATAATTTTGCACTAAGGAAGTGTACATTAGAATCACAACTAGAAACTACTGCAAACCTATTAGAATAAATAAAAAAATTCTGATTAGTATGGGGCACAGCTAGAACTATTATGTACTAATGTGAATATAAAATAGTATAACTATGTTGGAAGGCAATTTGGCAGTTTTTTATACAGTTAATCTTACATAGACTGTATTATTCAGCAATTCCATTCCTAGGTATTTAGCCAATAAAAATGAAGGTCTGCATAGAGGTCCGCATAAAAATCTTTGTATAAATGTTTGTAGTGGTTTCATTCATAATTACACAAATTAGAAACAAACCAATGACCTTCAACTGATGAAAATATATACAAAATTTAGGTGAATCTACAATTGAATTGGCAATAAAAGGGATTAAGTACTGATACCTGTAATGATATTGATGAATCTTGAATGTATTATGCTAAGTAAATAAAGCCAGACTTAAAAGACCACATTGTGGATGATTCCATTTATATGACATTTTGGAAAAGACAAAACTATAGATAGTAAATAGATCCATGGTTGCCAGAGATGACATTCCATTCATTGTATTTTTTATCTCAGACATTGTAGTTTTCATTTCTAAGCTTGATTTGAGCCTTTCTATATCTTACGTGTTTCTACTTTTGAACGTATAGAATGCACTTTTATATGCTTGTCTGCTAATTCTAATATATACATAAATTTTGAGTCAATTATGATTGATTTGATTTTTTTGTTCTTAATTACAAATCATGTTTTCCTCCTCCTTTTCTTGCCTGGTAATTTTTGGATATATTTTAGACATTATGAATTTCATCCTTTCTGGTCTTAATTTTAAGCTTTGTTAGGTAAGAAGCTGTTAGATGTCAGAACAGTGTTTGTTTTAGGGGTCTCCATTCCTCTCCATTACTGAGGCAAGACCCATTTGTACACTCTACACAACACCCTGTATACCTTGAGACTTTCCATTCAGGTTGTTATGAATCAGAACTATCTCTAGATTCTATGAGCCCTAGGTAATATTACCATGACTCTCTCCTCAGCCTTGGTAGTTTCCTTATACATTTACATTGATCAGTACTCAGCCGAGTACACAGCGGGATCCTCTGCAGATCTCTGGAGTTCTTTCAGTGTGCAGCTGTCTCTTTTCTAGTACTCTGATTCATGAATTCTAGCTACCTTGGTATTCTTGAACCCAAACTCTGTCTCCTTAACTTAACTAGTATGTTGGTCACTTTCTGGGTTTTTTGTCTCTGTGCTATGGCCTGGAACCTCTCAGTACAGTAAACTGGACAGTAAACCACAGGTGTCGCCTAATTTATTTCCTAATTTATTAATTGTCTCTCAGAGATTGCTACTCTTTAGTGCTTGATGTCTAGTGTCTTGAAAACCATTCTTTTATATATTTTATCCAGCTTTTTGGTTGATTGAGGAAATAAATTTGGTCCCAGTTACTGCATCTTGGACAGAAATAGAATTCTATAGTGTTTGTTTTTGATACTATTATGGTTCCTTTTTGTGTTTTATCATTGAATCAATTGGGTTTTCCTACATCAACTCTTTTCAAGAAATTTCTTGAGCAGGCCAGATGGAGAGTTCAATATTATGTTCTAGTTTTACTGCCGTTTACAGTTCAAGAGTTCTCTTCCTCTCTGTTGCCAAAGAGCAAACTCCTTCATTTAACTGTAGCTTTTTCTTTTGAATTTTTTCCCCCAGTAGCCTACCCGTTTTACTTTACCAAATCAAACACAAAGACAATTTCAGTTGCTAGTACATCTTAACCAAATTCTTGCACTTCCTGTATATCAAGTGATACATGTTTTGAACATCAGTCTGAACTTCTCACTTTTACAAATATATTTTGATAGCACTTTTACCTTTGTTCTATATTAGGGAAACTTTGCTCTGAATTTTTATTCCATAGTTCTTCCTTATCAACTTCTTTAACATCTTTTGACAATCCTTACATGTAGTTTAGAAATGGAATTGTCCTATCTTCATTGGATGTAGTGTTTGCATTAAAAATTCTCTTGTTGTAACGCCTAATTGTAGAGCCAGAGGAGAGAAAGGGCAATCAGGGGGATTGTTTTATAAACCATATAAATGTCTAACCAATGTACTATATCGTTGAAACTAATAATAAAATAAAAAGAAATTCTCCTGTTGCTTTTGGATGATTTCTTCAAGGAGAAGGTAATATACTGATTTATAAAACTTGCCCATTCCGGAAGTCATCAATTTTTTTTTTAATTAAAAATTGGAAGCAAAATTTCTTAACATGCAGGGGATGCATATGTTAAAATGATGGTGTAGGAATGCCTTTATTGAAATAAAGACAATTTATATAATATTAAGTAAATTTTAAAGTTATAAATTATATTTATAGCAGATACTATTTTGGAAAATATAGTGGTTTATGCAAAGGAAAATAAGGGTGATTATGTATCAAACTATAAACTATGGACGCATTTGACTGTTGGACTTATGGGTGGTTTCAATTTTCTAATTCGTGACAACTTACATTTAGTAATTTTAAAACAAAACGTATTTCTAATGTAATACTACATTGCTGCAAATTTACAATATGTATACAATTCATGTAAAAAAGATGACAACTTAGATTGAATTATAAATTAAGCATTATATCAATACTCCATATATCCCTTCAAGAAAATATTATTCCAAATATACATGTGGACTTACATTAGAATATTGACATTATGACACAGTTAAATGGAAAATAGCAGTAATTCTCATTTTCACATATAACAGGAATCATTTCTTTTTAAAATAATATTGTCAATGACACAATCTCATAGACACAGATTTAGTAGGAATCAAGCTTTAACACAAAGCACATTTTATCTTCTACCACAGACTTGAAGGAAAAAAGTTAAGTGGGAATTGAAAGATTAGTGTGGAGGTAGAAGAGTGAACTCAGTTACTCCTTTCAGAAATGTTACAAAGCTTATTTGTATAATGTGTATATGAGAGTTTCTTTCAAATGCTGCAAAAATATATATATCCTGTAGTTCAATACTACCTATCTATCTACCAAATTATTTTCCACTAGCTGGTTTGGCTGCCTGTTTAAGTCACTACTGAGCAAAGATAATGGAGTTCCCAGTCATTATGTTAATTTTTTCTTTACTAGGTACAATTGTAGACCAAAAAATGGCATTGTACCAAGATGACAATAATTCAGATTTGATTTCCAAGAGTACTATGACAACCTGGGAATACCCATTTAGATAGCTCTCTTTATACAGTACACATAAGATAATGAGGGTTTTCTGGTTCGTAGCAGCATCTGTCGTTACAGTATCTGTACAATTCACAAGTTTGTCATTTTAGAGTTTTATCTGAGTCTTTGACTTACTGTTCTTCATTACTGCTATTGATGGCCAGATGCTCAGAACTATTACTTTTAAATGTGTACCTCAGTTGTACCTAACAATGTTGTTTTGTGCTCAGGAGGTATCTGTGTGTCCCCAGTTACTGTACAGACTATAAATGTGAGAAGCACTGACGTCATCCATTAAACACAATCAGGATCTTTGAGACTAATTCATATTTGGGGTTAATTTATTTATTCAAAAAACTCATATGAAATGCCTACTGCATTTTAGGCACTGGGAGTACAGAGATGAATAATCTCTGTGTCAGAACCTTCTGGCCAAAGGCCATCAGAAATATATCTGTAGTCAGATGAAGTTTCACTTATTGGCTTAATGAAATGAGGGAGACCACACATTATGCCAAATATGGGGCTTAACACCTGTAATGATGGACATTAAGAAGAATTTATGGGATTTGTCATGCGATTTTTGAGGATGATTCAACGAAGTGGGATTTGTTATGGATTGTGTGCTGTCAGAGAGCAGTGATTATATAATTGGATGTCTTCATGAATCTTATCTAGAAGATGGGAATAATAATGTGAGGCTAAGCCTATAATTGACAAAGAAGCAGTTGTTAATCATGTTAGTTGGGAAAGGAGGATGCTTGCTAATTTTTGTTGTTTGTTCTGTAATCTTGCTTTTTTTGTGTTTAGACAAGATCATGGAATGGTGTTTTTTTTATCTCACTTTATTACAGTCACAGATCTATCTTGTCTGGCGTCAAAACTCTGTGAGGTTAATTTCTAGAAAAGAATGTCTTAACTGTGAATACCAGACCATCTACTAACAATACCAAACCCTCGGTGTTAGGTGAGTTCTTATATGTTCTTATATGTCAAGTTTGTTTCTTTTTCTTATCTGAGTCATTGTCTAGTGTGGAAGACAGACTCTTAATCTGATGATTAAAATAATAGTAATAACAACAATAGCAATAGTAACAATAACAACTAACATGTATGAAGTTCTTATATTCCAGGCAATGGTCTGAACACTTTCTATATATTATTTCATTTAATTCTCATGACAACTCTATGAGGTATATATCATAATTATTACCCCTACTCATAGACATGGGGACAAAGGTATAGAGAAGTTAAGTGATTTGCCCAAAGATGCATAGCTATATGTAAAATTCAAATCTGTAGGCAATCTGATTCAAGAACTTATGTTCTTGCATACAATTTTAAATATGTACTACAGTGTCATAAGTGTTATGTCATGTAGTGGATACTATTGGTACCTAGCCCAGATAACTCTTTACTGGCCAGGTAGCAGACAGATGGTAACATTCATTATTGACGTGAAATGATATCAGCATAGAAACAGAAAGGAGAAATACCGGCAAGAAAAAGTTGAGGAATGATATTGGTGAGAGAAGCCTTCCTAGGTGAAATAACTCCTAAATGTAGTCTTAAAGGATCAATTACTAGGTAGGCAAGGAAGTTATCTTTGAAGTCAACTATTATATTTATAAAATCTGTGCTAAAGAATAGGTATGGAAAATAAAATTTTGTTTTGTGATTAAGTTATATTGTTGTAAGAATTTTAGTTTCAATATTCTTACATTTTATTTACTTGTTAAATTTATTGGGGTGACATTGGTTAATAAAATTATATAGATTTCAAGTGTACAATTCAATAATACATCCTATGTATATTGCATTGTGTGTTCACTACCCAAAGTTAAATTTCCTGGGTCACCATATAGTTGACCCTCTTTACCCTTAACTATTTCCCTCCTCCCCCTTTTCCTTCTGGTAATCGCTAAACTGTTGTCTGTGTCTTTGAGTTTTTGTTTGCCTTATTTCTGTGTTGCTTTCAGTTTTATATCCCACATATAAGTGAAATATGGTTCTCAACTTTTTCTGTCTGATTTATATTGCTTAGCATGATAATCTCAAGACCCATCCATGTTGTCGCAAATGACAGTATTTCATCTCTTCTTATGGCTGAGTAATATTCCATTGTCTATATGTACCACATCTTCTTTATCCAATCATCTATCGAAAGGCACTTCAGTTGTTTCCATGTCCTGGCCACCATGAATGATGCTGCTATGAATATTGGGTAGCTTTTCAATTTTCCCAGCACCATTTATTGATAAATGTTTTTAAATTTTTGGGTAGATACCCAGAGGAGGGGTTGCCGGGTCATATGGTAATTCTATTCTTAAATTTTTGGGGTACCTCCATACTGTTTTCCATAATGGCTATACCAATTTATATTCCTACCAGCAGTGTATGAGGGTTCCTTTTTTTCCCTAGAACTCTCCAACACTTGTTATTACTTACCTTGTTGGTGATAGCCATTCTAACAGGAGTGAGGTGGTATCTCATTGTGGTTTTGATTTGCATTTCCCTAATAGCTATTGAAGTTAAGCATCTTTTTATGTCTGTTGGCTGTTTGTATGTCTTCTTGGGAGACGTGTCTGTTCAGGTCCTCTGTCCATTTTGAAAAATTGTATTGTTTGTTTTTATGTTGTTGAGTTGTATGAGTTCTAAGTATATTTTGGTTATCAGCCCTTATCAAAGGTGTTGTTTGCAATTATCTTCTTCCATTTGGTTGATTGCCTCTTATTTTGTTGATGTTTTCTTTTGCTATGCAGAAGTTTTTAGTTGTATATAGTCTCATTCATTTATTTTTGCTTTTACTTCCCTTGCTTTTGAGGTCAAATTTATAAAATCCTCTCTCAAACCAAGGTCCATAAATTTAGTACCTATGTTTATTTTATGTAATTTACGGTTTCAGGTCTTATATTTATGTCTTTGGTTCATTTTGGTATATGGTGACAGATAGCAGTCTGGTTTCATTCTTTTGCAGGTAGCTTTTCAATTTTCCCAGCACCATTTATTGAAGAGGCTTTCTTTTCTCCATTGTGTATGTTTGACTCTTTTGTCAAAAATTATTTGCATATATATATGTGGGTTTATTTCTGGACTCTCAATTCTGTTTCATTGGTCTGTTTGTTTTTCTTACAATGCCATGCTGTTTTGATTATTGTTACTTTGTACTATAATTCGAAGTCAGGAAGTATGTGATACATCCGGCCTTATTCTTTTTTTTTCTCTCAGGATCGCTTTGGCTATTCAGAGTCTTTTATGATTTCATACAAATCTGATGATTTTTTGTACTATTTATTCTTCAATTTATTTTAATATTGTTGTGTAGTTTTCAGAGTTTAAGTTCTCATTCTTTTTGTTGCAATTGCAAACCAATTTTTTTTTTCATTTTTTTCTGAAATTTCATTGTTAGTGTATAGGAATGCCATAGATTTTTGTACATTAATTTTGTATCCTGCAGCTTTCCTGTATTTGTTTATTGTTTCTAATAATTTTTGGTGGGGTCTTTAGAGATTTTTATACAGAGAATCATGTCATCTCC